>NC_042621.1:278219493-279467500 GCF_901001135.1 Rhinatrema bivittatum | reverse complement strand
ACCTTTCCCTCAAATTTTGCTCGTTCCTTCCCTTGCAACAAGTTTCCTTGCACTTCTACATCCTCTTTCTTCTCAAAAAATCGCAGTTTTTTCCTAGGGACTGGCAGACAGCTCTTTCCAGTAGCACTATCACTAGCAACACGTTTTTTTTCCAGAGGGTACTGGTAGGGGCATTATGATTCTGTGGTCAAAGAAATATATAATAAATATAGTACATTAAACAAGTTAATAAATTAGTTTGGTATTCATTTTTAAAACTTTATTGAGCTAATAGCATTAGCTAGCTAGCTATTGCTAAGGCTACCCCCAGACCACAGGACAAAGAAGGATATAGTGATTATTTATTAGTCAGTGAGTGACACTGACAATTGATAATTTGATATAGTATACTTACTAATATATTATATTGCAATTTATACCATGCATTGGCCAGAGCATCAAACTGCAGCAGACTGAGACTGAAACTAGGCTGCAATACTTCAGTTCACTCATTACACTAGCCTCCTGGCAGGACTGGCTAGTGGCTAGGCTTTTCTGCATTGAGGTTAGAGAAGTCCTATTCCTATTTTTCATATCCTTTTCAGGCCTATTCTGTTCTTTGAACTAAAATAACTTCTCCCTCCCACTTCAAGTCTTACCCACAGATCTCACACACAGGAGCAGAAGCCTCAAGCCAAGCACAAGATACATAATATAGGATATTGGACAGACTATTGGCCAATTATAGGTTTAGTAGTAGAATTGATTTGATAGTAGTGACTCACTGGCTTTAATAGCTAGCCAATATAGCCAGTGACACTAGGCTAATAGCCAAGCTAGCTATTAGCCTAGTGTCACTGGCTAGGGCTAGCTAGCTATAAACACTATTAGTGATAAATCTGGTAGATTACACATACATCTATATAATATTGATAAATATAATATTATATAATTTTATATCTTTATAAATCTATTAAAACTCTACTGCTGCAATGTTCAGAAAGCAATCAACGCACCTACCTTAGTACCTTCACCTTGTCCTTTATAAGCAAGCCCTGCTGCTGGACTGGAGTGCTGGTGCCTGCCTATGCCTAGGCTAGGAATGCTGCGAACGAAGAGCTCACTCAAGAAACAGAAAAAAAGAGTAGAGCTCAGCTCAGCTCACTGGTTGTGGCTATTGGCTATTTTGGCTAGTGGCTTGGCTGCTACCAGTAGCTAGCTATATGCTACTGTGGCTAGTGGCAATGGCTGGCTACTGGCTGGCTGCTAGTATCATAGGCTGATACTAGTATCAGCTAGCTAAGCCAGCTAGCAGCTAGTACCCCCTTAATAACAATAAAGGCTGTATAATATTAACTAACTATCAAATCAACAGCTGCAGCTAGCTATAAACTGATTGACTGATGTTTTCTCCTCAAACCCACAAAACAAAAGCAACACATAAGCAGAGCACCCCTTATTATATAGCTATTATTGCTACCTATTGACTAAAAGTAGGAGGGAAAATAAACCTATTAATTTAAGTGGCCAATTCAAAAATGATGCAAATGAATATTATGCATAATATATCAAACAAATTCTAGTCACATGATTGATGACATAATCACAATATCCACAGACACACTACAACAGTAGGATTAGAACTTCAAGCTAATAGCTCTATCCCCCATTCCCATTCCCCATCCCCCATATAAAACAATCTGTAAAAAACAGCACCTTGGCTGTTGGTAACCTTGGTAATGAATAAAAAAACAAGAAGACACCCAATAGGAATACATATTCAACCTTCAATTTTAAAAAAAGTGTCAATTTAGTATCAATTTACGTTAGTGCGCACTAACATATATCACTGCGCACTGCCATGTACCTAGTGCGCACTAACATCCGTTAGTGCGCAGTAATAAAAAACCGACTTTAACCCGAAAATTCGTGGAATTTTGATTCTTTTTCCCAACTTCCCCAACAATGACGAATTAGACAATGTCGTTGGCATTGGCTAAATCGTGAAAAACGAAGGCACATCTCTACTAAATAAGGGTCTTCTATTCTGTTACAAAGGGCCATTGCGATTGCCACTTGGCGGATGTTCCTCAAGGCATGGCGCTGTTTAATAAAATCCACCTGCCCAGGTTTAATCAGGGAAGGCAAAACATTCCCTAATCAATCTGCCAGAACTTTGGCCAAGATTTTATGGTTCACATTTAATAACGAGATAGGACGGATCGATGCTGGTAGTAAGGGATCCTTTCCGGGTTTATGGAGAATCGTCACATAAGCCTGATTCTCTCCCTCAGGAAATACACCCCGGCTAATTAACAAGTTGTAAACCTTAGGAAGCAGTTTAGTTACTGGGCCCACAAGGCATTTAAAGAATTCAGCACTGTAGCCATCTGGGCCAGGTGCCTTCAATTTGCGCATATTATGTATGACCCGTTCCACCTCTTCCTCAGCTATGGGTTCGTTTAAATAACAACTAAATTCCAATGTCAATGAGGGAAGTTGGATCATGTCCCCCAAGGCTTCCCTTTTATCTGCATCCCAGCCCTTGGTTTGATAGAGATTAGAATAATAAGTATGAAAGGCTCTCTTAATATCCTCCGTATCTGTGACTTTGTGGTTCTGAGGTGTCTTAATGGCATGAATGTAACGAGATCCTCTTGCCGATTTAAAGTGGCCATCAATTTACCGGACTTCTGTCCGAATTGAAATAATGTATGTTGATAGTAAAGAAGACTCTTCTTGGTGTGTTGGATTATTAATGAATGGCAGTTTGCAGGGACAAAAACTTTTCCCGATGAATGGTAGAGTGACATTGTATTAAATCTTGTTTGACTCTCTGAAGTTGAGCACTCAGGGTAAGTAACTTCTTATCTACGGATTTCTTTCGGTATGCCACAAAGGAGATAATATCCCCTCTGAGCACCACCTTGGCTGTATTCCAAAATAGAATGGGATCATCCTTATGCTGGGCATCCTTATGCTGGGCATTCCCTCAGATAATTCTGAAACATGACATCATCAGCTAGGTAATATGGGTATTTCCATTGAAATTCAGCCTCTTTCAACAGGGGATTGGTTAGTTCTAACTTAATTGGAGCGTGATCAAAAATCACAATATCTCCAATCCCTGCATCAGCTATTCTGAAGAAACTGTTAGAGCTCAGTAAGAAGTAATCTAACCTGGTGTGCGTCGTGTGTGCCCTAGATATATGAGTAAAGTCCTTCTCGAGAGGGTATAACGTACGCCAAACATCAACTAAATGCAACGTTTTCTCTAAGAAAGGAATCCCCTTACTTGGCACCCTCTGTGCTTTGGCTGAAGAGGATCGATCCCATGCTGGGTCTTTAACGGCATTAAAATCACCCCGCCCCCCTCCCCCCACTACTAGCATATTATCTATATAAGGAAGAAGTAAGACATATAACTCTTGAAAAAATGAAGGTTGATATATATTCAGGGCATAAACATTGCACTAGAGGTGCATGATTAAATTCAGTCTCCAGGATTAAAAATCTACCTTTCGGGTCTTTAATTTCTTTCAAAATTTGATGGGGAAAGGACAGTCTAATCAGTATGGCTACCCCTGCCGATCTACTACTCCCTGAAGAAAAATGTACAGAACCCACCCATCTCTGGCTCAGTTCGCCATGTTCAATGTCAGTCAAATGAGTCCTGTAAGAATGCAATATCCGCTGACTTCCTACCAAGAGCCTGCAAGATCTTAGATCTTTTAATAGGGGAATTGATGCCACCCACATTCCATGAGAAAATGTTAGTGTTGCAACTACTCATGGTCACTGTCTAACGGTACCTGACAAACACTGTTGAAGAATTCTTTGTCGAGGAGTGGGCCTCCCAGCTGAGCCCCCTCCTCCGGTCCACTACAATATTTTGCCTGAGTAAGCCAGTCTAGAATAGCAGAAGTAGAGCATGTGGATCTCTCCCCCCTCCCCACCCAGTGTTTCACTGTGAGGATGTGCTCTGCAAGTCTGGAAACAGGACTTACGCACAGGGAGAGCAGAGGCATCAAAAAAATATTTCATTAATGAGAAGTCTCAGTGCTAACAGGTTTACCATTCATGTCACAGTATACCCAAAAAAGAAAAATCCCAAACATCAAATCCAAACTGGCCCTGCAGAAAATGATGAGAGAGGAATCCAGTCACGGAGTATCTCCCAGCTAAATAACCATCCGAACTGAGAAAAAAACTGGCCATACTTAACCCAGTGCATCATTGAGGATTACTTAGGCCAAGGCCATCCCTCACGGGAGCGGACCGTGATGTTAGACACTTCTGTAAATTCCAACCGACACTGGTCAAGGATCGGCGAGCCCCTTGGCAGGGAGTGTTGCAAAGAATTGTTGAATGGCCGCTGCTTCCGTGAACCAGCGGACTCTGGCTTCGGTCTGGACCCTCATTTTTGCCAGGTATACAAGGACTGCCCGAATGCCCCTCTTGTACAGCTGAGAACAGTATGGCGGCAGAGCACGCCGCTGCGTAGACACCACTGCCGAAAAATCCTGAAAAACTAACACTGAATGATTTTCATATTTCAGCTTGGCCCCCTGTCTGAGGGCACACATGACCATGGCTTTGTGAGCATAGTGCATAAGTTGGATTATCACTACACGAGGTTTCTCAGTATCAGCGCGCTTTGGGGCCAAACGATGGGCTCTCTCCACGATAAATGGGCCTTTTAAATCTATGAGATTTAGCGCCGTGGGGAGCCACTCCTCGAGAACGCAGGGAAGATTGTGTTCTGCTTTCCGGAAGCCCCACTAACCTCAAGTTTGATCTCTGCGAGCGATTTTCCAGGTCGTCGATCTTGAGCGCTTGTTTTTCCAACGCTGCTTTAAGACACTACACTCAATTGGTTCAAATCCTACCTCACTAACAGATCCTTCATTGTCAAGACAAACTCATCTGAATCCTCACAAGTACCCCTCACCCATGGCATCCCTCAAGGCTCCTCACTATCCTCAACCCTCTTCAACATCTACCTCCTCCCACTATGCAAATACCTCTCAGATGCCAACCGCACATACTTTGTCTATGCAGACGACATACAAATTCTACTCCCCATAACCAAGTCCATGGAAAGATGGAACAAATTCAGTTCAAAACTATCACAACTGCTATCCCAACTATCACTCTGCCTCAACCAAGCCAAAACAGAAATCATTCACATCCATGACGACCGTCCCTCTTCTCCTCTCGAGAGCACCCCCTCAAACAATCCAGGGAGCTCAAACAACCCTGGGATGCCAAACTTTTCAAGAACCCCACTCACACCATCCACAAAAAACCTTGGAGTAACAATCGACAGCCAACTCAACTTTAAACGACACATCTCCAATACAATCAAAGATGGATTTTTCAAGCTTCAAACACTTAAAAAACTCAAACCCCTCCTCCAACCGCACGACTTCCGAACAGTACTTCAATCAATTATTTTCTCAAAACTCGACTACTGCAACTCCCTCCTCCTTGGACTACCAGAAATCCACATCAAACCCCTCCAAGTCCTACAAAACGCCGCCGCCAGAATTATCACTAACCACAGAATATCCTCCCACATCACACCGACTCTCAAAGACCTCCACTGGCTGCCCATCACACAAAGAATCCAGTATAAAACCCTCACCCTTATACACAAAAAAATAAACAACAACAAAATGGTCTGGCTAAACAACACTATTCAACCATACACCACACAAAGAACCCTCAGATCCTCCAACACAGGTCTCCTCTCCATCCCAAATCTCAAAAATGCTCACTTCAATGCAACACGCAAACGAGCCTTTACAATAGCTGGCCCTACCCTATGGAACTCCCTCCCCACACATCTCAGAAACGAACCCTCACCACAAGTCTTTAAAAAACAGCTCAAAACATGGCTGTTCTTGAAAGCATTCCCCCCGGATTCCCAACCTTCTCAAATGCATGTTCTTGAAAATCTTCCCACTTGACTCCTTACATGCACTAACGCATAACACCCCCCCTCACAACCACTCCCCCTTTCCCCCCCCAATACCCCTCCACCCCCCCCTTCACCTCCCCAACCCACCCCTACCCCATTCCCACTCCCTCCCTCTCACTCCATAGCCTCTGACACCAGACCTAATCGTAACCTAGTCATACTGTATATATTGTATATAGGATATATGCCACAAATTTATACTCACTCCCCTATGTATTCATTTGTTACAATGTTTTTTATTTCAATAGTTTAATTAATTGTTATCTTGTTAAATGTAAAATAGGGCAGACCCCGCCCTATTCAACCTGTTACCTGGAAACCGATGTGATATCTCGATCGAATGTCGGTATACTAAATAAATAAATAAATAAATAAGTTCCATGATGTCTGCCCGGGCCGCATGGAGACCATCTTGGTTATCCGAGACTCGCGTCTTGAGCTCTGAAAATCTGCACTCAAACGTTGCCAGGCCCGAATTAATCTCCTGCAATTGGGCTGAGATTTTCTGGAGCTCCGGGGTGATCGTGGTGAGGACCGCCGTGGTCAATTCGCTTGTGGAGCCCTGCAGTACGGCGCCTGCTTCTGCCATGCCCACGGCCTCTTCCGGCAGCGACTCGGGCAGTCTGGCCTTTTCCCGCTCCCGTTCCTTTTTTCCTGCCCTGGCCGCCATCGGGAACCCAAATTCCAGCAAGGTGAGGACAGAGTCTTTAGTGTTCTGCTCAGCAAAAAAAATAAAAAAAAAAAAACACAGGCAGCTGGATGGGGTGAGATAGCGAGGGCTTAGGCTCAGCGACAGGAGATCACATCCTCTCCTGTTAATGTATCACGTGATCTCCCCCAAACTTTCAAGAAAAACCTTAAAACCTGTCTCTTTCACAAAGCCTTTGAGCAATAACATGACTCCATCCAACACCGACCTTCAATCCCAGGCACTGAGAGAAAGATCATTTTGTTTTCCCATAGAAATTCTACGATTACACCCCATCAAATCCTCTGTTATACTTATGACAGTTGACCCTATTCCTTATTAATCCCGGTTTAGTTCCTGCTTACACCTTGCCATTGCCTGTTAACTTTTTCAGCTTGCCTTACTTTATTCTATATTCTATGCTTATGTTTATGCACACTTGTTTACCTGTAAAAAAAACAAAAAGAAACATTGAAGTTTCCAGCACCATTTAGTTCTCTGTAAACCGATGTGATATGTCAAATCAAATATCAGTATATAAAACCAAATAAATAAATACACTGCAAACACTGGCACTGCCAGCCCATACACAAAATGGTGTAGTTATGCCGTCTTCCCCTAGCTCCCCAAGCCCCCAGTAATCAGGCAGCACGTCCTTTGCTGCCACTAAGATAACTACCCCCACAGGCCCAGGCTGGAAATGGTGCATCGGGCCCTGTTTCCACCAGCTAGCTTGGAAAGATGGAGGCCTGCCCCATGGCCATAATTTCTAGTTGCAAGGAAGAGAAATGTCTCAAGGGACTCCCCCCCTCCTCCTTTTCCTCTGGCCGATGTCTAATTGTCATGTGGAGAGGGGCAAGCTTTAAGAGGGACTGCAGGGGGAGAGGTATTAAATTGGCATGAGGGCAAGAAGATGAGGCTGATGCACTGATGTTGATAATGGGGGAGGGGGAGAACTCTGATTGGATAGAAGAATGGGAACAGAGAGAGTGAGAAGTCCCAGATTAGGGTACAGGAGTAGTAAGTGATTAGGTAGGCAATGTATGTGAAAGTGTTAGAGGAGCTGGGGCTATGAGACAGGGCACAGAAAGGAGGAACAGCATGAAGAGATGATGTGAAACTGCGGAGGTGGGAAAGAGTGAAAGTGAGGGATCTGGGGAGGAGGGGAAAGGATTAAGAGACAGAAGCAAGGGCTTGAGGCCAGAGAGGGAATGAGTGACAAAAGGAGCTGGGGCTGGTGAGATGAGAGGCAGAGGAAGGTAGAGGGGGTGTTTTAGTGAAGGGAGGGGCTGGGGGGGACAGAAAGCAGAAATGAGGACTGGGAAGTAAAAGAGGAGGAAGAAAAGGCTGGAGAAACAGTAAGACTGAGGGGGAATGGGCCCAGTGGGAGATGAAAAGTTGTTAGGTAGTGAGAGATAAAAAAAAATGTATTTGAAAACTGGGAGGGGAGGCGACATCCCTCTGTGAGTAGATAAGAGAAGAGAGAAACTGGGGAAAAAGTTGAAAGCTCAATGTCAAAAACAGATGCATGGAAGACTTGGATTTAATTTTAATAACTCACCTTTCCAAGTCCAAGCTCAAAACAAGTTAGAACCAGGTACTGTCGTTAACTCCCTGCCTCCGAGAGCTTACAATGCTAAGGGCCCTAGTAGTTACTAAGCATTTTTCCCATTGAAATCCTTAAGTACAGGGGTGATACCAACCCATGGCTCTTGCCTTCCTGGTCACATGACAAGTGAGCAGCAGGACAGAGGAGAAGGACAGGAGCAGGAAACACCACAATAGAACAGAGCAGAGAAGAGCCATTCCCCTCCAGTCTCATCTCCCCCTCCTGGGTGCTAGAGGGACAGATGGGAGGGGCTGGGGAAGCAATCAGATTTTCTCTGCTTATCCCTGCTCTATTACTCCCTGCTGCTTCTCCACCCCCCCAGCCCTGTCTACAAGGAGGGGATGAAGTTGGAGCCAACAGCGATAGCATAGAAGAGCCAGTCAGCTCCCTGCTTCAGCCCCTCCCATTCGGTCCAACTCCCCCCCCCCCCCCCCAGCAGCACCTACTGTCTGGAGTGGAGGGCTCTTCTCTGGTATCCTGTTTGGAGGGGAAGGACTGGAGTGTACATAGTCCCAGGCCCAGCAGCTCAGTGTGCCTTCATGACTTTGGATTCAGCTGCCAGCAGCGGAGAGGAGGGAGCCACCCAAAGCTCCAGGCAGGCTAGAATAATTTGTGGGAAGAGAAAGGGAGCGAATGCTGAAAGGAGATGCAAGGAGAAAGGCAAGTTTGCTTGCCATAAATGGTGTTTTTCGTAGATAGCAGGCTGAATTAGCCCTGCTGTCTGGGATGTCCTCTGTTCGGCCCTGGCCGAACGGAGGACATCCCAGAAGTCTTCTACTTCTCTCTAAGAATACAGTTTTGACTGTGTGCCTACGTGGCTCTTCCTGCACCATCACTGCTCTTCCTCAGACTAAGACAGCTTATTTACTGCAGCGAAGGTGAGGTGGGCTGGTTAGCATGGCTAATTCATCCTGCCATCTACGGAAAAAAACATTTATGCTTGCTTTTTCCTCCGTCAATAAGCAGGCTGAATTAACCATGCTGTCTTGGAGTCCCCAGCTTAGGGTTGTGCCATGCAGACTGATGTATGCAACCATGGAGGGGGTGGAACTGTTATGGTTTATCGGTGTTTGGATGGATTCTTGGGTAATGTGGCAGATGACCATGCCCACAGGGAGCCACAGTACTGGGCTAGACTCAGGATGCACAAACACAGAATTAGATCTTTTATTATACAGCTTGATATGTACTACCAGTGGTGGCAATAGTGAGGTGATCCAGAGATAGTCTCGGGACCCTCCGCAGAGGGAACCCATCTCACCATGTTGGTATAGGGGGATTCTGGTGTAGGTGTCCCAGCAAGGCTATGCTGTAGATGAGAGACAGTTAGATTACTCACTAGATGGTAGCTGTAGGTTGGCGATTCCACCAGTCAAAAGTAGATGGTACAGGCACCGAGGCAGGGAGAGCAGGCCCTCATGGAGCAAGTACCTGATCCCAGTAAGGCACCTGAAATAAAGCAGAGGGCTCCTGAGGAGCCGGTACCCAGGTTAAAGATTACCCCGAAGGGCAGAGAGAGCTTCCAGCGGCAGAGTAGCTTAGACCGGACGAATCCAATCCTTGCTAACTCAATGAGCTAGCAAACAAATACAGGCTATATACCTGGATGGCATGACGTCATTTGAGGGGGGACGCCCCTGAGGTTCACGCCATAGCTGGAATAAAGAGGTGGGTAGCGCGGGCGCACCCTAGTAGGCCCTTGGGAGGAACATGGTGGGAGGCAACACCATAGCTATTCCGGGGATGCAGGAGAGGGCAGCTTGCAGATGCAGCGGTAGCCATCTTCCCAAGGTAAGCGGGAGGAGCCGAGAAAAAGGTGAGGCATAAGGGGCAAAACCAAATGACCCTGACAGATGCAACAGGAATGTTTATTGTGTGCTCAACCTACAATATAGGTAGACAACCTCTATGTCCTGTCAAATACTGCAATACTGCTGAACCCACTTGCTGGTCAAGATAGTAGTGTGCCATGAAAGTATGTTGAGACGACCACATAGCTGCTTTACAAATGTCCAGCAATGGCACTCTTCAGGATGATGTGCAATTGAAGCTGCTACAGCTCTCACTTAGGCACCTTGACTGGATTCAACAGCTCTGCTGAGCATTTCAAGTAACAAAACTAAATGCACTGGGATATCCAGTGCATTTGACAAAGTCCTCTTTGCTACCGGTCGGCCTGGCACAATAGGATTCAAAGACACAAAGTTGAGAAGTTCTGTTCACTGCATGCATTCTTCACCAAAGCCCTCTTACAGTCCAAAGTGTGAAGGAGTCATTCCCTCTCATTTTTATATGGTCTTGGAAAAAAGGTGGGTAATGTGGTGGTTTGATTCAGATGTAAAGCAGAGATTACCTTTGGTAAGAAGGACGGATGCATTCTCAAAGTAACTATCATTGCGAAATTGTTAAGAATAGAGGGTACTAAATCAAGGCCTGCAGCTTACTGACCTGTCTTACTGAAGTTACTGCGACTAGAAATGCTACTTTCCAAGTCGAATATGTCATATGGTTACTGTCCATGGGGTGAAAGGGTGGGAGCATGAGCTGATCCAATACTAGATTTATGTCCCAAGGCATTGGAGGTTTTGCCATGGGTAGTCTCAATTTCAAGATCCCCTTCATGAAATGTGATACTAGACTAGAGGATAGTTTGAAATGGAAAGACCATTGAATGAGAGGTGATACGCCACTGTACTGCTCACGTGAACCCCGAGGGATGATGTTGACGATCCTGCTTGGTAGAGTGTATGTAAGTACTCCAACAATATTTCCGATGAGCAGGAAAATGGGTCTATGTTCTTCTCATCACATCAGGTCATGTAATGCTGCTACTTGCATTGCTGGCTTCCACAAGGAAAAACATTTCTAGCCGACATAAAGATGCCCTGGATGGATGTGGTCTAATACTCTTTCAATCTCCATGCTGTGAGCTGAAGGGAGGAATGCATGGGATGCAACAGGGTGCCTCCTTCATGAGTTAGAAAATCTGCAGTTTCCTAACGAGCTAGGAGGATTGATGGATAGTCGAACTAGATAGGCGTACAAAGGTTGTCTTGGCCAGGCCGGAGCGATGAGGATGAGATCTGCAATGCATTTCTGGATTGTCCGGGATATTAATGGTATTAGGGAATAAGTGTAGAAGAGTTCTCCCGTCCAAGGATTGAGGAACACATCTTGGGTGAATCATTCCCGGCTTGGATAGACTGAGCAAAATGTCTGAACTTTCCTGTTGTGTATTGTTGCGAAGAGGTCCATGCATAGGAGGCCCAATTTCACAAAAAGATCACCCGCTTTATCCTGATTGAGAGCCCACTCTTGAGGATGGAAGATTCTGCTGAGTCTGTCTGCTTTGGTATTTACAGGCAACTTATCTCCCAGGTGTTGTAACGATATGGAGCGTGCCTCTGCCCATTCCAGGATTTTAATTGCTTCCCTGCAGAGGAGCCAGGAACCTGATCCTCCTTTGTTTATGTAGAACAGGGCCACTTGGTTGTCTGTGTGTACAATCACATTCTTTCCCTGAAGCTAGTCGTGGAATGTGTGGAGGGTATTTTTTATTGCTCTCAACTGTAGGAGATTTATTTGTTGGGCTCTCTATGATGGTGTCCATATACCTTGAGTCTTTATGTGCTGCAAATGAGTCCCCCCATCCTTTTGTTGACACATCCGTAGTTAGAACGAGTTGGTGCACTGGGTTGCAGAACTGGGTCTACCCCTGGACTGCGTTTGTTGTAGCTGCTGTCTGGGTGGTTGATACACCAGTGGCCTGTAGGTTGTGTATGGTCTGAAGGAGCGCCTTTGGTAATAGGGCTTCTTGTAACCCACGTAATACTTCTTGGTTGCTGACTGTTCTTCCAGGGAAGCCAGAGACAAGACTGCCACATTCTGTTCTTTAAGCTAAGAAATTGTTTCCTAAAGTTTGTCCTGGAACAAATTGTCTCCCTTACATGGCAGATCTGGCAACTGTTAGTGAAAGTTCTCATGTATGGCACTGGCCCGCAGCCAGGCTATCCTCTGGACCACTATAGATGCAGCTGATGTACGGGCTGAGTTTTTAAATGCCTTGTATACCATCCGAAGAAGGTGGTGCAAGCCTTCTTCCAAATCCATGAATGGCTGGGGTAAGGCGTTGTCTTATGACACAGGTAAGATATGTGACTTGAGGGACTGCGAACACTCATACCAATACTGTGATATAAAATTAGTGTTGTTGAATCTTTGCATTCAACATCGCTGCTTGGAAGGTTTTATGTCCGAATTCATCCAGGTATCAATCATCTTCAACGAAAGGAGGATTAGAATGTAGGTGTGATTTGACTTTCATCACTGATTTGATGACTACCTGTTGAGACTGTCGCTGCCTGGTGTCTCCACCTTACCTCTTTGGTGACTCCCTCTTTCCCCCTGGAGCTCCAACCACCACCTCTCTCCATTGGGAAAACTATTTATTCCATCCCTTTGCTTCCAGCCTTTTAATGAGTTATAAAGTCATAGATTAGGAGGCAAGCCATTGTGTACTGCTGATTTCCTGAGAAGTCCCATAGGAGACTGTCAAATGCCTTCTGAAAATCCAAATACACTATCAGCCAGGTCACTTATGTACATTACACCTGCCAAAAAAAAAAAAAAAAAGTTGGTGTCCTAATGGCTGCCCTCCAGTCTTCAGGAATTGGGACTGCTTTAAATGAAGGGCTTCAGATTACCAATAGGTTAACCACTTCATGTTTTAGTTTTCAGAACTCTGGGTGGATGCCATCTGATCTATTGTTAAGCTTCCATTGTCAGATGTTAGGTGCTCAGAACCTATTGTTGGTTCAGGTATGGTAAAGTCCAACAGCCTCCTCTGTAGATAGGCAAAAATTCAGTGTGTCTGCTATTTCTTTACCCTCAGAGTACTCTTTTTGCTCCTGTGCATTCTAATAGCCCAAGTGACTTCCTCAGACATTTTGCTTTGAAAATACTCAAAAGGTTTTGCCTCACAGGCAAGTTTTCCTCAAAGTCCCTTCACCTGGAACTAGTTTAGATCTAACTTGCCAGTGCTTGTGCTCTTAACCTTGGGTCTGTTCTCCATTTTTTAGAATGATGCCCTGTAAACTTTAATGGCTTCCTTTACCTTTCCAGTAAACCATGGTAGCAGTCAGTTGGTCTGCCTTCAATCTTTAATGCATGGGATACAAAGTTTGGAAGCTCAGATAAAAAATGTTTAACAACTTCCACACCTCATGCAATCACTTAGAATGAGGAAGTTAGAAAACTATCATGATCTCCCTTTTACTTTATGTCCTCCTCCTAGTGATTGTGTCAAATTTGATTACATTATGATTGCTACTTCATAGCAACCTCAACCCAGTAATTCTCATTTGTTCCATGGAGGATGAGGTAGCTGACCATGTGTTCTAGGACCAGCTGTACCATGAAACCATCAGTTATGGCTTCTGGAAACTAAACCTCTCCAGCATGACCAGATGAGACATTGACCCCATTAGAGTAATTGAGATCTAAAATGTGTTGACAAATTTGCTTCTTTAAACTTCCTGAAGAACTTCACATTTGACTGCTACTACTCCAGTTTGATCTGCCCTAGCAATATAATTTGTGTCTTGGCAGCAGAGGCCCATTGGTTATTAGTCACATCTCTGAAATGCTTAGAATATCCATCCTCGACCCGGGCGGTCTCCGGCTGCGGGGGGAGAGGGCAACTACCTTCACCGCTGCTTTTGAGGGTGCACCTGCTGCCTCTCAGCCGTGCCCAAACTCTTCTCGCTCGGGGGCTGTAGGTCCTCGCTGCGATTTGGCCGGACCCAGGCTGCCTCTATGCCATGCCTGAGCCTTTGGGGGCTAGGTCGCGCCGCGATTCAGCCGCTGGACCGAGGCTCACCTCCGAGGGACCACGGAAATCTCAACTGGGGGAGGGCCCGAGGGTATCACCGCAGGAGAGCGGGGCTTGTCTTCAGTAGAATTTTCTTCTTTAAATTTGGTTCTAACACTCTGAGAGCGTGCAGATAGCTCCTAACTGCTATGGAGATGGAAAATACTGGGGATCTGCACTTCCTGCATATGTACTAGGGGCTGACGTCAGATTGAAATCTGATCCATCTCCAACTGCTAGCATGAGTACACTATACCCATTGGTTGAGTCCATCTGCTACACGCTAGGAAATTTAACTATTTGAGCCAGGACCACCTCTGCTTCTGGTATTCACACCTATAGATCTTCACTGAACCTCTACCTGTGGATGCTCCTTGCACCCTACATTAGTACAGTGAAGACTTCTCTACATCCAAGGGGTTTTTTTTTTTTTGTTTACTACACATGGGAACCTCACCTATTGTCCTCTAGCTATATAGAGGGGTAATTCCACCCCCCCTCCACCCCCAAAAAAAAAATAAAGACAGTCTGTATTCCTGTTTTCTGAATTTTCTAAACTGTAAAGGTGTTTTGCACAAATTTGATTTGTTTCTGTAAAGATCACTTTTGATATGTATTGACCAGTTATGTTTCATTTTGCTGTAAGGCTGAAATCGCCACCGGCAGCCCCTTACTGGTCCAGGTGAAGTCATTACATCAAGCACCTGCAGCCCTACTCTTAGATTTATGCTTATCCATGCCACTTAAGGCTCTATAGAGTGGCACTGGCTTACAAGAAATTTAAGAGTGTCTGGACCAAATTAAGGCAAAAATTAGGTAGACAAATGGTTTTTATGTAAAATAAATTTTTGAGCAAACATGAAACATGCAAACCATGTCACCGGGGGTGCGCACACTTTTGCACCCCTGGAACTGTACACATACATTGTTATTGGATGCTCAAATACATAGGTATTTTTCTCCCACCCCATGACTGTAGTGTATGGTGTATAATCAGGAAATAGATAAGCAGCACATGAGAAAGAGGAATATGTTACTCTTCTATATCCCAGTCCCGATCAATAATCCTCTCAGTCAGCCATCCTACTCCCACCCCTCAGGTCACCAGTCTCTGCCTGAGAAATTTCTTTGTAAATCCACGAGTAGATGATCCTACAACTTCGAGACAGGTCAGCAGTTAAGAATCAGGCTCCGTGCTCGATGAGGTAATGCCTGTATGTAGTCATGCCAAATCTGAAGAAACTTCTTGTATTTTTAGGGACATGCTTTAGATGCCATATGGTCCATTTGCATCATGCGGTGTAGGTGAGACCTCCACACCCAAAAGGAAGGGCCATCTGTCTCCTTCCAGGCAAGCAAAATAACCTTTCCCCACTGCGAATGCCTTCGGCAGGAACCATCGGGGGCCCAGGCCTCTAATAGGAGGGCGAGGAATACAATCAAATAAAATCATATATGGAGAAAGAGACAAATTGACTCACAACAACTGCTGCAGATATCCCACTATTTTCCCCCAGAATTGTTGAATCACCGGACAAACCCAAAAAGCATGGGCAAAGGTCCCCTGGGTGCACTGACATCTGGGGCATGCTGCAGTGGGCGCCAAACCCGGCATGGTGAGTAATTTGTGGGGTGATATAGGCCCTATACAACAGCTTCCCCTGCATTTCTCTATAGTACAAGTTACTTGTGATCCGTGTCAAAGTGCGCATACTAGACTTAAAAACCCCGATGGGGACCTGAAATACACCTTCCCGATTCCATCTCCCCACCGCAGTTGAAATATCACTAGTTAAGCGCTGGAGGAGGCCTTGATAATAGCGAGACAGAGGGTCCATGTGTGCTGCTCAGCTGAAAAAAGTTTGATAATTTGAAAACGGGATAGGGATTTATATGAAGCTGGGATCACCCGCCAATGACAGACCTGCAGGAAACCAAATAAATGATTTCCTGGTAACCCATACATCATTTGAAGCTCCGCAAAAGGAGAAGGGCTCTCCCGAAGCGTCTATCACATGTCCCATCAACTTGATGCCTTTGACTTCCCAATTTCGAAAAACTTTATTCTAAGATCCCGGGGTAAAGTCTGGATTACCCATGATAGGAGCCAAAAAGGCACAGTAGGCATGGGTACCCAGCTGCTTGGTCACCACCTGCCAAGCATAACGAAGTGGCGCTATAAGCAGGTCCTGCCTTCTGCATTGGCCAGCTCTCGTTTATGGCACATGAGTACAAAATGTAGGTCTAACGGGGTTACCAAGGTTTGGTCAGCTAATAAAACTACAGAATTGGAAGTCCCCAAAATCCAGTCCCGAACAATGCACAAGTTCGCTGCTACCGCATAGCGAAGCAAGTCTGGGACACCCATCCCCCCGGACCCCCACTTCAACTTGAGCCAGCGCAACGGAATTAGAGCTTTCTTGCCCTTCCATAAAAATGTACGAAGCATAGTATCAAAAATCCCCAAATCTTTACGGGTAATCAAAAAGGGAAAATTCTGCAAGACATAACCATTTGGGCAAAATAATTAATTTGAATAAATTAATGCACCCTCCAAGGGAAAGGGGAAGGTCGCACCACATAGCCAATTTACCCCACGTCAAATTAATCGGGTAACATTTAAGGAGTAAAGAGTTGATAGGGATTCTTATCTCAAAGGATCTAAGTACTTGAATGAGTCGCCAGCCGAGTGTAAGGAGAATGTTCCCTGCCATTTCTCAATCAACATGGCCGGAAAACCCAAGGCCTCCGATTTGTCCCAATTTATGCTCAATCCGGAGAACTCACCATAAACTTGGAATAAGTCCAATAAGACTGGCAGGGAGCTTTCAGGAGAGGTAAGGAAGACCCAAGACATCATCCGCAAATGCAGAATATTTATAAATCTCCTTTTTCATGTGGGAGTAAAACTGCACTCCTCTTATAGTAGGGGTTGCCTGCAGCGCTAGCAGTAATGGTTCTAAAGTGAGCAAAAATAAGAGGGGACAACGGGCATCCCTGTCTAATGCCTCGCATTATTGAAAAAGGGGCTGACAGCATACCATTCACAGAAATCTGTGCTTGAGGGTTGTTATAGAGTAATTGGATAGCCTGAAAGAAGAACCCCTGAAAATCCATTTTGGTAAGCACCTGAAACAAAAACCCCCACCCAACTCTGTCAAAGGCCTTTTCGGTGTCCAGGCTCACCACCAAAAAGGGGAGGCCCGTCCACCTACATAGCGCCATTGCCGCAGCTACCCAACAAATATTAGTCAGGGCATACCGCCATTTAACAAAGCCCACCTGACCCAGCTTGATTAGCATGGGCAATAGGGTCCCCAAATGATCTGCCAGTATTTTTGCGAGCAATTTATGATCTACGTTCAACAGGGAAATGGGCCGATAAGCCATTGGCTCCAGTAAATCTTTCCCAGGTTTGGGAATTAGGGTCACATGAGCTATGTTACCATGAGGGGGGAACGAACCCTCCTCAACCAATTTAGAGAACACCCCTGGAAGTAAGTTCGTAAGCGGGTCTACCAAGCATTTATAAAAAATTCAGAACTGAATCTGTCAGCCCACGGGCCTTCAATTTTTTGGCATTCTGAATGGCTGCCCTAACTTCACCCTGTGTAATAGGCTCATTAAGCCACCTCTGTTGCACCAATGTAAATCGATGGAAGCATTACACGGGCGGAGAACTCCTCCCATTTGTCTTTATTCCAGCTACCTGATTTATAGAGGGTGGCAAAATATTCCTGAAAAGTGGTGAGAATATCTGGAGTACTATTAACTATTTGTCCTTTGGCATTTCGTAGGGTGGAATGTGTCACGACCCCCCCCCCCCCAACTTTACCAAATCTGCTAATATTTTTCCAGACTTATTCCCATATTGCTAAAGTTTGAAGCGATAATATAGTACACTTTTTTTGGCCTCTGGTGCAGCAATGAATTTATTGCAGTCTGTAAAGAAACATACAGTGCTCGTTGCTGCACTGATGGTGTAGCTATCAAAGCTTTCTTTGCCTTTTGAAGCTGGGCACTAAGTGTTAAGCCTTTTATCCATAGACTTCCTCCAGTGGGCCACATAAATAATGTCACCCCGCCAAACGGTCTTGGCCGCATTCCAGAACAAAACTGGGTCTTCTGCATGCTGCGCATTGAGGACCGCAAAATCTTCCCACCTTCTCCAACTATATGCCTGAAAGGAAGTATCCTCTGCTAGAAAGTAAGGGTACCTCCACTGTCTCTCCTGGGGATTAATCGGACTGGCCCTCAATTCTAACCATATCAGTGCATGATCGGATATCAGGACATCACCAATCCCCGCTGATGTGATCTGAGAAAAATGAGGCACTTACAAAAAAGTAATCAATGCGAGATTGGGTCGCATGTGCACGCGCAATATGCGAAAACTCTTTATAAATGGGTGGAGTGTCCTCCAAGAATCAACCAGATGCAGGGTACTTTAACAAGTTAAGGTCTTTGCTGGGTTGTCCAGAATGCGACAGAGTTGAAATCTTATCCCAGACCGGGTCTCTTAAAGCATTAAAGTCCCCCCCTACCATCAAATTCTTATCTACATATGGGAGAAGCACCTCTCAAAGTATGATAGAAGGCAGCTTGCTGAGAGTTAGGGGCATAGACACAGCAAAACACCATAGGCATTTGGTAAAACTCCACCTCTAAGATCAAATATCTCCCATTGGGGTCCTTAATCACATTGGACACCTGAACCGGAATATTTTTCCGTATCAATATTGCCACCCCCCCCCCTGCTCTGGAGTTTGCTGATGCAACATGTACTTCTTCCACCCATCCTTGCCACAGTTTGGCATGCTCCCCATCCATTAAATGAGTTTGAAGAAATGCTAGATCAGCAGATTTACACCTTAGCGTTTGTAGTATCTTGTACCTCTTGATTGGTAAGTGTATACCACATACATTCCATGAAGTTATTTTAGGCCCCGTGCTAACCATTCTCTGGGATAAAGAACATGAGAAACACTTTATACTTCAGTTGTGAAGAGGGAACTGGCCATCCCAGCAGAACCAGTTCCTCATCCAAAAATGCCCACCCACTTGTGAATACAAGAATTAGAGAACCCCCATCCCCAAACACTCCCATAACCATATCCAATTTATCACTAAATCCACTACTTCCCAACCCTCCCTCCATCTTCCATTCCCCCTCCCTACATCTAGTCAAACAAGAAACCCCTCCCATCAGATCACATATAACACTAGAAGCTCCCAATACCCTCCCCCAACCCACTAACATACCACCCCTCCCCATTAGTGCCCTCTGTCCAATTTTCCCCTCCTTTCCCTATTACAATATCCCGAGGGAATAATCAAAGACAATATTTATGAAATCAGGATTAGTGCCACACATCATAATAGTTAAACGTCTCTTCCTAACTCTAACTGCCTCCGGTATCAACTATGAATATCATGAACTATTGATGGGGCTTATATCCTTAACCTATCATTCCCTGAACTGTAGTTAACCAAACTGGAACCCTTGCAGGGGCTTATGTCCCCAATCCCCGAGCTTTTATAAACATTAACCTGAAAGAAAAAACAAAAACACATTCCCCCAAAGACATCCAAAGGCATTTTTTATAGATCTGTCTGTCCCGGGGTTGTATGGTCCACTTATAGTCCTGATTGCTGGCTAGCCATCTACTTCACCATGACTTCACTGCTACATATACCGCCAGCTAAAACCTGAGAAAAAAAAACCATTAAGACAGAACGCCCCAGTTCATTTAGTGGGACTGGGGGAGCCTCCAGGTGCCCACTGAAGCTTGGCTATATAGTCACTCAGTTCTCCCACTTCGGTGAACCAATGGGGCCCCGTTGGCGCTGCCAATCTAACCTTTGCGGGGTATACGATGACAGCCCTCTGGCCCAGATTATGTAGCTGTGTGCAAAGGGGCGCCAGTGTTTGGCGATGTGCCGATAGCGCCACAAAAAAAATCTTGAAATACTAAAATCTTCTGGCCTTCAAAACGCAGACGTTCCCCGCCACAGCTCCTGAAGTATTTCCATCTTAAGCATGTAATTTAGGAGTTTGGCAATGACAACGTGCGGCTTCTCTGTTGGCGCCTTTTTTGTCAGAGGCTATGAGCTCTTTCAATTCTTAGCGGCCCCCCGGTCTGGCTTAGTGAGAGTTGTGTGATCCAACGCTCCAAGAATCGGGGCAGCTCTTTCTTCCGACTCCAGTAAACCTACAAACCGCAAATTAGACCGGCGAGACTTATTTTCAAGGTCTTCCAGCCGCTCCGTATGATGAGCTAGTTCCACCTTCATCTTTTCCACGTCTGATCTCGTGGCACGGAGGCCATCTTCCACATCAGACATGCTGTTCAGCCTCTTTAAATCTGTTTTCGTACCCAGCAACGGATGAGGAGGTCTACTATTTGGGTTGAGTTTTTGAAATTCTGGCTGCAACGCTGCAACCACAGCCGCTCGCACCTCGGCCCAGTTTGCTGGTACCTGTGGCTCCAACACCCCTCCTTTTGCCTCCATGGCGCTGTCATTAGGCTGCAAACGTTCCTTTGGAATTTCCTTGTCTTTAGTGAGCCGCGTCGACATCTTTACCAAATCTGTACCCTTGATTAAGGCACTACTTGATCACGTCTGGGTGCTGATATTGAGTCCCGACTAAAGATGCAGATGGGGCTGGAAGAGTCTTAGGAGCCCCCGAAGGAAAGCTACATCTGCTTTCTGTCAAGGCGTCATGTGATCTCTCAACAAATGGTTTAAAGTAGTAACAAACCTGAGTTGTACAACAGAACTTTCAAAACTGATCAAGTACTTTTCACCTTCAATCCATGAACAGCTTAATGAATATTACCCCAATTTAGTTACTGGTCCAGTTAATGACAATTAGAAATAAAGGTACACACTGAGGAAGCAATTTTGGCTTTGACTGGAGTCACTGTGCAGATATGCCCTGAAGCAGGATTTTAAGTCTGAAATGTGGGCGATGTTGGAGAATAGTGACTACTAAAGCCAAGTTAGCCACTTAAAAGCACATTGAGGCTATATATAGAAGCCAATTTTTTTATATATTGGAAAGAGGAAAAAAAGATAAGTCATGAACTGGACCAATGATTAAAAGTTGGGGTAGTATTCACTAGGTCACAAGTCACCCATCAGTGAAGGTCCTATGATGTACAGCTCGTATTTGCCGTGCTACCTGCAAATACGTTCTAAACAAAAACAGAACCCAGACCATTTCGTTCAGACCTTTTATTTCCAATACACCATTTACCTCTCCAAACAAGCTGACAAGTGTGCAAAAGATGAATGAAGTCCCAAGTCATGCCAATATGCTGTCTTCTAGCAGAAGAGGGCTTGTAACATTGCAAGATTGGAGTTTTAACTTTCAAAAGAGTGCTCACTTTCTAGATGGTGATTGTATTCTAGTAAAAAAGGTCAATGGATCCAGAGTTTGAATACACAGAATCCTACCACAGCTTGAAAGAATGCAAGGGGCAGGTAAGAGACCTGAACATACCAGAAGAAATACAAGGACTGCAAGTTTCATAGCCCAAAGTCCGCACACTCAGGATCTCTTGCCATATACAATTCCATAAAGCCTTTATGATCTTCAGGGCTGGTCAGTAACTCTTTAACAGCTGGATCGTCCATCATGGCTTCAACCCACTTTTTGAGCTTTGGGGCATCATTTAAATATCTGTTAAAGAAAACAAAACATTTAATATGACTAATGAAATGAGAACATAAGGGGTGCCATGCCGGGTCAGGCTAACAGCCAATTAAGCCCAGCATTGGGCAAATTAGGTCACATGTATTTGAGATTGTCCAAGTCTGCCTGATTTTCAGGATAATTGACAGCAATTATGCACAGGCTGTGTCTCCAATGCAAATCGTGAACAAGCTGAGAACATGACTGGCTGGGGGGGATACTCCAGGATAAGCTTGGAAGGACCTGCCCAATCCCTTCCCTATTGCTTACTGCTAAAAGGGAAAGGTGGCAGTACCCAGATCTGCCTGGCTAAGCAGCAGTTAAATGACTTCAGAAAGGAGACAAAATAGTGTTAGGACGAGTGTATCAAAAAGGTCTTACATGAGCTGTTAAGATACAGTTTTGACAGCTTCACATCTGCCTGCACACCTGGGAACTTGTGTCTTTGGCTGCCCTGATTGCAGATGCAGTGGGGGAGCTCTTACACCTCTGTTCCAGGGAGGACCAGCACCCCCCCCCCCCCCCCCCAATGTGTCATAGCTCTGACTTGGGTTTCAGCTGAGGGGGGAGTGAGTGAAATTCCTGGAATTGTAGCTGCAGACAGCTCTCCCCCCTCCCCTCCTTAGTGTGTTCCAGGCTTACTGATGCAATAAAGAGGGCTGGAGCCTTCTAATGCCTCCTGGGAGACCCAAGTCAGCAACAGATTCTTGGAGTCTGAAGTCTGGAACGTTCCAGAATGTCTTACCTTCAAAGTTGAGGATACTCCCAGCTAAAAAGAGGGCATAGTCCTTACTAAATGTGATGTCCATACGAACTTCTGTTTTAGTGGATGACCAAAGAACTGGACTGATTTCAGAGGCCTTTAACATAGCTCCAGATAGGTAACTCCTAGAGGCGTGTAGTCAAGATTTTGGGTATCAAAGTATTTGCCAAACCAAAACAGGGCCTCCTCAGGCCCCTTCCCCCAAGCCTGCCCTGCAAAAGAGTGTGGGGGTGGGGGTTGGGGGGACCTGTTTGGCCTCCACCTGCCCCTTTCTGTAACAGGAACCCCCATGGAGAGGTTCTTAGGGAAAGGGGCAAGAGAATACTTCACCACCTCCTCCATTGCTTGAGAAGGCACTGGCCAGCTCCAGACCAATGCCAGAGTGACAACAAAACTGCACCATCTCCGGGCCAGCCAGCACTGCTTTCACATGGCCACACAACTAAATGGGATTGGCTGGGGGGGCCCCCCCCCGACCAATGTCATTTATAAGGGATTTTCACTAACCAGAACCCCAATGAAAGAGGTAAGTGAGATGCAGGGTAGGCCCAGCCCCAATTTTGCAGGTTGGGAGTGGGGGTCAGAGGAGCCCAGGAAGCAGATGAGTTTTGAGCAGCCTTTCCTTCAAAGACTTGCTGTTTTGAATAGAAGATGGCATGGCCTATTTTAGTGACTGCAAATCCCTGGCCACTGAGTGCACCCTTGTATGGGTGCTGTAGTGACCGTTACACTGATTTGCGTGAAAGAAAAGTGGTAATGCTAAAGAGGGGCATCGCCATTGAACATTTTTCTAGTCAGAATATAGGGGGGGGGGGGGAGTTTGTGGAAGATACCAGAGTCTGCAACAAGGTAGAAACCCAGGGGTGGTGGCCATTTAGTGACAGAGGAATGGTCTACTCAAGGCAGCAGTACAGTATGGAGGTGAAGTATTTCCATGCACAACACAAGAATCTGATGGCAAAAGCCAGAAAGATGTTCAGTGGATAATGAGGCTAGGTCAGCAGAAAAAGGCATAAGGTACTATTGCCCCTGCACCTTCAGAAGGTTATGAACCAGATGGCCTGTCAGTGGCCTTTGTAAAGCACAGGAGGACAGAAATCTTACCATGCCCACCCTGAGTAAAGGCAGGCTAGCATAGAAGGTGTCCATGCACAGGATGGGAGCCTCTCAAGGAGGTGGTCCTGCCCGGAGAGGGAACTCAGGAACTTTACAGGAGTGCTGAAACATGGAATAACTACTTGAGGTGGGGACAAGGACAGTATGAATTCAAGAAAGCAGGGAATATGCACAGAGGATCTGTGGGCATGCTGGGGTTGTAGATCAGAACAGTATATGGTCTGCCATGTTTCTATTATATAGAACATGTTTCTTATGCAAATAAGATACTTGATGGGCACTTTTACACAGAGGCCTTCTGTATTAACAGGATACTCTGGTATTTTATCTAGATGCAGAAATCAGAACAGCACAAGGGGCCATTAGCACAGATAATTGTGCTAATGGCCCCTTTTACTGACTGACCTGGTAGTTCTGCTTTAGGCTTCCAGCTCCAATTAGAGCCCAGGCTGGGATCTAGATTCATGAGCTTTGATTTACTATAACTGGAATATTCTCCCCCTTATACTAAGCCCATTTGTTACAATAGTCTTTTGTAAGGGGCCATGGCTAAGCCCAGATACAGCTGGACTGTCCACCCCCATCCAGAGCTGTAAGTACTCCCCATACTTTAACAGCGACAGTGACAGATGCCTAGGGTAACCTCATGTCTGCTGACTTGGCTTTCAGCTTATTATTCAAGTTAGACTAGCAAATATGATCTTTAGCAGATATAGCCCAGATGAGCATGGGTTCTCAAACCAGTCAGGTTCTCAGGATATCCAATGAGTTTGTACCAGACAAATTTGCATTCACTGCTTTTGTTGAATGGAAGTCTCATGCACTATGGGTATCCTGAAAATCTGACTGGCTAGGAGTGTCAAGGACTGGGCTGAGAACCCCTGCTCTAGAGTAACAAGTAGGAAGGTCCAAACAAGCCTTCTGAACAGAGGTCTCCTACTAATAACTGAAAAAAAAAAAAAAAAAAAAAAAAGACACCTTAAATGTAAGCTCCTACCCATAACAACTCCAGCAAACCATGAAATTGCTATGTTCGGAACTCTTAACATACAAATGTCTTTTACTGCCCTCCAAGCCTCCTTGAACTAAATATATCACCGCTAATAGAATTCTTCATAACACTTAAATACAACAAAACCCACAATAGTGTTGGGAGATTTCAACTTACATATGGATGTACACCCTTTATCAAACACCTGTCAAACCTTAAAGGACATAATGACAGCCCTAGGGTTCACATTAATTACTGACAATCCAACACACAAAGCAGGACACTCCCTTGACCTGACCTTCATAAATAGCTTCTTAGAACACATTAAAACAAACTATTCACAAATCCCATGGTCTGACCATTTTTTAATACAGTCCACCATTAAATATACAAGACCCCAACCAAACCAATAGAATTTAAATACAGACCGCCATTTAACATTGAAACCTTAGGAAACAAACTAGACTAAGAACTAAAAGAATCTGAGTTTAAAGATGGACACTCAGCAACAAATACATGGATAGAAACAATGAACAAACTAGCAGATGAAATCAACCCAAACACATCCTCAAAGAACCTAAACAAACCCATGGTACAACCAAAATATAACACAAATCAAGCAAAATCTGAGAAAAAAAGACTGGAAAAAACACAACTAATGAAAACCTAACTAGATACAGAAAACACCTAGCCTACTACAAAAAAACAATCCGAGACAAAAAAATGATACTATAGAACACAATTTTTCAAATAATCCTAGAACATTATTCACCATAGTAAAAAACTTTACCAATGACAACAGAAGCTCCCAAAGAGTTACCTGAAAACAAATGCAACAAAATAGCTCAATACTTCAATGACAAAATTAGAAACCTCAAACAAAATTTCAAACACAAAACAAGAAATCAAAATGCACATGAGAATACACATTGGTCCACATTTGAGGAAATAACTGAACCCAAAGTTGAAACCATGTTAAAAAAGATAAACCCAGGCCCACATGTAATTGACACCATACCAAACGACAAACTAGCCAACATAGTCACCCCCACATTAACAAAAATCATAAACCTCTTAAAGGATCCCTTCCAGACGTGCTAGCGTTATCCCTTATTCAGTAAGAGACTGAAAATGTGCATCCAACCCCCCAAACCTAAATAGTGCCTGCAACATGCAAATGCATGTTGATGGCCCTATTAGGTATTCCCACATGATTCAGAAAACAAAAATGTGCAGCCAAGCTGCACATTTTGCTTTCAGAAATTAGTGCCTACCTAAAAGGTAGGCGCTAATTTCTTCGGGCACCAAGAAAGTGCACAGAAAAGGAGCACCCTCTGACTTAATATCATGGTGATATTAAGTTGGAGGTCCTGAAAGTTATCAAAAGTAAAAAAAAAAAATAAAAAAAATTGAAGTCTGCCCACGGCTCGAAAACCAGATGCTCAATTTTGCCGGTGTCCAGTTTCCGAACTGTGGCTGTCAGCAGGCTCGAGAACTGATGCTGGCAAAATTGAGCGTCAGCTGTCAAACCCGCTAGTGTCCCTAGCACCTCCTTTTGCCTGTTTTTACTGCTGGGCCTAGTTTGCATAGTGAATCGTGCGCACAGGAGAGTGGCCTGTGCCGGGAGAGTGGGCATTCGCCCACTCTCCCATAGACTTTACTGTATCGGCCCATAAGTTGGTAAGTCTTCTGGGGCAGGAAATGCTGGATTTTACCTGAATTGACAGCTTTGGAAAAGCAATTAAATCCAGCTCTGACTCCCCCACCCCAAGTTGTCAGCCAAGTACCTTCTGGGCCCATATCTGCCAAGTTATCCCTACCTATGTTACTATGGACTACTTTTCCAAACATGCTTGAATGCTGTTGCTATCACCTCTGCCAATAAGGCATGCCAAGCAGCTATCCAGTAAACAAGAAGCTTCCGACACCTCAACCTTTTAATCCAGCTTCACCACCTGCCTTCTTGTCCTTTAGCTTCTATAGCAGACCACCATGTCTGTCATATCCCCTTCTAGAGAACTCCAAATGTATTCTGTAATATTGGTCTTGTAGGCCATGCGCCATCCTGGCAGCCTTTGATGTTAAGATGTGTGGCCTCAAACAGGACAGAAGTTACTAGCATCTTGTGCAGGTAATGCCTTCAGGCAGGGGGGCTGTGGTGCAGGAATGCAGTGACAGGTGATAAGGAGTTGAAGTACAGTAGTTCTGTCCACTAGCCTCACTCCCCCAATTCCCTGCATGTTATTGCCTGGGAGAGATATTCTGCAGAGGTCTGATTAATGTACTAGTTTACCAGTAAACTATTCCCCATAGATCTGGGATTTTACAGACCAAACTGCTCCTTTAACACATGAAAGTTAGTTTCCCTGCCTCCCTCAGATCAGAGATAGCGCGAGTCCCTCTTCAGCTAATGTGTTCCAAAATGCAGATTTGGAAACAAATTCACTAGCCAGTTAAGGACTTAGCATTTTTCTAGGTTTATAGAAGATCTAGAAATATGGGGCTCTGTTAAAAAATGTGGAAAGTTTGGAGGAGAGACTTGTATGGGTGGAAAGTTTGGAGGAGATCTAAATCTGCAGACAGTCCAACTTAGCAAACTGCTTCAGCCACAGGATTCCTGCCTGGTTTTTAATGTATGAACTTTACATCACCTTGACTCCAAGGTCACAGCTCAGACACTGGGCGTGCACAGGCTATACCCACATCTAACACCAGACATCCCAACAGCAAAATGCATGAGCTAGAGCCATCGTATCCAACCCAGCATAAGAAGCCAATGCCTAAAGAACCCAGTCATGAGTTTTAAAGCTTCAATCCTGTTAAAACTGCCATTTTCATTTAAGTTCAATTCATCAAAAATCACTTCATAGCTGTACAAAACATCTTAATTCTCTAAAAGTAATGCATCTTACTCTCCCATGCTGAATGGTGCCAGACGTTCAAACCAAGGCCAAATCATGTAGTCCACCATAGATACGGAGTCTCCCCCAAGGAACTGAGTGTCACCAGGTACCAGCTGAAAAGACAACACAATGGCTATATTTGCAGACTAAAATTTTCCTACAAAAATCTGGAACAAGTTTACCCCCCCCCCCCCCCCCCCAATTTGTTCTTAACATTAAAGTTTCCCCCAGGAAATTACAGAAAGTGGTGCTATAAGAAGTGTGATTTATATAGTCTGGTACAAAACCAGATATTTAGAACAAGTTTCCTTTGCTTCATTGGGAAACTAATTCGATACACCAGATGTCTATGCAGTTTTCAGGATTTCTACAATGCATATGATTTAATTGCATATAGTAGAGGTAGTGCATGCAAGTTTCATGCACAATTGTAGAAATCCTGAAGACTGACCAAGTGAGGCTGTGGACTCCTGCAATTCCAAAATCAAAGGGAATCTGTCTAAGCAGTATGGAGAAGTTATTTACCTGAAAATTGTTTTCCTTAGTGTAGACCGATGGACTCAGGACCAATGGGTTATGACCCCTGCCAGCAGATGGAGAGATTTCAAAAGCTGATGTCACCCTAGATACACCCTTTTGGTATTCTCTTCAAAAGCCACTGGACAGACTACTGAAAAAACTTGATTTAAAATATGATTAAAGACAACCATAACTGTACTCTGAACCCCTGCAAGAACAGATGCCCTGACCTAGGGGCTGGATGGCTGCTTACCCATCTCTTGGAACAGATCCACTCCATGAGCAAATCCTGCCCACAGCTGACCAAGAAAGGTGCCAAGTCCCATCTGTCTACAGTAAGGAAAACTGAATCAGGTAAGTAATTTCTCCATTTCCTAGCATGTAGCCAGATGGACTCTGGATCAATATGTACAAAAGCTACTCCTGATCAGGAGGGAGGTTGCCTGTGGTCTGGTTAACACTGTCCTTGCACAGGCTGAAGCTTCTCTAGCCTGTATGCCCAGGCAATAGAACTGAGAAGGTGTGCAAGGACCATGGTACCACTTGGCAGATACAGGAGACCGCAGTCTACCTGAGCTCTAGTGGAATGAGCTTTTACTTAAGTTAAAGGCTTTCCTGCCTCCATATATAGCTCACTGGATTAAGGTGGTCACACCTGGTAGCCCACAAAGCTGGTTCATCTTGCTTTCTTCCACTGTGAAGGACAAACAGGTAGTCTGTCTTTTGGACTAGTTGAAGCTCCCAGATACCACACTACACTAAAGTCTGACATTCAAATAGAAACAGGATTCTTCTGCATCCTTGTGCTTATCTAAGTATGGCAACAAAATGGACTGATTTGAATCAAACATAGAAATGACGGCAGAAGACCAAACGGCCCATCCAGTCTGCTCAGCAAGCCTCGCGCTTTTTTCTCTGTTACTCTTGGCTCTTAGTAACCCTTTGGTTTTTTCCCTTCCAACGAGGCTACCTTGGGCAAGGGTAACTGTACAAAGCTGTAATGCTCCTGGACACAAATGTCTGTAGTTCTGAGATGTGCATATAGCCACCAGGAACACAGTTTAAGGTTAATAAATGCAAGGAAAGACTGCAGTATCTGAAATGAGAGCCCTGACAAATTCTAGTACTAGATTGAGATCCCACAAGAGAACAGACTATGATGTGCTTCACCCCTTTCAGAAAAAGGGGCCATAACCAGATGAGCCAGGTTCTGTTCACCTTGCCCCTGGTCAGAAAATATTTTCCTATACTAGGATAACTACAGGTATTAGTCACTGGTAAATTCACAAATAGTATACCTGTATTTGCATTTCAAATTTTATTCCTTATGTTATTTAACACACATCCTAATGCATTCATCTAAACATCGTATTTTTAAATTAATACACTGTTACACATTAACACATAAATGTTACATAAATATTGCAACAATCCCTAATTACAATGTAAACATCCACTTAATCCTGTTACAATGTAAACAAATGTATTTCATAAACACTTTTATGGCAGATATCCCTAAATTTATCATATTCCTTTCAATGTCAATCCCTTTTCGATTTTACTTTAATTGAAGTCCTTCTTGATCTTAACTTAACAAATGTCCCGACATGAAGCTCCTGTTTCACCCGTTGGTTTCTTCAGGGGATTATTGTACTCACATCCAATGACTTCTAAATAATGTCTTCTTAGACATGACTCCACTTTCCAAGTCAAAGTTTATAGGGAACCTTAAATCAAAATTTTATATTAAAAAAATCCCATTTATACATCCACCATCTAGCTCCCCACATATATTCCATAGAAAAATTAACCACACTAAATAAAGCTCAAAACTTCAGTTAAAAATCACCCTAGTCATTGTTACTGTCATCATTGCACTCACCTATAATTTTGTTCTTACATCAATTCTTTTCCAATTCCACATTGCAATTCCTCATTTCATTGCCATCTTTCTTTCCTTAGTTACACTATCAATTCAAAAAATAAAATGCCACTTATCAATTTAACCGACCATATTATATATATTTCCTGTTCTATCAATCTACTAACCTGAAGCCATTTCGTGTTGTCGAAACTTTTAAACACCAAAAAATTTCCACCAGATTAACCGCTCAAGATTTCCACTATCTGTAAAGAATACAACGCCACCACAAAACTGCATCACAACCCACATTTTAGTTTTCCTTCAAAGTAACTGCTTACCTCTCCTTCCACCGGTGAACAAATGCTGCGACTGCACACAAATCACCAACTTACTACCACTTTTTAAATGTCCTCACGTCAACTTTACGTTTCCCGCCCCGAACATTCAAACTCCTCCTTGTCCAATCCCTTCACTATATATATATATATATATATATATATATATATATATATATATATATATATATATATATATATATATATATATATATATATACACACACACACACACACTACTCCAATGTTCCTGATTCAACCCCCCTGGTTCCACTGTTCCCCATCTATATATAAATTGCTGTTCCTTTTGTGTCAGCACCCTCGAAATATTTCCTCCTCTCTGCAATGTCAATTGGTACAGTACACAGAATTTCAATTCTTTTATGTCCCTTCTTATACCAATGATTAACCAATGGTGCTTTATTTTTTTTTATCCGAATGTTACTGAATGTTCCAATATCCTTACTTTAATAACCCTTTTTGTTTGGCCAATGTATAACAATCCACAGGGGCACATAATCACATATCACTTGAGTGGATTTACAATTGAAATATCTTGTTAAGTAATATTTCCCCTGTGGATGGAATGCTTATAAATTTCACTTGTACATATGGGCAAACCGCACAACCTTCAGAAGTGTATGCACAACCTTCACAAGTGTACTGCCCCCTATCATCTCGATTCTCACTATGATTAGGCAGAACCGAAGAGGTTAACATATCCCTTAGAGATCTTTTTCCTGAACGCAAAAATCGGTAATTCTCGAAACACCCCCTCATCCTGTAATACTGACCAACATTGATTAATGACTGATTTAATATTAAAACCCAAATGAGAGAATGGAAAGGTACACACCACTCTAGTCAATGGTTCCTTTTTTCTTGTAATCAGTAGATTGTCTCTATTGGCATATAATGCCTGTTTAAATGCTCTTGATAACTTTTCATATATCCTCGTTCCAAAAACCTGTCATCTCCTGTGATCTCTCTCTGAATTCTTCCACAGTTGTACATAAGCATCTCAATCGTAAAAATTGCCCAACCGGTATATTTTCCTTTAACCGTTTAGGATGGAAGCTCAAATTCCAGAGGTGTATTTCTGTTTTCTGTAAAATTGTGGTACATAATTTTTCAGCGACCTTATAAACCCTCATATCCAGAAAAGATACTTTGTTTATCCCCTTTGAATTCAAACTGTAAATTACTATCCCTTGAATCCAAGCCTTCAACTCTTCTAGTCTTTGATCCGTTCCTTTAAATATAAAGAAAACATAGTCAATAAATCTCTTCCAAGTTAATTTCATTCCAAAATTGAGATTGATATATGTCAGCATTTTCAAACACTGCTACATATAAACAGGCTACCGATGGGGCCATTGAAGACCCCATCGGTATACCTTTAATTTGATGGAAATATTGATTTTCAGATTGGAAGAAATTTTATTTTTTTTTAATTTTTTTTAGGACTACTGTTGATAATTGGGATAAATCTTCTCATTCTAGACATCTCCATTTCCTCCAATTTTTTGTATGATCTGTACCGCCGAATCCTGGGGGATATTTGTATATAAGGAGGATATATCAGCTGTTACTAGCCACCACTTGTTTTATACCATCCAATTGGTTCACATTGATAAAAATCCACAGAATCTTTAATATATGATTTTATCTGTTGAACTACCGGTTGTAATAGTGAGTCCAAATATTTAGATATGGGTTCGAATAATGAACCATACCTGAAACTATCGGTCTTCCTGGTGGGGCCAAAAGATTTTTATGTACCTTTGGTACTGTATAAAAAACCGGATTCACTGGACACTCCTCAAATAAATAATCACCTAATTTCTTATCTAACACCTTATTTTTTAAAGCCCCTTGTATAAGTGAAAAGAGCTCCATCTGAATCCCCTCAGTGGGGTCCTTATCCAATGGGTGATAGAAATGTGTCATTTAGTTGTCTATATACTTCTCCTGTATACCTTCTATCCATAATTACTGTTGCACCCCCCCCCTTATCCGCCAGTTTTATTATAATAGTTTTATCATTTTGTAAATTGGTCAATGCTATCTTCTGTTCCCTTGTGATATTACTGTAAACTGGAAACTTCGTCAATTCCAATTTCCCAATTCTTAAGCACCAATTTTTCAAAAAACTACTATAAACGGATCTTGAGGGTCCAGGGGAGTCCACTGCGACCGTTTTACAAATCTTGTTACTGTGTTTCCTCTTGCTCACAGCTAAAAAAAATACCTTTTGAGCTTTAGTCTACGAAAAAATTTGTAGAGTTCTACTCTCATCTCAAACGAATCATATTCTGCTGTGGGCACAAACTATAATCCCTTATTCAACACCTCCACTTGAGATAATTCTCGGGATGATAAATTTATGACAGATCCATGAATCACTTGTTGTACCTCTGAATCCCATGTTTGTTTGTGGAGTTTTGATTGGCAAGGTTTGAATGTTCGGGGCAGGAAACGTAAAGTTGACGTAATCACGCGAGGACATTTAAAAAGTGGTAGTAAGTTGGTGATTTGTGCGCAGTCGCGGCATTTGTTCGCCGGTGGAAGGAGAGGTAAGCAGTTACTTTGAAGGAAAACTAAAATGTGGGTTGTGATGCAGTTTTGTGGTAGCATTGTATTCACATTCTTTACAGATAGTGGAAATCTTGAGCGGTTAAAAGTCTGGTGGAAAAATTTTTTGGTGTTTAAAAGTCGTGTAGAGAACAGACAACACGAAATGGCTTCAGGTTAGTAAATTGATAGAACAGGAAATATATATAATATGGTCGGTTAAATAATTGATTATAAGTGGCATTTTATTTTTTGAATTGATATAGTGAAAAACGTAACTAAGGAAAGAAAGATGGCAATAATGAAATGAGGAATTGGAAAAGAATTAATGTAAGAACAAAATTATAGGCGAGTGCAATGACTAGGGTGATTTTTAACTGAAGTTGTTTTGAGCTTTAGTGTGGTTAATTTTTCTATGGAATATATGTGGGGAGGCAGATGGTGGATGTATAAATGGGATTTTTTGAAAGAAATTTTTGATTTAAGGTTCCCTATAAACTTTGACTTGGAAAGTGGAGTCATATGTCTAAGATGACATTTAGAAGTCGTTGGATGTGAGTACAATAATCCCCTGAAGAAACGAACGGGTGAAACAGGAGCTTCCTGTCGGGACATTTGTTAAGTTAAGATCAAGAAGGACTTCAATTAAAGTAAAATCGAAAAGGGATTGACATTGAAAGGAATATGATATATGATAAATTTAGGGAACATTAATTAATAGGGATATCTGCCATAAGTGTTTATGAAATAATCCTGTTACAATGTAAACAAATGTAAGTGGATATGTTTACATTGTAATTAGGGATTGTTGCAATATTTATGCAACATTTATGTGTTTGATGTTAATGTGTAACAGTGATGTATTGTTAATTTTAAAATATGATGTTTAGATGAATGCATGAGTGTGAGTGTTTGGAAATATAGGATGTGTTTTAAATAACATAAGGAATAAAATTTGAAATGCAAATACGGGTATACTATTTGTGAATTCACCTTGCCCCTGGAACAGGAGAACACCAGTACCTGGACCTTCAAGGTATTAAGGGTCAAACCTTTATTCAAGCCATCCTGCAAAAATCCCAGAATTAGTTGGATCCCTGTGCAGTGGGAGAGTCTATATGTCCACATACCATGGATGCCTGGGCCAATCTGGAGCTACTAGTAGGACTAGTCTCCTGTGGCACTTTATTCTGTGAATTATCCTGCCCAGCAGGGGTCACGGAGGGAAGGTGTATAGCAACTCTTCTTCTGACCAAGTCTGAATGAGAGCTTTGATCCCCAGGGACCACTGATCTGAGACTGAAGAATCAGGGAAACTTTGTTGTGAGATGTGGCTAGTAGGTCAATGGACAGGAGACCCCAGTGATCTATCAGCTGAAAGGCTTTGACTGACTCTCCTGGACCCAAAGTCTGCTGATGTTTTTCCTACAATGTGGGAGGCTGAGATCTATAGATGTATTTCCACCTATCCCATAAGCTGATTGCCTGTGACACTTGCTGGCTTTTGTTCAACCCTGGTGGTTGATGTAGGCTACTGTTATGTTGTCAGACTGCTTGACCCTGGAGTCTCTAGCTGAGGTGTCGACATCAAGCAGACTGCCCAGGCTTCCAGGCAGTTGATGTTCCTGAGTGCCTCTTCCTTGATACAATGTCCCTGGGCTGTCAGTTCCTGACAGTGAGCTCCCTACCCTGCCCAGCAGTCTTTAAATGTAGAATTTCTCCTTCCAAAGAGTGCAGCAACCCCCATAAGGAGAGGTATGTCCACTATCTGCTGGAGACATATTGAAGGGCTGAAATCACTGCAAGGGTGTATCTAGGTGACGTCAGCTTTGAAAGTTGTCTCCATTTGACAGATGAGCATAACCCATTTATCCTGAGTCCATCTGGCTACATGCTAGAATAAGCTTCTCAACTTAGTTGAATGTCTTGTCACTGAATTTTGCACAAAAGTTCTAATTATACATAATTCAAAACCCACATGGCATTAAAAGTGAGTTACATACCACACAAACCCAGTCTAATATTCAACACATTAACTCCAGAAAATAAAACCTTTTAACAGCTGTTCCATAATGTAGCAACAGTTGCATGGACTTAATGCAAGGAAGCCCTGTAATTGTGCAGATAAGAGTAACAAAATGGGCAATGCTGTAATTGTGATGTGAAACTGATTTGAAAGCTAGCATCTTCTTTGTATTTTAACATTGTTGAATAGAGGAAAATTGGTTCTTACCTGCTAATTTTCATTCCTGTAGTAGTACAGATCAGTCCAGACAAGTGGGTTTCTTCATCCCTACCAGCAGATGGAGGCAGAGGACAAAACTTTGGGCACTACTACACATCTGAGTGCCACCTGCACCCAAGATACTTTAACAGGGTGAACTAAGCCTCTGGGATGGATGCCAAAGTCAACATTAACTAGAATTCATATTTGAAAACCAAAGGCCCAGCAGTCTTGGCACAGATCCCAAGTGGGGGCTTTGGTACATCTTACTCATCTGGACTGATCTGTGGTATTACAGGAACAAAAGTTAGTAGGTAAGAACCAGTTTTTCCTGAACATACCCAGATCAGTAGGATGTACCAGAGCCCCCCCCCTAATACCAGGCAGGAACCCAAAATACCTGCAGTCAGCACACTAAGGGAGCCACATCTGGAGCATGCACATCCACAGTATTGCTTAGTGAAAGTGTGAAGTGAGGACCAAACCATGGCCCTACATATCTGAGCATGAGTGATATGAGCTTTAAGCCCCACCAGCACTGCTTGGCCCTTAGAAACATAGGCCAAGCAAATAGTTTTTCAACCACCAAACTAAGGAAAAACTTTAGATGCTCTCCCCCTTTTTTGGTCCCCTGAATAGCACAAAGATGATCAGATCAATTGAAAGAGTTTGTGACCTTCAATAACACAACAGGGAACATTGCACATCCAAAAGATGGAGCCCATCCCATAGAGGAATCAAAGGACCAGTCTGAAATTCCCAGTAACTGTCTGGTTACCATGTCTGACGATATCTGCAGGAAAGAGTATGCAACTCAGATCTGTCTAGCCAAGCAAAAGGCTACCAAAAAGATAATCTTCAAGGTGAGAGTCTAAGGATGCTTGAGCCAAAAAATTCAAAGGGATCCTTGCAGAGAGCTCAAAACTAAGTTAAGATTCTACACCAGACTTTCTGTAAAGGGGAGGCAGATGCTTATCAGAAAATGACGACATCAGGGCAGGAAGCCAAAGACATGTCCTGAACCTTCCCTTTGAGGTAACCCAGAGCTGAGACCTGGACCCTAAGTGAGGTCAAGGCCAACCCTTTGGACAAGCCCTATGGCAAACAAGGACAAAATGTGTGGGATGGAAACCAGCAGTGGGTCCAAATCCTGTTACTCACACCAGGAGTCAAAAGCTTTCCACTCTGGAATAGGCCAGGGAGGTAGCTGGCACCCTAGCCTGAAGGAGGCTAGCAATAACTAGTTCCGAATACCCCTTCAGGCACAAAAGCCTGAAGATAAATGGGACCTTGCCATGGAAGTCCCTGCAAGTGAGCTAGATGTACCAGATATGCAAACCATGGGCATCATGGCCACTCTGCCATGAGAATCACTGAACCTGGATGAGCCTTTGCCTGAGCACCTGCACTGAGAGGCCACAGAGGGAAAACCAGGAGTTTGGTAGGCCATGGACATGCTAGAGCATTGAAACCCACTGCCCCAGGCTCCCTTGGTGCATGAAGAAATGTCTTGGTGTTGGATCTTGCCATGAAGTCCTAACAGGCACAAATGTGATTCCAGGCTTCTGCAGAAAGTTCCCACTACTGCTGGCTGAGATAATCTGCTTGGCCATTGTCCACTCCTGTGTCATGTGAGACAGCAAGACCTTTGAGATGGAGTTCTGCCCATCTGAACAAGAGCTGAGCCTCCTGGGCCATGGTGTGACTGTTTTCCCCTGGCGGTTGATGTATGCCACCGTTGAGTTGTCCAAACTATAATTTGATTTCAGACCAAGGGCAGAAGCACTTGAAGGGCCCTGCCCACCACCTATCTCCAGTTGACTGATGGATCACAACTGTGACACTGACCAGCTGCCCTGCACTAACCTGTCTAGGCACACTGCTCCCCAGCCCTGGAGACTGGCAACTGTGGTCACCACCACCCAATCTGGGACTTTGAGGGGCATTCCTTTTGCCAAATTGCTCCTTGTCATACAACATAGACTGGACCTGGCCTCCTTTGAGAGAGGCAGTGGCAGAAAATACTGTTCTGATGGGGGCTCATGAGCAAACTCAAGGCACCAGCTCCAACAAGGCCATTGATCCCAGAACCTCTAGATCAGGGATGGTGAACTAATCCTAGAGGGCTGCAAACCAGCCAGGTACAGGATATCCACAATGAGCACACATGAGAAATTTGCATCCAGTGAAGGAAGTGCATGCAGATCTCTCATGCATATTCATTGTGGATATCCTGAAAACCTGGCCTGTTTGCAGCCCTCTAGGACTGGAGTTTGCCATCCCTACTCTAGATTGTCCCAGACTTTGGGAACCAGAAGGTGAAATAGGTGATCTGAGCTTTGTTCTGGACCACCCTGTCTGCAGTGAGGAACACTCTTCCCTGATGAGTGTCAAAGTGCCCAAGTACTCCAGGACCTGAGAAGGAACCAAGTGACTGTGGCAGATTGATGATCCAGCCCAGAAACTCCAGTAGAGAACACACCCAGAGCCACTGACTGAGCAACCCTGATAGGGATGCACCAGAATCCAGTTCTTCCTCAAGGATGCCATGATAACTACCACTTTTGTGAAGTTATGAGGAGCCATGGCCCAAAACTGAAAAGGCTGGCCCAGCACCTTGAAACCTCTGGTGGTCCTGTCAAATGGGGATATGCAGATTGAGATCCAGAGGCCTAAAACTCCTTTTCAGACTGCTGCTATCACAGTACACATCTCCATCCAATGATGTGGTACCTTCAAACTCCAGTTGACCTTCTGGAGGTCCAGGATGGGTTGAAAGGTGCTCTCCTTTGGAATCAAAATAAATGGAGTACCTTCCTTGACCTGAAACTGGGACTACAGCTTCCAGATTTAGTAACCTTTGGAGGGTTTGATGACCACATTTGCTTTGGGAAAGACAGCACAACTCCAGAAAGGCTGACCTGAGAGGGTGAGAAAACTAAGGCATAGCCTTCCCTGATGACCTCTAGCACCCACTGGTCAGATGTGATCTTGGCCCACTCCTTGTAAAACTGGGACAGTGTCCGATTGCCAAATCAGACTGGACCTGCCCGACTTCATTGGGAAGACTTGTTTGCCTGTTCCCTGAGGGACCCACCTCTAGAAGACTTTCAGGAACTTCAAAAGAACTGTCTCCCTGAGGGGCTGTCATGACAGTGAAGATCTGGCAGACCTGCCAGAGTGAAAATGTTTTGCCTTGAAAATTGGATTGAGGGGAAAAAGGCTTCCGTGCTACCTTATCCTCCAGCAGCCTGTTGCCCCTGATCTCTCCCAGAGACTTCATGAGCTGGTTGAGGTCCTCCCTGAACAAGAGCATATCCTTAAAAGGGAAGGTTACACAGCTAGTACTTGGATGAGAGAGCCACTGAGAAATTTTGTAGTCACAACAGTGTCTCGCTGCCACCACTGACACTATGCTATGTACTCTGCATAAGGTCATAAGGCATTGGCCATACACAACCCCCACCTTGAGGCAAGCTGCCTGGAGTGGTGACAGCATCTCCATGGAAAGAGTGAGGCTTCTGGATCCACACAGGCACAGACCACCCACCTTGGTGCTTTAGAGCAGACACCTCAAAAACCAGTTTAAGCAGCACTTCCAGCTTCCAATCCTGCATGTCCCTCAGAGCAGCCACCCCACAACCAGAGTTGTGGTCTTCTTTGTGACTGCTGTTATGGCAGCATCCTTTTGGGATGGAGGGAATTCAAATGATCCTGCAGCAACAGATGAGCTTTGCCATCACTTTCCCCACTTTCAAGTGGGAGTCCTGGAAGTCCCATTCCTGGCTGATCAGCTTCTGGATCTTCTTGGGAATGGGGAAGGCATGGGGGGCTGTAGCCTGACCAAAACTGGATTAACTCCTTGTTATCCAATTCCTCCTGCACCTGGGGAGAAGGAGTCTCAACTCCTCCCCCTTGAACAGGCAGACCATGTGTGGGTTGTCACCCTCTGCTTCAGGCCTCTCTGATCATCCTTAGAGTCATTTGGATCCTGGGGATGCCCCCCCTCCCCCCCATCTGGGCCAGCATCCAGGTCCCCTGCTGGAGACAAGCCACCCTCATCTTGAGGGTCATTAGAACCCGGGTGTGCCGAGTGGGGGTCCCTGAGGCTGCCCCAGCAATTCTTGACTGGTCACCCCTCTGTCTTTTAGCAGAATCTGAAGGACTGTCCTTATGGCTCTTCCCAGCTTACCTAGCCAGGAAAGCCTCATGAGCAGAGGGATGAATTTGGGTGAGAAGCCCCTCTGGTCTGTCAGGATCTGGCCCAGACACCCCCTCTGCATGCTGGACTGTGGGGCACCTCTGGAGCCCCAGGATTGAGCCCCCTTACCCAACTCCCCATCCACAGGGAAGGACCAAGGGCTTGATACCCTCCTGCAGTCCATGAAGTCCTCAGTTTTGTAGGTTTGGCTGAAGCACCCTCCCCTGTGCATGCTCCATGCAAAAGGAGAGGGGGTTGGGATAGGTGGACCAGACTCTGCAGGCCTCCACCAGTGGCCTGTCATCCTGCATTTGCTAGTGCCACAGCCCAGGAGCTAGAGGGCGCACTGCTGCAAAGTTCCTACCAGCACAAAGCACAGGTGCAGATAGTGGGAAATGCACGGTCACTGCCAACAGAAAAGAGTTCCAAGATGGCAGCTCTCAGCAAGGCTTCCTGTGAAGCAGCATAGGGGTAGACAAGTTCTCTCCACTCAGGGCAGCCCTATTGATCAGCATTTGTCAAGCTGGCGTCATGTGAAAGCTACCCCAGGAAACTGACACTGACTTGTTCTGCAGAGCTTCCTGGCCTTGATAAAACTGCTTCAGAGGTCAGGAAAAGTACCACTCAGTGCAGTTGCTGCTCTGGTGCCAGAAGATGACTGATGGCAGGTTAGCAGCAGCAAGAGGGAATGTATTGAGGCTGTACTTGTTCGATCTTATGGCCCCAACTGCACTTTGAAGTGGCAAACCTATCAGAGGGGGCAGCAGCTTGATTTGCTGGGAATCAGAGCACCTTTGAGGTAGTGGCAAGCAGGTGACTGACTGGGGAGCTCAAATAGAGGTACTCTGGATTTACTAACCATCTCACTTTCTCGGCCCAAAACATTTGTTATGGCTTTAATGGGCTAAATACCTCAGATATGCCATTGGTGGAGAGAAGCTGAGGGTGAACGATTCCTGGCCAAGAGATTGTAGAAATTCAATTACGTTCAGGAAATCCAAGACCTGAAGGACTATCACAGGCAATCCTATTGTTATCTTAGCACTGGTGTGGACAGAGAATTCCTAGTCTATTTTTGAAACAGAAAAATTTACTAAGTTGTGTTAGGATGTTCTGATATATCCAGGCCCACTCAAAAGCATCAGTTTCTACTGATATGCCCAGCTGTAATACAACTTGGGGCTCTTAGATAAACTTCAATCTTATCTGCATGGATAATACAACTATGTTATGACTCTCCCCAGTTTTCTGCCTTTGACTTAAGATCTCATATCCCAATTAGCTGAATCAGCTGTAATAGAAAACATTAAGCCCTATAACCATGAGTAGTATGTGCCTGTACTTTTTCCTGGTTACTATTACTATGAGCATTGGTATTGGAACCATATGTGAGACTTGAAGTTACAGGGATATGCATGGTTTCCTTTTTTGCTGCTTGTGCTTTTGAAATTATGTTCAGAATACATTTTCTGTTCAAGCATTTGTTGATAGTTTAGTAAGCTTAGAAGAGCCAGGCACTGTTGTGGCTTGTGCCATTTCAGTGCTAGGCACCAAGCTTTCAAGAGTGAAACTGGGAAATTGTAAGCAGTTTATACATAAAGAAAACAGGACAAAGCTTAATATAAACCACCTTCATCCTCTTCAATAGGATCATTCCTGCTCGCCCACAAGTAAAATGTTTTCAATTATTCTGTAATGAAGTTCTTACCCATTGTCTCACTAGCCGTCCTAAAAGGCTTAACACTGGTCTCAGTTCCTGTTAAGCTCAGTAACAGTGGATAAGATCCAAGATGGCAATCTGAAGGTTGCATGGGGAGCTCTGCTGATTCTGTTTACCAAGTGCCATTTTTCCTAATGGAAAAGTAAAGTAGAGGCAGACCCCAGGCAGTTCCTTCAGCCTTGCTGGAAGGGCTCCTATGCAGACTATTGAAGCTCCCTTGGTAAATGCAAGATTGGTGGCTCCTGGAAGTTAGTCTTTGAATGGATGTTCACAAGCTGACCTCCATTCTGACATCCAATCATCTTTCCCAGGTGCAGCAATGGTTCCTCCTTCCCCAGGCATAGCCAAGATGGTGCACCATTACTACTTTTGATGCAGATAGCTGTTTCAATGTCTGTCGGCTGAAGTCCTGCTCCATGCTCTTTCCCTGGAGGGATGCTGATGTGAAGCCATGCAGGATGATCTTACCTGAAGGCTAGCAAGAGATGTCAAGAATCTGAGTACTCTAGTGGGGTTTGCTGGTATGGCAAGTCCCCTTCTTAGGGCTGAGGTTTCAGCTATTGCTCCCAAGTTCTCTCTTCTGCCCAGAACTAGTATTGATGCTGGATCCTCTGGCTACGTTAGATTCTGCCAATTAATCTTACCACAGATTCACAAGTTTCAGATCTCTGGCTAGATTGCAAAGTTTCTCAAGGTTGCAGTCTAGAAAAATCAGATGCTAGAGAACGCAAATTTGAGTTTGTTAAAGCTATATCCAGATGCTATAGCCAAATATTTAAGTTTATAAATATTAAATTCCCCTACATAGAGTCCATATACTATTGATATTTGAGTAGTTTGTGAAAGTTTAATTCCAGATGCTTTACCTCCTATTACTAAGGATTTTTGCTGTCTAATGATGGAAGGACAGAATGAAGTGTCAAGCATCTCATTGCAAATACAACCCAAGTGTTTTACATTAGAACATAAGACTTTCCATAAAGTTTAGGGGTGCAGGGACCTGTTTGTTACTTCCAGTTCTCCTCCTACTTTGATCCTAAGTTCAGGAAAACACTTGTTCTCAATTACTTAGATTTGGTAGGATTTAGCCTTTAGAAGATACTAGTCCAACATCCTGGTTACTAAGCACCAACTTTCCCTAAAGAAAGTTGACTATGGGTGGTTTCAAACATGCCATAAACCTTAGCTGTAAGTATTAATGTATTAAGCAGGCTAACTTACTTATCCTGGTCCCAACTTCAGGCGATCTCCCTGTTTACCTTTGAAGCAGCTCTGGCAGGAGAGCTGGAGAATGCAGGCAGTAGAGGAGACTTCCTTCTGGATCTTGTAGAGCTGTCTGGCTGCTGTTCCCCATCACCTCAGGCTCTGGACCACCAGACCCCCGACCCCCCCCCTTTTACATCTTCCAGGTTCACAGATTTGTTTCAGTTCCTCTGAATATGATTTGGCATGGGTATTACACATCTTCCTCAGTGAATACTGAAGCAGAGTTAGTCTGTTATGGCTTTGTCATCCTTAAGTGACCCTTTTGCCTCTTGATCTAGTTGTCCAACCAACTCCCTCACAGGCTTTTTACCTCAAATGTACCCGAAAGATTAGATTTAACTTCCCACAGCAAGTTTTACAAATCTTACCTTATCATTTGTATCTGACTTGCCAGTGCTTATGCCATTTCCTGTTTCTCATTCAGATCCCTTTTCCATTTCTTGAAAAATGTTCCACCTCGCAACCATGCTGGTAATTGTTTAGCCTTCCACCTTTATACATCTGGTCTGGGCTTACAAGATGGTATTTTTAAACAATTTCCATGGCCGAGGTAAATGTTTTAACCTTTGCTGTTACTTTCAGTTTTTTCCTAACCATTTTCCTCTGTCACCTTTTTGAAAGTTAAATGCTGTCACAGTAGATTTTTTTAGTGTGCTCCCTTCCAGTTAAGTCAAATTTCATAATGTGATCACTATTGACAAGTGTCTTCAACATGAAGCAGTCATGGTACAGTTTTCCATAAAATCCCTAGTTCTGCATCTTTGACAATTGCAGTACTGAAAAAATATACTAACATTTGGAAAGAGTCTACCCTTGTTCCTAAACACTCCCCATGCCATCATGAGATGTACAATGCTCCTGAAATACGAACCTGCTCAAACTTGAGGAGCTGCTCCCTGAATGCCGCTTCAGGTACTGCAAGGTCCTCCCCAGTTTTCCTTGCATGGAACACTTTGTATAGTAAGGTGACCACCTGGGAAAACCAAGAATGAAATTCATAACCAGTGTGGAAAAGTAGCATTAGGTCACTGGAAAACACAAGTTGTAGAACAAAGGCCTGGGACTGCTTTGCATTTAGGTTTTTCATGTTTAAAAAGAAAGCATTTTAGCTTTAGTGGATCAGAGATGTGAAGCGGAACTGGATTTGGGGGACCATTGGGAAATTGTTTTTCCTGTGGTCCAAATTTTTTTTTTTTTTTTTTTGTCTGTGCTGAGCCGATAACCCAAACACAGCCCAACCCTTTAAAATTAGTTTTATCCCCCATCCTCTGGACCCCTCCAACCCCCTCCCCAAAATTTTTATGTAGTTGGTGGTCCAGTGGGGGTCCTGGGAGCCATTCTACTCTTGGGCCATTGGCTGCCAGTCAACAAAATGGTGCTGGTACCCTGTCACATGCAAAGGGGCAACGGCCATCTGTGCCATTTTGTTGACTGGCAGCTGACAGCCCGAGAGTAGGAGAACACTCCTGGGACCACCAGGTACTAATTTTGGGGGTTGGGCTGTGTTTGTGTTACTTTAAGTGCCCTTTCCTGGCCCCCCCCCCCCCCCCAAACAAGAGCCCAAAAAATTGTGGGGTTTCCTATTGGGGACCCCCCCCCCCGATATCTGACTAGATTGAAAATAGATATTTTCAATAGTCAAAACTATTCACATCCCTAGATCATAGTATGGTCAAATCTACTTACTCCATCTACTCCAGATGCATGGGGTGCTACAGCTCAACTCATGTTGCAACATTGTGTAAATAGTCATGGAAGGTATTAGGTACCCTAGGTGGACCTTCAGTAAGCCTTGTGCCCTCACAAATGTTTATATTTTTCATGTAAAATCTGTTTTTATAATCTGAATATGGTCTATGTACTTTTCTGTTCTCAACCAGAAAACCTTGCCTGCCAAAAGAAGTTGGTAGCCTATATATTAGCTCCATTGTAATGTTTGAGCTTGGTCCTCAAAGCCATGAGCAAATTTGCAATATAGTAAGCCTCCTATACCAAAACAGCACTAACTGCCAGCACTCAGTAGCAACCCTACCTATGAAAAGGCAACATTAAAGTTAGACCCTGAACACCAATGCACTCATTAGGAAAGACATGCCAAGATACTACAGATCTCCACAAACTGCATGTTAGTAAAATCTTTGTCACATGCTGAACAGACCCTTAAATACAGAATAAGGAGGCCATATTAATAAAAATGGCTACAGTTCCTAAATGCAAGCTTTGAAGTGGCTTAAAGGCAGAATATCAATCAAAATGAAGTGCAAACAAACTGAACTGGAAACTGCAACAAGCCAGAATGTATGCAATGAAAGTGGGAACATTACCATCTTTAAAGCTAATTACAAGAAGATTTAAAGCCACCACCCATAACACTTAAATTTCCTCTGCTCCCCATTTCCAGACACCTTGAGCCTTATTAGCAGAAGGAAGAGGGGGGGTTTGTTGCTTATGCCACCCTTCACACTCACTAGTAGCAGCTTCCTTCTGCTCCAAAAGGCATTTCCTTCCATCACCTGTGAGCCACCTCTTCCAGGTAGTGGGAGGGAAGGATATTCCATTGCTGAGATCCCCAGCACGGTGGCACTCCTAGGCCACTTCCTAAACACCAGCCCTGTCTAGAAAGGATGTGGAAAGCTCTCCTGAAATACAATTCGAAGGACTGGAGAAGAAACCAGAGACGCAGCAGCAGCAGGGGGAAGACAAAAGGGAAAATAAAGTTTACCTTAAGCTAGCACCCCAATAGACAGTTTATAAAGCCATATCAGTACTAAGTTTTGTTGTACAATAGTTCTATTGATTTCAAAGCCTGTGACAACCTTCAAGTATAGTCAGACTCATTGTTCCAATGAGGTTCACAAGTACTGCAAGGGCCAGACATACCAACATTTACCCCGTCTATGGGAAATGCATAATGCATCAGGCATTAAGATCTTTTAGCAGGTTAGGGCTGGGCAGATTCCTTCCTTAAGTTTTACTGCAGGATGCCAGAACGCATCAGCTGCATGTTTCCCCCTGGCATGTGCTACAATTTTACAACTGTAGGACAGCATTTTTATTCACCATGAGATTAGAAGTGTGGCCTTTATACACTTTAACCAAGTTACAAAAGCCACAGCCAGGTGCAGCACCCTCAGAAATTATAAGCTCCCACAGCTACAAACCTAGCAGCAGCATTAGTTGTGTAAGGCAGCCATGAAACAGCAATCGTGTCATGCTAAATAGAAAACTGGCTGGAAAGCAAGGAGCAGTGTGTCCTAGCCTTTACCTGCTGCAAAAGGCATGCAGTTACACAGCAGTGCTGTACCTCCGAGAAGAGTTGTGGCCTTTGCATCTCATTCAACGTTAAGAAAAAAAAAAAAGTTTCTTCTGCAGCAATAGGAAAACTGCAGAGCATTTATCTCTCCCCCTTCAGGGTGAATTTAAAGGGAAAATTTAGTACTAACTAGTACAGTAAATTTTATAGGTTTCCAGCTATTTTGTATTTCATTCTCCATACAAAATCCTACCCTGCTCCCAAACTGGTCAATGTGCCCAAATCAAGTTGTAGTAGGCAGGACCCTGTGCTCACAGTATTTGCTGTTTAAGTGCAAGCATGCTGGAGACGTTGTGTAGGAACACAATCATGCTTACGTGTTCCTATATTACTGGAAACCCAATGCCATACCTGCCACAAACTAGCACTGCCCTCTCTCCCAAGGGGAAGGACATCCAGCTGCTGTCCCACATCTGGCCATAGGAGTGACAGTGTAAAATACTATACTGCCTCACTTCCAGCATAGAGACTGCCTGTGTCCAGGACACTTCTAGTCCTGGCTGTGGTGTTAACTGCTATCTTGAGCCCCCGTCTGCTGCTGCAGAGTTATACACTTCATTCTTTCAAATGAAAGGGGGAATGTTTCTTGGACATGCACCTGAACACTCTTGCATGTCCAACAGCATCTGAATCCTCTTGAGGATCAGGTGGCTCCACCTGGCAGCCTCAAGTAAACCTGCTGTAATTAAGGTTTTTAGCTCCAGGAGTTATGCAAAGATTCAGTGCTAAAGGGAGGAGTTAAATGCATTTTGGGGCACAATCCCATATGCAACTTGTTAACATGTGAAGCATACTAACATTCATGCACACTTTCTATATTCATTATGCCTGCAAAGTAAAATAACTTGAGAACACCGAAGTAAAGTACGCTTATATCATCCCCTACAACGTAATGCACAAACATGAAATGCCACCAGCTATGCAATTATTCACATTGCTAGCACACTAGTGTGACTTCCAAAAGATTCCAATGGGATGCTCTTGCCAGTCTGTGGGTTTTTTGGGTATTTAAGATAAGAGAATCTAAAGCAGAGACTGGTTTGGGAACAGGTACCGTGGAAAAGTGCTCCAAGAGCATCTTCTGCTTGGCTTTCTCATAGGGGTCTTCTGGGGTCAGCTTCTTCCCAGGGTAGCTCTCATCCAGATAGTCGCATGTGATTAGTGACTCATAGATCACCTGACCCTTTTCTGTTTCCAGCACTGGGACTAACCCAAGTGGAGCTTTCTCCAGGAACCATTCTGGTTTGTTGATCAGATTGACATTTATTGTTTCATGCCTGAAAAGCAAAAAAACAGAAAAGCTAGCTTAAAGTTTACAGACTTGTATGCTATTTTCAGGACACCCAAAGCAGGGAACAAAAAACCCTAACACCATCTTTTATGAAACCAGATTGAAAAAAGGAAAGACGACATGCACCAAGCCACAAAGCAGAATTCCAATATCCTTTTGGTCCCAGAGTGAGGCATTCACCACATTAGAACAAAACTTAGCCTTAAATAAGGCTAGAGGTGAGGTCATCCCTTGAAAGGGCTCTCATTTGCAAAGAGTGATTCTCACATTTCACTGTTCAAGTCATATCAAAATGCTACCCATGATATCTCCACCAGGCTGGATGGAACAGGGAACCAACATCTTGCAAAAGCTTTTAAATTTCACTTACTGAATTCCTTTGGCCACCAAGACAAGGCGTGATCTCTGTGCATAGGGGCAGAATCTCATACTGTAGATACGAATCAATCCTTCAGGAACTGGGCCTGGAGCAGCACTTCCTGAGAAGGAGGAAAGCAATGAGCATCTTAGGTCTGTACTCTGCATGTCATGTAAAAAAAGTGAACATACTGTATTTTTTGCTCCATAAGATGCACCCCCCCCCCCCCAGCATGGTGGCACAGGTGTGTCGTATTCCGCTGGCAGAACTTGAGTTCCCTGCCCGTCTGCTGTTCCCAGGGTGCATCTTGCTGCAAGGGTCGGCGCGGTGCAGGTCAGACATCAGCTGCTTGAACTGTGTGGGCTACGGAGGCCCCTCCAATTCAGAGGGCTGGTGGCATTTGACCCGCAGCACGCCGGCCTTTGCAGTGGGATGCACCCCGGGAACAGCAGACGGGCAGGGAGCTGTTTGAACTGGACAGGCCTCCGTAGCCCACCAGGTTCAAACAGGTGATGGACTGACCTGCGCCACGCCGATCTTGCAGTAAGATGCAGCCCAGAACTGGCGGGGAGCTCGGGCTCTGCCCGAGTACCTCACTTGCAGTCCAAAATAAGAACTTCACTCCTTGTGGTTTGAGAGAGGTCCATAAGAAGAACACGAAGGACTTGCTTCCTTAGCTAAATTCTTACACAACGAGCACTTTAAGGCGTTTTATAGTTCTATTCAGTGACAATCTCTTCATCATATACCCACCCACATACCCCTCCCCCTCAAAAGCCGACCTAAAAGTCCTCAAGGGCATACAGAGGAACGCAGCGCGATTTCAAGAAGTTTCGGAGCGTGTTCAGCGGGCTCCTTCCTCTCTCTCGAGACCATCAGGCGCCTTACCAGAAGAAAAACTAGGACAGTCACCCGGAGAAACCACACCGTGCAAGCAGCGGGCATAGATACACATAGTACATACACTTCATGTGTTAGAATTGTGGACAGTAGCCAGCGGGCGCTATAAAAAAAATAGCCAATCTATTTTTATTTTGTAATCAATGGCAACAGAATTCATAGACAGCGCTATGCTTACACGAAGTTACTCTTCAATTTTTCTACGTTTCGATTTCAGATTAATCGGATTAGACAAGTTACTTTCACTAGATATTTGTTACATCAATATTACCTTAACCCTTATAAGCGATAGACTTCGCTGTATTAGCATTTTCCTAGATCCTTAAAATTTTACCAAAAACTAGAGAGAGAGAGAGAATATTAACGAAAACAAAACCCCAGGGAATTTTTTTTTTTTGTGTGTAGAAAAGAGTTCCTTAATGCGTACCTAAACCACAGGTAAGGGCATTTACTTTGCACAGGGGGCAACTACCAAATATAAGAAAGCCACTCTCCTGAAGAGAGCTACTTGGAAACAATACGCCAGACCTCGCACGCCGGCGGGTGCCTACCCCCTACCTTCTCGTAGACTCTTGGCAGCCATGACGGTACCGTACTCCCAACACTGCAGAGCTGACATGTGAGCTCCCTTACAGGGTTAATATAACTCTCGCCACGTACCCCTCCCAGGCTGGGGGCGGCGCTTCCTGCTTTACCCGCCCTTTTCTTACACCAACGCCTGTTTGTGTAGACGCAGAAAAGGCTTTCTCGAATAGGGCTGGGATCCCTTCTCCCGCCCCCGGGAGGATTGTGGCCAATGAGTGCCCAAGGGGCGGGGCACTGCAGCTTCTTTCCCCGCCCTTAGAAAGAAAGAGGGCAAATTAAAACTCCTGGGAGGAGCGGGTGGAGAGAGGCAGCATCGACGAGGGAAGTTCGGACTCCTTTTCTCTGTAGCCAGCAAGTCAGGTCAGCCGGAGTGCCCATGAGCAGGCCTGCGCCTTGGGCTGCAAAATTAAGGGGTGTAGACAGCAGGCTGGATGACTGAAGATTTGTTGCGTTCCAGATGTGCAGAACTGGGAACTTTTCATCAAAACTTCCTTTGAATCAGCACCCGAAATCAGCCTAAGACACAGCCACTACTAAGCACAGTGGCCATAAGTCAGGTTTAAACCTCCGAAGTTTACCCTCTTTTTGGTTTCTAGTCGCCCAAGACATTTTGAGAGGGGGGAGAGCCTGCAGTTATCACTTTAAAAAATATTTGTATGTTTTATATTCAGGGCTTAAAAAAAAAAAAAAAAGAGGTGGAACTGCAGCACAGGCAAGGGCCAGGGCTGGGTGTGAGCATTCTCTCCCCCCCAACACACACAGATGTGCACACACAGTCTTCACACTCCATTTCTGCAAGGGAACCATCCCTGATTTACACTGCCAGCTCTGCACCACTCCATCAGTTCCTGGGGGAAGTGGCAGAATACCTATTCAGGGTCACTGTGCCTGAAATTAAGGCTTGAGCACAGACACGAAAAAAGTGTTGGATTAACACAAGTTTGAAACTTGGGAGCAGTAGCGCTAATCATCAAGGCCATGGTTGAAGACTTGATCGGTATTACTACCTACAAGTTTCAAACTTGGCCTTTCAACTCTTTTTGGGGGAAGTCTGTTTTTTGCTCATCTTCTGGATCACACACGCCCTCTCTTCCTTCCTACAGCATAGGACAGAGCCGGATTAGGGAGTAGAGTGGCAGTTCTTTGCTTTGTCTGCTATACTCAACTGCACCTTTCTTCTTGCCTGTAGGTTGCCTGGAGGGGAGGGGCTGGAGCAGAGCTCCGCTGCTGCTCTGCCTCTTGAGTCTGAACAGAAGTGCTAAAACTGTTACTCATCCGTTAAGCCTGTTTATATTGCAGTGGATGGCATTTTTACAGCTGTGAGCATTACTATCTATCGGGCTGATTCAGTAAAATTCGCGGGAGAGCCGGTGCTCCGAGGCGAGCGCCTGCTCTCTCGACGCGCCCAGGCCACTCTCCTGGGTGCGTGATTCTGTATTTAAATGAGGGCCTGCAGTAATAAGGAAGATCTAGGGACACTAGCGCATCCCTAGCGCCTCCTTATTGACAGAAGTGGCAGCTCTCAGCGGGTTTAACAGCCGACGCTTACATTTGTTTTTTTTGTTGTTCAAATGTTTTTTATTAAGTGATACATGGTGAGAACATACCGACATAACTAGCAACAATAAAGAACCATCAAACTGTGGCAAAGGTGTCATCTCAAGCCATATGCCAACATGTGTGATCACTTTGTTTCCCCAATATATGAATCACCCCCTCCCTCTTCCCCCTGCAACCATTTTCAGAGGTACACCCATAATCAATCATACTTACAGCTCGATCCAGTAAAGTCCGTGGGAGAGCGGACTAACGCCCGCTCTCCCGGCGCGCGCACCGGCCCCTCGCCGGTGCGCGCGATCCAGTATTTAAATTAGGCGACGCGGTGCAAACGAGGAAAAAGAGGCGCTAGGGACACTAGCGCGTCCCTAGCGCCTCCTTTTGGCCTGGAGCGGCGGCTGTCAGCGGGTTTGACAGCCGACGCTCAATTTTGCCGGCGTCGGTTCTCGAGCCCACTGACAGCCACGGCTCGGAAACCGGACGCCGGCAAAATTGAGCGTCCGGTTTTCGGCCCGACAGCCGCGGGCCAAATTCAAAATTTTTTTATTTTTTTTTTTACTTTTTTTTTACTTTTGGGGACCTCCGACTTAATATCGCTATGATATTAAGTCGGAGGGTGCACAGAAAAGCAGTTTTTACTGCTTTTCTGTGCACTTCCCTGGCGCCGGAAGAAATTAGCGCCGACCTTTGGGCGGCGCTAATTTCTTAGAGTAAAATGTGCGGCTTGGCTGCACATTTTACTTACTGGATCGCTCAGGAATACCTAATAGGGCCATCAACATGCATTTGCATGTTGAGGGCGCTATTAGGTGCCGCGGGTGGGCCGCGTGTTTTCCTCCCCTTACTGAATAAGGGGTAAGGGAAAACACGCGTCCAGAGCAGGGTGACAGTGCGCTCCGACGGAGCACACTTTACTGGATCGACCTGTTAGAGAGGAATATCCTAGGTCAGTGATGGCCAACCTTTTGAGCTCAGTGTGTCAAAATTCATAAAAAAACCGAGCATAACTCGGGTGGTGTGTCACTTCTAGAAAAATCCATAATTTTGTGATATTTGTAGCTCTAATCAATAACAAAGTTATAATTTTTATATACTGTATTTATTAATAAAGCAAAAACAAATAATTCTTTACCTTACCTGCTTAGTTGCTTTTTTGTTGCTGAATTTCATTGGCTAAATCTTCAATTGAAGGTTGGTATTTCGTACACTTCAAGTCCAAGCAAGCGTTACAAACTTCATCTGTCAGTTGATTTTTTATTGGCTCCCATTCATGTTCACAACACTCCCTCCCCATCTCCCAGGCATGCACACATTCATTCTCACACACACAGACCCCCAGGCAGGCACCCATGCATTCACACACATACACCCCCAGGCAGAGTCCCATTCATTCACATTCACACACTAAAGGCAGACCCCCCCCCCCCCCCTCGCTTTCTTTTGCCAGCAACCTCAGAACCTCTCTCATTCCTCTGCTGCCACTGTCACTGATGCCGCGTGGCTATTGCGGAGGTGCCGATTGCTGCTACTGACACTGAAGTCCATTCTGCTGCCTCCTCTGTGCAGGCCCCGTGTGTTTCCACTTCCTCCATGTTGATCTCGTACATTGTGAGATCCGCATAGAGAAAGTGCTATTCTTGCACATTCCCAAAGATTACATGTGCCAATCACTAAAAAGTAAATTTTTTTTTTTTTGCCTTTGCTGTCTGATCTTAGTTTTCTAATTGGTTGGTCACAGGCTTTTTTTTCACCTTCCCTTTCTTATTTTTTTGCCAATTCCTTTTATATTGTCTTTTTTTCTGTTTCTTTTTTCTCCATCTTCTTCCCTCAAACACATAGTCAGGTTCTCATTCTCACATGCATTTCTCTTTCTCACACACACAGGCTCTCACTGGCACATGCTCTCTCTCATACAATCATTCATACACACAGGCTCGCACTGGCACATGCTCTCTCTCATACAATCATTCATACACACAGGCTCTCACTGGCACATGCTCTCTCTCATACAATCATTCATACACACAGGCTCTCACTGGCGCACACACACACACACACACACACAGAGGCTCTCACATGCTGTCTCTGCAAACATTCAGGTCCTCTCTCTCAACTCACCTCATACACGCACTCTACGGGCCCTCAGCCTCTCTCTCACCTCTGGGCCTCCTCTTCGCGGGTCGCCGCAGGTTGGGCTCTGCAGCGGCCCTGATCTTCTCGGGCCGCGGCAGCCCTGCTACCGGGCCTCTGCCTCTTCTTCTTCTTGGGCCGCTGCGACTTGGGATTCGCAGCGACCCGCGGTGGCTCCTCTTCTGCACGCGCTGATTCTCTTCCTCCTTCCTGCCCACGCGGCTCCGGCAACGTTTACTTCCGGGGCCGCACAGGCAGGAAGGAGGAGGAGCATCAGCGCGTTTGAACGCGATCTTTGTCTTGAGCCTCATCGCTGCGCCGCATGAGCCTCCCTGCGCCCGGGGGCATTGGTGGAGGGTAGGGGGAAACTAAAAAACACATTTTAAAGGGTCGGCGCAGATGAAAAAGAAAAGGCTCGGCGCAGCCGATAAAAAAAAAATAAAAAAAATTCCCGATAGTCCTTGAAACGCTGCGCATGTCAGCCAAAACGACTCGGCGTGTCACCTCTGACACGCGTGTCATAGGTTAGCCATCACTGTCCTAGGTGCTGTGTATCTTAGCACCGTAGGATCTTGAGACTTGCTCAGGTGATTCACAAAGCAATATTTCATCTCCCCCTTCTCCCCTACCTCTTCCCTCCCCTCGAAGATCCATCCCATCCCCCCTCCCCCATGAGAACCAAGCTCCAGTAGTCCATATCCATCCTCCATCAACTGTGTTGGGAATGAGAGAGTAAGGTATTCTGACACAATATCTATGACATCATTTATTAATGTGACATCATGGTAATAGACGTTATTTACAGAAAGGTATTTACATACCACATGATTGCATATGCCATCCAGCACCCTTCGTGTCATCAGCCTTGTATCAAGGAGTCATCAGGTCAGCAAAGGCGAGAAGGGGGTTTTCAGTTTCCAGCACTCTATACGGCTATAGAGGCAATATCTCCTACTCCCGCCGGACACTGGAAAGTCCAGCGCTGTAGTGGCCTCATGTGGGCTCGCGCCCATGGCACAACTTCCAGAGTGGACGCCATCAGCCCGAGGATTTGCAGGTAATCCCATGCTGTGGGACGAGGATCGCTGAGTAATATTTGCAGTCGGTTCCCCAGCTTTAATCGCCTTGTGGGGGTCAGACTGACCTTGTCTTCCTTGGTCTCGAATTGGACTCCTAGTTATTCCAACGACTGAGAGGGCTGTAGTGAACTTTTGTTTGTGTTGACTACCCATCCTAGGCTCTCCAGCAGCGCTATGAGGGCCCCTCAGCCTCACTATATGTCACAGGGGATGGGGCCCTAGGTATTCAGCCAACAGCCAGAGGTCAGGCACACAGATGGAACTGAACAGGGCCTCTGTGATCTTCCTCCTCTAAGGAACTGGTGACGACCACCGTATCTGTAGGAGGTGGCTCCAGTGCACTGATGGGCACAGGTGCCTACCCAGAAACATATGCCAGCTGAGTCGATGAGCACATTGAGCTTCTACAGAAATGGTACCAGCTCCAGTTCCATGGGACCGTGGCCCTGCAGCGCCCATTCCACCACCAGCTGGACCAGACGCTCCAGCTCTTCCTTGAACATTGCTGATGCCAACACCAACTGAGAGGAAGCAGGGGTGGCCAGATTTTCCTCAGACTTGTGAGGGGGATTGGCACCAAGACTGGTGGAGACAGTAGCAGACCCTGGGTATCGATGGAGGACTGGCGCTCCTCACCACAGGGTCACTTTGGGGCATTGCAGCAAAAGCCATACATTCCCACACATTGATGGGGACCGGTGCCGATGCTTCTTAGTCTTACCACGATGCTTTGCCCAGTCTTTTCCCAGTGCGGAGGTCAAAGACAATGAACCTGTCATCCTCAATCTGGAGGAGATAGACAGTGGTTGGACTCTGGTGCCCCTAATCCAATGCTGGTCTTGACGGAACCAATGGCCTCGCTGATGTCGATGGCGAGGTGTCCATCAGTGTGGCTCCGAGGTTATTAGATGCTAATGTCGATAGGTCGGGCTTCTTCAACCCGAATGGGTGCTCCTTTGGGGTCATCTGGTCACACAGGCAGCAACCCTGGACATCATGCAATGCCCCCAGGCAGAGGATGCAGACTTCATGCGGATCAGTGACTGACATGGTCCGCAGGAACTGGGGCATCGGCGAAGACAGGACGTGGCCATGACAAAGTGATGGTGGCAGGTGATGACCAGTGGGCACCAACCACAAAAGGAAACTTGCCTGAAGACATCAAAAACTCTGACTGGGGACACTATGGGAAGGCACCAAGAGAGACCCAGTGAAGGAACAGAGAAAGAAAATGCGAAAAAAGTTTTCCACTAGGTCAAAAGGCCAAAATTTTAAGAGCTCAAACAACCGCAAGGCTCACAGCTCCATGGAAAAGAAGAAAATGAAGTTTCTAGAAAATGAAGTTTCTAGAAACTTTGACATAAGTTTTCCTTATCGGGCTCCATCTGATGTCGTCACCCATGTGTGAGGACTACCATCCTTGTTGTGATTTAACTGTACGTGGACCCTTGGGCCGGCCTGCCGGAAACTGGGAAAGCTGGACAATGTCTCCGTGTGATGGGGAGCAGGCAGGGAGGCGGACACCAGTCCGGGTGAAGGAGCTGGCCTTCACTCAGGGAACCCGTATTCCCCAGGAGTAGCCTGCGGGAGTCGAGCTACTAGGGCTAGGAGAACAGAAGAGGTGGCTTCACCCTGGAAGCCGAGACTCCCCTGGGAGGAGCCCGGCTGCTGGGACTTAGGAGATCAGTGGTGGTGTCTTCACCCTGGAAGCCGAGACTCCCCCGGGAGGAGCCTGTAGGAGCCCGGCCACTGCGACTTAGGCGAGTCTCTGGAATCTGGCTGAAACTGAAGCAGAGTACTGAGGCAGGAACTGAAGCAGAGTACTGAGGCAGGAACCTGGCTGGAACTGAAGCAGGATACTGAGGCAGGAACCTGGCTGGAACTGAAGCAAGGCTACAGGCAAGAAGTTAGTAACCTCCGATGCACACAGCAACTAGGAACCGCAAGGTAACCTCGTTGCAAGGCGTCTGCTAGAGGCAGGCGCTGACCTTACATACTTGCCAGCGTCTGATGTCACGGGAGCGGGCGGAGCATCGAATGGCGGGAAGAGCCCTATATCTTCGGCCTCCTTGCGTGCGCGCCTAGGAGGAGGGCGGCTGACTGGAGCGTCCTGATGGTGTTGCCCCCGCGGGGACGCCGAACAGGCCTGGAACCCGGCGAGCTCCCACCGCGAGGCAGGACCCGATGCCAGGCGCCGAGAGGTAAGGCCCCGGTCGCGAGTGCCGCGACCAGGACCACAACAGTACCTCCCCTCTTACGCCCCCTCTTAGCAGGGCCAGTTTTACCTGGGTGCTGATGATGAAACTGTCGTAGAAGTTCTTTATCCAGGATGTTGCGGGCTGGTTCCCATGTGTTGTCTTCAGGACCACAGCCCTCCCAGGCAAGCAGATACTCCCAGCGTCGGTGATGGAACCGTACATCTAGGACTTCTCGGACTTGGTAGGTAGGTTCGTCAGGCACAGAGGGATCCGTGGAATCAGGAACTCTAGGATGATACCTGGAGAGAACAAGAGGCTTCAACCAAGACACATGGAACACTTTGTGTATATGAATGGAGGAGGGTAGGCGTAACCGATATGATACTGCCCCTACACGCTCAGCAATACGGAAGGGCCCACAGAATCTTGGAGCTAGTCTTCTGGACGGGATTCGGAGCTGAAGATTCTTTGTGCTAAGCCAAACCCGTTCTCCAGGAAGGAAGATAGGCGCCGGTTGCCGGTGCTTGTCAGCCCATCTTTTAGTGGCTTTGGCTGCTGTGGCAAGTTTTCTCTGGACAGACGTCCATAGCGAAAGTAATTGTCGGGCGGAAAGTTGCACCACGGGCAAGGCACTAGGCTGAGGCAGAGGTAGTGGCGGGCGCAATTGTTTCCCATAGACAATAAGGAAGGGCAAGCTTCCTGTGGCAGAGTGTGTGTGATTATTATATGAGAATTCTGCCCATGGCATTAGCTTTGCCCAATTGTCCTGTCTTTCATTGACAAACGAGCGAAGAAACGTTTTCAGGGTCCGGTTGGTACGTTCGATTTGCCCATTGCTCTGGGGGTGGAACGCTGAGGACAGGCTGAGTTGTACATTGAATCTCTTACACAGGGCTCTCCAGTATCGGGCAGTGAACTGAGGACCTCGGTCCAACACTATGTCCTGTGGTAAGCCGTGGATCCTAAAGATATGTTGAGCAAACAGGTTAGCCAGTTCCAGGGCTGATGGTAATTTCTGCAAGGGAACGAAATGAGCCATTTTAGAGAACCAGTCCACCGTCACCCAGATGACCGTGTTCCCTTCAAAAACTGGGAGGTCTACCACGAAATCAGTGGAGATGTGAGTCCATGGTTCCACCGGGATGGGTAATGGCTGTAGTAGGCCCCAAGGTTTCCCTGTGCGTGGCTTGTGCAAGGTGCAGGTAGGACAGGAATCTACAAACACGCAGACATCCTGCTTTATCATGGGCCACCAGTAGAACCGGTTGACCAGGTTGAGAGTCCTTTCACGGCCGGTATGGCCCCCTGTGAGGGAGTCGTGGGCCCAGACAAGAACCGCTCTGCGAGAGCGTCGTGGAACTACGGGCTTCCCTTGGGAACTCACCAAGGACAAGGAGAGATTGATCTTAGCAGGGTCCAAGATATACTGGGGCAGTTCCTCGGCCTCCTCCAGTTCGGTGGAACGTGACAAGGCGTCAGCATGGACATTCTTGGAGGCTGGCTGGTACCGCAGGGTGAAATTGAATCTGTTGAAGAACAGGGACCTAGGGCTTGTCTCGGGATCAGGCGTTGTGCCTGACACAGGAATTCTAAGTTCTTGTGGTCAGTGTACACCGTAATGGGGTGGTTGGCTCCCTCCAACCACTGCCTCCATTCCTCGAAGGCAAGCTTTATGGCCAGTAATTCCTTGTCTCCAATGCAGTAGTTGTTCTCGGCGGGCGAGAATTTCCTTGAGAAATAGGAGCAGGGAAGTAGTTGTCCTGAGTCTGAGTACTGGCTGAGCACTGCCCCAACCACGACATTAGATGCATCCACTTCCACCACAAATGGTCGAAGTGGGTCAGGGTGGCGGAGGCAAGTATCCTGCAGGAAAGCCTCCTTGAGGGTTTCAAACGCTTGACTGGCGGAGTCGGGCCAGTCCACTGCATTGGCTCCCTTCCCGGTGAGGGCATTGAGCGGAGCCACAGTACGTGAATAGTTTGGAATGAAATGTCTATAAAAGTTTGCGAAGCCGAGGAAGCGTTGTAACACCTTCAATCCTCTCGGCCGAGGCCAGTTTCTAATGGCGGCTACCTTCTCCGGGTCCATCTGGAATCCGGAGGCCGAGACTATGTAACCCAGGAAAGGCAGAGAAGTAGCTTCAAAGGTGCACTTTTCCAGTGTAGCGTACAGACCATTGTCTCTGAGGATCTGTAAGACTTGACGAACCTGCTGGCGATGCAACGTTAGATCACGGGAATAGATTAGGACGTCGTCTAAGTAGACGATGACTGATGTGTTCAGGAGGTCTCGCAGTACCTCATTCATAAGGTGCTGGAAGACCGCAGGGGCATTACATAATCCGAAGGGCATCACGAGATACTCATAGTGCCCATCCCTGGTATTAAAGGCGGTTTTCCACTCGTCTCCCGGACAAATTCGGACCAAATTATAGGCACCTCGCAAGTCTAGCTTCGTAAAAATCTTCGCCCCTTGTAGTCGATCCAGGAGTTCAGGTATTAGCGGGGAGAGGATAGCGATTTCGCTTTGTGATCGCGTTAAGGCCCCGATAGTCTATGCATGGCCTTACTCACGAAAAAGAAACCCGCCCCAGCTGGCGATTTGGACGGGCGGATAAAACCTTTAGCCAGATTTTCCGAGATGTATTCTGTCATGGCCCGAGTCTCGGGTAGGGACAAGGAATATACCCTACCCCGAGGAAGCGTTGTTCCGGGAAGTAAATCAATGGCACAATCGAAGGGATGGTGCTGAGAAAGAATCTCCGCCTTGGCCTTAGAGAACACATCGGTGAAGTCTTCATAGGGTGCTGGAGGACCGATGGCAGCTTGTTGAAGAGGAAGGCTGGGAGCCTTGGGTACCTTTAGGCAGTTGGAGAAACAAAACGGACTCCACTTAGTAATTTGCAGAGTATCCCAGCAGAAGGTGGGAAAGTGTTTCTGTAGCCACGGCAACCCTAGCACTACGGGGTGGACAGCCTTTTCCAATACCAAGAAGGCTATCTCCTCCGAATGGATCGCCCCGGTGTGTACGGTGATGGGTGCCATGGAAGCTGTGATGCGGCCTGGAAGGAGGGTTCCCTGGATGGAGGTAATCCGAAGAGGCGTCTCCCGACGCTGCACAGGGATCTGTAACTGATGCCAAATTTTCCAAAATGAAGTTACCTCCTGCTCCGGAATCCAGAAAAGCGAGAGTTTCTAGGGACCCTCCCAGGTACTCCAGGGTAATAGGTACAGTACATTGAGGAGCTGTAGCACAACCTAGGAGGAGCTTCTCCTGACCTCCTAGGTTCTGGCGTTTTCCCGAACACTCCTGGCAGCGCGCCAGGAAATGACCTTTCTGACCACAATAAAGGCAAAGGCCGAGTGTACGGCAACGTTGTCTCTCCTCCGAGGAGAGTGGGGCACGCCCCAACTGCATAGGCTCGCTGGAAGTAGATTCTGGACACACAGTCTTGGGAGAGGACAATGGTTTCGTGGACGCAGGAGCCGACAAGGGAGTGCATCTGGCCAGCTATAACTCTCTGGCTCTCTGCTGAAGGCGACGGTCAATGCGGCCCGCCATCTCTATAAGACCATTGAGGTCCTCCGGAAGGTCACGGGCGGCCATCTTGTCCTTAATTCGCCCAGCCAGGCCCTCCAGGAAGATGGCTCTGAGGCTGTCGTCCCGCCATCCCACTTCTTGAGCGAGTGTGCGAAAATCCATAGCGTAATCCGCCATGGAGCGTACTCCCTGACGTAGCTGCAACAAGTCAGTTGTAGCAGTGGCTAGTCGAGCCGGTTCATCGAAGGCTTGTTTGAAGTTGGAGATGAACCGTGGCAAATCCTCGAGAGAGGAGTCATTATGTTCCCATAGCGGGGAAGCCCAGACTAGGGCCTTCCCATCAAGCAAAGACAGGATGTAAGCTACCTTGACCGCATCAGTGGAGAACTGCCGAGGAAGCAGGGAGAACCGTATGAAGCATTGGTTCAAAAACCCTCGACAGGTTTTCGCTTCCCCAGCATAGCGTGAAGGTGCGGGTAGCTGAGTAACAGGGCTGGAAGTTCCCTCTTGAGCCGGTGGCGCAGCAGGCGGGGGGGTCCGAGGGCATAGTGTCCAGGCAGGCAGCTAGTTGCTCCACAGTAGCTGCTAGCACATCAAGGCAATGCTGCTGTTGTTGCATTCGTTGAGCCATTCCTGGAATGGCCTGAAGGCCGGACATGTCCGCCGAGTCCATGGCCTTGCAATCTGTTGTGATTTAACTGTACGTGGACCCTTGGGCCGGCCTGCCGGAGACTGGGAAAGGTGGACAATGTCTCCATGTGATGGGGAGCAGGCCGGGAGGCGGACACCAGGCCAGGTGAAGGAGCTGGCCTTCACTCAGGGAACCCGTACTCCCCAGGAGGAGCCTGTGGGAGTCGAGCTACTAGGGCTAGGAGAACAGAAGAGGTGTCTTCACCCTGGAAGCCGAAACTCCCCCGGGAGGAGCCCGTAGGAGCCCGGCCGCTGGGACTTAGGCAAGTCTCTGGAATCTGGCTGAAACTGAAGCAGGATACTGAGGCAGGAACCTGGCTGGAACTGAAGCAAGGCTACAGGCAAGAAGTTAGTAACCTCCGATGCACACAGCAACTAGGAACCGCAAGGTAACCTCGTTGTAAGGCGTCTGCTAGAGGCAGGCGCTGACCTTATATACTTGCCGGCGTCTGACGTCACGGGAGCGGGTGGATCGAGTGGCGGGAAGAGCCCTATATCTTTGGCCTCCTTGCGCGTGCACACGCCTAGGAGGAGGGCGGCTGACTGGAGCGTCCCGATGTCATTGCCCCCGCAGGGACACCACCGAACAGGCCCGGAACCCGGCGAGCTCCCACCACGAGGCAGGACCCGATGCCAGGCACCGAGAGGTAAGGCCCCGGTCGCGAGTGCCACGACCGGGACCGCAACAATCCTGCTTGTCTTTTGAGAATGTTATTTTTTTAGGATGAAAAACTTGAAAATTCATTCATTGCTTTTTAACCCTGGTTCTAAATAGGATTACTATTTGAGTTTTCAGCTTTCACAATGCAACAGCTGACTTGATTGTTGTGTCTAGTTTCTTAATTCAAGGGATTAGGCAGTAGAACTACTGGACTGGCATTTCTGACCCCCTCCCCCACACCAAGTTTTAAGCATCGTGGCCAGTTTTTCCTGTCAAGTGTTAGAAAATATGCATAGTCTAATTAAGACTAATTAGAAACAAGGCAGACAGCCAGGTGGTGAAATTTAAAATTACAACAAATTCTCTTTGATCTGTACTTGACAATGTTCTTACTGTAGTCTGAAGAAAATACATAAAGTCAGAAGATAATAACGTTCTAGTGTAGTCTTTCAACTCCAATTGACAGGACACCAACAAAAACAGGTTTGAGACATTTTATGTTTTTATTTTCAACATACCATTTTTCCAAACAATTCAAGCAGACATCCAGCGAAAGAAAAGATGCAATAGTTGATTAAAAGGACCAGTTATATCAATCTGCTGAAGGTGTCTAGAAGAGGGGTTAGGAAATCACTTTATAGACAAAATATACAATTCAGATTCTTGCAGGCCAGTGCTTGCTTTCCAAGCAGATTTGTACTGGTAAAGATTAAGAGACCCAGAGTTGTAATGTGCAGAATCCTACCTCAGCCCTCTTGAGAATGCAAGAGGTGGGTAAGACACCAAGACATGCAGGCTATATATTTGAGACCCCAACATTTCCACATTCAGGATTATTCTCCCTATACAGCTTCAAAAAGGCTTCAAAATCTTCAGAGCTGATACGTAACTTTTTAACAGCTGGATCCTCCATCATGGCTTCACCCCACTTTTTGAGCTTTGGGACATCATTTAAAAATCTGTTAAAGAAAACAAACAGGTGAATATAGACTGAGGACATGAGGACACAGCCGGTGCTATGATAAGTCAGGCCAATGGTCAAGCCTCGCATCCAATCTGGGTCACATGAAGTACCTGGGCAAATCCTAGTCCAGGGGACCCTCAACATTTTCAGGATATCCACGATGAATATGCACAAAATCAATTTGCATATACTAGGTCTCCAATGCATACAGATTCTCTCATGTATATTCACTGTGGATATCCTGAAAACCAGACTGACTCAGGGGGTGAGGGGCCAGGACAGCTTTTGAGGCGTACCATCCTAATTATGTCCTTATTGATCACTGCAAGAAGTAGCAGTACCCAGGTGTGCCTGGCTAGTGGCTAATTGTTAATAGACTTGTCTCAGAAAGTGGCCAGAAATCTCAATGTTAAATGTAGTATTTAGTAAAATGCATGTAGAGGACACTATTTTAAACCACATTAGTTCCACAGCTATTTCTTTCACCTATATTGAAGTTTAAAGTATGTTCAGCTTTGGCTTAGAAAAAAAATGTTCTCTCGTGTGGACAAACCAGATCATCCTGTTTTGTATTTCTTATCCTAATTAGAGAAAGATGCTTCTACTTATGCTAGCACTTATCTGTATGAAGTACAAGTCAGGAGAATGCATGCACCAATACTTGTGCTAATGGCCCCGTTTTGTTTTGGTTTTTACCTGGTTCTTTCCTCCTGCTTTTTTGGACCTTCAGCTCAAATTGGAGCCAGCCTTCATTCAGCTACTGAGATTTGTCTACCCCCTTTTATCTCCTTCCCCAGTTTACCCTAGTCCAGCCATTACAGCACCAGTCCTTGGCTAAGGGCCATGCACCAGGGGTCCTTCTGGAACCCTGCAGTCATGGGCCCTAAATCCAGCCACTAGGTGTCACTTGTGTGGATGATGGCAGCTTCAGTGGGGGAGTCACTCCCAATACTGCCCTTTCCTTAAGAGCAGGAATATCAAAACACTGATGCCTCCAAAGTAGATCATAGAATGGCAGCTAACAGCCTTTTCAGTTACTAAAAGCAGGCTAGCCAATCCTGTCTTTTTAGCAAAGACTAGATGAGTCAAATAGTCTAGAGCAGCGGTTCTCAACCGGTGTGTTACATGCTACCGATTTCCTGCTGCACTTCCCTCCTCTTCCTTCACCAAGCAAGAGGCAGGCAATCTTCCACTGCTGCTGTTGCCAGCTGGTCTATCAGCATGTTCAAGCCCGGATGGGAGCGGCAGCAGTATTAGTGGAGACTGGCAACTGCGGCTGGACTTTTCTTCTTCCCGCACCTGTCCCCATGGCCCAAGCAAGAGGCAGGCAATCTTCCACTGCTGCTGTTGCCAGCTGGGCTATCAGCATGTTCAAGCCCGGATGGGAGCGGCAGCAGTATTAGTGGAGACTGGCAACTGCGGCTGGGCTTTTCTTCTTCCCGCACCTGTCCCCATGGCCCAAGCAAGAGGCAGGCAATCTTCCACTGCTGCTGTTGCCAGCTGGGCTATCAGCATGTTCAAGCCCGGATGGGAGCGGCAGCAGTATTAGTGGAGACTGGCAACTGTGGCTGGGCTTTTCTTCTTCCCGCACCTGTCCCCATGGCCCAAGCAAGAGGCAGGCAATCTTCCACTGCTGCTGTTGCCAGCTGGGCTATCAGCATGTTCAAGCCCGGATGGGAGCGGCAGCAGTATTAGTGGAGACTGGCAACTGCGGCTGGGCTTTTCTTCTTCCCACACCTGTCCCCATGGCCCAAAACAGGGCCATGGGGACAGGTGCAGTAGGGGGCGCAGGAAGGAGAAAGAGCCTTGCTGCATGGAAAAATAGCGGCAGCAGCTTCGGCCCCCGAGCAGTAGCGTGGGTCCAGAGCAAAATCTGAAGGTTCAAGTCCTGCTGTCACTCCTTGTGACCTTGGGCAAGTCACTTAACCCTCCATTGCCTCAAGTACAAAAACTTAGATTGTAAGCCCTCTGGGGATAGGGAAATACCTACAGGAGCTGAATGTAAACCAGTGTGATATCTCAATTGAGATCAGATGTCGGTATATAAAAAATAAATAAATAAATGAGTATGATTGAGAGACATCTGGTCAGAGATGACTGGAGTGTGTGTGTGTGTGTAAGAGAAAGAGAAACTGGTCAGGGAGGTGACTGGTGTGTATGTGTGTGTGAAAGAAAGCATGGAAGTGAGAAACCTGTGTATGTAAGAGAGCATGGGAGTAAGAAGCTGTGTGGGTGAGTGAGGGAAAGCATAGGAGTGGGAAGCCTGTGTGGGAGTGTATGCATGAGAGAAAGACTGGTTGGTGAGGTGACTGGTGTGTGTATGTGAGAGAAAAAGTGATTATGGGAATGAGAAATCTGTGCATATGGAGAGAGCGGGCATGGGAGTGGGAAGCCTGTGTGTGTGTGCATGAGAGAGAGAGAGACTGTTCGGGAACGTGTCTGGTGGGGTGTAAGAGAAAGCAGAGTTGCTTACATGTAATAGGTGTTCTCCCAGGACAGCAGGATGTAGTCCTCACATATAGGTGACGTCATCGGATGGAGCCCTATCACAGAACATTTTTGTCAAAGTTTCTAGAACTTTGACTGGCACAGTGAGCATGCACAGCATGCCACTATCCCCATGGCCACACAGGGTCTCCCTTCAGTCTCGTTTGTAGCAAAAGTACGAGTGAAAAAATAAAATAAAGTGTTAGCGAACCCAACTCCATGGTGTGGCGGGTGGGTTTCGTGAGGACTACATCCTGCTGTCCTGGGAGAACACCTGTTACAGGTAAGCAACTTTGCTTTCTCACAGGGCAAGCAGGATGGTAGTCCTCACATATGAGTGAATAGTGTAGATAGGCCTTAGGCCTGAGCTATGTATTTCCTGATTCTGCTGGCAACATATTTCACAACCATGTGCTTTGGCAAGCTCAATACCGGAAGAAGGCAACACCCCAGAGACGGTACCTGATTGGACTATAAAGTTACGTTCATAATTGGATATTAGAAGAAGATAATACACCCAGGATGCGCATCAATGTATTTCTATTGGACAATGCAAAAAGTTTAAAAACTCCAGCCGAAGAGCTCCGCATCTGAGAAGCAAGCTGAATGTCCTTTACTACTGACCTGCGTCTCCAGAGAAACAACGACTTCCTCTTTCCTTGTTCCTCTTTCTATATTGTCTTTGTCTTGCTATCAATAAATTTGCCTTTTAGATCAAAAAGCTGTCTGAAGTTACTTTCCCGAATTCCCGCCGGGAAAACATATTGGTGGAGAATGCGGGCATCGCGGACAAGCATTCCTTCAGGAATATCTCATCGCCAGCATCAAAGAAAGTGAGGGTGCCGTCGTTCGGGAGTGGGACCCACCCTGAAGCATCCAGAATCTACTTTGAGATTTTTGAGACCTGAAGCACTTCAGAAACCACTAAGGAAGCATTTGAGGAAGTAAGTCTTACTCTCAAAGAAAAGAAAAAAAAACTGTTCAGTAACTTTTATTATCTCCTAGACCTTGGCGCGCACTGCTGTCTGGCAGATCTTGTACAGTACCAATCAATTAGCCCAAGTTGAATACTGCGACATACCACCTGGGGCTCCGGGCTTTTGCCGGGATACGTGCCGGGACGGAGTAGAAACTAGTCAGGTGGATCCCGAAGCGGGATTACGTGCCGCAGAAAAAAGAAGCCTTCAGATCAAGTATTCCACGGAATACGTACGTGGAGCTGTCTGGAAAGGTAAGTAAAAACTTGTCTTATACGAGTGAGTCATAGGTTTTTCCGTTAGTGTACTAATAAGTTCGAAAACAGTTGGCAGACTTGACGCTGCCTTCTGGCCCTATCCCGGTTGTTTCGGCGGTAACGCACTGGAGCCCAAGTAATTTAGTAGGAACCGGTAACCAGTCGAACGGAACGAAAAGGAGTAGATAGGTCTTTAGTTAGATAGTTAGATAGTTAGATAGTTGTCTGCAGGCTGTCTCTCCCTGCCCCGCTGTGAATACCTTCGCGTTTGAAGAAGTACAGCACACCGGAAGCGTGAATTCACGGTACGGTGAAAACTACAATTAAGGTAAGGTTGAACCACTCTCTCATATAAGAGAGTGGCTACACGAAATTTATTATTAATAATTGTGTCGTAGTCTGGTCTGCAATATTGAGAGATCCCAAGATGGTAGGAGAGGTTAGTGAGTCATGTCCCCTGAACAAAGTCATTGCCCTGCTTAAACCCAATGAGAAGTTGATTCGTAAATACCATTCTAAGTGGGTAGCGTGGGCAGAGAAGGATGCTTTCCTTGCTTGGCCAGCAGGAGGCTCCTTTGACACGCCCTTGCTCGTACAGCTTATGACATTTCTGGAAAACAAGTATCGTAAATCTAATGGGCAAGACGTAAGAACCCTGGCAAACCATGTCCAAATTCATAGTTGGTTTGTCATGACAAAGGCCTTTTTAGAAAAAGAGGAAGAAATTAGTAAGGAATTCACATCACCGCCTCCTTATAGTACTACTGACACTGTCTTCAGATGTCTAGTGCAGAGTACAGGACCCCCCCCACCTTTAGAGAAGGCGATGGCTGCAGTAGGATACTTCCATTTGATTCCTACAGCACCTTCTGAGGAGAAACCACACCCTGATTGGCCAACACCACAACGTCGTCTGCCAAGTGGGCAGTGTTTTCAGTGTGGCCAGTATGGCCATTATAGTAGGGATTGCCATTATCGGCCTAACAACAGATTTTCATTCCCAAGAGGGAATATTAGAGGCAGATATGCTGCAAGGGGGGGACCAAGTAGACCTCCGCCTAATGATAGGCCTCCACCACAATTTGACCCCAATAATTGGAGGAGTAGTGGGAGTCAGAGTAAATACGCCCCTTCATTACCACGACACCAGGCTTTAATAGCCAACATACATGTCCCCAGATAACGTGAGTTCACACATATCAGAGAAGGTATCAGCGTATGTTGGACCTTACATTGCCACCTTAGTGAAGCTTGGACAGGACACAGTGTGAACTTAATATGAAATACAGTTTTGAATAGAACCACATTTAGTACGACCATCCTTTAGGATGATCTCCTTATTCTGAGCCTTATTTTTATAGCTATTGCTTGCATTACTGCAATATTCATTTCAGGACAAAGAAACTAAGATAAGAATTTGCTTACCTAGGATGTTTGTGTACATAGAGACTAGTAAATCCTTGCCAGCCTTCCCGATGTCTGTCATGTAAGCCGGAGTGATACGCGTAGCATACAGGAACCTCCGGTATATAAAATCCAAAATTAAATAGATATGTCTCTACAGACTTTGGCTGACTAATTACGTGCTTCCCTGTCTTCTGTAATAGGGACAGCAGCCATGCACTGGGATCAGTTGCATGTGGTCAGTTTTTATCAGATTGAAGAACTTTTGTAATGCCATCACAGACGTTTAACGCCCTAGAATTAATGGGTTTGTGGACAGATATAACGGGTTGCTAGGCTTTCCATGTTAATGTATTTACTGGTCTTATTGTTCAAGTTATTAAGATTTATTTGTGTTATCATTTGCAGGTATATCTTTCGTATAAGCATTTTTAGTATAAGTTAATTTTTCAATGGTACCGTATAGTTTTAAGTTTTAAGTGTAAGTTCCTCTTTTCAATGTGAATGCATTTTTATTAAGGTGATCACCCAGCGCATGCGATATCTTCCTCTTACAACATGTTATTTCCTTTTTGCTCTAAACTGTACGTTTGTGGTAAAAGAGGGATCAAGGGGGGGAGCGAGATACATCTCCCACCAATTTAAATCCCCTTTGCTCTCAACTTTACATACTGATCCTTTATTACGTTACTGACTTCACATTCCTTTAATACTGAACTGGAGTACTGACAAGAACATATACTAGTGTTAAAATTTAGAATCTGAGCTGCTGAATTATGATTCTGAGAAGAGAATTATGAGTTTGACAAGACATTTTAGCTAAAGAGTTAAACTGTATCTTAACAGAAAAAAAGGGGAAGTTGTCTGTGTAGCAAACCTGCAGAGTACAGCTTATCTGTTCTGCCAGCACTGGCTGTGCTGCGAACGGAAGAAAAAAAAAACGGAAGAATTAAAATGTAGCATATTTAAGTATTAATTATTTGATATTTGAGTTATAATTATTCTAATTATTTGGTATGACACATTGACCATAAGCTCAGAACATTATTGATTAAATTTATTATTGGTTGGAAATCTATATGTACAATATTTGCTAATTTGATATTTCAATTGTATGCTAGTATTTACTTTTCAGGTCTTCAAGGACTTCTACCTTTTGGACAGAATTCTGAACTTTTATTTTTCATACACATTTTTGATTTTTGATCTACTCTTTTTGATACATTTTTGATACGAATTTTGAGCTCAAATTATATGTTATCTGTTGTTTGTCCTATGTGATGAAGACAAGGAATGTATATTTGTTGGATGGATGAGTATGTGTCAGTCTAGTGTAACATACGTTCAATGTCATGTCTGAAATACGTGTTATTTGTGGTTTAGCTTACCACAGATGACTTTTTTAAAATGCTTAATTTGCTTTTATGCTACTTTACCATATTAGGTATCTGAAACCATTAAAGAAGCACATATCCTCATTAGGCCGTGATGAATGAAAAGCTGTTACACCTTACTGAAAGCTTGAAAACAACATTTATGGGACTTACTCCATTCTTCCCATCCCTTCTATGGAAGTCTCGGCCTTAACACAGAATTCATCTTTCACTCATCATTGAACTTTACTACTCTTGCTTGATTATATTTTGCCTTTATGTTGTTGTACTCTACATTAATGCAGTTCTCATGATTGTGTGAATCTTATTGCCCTGATCAGATTAGATCCATTCCCAATTATTGTCATCTCTTTAACTGTTATGCATTACACCACAATATGCTTTGTCAAATGTCATTGATAATTGATTGCCATATACTCCAAGCCCATATGCCATTCTGCAAATGCCATGATTTGGATATCTACATACATCTACATACACCTACATGTTACACACCACATTAATTTAAAATACTAAAGTTTTGCTGCTATTCCCAGTTCTCTCATATCCATTATATGGTTAATTAAAATGATCATTCATCCCTAGGTCCCATAGATAACTGGTTTGACTTACCATCTATTATTGCTTTCCACGTTATATTCATCTCCAGTTGCTACACTCTACCCTTCCTAGTCCAGACTTGTTCAGATGTCTGTGAGCCAGTGACAGACCGGCGCAATGTGCTGCGGCATGGTTTGTCAGTTCAGCCTTCACACCGTTCTTAGGCAGCTCATGTGAATAGGCTGCGCAGACAAGTATGTCCTCTTCAATTCGAGTACATTTAGTAAGTTTAAAGGTTTAATGTAGTCCCAAATGTTTATATAGTTATTCTTGGTAATTGAAGACAGAATTATGACATTCATTTGATTCCCCAATTCTTAAACACCACACAGTTAGAGTTTGTAGATACCATCCCATTGGTTACAGAGATTTCTTATCCCTCATCCATATGGATGTCTCCTTCGACATCCTACTCCTAATTTAGATTTGAAGCATTTGTTTATATTCCCATAACGCTCAAATGCATGGTAGGCTAAGACATAAGCAATAGTACTCCCAAGCGTAGTTTTGCTTCTATTAATTAATTCTAACTATTGCTTCTACTATGTCTCAAATACTCTCAAGTTACTCTCAAGTCTCCGCAGTTAGACAACACCTAATGATAAACATGATTGAATCCTCTTCTGAAACTAATGAGTGAGATTTTCTAAAGGATAAGGTTGTATTTTCACAGAATTTGGTTTAATTGACGGGAAACACAGTTTAAAGTGGCTTACATTTCTAAGTGAGTTTGCAATGGTTAATTGTGAGAATGAATGAAGTTTGTTATTTTAATGGCCTGAGATATCATCTGCGAAGACGACAGGAAGCCTTTCATTTAACAGCAGCAATGTTACCTCCTCAGGCTGTTATGCTTAACGATGACGGGTAAGCACCAGGTAGCAAATCATTAGGATTGCGTACCATGGGCAACCTAAGACAGTGGCATTAACCCTGAGTAGAATGATGGATTATTGCTTCAACCATTCTAACCATTCATTGACAATCAATAATCAATCATTAAGTGAATTAATTGATTTATATGCTGCTAATAGGAGCACACTACAGAATCTTGGATCAACTGGAAGAAGGCCAGAACAATACCTGAATGAAGAATGAATGTGAGATTGAATGACAATAAAACAAAGTACAAAATGAGAATGCATGAACAATTGTGATTGTGATTGTGGATGTGAGTTATATTAAAGAATGATTCAACGCCATAAAGAATATGGAAGCCATTTTTAACAGTACAAAAAGGTGGGTCATACTAAATTGATGCTATGACCATTTCAATCCAGGAAATACAATCTCAGCCTTTCATTGGTGAATCGTTTCCCAACGATTCAAGGGGGGGATGTAGATAGGCCTTAGGCCTGAGCTATGTATTTCCTGATTCTGCTGGCAACATATTTCACAACCATGTGCTTTGGCAAGCTCAATACCGGAAGAAGGCAACACCCCAGAGACGGTACCTGATTGGACTATAAAGTTACGTTCATAATTGGATATTAGAAGAAGATAATACACCCAGGATGCGCATCAATGTATTTCTATTGGACAATGCAAAAAGTTTAAAAACTCCAGCCGAAGAGCTCCGCATCTGAGAAGCAAGCTGAATGTCCTTTACTACTGACCTGCGTCTCCAGAGAAACAACGACTTCCTCTTTCCTTGTTCCTCTTTCTATATTGTCTTTGTCTTGCTATCAATAAATTTGCCTTTTAGATCAAAAAGCTGTCTGAAGTTACTTTCCCGAATTCCCGCCGGGAAAACAATAGCGAGCTACAGGCTGGCTCAAATGAAGCAGGCCAAGCAGCACACAACATGTGCAACAGGCACAACAACAGGTGTGCTGTTGGTTATGATGAGGCAGCCTAACATTCACAGCAGATCGTGCTAGAGGAGTTGGGATACTATACTGGAAATAAATTCCACAAGACGGACTAGCCAAAGATGGAGTCCTGCTGTCCGGTCTTGTCAAGACAGTAGTGTGCTGCGAAGGTATGGAGAGAGCTCCATGTTGCAGCCTTACAGATATCGGCAATCGGTACAGAACAATAGTGTGTGACTGACGTTGCCATAGCCCTTACTGAGTGTGCCTTCACTCATCCCGGGAGAGAAAGGCCTGCTTTCTCATAACAGAATGCAAGGCAATCTGCTAACCAGTTAGAGAGAGTCTGCTTGCCTACTGCAACTCCAAGTCTATTTGGATCAAAAGAAACAAAAACAGTTGAGTGGACATTCTGTGGACTGCGGTGCGATCCAAGTAAAATGCAAGTGCACTTTACAGTCCAAGAAGTGCAGCGCTCTCTCACCTGGTTGAGTGTGAGGCCTTGGAAAGAAAGTGGGCAAGACAATGGATTGATTTAGGTGGAACTCTGTTACTACCTTAGGAAGAAATTTAGGGTGAGTACGGAGAACCACCCAGTCATGGGTGTATGGTGAGTTAGTTACAAGGGCTTGTAACTCACTGACTGTGCGAGCAGATGTGATGACTACTAGGAAAAGTTCTTTCCATGTAAGAAATTTAAGCTTGCAGGAATGCAAGGGATCAAAAGGTGCATGCATGAGCCTTGCAAGTACCACATTTAGGTCCCATGTCACGACTGGTGGTCATAGAGGAGGCTTAAGTTGTAATAAGCCCCTCATGAACTGACTTACAAGGGGCTGTGCCGTAATCGGGGCATCTCCTACTCCTTAGTGATAAGCCGAGATGGCACTAAGGTGCACCCGTCCTGAGGAAGTCTGAGACCAGTTTCCGAGAGGTGCCAGAGATAATCCAATAGTGCTGGTATGGGGCAAGTGAAGGGATGCAATCCTCTGTCTGTGCACCACCTAGTGAACCTATTCCATTTAGCGTGGTAAGATTTTCTCATGGAAGGCTTATGTGAAGCTACAAGGACTTGGGACACCATAGTTGAAAGGTTGAAGGGTCATAAGATCAGCCTTTCAACATCCAGGCCGTCAGTGATGGGGCTTGGAGGTTTGGGTGGCGTAATTTGCCGCACTGCTGCATTATCAGCATGAGGTTCATGCCAAGGCGAATTGGTTCGTGGATCGAGAGGTCTAGAAGCATGGGAAACCAAACTTGTTGAGGCCAATACAGGGCTATAAGTATCATCAAGCCTCTGTCTTGTAGCTTCACGAGAGTCTTGCTGATTAGTGGTATTGGGGGATACGCATATAGCAGTCCTGTGTTCCAGGGGTGAGTGAAGGCATCCTGTGCTGGCGATGTCTTGTCCCTGTGTAGAGAGAATTTTTCCACTTTGCAATTGTGTTTGGTTGCAAAGAGTCTATTTGAGGATGACCCCCAAGTTCGGAAGATTCTGCTCGCTAATGAGGGGTCTAGCGACCATTCGAGGGGCTGGAACTTCCGGTTTAGTTGGTCTGCCACTGTATTCTGTGTTCCCAGCAGGTAAGTGGCTCGCAGAAACATTGAGTGGGAGATGGCCCATGCCCAAATCTGAGCTGCTTCCTGGCAGAGTAGATACGAGCCCGTTCAGCCTTGCTTGTTCATATACCACATCGCTGCTTGGTTGTCTGTTTGGATTAAGACAACTTTGTCGAATAGGTATTCCTTGAATGCATAAATGGCCGGATTTTAAAAGGGTTACGCACATAAGTTATGCGCGTAACCCTTAAAAAAGCCCCTTGCTCGCGCCGAGCCTATTTTGCATAGGCTCGGTGGCGCGCGTAAGTCCCGGGGCTTTGCAAAGGGGGCGTGTCGGGGGCGTGACGCCGGCCCGGGGGCATGGTCGAGGCCTCCGGACCAGCCCCGGGTTGGGTGATGGCGCGCCAGCAGCCCGCTGGCACCGTGCAGATTTACACCTGCCTCGGGCAGGCATAAATCTGCCGACAAAGGTAGGGGGGGGGGTTTTAGATAGGGCCGGGTGGGTTAGGTAGGGGAAGGTGAGGGGAGGCGGAAGGAAAGTTCCCTCTGAGGCCGCTCCGATTTCGGAGCGGCCTCGGAGGGAACAGGCGGCGCGCGTAGGTTGCACAAATGTGCACCCCCTTGCGCGCGCCGACCCCGGATTTTTGTTTGCGCCTGGTGCGCGAACAAAAGTACGCGCGCGCAAGTTTATAAAATCTACCCCAAAGGGTGTACCTCATCGCTCGAAGCTCTAGGAAGTTGCTCTGACAAGTTGCTTCGGCAGTTGTCCACGTGCCTTGTGTTTGAAGGCCATCGATATGAGCCCCCCAACCGAGGTTGGAGGCGTCCATGGTTAAGGTCACCTGAGGAGTTGGATGCTGGAATGGGAGACCTAATTGGAGGTTGGGCTTGTGCGTCCACTATGTTAGGGATAGATGGAGTTGATGTGGTATGTGAACAAGGGATGATAGAGGCTGGGTGGCTTGGTGCCACTGCCGTTTTAGAGTCCACTGTGTGAGTCTCATGGCTAGGCGAGCCATTGGGAGTGACGTGGACTGTGGAAGCCATGTGGCTGAGCAATGTGAGCAATTGGTGAGCTGATGTTGTTCGTTGACTGCGTATGGAGCTGGCAAAATTGGACAGCATAGTCGTTGGGTAAGAACCCTTTGGACACGGTGGTGTCTAATTCTGCTCCTATGAAGGAGAGATGTTGAGACAGGGTCAGGTGGGATTTTGAATAGTTTATGAGAAATCCCACTGAATGTAGAAGCTTTATGGTGAAGTCCAGGGAGTCAAGTACTCCTTATTTGGACCGGCTTCTCATCAGCCAGTCGTCGAGGAAGGGGAAGACGTGTACGCCCTTGCAATGTAATTGGGCGGTGATGACTTCTAAGCACTTTGTGAACACTGGAGGTGCTGCAGCTAGGCCGAATGGTAGCACATTGTATTGATAGTGCTGTTGACTCACTAGGAATCGTAGGTATCTGCGATGTGAAGGGTATATGGCTATGTGAGCGTAAGCATCTTGAAAATCTAGAGAGAGCAGAGACAATCCCCTTGGTGTAAGAGGGGAAGCATTGTTCCTAGGAATAGCATTCTGAATTTCTCCTTGTGCAGAAATATGTTTAAAGGATGAAGATCCAGAATAGGCTGGAGACCACTGGTCTTTTTTGGTATTAGGAAATACCGTGAGTAAAACCCTTTGCCCTTCTGAGCTAGGTGGACTGGTTCCACGGCCCTGGCATGCAGAAGAGTTGAGAGTTCTGACTCGAGAGTTGGAATATGATTGTGTCCAGTCCACACTGGAACTGGTGGGGAGTCAAAATTTAGACAGTACCTGTGGATCATAATGGAAAGTACCCATTGGTCTATCATGATTAGATGCCAATTTTTCAGGAAGTGGCATAGGCGGCCTCCCACTGGTAGACTGGGTTGTGTATTTACCCGGTGGTGGCTGCTGCTCTCTAGAGAGAAGTCAAAATCCAGTCGTAGGACCAGCTTGCAGAGATGGTTGTGATTTAGATGTTCAATACAAGTCAAGTTAAAGTATCTCAGAGACATCTGGCCTCATGTGTTCTAATTACTAAAAAATTACATATATAAGTCAGGTTACATGTCCAGGAAAATTTAGCAAAAAAAAAAAGTCTTTGATCTTTACATCAGATGTGCTTCGTCGAGACACCTGTGGGCTTTGATCTGGTATCAATCTGACAGAAGAGCACCTGAGTACAGATAAAGAAATGTCAAAGTACCATAGACATCGAGCTTCTAAAATCCCTGATTAAATATGAGAAATACTATTTGAAATAGTATAGACATATGCCTAATTGCAGAAGCTCAAAAGACATCATCTAAAGTTCTGTGTTAAGACACAAACTCTGGGAACTTTGCCATGCTAGAATACATCCATTACAAAGGTCATTCTCTGTTTCTTATCTTAAGAAGGCACAGCTAGCTTCCCAGTTCTAACAACTGCAGGTATTTTATAGGAAGACGAGAAAAAAAGTATTCTTTTTACGAATATTAAAAAAAATTAAACTAAAAGCAGCATGTACATCACTGGTCATTTCAGAGGTTACCAATTTTCTTACTTCTGTGTTTTAGAGGTACAGGGGATCTAGACACCATGACACAGACTTAAATGTAAAAAAAATTGAATGTCAAATTGCTTGTCAAAATAGTTTGAGGGCATCTTTAAAAGATGTTTAAAAAAAAACAACAAAAAAAAAACAACTTTAATGCATCTTACTCTTCCATATTGAATGGTGCCAGCCGTTCAAACCAAGGCCAAACCATGTAGTCAATCATAGATACGGAATCTCTCCCAAGGAAGCGAGTGTCACCAGGTACAAACTGAGAAGCAAACAGAACCCTTTCAGATGCAAAGAAGGTATCATATAAGAAACGAAACATAGAACGGATGTACTAAACCAAATAATGTGAATGGACAGGTTGAGCGTCCTGTCGGCATTTTCTACATTGGTTTATGACTTAACTATAGTTTTGAAGGTGGGTCTGTTTTTTAGGTTTACTTCACGTTTGATGTTCTGTATGTTTTGTTTATGGGAGAATTTTTGGGGTAATGAGTTTTCATGTTTTCTAAAATTTCTTTTCCTATTTTATCTTTATTTGTAGACTGTTTATTTTTCTCGGATATTTACCTGTTCCTGTTTACAGCTGCCCCTGATGCAGGCGGTTGGGTCCGCCGAAACATGAGTGCATGTCAGGCACCTTGAGCCTTTTTAGGCCATTGTGAAGGGTTTCTTGTGGACTTTTTCCTTGAAAGTGCATGAAAATTGCCAGATAACTGCATCATTTCACTTGTTTTGGTTTTTTGTTGTATGGTGTATAAAGTGGTTGCTTTTTGAGTGTAGGGGTGGAGACATACATTTTGCTTTTGATTTTGGCATTATTAAATAATTTATTAATTCAATTTAGAACTGTTTTAGGTAGGTGGAACTGGCAAATGAATGAAACTTAAGGTGTTTTTTGACTGATACTGCTTGTGTCCCATTGTGTGACGAGAGGCGGTGGATGTACACCTATTAACACCCTACAATTCTGATGTCTTGTTCTTTATACATTTATTTTGCTTGTTTTCAGTACTTTTGGTATTTTGCCTAAATAAATACATTTTTTGTATACCTTTTGATCTATTATTTTTTGGAATGCAATAGAGGGATATCTGCATTGTCGCTGCTCATGTTATGATAATCATTCTGCATTAAACAAGGCCTGGGTCTCCTTCCTTAAATCTTGGTGGCTACTAGCAACAGCTGTTGCATTAATTCTATGCACTTGCTGCTACATTTTGGCAGGAAGCACTGGAACGTGAAACAACGTTCAGCAGTTCTGTAAGTGTGATGTGAAGCAGTTAAAACCATCTTCCTGTCCTGCTGGTTGAGTAGCCTCATATTTTTACACTGCTGGCAGTATACGCACAGCTGTAAAATAGACACATCTATACAGGGATGTAGTAAGCGTTCTAGTACGTGAAACTATTTCCTGAAGACAGCTTGCAATTTCTGTTCCTCCTCAGCTTGCCTTGCAAGCCACCAACCACTATTCTGGGACCCTGAAGTGGACCCAGGAGACAGCTGTGGAAGATCTTATATTAAGCGCTACAGAGCTGCACCTGGGAATTTCAAAACCAAAATCCTGGTAAGTAAAATACTTTCCAAGTTGGACAGTTTAAAAAAAAACAAAACATCTCTGCACTTTGCGGTTTATTGCTTTCTCCTGAAAACGGCTTGCCAGCCTTAGCAAAGAGAGTTGTATGGGGCCAAGTCTTCAACAGGTTGGCTCCGAGTAGTTCCAGCCCAGAATGGGGTGGTGGGAGGCAGCAGGGCCAGGCAGATGAGAAGAACAAGGGCTGGGATGGGGACAGGAGATCATTTCTGACCTGACAGCGGCACATAAAACTCGGTCCTGGGGGAATTTCCAAATCCTCTCTCATGATGGAAGAAGAGGGGGGTGGGGGGGGATGTTCCATCTTACATGTTAGGCAACCGATAGCATTTCAAAAACAATGTAGTCAATGGCCTAACAGAAGGGCTTTAAAAAGACAGGCACTGCTTGACTGGTGCCATTTCACTGGATGCAGTTCCCCCCAGGTTTTTCTGTACGCAATCCGATCTGCCCGTTAAATTGTTTGCACTTCATACATATAAGAGGCGGCTTAATAGAGTACATGATGTTAAACCACCTTCAGATTTATTGACAGGAATAAGTTATTGCCTAACTTAAATTTTATTTTAAGTTCAGGACTTCACTAGGCACAAGGTCAGGTAGGGGTGTTTATCTTTGAAGAGGCACCAGTTATCCTTTTTTACTTCTAAATTGATTAAGTAGCTCTGCCTTGAGGATTCCCTACAATGCACAGTGAATCACCAGACCCAGAAGATAACAGCCTGTTTTTTTTCTTCTTTAATACAGTCACAACTTGCAAGGATTCTTAGTATTCTATATAAAACTAGGAAAAATAGAAAGATTTCAAACCATGCAACACTGATAATGCAGAGAAAGACAATTGACAGCAATAAAAACACTCTAAATAGCGATTAATGATCTAGCAGTAATTTTGTTATGGGTTTGATAGTTGATTGGGTGGGAGTAACTTGCATGGACCTACAGGTACTACCATAAGAAACTTGCAGGGCAGTGCTCTCGTAACCGCAGCGAGTTCTTGCCAGTTTCCCTTCAATACTGGTTTTATAGCAGATCAGGAAACTCTTGCTGAGTTTGGAAACACACACCTGCTCAAACTTGAGGAGCTGCTCTTTGAATGCTGCCCTGGCTGCTGCAGGGTCCGCTCCAGTTTTCTTTGGGAAACCTGCCTGGTACATTAAGACCGGCACCTAGGAAAACCAAGAATGGAAGGTCATGAAACATAGATAAAAGTACTTGGTAGCCTAACATGAAGGGTACAACTTAAGTAGTCCTGCATTTCGATTCATTACAGTGACGGATTTAGGATGCCATCACCTCTCAACACTTATGGCACTGTTGCGCCCCTTCTACCCCAGGTTGGGCAACAGGGAGTAGGTCTAAGGCACAGCCCCAGCATTTCCTGTTGCAGTTGAGGAGTCGATTCTATAAATTATATTCTCAAGCATTTATCTTACTTTACAAACCTTGCTTGCGTCTATATAATTTATTTCCTTTTATTGGGTGGGGAAAAGGGATCTCAAGTATCAAGTACAGGGAGAGGGTGAGAGGACCAGGGATGGAGAGAGAGGACTAGAGATGGGGCAAGATTTGGGAAGGGGACAGGGAGAGATCAGGAATCTGGAATGGAAGGAGAGAGAAGAAATTTCTGGGACTGAGGAAGGGAAAGAAGAAAGGATTAGGAGGCTTGGGGGTGGGTTCCGGAATCAGAAGAAAAGGGGAGAAGTAGAAAGCATCAGAGGTTCCTGGATCTGGGGGGATAGAACAAAAAGGCGAGAGGATGTGAATTCTGGTGGAAAGAAGGGCGAGGGCGGGAGAAAGATGAGGAGACTTGTCCCTATCGTGCTCTGGTCCTGCTTTTCCTTGCAGTCCCTTTCTAGCCTCTTACCCAGTCTGGCATAGACACGCACATGCCCAGCACCAACACATGACATCATACTCAGTCCTTCAACTTCCCCAAAATGATGCCCTTTGCTCTTTCTGCTCCAAGCTCACTCCCTCCCTGTCCTGTTCTCTGCATGTTGCCTGGGAGGGGGAAGGGGCTGGATCAGGAAGTGGAGAGCTCTATTCAGTGTGAGATTAAGCACAGCTAGAAGGCAAAAATATTCAGCTGGCTTATTGCCCTGCAGATTTAGGCTGCCCTAGGCACAGGCCTAGTGTGCCTACTGATAAATCCAGGCCTGATTCATTAGAGGTTTTTTGGGGGGGTTTTTTGGAGGATGGGTGGGTTTCATTACACCTCAAATCGAGCTATTCTAAAAAAAATAAAAAAGGGTATGGATCCTGAACCCATTTTCTCCTGCTCTGGGAGATTCTCAGTCTCCAGGTTTATATTAAAAGCTTACAGGTAGGATTTAAAAGCATTGCTCACACAAAAACAGCTCCATATGTGTGTATGTGGGCCACACATGAGCAACACAAATTGAAAGACAACATGACGTACACACACACATATATACCCATGCATGTGTCAAGAACAAGGGAGTGGAAAAGGGGCGGGAAATGGGCAGGGCCAAGAGTTACACGTGAAACTCCGAATTTAGAAAAGATGACAATGGTGTGTGTCTGTGTGTTATCCACGTATCTTTACCGCTAGTCCTGAGGAGGAGCAAGTCTGTAGATCTCAAGTTTCAGGGATTTTCAAGACTGCTGAATGACCATAAAGTACTTGGTAGCCTAACATGAAGGGTACAACTTAAGTAGTCCTGCATTTCGATTCATTACAGTGACGGATTTAGGATGCCATCACCTCTCGACACTTATGGCACTGTTGCGACCGTATAAGTAGTCCAGGGAGGGATTATTATTATTATTTTTTTTTTTTTTAAATGAAGCATACCACCGGGAGGGGGAGCTTGTTCAGGGCACGGCCCGTCCGGGGAGCCTGCCATTGCCGCAGGCGCAACTGTTTGGGCGGGGGAGAAAAGGGGAAGGCGCTTGCCGAATCCCTGAATCCCTGCCAGGACTGGGGCCCTATCTGTGGGCAAAGAGGAGGTACCAGGAGTGGAAGGGTAGCCTACGCAACCAGATTGGCGATAGGATCCGGTAGTACCGGATCCGCCGGGAGGTTGGAGGGGGGGGGGGGGGGGGGGGCACTTCCGGGACCACCCACGCCCCAAGGGACCCCGGGGGCTCCATAGCCGGCCGAACTGTCAACTGCATGGAGCGGGGAAGTTTTATTTTATTATTTATTTATTTTTTATATTGCTTTGTCCTGGGGGGGGGGCAAGGGGGGGGGGACCTTCTTCCTCCTCCTGCATGCACGCTAAAAGGGATGTATACAGGAGGAGGGAACATGCAAATAAAAAATGAGCCCAAAAAAATCCCGGGTGGGGGAGGGGAAGCGAGGGGGTAGCTGAAAAAAAAAAAAACCCAGCCCCCCCAGCCCCAGGGAGCTCCGAAAACGGAGCAGATAAAAAAATCCAAAATGGCCACAGTTCCCAGGCTTTCCCGACCTGGGAACTGCCTGGCCAAGCTCTGGGGACTCGATCCCCGTGCTAAAATTTGCCTTCCCTGCCGAGGAGGGACCTTCCCCACCCGGCAGAGAGGCATAGAAGAGGCCCCCTCGCAAAAAACTCGAAGGGGGCTGGCAGAGAAGAGGCAGGCTGCCTGCCGCTGCAAAGAGAGCCGCTCTGAAGAAAAAAAGGCTGCAGAGAAAAAGTTTGATTGACAGCCTGGAGGCCAGGAGGGAAACCTGCTGACTCCTGCCTGTCTGGCTGCCGGTTCAAGGCCTCCTGAGACCAGAAAAGAAAAAAAATACTGGTCTACTGCTGCAAATAAGTTAGTGGTAGGGGAATACCTGCAACTTATGTTCAAACTTTAAAGTTGAAATTTTCTTCTTTTTTTTTTAAACTGAGCGCAGCAGTCTGGTTCTAAACCCTCTCGGCAGCCAGAGGGGGGGGTGAGACGAGACCTGGACACACTCGGGTCCCCACACCCTGCAGCGCACAAGGGGCAAAGCCTCCCTGAGACCGGTAAGAGCTGGGAGACGGATCCATCTCCCACACAGAAGAAAAAGAAAAAGTCACTAAAGAAAAATCTCTTAATAGGAAGAAGACCAAGAATAAGTACTTGCTTGATCCGTAAGGAAAGAAGAAGGAGAGGCTGACTAGCCTAATGCAGAGAACCGAAGTGTGAGCTGCTGCACCTGCTGGAGACAGACGAGTACTGAAGGGTTACAGGATAGGCTCTGTCCTCATATAGGATATCCTTTTAGTTTTAGTCTGTCTCCACCTGCTGGAAAGGAGGCTCAACCCACAGTCTGGACTGATCCGGGTACGTACAGGGAATTTACCTTTGCGAAGTGGTAACAATTTAAATAGAACTGCCCATTTTCTCAACACGTGTTATTCATGCATTATTTACAGCAGTTTGATAAATCCAGCTCTAGGTTAGGTTGGTTATTGTGGTCTTCTCAAGATTTGCTCGTTTTACCTTTTCCTATAGATAACAGATTAGAGAGTACTAGAGAAATCCATTTCTTATCTTGCTCCTAGTCTTTGTAATTCTTTTCTTTTGGATACGTGTTTAGAGCAAAATTATGTTAAATCCTGAAAAGCCCTGAAGACCTTTTTGCAAGTTTTTCCATCCAGTTGTTTTATATTTTAGTCAGATTTGATGATCTTGTTAAGAGTTTGTTTTACTTTACTTGTATGTTTTACTATATTGTTAAATAAACCACATTCCCTATAATTTAAGATTTACTTTTTTCTTATTAATGTGTTATTTTATAATTTTACTTTCTGGTTTAGTTTCGCTTTATATTTGATGATGTATGACTATTTTTGTTTATTTTTAAATACTGATGTGTTTGAAATTTGCATTTGGATTCTGTTTTATTGTATTTAGTTTTATTGTGCCTTCGCTTAGGTTACAATTCTAAGACAGGTGATCAATCAAGTTTGGAAAATAAAGATAAACTTAATCCTCAAGACAAACCTGCCCCCCCCCTCCCAGAAAAAAAAAAGTTTACTAGAATCAAAGATTTAAAGTCAGGGAGAAAACAAAATTTCACAGACTACACATTTTCTTCTGCCTGCTCATCCACCTGCCCAAGCCAGATTGCAGCAAGCAGGAAACAGTGAGAACGATCCCATATATTTCCTGTTTAGAATAGAGCACACTGCAGTGGAGGTGTGTGTGGAGGGGGCACAAACAGAATCAGATTGTTTACAGTGCTGCTCAACCAATGCTATGCCTGCCTCATGCTAGCCCAGGAAGGGAGGAAAGGTATGGGAGCAGGTCCTCCTCATGTGCTAGACTGCAAGCTGCTGCTCCTCTGGAGATAATGGAGCAGAGATGTGCCAATGCAGAATGCTGTACTGCCTCACTTCCAGCGGTGGCCCTAGTATTGAAGTTTAGGTGTCCAGGACACTTCTAGTCAAGTTAGACCACTAGCAGGACAGAGTCTCCTGTACCTTTTTTTCTCCATTTGAGGGTAGAGAATTGCTATTTACTCCATTTTTGAAAAAATGGAAAAAGAGGAGCAGCTGCATGTCACTTTAAGAGCAGCAGTTGCACAATTTCACTTCTGATCTTAAGTAAACATTCAACATTAAAGTTTACCTCAGGAGAGTAAAAGATTTACAGCTAAATTGGGAAGTACTAATTTCTAGCATACTTTGCAGGAAGAGAGGCAACCTCATGTGCCACTTGTTAGTATGCAAAGTTTACTAAAGTTAGCATACTTCCTACTGAACATACCGACTGCTATCACCATTCCTGCACTGGAAGTACTTTTAGCTCGCCAAAAATATACTAAAGTCAAAAGCAAGCCACTGCACTGTATTATATCAGTCTCATAAAACAGGTAATGCAAAAAACAAAATGCCACCAGCTTTGCAACTATTCATTTTGTTAGCACACTAATTCTGCTTAAAAAAAAAAAAAGATTCAAATGTGATGCTCTTGCCAGTCTGTGGGTTTTTTGGGTATTTAAGATAAGAGAATCTAAAGCAGAGACTGGTTTGGGAACAGGTACCTTGGAAAAGTGCTCCAAGAGCATCTTCTGCTTAGCTTTCTCATAGGGGTCTTCCGGGGTCAGCTTCTTCCCAGGGTAGCTTTCATCCAGATAGTCGCATGTGATTAGTGACTCATAGATCACCTGACCCTTTTCTGTTTCCAGCATTGGGATTAACCCAAGTGGAGCTTTCTCCAGGAACCATTCTGGTTTGTCCAACAGATTGACATTTATTGTTTCATATCTGAAAAGCAAAATAAGAAGAAAAGTCCAATTGCCAAGTCAAAATGGACAGTAACTTCAATTTTATATCCTGCTAGAAGAAATCGTAATCAGATTCCAAAAACTGTATAAGCGCACAAAAACATGCCATGCTGGGTCAGACCAAGGTCCATCAAGCCCAGCACTGTCTCCAAAAATGGCCAGTCCAGGTCCCAAGCACCTGTCAGTTCCCTAATAATTGATCTCTCTTTTGGATATCACTCTCAGGAATAAGAACTGGTTTCCCCAAGTCTTACTGGCCAATAACTGATTGTGGACTTTTCTTTCAGAACTTCTCCAATCCTGTTATGACCCCCACTATGAATTGCCTTCACTACATCCTCTGGCAACACATTCATTAGCTTTATTGTGCGCCAAGTGAAAAAATACCTCCTACGATTTGTTTTAAATTTACCAGTTACTCATCTCATGGAGTGTCCCTTAGACCTAGTGTTTGAAAGGATAAACTGTTCCACTCCACTCATGAATTGATAAATTTCGAGTCATATCCCCTTAAGCCATCTTTTCCAGGCTAAAGAGCCCTAATCTGTTTAGATATCAACAGGCCAATGCAATATAGTGTGCTCAGCCAAGCGCACCGTTTAACCCGTGGTTGGATGTGTCTGCAACCCTTACGCTACAAGGGGATTAGTGCGTCCACAGCGCGCATCCAACCCCCTGCGAAGCTAACAGCACTCATCACATGTAAATGTATGCTGATGAGGCTATTAGCTAATCTCCGATTAAAAAAAAAAAAAAAAAAGGCGTGCCAGCAGTCAGGTTAGGGAAACTGACTTGTAAAATTGAACGTCTATTTTTCTAACCCGCTGACAGCCATCTCTCCTCTGTGCATGCTGCTAAAGAGGCACTGGGGAGCACATTTCTCAATGCACCTCCTTTTTAGCGTGACCCCTCATTTAAATATTTAATCGTGGGCCCAGGAGATGTGGCTGGGAGTGCATTAGCAAAGTGGGCGCTCAAAACTGAGTGCCCGTTTTCCACGCAGATTTATTGGATTGGCTTGAGTGGGAACTTTTCTATCCACATTATTTGTTGCCCTTCTCTGTACCTTTTCTGTGTCCACAGTGCCTTGATATGAGGCAACCAGATCTACACATAGTACTCAAGGTGCAGTTGCACCATGGATCTCTACAAGGGCATTAGGACATTCTCAGTTTTGTTCTCTATTCCTTTTGGCAAAAGGAATTAAAACTGCAAAAGGTTAGGCAGCCACCAAAGTGTCAAAATCATCTAGCAAAACTGAAGAAGGAGGAGTAATCTAGAGTGGCAGCTAAAATTTAATTCTAAAAATACAGGGCTTTGCATTTGGGCTGCAAACATTTGAAAGAATGGTACAGTACAAAGGTGAAATTCTTCTATGAATGAATCAAGAACATGATCCTATCTGATGATCTTAAGGTGGTGGCAAAAGCCAGAAAAAACTGGGCGATGAATGGTCAAGCAGGTGTGGATATTATCCTGTACAAAATCCTGGTGTGACCTCATTTGGAATCTGTGTACAGTTCTGGAGACCGCATCTGCAAAAGGATATGAACTAGTTGGAGTCTGTCCACCAGAGGGTGGTTACTAAAATGGTCTATAGTCTGTTGTAAAGACAAAAGGATCCAAAACATTTTCACATTAGTCACCCAGCATTATTTTTAAGTATTTTTTCTTTTCTTTTGTAGGACCTCTAAGTATCCAGTGTGTAACATTAACAAACTGCTTTTTACCTCAGGTCCAACTTTGTTTTATTTTATGTTAAAAAAAATGTTCATTTTCAAATGTCTTTTCATTTCTAGAACTCAATCTATTAAAGGTCCCCAATTGAGCAGTCTTTATCAAAAGATTATTTTAGAGAGCATAAAATTCACAAACAGAACTTAACACTGTAGACTGTTGCCCCGACATGGATCCATGTTTCGATATCACATCTGCATCAGGGGGTCTTGCTATATCTTACAGCATCTTCTCATCTTTTACCTCTACAGAACTGCTACGGTTACTATCAGCAAAATTTCCACATTTAAACACTTCTTTAGGTAAACATGGCGTCCGGCATCAGAGGAAATGACGTCAGCCAGCACATAGCTCAAAAGGTTTTCAATTCAACACCTCTTTAAGCTTTATATTTAACAACTGATGTCAAATCAAAAGCTGTCTGTTAATCACTTCCTTCAATCCTTCCAAACATCTCATTAGAAAATCCAACACTGTTCACAAACGATTTAATAATTAAATATCACACCCTCTCCTTAGAGGGGAAACAGACTTCAAAAAGGTTCTTTCCAGTTCTTTAAAGTGATACATATTATTCAGAAGGCATGCAATCAAAGCTGTCAATCCATCTTTTCTAATCTAAAACTTTATATCCAAATTTTCTTTTTTATCCATCCCACATCAATTCGAACACTGCAGTACATTAATGATGAAAGTAAAATTACAAGTTATAAAACCAAAAAAATGGTCAGTTTCGAATTCAAATGTTGGCCCATGGATCCCAACAATCTTATAGCACATCTCTTATAGGAGCCACACCAGGGATCTTCAATTTTTCTGAAAAATCCTAAGGCTTATATCAGACTGATGTTGTCAAATCAAAGAATACCAGTTGATCACCTCATTTAGTCCTTTAGGTTTCACTGCATCTAGTTTGAAAATCCAACACTGCTCATGTCGATTTTACCTTAATTGAAGGTCACCCCCCCCCCCCCCCCCCCGGCACTGAAATGGTGACAACTTCCAAAATTGTTCATTTTAACTCTCTAAACTGATGTGTTTTATCCAAGCAGTGTGCTACAATCGGGACTGTTAATTTCGATGTCTTAATACAACTTTTATGTTCTAAAAGTCGTGTCCAAATTTTCCTCTTCGTACGTCCCACATAGATTAAATTACAAGAACACTAATACATAAACTACAGAAGTAGAATTGCAATTTGTAGTCATTTAAAGAAATGTTCCGTTTGAACTCGGACAAAAGGAACAGACTTAAATCTAAACATGTATACCTCAGAGGAAGACAAGGAAGGGAATATATGAGAGAGACATTTAAAGATATCACAGGTATCAATATGCAGGAAGTGGGTTTCTTTCAACAAAAAGGAGATTCTAGAACAAGGGGTCTTGGGATGTGGGTGAAGAGAGGTAGACTAAGGAGTAATCTAAGAAGTATTTTCTTTAAAGAGTGATGGACGCATAAACCACCTCCAAGTGGAGGTGGTGAGGACAGTTATGTGAAATCAAGAAAGCATTGGACAAGCACAGGAGATCTCTGGGTAGTAGGAATTGTACAGCTGAATAGTTGTGTGGATTAAAACACTAGATGGACCCTATGCTCTTCTCTGCTGTTTTTTTCTATATGTATTCCATGTCACTCAAAACCGAGAACAACTAAAAGAAAAAAGAAAATAGTATTACCCCACCGCACAGTCCATTACTAAAACGGATACTAAATGTGAAGACAAACCAATGCATATGAAACCATAAAGGATGTTTCAAACATCTCCTTAAGATGTCGGAACAAAAATATGTGCCTTAAACTATAAGTCTAAGAGTGATGTTATGGGAATGTCAAATCCAAGATGACATCACATACTTTACCCTATTGAAGTTGCATCAAAACCCAGTCCTCATAAGATACTTACTGAAAAGTGTCAAAGCATCTTCCCAAGAACTCATACTAAAGTTAGTTCGGAAACAGATCAAGTTCCACTAAAATTCCATTGCTGCTTACAGGAGCAATATTTTTTAAGGTAAAGAACACTAAGTTGTATAGTGCACAGCCTCAGCATTGCTCAGCTTTCTATTTTGAAGCACTACAATATTGCTGAAAAGCTTCAGATTTTTATTTCTCTTACTTGATTCCTTTGGCTTCCAAGATAAGATGCGTTCTGTGTGCAAAGGGACAGAATCTCATACTGTAGAAACGAATCAATCCTTCAGGAACCGGGCCTGGTGCAGCACTCCCTGAGAAGGACAACATGAGCATTTTAGGTCTGTACTCTCCCATATCTCATTTAAAAATGAAATAAAATAAGAAATTACTACTTACCTGAATTTCCTTTTCATTAATTCACACAGATGGATTCAGGATCAGTGGATTATGCACCTCTGTCAGCAGATGGAGACAGAGCAAGCTGACATCACAGTATATATACTCTTACAGCAACATCAGCCCATCAGTATTCTCTTCAAAAGCAACTGTGAACGGACCAGGAAAATATTTGATTATAAACAGTCAACCATTACTGTACTCAACCAACAGGAAATACTGAACTCAAGTAAAGGAAAATTAGTTCTTACCTATTTACAAGGTTGTTGGATGGAATACCTAAAACACAATGCCACCCCTGATATGAACGCAGCGACTGTGTAGGAGGCCGGAAAGGCTGTGATGCGGGGTGCCACAATAGCATATGTGGCTAAGGCCAATAAAAAATGTAATGCAGAAATCTTGAGAGTAACTGCTGTTCTTAAAAATGCTCGGCAACAACACATGGCCACGCTGACGAGTGAGTCTAAGGCAGCTATAGATAGGGCTTGGGAAGCCCTTAATGGTCTGCTCCACCAGAGGGCATCTAAATCGCTCGGCTATTACCAGTACCACCTATATAAGCAAGGAAATAGGGCCAGCAGGTTGATGACCCACCTTATTAGGCCTAGAGGCCAACGGGCATCTGCGACGGGGATCCGGGATAGTAAGGGGGTCCACCTGAGTAAGCCCATAGCCATTGCATGTAGATTTTGGGAATATTATGTGTCCTTATATGGCCCTAAGCCTATGGATGCAGATGCGGCTGAGTCCCTTTTTCGAGTGATCCCATGGCCCTCATTAACTGTGGAACAGGCCACCGTACTTAATAGTCCCGTCACCGACAGAGAAATCTACTCAGTAATCCAGAAGCTTAAATTAGGTAAAGCAGCGGGTCAGGATGGGCTGGGCTCTGAATTTTACAAGATATTGAAGTACACCGTCTTGTCCCCATTGCAGAAATATTACTCCAAACTTTTGCTCAATAATCGTATTGCTGAGGTTTCTAACTGATCCGTTATTGTTCTCCCTCAACCGAGGAAAGACCCCCCTGGAAGTGGGCTCGTATAGGTCCATTTCCCTGCTAAATGTTGATGTAAAAAAATCTGGCAGCTGTCCTTGCGGCCCGGCTAAACTGAGTTTTACCCCTCCTTTACAGGAGGACCTTGCGGGACTGGGGGATTGGGCATCCAAATGGCAGATGAAGTTTGGTGTGGACAAGTGCAGGGTGATGCACATAGGGAAAGATAACCCTTGCTGTAGTTGCACGATGTTGGGTTCCATGTTGGGAGCTACCACCCAGGAGGAAGATCTAGGCATCATAGTGGATGATACTTTGGAATCGTCGGCTCGGTGTGCTGCAGCAGTCAAGAAAGCAGATAGAATGTTGGGAATTGTTAGAAGGGAATGGTTAATGGAAGGGAGGATGTCGTAATGCCTCTGTGTCGCTCCATGGTGGGACCGCGCCTTGGTTGCTGTGTGCAGTTCTGGTCGCCGCATCTCAGAAAAGATGTGGTTGCGATGGAGAAGGTACAGAGAAGGGCAACCAGGATGGTGGGGGGGATGGAGCAGCTCCCCTATGGGGAGGGGCTGAAGAGGATGGGGCTGTTTGGCTTGGAGAGGAGACGGCTGAGGGGGGGGATGCGATAGAGGTCTTTGGGATCGTGAGAGGTCTTGAACGAGTAGATGTGACTCGGTTGTTTGCCATTTTGAATGGTGGAGGGACTGGGGGGCATTCCATGAGGTTGGCAAGTAACACATTTGGGACTAATCGGAGAAAATTCTCTTTTTCACTCAACGCACAATAAAGCTCTGGAATTTGTTGCCAGAGAAGGTAGTTAGTGCAGTTAGTGTAGCTGGGTTAAAAAAAGGTTTGGATGGGTTCTTGGAGGAGAAGTCCATTAATGGCTATTAATCAATTATACTTAGGGAATAGCCACTGCTATTAATTGCATCAGTAGCATGGGTTCTTCTTAGTGTTTGGGTAATTGCCAGGTTCTTGTGGCCTGGTTTTTGGCCTCTGTTGGAAACAGGATGCTGGGCTTGATGGACCCTTGGTCTGACCCAACATGGCAATTTCTTATGTTCTTACCCAAAATGATCAGACGGGTTTTGTGAAGGGGAGACAGGGGGTACGAAACATACATCGGCTGTTGGCGGTCCTAAGCTACCAATAGACAGTGGAGGCCTTGGTCCTGAACCTGGATGTGGAAAATGCATTTGACTCCTTATCATTGGAGTATTGTTTTGGGCCATGAGGCACTATGGATTTTCAGGGGCTTTCCTTCAGTGGCTGGAGGTTCTTTATAGTAACCCTAGTGTCTCTATTTTGCTTAACTGGGCACCCACAGAACCTTTCTCTTTGTACTGTGGGGTCCGGCAGGGCTGCCCCCTCTCCCAGTTATTTGTGTTGGCTTTGGAACCCTTGGCTATCTGACTTCAGAGCGACCCGGGATTCACTGGGATTAGTGTAGTGTAGATGGCCATCCTTTAAAGACAGCTTTGTTTGCTGACTATGTTCTTTTGTTTGTGGGGAAACCATGGACCAGTGTACCTATTATTATTACCCTTTTTGATCGGTTCCAACTGGTGGCAGGGCTAAAAATCAATTATGGAAAATGGTAGGCTTTGGCCTTAAAACGCCCACCTGCTGGACTCTTGGGATGGCCCTTTTCCCTTTCAGTGGGCCCCCGGCAAGAAAGTATTTGGGAGTCTGGGTGCCCAGCAATTGGAGCGGTTGTATGAGCTGAATATTACCCCATGTCGTCTTAAACTTCGGGAACAGCTGCAGATATGGAACCCTTTGCCACTGTCCCTGTTTGGTACATAAGAACATAAGAAAATGCCATACTGGGTCAGACCAAGGGTCCATCAAGCCCAGCATCCTGTTTCCAACAGTGGCCAATCCAGGCCATAAGAACCTGGCAAGTACCCAAAAACTAAGTCTATTCCATGTAACCATTGCTAATGGCAGTGGCTATTCTCTAAGTGAACTTAATAGCAGGTAATGGACTTCTCCTCCAAGAACTTATCCAATCCTTTTTTAAACACAGCTATACTAACTGCACGAACCACATTCTCTGGCAACAAATTCCAGAGTTTAATTGTGCGTTGAGTAAAAAAGAACTTTCTCCGATTAGTTTTAAATGTGCCCCATGCTAACTTCATGGAGTGTCCCCTAGTCTTTCTACTATCCGAAAGAGTAAATAACAGATTCACATCTACCCGTTCTAGACCTCTCATGATTTTAAACACCTCTATCATATCCCTCCTCAGTCGTCTCTTCTCCAAGCTGAAAAGTCCTAACCTCTTTAGTCTTTCCTCATAGGGGAGTTGTTCCATTCCCCTTATCATTTTGGTAGCCCTTCTCTGTACCTTCTCCATCGCAATTATATCTTTTTTGAGATGCGGCGACCAGAATTGTACACAGTATTCAAGGTGCGGTCTCACCATGGAGCGATACAGAGGCATTATGACATTTTCAGTTTTATTCATCATTCCTTTTCTAATAATTCCCAACATTCTGTTTGCTTTTTTGACTGCCGCAGCACACTGAACCGACGATTTCAATGTGTTATCCACTATGACACCTAGATCTCTTTCTTGGGTTGTAGCACCTAATATGGAACCCAACATCGTGTAATTATAGCATGGGTTATTTTTCCCTATATGCATCACCTTGCACTTATCCACATTAAATTTCATCTGCCATTTGGATGCCCAATTTTCCAGTCTCACAAGGTCTTCCTGCAATTTATCACAATCTGCTTGTGATTTAACTACTCTGAACAATTTTGTGTCATCTGCAAGTTTGATTATCTCACTCGTCGTATTTCTTTCCAGATCATTTATAAATATATTGAACAGTAAGGGTCCCAATACAGATCCCTGAGGCACTCCACTGTCCACTCCCTTCCACTGAGAAAATTGCCCATTTAATCCTACTCTCTGTTTCCTGTCTTTTAGCCAGTTTGCAATCCACGAAAGGACATCGCCACCTATCCCATGACTTTTTACTTTTCCTAGAAGCCTCTCATGAGGAACTTTGTCAAACGCCTTCTGAAAATCCAAGTATACTATATCTACCGGTTCACCTTTATCCACATGTTTATTAACTCCTTCAAAAAAGTGAAGCAGATTTGGGTAAAACCATGCTGGCTTTGTTCCATTAAACCATGCCTTTCTATATGTTCTCATTAAAATGGTGATCGTGCCCCAGCAACTATACTTGTTACACATGATTCCTTGCTGGCTGAAGGCTGGAGACCTTTGGCAACTGCGTGCTAGTTTACAAAGGTTCCTCTGGAGGGGGAAATGGGCCCATTCGGCATACACAGTCTTAGAGCGCTCTCGGGAGCAGGGAGGGCTAAATCTACAGGACTTTCGACTATATAATGTGGCATGTCAGCTACGTTATGTGGGCGAATGGATCACGGGAACCTACAGTTATTGTGCACAAGGGATGTTAAATAAGATGACTAATCCTGGCTCCCCTTTAAGTATCATTCAGCTGCGCCCGGGGATGAGGTGTAACCTGGCTTACCCCAGAGTATTGTTGCATCCCTGTATTCGAGCCTGGAGGTGGTTGCAGATACTATGGGGACTGCGGGGAATAGCCTCCCTCTTCATGCCCTTTTTGGGGAATGCGAGTTTTGTGCCGGGGCGGGACAGTAAGGCTGTCTTCCAGGCTAGGGCCGATAATGGGGTAGTATATGTGTTTCACTTGCTAGATCCAGAATCCCATGCAATTCACGATTTTGCTACTCTAGCTCGCACGTTTCAGCTACCTCCCAAGCAATTTTATGCATATCTGAAGGCCTGCCACTACATCAAGTCTTTCTTCTCGTCTGCGGAGGAGCTGGCAGCAGAAACTACTTTCGCTACTAAGGTCTTTGACACTGCCTGCCTAGCTAACAATTACTGGGTCAATCCCTCGGGCAAGCTGAACGAATGCGTCTTGCGACCCGCTGGACTTGCCATTTGCTCCGGACTATATGACGCGTTGCTTCAAGGCTCTCTACCAGTTGTTGCCAGATGTGGGTCTTTGCGAGGTCCAATGAAAATCCTTCACTGTATCTACTGCGATGATGTTCGTAGATATCAAATGAAGCTAACTCAATCTCCACTTTGTGGCAAGTGTGGTGTTGCAGAGGGCCATCTATATCGCCGCTTGCTGGCGTGCCCATGAGTGGAACCCTTTTGGAGGTCAGTTATCGATGTGATTAATAAAAGCACTGGGCACGTTATCTCTGTCACGGGTCACCTTTTAGTGGCCCATCAGCAAGCAGGCCAGGTTCCCCATACACACTCCAGAGCAAGATTTGAGCGCCTAGCTGTTCTGGTGGCATGCCGCACCATATTGGCTATCTGGACTGATCCGCTGGCACAGCCTTCAGTTGAAGCCTGGTTTGGCAGGATGGCCTCCTTATTACAGATGGAATACATGGACTTTAGCATTGGCAAGATGAAGCCAGATAAGACAGAGCTCAGTAATAACGGCTATAAGCCAATATGGTCTTATCTGATGTTCAGAGGTGGGGATCGACCCGGGGGGGGGGGGGGGGGGGGGGGGGGGTTTGTATGTGGTGTGACTGGATTTGCTTATGAGGCGCAGAAGGGGGGGGGGGGGGCGGATGTAGGGAATAAAAACGAAAACTGGGAATACAATTACAGTGAGATCACTTGTATTGTTAATTCTTGTGCAAGCTCATATTGTACACTGTTTATTATATGTACTGTGTTATCCTGGATCCCATGAGTGTGTATCGTCTTCCTGACAAAAATTTTGAAAAAGAAAAAAGGAGACAGACTGCACATTGGTTTGAAGGAAGCTCCTGCCAAGAAATCCAATACCAGATTGAGATTCCAGAGGGATACCAGACACTTTAGGGGTGGTCGAAGTTGTTTAACCCTTTTTAGGAAGGGGCCCGGTCTGGGTGTGCTGACAGGCGGGTTCCGTGTATCTCTGTTCTGAAGCAGGAGAGGGCTCGTACCTGAACCTTGAGGGAGCTGAGAAACAACCCTTTCTTCATGCCATCACAAAATGGTTCCCCCGCGTTCATCGCACCTCGCTTTGAATATTCTCCAGATCCATAGAGAACTTCCGTGCGTGGAGGAGGGTGGAAATCACCGCCTTCAAGTAACCACGCTTCTTCAGGTGAATCCTCTCAAGGGCCAGACCATAAGAGAGAATAGACACGGATCTTTGTGAAGGATCAGGCCCTGTTGGAGCAGGTCCCTGTGTAGAGGAAGACGCAGAGGACTCCCTGCAGGAGTCTTTGCGTGTCTGTGTATCACAGACGTCTGGGCCAGTCCAGGGCCATTAATAGGACTAGTCCTCTGTGGTGTTCTACCTTGCGGATGATTCTGCCCAGTAGGGGCCATGGGGGAAGGCGTACAGTAAGTCCTCCTATGACCAGGTTTGTTAGAGGGCATCGATCCCTTGGGATTGCTTTTCTCGTCTGTGGCTGAAGTACCAGAGGACTTGGGCATTGAGGTCCCAGTAGGTCCATGGCCAGGAGTCCCCCAGCGATCTATCAGTTGGAAGCCTCTGGTCGACAGTGCCCACTCTCCGGGATCCAAGCTTTCTCTGCTGAGAAAGTCCACTGATGCATATTGCAGGGAAAGACAATGTGAGGCCGATATCCCTTGAAGGTTTATCTCTGCCCATGTCAGGAGTGGGTCTCTCTCTAGAGACACTTGCTGGCTCCTGGTTCTTCCCTGGCAGTTGATGTAGGCAACTGTTGTTGCATTGTCAGACATCACACAAATCACTTGCCCTTGGAGCTTGTGGCTGAACTGTAGGCACGCCAGTCTGACTGCTCGAGCTTCCAGGCGGTTTAGGTTCCATTCCACCTCTTCTTTGGTCCACTGCCCTTGGGCTGTTAGCTCCTGGTAGTGGGTTCCCCATCCTCAGATGCTCACGTCTGTGGTGAGCATGATCCAATTCGGTAGGAATAGGCTTATGCCTCTGCTTAGGTGGTTTTCCTTTAGCACCACTGCAGTTGATAGCATACTTCCGCTGGAAGATAGAAGCGAATCAAGTAGTCTTGAGTGGGTTCCAGCACGGCAGTAAGGAGCATTGGAGTGGCCACATGTGAACCCTTGCCCATGGTAGTACTTCCAGAGTTGATGCCATGAGACAGAGGACATGAAGGTAGTCCCATACCTTGGGGCGCGTAGTGTTCGTCAATCGGTGTACTTGCGCCATCAATTCCATCCTCCTTGGGGGAGGGAGAAAGACCTTGTTCTGTTTGGTGTGGAATCGAATCCCCAGGTATTCCAGAGACTGAAAGGGCTGCAGACAGCTCTTGTCTGTGTTCACGACCCAACCTAGTTCCAGAAGGAGGTTTCTGACTCTTCTGGTCGCCTGAAGGCTCTCCTCCTGAGACTTCGCCCAGATCAGTCAGTCATCCAGGTAAGGGTGTACCAAGATCCCTTCCTTTCTCAGTGTTGCCGCCGCCACCACCTCCATAATTTTTGAGAATGTCCTGGGGGCTGTTGCCAGGCCTAGAAATGGTGACCCAGTACTGTGAAGTGTAGAAAACACTGGTGTTCCTGATGGACTGGGATGTGGAGGTAGGCTAGGAACTCTCCCGGTTGTACTGCCATTATGACGGAATGGATAGTCTTCATGCGGAAGTGTAGGATCCACAGATGCCGGTTGATATTCTTAAGGTTCAGTATTGGTCGGAATGACTTCTTTCTTGGGCACGATAAAATAGAATAATGTCTTGTATTTTGTTGTGATGTAGGCATTGGGGTTATAGCTTTTAGACTGAGTAGTCTTCTCAGTGTGGATTCCATCGCCAGTCTCTTCAGGTGAGAGTGGCAGGGTGATATCATAAATCTGTCTCGAGGGATACTGCGTAACTCCAGCGAGTAGCTTTCTCGAATGATGTTCAGTACCCATTTGTCTGACCCATCGTTGAAAGAAGAGGGAGAGTCTACCCCCTATTTCCTCTTCCTGTGGATGGGTTGGCCCATCCTCATTGGGGGAGCTCGGGTTGAGTCTGTTCCCGGGCCCGTTCTTTTCTTGGCTTGTCGGTTCCGAAAGGACTGATCTCCTGGGGGGGGGGGGGGGTGTCAAGGTACCTGGAATGATGAATTTCTGTAAAGGTTGAAAGCATTGAGAGCCTCTGCCCCTGTGACCTCTTTCCCCTGTCTTCCAGTAGTCTAGGTACTGGAGACTTGCCCCACTTACTGGCTAGCTTCTCTAATTCGCTTCCGAATAGGAGAGATCCCTTAAAAGGCATTCTTGTGAGGTTCGCCTTGGAGGTCGCATCAGCAGACCAGTTCCACAACCATAATTGTCTTTTGGCTGCCACTATTAAGGCTACTCCTCTGGCTGAGTTGCGCACTAGGTCCGAGCTTGTATCTGTTAGGAAGGCTGTGGCTGGTTCCATCGCTTCTCCAGTATGCTTCCCAGAACTATCCGCCTCTCTCGAGAGGAGCAGGCCGGTGCGAGTTATCAGCACGCAGCAGGAAGTGATCTGTAGTGTCATTGCTGTCGCACTGAAGGCCTGCTTAAGGATGGACTCTAATCACCTGTCTTGTGCACCCTTCAGTGCAGCCCCTCCCTCAACAGAGATGGTCGTTCACTTTGAGACGGTGCAGACCATAGCATCTACTTTCGGAAAGCACAGGCATTCCTTGTTGCTAGTTCTAGATACAAGGCTTCCAATGCCAGACCTCCTTTAAAATTCACTTCTGACCTAGAATGGTCACCCCAATCAGCTCCTGGATGGCTTTCAGCAATGGGAAATAGTAGGAGGCCTTGTGGAGGGTTCCTCTTTGGTTCCGCAGCAGGGTCCGAACCCGGAATCCCCAGGGTTTTCATGGCCAGTAATACCAAGGCTGGCAATTCATCCCTGTGGAAGAAGCAGAGCATGGTTCTGTATGGCTCCAGGCCAGGGCAGATTTCTCCTTCCTCCAGGGTGCTTCCTTCATCATGTAATGTCTGGATCCCTATCCGGGAAATTCTTGGTAAGGCGAGACATGTGCCAAGACCCCAGAGCGGGACTGGGAGGGTTAGGTGTTCCCGGCATTGGTTGCTCCCGGGGCACAGCCGGAGCTGACTGTGTCTGTACGAAGGCTTGAAGTCGCTGGAAAAATTCCAACCATGAGAAGGACCCCGCGTCCAGGTTGGTTCCGGGGGGAGTTGGGTTAGGAATTGCCCATCCTCCCTCTCCCGGGGAGGATGCCATCCCAGAACCGTAAAGTTCAGGGGAACTGTCAGATAGAGTAGTTCCTGACCCATCCTCTGGCTGGGATGGACTAGACTTGGAAAATTTTTTGGGGGGGAATCTAGTCCTCCCTGTGCTTCTACATAGAGTTGGCACTGTCCAGATTCCAGGTCAGGCTGTGCTGCTCTGATGTGGCAGGCAGGGCAAAAGGAATGCTTTTTAATCTTCTTTGCCACCAGTGCCATAGCCAGTTATGTTCAGTGCACACAAGAAGCGTAAGCGTATAGCTAGGCGCGCACGGCCCTGCACTCAGTTGTGCGCATGGCTGCGCACTAGGGGTGTGCATTCGGATTGACCGCATTAGTAAAACGCAACTCATATTTTTTTTTTTACTTAAAAAATTGATTCGACATTAACGATCGGATTTCCCACATATCGAACATAGATATGTTCGATATGTGGGAAATCGCGATTGTTGAGCCAAAATAAAAATATAAACCCCCTCACCCTCCTTAATCCCCCCCCCCCCGACTTACCACAACTCCCTGGTGATGGAGCGAGGAGTGAGGACGCCATTTCTGCAATCCTTGGCGAGAAGCATGTGACGTCGGCGGCACGTCGAGTGACGCCGGCGTCACGTGATTCCCGGCTCGTTCGCGCCGGACGGCTCGTTCAGCCCAAAAAGAACTTTTGGCCAGTTTGGGGGGGTCAGGAGGCCCCCCCAAGCTGGCCAAAAGTTCTTTTTGGGCCGAACGAGCCGTCCGGCGCGAACGAGCCGGGAATCACGTGGCGCCGCGTCACTCAGACGCGACGTCACGTGATTCCCGGCAAGTTCGCGCCGGACGGCTCGTTCGGCCCAAAAAGAACTTTTGGCCAGCTTGAGGGGGTCAGAAGGCCCCCCCAAGCTGGCCAAAAGTTCTTTTTGGGCCGAACAAGCCGTCCGGCGCGAACTTGCCGGGAATCACGTGACGTCGGCGTCACGTGATTCCCGGCTCGTTCGCGCCGGATGGCTCGTTCGGCCCAAAAAGAACTTTTGGCCAGCTTGGGGGGGTCAGGAGGCCCCCCCAAGCTGGTCAAAAGTTCTTTTTGGGCCGAACGAGCCGTCCGGCGCGAACTCGCCGGGAATCACGTGACGCCGCGTCACTCGACGTGCCACCGACGTCACATGCTTCTCGCCAAGGATTGCAGAAATGACGTCCTCCTCGCTCGATCACCAGGGAGTTGTGGTAAGTCTGGGGGGGGGATTAAGGAGGGTGAGGGGGTTTAAATTTTTTTTTTGCACATATGTACATATACCCAACTCATTGGATTTTTTTTATGTCCATATTGGCCGCAAGTGGGACCCCCTTTCGGACATAAAAAATATGAACATAAAATTTTGCTCTGCACATCCCTACTGCGCACAGTTATGCGCTTAGTTGTGCATTTGCCTAAGCTGGGCACCCAAATGGTGCGGCCTTCTGTGCGCGTACCAATGGTCGAGAGGGTAAGATGGCTCTGTGGCCCCCCCCCCCCCTTCCTCCCAACATGTCAACTCCAGGGGTCTCCATGTGGCTGGCCCACCAGGATGGAACAGGGCCTAGCCCTCCAGGCTGCTTAACTCATCCGGTGACACTCCTTTCAGTTGTGCTGGATCGAAAACTGAGTTGGTACGGCAAGCCAAAGTTGGAGACCGGGGAGGACTCTGTGGAGTGCCCCTACCCACAATTCGAGTTTCCTGCCTTACCTGATCTCGGCACTTAACAACCGAGTGCAGGGACGGTCTCCAGCTGCAGGGGGAAAGGGCTGTACCTTCACCGCCACGCTCTGCTTGCACCTGCTGCCTCTCAGCCACTTCAGCGGCTAAGTCCACGCTGGAGGGCCAGCTACCGGACCGAGGCACATCTCTGAGGGATCATGGAAATCACCTCAGGAATTCTCAACCAGTGGAGGGACCTTTAGGTAAAACCACAGGAGAGCGGGGCTAGTCTTCTCTAAAGGTAGTTTTCCTTGTGCTGAAAAATTCTTCTAACACTTGTTAGTGTGGGAATGTCCCCTCATCTGCTAGGAGACCGAGATACTGAGGAAGTGAGGTCATAAGAACATGCCATACTGGGTCAGACCAAGGGTCCATCAAGCCCAGCATCCTGTTTCCAACAGTGGCCAATCCAGGCCATAAGAACCTGGCAAGTACCCAAAAACTAAGTCTATTCCATGTTACCATTGCTAGTAATAGCAGTGGCTATTTTCTAAGTCAACTTAATTAATAGCAGGTAATGGACTTCTCCAAGAACTTATCTAATCCTTTTTTAAACACAGCTATACTAACTTCACTAACCACATCCTCTGGCAACAAATTCCAGAGTTTAATTGTGCGTCGAGTAAAAAAGAACTTTCTCCGATTAGTTTTAAATGTGCCACGTGCTAACTGCAGGGGTATATCTAGGGTGACATCAGTTTTGAAATCTGACTCAATCTCCCATCTGCTAGCAGAAGAGCACATACCCACTGGTCCGGAGTCCATCTGGCTACACGATAGGAAATCTGAAACCACTTTAGGCAAGAAAGAGGGAGCAGTATGCAGCTGTTTCGCTCCTGGAATCACACGAAGAAACAGCTCCCAGCAAGACAAGGCGTGCAGAACACATCGCCACCAGAAACACTGTTTTCAAGGTCAAAGCCGCAAGGAAAGGCTACAAAACAGTTGAAATAGACCCCGCTAAGAAATCCAACACCAAGTTAAGACACCACAAGGGAACCAGTAACCACAAGGGAGGACGAAGATTATTCACTCCCTTCAAGAAACGAGCCACATCAGGATGAGATAAGGATTCACCATTAACCTGGCCTCTGAAACAGGCAAGAGCTGCAACATAGAAACATACAAAGAACAGCAGAAAATGACCAAACGGCTCATCCACAATGCCCAGCAAGCTCCCATACTTATCAGTTTCCCAGACTGCCAAGGTCAGGCCCCTTATTGGTTACTGTGATTCCAATTTCCCACCACTCCCTGACATTGAAGCAGAGAAATGTTTGAGTTACCTCACTTTTGAAGCATCAAGCTTACCGGTTAAGGGTAATAACCACCGCATCAAGCAAGTTACCCCCATGCTTATTTGTTTTCCCAGACTGTACAATTCTATGTCCTTGTTAGTTGTCTGAATATAAACCCTCTTTTCCACATTTCCCCTTGCCATTGAAGCAGAGCAGTGTTGGCGTTGTATTAACCATATGAAGGTTTATTGGATAAGGGTAGTAACCACCATTCCAGCAAGCTACCCACATTACTCTTCATTAATTCCCATCCTCTAGCCCAGGGGTCGGGAACCTTTTTGGCTGAGAGAGCCATGAATGCCACATATTTTAAAATGTAATTCCGTGAGAGCCATACTAACTACAACCCCCCCCCCCCCCACCCTCCTGACTCTCCCAAGACCTACCAAATTAATTTACTACAACCCCCTACTCTCCTGACGCCCCCAAGACCTGCCAAAAGTCCCTGGTGATCCAGCGGGGGTCCAGGGCTCGCAGACAAATCTTTAATAAAAAAGTAAAAATCTAACAAAACCCCCCACCCTCCTGACGCCCCCAAGACCTCCAAAATTAATTTACTACAAACCCCACCCTCCTGACCCCCCCCAAGACCTGCCAAAAGTCCCTGGTGGTCCAGTGGGGGTCCGGGAGCGATCTCCTGGACTTGGGCTGTCGGCTGCCAGTAGTCAAAATGGCGCCGACGGCCCTTTGCCCTCACTATGTCACTGGGGTCGACCAATGGCGGCGGTAGCCCCTGTGACATAGTAAGGGCAAAGGCCGTCGACACCATTTTGATTACTGGCAGCCGACGGCCCTTTGCCCTTACTATGTCACAGGGGCTACCGCCACCATTGGTCGACCCCAGTGACACATAGTGAGGGCAAAGGGCCGTCGGCACCATTTTGACTACTGGCAGCCGACCGCCCAAGTCTAGGAGATCGCTCCTGGACCTCCGCTGGACTTTTGGCAGGTCTTGGGGGGGTCAGGAGGGTGGGGGACTTTGTTAGATTTTTACTTTTTTATTAAAGATTTGTCTGCGAGCCAGATGCAGCCATCAAAAGAGCCATATCTGGCTCCCGAGCCATAGGTTCCTGACCCCTGCTCTAGCCTTTAGGGATCCACAGTGTTTATCCTATGGCCCTTTGAAACCCGTCAGAGTTTGTCTTCACCACTTCTGCCGAAAAGGCATTCTAGGCATCCACCACCCTCTCCATGAATAAACATTTTCCGATATTGGTTCTAAGTCTTCCTCCCTGGAGTTTCAAATCCTGACCCCTAGTTCTATGGATTTCTTTCCAATGGAAAAGGTTTGTTGTTGACCATGAGGGCTTCTAAGAAAAGTAAAAAAAGTCATGGAATAGGTGCAATATCCTTTCGTGGATTACAAACTGGTTAAATGATAGTAAACTGAGTAGGATTAAAATGGACAATTTTCTCAGTGGAAAAGGGTAAACAGTGGAGATCCTCAAGGATCTGTACTAGGACCGGTGCTTTTCAATATATAAATGATCTGGAAAGAAATAAGACAAGTGAAATAATAAAATTTGCAGATAATACAAAAATTATTCAGAGTTGTAAAATCACAAGCAGATTGTGATAAATTGCAGGAGGCCCTTGTGAGACTGGAAAATTGGGCATCCAAATAGCAGCTGAAATTTGATGTGGATAAGTACAAGGTGATGCATATAGGGAAAAATAACCCATGCTATAGTTACACAATGTTAGGTTCCATATTAGGAGCTACCACACAGGAAAGAGATCTAAGCGTCACAATGGATAATACATTGAAATCATCGGTACAGTGTGCTGCAGCAGTCAAAAAAGCAAACAATGTTGGGAATTGTTAGAATGGGAATGGTGAATAAAATGGAAAATGTCATAATGCCTCTGTATCGCTCCATGGTGAGACCGCACGTTGAATACTGTGTACAATTCTGGTCACCGCATCTCAAAATAGATATAGTTGAGATGGAGAAGGTAGAGAGGGGCAACTAAAATGATAAAAGGGTTGGAACAGCTACCCTATGAGGAAAGACTAAAGAGGTTAGGGCTGTTCAGCTTGAATCTGAAGCAATCCCCATAGAGAGATGCACGTCCACCATCTACTGTAGACTGAGAATACTGGCAGGCTGATGTCACTGCAGAAGTATTTATACACCCTGATATCACTCCATCTGCTGGCAGAGGTGCATAACCCATTGGTTCTGAGTCTATCTGTCTACATGCTAGGAAAGCTTTTCTTTAAGCTTCTGCTGGTTTGGCAACTGAACATTTCATTTTTATCTAGATGAATAAGCAATGCCAGCTGATGTCTGAGGCACAGTGTCTATTCTCTGGAGGTAATTTCCAAGAGAATTTACACAAATGGATTTTGAAAATTGCTACTTTTATGCACACAACATTTTTGAAAATTCACTCCCTAGGGCTCAATTCTGAAAAGGTTTCATGCCCATAAATGGGTTTTAAAAACTGCTAGGATATGCTACTTTTACATACATAAACTTTTGAAAAAATTACCCTCTGTGTGTGTTTGTTCTGTTATAATTTTATGATATTAGGGTTTGTTTGCCACCTTGACCTATGAACTAATTGCAGGATATAAATGTTTGACCTACATTTTTACATTTCTTTTTTAATCAAACGCATGCATTAAGGCAACAGAGTTTTAAAGTAGCTATATATTGGCATTAGATCACTTCATCTTTTCTGCTATATTTCTATTTCATATTAGTCGGGTTGGCACACAAACTACGTCCAAACTAAAAGTCGGTGGCTTCATTGCTGCTTTAAGTTTACAGTCAATAAACATTTGCTGCTGTGGCACATTCCTGTTGTGACATGCTAACCTAACATCAGAGCTCCCGTTAAGAGTTATAAACTACGACAAAAGTTTAAGGAGCTCTTTTGGGGGAGAAAGGCCAGGGGCACGTAACTTGTACCTAAAATACATTCAAGTATAATAATTATGCCACATATAGGAAAGGCACCCTCTTGAAGAGAGCTACTTGGAAATACTAAACCAGACCCTGCACGCACACTGGGAGTAAAGCCGGATGAAACCGAGCCCCAGTCGGACACGCTGACAGCGCTGCAGGCCAGACCCAGTCCCTACCTTTCCGCAGACTCTTAGCGAACATGACCCTAGAGAAAGCACTCCCAACACGACTCCAAGACCAGGGAGCAAAAGTCATAATAGACTTACAAAACTCGCGTCACGTGCCCCTCCCAGGCGGAGGGCGTTGCATCCTGATTTACCCGCCCCCCTTGCACAGTCCGCCCTGTTATTACTAGAATAGTGGGGGGGAGGGGGGGAAAAAGACATAAAGAGATTGCCTGCTTGATTCAGACCCCCCTCCCCCGTGCCTCTCCTCACAGGCTGACACAGTCAGGATGTTTTCCGTGCAGAGCTATTGGTTTTTCAGCCTCATGCTGCTTTTTCAGCAACTGCTGCGTAAGTGGTTTCACTTTCTCCATCAGCCGACAGCCCTAGAGCCGCTGCAGGCCGCCGTTGCCATGATTCCCAACAGGCCCGGCTTCTGGAGGGGAAGGAACCAGCAAGCTCCCAACGCTCTATTGCTGCTCACGCTCTGCCAACACTCCGGGGACCTTAGGGAAGTCCTCTGGAGCAAAACCTGAGATATAGCGACGTCACTTCCGGGTCCGCGGGAGAGTTGGAGAAATACAAAAGAGTTAAAAATAAAGCAAGAAAAGTAAAAATACAAACATAGAGATGACGGCAGAAGACCAAACGGCCCATCCAGTCTGCCCAGCAAGCTTTCACACTTATCTGTTACTCTTGGCCCTTATAAGTAACCTTTTGGTTCTATTTCCCTTCCACCCCTGCCATCGATATAGATAGCAGTGCTGGTGCTGCATCTAAGTGAAGTATCTAGCTAAATGTTTAGGGGTAGTAACCGCAATAATAAGCAAACTACTCCCACACTTGTTTACCCAGCCTGTGCAATTCAGTCCTTGTTAGTTGTCTGAATATAAATCCTCTTTTCTTCATCCCCCCACCATTGAAGCAGTGAGCTGCGCTGGATATGTATTCCAAGTGAAGTATCAGGCTTAATTGATTCTGGGTAGTAACCGCTGTAACAAGCAATCTACACCCATGCTTATTTGTTTACCCAGACTATGTAATTCAGTCTTGTTGGTTGTTGTCTGAATATAAATCATCTTTTCTTCATTCCCCCTGCCATTGAAGCAGAGAGCTATACTGTATATGCATTGAAAGTGAAGTATCAGGCTTATTTAGTTTGGGGTAGTAACCTCCGTAACAACCAAGCTACTCCCCTGCTTTTTTGTGGATGCAAATACTTTTTTCCACATTTCCTCTTGCTGTTGAAGCATAGAGCAATGTTGGTGTCGCATTAACCGTGTGTATGTTTATTGAATAAGGATATTAATCTCCAGGTAGTAGCCGTCATTCCCGCAAGCCACTCCCATGCCTCTTTTCTTCATTCACATCCTCTAGACTTTATGGATCCACAGTGTTTATCCCACGCCCCTTTGAAATTCTTCACATTTTTGGTCTTCACCACTTCCTCCGGTAGGGCGTTCCAGGCATCCACCACCCTCTCCATGAAGAAATACTTCCTGACATTGGTTCTGAGTCTTCCTCCCTGGTGCAAATGAAGAGAGGCTAAGCACCTGGCTCAAGACCCTGAGAAGTTTCAAAATAGAATTTAGAAAATAGGCTTCCTAATAAACAGCACAGTACAAAAAACCATTAAGAAAAAGAGACAAAAAAATTAAATAAAGGGATGGGTGGGAAGACCTCAGAAAGCCACAAAGTTAGAGTTAAAAAAGGGCTATAGCGACCCTGCTCTAGTGAAGAGCACAGTAGCAATACAAAAATATTAATGCAAAATAAAGACAAATAAACTCAGAAAACTCCATGATGAATGTAAGTTTTATTATAATCGGTCTGGTTAAACTCATGCTGTACCATATTCCAAGCTGCTCAGAACCATCAAAAGTGAAGCTGTAGCGTAGAGACGAACATGGTCTGAGTGTGAATCCCCCAAAGCATGAACACCCAAAAAAGGGTGAGATGAACAGTTCCCTGAATTAAAAACTTTTTTAAGCAAAAAGAAGAAGCATAAAGTAATTTACAGATACCGATTAGGTGACTAAAGGGTTACATTTCCAAAAGTAACAACTGAAAATTCTAACTCTAGAGGTCAATATGAAGGACTACTGTAACATTACAGAGAAACAGCTGAGAGCAGACACATGTCAGCTCAGCTTTTCACTGAAAAAGTAAAAAAGTGATAAAAAGTAGTGAACAAATTGGTGAATGAGAAAGTATGAAGAAGTAATTATTCTTTTGAGGCACCAGATAGAGACCATAAACTATAAACAGAAACTTGTAGACAAAAACTCAACTGGAAACAACATGCCTGATTTCTGTAAACAGTGCAACAATGGAAAAAACAGGGCCATTCCTCATAAAGCATCAAACAATAACATCAAGAAATGTAAAACAATCATAATAGTAAAATTACAAATCAAAAGAATAAATAGTTCAAATATTTCAAAACAGATGATGAATGGAATAATATCCAATAGTTAGAAATTCTTAATAATGTCATAAAATTAACAAAACACTAATAAAATATTTCAAACCATATCAAATAACAGGCCAAAATTAAAATTAATAAGGAAACAAAATCCTGCTCTCCATACCTAGGAACTTTTGATTTCCAGTCACCTTGCGATTGTTGTGGATTATGTATTTATTTATGAAATGTATAACCCGCTGATCCTTAAAGCTCAGCGAGACACAAAAGCACATACATAATAATTATTACAGACAATTTGATACCTTAAAACATTTAAATATCCTTAAAATAAATTAAAACATCACATAATCACTATCAAATTGTATTCCTGATGCTAGAGATAGTATTTGTTCTCCTCTAGGACCTATCTCCAAGACGAACTGACATACTACAAATTTATAAAAGCCTCATTAAAAGATGAATTTTCAGCAATTTCCTCATCTTAAGTAGATCCCGCATTAATGTTAGAAAATCAAGAAGTGCATTCCAGAGGCTCAGACCAGCCACTGCAAAAATTCGCTCCTGTGATTCCTTTAAATGAATCTTTTTAACAGAAGGTATTTCTACCAAACATTTAGCTGCTGAATGTAACAAACAGGCTGGTTGATATGCACAAATGGTAGATGAGAATCCCGAGGGTGCTAAGTAATGTAAACATTTAAACACCAAAACCAGAATTTTGAATCTTATCCTAAACTGTTTGGGAAGCTAGTGCAAGTTAGCAAGCATAAGTGATATGTGTGCCTAACAGGAACAGCCTGATATAAGATGTGCTGTGGAATTTTGAATATATTGCCATAATTTTATTGCTGATTTAGGGAAGCCTAGGTATACAACATTGCAATAATCTTGTGAGGATAAAACCAATGCTTGAATCACTGATCAAAAATCTGAAATGTTCAAATAAGGCTTTAGAGAACACAACTGTCAAAGTTTGAAAAAAGAGCTCCAACTCACATTTTGAATCTGTGGGCACAGTGATATTGAAGAATCGAGAATCACACCTAAATCCCAAACTTGATGTTTAGTGGGGATAGTGAAAGCCAACAGTTTGGAACATTGTTTAGCTCTTGACATGACAGAAAAAATATCTCAGTTTTAACAACATTTAATTTCAAGTTATTTGAAGTTAGCCAACGATTAATTGATGACGAACGTCTGTTCAATTTATTCAATGCTCCGTCAAATGACGAATCAAAAGGGAAAATAAAAGTGAACATCATTGGCAAATAACTTGAAAGAGACACCTCTAACTGGGCCAAGATCTCACAAAAGTGTCTCAGGTAAATGTTGAAACGCAAGGGTGACAGTGCCAGTGCCTGTGGCACTCCCAGCGAGAGCTTGTGCATATTAGAACTACCCTCTCTGATTATCACTCTGTATGTCCTATTGGATAAGAAGGACCAGAACCAAGACAGCACTGTAGCTGGCAAACTGAGAATAGATAGCTATGCCAATAAGGTAGGATGGTCCACTGTATTGAATGCTGCTGATAAATCTAACAGCACCAGAAAATAGCAGGCCCCAGAATCGAAGCCCCACCAAATGGAATCAGGTGTGGATAATGATAGAATTTCTTGTTCGAAAACCAAGCTGGGACTCGTGTAAAACACCATTTTCATCAAGAAAATTCTGCAATTGGGTCAGGACTACTGTTGCGATCCCCCCTGCTGCTGCGCTACAGGAGGTCTCTTACCTTCCTCCAGAGGCCGCTCTGAACCCTGGGCCTCGCCTGTGTTCCATCCGGGACTTGCTCCAGGGCCTGAGAGGCCTAGCTGTGCCTGTGGCTTGCATGCCTCTGAGTTTGGACTTCCTGGTTTCCAGCCACGCCCGTTTCCCTAGGGGCTGGCCCGCAGCTCTCTACCCCAGTTATAGGACCAGCGGTGGGCGGTCCTGGCAAGCTCCTCCCAGGGAGTTGCCTTCTACCTCCAGTATTTAAGGACTTTCTGTTCACTTGCAAAGGGCTTTCGGATCAGGTCCTACAGTTGTCTGTATCCTTGCTGATCCAGGTCTTCCGTGATCATCATATGCTTTGATGGATCCCTGTCCAGTGTTTCTGCCTAGATGTTTGTTCCTGTGCCTGCCAGCCGTAAGGACTTCGGATGTGAGTATCCCAGCATCGGAGTTCCTGTTCGCCTGGAGTTTCCCTGCACCCTCCTTCTCAGCGTGGTCCGCGACCAGCCTTCCTGCTGGGACAGGGTGGTCCGCGACTCAGTCCCACGGGTGGGCTGAGTAGGGCGCCCTGATGAACAGTGCCATGTTTCCGTCCAGCCTTGTCTACAGTGTCTGCTTCAGCCCTTGCCCGGATGTCTTCCTGTCTCTGCCTTGACCTACGTCCTCGTCTGGTTCCTGAGCCTTCTGTCCTGTTGGGCCCTGGAGTGGCCAACAGGAGGGATTCGTCCCACGGGCTCTTGAGCTTCTGCCAGCCGAAGGGGCTTCGGATGTGAGTATCCCAGCATCGGAGTTCCTGCTCGCCTGGACCTTTCCTTCTCGCTTCAGCCCTTGTCCTGATGTCTCCGTCTTGCTTCAGCCTGCTTCTGCCCCGTCTGATGTCTTCTGTTTAAGGACTCTGTCTGCCCTCGCCTCTGTCCGGCCTGCTGCCCATTGCCGTTCCCTGCGGCAGGTCCGAAAGGGCCGGGAACAGTCGGAGGACCGTTCATTAGTCAACTTCCCCGTGTTGGCTACCATGGGCATGCAGGTCCGGCTGAGGGTCGGACTCCTTGCTTCTGTTCCTGCCTGCCTCGCTCACCATGCCTGCTCAGCTCACCTCCCACGGTGTGGCTTGGGGCTCCTCCTTGAGTCCTGCCGTGGCCCAAGGGCTCACCACCCGCTTACGACGACCGCGCTCGTAACAACTACTTTTTCTAATATCTTTGCTAACATTGGAATAGAGGAAACTGGCCAGTAGTTAGATGGTCATTGCTGGCTAAGTTTGATTTCTTTGGATATGGTCTAACAATAGCTTGTTTCAAGTCATCTGGGACCTCACTTTGAGATAAAAAGGCATGTACTAAACATTTCAGAAACAGTCCTAGGTCATCTCTTAGAACCTTAAGAGTCACTGTAGGACAGAGATTGAAATAAAAAAAAATTATCTTTCAAAGTATTTAGCACCAAACAAATTTCTACCAAAGGATGTTCAAAATGGCTCCACAAACTAGCAGTGGGACCAGCCTAAAGTGTCTGTTAATAAAACAATTTTTTCTTGAAAATAAAGTGCAAAACTGTTATGGTTTGTGGGGGAAGTGGGCCCTTGGCCCGAGGTGCGAGTTGATACTACCTGTGGGGAGGAGCCCCACAGGTCCACACAGTCGGGAGGCGAGGTCAAGCACAGCAGGGAGCTCTGAGTGAGACTGTAGATTACCTGGATGGAGAACCCCCGAGGGGATAGGCGCTCGGCAGGCCGCAGAGCGGAAAGCGCGAGACTGGTCGTGCAGGAGGTGTTCCGGAGAAGCAAATCTGAGGGGCGGAGCTGCTCAGTGCAGGAGGAGCTGAAGCGGTGACATAGGCCAATCCGCGGATCGGGGAAGCTCGAGTCAGGTCTCCACTGATGATCTAGGTTCCAGCCAAGGAGCGGGAAGCACTCACCGACGCTGGATGCACGGCAACACTGCCCCGAGGAGTGAGGAAGTGTTGGCAGTCTCTGTATAGCACGTAAGCGCGACCCCGAGGAGCGGGGAGCGCTGGCAGTCTCCGTGATGCCCAGGAGTACTGTCCTGAGGAACAGGGAAGTGCTGACAGTCTCTTGGATAGCACGTAAGCGCAACCCCGAGGAGCAAGGAGGCGCTGACAGAATTTTGGATGGCACGCAGTTTTATGTTTTGTAGGGTTTGGGTGGACCCTTGGACTCTGTGGCAGCTGACCACGCCCACGGGGGAAAGTCCCGTGAGGGGCCACAGGTCAGGCTCAGCTCCGGACACACAAACACAGATTATATCTTTTATTAGACAGTTTATGAAGCCACCAGAGATGGCAGTAGTGAGTAGAAGATGGAGCCCAGCTGGGCAGGTATTCCCCAGGGTGCTGGAACAGCGGCTTCTCCGGTAGCAGTGCTGTAGGAAGAAGAACTGAGAAAATGAGTACACAGAGATATTCACAGAGTCCCCAGTATGGAGAAGCCCCGAGATAGGGAGAGCTGGTCCTCGAGGAGCGAGTACCAGATCCCTGGGCACAAAGACTCGTTGGCAAGTACTCACGCAGCAGTTCTCCGTGGAAGATGGCACTGGTGCTGGAACGGAGACAGGCCCTCGAGGAGCAAGTACCTGGTTCCAGGGAAACAACTCTGAGGAGTAGATGGTAGTAGTACTCACAGATGGTGTCTGTAGCGAATTCTTCCAAGAAGAAGAGGAGACGGACACAGGCAGCGAGTCAGGGAACATGGGCCCTCAAGTAGCGAGTACTGGTTCCTGGTAGCGACCTGGAAGATGCAGAGAGGCCCCCGAAGAGTGGGTACCTCATTAACAGCAAAGAGTCCAAATAGAAGTTGGAGGCAGAGTAGCTGGGTACGGAGAGCGAATCCCATCCGTATTAAATCCCTTGCTAACTCAAAGGCTAGCAATAAACAGGCTTAAATATCTGGGCAGCGTGACGTCATCACAGGGGGACGCCCCTGAGGTTCATGTCATAGAGGAAATAAGAATGAGGGCCGCGCGGCGTGCGAGCCCTAAGGTACCTGAGGAGCATAGCGGGAGTCAGCGCCCAAGCTGGTCTGGGGACGCCGGAGAGGACAGCGGGCAGATGCCGCGGCAGCCGGACGTCCACAGGGAGCAGGAGGAGTCGCAGAAAAAGAAAGGTAGGCTGAGTGAAGCCGTCGGGCCACGACGGTTGCAACACGCAGATGCAGCCCTGAGGAGCGGGAAAGCGCGGACAGTCTTTGTACAGCACGTAGGCACCATCCCAAGGAGCGGGGAAGCACTGAGGTAGAACTCCTGAGTGGTAGAGGTGTTCCAGGAAGCAGTCCCGAGGAGTGGAGAGCTTTGCAGGGTAGGGTAGAGGCGCAGGGCCAGCCCGAGGAGCAGGGGAGGCCGGAGACCAAATCCCCGAGGAGAGCGCACACTGGCCGCCAAGGAGCAGGTGCCAGACAGAGTCCAACCCAGGCAGTCCGGAAGAGTAGCCGCAGGAACACATAGGCAGGAGCTAGCAGCGACGTATGGAACTTGTTGCCAAGTCGGTTAGCTGAGGGCGAAGGTGGAGCTTAAGTACCTAGATCCGATGACATCATCAGTCAGGGACGCCCCCGAGGTTCCCACCGAAGAGGCTTTAAAGGCGGGCCCAGCGGTGCGTGGAAGGCCCGGAAGCAACGTAGGTGGCGGTGGGAGCTCGGCCGCCACAAGGAGCCATGGGGAACGCCGCGACCGACAGTCATAACAAAAACACTCACTCTCCAGTGCTAATGAATTCAGTCCCTCAGCAGATGGTGAATCTAAAAGAGAATGGGCTAGCTGAAACATTTCATGAGGATAAGATGCCATCTCTGCTATCTTTTGAGAATAGAAATCTCTCTTTGCGTTGTCTATTGTGGCCTTATATAGAGTAACCTTAGAGTGAAAGCTTTCAAGATTAGCCAAAAATTTGATTTCCTCCAAGCTCTTTCTGCCCTATGTACCTCTCTTTTCAGGGTCCATAATGCAGAGGAGAACCAGGGGTTGGAGCGGCACCTACCACAGAACAGAGTGCGCATTGGAACCATATTATCTAAAGCAGAGTGAAATGTAGTTTGCCATGTAGCTAGCAAATCTCCCATGGAATCACTCTCAGACCCCAGAAGATTATGAAGCCAGATATTATGAAGCTGGTCCAATGCAACATGAGGACAGCACATAATCTAAGATGATGACTTTGAAAAAAATTTGTGAAGGGACCTTAAGTGAACATTGTATCAGATGATGATTGGACCATGGTACTGGAACTCCAGAAATACTTGGCGCATGGCTATATAACCAGTCATTACATATAAAAATTGAATCTAGTATGTGACTGCGATTGCGAGTGTGAAAATCAACCAAGTGCACCCAGCCGCAGGGCTAAAATACAGCGCCCACATGGAGATTAAAATCTCCCAGTATAATAAAGTTCTTTTTGTCAGCATTAATATCACATAACAGTCCATATAGAGCTAATATGATCCTGTAAAAAAACCCAGAGGACAATATACCAGGACCAAGCTCCAATTTTTTATTTTTTTATTTATTCATTTTCATCTACATTCAAGTAATCATTCTTACTTCCAAACAAAATTAGAGGTATATAAGCATATGTTAAAACATAATTACACATCAGGAAAATCTTCAGCGATATCCATTTAAGTATTAATCAAATATAATCCTAAAACATATTATCTTTTATTAATCATATAACTCATGACCCCCTCAATAAAGGAAATAAAGAGACCCTGAAGTGAAGGGGGGGGGGGATAAAGAATTCCTGGGAGTAAAAAAGAAAACATTTATGTAGAAACAGGCTGTGTATCCAACACTATATATCTTGTACTTTCAGGGACTAGATTGTTACTAAGGATTGGGTAGTTATGGTCCTAGCGTTTATAAAGGATTTCAGTTGTTCTGGTATAAAGAAAATGAAGGACTCATCATTCAGTTTTACAAGGCATTTACAGGGATATCTTAATGTAAAACTATATCCAAGAGCCGTTACTTGAGGCTTTAAAGCCAAAAATTCACGGCGTCTCTCCTGCGTGACTCTAGTTAGGTCAGGATAAATTCTGACCTGCTGAGTAAAGAAACTGGTTGATAGGTTTTTAAAATATCTTTGCATTATTTGATTTATATCAGCCTCGTTGAAAAAAGTCACTATCAGGGTTCCCCGTTCATACACTTCTTCCACAGAGCTTTCCAAGAACTGAGTTAAATTCTCCAAAATCTCAGGCTTATTTTGATTATCTCTCCCACTAAATGTTAATGGTACATAAGACAGCTTATTCACTACAGGAAAATATTGTTCTTCAAATCTTAACACATCCAACATAAACTTTTTCAAAGTTATAAGCAAATCCTGGCCTAAGATTCTGGGAAAGTTTAAAAAGCGTAGGTTTAATCTTCTGTTAAAATTTTCCAGTTCTAGTCTCCTATTATGATAGTTAATATCCTTAATTATTTTAACCACACAATCTGAGTTCTTAGAAGTCAATAATTCTGTTTTTCCAATTTGTTCTTTAAGTCCAGAATTCTGCTCTTCCATTTTCCCTTCCATCACTTCCATCTTTTCCTTTACACGCTTTAGTTCTGCCCCTTGTTCCTTATGACACTGGCCTAAAGAGGCCATTAAATCCCATAACGCTTCCAGCGTTACAACCTCAGGTTTAGATGGCATATGAAAGGACTCACCCATTTCTCCCGAATGGGATAAGTCATTTTCCTCCCCTGCTGTCCCAGACATTCCTGTCGCTCCAGCCGGGGTTCTGGGTTCTCTGTCCGGCGTTGAAGTCCGAAAACACGCCCCAGCTCCAACGCTTTCCAGGTCTACCGACCGCGACTGTGCAAGGCTCTGTCCGGGCGAGACCGCTCTCAAGCCCCCACTTTCCAGAGTCACACATTCGACGTCATCCGACGGCGCCCCAGGCCTGAGAGAGGAGCCAGACAGTCTCGGGACCTGAGGAGGTTGAAGGTACGGCGGGCTCAGCGTCACCTCCCCTAGTGGTTCCCCCGCTCCCTCGAGGTTGCTCACAGCGGGGAATTCGCCCTCCTTTTCAGTAGTTGGAGTGGATCGGTATGAAGTTATCAATCTCTGTGAGGAAGGCATAGCTGCTTCGGTGGGGTAGAGGCGAACTTTACCCTTTCTTTTGTGTGGCATCTTTAGGAAAAACGTGGAAAGACAGAGAGAGCGTTCCTCCGATCCAACTTACACAGCCGCCATCTTGCCCCCCCGAGCACCCAAGCTCCAATTTTTAGCAAAATTTAAACACATTCGTTCAGAGGAGCCTCTTTATTTGGGACCAATGATAAATATAAAGATTTTTAGCCACCACCAGGAGACCCCACCCCCCTTTTGTTGATTTGAGGCTTAGAAAATACAGTATGATCTGGTAAATTAAGTTGATTTAAAATAGCAATGTCCAATGAAAGCAGCCAGGATTCAGTCAAGCAAAGTACATGTAGGGAATTTTTGCATTTGCCATCCACGGAGGCCATCGAGCGGCTCACCTTCCCCAGTGCTGTCAGTGAAGTCTCAGCCCAAGTGCCATCAACTCCTGCTGCCACATGGCAGGGAGCCACCACCTCTACATCCTCGATGCAGCCTGGAAGGAGCCCCAATGCTGCCACGCCACCGCTACCATGTGGTGCTCTCTCCGCCGCCATCGTTCTGCCTCCATGGCCAGGAGGCTGTTCAGCGCTGCTGTCACAGTCTCTCTCATACAGCTTGGAGCCCCGCCAAGGTCCTTCTTCGTGGCTGGGGGCCACCAACTCTATCTTCGTGGCCTGAACACTGCCAACTTCATCTCTTGCACCCAATGTCTCTAGGCACACACATACCTCTCTTTACAATTTAAAGGGCCCACAGTGGGAAAAGCCCCACGGCCCTTTCTGATGTTGTCATCCAGGCAGCTCTATAAAAGGGTTCTGCAATCTTCACTCTGGGCCTTTGCAAGGATCTTCATGGTCGTCCATGGTGTCTTTGTCCTTCAAGGTCTTCCATGGTCATGTTGCTGTCTTGATGGTTTTCATGTTCTTCATTGGATGTTCCTGGCCTTCTTGTTCCTGTTCCATGTTCCTGGCCTCCTTGTTCTTCGTGGGAGCTCTTCCATGTTCTATGTTCCAAGTTCCTGGTCTCTCGTTGGTTCCTTGTTCAAGTTTTCAGAGTCCCTGCCTTGTCTAAGTTTTCTGAGTCCTCACCTCGTCCAAGTCTTCTGTCAAGTTCCAGATATTCCAGTCCTCGTTTCCAAGTTTTGCCTTCCAGCTCCTCTCTTATTTATTTATTTATTTATTTATTTATTTATTTATTTTTCTACACCGACATTCGATCTGGCATATCACATCGGTTTACATATAACAATTTGTCTAAGACGGACCTTGTAATGTCATGGTACATTATAACAGCTTAACTGAGTAACTGGCTACATACAAATAACGGTTTTACAAGATATTAAGATATTTACAAGATCTCTTGTCCTCCTTCCAGGTGTGCCAGCATCATGGTCCATGACCAGCCCATGGGGGGCTGTCTAGGGTGCCTCCTGGCTGAAAGCCTGTCTCCAAGTCCATCATCGCTGGATCAAGTCCTTGGAGTCCATCCTTGTTTTCAGAGTTTCAAATTCCAAGTCAAGTACCAAGTCAAGTTTCGAGTTCCTAGTCATGTTCCTAGCTCCAGATCTCATGGAGCATGTCCAGCCAGCAAACCTCCTTGTTCTTCATTCCAAGTCATGTTTCTTGTTCCAAGGGATGTTCTGTCTCCTGTCCTCGTCTAAGTCTCAGGCCAGTGTTGGAGCTTGCGTCAGCTTCAAGCTCAGGACGCTCAAGGCTTGGCAATCCTGTTGCGCTGATGATGGGACGGAGCGTAACCGAGGGCTTTCCAGGATGGGACAAGGAGAATGTGTGCTCTTGCAGTGAAGACAGTCCAAGTCTCAAAACCTCCGCCGACCTGCATGCCCATGAGACCACAAACGCAGAGGTCACGGTGGAAGAAGTTCGTAAGCATTGGAGCTTGGAGTGAAGACCGGAACTTGGAGTGAAGACTCTGATGTGGAGCTTGGGACGAAGACAGGAAACAAGAGGGATGAGCAAGACCCATGTGGGGCTGGTCGCGGAATACACTGTCCCCTTCGCGCCCTACACAGCCGGATGGCTGGTCGCAGACCACGAGGAGATTGGGACAGGCTCAGGCAGTCTCATAGCGCAGGTTAGTGGAAACCTCTCGGATCTTCCGGAGTTGAAATTAGGGAACCAGATAAAAGCTTGGAGTATGGAAACTCGGAATAAAAGCAGGAGAATCTCCGGAGGCACGGGTCCCACCCCCTGGTGCAATAGGACAGGGAACATGATGAACTTGGGACATCAGGACATCAAGGATATCAAGGAACATCAGGACATCAAGGAACATTAGGAGACCATGAGGATACAAAGATACAGGATACGGAAGTCCAAGGACGAAATCAGGATGCCAGGAAGGAGCTGGAACAAGGAGTCCTTGGGAGAAGTAGCCCAGGAGGACTAGCTCCTTGCCAAAGTGTTGCGTCCGTCGGTCCTAGATGGCTTCGCCCCGTTTGCCTCACCTTATTCACGGCTCCTCCCGCTTACCTGGGAAAGATGGCTCCCACCGCATCTACAAGCCGACCTCTCTGGCGTCCCCGGAATGGCTATCTTGCAGCCTCCCGGCATTGCTCCTCCCAGGTACCTACTAGGGTGTGTGCACGCTCGCAACCCACGTTTTTGTACCATCCTTGGCGCGAACCTCGAGGGCGTTCCCTCATGCTGACGTCACACCATCCGGGTATATTACCTTCACTAATTTGCTAGCTCTTTGAGTTAGCAAGGACTCAAATCCATTCTTGTCTACGCTACTCTGCTGCTTCCATGCTGCCGCAGGAAGCTCTCTCTCTCTGCCCTTTGGGGTAACTGCTAACCTGGGTACACGCTTCTCGGGGCCCTCTGCTTTATTTCAGGTGCCTTACAGGGAACAGATACTCGCTCCTCAGGGGCCTGCTCTCCCTGTCTCGGTGCCTGTACCTTCTACAACGTACCTGGTGGAATCGCATATCTACAGCCAATACCTAGTGAGTACTCTAACTCTCAGTCTATCTCATCCACAGTATCTCCTAGCTGGGAGACCTGCTGCGGAACCTCCTGACGTCATCTAGGAGAGAAGGGCTCCCTCTGCCGAGGTCCCTGAGACTGCAACTACGGACTGCCTCACTACTGCCACCTGGTGGCTCTCTTCAAGCTGTCTAATAAAGAACTAATTGTGTTTTTCTGTAGTTCGAGTCTAGCCCAGTGCTGTGGCTCCTCACGGGGCTCCTCCTCGTGGGCATGGTCATTTCCACAGCATCCAAGGATCCACCAAAACACACATAACCATAGCATGAAGCAAGGACTGACTGACGGAGAAGCCCTTTTATAGGGCAGGAAGCAGGCAACTCCCTGGGAGGAGTTCAGATGGGCCACACCTGGCTGGCCCTTTAAATCAGGAGGAAGCCATGGGCCCGCCCCTTAGGAAGGAAGGGGCAGGACCCTGGACAGCGGCCATGCTACAGCTGTACGCTGAGCCAGAGAGGAGACGGAGCAGGCCTCAGGGCAGGCCCGACGAGGGAGCGGTGGTGTCCCAGCCGCATCAAGAGGGTGAAGAGCGGCTTCCTGATGCAGGCAACATTGCAGATGCGGCCTCCATGCCGCGGACGTAGATGACAGCTTCGGCGGCTCTCAGGCTGCAAAGGAAGGCCCGGCACGGCTCCTGCCGAGCCGGCAAGATGGCGGCTGGACCGCGAAGGTCCGCGGTGTCGGCGTCTCCAGGCTGGCTGTGGGAATGGTGAGATAGCAGCCTCCAGGCCACAAGGAAGTCAGGCTGTGGCCTAGTAGGGATGGCAGCGGAGGTAAGCTGTGGCTCATGGTTCTGGCCATAGCTGTGTCGCAACAGCCAGAGCCTGTCTCTCTCCCAGCATGGTCTGCGATCAACCCATATCTGGTTGTCTAGGGTGCACAGTGGGACACCATGGTCTACAACCAGCCCTCGGGCTGTGTAAGGTGCCCTTGAAGTTGAATTCTAACCTGAACCTGAGCCTTCATCCATGTTCCTCGTCTCCAGAGTCTTCGTCCACGTTCTTTGGATCCGAGCCTTTGTCCAAGTTCCTAGTCTTCAGTATCTTCGTCCATGTTCCACGTCATGCTATGTCTTGTCCTCAGCCTCTGTCTGTCCTGATGCACTCACCATTTCAATCGGCAGATCCGAAAGGGCTGTTGAGTGGCCAGATGGCTACCCAAGAGACCAGCATTGTATTGTTGGGTTTTACTCTGTGCGTACAGGTTCAACGGATGTCTGAGTGAGCTACGTTTCCTAGTCCAAGCTACGTTTCCTAGTCCAGCCTGTACTTGGATACACTTGCCTCCCACGGTATGTACCTTGGAGTTCTGCCCTGAGGTCGTGCTGTGATCTAAGGGCTCACTTTCTCTTGAGCAAGCAACCGCATCCCATGCTCTCAACAGGGAATATTCAGATAAAAGATCAATTAAGATATGAACCTTCCATTGAAGGGATTGGCTGTTGATTAGAAATGACAGATCCACTGAGTCACCTCTGGATGATTGCAAAGAAAGTGTGCCATTGACCTGAGTCCTGGTTGTATCTCTTCACAACCGGTTTCCAGCCTTAGATCTTCTATATGGAAGAGGACCTTAATGACTCTGACCAAGTTTTACCGGAATAGATTTGTTGTGTTTGTGGCATATTTTGTGGACTCTTGGTCGAAGTGGCAATGACTCCTCCTACGGGGAGGGGCCCCATGGGGAACCACAACGATAGGCTATATTCTAGTAAGCAGACACTGAGGAAAGAAAGCTTTATGATACTACTGTTGAATCTTGCCCAAGGAATGGACAGTACTGCAGTCCAGTGATATCACAGTAAGCTCAGACAGTCTCTGTAGTAGATAGTCTCACCCAGATGTCGCAAAGGTCCGCAGCGCGGGATAGGCAGTGAACCTGAAGGGTGGAATAGGAAGAGCTGGAGCATAGCAATGCTCACAGAGTGGCAGTGCTGATAAACTTCCTTCGGTAGTTGAATGAAGAGAAAGACCCGTTGTCCAAGGTGCAGGATACCCTGAGCAGAATAGGACCTCGAGGAGTGAGTACCTAGGAGTGCCGAGGGTTCCTGAAAGAAAGCAGACAGGACTCCCGAAGAGTGGGTGTCCTTAAGGTTAGGCAGCTGAACCCTGAAGGGCAGGTAGAAGTGAGAGGCCCCCAAGGAGCGGGTAACCACAGCTTCCGTAGGAGAGAGATACCCCGGAGGGTAGTGAGGAATCCAAGCGAGCAGCTTAGAAGCGGTCAGAGTAGCAAAACTGAAGTCCTTGCTAATTCTCAGCGGAGCTGAGGTTTAAATACCCGGAGCTACTGACGTCATGCGGTGGGGATGCCCCCGAGGTTCCCACCATGACGTATTCAAAAGTGTAGGCAGCATGCACGCGCGTGCCCTATGAGGCTTCAGGAAGAAGCATGGTGGATGGGGATGCCCATGCTGTCTGGGCAACGTCGAGGGTTTCGTCAACCAGCAGCGGAGGCAGCCATCCTTCCAAGGGAGGAGGAAAAGGGTAAAAGAGAGGTGAGGCAGAGCGGTCGCAGTCATCTGCGACCCATGGACGCAACAGTACCCCCTTTCAAAGGGCCCCCTCCAGGACCTCTTCCTGGTGGTCTGGGTTTTCGAGGGTGTGCGAGATGAAATTGACGTACCATGTCTTTATCCATGATGTTGGCCAGAGGCTCCCATGAGTTTTCTTCTGGTCCATAATCCTCCCAGGAGATGAGGTATTCCCATGACTTGCCTCTCTTACGGACATTCTAGACGTCATCTAGAGCATACTCAATGTCATCCTCCATGTCCAGGTTTGTGGGTTCTGGGGTCTTCTTAGAGAACTCTGAGAGCATCAAGGGTTTGAACAGAGAGACATGGCAGGCATTGTGTATTCTCATTGATGGAGGTAATTTCAAACTGTATGTCAGTTTTCCCAAGCGCCAAAAGATTGCAAAGGGTCCTACATAGCAAGGTGCAAAACGTGCTGAAGGTAGTTTAAGACGGAGGAACTTGGTACTCAGCCAGACTTTGTCTCCAGACTGAAACTGAGGTGCCTCTCGATGGTGAGCATCATAGATCTTTTTGGCTTTCTGTCCTGCTTTAAAGAGCAGATCCTTCGTTTGCTTCCAAAGCTGAGATAACTCTGCTGCAGTCGCCTGTGTGGCAGGAGAAGCCACTGATAAGGGCAGAGAAGGAAGCGGTTGTCGTCCATAGACGAGTTGGAAGAGAGTAGATCACGTAGATGTAGCAGGATGCGAGTTGATAGCAAATTCTGCCCAAGGCAGCAGTTTCGCCCAGTCACGCTGTTATGAATTAACGTAGGACCGTAGAAACTGTTTAAGCATTCTATTCATTCTTTCAGTCTGTCCATTAGACTGAGGGTGGTAAGTGGAAGTCAAGTCCAAGGAGATGTCAAACTTTTGACATAGGACTCTCCAGAATTTAGCAGTGAATTGTACTCCTCTTTCGGTCAGAATATGCTTAGGTATTCCATGAAGGCAGAAGATATGTTTGATGAAGAGTCTCGCTAACTCCAAGGCAGAGGGTAATCCTGGTAAGGCTACAAAATGTGCCATCTTGGAGAAGCGATCAATGGTGACCCAAATGGTATTGTTCCCATTGGAGAATGGTAAGTCTACCACAAAATCGGTTGCTATATGTGTCCAGGGTTTATCCGGCGCAGGCAAGGGTTGAAGGAGACCCCAAGGACGTCCGGCTGGTGACTTTTGCTTGGTGCAGACAGCGCAGGAACCCACATAAGCTTGTACATCTTCTTTCATGGTTGGCCACCAGTAATACCGCTGTAACATGGCCAAAGTACGACTCTGTCCAGGATGGCTGGTCAGGCGGGAATCGTGCGCCCACTTCAACAGTTTCTTCCTTTGATTTCTAGCCACAACCGTCTTCCCAGAGGGTACAATATGAGTGGTTGCAAGAACCACCTTCCCGGGGTCAATAATGTGACAGGGTTCGTCAGGCACATCCGAGGTGAGAAGGATCATGACAGGGCATCAGCCCAGGTGTTCTTCTCTCCCGGACGGTATTTCATAGAAACATAGAAGTGCACTGGGGAAAGGCTTGATCTCCGCTACTTTGGTGGAAAATAGCCTCAAATTGTTATATAGGTGGTATTACACCCCGGTTCGACTGCACCGCATTTCCCCAGGTTTCTCGGATAAATGTTGGAAGGGTTGTGGCACTGAGGGGACCTTTATTCACCTTTGGTGGAACTGTGGGGTGATCTCAAGGGTGTGGGAGACCATCTCCAATTGGCTTTCAGAAATCCTACACATGCCTTGTGTATTAACCCCTCAGACGGCGCTACTAAATGAGGGGCTATCCACTGGAGATACACATCAAAATCAGTTTATTAAATACGTGGCCACGGCAACCAGATGCGAAATAGCATTACAATGGAAGACCCCGATAGGTCCACCCATAGCTAAAATTCAAGCCAGAGTAGCTAAAATACACACTCTCAGTAAAATTACAGCGCACAAACAGCATAGACTGGGGCATTTTCAGAAGATTTGGCAACCCTATCAGACGTGGTGTGCCCTTCAATGTATTGTCTGAACAGCCTTAGCGTTTCTTTGGTAAGGATGGTGCAAAACTAGACAAATTGTTTGATATGTGTCGATTGTAACTGTTGTTGATTTTGAATGTATGGAGCAGGGGGGTGGGGGGAAGGATGGGGGGGATAACTCACTCATAATAACTCAGAGAGACTGTTATTGGTTATAGGTTTATTGTACTCACATTACTGTGTACTTATCATTGTTATCATCACAGTTTGTTTTTAGATATGTCTCTAATAAAAATTTCAATTAAAAAAAAAAAAAAAAAGAAACATAGAAGTGACGGCAGAAGAAGACCATACGGCCCATCCAGTCTGCCCAGCAAGCTTTCACAGTTATTTTTCTCATACTTATCTGTTACTCTGACCGCTGAGGTCAGGGCCCTTATTGGTAACTTTTTGGTTCTAATTTTCCTTTCATCCCTGCCATTGATGTAGAGAGCAGTGCTGGAGCTGCATAAAAGTGAAGTATCACGCTTAAATGGTTAGGGGTAGTAACTGCCACAATAAGCAAGTTACTCCCACACTTATTTGTTTACACAGCCTGTGCAATTTAGTCCTTGTTGGTTGTCTTAATATAAATCCTCTTTTCTTCATCCCCCTGCCGTTGAAGCAGTGAGCGGCACTGTATATGTATTCAAAGTGAAGTATTGGTTCGGGGTAGTAACCGCCGCAACAAGCAAGCTACTCCCACGCTTGTTTACCCAGACTATGCAATTCAATCCTAATTGGTAGTTGTCTGAATGTAAATCCTCTTATCTTCATTTCCCCCTGCCGATGAAGCTGTGAGCTGCGCTGTATATGTATTCAAAGTGAAGTATCAGGCTTAATTGGTTTGGGGTAGTAACCACTGCAACAAGCAAGCTACTCCCACGCTTGTTTACCCAGACTATGCAATTCAATCCTAGTTGGTAGTTGTCTGAATGTAAATCCTCTTATCTTCATTCAAAGGGAAGTCGAATCTGTTAAAGAACAGTGACCATCTTGCTTGACAGTGATTGAGTTGTTGTGCATATCTGAGGTACTCCAAGTTCTTGTGATCGGCGTACACTACTATCTGATGTTGTGTGCCTTCCAGCCAAGGACGCCACTCCTCAAAGGCCAGCTTAATTGTAAGTAACTCTTTGTCTCCGATTCCGTAATTTCTTTCAGCAGGCAAGAACTCCCTTGAGAAGAAGGAGCAGGGATGGAACACATTGGATTTGCTGTACTGGCTCAAAACAGCTCCCATGCCGATGTCCGATGCGTCAACCTCGACGATGAATGGACGATGCAGGTCTGGATGGCGGAGGAATGGCTTCTTTTGAAAAGCCTCTTTGAGTGTTAGAAAGGCTGATATGGCTTCAGTAGACCAGTTGGCAGGATTCGCTCCCTTTCTTGTCATAGCAGTGAGAGGGTCCGTCAATGATGAGTAGTTCTTGATGAAGGAACAGTAGTAGTTCGTGAAGCCCAAGAAGCAGCATAGTGTACGTTGGGGCCAATCCCGGATGCTTTCTAATTTCTTGGGGTTCATCTGAAACCCATTTTTAGAAACAATGTAGCCCAGGAAGGGTACAGACTCCTTGCGGAACTCGCACTTCTCTAGTTTTGCGTATAAGTGGTACTCCCGCAGGCGTCTTAATACCTTCTTGATGTCCTCTTGACGTGTTTGTAGATCTTGTGAGAAGATCAAAATATCATCAAGGTATACTACTACACATTGATATAGTAAGTCCCATAAGATGTCGTTCATCATATTTTAAAAGACTGCAGGTGCGTTAATTAGTCCGAAGGACATGACAAGATATTAGGGATGTGAATCGTTTTTTGACGATTTAAAATATCGTCTGATATATTTTAAATCGTCAAAAATCGTTAGGGCCACGATACAATAACAATTCCCCCGATTTATCGTCAAAAAATCATAAATCGGGGGAAGGGGAGGGGACGGGGGAGGGCGGGAAAACCGGCACACTAAAACACCCTAAAACCCACCCCGACCCTTTAAATTAAATCCCCCACCCTCCCGAACCCCCCCAAAATGCCTTAAATTACCTGGGGGTCCAGCGGGGGTCCGGAACGGCCTCCTGAAATCGAATCGTGTTGTCTTCAGCCGGCGCCATTTTGCGCCGCCATTTTGCAAAATGGCGGCGCAAAATGGCGCCAGCCATAGACCAACATGATTCGACTGCAGGAGGTCGTTCCGGACCCCCGCTGGACTTTTGGCAAGTCTTGTGGGGGTCAGGAGGCCCCCCAAGCTGGCCAAAAGTCCCTGGGGGTCCAGCGGGGCTCCGGGAGCGATCTCCTGCCGCGAATCGTTTTTCCTTACGGAAAATGGCGCCGGCAGGAGATCGACTGCAGGAGGTCGTTCCGGACCCCCGCTGGACTTTTGGCAAGTCTTGAGGGTCAGGAGCCCCCCCCCCCCCAAGCTGGCCAAAAGTCCCTGGGGGTCCGGGAGCGATCTGCTGCCGCGAATCGCAAAAATCGATTTGCGGCAGCAGAATCAGGCTTCCATCCCGAATGGACCTACTATCACAAGAACAAGGAGCGCTGCTTCACCCTCTGCACGCCTCCCTGCATCTCACGGCATGGAGACTGAACGGATCCTTCTATCAGAACAAGGGATCTCCTTATCAGTACAAGAAGTAATTCTGGCAGCCAGAAAGACATCCACACGTCGAAATTACCAGTTTAAATGGCAAAGGTATGCACTATGGTGCACCACGGAACGACTAGACCCACTGTCTTGCCCTCCTTCAAAGCTCCTGGACTACCTTCACACTCTATACCTATCGGGACTCGCAACCGCATCGGTACGAGTTCACCTCAGTGCTATAGCGGCAAGACATAGACCATATGACGGTCAGTCTATCTCAGTACACCCAATGATATCCAAGTTCTTGCAAGGGCTTAACCACTTACGCCCATCAATCACAAAACCACCAGTGCAATGGAACTTAAACGTGGTACTAGACCAACTCATGAAATCACCCTTTGAACCGCTATATACGGCCCATCCAAAATACCTAACATGGAAGGTCGTATTTTTGGTAGCCATTACCTCAGCACGTAGAGTGAGTGAACTACAAGCCTTGGTGCACTACTCACCATATCTTCAATTTCACCCACATAAGGTGACACTTAGAACGCACCCATCCTTTCTTCCTAAGGTGGTGACTCCATTCCATCTCAATCAGTCCATAGACCTGCCTACCTTCTACCCAGAACCTCATGCTTCTGAACACGAAACACTTCTGCATACCCTAGATTGCAAAAGGGCATTAGCGATCTACACGTTAAAAACACAGTCGGCAACTCGTCCCTCACAACTTTTCCTTTCCTTTAATCCAAACACACCAGATAAACCAGTTGCCAAACGAGCTATTGCCAGCTGGATAGGTCAATGTATCCAGTTCTGTCACAACAAGCAAGATATCAACTTAACTGTTCGACCTAAAGCTCACCAAACATGACGAGTGGCAACCTCTTTGGCATATCTCACGCAAGTTCCTCTCCTGGACATTTGCAAAGCAGCAACATGGGCATCTCTTCACACATTCTCTGCCCATTACTGCCTGGATCAACAAGCCACAAACGACGCTCAATTGGGTCAATCGGTCTTGCAGTCATCTGATTATGTAAGACCAAAGTCGACAGACACATAGTTACGTCACGCTCCAGGACATAATAAAATATCAGCGTGACCGGGAGCTGGGAACTCCCATGACAGCAGGGCTAATTCAGCCTGCTATCGACGGGAAAGAGCAAGTTTGCTTACCGTAAACGGTGTTTCCGTAGATAGCAGGATGAATTAGCCATGCTGACCCACCCACCTCCCTATCTGTCGACCATTCTACACGATCACGCTTGCTATATCACAGACTGAGGAGAGTCGTTAATCCAGCGCGGGAACCCACGCGCAGCCTCAGAGCAAAGCTCTGACATCACTTAAGAAGCTCCGCCTCCCGGGCCTGACGGACAGTCCCATGACAGCATGGCTAATTCATCCTGCTATCTACGGAAACACCGTTTACGGTAAGCAAACTTGCTCTTATTGCACTCTATGTCTAGATTCTCTGCCCTTGTAGAACTCTCACAGGACATCAGTTTAGATTTACTTAACATTCCTAGTATCCTAGCGAACTTAATGCATCATATACAAACATTTACGTGAGCTCATAGACAGGGAGGGGAGGGAGGGCGAGAGGGGGAACAAGGGGGTATCAGGGTTATGACAATGTTAATCAGCATGTTGTAATATAACCACTATAGTGGACTATGCTTTATAACCTGTTTGTTACTTGTGATAATAAAAATTATAAATTGAAAAAAAAAAAGAATAGGCCCTCGAGGAACGAGTACCTAGGAGCGCCGAGGGTTCCTGAAAGAAAGTAGATAGGACCTCCGAGGAGCGGGTGTCCTTAAGGTTAGGCAGTTGAACCCCGAAGGGCAGATAGAAGTGAGAGGCCCCCGAGGAGCGGGTACCTAGAACTTCTGTAGGAGAGAGATACCCCGGAGGGTAGTGAGGAATCCAAGCGAGCAGCTTAGAAGCGGTCAGAGTAGCAAAACTGAAGTTCTTGCTAACTCGTTGTATTGGAGCAGAGCTGAGGTTTAATCCCCGGAGATACTGACATCATGCGGTGGGGACGCCCCCGAGGTTCCCACCATGACGTATTCAAAAGCGTAGGCAGTGTGCGCGCGAATGCTCTAGGAGGCCTCAGGAAGAAGCATGGAGGACGGGGACGCCCATGCTGTATCGGAGATGCCGAGGGTTTTGGTAACCAGCAGCGGAGGCAGCCATCCTTCCAACGGAGGAGGAAAAGGGTAGAAGAGAGGTGAGGCAGAGTGGTCGCAGCTGTCTGCGACTGACGGACGCAACAGAGGCGCTGCAAGCTAGGAAACTCACGCTTCATCAGATGCAGTCGCTAGTGGGCAGTTTAAATTTCTCCTGCCAGGTTATCCCAGTAGGTCGAATTTTCTTGCGACGCCTCTCTGCGGCGATGGCAGGAGTAAAGAAGCGGCATTATCGTATTCGGGTTACCTGGTCTATTCGCGAGGACCTTAAAGTGTGGAATACGTTCTTGGAAGGCTTTAATGTTGTGTTGGTCTGGCAATCTGATCCTCTCTCGAACCAAGAGTTGGAATTATTTTCAGACGCGATGGGCAGTATCGGCTTCGGTCTTTATTGGAAAGAGGCGTGGTTTGTAGCTCAGTGGCCAAACTCTTGGGTGGCGGCAGGGGTCACAAAAAAGATTAAATTTTTAGAGCCGTTCCCGATAGTTGTTGTACTAGTAATTTGGGAAGAACAGTTTCGTAATAGGAAGGTAGTATTTTGATGTGATAACTTGGGTGTGGTTCAGATTATCAATCAGTTGTCTGCTAAATGCGTCTTAATCGCCGACCTGATGCGTGAATTTGTTTTGCGCTGTTTACAGCTAAATGCTATAGTTTCTGCGAAACATGTTCCTGGAGTGGATAACAAAATAGCTGACTCTCTCTCGTTTTAAGTGGGAGCAATTTTGGAAGCTGGCCCCGAGCGTGGACATGGAGAGAGCGGTCGTCCCAGATTTCCTCTGGAGATACAGAGATCCGAAGCATGGCACCTCTTGAAGTCATCAGTGGTGCCCTCAACCTGGAACGCTTTACTGTGTGGGTGCTCTAAAGTGGTGCAATTCTTGGCAGAGCATGGTTGGTCTTGGGGACTGGTTGCAGACGATTTGCTTGCTAGTTACATCACAACATCCATGGAGGAAGAATTGTCCAAAGCATTGGTAGCCTCTCACCTTTCAGGGTTGGCATTCTTTTTCAAAGCTCATGGTTGGGGTAATCTTTCAGACAGCTTTCTTGACAGGCATTTGCTAACAGGATGGTCGCGTTGCTTGTCTCAGAGTGTTGATGATAGATTTCCTATTACCCATGGCATGCTGGTTGAAATGTGGGAGTACCTTCTGAGAGTGTGTTTTTCCCCGTTTGAATTCTGCCTATTCAGGGCAGCCTTTGCGTTGGCTTTTTTTGGGGCATTTCTGGTGACTGAGTTGGTGGATCACTCTGCAACTTGTCAGGAGTATAATGGATTGTGGATGGACAATGTGATCCTGGAAGACAGTAAGGTAGGACTCAAAATTCATCGGTCTAAGACTGACCAGACAGGTAGGGGGTCGTGACTAGTCCTGGTCACATGTCCTGTGGACAATGTGTGGACTTACTTGCGTGTGCAACCTGAGGGTTGTACCCCTTTTTTCGTACATGCATGTGGGTCCACACTTATGAAATATCAATTTAAGGTGGTTTTACAAAAGGTACTAGCAGTACTCAGTTTGGGCAGGGGTCATTACGGGACTCACTCCTTTAGGATTGGGGCAGCGACTTCCGCTGCTGATTCAGGCTTAACTGGCGATGTAATTCGATGCATAGGTCATTGGAAGTCGAAAGCATTTGCCACATACGTCAGATCTGGAAAACGTTAAATGTATAATTACTAGTATGCTCGCTGCGTTAATCTCTCTGACTTTCCAGATACATGGTTCCCTGAATGGTGGGTGTGGCTGGTCAGTCACTCTTACATCGTTTAGGCGCACCAATGGGCCGAAAAGAGACCATACGGCCCGCACCTTGGTCTGAATCGACATGGAGTAAGGATGAGATGGCTCGGTCTCAGGGGAATGAGATGGAATCAACTACTCCCTCTTGTATGATTTTCGCTGTCCAAGGTTCTGCTCATATATCTCGGTGGCAACGACTTGGGCAATTGGTCTTCCTGGCAACTGCTGGACGCGGTGCGAAAAGATTTGGCTGTGCTGTTGCTGTGGCTGCCTGATACAATTTTATTGTGGTCCGATATCATTAAAAGGCCTAGCTGTTTAGATATCAGGATTTGGGGTTGGAGTCAAATTAAATTGAACAAGCAGATTGGGTCCTGGTTGTCGCGCCATGGGGGGTGTCAGATTCCTCACGTATGGTCGTAGGATGTCTGTCCTGGCCTTTACGGCAGAGATGATGTTCACCTTTCAGATGTGGGCAAAGACTTATTCCTTAATTCTATAAAAGAGGCCTTGGAATGCTCGTTTCATATTGAGAAGGCCGCAGCTTGATTGTGGGGGGTGAGAGGGTCGTGTAGGTCTCCACCTGGCCCTCTCCCTGTGGGCAGAGTACCAGAGCCATGATTAATTTGGGGGCGGAGTTTAGAGCAAGGAACCGCTAGGTGGTGGGTTTCCTAATCTCTGGCTTTGTGTCATGTGACTGAGGTCACATGGTAGGGTCTCCTTGCTGGGGGCTATAGTGGGAGGTCCCCATTTAGCGGCAAGATGCCGCTGAATGTTGTAGGTTTGGTGGCCTGCGGAGGACTCTTCATGCAGGGGCGTGGCAGATGAGTCCTGGGGGTGGGCAAAATTGTTAAATTGGCTCTGGTGTTTTGTTTGGTTGTTATCAATAAAGCTCCGGCCTTGTTTGAATTCCAATATGGTCTTCGAGTGTTATTTATGGATGTTCTAGATCCTGTGAAGAGCCGGGGGGAAGGGACAGTGTGCTGATTGTTTTATGTATTTTTTATTTGTTTAAATAAGTTTTATATTGTAATCCATTTAGTACATTTTGTTATAAATGGAATTGAAATACTTTAAAATAAATAAATGCCAATATTTCTGAATGAAATGTCGTACCTGAGTCATCCCAACTGAAAAGGGCAATATACACACTAGATGTTCCACAGAATCTCTCAGTTTAGAGGTCAACAATAGATCACAATTGTTAAATAAAGCTAATTTGTAAGTCTGTTTCACTATAAGAATTGGATACCCCCAATTAACAAAATGCCCTGCCAAATCTTGAGCTTGGATTTTAAAGTCATAGGTCTCAGAGAAGAGGCTGCAAAGCTGAAGAAATTGGTTCATTGGCAACCTTTCCTTCAACCATCCAGGATGACAACTTCTAAAATGTAAACATTTATTTTTATCTACCATAGCAGTTTATGAAAAAGAAAAGAGAAAAACTGATCAATGATAATTGAAATACTGATGTCCAAAAAGGATACCGAAAATCTCCTAAACACATAGGTAAATCTCAAAATTGGTTCACAGGCATTTAACCACAGTATGAACAGTTCCAAGTGCAGCACTATACCTTTCCATAGCACAATGAGGGCGTCCATATAGCTATTCCATAAAAGCAGCATTTGCAATAAAGAGTGCTTCCAAATGATCAGTGTATAAGTTGGCAATATCTGGGGCCATGGTTGGCAATATCTGGTACCTTTGATCTGCAAAAATTATCTCCCATTGAACATACAATACTATTTGTTAATGCCAAGGACATGAAAGTCTATATTACTTACATTGGAATCCTATGTTCACCCCAAGTTGATTAAAAAAAAAACTTGCTGGGCAGATTAGATTGATCATTTTGGTCTTTATCTTCCTTTTTTTTACTATTTTACTATGTAAGTAAGGAACTAATAATCTGTATGGCATCAATCTGGGGCATGTTGGTATATAAAGACTCATTCTCTAATTTCACTGGTAGGCAGCCAGTCAAATCATCTGAAAAGGTTTGTAATATGGACATGATATAAGAAGAATCCCAGATGTAAGATGGTAAACCTGACACCAAATGTCATAAAAAGGTGTTCACAAAAATTGAGAGAGGTTCTGGCATAGACCCCCTTAGAAAAAAGGTGGATTCTGTAAAATCTTGTGTTATCTTTGGTAAAAGATAAATCACTGGCATCTTAGGGTGCTCAGTCTTCAAGTAAGTCCATTCCTTACAAATGAGTTATTTCTCTCCCAGGCCCACCTAATTGCAGTATCAACTTCACATTTAACCAAAAGAATAGGGTCATGATCTAATGTTTTAAAAATAACAGTATTGTATAACTGATGCTCCACTTCTTGATTTATAACAACTATGGAATCTCATTTATCAGCAGGGCTTAATGATGATCTGATCATTATCATGTAATTTATACAAAGCAGATCCCTTCATTCAGGACAGATTATAAAATTAAGCTGACAAATCATAATGGATAAGTCCCTTTTAATCAATTGCTAAAAAGTGAAAATTGCAGGGATTGCAGGGCCCATCAGGCCAGATGGTACCTATATAGACTTCCTTTGCACTATTGAAATAGCATTGTCATCTTTTGTGTCTTCAGAAGATTTTAGGTCCATCAAAAAAAATGTTAAGCCACAATAAAAATAGATACTACAAGGTCAAAATCAACAACAGCGAATCACACCCTGTCAACGCCACCCTGGGAGTCCCACAAGGTTCATCACTATCTCCAACACTATTCAACATATACATGTTACCGCTTTGCCAACTCCTCACAAAACTAAACCTAATTCATTACATATATGCAGACGATGTTCAGATTTTACTACCAATCACTGAATCCCTCGTCAAAACCTTGGAATACTGGAACTCCTGCCTTCAATCCATAAACAACCTCTTAAAAGCACTTCACCTGATCCTGAATAACAAGAAGACGGAGATCCTCCTTATCACACAAGATGGAAATTTCCCATTGTCTAACACACACCCAGCCAACCAACCAGGCTTTACCTCTCAAGTCAGAAACCTTGGAGTAATCATGGACAGCCAGCTGAACTGCAAAAGTTTCATTAACAACATCACCAAGGACTGCTTTTTTAAACTCCAAGTCTTAAAACGCCTGAGACCACTCCTCCACTTCCAGGACTTTCGAACAGTTCTCCAATCCATCATATTCTCAAAATTAGACTATTGCAATTCTCTACTCTTTGGCCTCCCAGCTAACTACACCAAACCACTACAGATGCTTCAAAATGCCTCAGCAAGGATTCTGACAAAGACTAACAAAAGAGACCACATAACACCCATCTTGTGGAACCTTCACTGGCTCCCAATTAAATACAGAATCTCTTACAAGATTCTAACGATCATCCATAAAGCCATCCACAATATTTCACCTCTGGATCTTAAGTTCCCATTTCAACAGCACATGTCCTCCAGACCAGTGAGATCAGAGTACAGAAACACCCTGTCGGCCCACCCCATCAAATCCACATTAAGGAAGAGAGCCCTCTCCACGACGGGACCTTTGCAATGGAACTCCCTCCCCCCAGAGCTTAGACTCGAACAATGCCCAAACAACTTTAAGAAAAGATTAAAGACATGGCTGTTTGGTGAAGCTTTTGCCCAACTCTGTTGAACATTACGGTTCAGATTAGGCAACGTTGTTGAACTACATCACAAGAAAGCAGCTTTGAGGAGAGTTATTCCATCACTTGTTCCTCAGTTGTATTACTCGTACCAAGTTCTCTAATTGTTTTTCCCCGTTTTGCTTGGCTCCAAGTCTTGATCCCCCTGTTCAATGTAATGCATCCTTGTGCAAAGTTTATTGTTCAAATGTAAACCGAGGTGATTTGTAACTTGTTTACAAGAATCGGTATAGAAAAGTGCCAAATAAATAAATAAATAAATAAATAAATAAAAAAAACAAAACAAAGTCGCCTCCACATCAAATGTGTCCAATGGCAAAGTCAGGGCAAAGATTAAGCTTTAGCCAACACCTGTAAGTGTATTGAACTGTGTTTCAAGAGAAAGATTAATTACTGGCATTTGCACCCACTTTTTTTATTTTTATTTTTTAATTTTTACATGCATTTCAAGTAAACACAAGAATTTCTTATACAGTAAATGTGTGATGTACAGGCAATGTAAAACAAGTAGAAAAAACAAAAATAAAGAAAAACATCTCTACATTTCTCAACTGAAAAAAAAAAGGAGGGAGCTCAAAAGAAAGAGTGATAAACAATGAAAAATATTAATAAGAATTAAAGAGAGAACAAACACCAGCTTAAACTACTAAATAGCCGGCCCTGAAAAAAGAAACGTCCGAAGTTGTGACGGTTCAAAGAAAACATAATTGGCATTAAGGTATCTAACGCAACATTTACAGGGATAAAGCAAAATAAATGGAGCCCCCCTTGATAATACCTCAGAGCACATGGTAAGAAATCTTTTCCTATAAAGCTGAGTTACTCTAGAAACATCAGGATAAATCCATAATTTCTGTCCATAGAATAGCGATGCCCTGTTACGAAAGAAAAACCTAGAGACAGTATTCCTGTCTGACAAAAATCTCATGTGAGGATTCAAGTATTTCAATAAGATTAAGAGAGGAATCTTGTGGGAAATTTCCAGCAGGATCTTCTGGTTGAGGCAAAAAATAAGTCTTTGTTATTACTGGCATTGCAGCAACTGGAATTTTGAGAACATAAGAAATATAACTCTTGAACAAATCTGAAGGAGGAATCAATTTTATAACAGGAAAATTTTAAAATCCTCAAATTATGACTCCTCAAATAATTTTAAAATATTTTTCAGTTTCATAGAGCAAATCTGATCTAATTGAACAAGAGCATGTTGAACTTTCACAACTAAAGCAAACTGAGTATCCAAAGCCTCCAATTTGGTACTATAAGAAGAAATCAAATTCGTGTTTGCCAGAACACGGCAATTAGTTTCTAAAGTAACTTGAGGGGATGGAAGTTTCAAGAGAAATCAGAGCATTCCACATCACCTCCAGGGTGATTTCGGGGGGGGGGGGGGGGGGGGGGGGGTAACAAGCCCCGTTTTCAAAGCCAGGACATTTAAGACTGCACCACCTCCACTCAATGCAGTGCCCTCATGCAACTCTCCTAATGGGACCAGTGTGGCCATAGTAGGGAAAATAGCCACTTCTATTGCCTACAAAACAGGGCTCTCCAATAACCAGAGTCACCTTTGCAGCCGACAGTTGTAAGTTCACAGCAGAAGTGTTCACTGCACGCTCCAGATTCGGGTCTACCCGACTCACCTTGAAGGAGGTCGGTGAACGATCCGAGATGGCTAGCAGGCCACAACGAGGAGGAGGGGAAGGCGTCATCGGTGCACCGAGGCATAAGGATATTTCTTCAATCAGTGGTGACGGCATTCTCTCCACGCCATTCCTCACAACGACCAAAGCAGCCGGATTCATAGCTGGTGTTTCTAGAAAAGTCCTCAAACCAGGGCTGGTGAAAGTCGAGCGAGGGAGAACTTGTAGTGTTTTCCCTCAGCTTAGCCTTCCGCTTCATATGAGGCATTTAAAAACAAGATTAGTTTACAAAGTAAACCCTTTGGAGAGAAGAGTTCTCACAGTGTTCCTCATACGGCAGCCATCTTGATCTCCCACTTGTACCCAATTTGAGAGCCACTTAGAGGGGGAACTCCCCATACCACAATCTGGTATATCCCACATCTGAAAGGAAGATGACCTTGCTGGCTTAAAAAAGAGGAAGAATGTCCAGATTTGATATCCTCATGGACTTGACAACTCATTAGAAAAACTTTGAAATATGACCTTGTTTGGTTGAAGTGATGACATTCAAAGACATATGAATTCCCATTCACAATCCCCTTTGTCATGACTGAATGCTGCAGTGAATGCGTTTGCCTGTTTCAATTATAACTTTTTGAGAATTGCTGGAAGATTTGTTGAAGATTCACCATATGCAGGCACTATGATGCTCAAAGTCCAGTGTCGAGTATAATATAAGACTGTTTGTGGACTTTATCTGTTGCGGTCCTGCCCGTGAGGAGCGCGGGCAGGCTCCTTACCTTCCTGCAGCCAGTCGGGCCGCTGACGCAGACTTCTTTGAAGCAAGCATGCTGCCATCACTGGGCCCTTCCCCGGCTGCCTCCGGTCCTGCGTGGCAGGGTCGGGCCGACGAGGGCTCTCCCTCACGGCCGGGATGACTGCTGCTGCTCCGGCTCTCCCCAACGAGCTCAGCTGCTCGCGGGATCCTCAGCTGGCAGGGAGGCTGTCCTTGCCGGTGCCTGCTGCTGCTCGGGTCCTTGCCCAGCAGGGAGGCTGTCCCTGCTGGTGCCTACAGCTCCCTGCTCTCCCTGCAGCCAGCCCTTCTTCTCTTCCTGCCCTTCCAGCTTCAGTCTTTGCAGCATGGAGCCGCTCCTGCAGCCTGCCTGCCTTCAGCTCCATGGCGGGGCTGCTCCGCTGCCTGCCTGTCCAGTTGTTCTGAACTCCTGGTTCTTCGTGCCTCTCTTCCTGGTGTGCCATGTCGTGGTCCGTGACCAGCCCCATGGGCGGGCTGTGTAGGGCGCTTCATGGTGCAGTGCCTTGTACCTCACCTGAGTCTTCTGAATACCTTGAATCTTGCCTGAGTCAAGGTATTCAGAAGACCTTGTTCCTGATTCTTCAGTTCCTCGTACCCTTCCTGCACTGGTCCCGCTCCCGCGGATGTAGGACAGGGTGGTCCGTGACCAGACCAGTGGTACTGGCTGTGTAGGGTGCCCTGAGGGATCGTGCCAATGTCAGTATACTCAAGTCTATGTCCAAGTACCTCATTCCTGAGTCTCATCTGTGCATCCAAGTACCTCATTCCTGAGTCTCGTCTGAATCTTCATGTTCCAGTCTTCGCTGCCCTGGACTCCATCCGGCCTGCCGCTTCTTGCCGTACCCTGTGGCAGGTCCGAAGGGGCTTGGAACGGTCGGAGGACTGTTCGTAAGACCACCATTGCTTTGTTGGTCTTCCGAAGCGTGCAGGTCCGGAGGAGGGTCAGTATCTTCAGTCCAGCCTCGCTCCTGTCCAGCCCATGCTCGGGCATGCCTCGCCTACCGCGGCACCTCTTCGGAGTTCCTCTGGGGTCGAGCCATGGCCCAAGAACACACATCTCCTGGTAAGCGGACCGCTCTCCTAGCGCTCCACAACATTATCACCTTGTCTGATGTGAACTTGAGGACCTGCATGCTTCAGAATGCCAAGGAGGACTTTGTACAGCTCTGAGAAAATTTCAGATTGAGACATTACGTAGATGAGCACTGATTGATTACTTCTAAAATTAAATTCTGCATATTTTCACAAGTGGTATCTTTGGATTTACAAAATTAAAATATAAACACATGATTATATTCCTGGGTGCTTAGCTACCTCTAGTGAGGTGGCTGTGAGAAGCCAGGTATCATCCTGTTATATGACACCTGCTAAAAATCTTTTTTCCTTGAAAGGTTGTGACACCCTACTCTTGGTGTCATGTGATTACTTGGTGTAGGTGTATTTTCATGCACTTGTCCTTTTTGAGTAAATATGTTCCAGCTATAAGGGTCTGTAATATTTTGTGGTTAAAAACAAAATTTTGAAGCTTATGCTTCTTAAGTACTATGAAATAGTATATTGTGAAACTAAAATTCTGCATATTTATCCGGTAGAAATACTCCCTTGAATCTGATATAAACTGCACAAAACTGATAACACAGGAGATAAAAATGTCCAAACTTTTTTCACTAGAAATCTGGTAATCTTAACCTAAAAAAAAAAAACAAAAAAAAAAAAACGTGGCATCCCCATGCCACAGAGTATATAGGAATGGATATTGGTAACAGATTTATGATAAAATGGAGGTTTTCCCCTTCTGGTAAATCTGCAAAATGTAAACAAAGTGTGAACCATCCACTACAAGGGCACAGGATGTGTAGAGTGCAAAAGGTTATCCTGGAGCTAGAGTAAGAATGTTCCAGGGTTCTGGGTCATCTTTTGGTCAGAAGGTACATCCCTTATGAGCTTGGTCTCTGGAAAAAGTAATAAAAGCCTAGACTTAATGAGCCTGGGGCTGCTCCAGATTTGGTAGGACAAAGACAGGCTGGAGCTGTGATCCTCTTCCAGGTTTGCAGAAGGGAGAAGCAGGAGTGAAGCTTCTCCCTTCTGCAACCCCTCCCCCAGCAAATAGAGTGTTTGCATATAAATTGGAAAGATCTTAAGAAAAACCTGTGCTTAATTGCTGCAGGTCATCCGTCTGGATGGGGTGGACAAACTGGGCCACCAGTGACTTGGTGCAGGCCTCGGTGGGTTCCTGTCTGCTGCCCAGAGGGAATTTCTCCTTGAGCTAAAAAGGACTGTGTGAGTAAATATTTTTCTAAATGATGGAAAGGAAGAGAAGGCCAGGATAGGCCTGTGAGAAAACTGAATAAAGGAAAGGAATAAAGTACAAAGAGACACTGTGTTACTAAGAGAAATAACTGTTACCAAAGGAAGTTTGACGTGAGAGGAGGGAGCATTTTCTGGAACTGTGATATTGTTTATTTTTTCAACATCTACTGGGGTTTGGCATTATGTTTTACTCTGAAGATTCTACAGCACAACTTGTGTCTGGACATTGGTTTGTTTGTGTGCAGTGTCCTCAGCCTGGTACTGGCCCTGCAGGTTATCCTGCCTCCCAACTCCGGATAGTAACCCCAGTGCTCCTGGAGGCTGGGAAGGTGACCCCAGAGGTACGGCGGGGGGGTTTACAAAAGAAACTTGAGCCAGTTCTGAGTTAAACCTTTGATATACCTTGCATGAAAATTTTGTAGAGTAAATGAGCAACAGCATTATCCTTCATTACTACATTTATAATTGTTTTTCTGCATTTCATTTCTGTAGATGTCGATGCCTACTTTGCAGAAGACGGCTGCCTCAGACTTAAGGAAAGCTATTGGACTGTATTTTCCTCTCTCTGGAGGAAATCAGTAGCGGGAGCGACTCGAGCTGGATAAGGAGCTACAGAATCTCCCGATCTCATTGGCAGAAAGAAAAAAAAAAAGAAGCAGAAAGAGCGAGAGACGCCACGTATCCCTAGCAACTTGAAAAAAGTTCCATCCAATCACTGCTGTCCTTGAAGAGGCGAGGAAAGGTGGGAGGGGGAGAGGATTTTCTTTACTAGCCAATAGGATATCATGATTCTGTTTCCTAGCTACAGAAGTAAACAACGGGGATGTGCTGCTTACGAGGAAAAAATAACTCGAGTTTGGTCGTCGTTGGCAAGATACGTTCATTTAATTCAGATTTTTTTTTTTAAATAGAGTAATTAATCCATAAACAAATATCGCTGTCCTTTTGGCGAATTCAATTTTTGGAAACCATGGAGAAATCCCTTTATATGAGGTATGGGGCTGCCATCAGGCTTTTTGCTGCTACCTGGTTTGGGGTTTGGTGGGGAGAAGAATTCAAAGTTTATTGTCCCTTCCACCCCCAACTGACTGCTGCTTTCTTCACCCCCTCCCCCTCACACTTTTACCTACTGCTCCTCCATGTGCATTTGCTCAGGGCTGCAACTTCTTGGGAGTTGCAAAGAGAAGCAGCAGCAGCAGCATAAACTCTGAGAACCATCAGTGCTTTGATTCACTTCCTCTGCACATCCGTCATAAATACAAATAAGAAGCCACGCCAAGGCTTTTGTTTATTTCTCTGTTTTATGCTTGCTTTACTTCTATGCCTCTGATAGGGACCAAATAGGCAACTTTCAGCTGTTCCCAGGAGCTTAGGGAGAAAAATGAAGTTTGCCTAGAAAGGAGAGCATATTTAAATTAAAAGATTTATTTCTTGCTCAGTTGAAAGGTACTAGGAGAGGTACAATTTAAACATAATTATTTGATAAAATAGACATACCTAACAAACAAGCTAAAGTGATTGCTGTTGCTGAATGTTAAGATAAAAAGTCCCCAAATTCAAAGAAATCAAAGGTTAACAAATAAAAACAAAACCATAGATAAGATATTCCCTTATGTATATTTTTTATTTGTTAACCTTTTATTTCTGCACATTAAAGTGGACTAACACAGCAGTCAAACTACTTCACAGAAATTCAGATACAGCCATACATATAATACAATTTCTTAAAAAATAAGATGTTTATAGTGCTCCCTCAGGATATGAATTAGTTATCCATAGCTGCCCCAATTGCTTCATTAAACAAAAACATTTTTTAGAAAAGTTATGGATTCTTTCTCTCTTTCTTCTGCCAGCTGCTGGAAAAGGAAGTGTTTAACAAACTAGCACTTCTTTTAAGTCTTCCCTGTCTACCTTAACACCACTGTAACCTTTTTTTTGCTCTGCCCCCTGATTACAGCAACCTCAGAAACTTCCAATGAGAATTGATGCATTTAAAGAGTGTCCTCCTTTCCTACTGGTTTGCTTTATAATTGCCAGGGCTCTCAGTCTCCTGTAAAATGTGATTCTTGGTGCAAAATTACATGGCCCCTTGTGGAATCATAGGAGACCAGGAACAGGTCTGTCAGGTAGCAGCAGGCCAGTCCTGCAGATATGCCCCTCAACCCCAGTGCCTGCGCTAATTGGGCAGCAGAAAGAGAACAATAGTGCCTCAGGCCACATCCTCCTCCTCTTGCCACTCATGAGTCCAGTTCAGAGTTTAGCCATTCAAAGAGTTTGTCAACTTCTGGCACACGTTCAAAACTGGCACTATAAAAGCTGATAATTTAATTTGTATGATGTTTGCCTGGTTGGGACTCTGATTCCTCTGCCACCAGCTTGTCTCTTCTTTCCCCCTCCCAGTAGCAGCACCAGGCAAGGATTTCGACTTTTGCTGACCCTTAGGCATTACAGGTGCTGGGTTGCCCAACCCCACATTGGACCTCCAAATTTATTCCCCTCTCCCAATAGATCTCCAATTTCCCAACCCCACTAGACCTCTGATTCCCTTACTGTTCCTGCCACTTTAATTCCCTTGTTTTATTTATTTTATTTAAAAATGTTTATATACCGCTTTTACAATTCGGAGGAATTAATCAAAACAGTTCACAGCCAAACATACATAATAAGTAAACTTAACAAATAAAAACAAATTAAAACTAACAATTAAAATAATGACACAATAAACATTCAAGACCTGCGGTTTTTAAACAATAAAATTACAGACGGAGTGAATGAAAAAAATTCTTATGGGTGTTGTATGAATTCTGCAGACTTGTAATTCTATTCCCAGCCCAGCCCTGCAAACCTTCACCCACCTCCCTCCCCCAAGATCTCAAGCCTCTGCTGTCATTAGGAGGCAGTGAATGTGGGGACTGACTGAGCCTGGGCTCACAAGCCCTGCCCTCATATGGAAGAAGTGCAACTTATGCAGCAGCATTCTGCTGCCAAATTATGGCTCTTCGCAGCTTTCAGGAAGTCTGAGCTCTGCAGTACCCATACTCCCGTGCTGTTCTCACGATGACTGACAAGAAACATGGGAATACTGTCACTGTGTATCTCAAGGTGACTGAGAGCTTCAAGGAGCCGTAAGTCAGCAACAGAATGCTGTTGGATATGCAACACTTCCTTCAGACCATCAAAGAACAAGTGAAAGACTGAGGAGTAACATCACAAAATATTTTTTCATGGAAAGGGTGGTGGATGTGTGGCATGCCTTCCCAGGACAGGTGGTGGAGTCCAAAATTATAGAGATTAAAATGGAATGGGTTAAGCCCAGAGGACTCTTGGTTGCTAAAAATAAGCGATAGGAGAAAGCTTGACCTAGTAACAAATAAATGTTTTTATAGTTTTGTATTAGATTGATTCAACAATGAGTGATGAGGCTGCCAGAATGAAAGGCAAAGAGATTGATATGAAATGTTAGAAGTATACAGGGATGGTTCTATAATGAGGAAGGGCGAGGCAGCCGCTTCAGGCAGCAGAATTTTGAGGTGGCAAAATGTCCCTCTCAGAACGCTGCTGTGGCGTCTGCCTAACATTCAGGCCAATACAGTACAGTGCGCTCCGGTGGAGCGCACTGTTAGCCGGCATTTGGACACGTGTTTTCGACGTGCTAGCTTTACCCCTTATTTAGTAAGGGATAATAGCGCGTCGAAAACGCGCGTCCAACCCCCCCGAAACTAATAGCGCCCGCAAGATGCAAATGCATGTTGATGGCCCTATTAGTTATTCCCACGCGATTCAGTAAGTAAAATGTGCAGCCAAGCCGCACATTTTACTTTCAGAAATTAGCGCCTACCCAAAGGTAGGCGTTAATTTCTGCCAGCGCCGGGAAAGTGCACAGAAAAGCAGTAAAAACTGCTTTTCTGTACACCCTCCGACTTAACATCATGGCGATATTAAGTCGGAGGTCCCAAAGTAAAAAACAATTAAAAAAAAAAAATTTAAAATCAGCTCGCAGGTTGAAAACCGGACGCTCAATTTTGCCGGCGTCCGGTTTCCGAACCCGTGGCTGTCAGCGGGTTTGAGAACCGACACCGGCAAAATTGAGCGTCGGCTGCTCCTGTCAAAAAAGAGGCGCTAGGGACGTGCTAGTGTCCCTAGCGCCTCTTTTTACTGCGGGCCCTCATTTAAATACTGAATCGTGCACACAGGAGAGTGGCCTGTGTGCTCTCCCGCGACTTCTATTGAATCGGCCTGCCTGCCCTTGCCACAGCTGCCTCACACTCATACCTGGGAACTCTCTGGATTTGACCCAGAGACTCAAGAATTCTGAACGAATTGCCTGGTCTCTGGGCCAACACCTGAAAACTCCATGTGCCCTGCTGCAGAAGGCTGGAATAGAAATGTCCTGGAGCAGCGCACGCTCAAAGAAGGAGGAGCATCAGCATCCATGGCCCCGGAAGAAAACGTGAAGTCCAGTGCTGTACGGCAAGAAAGATGAGCAGGAGTGTCGCCCTCCTCTGTGGGAAATTGAAGATGCAGGAGGAGGAGTATTTATTTTATTTTTTATTTGTTAAGCTTTTACCTGCCTGAATGCTTTACAATCATGGTACCCGCAGCAAAAAAATCTAACTGTTTATTTATTCTTGCATTCTTGCATCGGATACAAATCACTCCGGTTTACATAAAACAGTGAGATGCCCAAACGGAAGGGGCTTTACATATAACTATAAGACTGTTTATCCATTTGTGCTGCATGCTACATCAGGACGATACAGCTGGAGCTTTCTTTAAACCTGTATCAGCACTGTCTGGATGCTCATGGGGATTTACCCTCTTCTGATTTTGCCAATGATGGTCCATCTTCTTGGTCTGAGGGGACTGGGACCAAGGACAACCAAAGCGGGTGTCCCCTCCTTTGGATGATCCATGGACCAACTTCTCAGGGGACACTCACTCTCTGGATGTCAGGTTCAGGCCTATGGAGTCTAGAATAGACCATTCTCCTTTTCCTGGGTAAAATTCTTCCAGGGATAACAGACATTCCTACAAGGGCAGTCTTCTGAGTCATCTATATCTACTAGTTTATGTCTGTGCGCTCAGAGTTCTCTTGTGCCTGCCACCACGCTGAAATGCAGCATGGCCGGAAAAGGTTCGAATGCAGGTGGATCATGATGACACCAATGATGATGGTGGGGCTCTCCTGCGGAGGAAGGGGAAATTCTCTCAGATTTGAAGCCACATAGAACTCTTCTCCATTTCTTTCATAGAAATGAGTTGCCGAGCTTGATTTCTCAGACTTTGAAGACCCTCTGAATGGCTGGGACTGAGTCCTTGGGGGTGCAGAAGAAGAAACCCATTTTGGTCATCCTACGCAAGACTTCATGCTTTTTTCCTTTCCTAGAGGCAATTCAAGAGTTGGTTGATCTGGAATGGAGTGCGCCAGAGGCGTCCTTTAAAGGAAGGTGCACCTTGGATTTGCAGGCCAGAGAGTAGTTGTGTTTCCCTAAGGTGGATGCCTTGGTGTGTTCTTTCACGAAATGAACCACCATCCTGGTAGAGGGAGGTGAAGCTCTGAAGGACGCTCAGGATAGAAGAATTGAGGCTATCCTAAAACAAGCCTTTGAGACAGTGGCAATGAACTTGCAAATTGCTTCTTGTTGTGCCCTGGTGCTCGAGCTACCTTGCATCTTTCTCAAGAGTCTGGCTCTGCTGCTTCCGATAACGGACCCATGGTTGAGTCAGGGGCGACCTTCTTAGCTGATGCAGGCTGTGACCTAGTTCACACAGCCGCCAGAGGAGCTGCTTCCATTATTGCGACCAGACAACAGCTGTGGCTGCACAACTGATCGGCAAAAACTGTTTCAAAGTCCTATCTTACTAAGCTGCCCTTCAAGGGTTCACTTTTATTTGACACTGAATTGAATAAAATGGCAAGTAAATAGGGGGAAATCAGGTCCCTCGCTTACTAGAGGACAAGAAGCTGGTTTCCCGGACCTTTTGGGTGAGTTGCCACTCTTGAGTGGGGTTTTCAGCCTTATAGAGGAGGTTCTTCCCAGAGATCCTGTCCCTTCTGCAGATCTCAGCCCTTTCGCCCCTGAGGGCCTCGAAAGGATGTGGGTTCTGGAAGTGGAGCCCCTCGTTCTTCTCAATGAGGATTTATGGACTCATCTGTTGGTGCAGGAGATATGTGGCCACCTATCTAATTTTTATCACAGGCAGGTCCAAATTACTTCGGATCAATGGGTCCTTGTTATTGTTTGGGATAGTTGTGGGTGGATCCTTGGGCCGGTGGCAGATGACCATGCCCCCAGGGGAAGATCCCGAGAGGGACCACTGGTCAGGCTCAGACTAGTTCTTTTATTAAACAGTATATTGAACCACCAGAGATGGCAGTAGTGAGCTGGACGCACCCGGCTGGACTGTAGTCACTCAGATACAGGAACAGTGATCCCAGGATGGCAGAGCTGTAGAGAAACTAAGTATAGTGAGTAGGCAGGGTATGCAGAGTTCAGGAATAGAACCTTGATGGTAACACTCACACAATAGTTTCTTGAAGCAGCCCAGGAGCTGGAATGGATTAGGCCCTCGAGGAGCCAGTACCTTGTTCCAGGGAAAGCTCTGAGAGAAGGATGGTAACTCACTGGTGTTGTAGGCAATGATGACTTCCTGGCAGAAGTGGTATTCAGAAGCAGATCTGAGAACGTGGGCCCTCGAGGAGTGAGTACCGGTTCCAGACTGCGACCTGAAAGGCAAAAGAGAAATGAGGCCCCCGAGGAGCGGGTACCCCTGATAAGTCCGAGGAGGCAGAGTAGCTAGGAGCGTAAGAAAACCTTTCCTTTCCTTTCCTTGCTAACTCGATTAGTTAGCGAATTCAGAGACCTTAAATATCCGGTGCGGATGACATCATCTCAGGGGGACGCCCCTGAGGTTCGCATCACTGCTGGTACTTTAGTTGGGGCCGCGCCACGCGCGCGCTCTTAGGCTTCTGGGAAACATGGCGGAGTGCAGCGTCTTGCCAGTCCGGGGACGCCGGAGGTGGGTGGCAAGATGACGCCGTGGCAGCCAAACATCCAACAAGCAAAGTGGGAGTCGCCACAGAGGTAAGGTGGGTGGGGTGGAGATGTCAGGCAGCGACGGTCGCAACAGTCCTCGAAGTGGTTCAGGAAGGGTATGTTCTAGAATTTCTTCGCATTGCTCCAAATGTCTTTATGATATCTCCATGCAATTTCCCTCAGAAGAGGGTAGAAATAGAAGTGACATTCCAAAGCTCTTGGTCCTGAAAGCTGTGATTCCCATTCCCAAATTGCAGCAAAATATGGGCCATTATTCCATTAATTTTGTCGTGCCCAAGAAGGAAGGGTCTTTTTGACCCATACTGGATATCAAGAGTGTCAATCGTCATTTACGAGTCACACATTTCAGGTTGGAAACAGTGCGCTCTGTCATAATGGCAGTACAAGCAGGGGAAGACCTCAAGTCTCTGGATCTGACAGAGGCATATCTTCCAATTTCCATTCGTCGGGAACATCAATGGTTCCTTTTGGTTTGCCATTCTGAATCGTCATTACAAGTTTCAGGCCTTGCTTTTCGGGCTGGTGACTGCACCCAGGGCCTTTTCCAAGGTCATGGTGGTGGTAGTGGCGGCCCTGTGCAAAGATGGCATTCTAGTTCACCTTTATCTGGCTGACTGGTTGATTCGAGCCAAGAGCATGGAAGAGAGTCTTTGCGCTTCTTGCAAGGTGGTTTTGTTGCTACAGGAACTAGGTTGGGTGGTAAATCTGACCAAGAGCAGTTTATAGCTGGCTCAGACTCTGGAGTTTCTCAGGGTTTACTTCTGGAGTTCATAAGATTTTACATGCACAAGCAACATATCTAGATGTGCCTGGAAGTTCTTTTTAATCAGGCCAAGGACACGCAATACAATTGGGACTACATGTGTATCTTTCTGTCACATTTTCTTGGGCTCTGATTGCATCATTTGGTACTTGAGGATGTTCTCTCTTGCCATATGATCTACGGAATAGTCCCTTGGTACTGACACTTCTATCAGCATTATGTTCTTGTGCTTTTCTCCTTTATTACAATATCCAGTTTTCTTGCATCAAATTTTTTATCTGTTGGAATGGAAATGTCTCAGGTGTTCACAATTTCTTCATTCTCTACAATTCTGTCAGGGTCATGATCCCATTTCTTTTCTGGTACACAGTGATGATATAATGTTTACACAATTTCCAGTGGATGAGCCAAACCACCTTATTAAGTCTGTATACAGGCCTTCTGACATAAACACTTGACATCCAATAATGAGGTGTGTAACCATTTCTAGTTCTGTTTTACAATATCTGTATTTATCTGTTTTATCAGTTTTTTTAATGCTGGTTTTGAACCATCTTGCCCGTAATCACTATTCTGTGCTGCAAGTATCAGTCTTTCATCTTCAGGTCTAAATTCTCCTCTGCTTAACCATTCCCGAATCAAATTTTGATCCACATTGGTTACTGAAGCAACTCTCTGTATTTCCCATTATATTTATGCTTTTGACAATAGATTTTCCTGTCTGCTGGTTAGATTATTTAGAGTTGTTTTTTTCTCTTGTTGCAAATTCCATTGCCTACTTCCCATCATGCGTGGGTAAATTCTCACTCTTCCTCTTCAGCCAGCCAGACCAGTCCAGATGCTTGGTTATTCCTCCCGACCAGCACATGGAAGCAGAGATTAGCAGGGTTGCTGATGCTACCCCTAGCCTGCCAATATTCTCTGTCTCCAGCAGATGGCAGACAAGTATCCCATGCTGTGAGCTGAGGCCTGGTTAGGCTGGATGAAAACTGACAAAACAATTTAGAGGAGCAGCTCCTGAGGTGAAAGTCCTATATTCCCTCCCTCAATTGAGTAGTTAGACAGGGCAACTCCTGAGGTGAAAGCTTTGGACTCCCTCCCTTGGTTGAGCACAGCCCTAAACCAGGGGGCTTCCAGACACTGGATCTGGGCTTGAGACTTAATCTGAAATGAGCCTCCCCCTTCCTCCCTTCCTCCCTCTACTGCTCTCTTTTTGCGGGTTCTCTTTCTTCTTCTTTATTAAGCTCCCCTACTGGGAAAAAAAGGAAAGGGGTTTTTTGTCTTCCTCTCCTTTATTGCCTCCTTGCCTGAGCCTGTTTTTTTCTGTGAGTAAAATTCAACAAAAGAAAGAAAAAGAGGAAAGAAGCAAACAGAAAGCAGATGTCGGTCAGCAGTAGGTTTTTTTTTGTTTTTTTTTTTTTGAGTCAAGCTGAGTGAGACTCTGGTCGTTCGGCTCAGTTTCAGTATTTGGGCCCAGGTCAGGAAGGGAGAGCAATATTGGCTCCCTTTGAGTACGGGAAGGAGTAATGCTTTGTGCAGTGTCTGGGGAGGAGGAGGTTCTCTCTGTCACATGTGCAGATAGGACAAGGAGAGTGAGCCCCTCAGCGAATTAGCAGTTTTGAGGGGATGGGGACCGAATCAGCAGGGTCATTTACTTTCGTACTTCAGCACCTTTTGAGTATTAGGATTTGTTAATGTTGATAGGTATGCTTAGAATCCTATAATTGAAGTTCTATATGTATAATCTGTTTCAGGAGTGCCCAACTCTAGTCCTCAAGAGCCACAAATAGGCCTGATTTTCAGAATTTCCACAGTGAACATACAGTACATGAGATACGTTTACATACAATAGAAGCAGTGCATGCAAATCTCTCTCATGAATATTCAATGTAGATAACCTAAAAATCAGGCCTGGTTGTGACTTTTGAGGAGCAGAGTTGGCCACTCCTGATCTATTTCTAAAGGGCCCATACTGCCTTCAACTATTGGAATATACAACCTTGGCATACACTGATTCTTATAGATTATTTGATGTGCCTGAAAATGTTTTCTTGTTCTTACATTCAACTATTTAAGGAAAGTACAAGAATTGTAAGTTGATTGATAGCTTGTATCTTATTTAACTATGTTAAACCACTTTTAAAAATCAGTTTCACACTCTGTGAGTGGCAACTGGGATATATCCTTGGCATCATTGACAGAATAACTGGGCAGATTGGGTGGACAGATTGTCTTTTTCTGCCATCATCCTCTTTATCAGTGGTTTCAACAAGGAGTACATTGTACCTCTGAGAATACTTGGAAGCACATAGCCAGTCCATTTCTGACAAGGGGGAGACAACCACTTACCACTGTCATAGGAAGAACCAACCTCATTGCTCTCGGTGATCTGTTGTAAGCACTGATCTGTGCTCCCATTGCAGCATCTCCAGTTTCACAGCATGGGGTGTAACAAGAGAGGAGCAGGAGAGGCAGCCAGCACCACAGGGAGTAATGAAAGTGCTAAGTTTCCTGTCCCCACACTGCTATCTCTTTCATCTTCTCTTGTCTTTCTATCACATGGCTTTCTTGATTAGAAATGAAGCCTGCACAGGATACTCCTGGGGGAATTCTGTGCTATTGCGAAATGCAGAATTTGCGCAGAATTCCCCCTTCCCACAGATTTCCTCCCTTACCTCACAGGATTTTCTCCCTCATCGCCCTTCCTGCACATTTCCACTGTCGCCTCGCAGATTTCCTCCCTCCAAAACAGGAAGCGCACGGACAGCGGCCATCGCGAGAGTGGGGGCATTTCAGCACTGCAGAAAATTAACAGAGGAGACCTGGGCATGCCGCGAACGGAGCACGTCCCACGGCGCACGGGACGTGCTCCATTTGCGGCGAAGATGAAGGCCCGGCACGCCGTTCGCGGCGAAAAGGGAAGGCTCCCATGTGCTGTGAATGGTGCGCCGGGCCTTCATCTTCGCCACGAACGGAGCGCGTCCCATAGCATGCCAGTGAGAGAATTTGTGTGTGAGAGGGGAGGGTGACAGAGAGCATGGTTGGTAAGAGGGGGGTGGGGAGGGTGAGAGAGAGCAGGAGGGTGTGAAAGAGAGCATGGGAGGTAAGAGAGGGTGGGTGAGGGGGATGCTTGAGTGTGGGTTTCAGAGAGGGAGCCTATATGAGAGGAAGGGGATGCCGGTGAGAGAGAATGTGTGTGAGAGAAAGGAGAGGGGGTGTGGGGGAGGGTGAGAAACAGCTTGGTTGGTAAGAGGAGGAGTGGGGGGATGTTTGTGGGTTTCAGAGAAAGAGCCTATATGAGGGGAGGGGTGTGGGGGAGGAGAGGGTGACAGAGAGCAGGAGGGTGAGAGAGAGAGCATGGGAGGTAAAAGAGGGGGACTGGGGGGATGCTTGAGTGTGGGTTTCAGAGAGAGGGAGCCTATATGAGGAGATTGTGAAGGAGTGTGTATGTGTGTGAGAGATTGGGAGCTCGTGTGTATGTGAGGGTGCTAGCCTGTGTGAAGGGATTGTGTATGTGAGGGAGCCTGAATGAGGGTGTGTGTATGTGATTTAGAGAGAGGGAGCATGTGTGTGAGAGAGGGAGGGACAGAGGGAGCCTGTGTGAGGGGCAGTACTGAGAACAGTCCTGAGAGGGCAAACTGGCCAGGGGAGTAGGGAGAGCGAGTGGAAGGGACACTTACCTAGAATTTATAGGGAAATTCTGCTCAAAATATTTAAAATTCTGCAACTTAAGTAACAACTTTTTTCTGTAATAATTTAAAATGTAGTTACTTAAAGACTGTCATGTAAATTGGGTTATTTTGACCAATATAAAGTTTGCAGAATTTAGCAGAATTTTCAGTTTTTGTGTGCAGAATTTTATATTGTTTTGCACAGAATTCCCCCAGGAGTAACAGGGGCAGAAGGAAGAGGAAGCAGCCACAAGGACAGATGCAGCACTTTCACTGAACCACATGGTATGGCCTCTCCTATTCTGAGTCCTAGTATGCCTATACTTGTGGTAGAAACTTTGTTGCTGCTCCCCATTTGCCGTGGGAGAGAGAACAAGATTGGAGAGATGGATGGGGGAGAGGTGGAATTGAAGTTGGAGATTGCAAACAGGAATGATAGGATAGCTGATACTTGGGGAGAGTGAGCAAGAGCAGGGAGGAGGGGAAAGATAAGAGACATAGAGTGGAAGGTTGGTAATTGGACAAAGCCCACATGTTTTGTTTTGGAGAGAGAGGAAGGCATTAAGAATCGTAGCGTCACTTCCCCAACCTGCCCCAGCTCCTTTCCTTAGGAGTGGAAGGACAGCGCATGCACTTTTAGCGGTAGGTAAAAGTACTTGTACTTACCTGTGCATGTACCATTGCCAACACAGAGGCTGGGCACTATTCAGAAATCATCAGTTTTATATACATAAACGTTTTTACTCTTGTGAAACACAGACACATTTGCTGTCATCATGTGCTCCATAAGAAAAATTGTTTTGGGTTTTTCTTTTGCATTTTTTGTTCAATTAAGTTTGCTAAGGGACAATTTTTGGTGGAATACCAAGAGTAGGCCCTGAGGAAACAAAATCAATCAGTAAATGCCTCTAAAGGTCAACTAAAATATGGTTTCTGGCACATGACTGACAGAGTGACCAACATATAGATGTAGAAAATTATGTAGAGAGAGAGATTCTATCTGCAACTTATTTCTAGTGTTTATGGAAATACAGGTTAACAAACCAAAAAAATAAATGTAAAGCGATATCTTTTTATTGAAGTAACTTAATACATTTCTTGACTGAATTTTTGGGAGTTAACATTCCCTTTCTCAGGTCAAAACAAAATGTTAGCAGCTGAAACCTAGCCAAGACAGGTATTACTCGATGAAAAGGTGTCACCTTATATTGTTATTGTATTTTCTTTGTTATCATTTATTTGCGTGCATTCAACTTGACTAACACAGCAACCACACTACTTTGTAGTATTTAAAATTTTATAAGTATTGACAAATTGCTCTTCTGTGCCCTTGTTAGTTTTATTTTCTGAATATAGTATGTATGCGTAAAATACTCCCTATATTATTTTGAGCATTTTGCAGGTTGTAAAGTGAAGTGAGTAGTGATATTCCTCCCCTATCTTCCTGAAATGGGCATTGTAAATCATTATCATTTTATTTATGTCACACCATGCCAATGATAAAATTGAAATTCAAAGTGAGTTGCCACAATATAATAGTATTAAACACTATAACTCAATACAAGTAATAAATTACCATAGAACAAGAAGAAATTAAGACATAAAGCATTTTTTCCAGGGGATCCAAGATGGTGGCAGCAGGCAGCTAAGAGGCAGAGCTCCACTTGATCTGAAATTTGCCTTATGCTTTTACCTCTGTGGATTGTAAGAGGAAAGGCAAGTGGGCGGGTGTCCCTATAGCTCCACACGCTTCGACCCCTATCAGCCCAATGAATGCTCATGTGATTCAGGGTAATGGGCTGTTGATGAATGAGCTGTTGGAGAATTTTGGAAGGGAAAGTTTGCTTCTTTCTTCTCCTGGCTCAATGACCTCGCTTAGTCCATAAGAACATGCCATACTGGGTCAGACCAAGGGTCCATCAAGCCCAGCATCCTGTTTCCAACAGTGGCCAATCCAGGCCATAAGAACCTGGCAAGTACCCAAAAACTAAGTCTATTCCATGTTACTGTTGCTAGTAATAGCAGTGGCTATTTTCTAAGTCAACTTAATAGCAGGTAATGGACTTCTCCTCCAAGAACTTATTCAATCTTTTTTTAAACACAGCTATACTAACTGAACTAACCATATCCTCTGGCAACAAATTCCAGAGTTTAATTGTGCATTGAGTGAAGAAGAACTTTCTCCGATTAGTTTTAAATGTGCCACATGCTAACTTCATGGAGTGCCCCCTAGTCTTTCTATTATCAAAGAGTAAATAACCGATACACATCTACCCATTCTAGACCTCTCATGATTTTAAACACCTCTATCATATCCCCCCTCAGCCGTCTCTTCTCCAAGCTGAAAAGTTCTAACTTCTTTAGAATTTCCTCATAGGGGAGCTGTTCCATTCCTCTTATCATTTTGGTCGCCCTTCTCTGTACCTTCTCCATCGCAATTATATCTTTTTTGAGATGCGGCGACCAGAATTGTACACAGTATTCAAGGTGCGGTCTCACCATGGAGCGATACAGAGGCATTATGACATTTTCCGTTTTATTCACCATTCCCTTTCTAATAATTCCCAACATTCTGTTTGCTTTTTTGACTGCCGCACACACTGAACCGATGATTTCAATGTGTTATCCACTATGATGCCTAGATCTCTTTCTTGGGTGGTAGCACCTAATATGGAACCTAACATTGTGTAACTATAGCATGGGTTATTTTTCCCTATATGCATCACCTTGCACTTATCCACATTAAATTTCATCTGCCATTTCGATGCCCAATTTTCCAGTCTCACAAGGTCTTCCTGCAATTTATCACAATCTGCTTGTGATTTAACTACTCTGAACAATTTTGTATCATCTGCAAATTTGATTACTTCACTCATCATATTTCTTTCCAGATCATTTATAAATATATTGAAAAGTAAGAGTCCCAATACAGATCCCTGAGGCACTCCACTGCCCACTCCCTTCCACTGAGAATATTGTCCATTTAATCCTACTCTCTGTTTCCTGTCTTTTAGCCAGTTTGTAATCCACGAAAGGACATCGCCACCTATCCCATGACTTTTTACTTTTCCTAGAAGCCTCTCATGAGGAACTTTGTCAAACGCCTTCTGAAAATCCAAGTAAACTACATCCACATGTTTATTAACTCCTTCAAAAAAGTGCAGCAGATTTGTGAGGCAAGACTTGCCTTGGGTAAAGCCATGCTGACTTTGTTTGGTCCAGCTATGCAAACGCCTCCTGCAGCCCCAGTGATGGTCAGACTCCTCTATATGTGGTCTTCAGAGTCACCTATGGATGACATTTCAGTAACTCTGTATAGAGCAGGAATTGCTGAGAGCAGCTGAACTGCCGCGAGTTCAAGCGTGTCTGCCAATTTCATTCTTCGTGGGTACCCAATGTTGCAGCAGGAGAAAGTTCAAAGCAGTACTGTTATACTTGCTTTGGCTAGTAACTGCTTTCAGTAACTTTCACTTTGATGAGACCTTCAGCCTTCACTCTTGAGACCATTTGGGATGCCATTGAGGGGCTTGGGAAAATGATTTCTTCCCAACTGGGTATTCTATAGTCTCATAGTAATTCCCTGGAATCTCGAGTTGCAATACTGGAAAACTCTAAGGAAGTAACGGCCTCTCAACTACTTGACTTAAAACGTCTTTCTCTCAAGTTAAACTTTTGCAAGAGAGTCTGATTATGACAATTTATTGTTATCTAATAAGGTGGAAAATTTGGAGAATTCTCCAAGGTGTAAGAACTTGTGATTTGTGAATTTTCCCAATGTCCCTATGGTTTCTCCTAGGAATATGTTTAAGAGATATATGTCAGAAGTATTGAAGATTCCAGAAAATGCATTTCTTTCTATTGGTAGAATATAGTATCTACCTCCTTCCATGTGATAAATTGAGAGTAGAAGATCTCAGGAACACTCACCAGTTTGGATAATTCCAAACTTTAGAATCTGTCTCGGCTAAACCATCCACATTATTGGTGTTTTTGGTATTAGAGTCTGATAGAGATTGTTACTGAAGGGGGGAGCGCTAGGAGAGCGATCCCATCTTGAGGGGATTGTGTGCCCTTGGGCCTCGGCACGACCACAGGGAATTCAAAGGCAGCACCGAGGGTAGGTGAGGCGTATCCCCGCATGGGTGGAGACAGACGGCCTGACCCTCTGCCGGACCTTGATGCTTCTGGAGCCAACACAATGGTGTTTGTTATTGAATAGTCCTCTGACTGTTCCCAGCTCTTTCGACCTGCCACAAGGAATGACAAGAAGCAGCAGGCCGGACTATGGGCGAGGGCAGACGAAGGCTCAGGAACATAGAGACTCTAGACGACGACAAGGAACTTGGAGATACAGACGAAGACCCCCTTGAGTGTGCAAATGAAGACTCTTGCAAGGACTTTAGACGAAGGTTCATAAGCAAGGTACTGCAGGCATAGGTATTCAGAAGCAGGATCAAGTACTGGGTTGAGACTGTGACGCAGCGTGCCCTACACAGCCACTACCCATGGGCTGGTCGCAGACCACGCTTGAATGCGAAGCAGGCTCTAGACGAGGTGTGGAATAGCTGAAGCTGGAACATGGCGAAGATTCGGTAGAAGCCTGTACCAAGGCGCGCCCTACACAGCCCATCCTAGGCTGGGTGCGGACCACGCTGGAATGGCACAGGTTCAGTCAGAGTCTTAGGCATGGACGGATGCAGTGCAAGGAACTCCGAAGACCGGGACGGAACAAGCAAGGATTCAAAGACAACTCAGGACTGAAGCAGAAGTCTTCCGGAGGCTTGAACTTGTGCAGGTGAAGATAGCCTAGTACCATGAGCACCCACACAGCCACTACCCATGGGCTGGTCGCAGACCACAACATGGCACGCCAGGAAAGGAGGCGACAAGGAACCTGGGGTACAGGACATCAGGAACAGGCGAGGAACATCAGGACTGGATCACAGACATCAGGAAGAGGCGACGGACATCAAGACGAGACATGGAGCTCCAACAAAGAACGAAGGCCTGACGGCGCGCTGGAAGGCGAGGCATCCAGAAGCATGTAACTCCAATGTAAGGCCAAGCGGAACTGAAAGAGAAGTCCTTTTATAGTGCAGGAAGCAGGCAACTCCCTGGGAGGAGTTTAGATGGACCACACCCGGCTGGCCCTATAACTAGAGAGAAGAGCTGCGGGTTACCCCTTAGGAAGAAAGGGCGAGGCCCAAACCAGAGAGTCCAGGAGGAAGCAGAGCAGGCCTCGGGCAGGCCCAGATGGCAACGAAGGCCTCCCAGGCCATGGAGCAAAACCGGGATAGACTGTCTAGGCAAGGCCCCGGCTTCGGTGCGGCCTCCAGAGAAAGGTGAGAGGCCTCCTGTGGCACAGCTACAGGAGGAATCGTAACAGAGATTGGCTTCTTAGAATGTATTTTAGCCATCAGACTGCTACTTTCTTCACTGCAGATATGGCAAAAACAACTCAAAAGAAAAGGAAGGAATTTCTACTATTGAGACTTAGAGCTCGATTTTCTAAGGTTGCAGACCTTAGAAAATCTTGCAGTAACGGGGGGGCCGGAGGGCGAAGCGGGAGGTGGGCCTGCGAAAGCCGGCAGCCATCGCACCACTGCGGTGCGCTGGCTGCCGGCTTTCGCACTGAATAACTACACCATAAAAGGTATAGTTATTTGGCGTGAAACTGGTGGCGATAAAGGTCCTTACCTTTCACCGCCAGTGATGTCTGCGTAGCGTCGGCCCCGGTGCCGCCCTGACTCCTCCTCTTCTGGGGCCGACTCCGCCCCGACTCCGCTCCCATTTAGTGATCGCACGCGAAAAGGGACTTTTCGCGTGCAGTCGCTTTTGAAAATGACCCCCTTAGAGTGTTGCAGTTCGGGGCTCAGTGTTTTTCTTAAATTCCCTTGCAAGTGGTATGTAAAATATAGGAATACTATGGATGTTCTCTTTGAACCTAGCCAACTTTCTTTTTTCTTAGCTGGTAAAGTTGTAACTTCTGATACTCCCACAGCTGTGCCAGAGGCTTCCTTGTAGATGGAAACATCTAGGCATTCTCCTAAATAGGATCCTGGGGCGGTGCTGCTTATTTGTTTTTTTCCTATGTCATATTTCAAATTCTTTTCTTCTTGGATTCTGATATTGGAATCCCACTATTAAGGGCTTGATCTATTGTTGAAATTGCTTGTATTTGTTATGATCCTGCCCGCGGAGCTACTCCCTGCGAGCAGGCTCCTCACCTCCCGTGCTGCTTGTTTCCTGTTATAGCTGGACGCCGCTGACGCCAGGCCTTCATCGTGGCAGGAGCCGTGCACCTGGCTTGCTTCCACGCAGCCAGTAGGCCGCTGTTACCGCCGCCCCCGCAGCCCGGAGAACGCTGCTAGAGTCAAGTTTCCCTAGTGGCAGAGAGCCGTGAGTCAGCTGTTCCTTCAGCGGCATGGAGCCGCCACTGCCGGGGTTAGTCCTGCAGCCTGGGGCTGCCTCTGAACTCCTCTTTGCGGCACTGACGCCGCCAGCTGCTTCTTCCTGCATTCCTACGTCTTCAGCGGTAGCATGGCTGCTCTCCAAGGTCCTGCCCCCTTCCTAAGGGGCAGGCCCGCGTCTTCTTCCCCTTCTTAAAGGGGCAGAGTAGGTGGGGTCCACCTGGCCCCACTGGAAGTCAGCTCCTCCTGGTTTCCTGTGCCAGCCCTATTTGAGGGCTGCTTCTCCACTTCAGCTTTGCCTTGCATTGGAGTTACTTGTCCCTGGAAGTCTCGTCTTCCAGCGCTCCATCAGGTCTTCGTTCTTCGTTGGAGCTCCATATCTCACCGTGCTTCCTGAGTCTTCGTTGCTTCCTGTGGCTTCCTGATGTTCCATGTCTTCATGTCCTGAGGTTCCTAGTCCAGGCTTCCTGATGTTTCACTTCCTGATGTTCCAGGCTTCCTAATGTTTCACTTTCTGATGTTTCCGAGGTTCCGCCTTCATTCGCTCATTCCGAGCCCTCCTGACCCTCCAGCTCCTGTGGTTCTCCAGATGACACCTTGCTTCGTCATTGGAGTCTCATCTCAGCTGGATCCTTGTCCTGTGTTTCTGAGTCCTCTTGACCCTACAGCTCCTGTGGTTCTCCAGATGACACCGTGTTTCGTCATTGGAGTTTCATCTCAGCTGGATACCCTTCCTGTGCTTGTTCCGCTCTCCACGTCGTCCATGACCAGCCTCTTCAGGTTGTGTAGGGCATGCGACCAGCCCATTGGGTCCGCCTGTGTTGGTGGGCTGTGTAGGGCGCCCTGAGAGACAGTGCAAATGTCCGAACCTTCCAAGCTTCTCGTCTCGTCCAAGACTCTTCTAAGTTCCTCGTCTTGTCTAGAGTCTTCCAAGTTCCTGGTGCTCATCCAGAGTCTTCTCGTCTCAAGTCTTCTGTGTCACAAGGCCTCCGGCTGCCCTCATTCTCAGTCCGGCCTGCTGCTTCTTGCCAATACCTAGTGGCAGGTCTGAAAGGTCTAGGAACGGTCGGAGGACTGTTCACTAACCAACATAATGTTGTTGGCTTCCAGAAGCATGCAGGTCCGGCAGAGGGTTAGACTTTGTCTTCGCCCATGCGGGGACACGCCTCGCCAACCCTCAGTGCTGTCTTGGATTCGTCTGGGATCGTGCCGAGGCACAAGGGCACACGAAATCCCCTCAAGTTGGGATCGCTCTCCTAGCGTTCCCGTAACATAACATTAATCCTAAAATATTTGTTTTCTATTTAATTTCCTTCAACTTTGGATTTTCTTAATCAAGTTTATCTTGTGAATATGATTGAAAATTGAATTTAAGAAAAGACATAAACCAATAATGTCAATAATAAAAACTAATTAAAAAACCTGGGCTTTTTGGCACTCCCAGAGCTTCACAGTAACAATCTCAGCAACACCGTAACCTCCCTTCCTGCTAGATGCTGTTCAAATTCAACAGCATCTGTATGTGTGTCCTACTTGTCGAGCAGTTAAATACCAATTAAAAAACAAGCTGAAATATCAAAATGAAATGTAAATATAGTATTTGCTGTGAATTTTGAATTTTTGTGATCCTGTGGTTGCACAGGACATCTCAAATGCTTGAAAGGGGTACAGTTGTCATAAAAAGCTGAGAACCACTTTACTAGAGCTGCACAAAACCAGAAGCCCACAGGAGTGTTAGCGAGAACAATGGAGACTGGGGGGAGGGAGGGGAGGGTGAGAGTGAGCAGTGGAGGTTGGAGAAGGGGAAGAGATAGAGAGAGTGAGCAGTGGAAGCTGGGGAAAAGGTGGGGCAAGAGTGAGCAGTGAGAAGCAGAAGAGAGTGGGGAGAGGGGAAAAGAATGGATCTGGTATGTGGCATCTCATTAATCTTTTAATCCAGAGTGGATGGAGATCAAGAATAGGCAAGTTCATCCTTCATATTAAGGGGCCAACATACTAAAGTGTGTAAAGGCCAAAGGAGACCTCCATCCTGACAGAAGGGAGCCCATCCTCTGGTCTCTCTTTCACTGCCTTGGGTAGGCTTTATTAGCTACCCCATTCGACAATGGCTTTGTAGTGAGGGAAGCAGAGAAACCTTTCTGGCTCTAGCATGCAGAATGGTACCAGCTGACCTCAGGCATAATACTAGGCTAGAATGCAATTACAATTTGTTTCAGCTAGATTTTGCATTATTGTTCTTGTTCTCATGCTGTTGTATAGTTTAATAAATGTTATCTTTTTTTGTTTCTTGCAGATGGGTACAAGGAATTAATACCAAGAAAATTGCTTTCATCGACAACAAAACCATCTGCTATCCCTGTGGGAATTATGTCATTTTTTTGACATAGAAACGAAGGAGCAATCTGTGCTGCAGTGCATCAGCGGAAGCATTGGTGCCTTTGCTGTAGATGACAGTGGAGGAGTGTTAGCTTTTTCAGACCAAAGGCTTAATCCGACCATCTATGTGTATACTTTTCCAGGGTTTGCAAAGAGGGCAGAATTAAAAGGTACACATCTGTCAATGTTAACTACGTCTACTGCATTTTATTGTAAAAAAATAAGAATAATTTTTTGGATTTTTAGTCTCCTCTGGTTCAAGTGATGCTCAAGGCCGTTTATAGCATTGTTATCTAAGTAATAATGCATCAGGTTTTCTTTTTCTGTGGTTGTCCTCTACTTGAAGTCTTATAAATCACATGAAACCAGTGAAGAAGACTTTTCATGTTTGACTGTGGATTATACAGAAATGCAAACAGTTGTTCAAGTACGTACCCGGATCAGTCTAGACAGTGGAAAGTAGGGATGTGCAGAGCAAAATTTTATGTTCATATTTTTTATGTCCGAAAGGGGGTTCCACTTGCGGCCAATATGGACATAAAAAAAATCCAATGAGTTGGGTATATGTACATATGTGCAAAAAAAAAATGTAAACCCCCTCACCCTCCTTAATCCCCCCCCAGACTTACCACAACTCCCTGGTGATCGAGCGAGGAGTGAGGACGTCATTTCTGCAATCCTTGGCGAGAAGCATGTGACGTCGGTGGCACGTCGAGTGACGCGGCGTCACGTGATTCCCGGCTCGTTCGCGCCGGACGGCTCGTTCGGCCCAAAAAGAACTTTTGGCCAGCTTGGGGGGGCCTCCTGACCCCCCCAAGCTGGCCAAAAGTTCTTTTTGGGCCGAACGAGCCGTCCGGCGCGAACTCGCCGTCCGGCGCGAACTCGCCGGGAATCACGTGGCGCCGCGTCACTCAGACGCGACGTCACGTGATTCCCGGCAAGTTCGCGCCGGACGGCTCGTTCGGCCCAAAAAGAACTTTTGGCCAGCTTGGGGGGGCCTCCTGACCCCCCCAAGCTGGCCAAAAGTTCTTTTTGGGCCGAACGAGCCGTCCGGCGCGAACGAGCCGGGAATCACGTGACGCCGGCGTCACTCGACGTGCCGCCGACGTCACATGCTTCTCGCCAAGGATTGCAGAAATGGCGTCCTCACTCCTCGCTCCATCACCAGGGAGTTGTGATAAGTCGGGGGGGGGGGGATTAAGGAGGGTGAGGGGGTTTATATTTTTATTTTGGCTCAACAATCGCGATTTCCCACATATCGAACATATCTATGTTCGATATGTGGGAAATCCGATCGTTTATGTCGAATCAATTTTTTAAGTAAAAAAAAAATATGAGTTGCGTTTTACTAATGCGGTCAATCCGAATGCACACCCCTAGTGGAAAGGAGGCTCAACCCACTGTCTGGATCAGTCCAGACAGTGGGTTGAGCCTCCTTTCCAGCAGGTGGAGACAGACTAAAACTTGCAGGATGCCCTATATCAGGACAGAGCCTATCCTCTCACCCTTCAGTATTCGTCTGTCTCCATCAGGTGCATCATCTCTCCTTCGGTTCTCTGCTGTAGGGTAGTCAGCCTCTTCTTTCTCTTTAGGATCAAGCAAGTACTTCTTTTGGTTCTTGTTTAAAAAAAAAAAAAAGGATCTCTGAAGGAAATTTCTGCCTTCTTTAGTGCTTTTCTGTTTTTTGTGTGGGAGACATCCGTCTCCCAGCTCTTGCCCGGCTCAGGGGGGTTTGTCCCCTTTTGCAGGAGGGGGTTCCCTGCAGAGTCCTGAGTCCGTGGACGCTTCCAGGTGTGGGGACCGATGCTCTCTGGGCCTCGTTCCCCCTCTGGCTGCCGAGAGGGTTTTGAACCCGCTGCTGTGCTCAGTAAAAAAAAAAAAAAAAAAAGGAGTTAAAAGGTGTTAAACTTCAATAAGTTGCAGGTACTCACCTACCTCTAACTTATTTGCAGCAGTTGACCAGCTTTTTTATTTTTTTCTGGTCAGAGTAGGGCTAGAACCAGCAAGAGAAGCAGAAGGCAGCAGGTTTCCCGCCTGCTCTCTCCTGCTGTGCAGGCTGTCAATCAAGCTTTTTTTTTCTCAACTTTTTTTTCTTCAGCCGAGGTTTAGCTATGTGCCGGCTGACAGCCTGTCTTTCTTGTGGGCTGTCCTCTTCGCGTTTTTCGTGTCAGGGCTTCTGCACTTCTTGCCTGCCGGGTGGGGAAGGTCCCTCCTCGGCAGGACAAGCAAATTTAGCCCGGGGCTCCACTCCTCCCGGCATGGCTAGGCCTTTCCCGGGTCGGCAGAGCCCGGGAACGGCCGCCATCTTGGATTTTTCATCGGGGCCGATTTCAGTGCTCCCTGGGGCTGGGGGGCTGGATTTTTTTGATTTAACCCCGATTTGGCCCCCGCGGGTCCCCAGGAGGGGGTCCTGACCTTCCCTCGCCCCCCCCCCCCCCGGCAAATCCAGGGTCCCTTTTTCCGCGGATTTCGTCCTCCTCATGCACAAATCTTATCTAGCTAGCCTGCATGAGCTGGATGAAAGCCCCCCCCTTGCCAAAAATCCCTCGTTCAGCGCCGTTGAACACTGGACCGGCCGCGGAGCCTCAGGGACCAGTTCGGGTGCGGGTGGTCCTGGGGGTGCCCCCCCCCCCCCCCCCCCGGTGTCTCCCGGGTCCTTGGACCCCGCTGCTTCCTCGGATTCGGCGGATGCCCCTCCCCTAGAGGGGGATGACCCCAGAGCCTTCGTCTTTTTCGTAAGGAGGAGTTAGAGCCCCTCCTCCCTTTTGTTTTGGAGGAGCTGGGTCTAGAAAGTCCCTCCGTGGATAATCTCATGGCCTCACTCCCTAAGGATATGAACCCGGTTTTGCCAAGGGGGCACTCGCAGTCCCCTGGTAGCCTTAGAAGCTACCAGGGGAGCATCACCTACAGTGCCTTGCGGCCTCTCACATCGCCGGAAAAGACAATGTTCAAGCCGACTTCCTCAGCCGGCAATCGCTCGATCCGGGAGAGTGGGAGCTCTTGGACGCGGCCATGGCTCTGATAGTGGACAGGTGGGGTCCTCCTCATCTCGACCTCATGGCAACTCTGTGCAATGCCAAGGCCAATCGGTTCTTCAGCCACTGGCGGGAGCACGGCGCAGAGGGCGTGGATGCTCTGACTCTCCCTTGGCCAGCGGACGTCCTTCTGTACATGTTTCTCCCGTGGCCTCTGGTAGGAAAGATTCTCAGGAGAATTGAACTCCACCGGGGTCCGGTGATTCTCGTCACTCCCGAGTGGTCGCGAAGGCCGTGGTTCGTGGATCTCATCAATCTAGCGGTGGACGGGCCCCTGCGCCTCAATCATCTCCCTCGTCTCCTCCGGCAGGGGCCTGTATTTTTCGACCAGGCCAATCGCTTCTGTCTAGTGGCCTGGCTTTTGAATGGCATTGCCTGAGGCGCCAAGGTTATAGGTAGGAGGTCATCTCCACCCTGCTGCGAGCCCGGAAGCAGTCGACTTCTCTGGCCTATGTGCACATCTGGAAGGTCTTTGAGTCCGCATGTACGGAGGCGGGTGTCCCGGCGCGCTCCGCCTCGATCCCTTTGGTTCTTTCTTTTCTTCAGAAGAGTCTCTTTAAGGGTCTCTCCTTCAGTTCCTTACGCGTTCAAGTCTCTGCACTCGGCTCTCTCCTGGGTAGGGTGGACGGTCATGCCTTAGCTGCTCACCCGGACGTGATTCGTTTCCTGAGGGGTGTTAGACACCTCCACCCCCCCCTCCCGGGCCACGTGTCCATCTTGGAGTCTCAACCTGGTCCTTCGTGCTCTCTGTGCGGCTCCCTTTGAGCCTCTTCGCCACGCTACGCTCAAGGATCTTACTCTTAAGACTGTCTTTCTAGTCTCTATTTCCTCTGCTCGTCATATTTCCGAGCTTCAGGCGCTGTCCTGTCGGGAGCCCTTCTTGCGTTTTTCTGATTCCGGGGTCTCTCTCAGGACGGTTCCTTCCTTCTTGCATAAGGTTGTCTCCGCCTTTCACATCAACCAGTCGGTAGAACTCCCCGCGTTCTCTCCGGAGGAGATTGCAGGTACGGCTGGGGGCGACCTCCGTCGGCTGGATGTCAAGTGAGTCTTGCTTCGTTATCTTCAAGTCAGCAATGACTTCCGCATATCAGACCATCTCTTCGTCCTTTGGAGTGGTCCCAACCGGGGTAAACAGGCTTCTAAGACCACGATTGTGCGGTGGTTGAAAGAAGCCATTTCCTCGGCATATCTTTGTCAGGGTCGTCCGCTTCCTGAGGGTCTGAAAGCCCATTCTCTCCGTTCTCAGGCTACTTTGTGGGCGGAGAGTCAGTCTGTCTCCCCGCAGGAGATTTGTAGGGCTGCCACTTGGACGTCTCTGCACACTTTTGCTCGGCACTACCGTCTGGATGTCCACGCCCCGGTGTTCAGTTCCTTTGGGCAGCAAGTGCTTCGAGCGGGACTGTCTCGGTCCCACCCAGTTTAGGGAAGCTTTGGTACATTCCACTGTCTGGACTGATCCGGGTACGTACAGGAAAGGAAAATTAGTTCTTACCTGTTAATTTTCGTTCCTGTATTACCACGGATCAGTCCAGATGCCCTTCCCTGTCTGTCTTCTGTCCTCTCGAAGCTTGTTTTCTTGCAGGTCTGCAGATTTTCATATTTTCCTTGGTGCAAGATTACTGAGCAATTACACCGGAAGCCTTGGTGGTTATTTTATACCAAGTTTATGCAAGAGCGTATAGGTATACCATGCTTCTACATTAATCTATGGTTGCTCCGTTGAGCTTTTTGGTTACTTGCTTGATCCTATTCTTGGGTTTATTGTTTTATGCTTTGACATACGTTATACTGAAGGGTGAGAGGATAGGCTCTGTCCTGATATAGGGCATCCTGCAAGTTTTAGTCTGTCTCCACCTGCTGGAAAGGAGGCTCAACCCACTGTCTGGACTGATCCAGACAATGGGTTGAGCCTCCTTTCCACTGTCTGGACTGATCCGTGGTACTACAGGAACGAAAATTAACAGGTAAGAACTAATTTTCCTATTGCATTTATGTTTTCATTAAGGGCTTTTTTTTCTTCCTAAAAGAATGTTCTTCCCTAGACGCAAAATGGGGGCAATCCCCATACAGAGCAGTGTCTTTACAGTTTTCTCCTGTTTTTGTGTTTATTGGGAAAACAAGGTTTAGGGAATGTTGTGAGGACCCTCGATGTTATATACTGTGAAGGAAATATAATAACAAAACACAGCAATGATGGCTGATAAAGAACAAGTGGTCTTTCCCTGTACGTACCCGGATCAGTCCAGACACCTAGGTTCATCTCCCTCTATCAGCAGATGGAGACAGAGAAAAAAACCTCGCTGACACCGTATCTAAGCAACCGTGCCACCTGCAGCTCGTCAGTATTTCTCTGTCTCCAGCAGATGGCAGAGGCTGTTAATCCTGCAGTTCTGCAGTTGACTAATTTTTTTCTTTTGAGCCTTCCTCCCGGGGGTTTCTTTTATTTTTTTTTAGAATCCTTAGGGCTCTTCCTTGTCTGGTTGAGGCGGCCGAACCAGGGGTTGGTACCCTTCTGTGTGCTTGGTCTGGGCGCCCATGAAGTGTAAATCTGGTTGTCCAGATCTCTCCCTTCATGAGGCCGCTGAGGTGGCTGCAGGCTCTTTACGATACTTTTTTTACAATAATTTTTTGTCTATTTTTGCCTATTTTTCAGGGCAGGTTGTTCATTTTTAACTAAAGCTAATTAAAAAAAAATAAAAATCTATGTTTGCACCGGAGCACTGCTCTACAGGTGAGCGACTTCCTCCCCTTAGGTAGGAGTTTTTTGTGGGGCTCTCGCTATTTGTTTGGGGGACCTTTTCTTCTGTCGTGGTGAGTACCTTCAGAGAAAGGATTTTAATTTTATCTCTACCTTATGGCTCGCGGCAGGGCATGCCGTTCATGTGGCTCTGATTCTTCCCGGCTTAATAGGTCGGGGTTATGCACTGTTGTGACGATGGGGAGGATTCATCTGTGGCTGCTCCCGCTAAACAGCATTGAGTATCGTTGTCTTTTGGACTGGCTGCAACTTCTTTTTTACCTCACCCGGCCGGCGTGGGATTGACGGCCATTTTGGATTTTGCCATGGCAGTTCCCGCATCGCAGGGGGTGGGGGAGGGTCCTCCATCTCTGTCTCCGGCCTGTTCCGGGTTGGGAATGGGCAGGGAGGGCTAAGAGGGGAGGAAATCTCTGATTTGACAGTTTTTCAACCAGACTATGCTGGTTTTGGTGCAGGTAGGCTTTTCTTCGCAGACTTTGTTTTTTTACTTCATGATGCCTATATGGCCAGACAGAAAGTGGCTTGGGGGACTACACAGCTGCAGATTCCACCAGTCCAGCCCACTGAGGGTCCTTCGGAGGGTCCCAGGAGGTCTCCTATGCCTGGTAATAGGGTTCCCTCAGCACAGGGCTTGATTTTTCGCCTGCAGGGTGATGCAGCTGGGGCGGTTGGTCCGGAGGATGCTATCATAGCTCCTGGTGGTACTGGTTTGGAGTCTGACCAAGCTCCCTTGGTGGCTCCGGTTATTCCAGCTACTGAGGACGCGGGTCAAGGGGATGATCCAGTCTCTTTTATTCATGAGCCGGAGGATCCTAAGGTGGTCCGCCTTTTTAAAAGGGAAGAGCTGGGGGTTTTGCTTCCCTTGGCTTACCAGGTTCTTGGAGTTAAAATGCCTCAGGAGAACCAGGATTTGGACGGCGAGGACCCAGTACTAGATGCCATCCGAGATCCTCCAACTTCTTTCCCTTACCACAGTTGGTTAGGAAGTTAGTAGAAGAGGAATGGGGGACTCCCAATTCTTGTTTAAAGGTTGGCAGAGCCATGGGGAAACTTTACCCTCTACCAGAACAGGATTTAGAATTTTTTTCTCTCCCGAAAGTAGATGCGGCGGTGTCTGCTGTGACTAAGCACACCACGATTCCGGTTATTGGTTTGGCCGCTTTAAAAGATGTACAAGATCGTAAGATGGAGTTATACCTTAAAAGGATTTTTGGGGTGGCGTCCCTGGGTTTGCGTGCAGCTCTTTGTTCAAGTTTCTTGCAGTGTGCTTGTCTCTGGTGGGTACAGCAGCTTCAAGGTAATTTGTCTCACTCAGCTGTGGACAATATACAGCTGAGCATGTGGAAGCAGCTGAGGCTTACTGTGCAGATGCCCTCTATGATTTGGTGCGTACTTCCTCCAGAGTAATGGCATCAGCTGCGGCCGCCCGAAGGTTGCTTTGGCTTCACAATTGGGTGGCAGATGTTTCCTCTAAGGCACAATTGGCATCCTTGCCTTTCAAAGGTAAATTCTTGTTTGGCGAGGATCTAGAGCAGCTGATCTAGTCTCTTGGAGACAAAGTCTTCAGGTTACCCGAGGATAAACCTAAGGGTAAGAGATTTTTTTCAATCACGGTCTCGTTTTCGGTCCGACAGAAGATCGCAGCCTACCCGTGGTATGCCGGGACCGCAGAGACAATATTTTTCACAGGGGCAAGCATGGGGACAATCCTTTCGTGGAGTCAGAAGGTCCTTTAGGAGATCTTCTGGTGGCTCCTTGGCAGTGAATCCAGGCTGATCCACTCCATCGTTCCTATTATAGGAGGTCGCTTATGGCACTTTTACGATGAGTGGGCCAAGATCACTCAGGCCAGTGGGTTCTCAATGTGATAAGAAACGGTTACGTTTTAGAATTTGCTCGTCCCGTACAGGAACTTTTTCTAATTTCCCCATGCAGCTATCTGGTCAAGCGGGCGGCGGGACAACTGACTCTAGACCTGTTATGTCGGTTAAATGCGGTAGTACCAGTTCCCAGAGGGAGCTCCATCAAGGGAGATACTCAATTTATTTTCTGGTCCCCAAAAAGGAAGGCTCGTTTCATTCGATACTCGATTTAAAGAAGGTAAATGCAAAACTCAAGGTACCACAATTCAGGATGGAAACCCTCAGGTCGATCATAGCGGCTGTATGCAAAGGAGAATTCCTAGCTTCCTTGGATCTCATGGAGGTTTATCTACATATTCCCATCCATCAAGACTCTCAGTGTTTTCTCCGCTTCATGATTCTGGGTCAACATTTTCAGTTTCAGGCTCTTCCGTTTGGTCTCGCCACAACTCTGCAGACTTTCACCAAGGTGATTGTGGTGGTGGCAGCTTTCCTTCGAAAGGAGGGTTTTCTAATTCACCCATATTTGGACGATTGGTTGATCAGAGCTAAGTCAGAGTCTCTATGCCGCAAGTTGGTTCATCGAGTTCTCGAAGTCCTACAGTCCCTAGGTTGGGTAGTGAATCATGACAAAAGTCAGCTATCACCAACACAAATTTTGGAGTATTTAGGAGCTCATTTCGATACTCTTATAGGCAGAGTCTTTCTCTCTCAAGATTGAATCTTGAAACTTCAGGCCCAGATCCGCCGGTTTTTGTGGTTGCAGGTACCCAAGATCTGGGACTACTTACAGGTACTCGGCTCGATGGCCTCCACGCTGGATTTGGTTCCCTGGGGGTTTTCCCATATGAGACCACTACAGATGGCATTGTTGTCCTGCTGGAAGCCAGTATCAGAAGAATATCATATCCGCTTACCTCTTGAGGGTTTGCCGAGAGACAGTCTGTCATGGTAACATAGTAATATAATAATGACAGCGGAAAAAGACCAAAATGGTCCATCTAGTCTGCCCAGCAAGCTTCCCAAGGTAGTAACTGCCGCTCCATGCAAGTTACCCACATGTTTCTCTTAAAGGTAGTAACTGCTGCTCCGTGCCGGTTACCCCATGTTTCTCTTAAGGGTAGTAACTGCCACTCCATGCCGGTTTAGCTTTTTTATTTATTCCTATCCTCTAGCCTTTTAGGGATCCACAGTGTTTATCCCATGCCCCTTTGAAATCCTTCACTGTATTCAGACTTCCAATCTCAGTCAGGGAGTGGACCTCGAAGTTCCCGATTGGATAGTGGTTACTACCGATGCCAGTCTCTCTGGATGGGGAGCAGTTTGTCAGTCCCATTCGGTTCAGGTATCCTGGTCCACGAGACAGTATGTGTGGTCTATCAACCGTCTAGAGACCAGGGCGGTTCGCTTGGCCTTGAAGGAATTTCTGCCGTTACTACGGAATTGTCCAGTTCGAGTTCTGTTGGACAACGTGACAATAGTAACATATATAAATCGGCAGGGTGGAACCAAAAGCAAGGCAGTGGCTCTAGAGGCGCAGAGGTTGGTGCTCTGGGCAGAACGACATCTAGAGAGATTAGTGGCATCCCACATCACAGGAACAGAGAATGTTCAGGTGGATTTCTTGAGTTGCACACACATGGATCCAGGTGAGTGGGAACTCTGAGACAGCCATGCAGTTAATTTGAGATTGTTGGGGTCTACCTCACGTCGACCTTATGGCGACCTCTCGGAATACCACGGCCTTCTGATTCTTCAGTCGCCGAAGACAGTATGGGGCCGAAGGGGTCAACACTCTGGTTCTACCATGGCCTCAGGGAGTTCTACTATATGTTTTTCCTCCGTGGCCGCTGGTGGGCAAGGTTCTACGTTGCATAGAAAAGCATTATGGAGAGATGATTCTGGTGGCTCCGGAGTGGCCTTGGCATCCGTGGTTTGCGGATCTGGTTAACCTGGCGGTGGACGGCCCGCTTCGGCTACCTGATGCATCTTCTTCGACAGGGTCCTATATTTTTCGACCAGGCTGCTCGCTTTTGTCTAGCGGATGGCTTTTGAGAGGAGGCGTTTGAAAAGGAAAGGTTACCCGGCCTCGGTAGTCACCACATTGTTACAGTCTAGAAGGAAGTCTACTAACCTCTCATGTTCGGGTATGGAATATTTTTGTGTCCTGATGTTCCATCAGGGGAATTTGCCCTCTCAGTGCCTTAATTCCTGAAATATTATCTTTCTTACAGGATGGCAAAATTGAAGGTTCCTCTATTTCAACTCATCTGGACATGATTCGTTTTCTTAGAGGTACGATGAATCTTCATCCTCCAGTTCAGAAATCTTATCCATCCTGGAACCTTAATCTAGTTCTTAAAGCTCTGTGTGAACCTCCCTTCGAGCCGCTCCAGAGGGCTACGTTAAAGGATTTGACACTTAAGGTAATTTTTCTCGTTGCCATTTGTTTGGCTAGAAGAATTTCTGAGTTACAAGCATTATCTTGTCGAGATATTTTCCTTCAGATTTTGGAATCCGGAGTTTCTTTACGGACGTTACCTTCCTTTTAACCAAAGGTGGTTTCAGCATTCCATGTCAATCAGTCAGTGGAACTTCCAGCTTTTCCTAACTTACCGGTGTCGAATCCTAATGCGAGGGAGAACATAAGAACATAAGAAATTGCCATGCTGGGTCAGACCAAGGGTCCATCAATCCCAGCATCCTGTTTCCAACAGAGGCCAAACCAGGGAGCTCAAACGTCTAGATGTCTAGATGTTCGGAGAGCTTTATTGCATTACCTCGAGATTACCAGTGACTTTAGGAGGTCCGATCACCTCTTCGTGCTGTGGAGTGGTCCTAATAGAGGCTCCAAGGCTTCTAAAGCCTCTATTGCACGATGCTTGAAGGAGGCTATTTCTTCCGCATATATTACATGTGGTCGTCCAGTTCCGGAAGGCTTGCGTGCTCACTCCACATATTCGCCAGTGGCCTCATGGGCAGAATCTCAACTTGTTTCCCCACGGAAATTTGCAGAGCGGTGACTTGGAAGGCTCTGCATACTTTTGCAAGGCTATCACTTAGATGTCAGGACTCCGGCAAACCTTCCTTTGGAGAGAGTGTTTTGTGAGCGTGACTCTCCAGGTCCCACCCTGGGTAAGGGCTTTGGTACATCCCAGATGTCTGGACTGATCCGGGTACATACAGGGAAAGGAAAATTGGTTTTTACCTCCTAATTTTCGTTCCTGTAGTACCATGGATCAGTCCAGAGCCCATCCAATTAGAAGGGGGTAATATTAAGGGGAGAGTCGTCAGCTCAACTGTAAGATTGTTCTTTGTTGCATTCCATGTTCTTGTTAATTGTTGTTTAATGGTTCCATATTTTTTGCTATTATCTGCTTTGATATAGATATATACTGATGAACTGCAGGTGGCACGGTTGTTAGCTACGGTGTCAGCGAGGTTTTTTTCTCTCTCCATCTGCTGATAGGGGGAGATGAACTCAGGTGTCTGGACGGATCCGTGGTACTACAGGAACGAAAATTAGCAGGTAAGACCCAATTTTCCTATTTGGTCTGCCCAACAATAATGCTTATGGTAATTATTGCTGCTCCGTGCAGGTTATTCCCATGCATTCTGTTAAGGGTAGTAACTCCCACTTTGTGCAGGTTATCCCCATGTATTCTGTTAGGAGTAGTAATTGTCGCTTCGTGCAGGTTACCCCCATGCATTCTATAAAGGGTAGTAACTAATGCTCCATGCAGATTACCCCCATGCGATCTGTTAAGGGTAGTAACTGCTGCTTTGTGCAGGTTACTCTCATGCATTCTGTTAAGGGTAGTAACTACTGTTCTGTGCAGGTTACCCCTATGCATTCCATTAAGAGTAATAACTAATGCTCCATGCACATTATCCCATGCGATCTGTTAAGGGTAGTAATTGCTACTTTATGCAGGTTACCCCTGTGTGTTCCATTAAGGGTAGTAACTATTGCTCTGTGCAGGTTACCCCCATGCGATCTGTTAAGGGTAGTAACTGCTGTTTTATGAAGGTTACCCCCATGCATTTTGTTAAGGGTAGTAAGTGCTGCTCTATGCAGATTACCCCATTCATTCTGTTAAGGGTAGTAATTGCCACTCTGTGCAGTTTTATGAAGGTTACTCCCATGCATTCTGTTAAGGGTAGTAACTAATGCTCTGGGCAGGTTACCCCTATGCTTTTCAGTAAGGGTGGTAACTATTGCTCTGTGCAGATTTCCCCCTTGCTGTTACGTAAACAGGCGGTTTTCGTGTGCCCATGGGCCTCAGCCCGGACCCAGACCTTCAGGGCCGAGCCAAGGGTTGACGGTGGCTCCGCATGGTCTGCAAGGTGGACCTGGCCACCATGGTCCCATGCAGCCTGGAGGTTGCCGTCGTTCCCTTCGCGGCCTGGAGCCGCCGCCATCTTCCAGCCATCGCTGGGCTCTCTCCGCGGCCTGGAGGCTGGCACCGAAGCCGCTCCTCTTCGCCTGAAGAAATCTGCTTAACATCAAACACAAAAGAATTAAAAAAATTGTAAAAAACGTATCTTTTTACATCAGCCTATAAGATTAGCTAACAGATCTATTTTCACACTTCATTTAGAGATATCTTCTCTCTACTAGCATATTTTAATTGATACTGTAAATTAATGTATTTTAATTTTGATTGTAATGTCGTTTTTACTATGTATGTCATATATGTAAACCGCTTAGACGGTCAGATTACTGCCCTATTCTGCGGTATGTAAAAACTTATAAATAAATAAATAAATAAATAAATAAATAAAATGCCTTTCCTGAGTTCCTTCCTCCAAGCGGCCTTGCATCGGAGCTCTCCTCTCTAGAAGCCTGTTCTGATTCTTCACTTCGTCTTAAGTTCCTTTTGTCTCCGTGATCCTGGTCTCCTCGTCTGGATGTTCCCTTCTGTTCTTCGTTGGAGCTCCTTTGTCACTTCCCTGGATCCTGACATCTCTCGTTGAATCTCCGGTATTTTGATGTCCTTCGTTCCGACGCTCCATGTCTAAGATGTTCCCTGTTCGAGAGGTCCGGATGTCCCAAGTTGTTCTGTGTCCGAGATGTCCAGCTGTCCCAAGAAGTTCCATGTCTGCGATGTTCAGCTGTCCCCAGATGTTTCGTGTTTGAGATATTCAGCTGTCCTCAGATGTTCCGTGTTTGAGATGCCCAGCTGTCCCAAGATGTTCTGTGTCCGTGGTGCCCAGCTGTTCCAAGATATTCCATCTCCAAGAGATCCCTTGGCTTAGAAGTCCTGGTGTCCCAGATGCCTCCGTTGTTCCAGTCCCGGAGGCCACAGATGTCCAGAGAGTCCTGTCATCCTAGATGCCTTCGTTGTTCCAAGTCCTGATGTTCCAAGTCCCGATGTTCCAAATCCCCTGGTGTCCCTCGTCTAGAAGCCTGACATCTATTGTCAGGTCCCGATCCTGAACAGTTCACTCACCCCGGATCTAGTCTCCAGCTGACTGCTTCCTGGGAATAAATCCGTCCTACCCAGTGTCTGTTTTCCTGGTGGCTGGAGTCCTCGTCCAGCAGGATTAGTCGTCGAGCACTGCCCGGACTTCTTCTAGTTTCCAAGTTCCAAGTCCTCGTCTGACTCTTTCCAAGTTCCAAGTCTTTGTCTGAGTCCTTCCAAGTTCCAAGTCCTCGTCTGACTCCTTCCAAGTTCCAAGTCTTTGTCTGACTCCTTCCAGGTTCCAAGTCTTCATCTGACTCCTTCCAAGTTCCTTGTCTGAGTCTCCCAGTGCCAAGTTCCTCGTCTGAGTCTCTATGCTCCAAGTCCTCATGTTCCTGCTCCTACGTTCCTTTCTCTGTCCCAATGTTCCTGTCTTGGCCTGTTCCAGTCCTCAACCTCCGTCTGGCCTCCCGCACTCACCGTTCCTAAGCGGTGCATTAGGAAGAGCTATAGAGTGGCCGAAGGGCTACTCTTGAGACCAGCATTGTGTTGCTGGTCTCTGTGGTGCGCGGAGGTCCAGCGGAGGGGTGTTCCTGTCTTGTTTCCATCCCATTGTTCCTTGCCTCTGTTCTGTCCAGCTCTGTTCTTGTTCCGCCCGTACCTGCACACCCACCTCCCCACGGGGTGCAACTCGTGCCCTACTTCGAGCTGTTCCGTGGCCTAAGGGCTTATGCTCTCCTATGAGCTAGTAACGCGCTCCCGAGTCCTTGTCATCAGCTTCCTTAGGCTGCGCTCGTAACAATTACTGCACTACCAGTTTGGTAAAGCTTCCCTAATTTCTCTTAGCATTTCACTCTCCATCTCACCATTTTGGTCAGGTGGATGGTAGTAAACTCCTATCACTATTCTCTTCCCCTACACACAAGGGATTTCTACCCATAAAGATTCAATTGTACATTTATGCTCATGCAACATCTTTATCCTATTGGCCTCTATGCCATCCCGGACATAAAGCACCACCCCGCCACCAAGATGCTCCTTTCTGTCATTGTGATATAATTTGTACTCCAGTATAGCACTATCCCATTGGTTATCCTCTTTCCACTATGTCTCTGAAATGCCAATTAATTTTATGTTATCATTCATTGCTATACACTCTGATTCTCCCATCTTACTTCTTAGACTTCTGGTATTAGCATACAAACATTTCAAAGTGTGTTTTTTGTTTGTATTTACATTCTGCTTTTCAGTTGACAGGGATAAACTGGAATATTTTATCTTAGGTGAGTTTTTAATTATAAGCACTTGGATTATTTTTATTATTAGTGGAACCTCTCTGTTGGGATGACCTAACTTTAATGCTTCATTAGTATCCTTTGATGATACCTCCCTCCAAACCATGCGCTGCTGAGCGACTGTCGGCTTTCCCCTTTGTTCTAGTTTAAAAGCTTCTCTATCTCCTTTTTAAAGATTAGTGCCAGCAGCCTGGTTCCACCCTGGTTAAGGTGGAGCCTATCACTTCGGAAAAAACTCCCCCTTCCCCAAAAGGTTCCCCAGTTCCTTCCAAAACTGAATCCCTCTTCTTTGCACCATCATCTCATCCACACATTGAGACTCTGGAGCTCTGCCTGCCTCTAGGGATCTGCGAGTGGAACAGGGAGCATTTCGGAGAATGTTACCCTGGAGGTTCCGGATTTCAGCTTTCTACCTAAGAGCCTAAATTTGGCTTCCAGAACCTCCCTCCCACATTTTCCTATGTCGGTGCCCACATGTACCACGACAGCCGGCTCCTCCCCAGCACTGTCTAAAATCCTATCTAGGTGACGCGTGAGGTCCATCACCTTCGCACCAGGTAGGCATGTTACCAGACGATCCTCACGCCCACCAGCCACCCAGCTGTCTACATTCCTAATAATTGAATCACCAGCTATGACAGCTGACCTGCCCTTCCCTCCTTGGCAGAAGCCCTGGGAGACACATCCTCACTGCGAGAGAGCAATACACCACCTGGAGAGCAGATTCTTGCTACAGGATCATTTCCTACTGCACCAGGTTGATGCTGTCCAATCATGAGACCTTTCCCCTCCTAGGCAGCACCAGGGATGCCAGCCTGGAGTTGGGACTTGGCTATTATGTCCCTGAAGGTCTCATCTGTATACCTCTCTGTGTTGAAATCTGGTGTAGTTGTGGACCCTGGACCGTAGAGAGAGTTAGCTCCACCCACAGGGAGGAGCCCTGTGGAGACTCACTATGGTAGGCATGGCCTCGGCAGAGATGAACACAGAAGAGATATGCTTTATTGTACCGGAATCGTGGGAAATACCCACAGCAAGGATAGAAGACACAGTCTGGTAGTAAGGCAGCTCAATGCAGATATCCCCAGTAGTGGCACGCAGAGCGGGGTACACCAGGGGAATCCGTTCTTGATGGTAACTCTCTGGAAGGATCCGGTAGTGGCCCGCAGCGCAGGGTATGCCGAAGATCAGGGAAAGGAATCCAGAGTAGTGCAGAAGGTCAGCAGAGCAAAGTAGATGACGGTACTTACTCCGGCGTGTAGAAGGGTAGCTGGAATGAGCGCGGTAGTGGCTCGAGGCATGGGGTACACTGGCGGTACGTCAGCTAATAGGTCGAGGCAACAGTAATGTTCTCAAAGCTGAACCAGCGATATCCTGAAGAAGATGGAGTCTCCAGGCAGGAAGGCCCTCCGAGGAGCGGATCACCAGAACATAACAAGGCCCCCGAGGAGCAGGTACCTAAGGCATTCTTAGTTCAGGAAATAGCAAAGTGAGGCGTCTCCGAAATGAAGTGGAAATAGCAGGAAGGAAGTCCTTGCTAACATGTAGGAAGCTTGGAGTGGCTGGGTTAAATACAACAGTCGAGTGACATCATGCGGAGGGGACGCTCCCGAGGTTCCTGCCATGACGTCAATAAGAGAGGCCCTGGTGCGCGCGTGCGTGCCTTAGGAAATCCCAGACTCAAGATGGTGGATGGGATCGCCCACACTGTCCCGGGGACGCCGGGGAAGGCGGCGTTTGCAGCCTGAGCCCGCCATGGCCTTGGAGAACTCTGAAGCAGGGAGAAGAGAGGTGAGCAGCAAAGGTCGCAGCTGTCTGCGACTGACGGGTGCAACAGTCTACCTCAGCTCCTCCAGGTCTGCCATTCTAGCCTCCAGAGATCAGACTCATTCTCTGAGAGACAGGAGCTCTTTGTATCGGATGCACACATAGAATTTCTCACCGGTGGGTAAAAAATCATACATGTGGCATTCGATGCAAAAGACTAGGAGGCCCCCCTCTTGCTGCAGGACTGCTGCCCTCTTTTTAAATGTGTTCAGTTCCTAGTTAGTTTTAGCTTGCTATGGGTGTAGGATTGTGTACAAATTAGGGTCCTTTAAATATATTTGTGTATTCACTATATATCTGGTAGTAACCTACAAGGGAATATTCAAACTCTGGATAAGGTATGAGGAATTTCTGAGTTTAAGTTAAAAGGCAAATTTACTTTTATTTTTATTTTTTCAATTTTTTTAAGTGTGAAAGTGACATTTGCCTATAAATTAAAGGATGAGCTAGGGGTGGGTGGGTTGGGAAATACAAACACATACACTTCTGTTTGTTGCCTGACTTTCTGACTACCTATTTAAAATAAAACGCACAAACTTCTGTTTGTTGCCTGACTTTACTGATTCTTTCCAGCCTCCAGCAAGGTAAACCTCTCCTCTCAGTGCTCCCACTATATGCAGTTCATATGGTTTGCCTGGGTCAGCAAAAGCAAGTACTGGTGCATTACCCAGACATTGTATGATGCTTCTAAAAGGAACCTCACATTCTTGAGTACATCTTATGCCAAAGATCTCTGACATCTTGAATTATTCCCTCTTATCAGGCATCCTTTCTTCTGCTTCTTTTTCATGGGTGGATAACCATGCATCAGCCCCAACAATGGACTTACAATCTTTGAACAATCTTTCACAAACCATTTGTAATAACCACTAAACCCAAGGAATATAACTCTCTGAGGTTGGGTGGACAGGGCCAGGTGGTCAGGGAAGCTATCTTATCAGGATCTGTGGCCACTCCCTCCTTAGAAACAATATGCCCAATATACTTAACCTCAGCTTGGCAAAATTTGCATTTCTCCAATGATAATTTTAGGCTACACTGTGCCAACCAATCAAGTACCTTGAGTAACCTTTCTTCATGCTCCTCTAGGGTTTTTCCAAAGACTATCAGGTCATCCAAGTATACTAGCACTTCTAATAGATTCATGTCCCCCACAGTCTTCTCCATTAATCTTTGATATATAGCTGGGCACCTGAGACCCCTGGGGGAGTGGGTTCAGTTGGTAAAACCCCAGTGGATATATAAATGCGGTCTTCTCCTTGTCTTTTCTGCAAGACTTTCACACAGTCTTACAATCTTTGATTTTCTCCGGTCTGGATTATTGTAACGCATTATTTTCAGGTTTACCAGATTCCGCCCTTTATCCATTACAATTAATACAAAATGCTTCCGCTCGGGTACTCTCAGATACGTCTCGAAGAAATCCAGATTAACTTCAAAACAGTAGTGACCCTGGCATGCATCCACGGGGCCCACTGGCAGTATCCAGCAAGCTGGGTACAATTAAAGACCCTGGTCAGCCAAGACCAGATTGAGGTGGGAGTTCTTCTTTGGCTACCCTGCCCCATGGTGATTGGACAGGACTGTCCGAACTTCAAGAGCCTATGGAATCAGCTCACAATGGTCTTGTCCAATCAAAACACTGAAGAACTGGGATTTCCTGAACTCCTTTCTTTGGAGGATCTTGATCGTTATCATAAAGACTCTAAAACTCCTAAGTCACAGAGGCAATGCCGACAGGACAAATACAGTTATGTTGCTAATAACTATAATATACTATCTAACACATTTCCCTCCTCTTCCAACCTTACATTACTTCCTAGAATTGTTACACTATGTTTTACTGTAATGTTCACTATGTTATAATAATATTTTCAAAATATTTGTTCACTATGTAAACCGTTATGATGGCTTTACCGAATAATGGTATATAAAACTCTTCAAATAAATAAATAAATAAATAAATAATTTAGAGACAGCTGAGGGAATAGGGTCCGAGTCAGGGGAAAAACAGCAACCCACTCAGAATGGGAAGAGGGGATGACCCAGGGAACTTTAGGTGGGCCCAGAGGGAGAATGAGTCTCTTAAGTGGACCCAGGAGCATATACAGAGCTGTGGACAGAAAGGTAGGCCATGGAGCGCAGCTTACAGACTCTGTTTCTCCTTATTTTGTGATGAAAGAGGATCTACTTTACTGAGTCACAAAGGGAAGTCTGGAGGGGGATTTGACAGAACAACTCCTAGTTCCCAAACTGTATTGTCAGAAGGTCAACAAGATCTCAAAACTTGATGCATACCCATTGCCATGAATGGATGAACTGATTGAGTGTCTGGGATCAGCCCAGTTCATCTTTACTCTGGACCTTACAAAAGGCTATTGCCAGGTACCTTCACCAGCAGCGAAGGAGAAGGCTGTGTTCCCAACACCAGGGGGACTATTCCAGTTTACTGGCCTCCATGGCTCGCTTGCAACTTTTCAATGTTTGGTTGACCACCTGCACTGCCCATATCAAGGTTACGCAGCCACCTACTTGGATGACATTGTGATGTAAAGCCCAGATTGGAAAACATATCTAACCTGAGTCCAGGCCATGCTAACCAGTCTGAGGAAAGCAGGACTAATGGCTAACCTTAAGAAGTGCTGGGAGGGCAAGACATTCAGTATCTTGGCTACATCCTGGGGAAGGAAAAAGTCCATCCACAGACTGGGAAGATAGAGGCGATCACACGGGTACCAGTCCCACAAACAAAGGTAAAAGTGAGAGAGTTCCTCGGCCTTACGGGGTATTACAGAAGGTTTATCCCCAACTATTCGGAGAAGGCGGAGCCTCTCATATGGCTATTGTTGAAGATAGTACCAGAGAAGTTTCAGTAGTCAAAGGAAGCAAAGAGGCCTTCTGAGTTTTGAAAGAGGCAATTTCCTTCAAACCAGTCCTGATAAGTCTGAATTTCACAGAATCCTTTACGGTATAGATCATTCAATGCTTCAGATGTAGGCTTGGGAGCAGTCATAGCCCAAGAGAAGGATGGCCAAGAACATCCTGTGACATATAGTAGCTGGAAGCTGATGTCCCTTGAGAGGTGTTACTCAACAGTTGAGAAGGAGGCCTTGGCATTCAAGTTGGCCTTAGAGGCTTTGCGCTATTACCTGCTGGGATGGCAGTTCACACTCATAACAGACCACCAACCGCTCCTATGGATGAATAGAAACAAGGAATCCAATGCGAGGATGATGACATAGTGTTGCGTCCGTCGGTCTCAGATGGCTTCGACCTCTGTGCCTCACCTTTCTTCCTTCTTTCTCCTCAAGCCTTGGGAAGATGGCTGCTGCTGCATCTTCATGCCGCTCTCTCCGGCGTCTCTGGAACGGCAATGGCGATGGTGTTCGCCATGATTTTCCTGAGGGCCTCCTAGGGTGTGCGCATGCACGCTACCCACGTCTTTATCCATGTCATGGCGGGAACCTCGGGGGCATCCCCTCTGAGTGACATCACGACATCTTGGTATTTAGCCTGCCCTTTGTTTGCTAACAAACAGCTCGATCCAGTATCGTCCGCTCGAGGATTGCCCGTCTGTAACGTGCTCGTAGCGCACAATTCGGGCGCGCAAGGCAGTTCGGCGATACAGTGTCCAGTTTCACGCGTCCGTATCGCTTCTGAAAACAGACGCATAACCCTTTCCGCACCCGGCATGTAAATGAACGAAAAAGCTGTATAATGAAGGAATTAGCTATTCCCCTGCGATACTGTAACGGGCGCTGATATTATCTCCTCCGTAACCCGCTGTTCTGCCGCGGCCTTAACCTGCTAGTTTACCGCCTCCCCCTAGTAGGAGTTAGTGTAGTGTAGTGTAGGGTAAAAACATTGCTTACCCGCCCTGGTCCCGTCCGGTCTCCTGCAGCCCCGTCCGGACCGGACGGGGCTGCAGGAGACCGGACGGGACCAGGGCAAAAAAAAACAAACGAAAAAGTAGCAAGGCTCGGGCCTGCTATGGTAAGTGTAAAAAGTGTAAAAAACAAAAAACCTGTGTGTTATATAAAAAAATAAAACAATTTTAAATACCTGTCGGAGGGCCGTGGGTCCAGGCGGCCGGTGGGCGGCGGGCAGCCATCAGCGGCATCCGGTAGTCCCTTCTCCCTTCCTCCCCTGCCTGGATGAGCGCCAAAATCGCACGGGCGGGTCGGCAGCGGGGGGGGGGGGGGGGGGGCAGCAGCAGGATCCGGGAGCGGCGGGTAGGCAGCAGCGGGGTCCGGGGGGTCCGGGGCAGCGGGGGGGCGGCAGCAGGATCCGGGAGCGGCGGGTAGGCAGCAGCGGGGTCCGGGGGTGGCAGCGAGATCCGGGGAGCCAGCAGCGGCAGCATGTTCGATCGCGCAGGCAGGTAGGTGGCAAAGTAAAGATGGCCGCCTGCACGGGAAAATCGTGCAATTGGCCGCTGAAGACGTGACGTCACGACGTTTGGCGTCACGGGGTGTGACGTCACGTCTTCAGCGGCCAATTGCACGATTTTCCCGTGCTGGCGGCCATCTTTACTTTGCCACCTACCTGCCTGCGCGATCGAACATGCTGCCGCTGCTGGCTCCCCGGATCTCGCTGCCACCCCCGGACCCCGCTGCTGCCTACCCGCCGCTCCCGGATCCTGCTGCCGCCCCCCTGCTGCTGCCCCCCCCCCCCCCCGCTGCCGCTGCCCCTGCCCCCCCGGACCCCGCTGCTGCCTACCCGCCGCTCCCGGATCCTGCTGCCGCCCCCCCCCCCCCCCGCTGCCGACCCGCCCGTGCGATTTTGGCGCTCATCCAGGCAGGGGAGGGAGGGAGGAAGGGAGAAGGGACTACCGGATGCCGCTGATGGCTGCCCGCCGCCCACCGGCCGCCTGGACCCACGGCCCTCCGACAGGTATTTAAAATTGTTTTATTTTTTTATATAACACACAGGTTTTTTGTTTTTTACACTTTTTAAACTTTTTTACACTTCCTGGTGCCTGTCATTTCAAATGTCATTTGAAATGACAGGTACCAGCGCACCCAGGTTACTGTATAGGCGCTGTTACAGCGCCTATACAGTAAAATGGGTTGCGCGGGCATAACCCTTCCCTAACGCTTCACAGCCGCGGCATGCATTTGCATGCGATTAGAGGAGAGTATCGGGGAGTTAGTGAAGAGAACTGTGCGTGCGGGGAGGAAGGGTGCGCCTGACACTACCTCACTGTTTTTACCGCGGCCTTACTGGATCGAGCCGAAACTGAGTTAGCAAGGATTGGATTGCCTCCGGTCTAAGCTGCTCTGCCGCTTCCCAGCTGCCACAGGAAGCTTTCTCTCTGCCCTTCGGGGTCTTTCATCGCTAACCTGTGTACCCGTTCCTCGGGGGCTCTTATGCTCTCTTACAGGTGCCTAACTGGGATTTCGGGTACTTGCTCCTCGAGGGCCTGCTCTTCCTAATCTGATGCCTTACTGATCTACTTCTGCCTGCCAGGATCTTCATCAGTACAGCTATCTACTTCAGTGAGTAACTAACCTTATCAGTCTGTCTCACCTTCAGTGCTCATAGTCTGCATCCGGGACTCTCTTCTACCCTGCGCTGCCTACCATCTACTCGAGTGTGGGACTGGTCTCCTCTGCTGAGGACCCCTGGACTACATCTACTGGGTTACCTCACTGCTGCCGCTCCCTGGGTGGTACCACCAAGCTGTATAATAAATACAAATTCTCTGGGTCTGCGTGTATAGAGTCTAGCCTAGTACTGCGGTTCCTCACGGGGCTCCTCCCCGTGGGAATGGCCATCACTGCAGTACCCAAGAGTCCGCTCCAACACCTCAAAACCATAACCCATAGCTCCTGGCCCTACAGCCCTTCAACTATAAAATACGCCATAGGGCAGGCAAGGAAAACAACAATGCAGATTTCCTGTCTAGAGAGGTGTCCCTAGTACAGGCAGGTGCTCATTCCAACAAGGCTGAGCTGGGGGGAATGGGGGGGGGGGGGAAATTTGAGGGAGTATACAGAAAACTCCCTCAGATTACCTTAAACATTGGGCAGAGCTGTCTTGCCTGTCCTCTTTAAAATACAAACTCACAGGGAATCCTGGGTGAAGGAAGGAGCCCCTCACCAGAGTTAAAGAACTCAGGGCCTGGAAGGTTTAGAGATGCTCCGGGGACCGGGCCTCCTTATTCTTTCTGGCTGTTTCCAAGCTGCTATTGCCAAGTTACTACAGGACCATTCTGGTTTAGGGAGGGAGAACACCACAGACTGAGCTAAACTCATGGCAGCAGGGTAGGCAGGCAGAAATGGGCAGGCTGGCTGGATTCATTGATCCCCATTTTCCGACATTGATTCAAAATTAACTTTTTCTAGTACCAGGGACCAAGCGCAGGGTTTCGTGGTTGTGCTGTTTAATGTCTCTTAAACCAGTTGGTCTTGACACTTAGCAGATGCTGTGGGTGAGGAGGAGGAGCAATGAAAAAATAGTCTTGTGACTCCATGCAGCCAAGCCACACCAGCTGAATCTAAGATGACTTGGCAACCTACTTTGGCCAGCAAGTTGATAGAGTTAAGTGGAAACAACAGGAGAATCTAACCCATCTCAGAAAGTGTTTTGGCATTCTTGTCTAATTTGTAGTGAAGCCTTGACTAATATCCTTGTTCATTTGATTTTTCAGGTGGTGCTCAGCTGGACTATACCTTGCTTGCTTTCAGCTCTTGTGGCCCGTATCTGGCCAGTTACTCATCCATCCCTGACTATACACTTACAATATGGTGAGTGCCAGATATTTTCAAGTTTTTAAGAGTTGGAATTTGTGTTTGTAACTTAAAGCAGCAGCACTAGCAAATGTTTCAGTGATTCATGTGGCAGTTACACAAAAATCATTAAGATTTCCCTTTTCTCATTCTGATTCTTATGTCATTCCTTTGGTGATTTTAGTTTTTACAGTTTTCCAATGAATGCTTCTTTTTCCTAGCCATGCCCCGATTATGAATCTTAGTGAATTGGTCAATGTCAATGTCAAATCACTCCCCGCAGTTAGTAGGGACAACTGTACAAGTTACCACAAATCTCTATTCCCCACCCCTCAGATCTATATTTTTTTATAGTGTTTTTATTTTTTTATTTTTTATTTTTTTTATTTTTGTGTTCTCACCCAAAAAAATATTGAAAGTAGGGAAAGGATGGTTTCATACGATAACTGCAATCTGCTGTCGTCAGCCTTGTATGCAGTATAGTTATTAAATGTAATCATAAACCAACCTTCCTCCTACCTATACTTTATTTTTTTACTATATTTTAATAAGATAAGAATATTTTTCACTTAAAAAGTCTTTATAGTGAATCATATGAGATTTTACTAAAATAATTAAAGTCCATCAATCATTCATCGGTGAACATATATTCTTGCTGCTTACAAACGTATTATTGAATTTGAAAAATGACTCACTGATTAAATGTCACCAATCTATCGTTGTTTATAAATGCGTCAATCATTACATCTTCCAATTCCCATTAATTCTTGCTCTTGTTCAAAGCCAATGATTAATAATTCAGTGTAATTAAAACTTCTATTTTTTAAGTCCCGGCATAACGATGTTTAAACTTTCAAATGAATCGCCGCTTATAGTTTGAATCGGCTTGCTCTACTTCCCGTTCCAATGACTCCCCGGTATCATCAAGCTTTCTTCCACCGGGTATATCTAAGCCGCTAGCAATGCGTTAAAATCTTCAGCTGCTCTCATTCAAAGCCGATAATTAATATTTCAATGTTTAAACATTCAAATAGACCGCCGCTTATAATTTAAAATGGATCGCTCTACTTCCCGTTCCAATAACTCCCCGGTTATCGTCAAAATTTCCTCTTCCGGGTACATCCAAACCACCAGCAATACTTTTAAGTCTTCAGCGTCTTTATCATAAAATCTGTTGAATACATATAATACGTTCCCGATCTCCTTAGCTTTACATTTTTGAATCTTCGGCGTCTTTATCACTAATATTTCCCCAACGTTTGTTGGATACTTATAATGCGTTCCCGATCTACTTAGCTTTCGACATGGCCATGTTTCGATAAATGTAATTTATCTTCTTCAAGGGAGTTTTCCTTTCTTCTCCTCCACGTCGGGTTGCTCCTTGCCGCTTGAGAAAGCCTTTTGTGAGGACTCAAGGAGCGACCTGACGCGGAGGAGAAGAAAGGAAAACTCCCTTGAAGAATTGGGGCATTTTTGTGCTGGTTGTCATATAATGCAATAATCATACCAACTAGCCTGTTTACTACAGTGTGTTCAAATTGGGAATGCACAATTTTAACATCTGATTTATTAAATTGATTTAAATCATTGGTAAATCTGAAGTTAAAACCAGATTTAACATAAAAGCATTAACACCAACCCCCCCGCCCACACACACACACACACACACACACACACACACACACACACACAAATGAGTCAAGATTAAAGACCCCTCCCAGTCAATCCTATCACCGCTCCCACCCATTCTGGAGTCAAGGCCCCCTCTGGGTTGATCACCCCCACTCAGGTAGTGTCTCTGAAAATAATCAGCAGTAAGTAAATGTAATAAAATTACTCATGCACTTTGCCTAAGAAATAGAAGATAATTTACAAAAAGAATATGCAAATTTACATTTTAAGTTGATAAAAGAAACCATAATACACTTTCATTCAGAATACCACGTAGCAAAAACATGCTAGCTTGTGTAATGGCTCCTCTGGGTCCACTACCAGTATGGCCCTAGACAGCTCCTTGTTTTGGCTAGTGCTGTATACAGGTCAGTGAGTAGGGGGAGGCACTATTTCTGCAGAACCCCTCCCTTTGAGGGTGCTGGAATGGCCGTCTGTCTGGTAGGGACTTAAAAGCAGCTCTCTGCTGAGAGCTCTGGGCACAGCTCTGGAATTATAGGAGGTGTATGTAGCTTTACCTGAGTTGGATTTCTGAGCCATTCTCTTTAAGGCTCAGGCAAACCCTGCCAGGAGACAGTGAGATAGGGTGGAGATCTGCTTTGTCCATCCACTCTCTGGTGGGTAGAAACTGTATCCGGGGTTGTTTGGGGGATTTTTTCAGACATTGAATTGTAAGAAGTCTGGAGGGACCCCTGGATACTGACTGGAGGGAGGGAACGGGGAACCTTCTCTTTGGGACTCCCAGGCTAGGGAAGATCCCCCACTTTGCCACCTCAGTAGGACAGAGGACTGGCAGTGACCCGGGGAAGAAAAATGTTGTGAGAAGATCTGGGAGGAAGTTTTGGCTGCCCTTTCTTCCTACCCTACTAAGGAAGATCTGGAGCTGCTTGTCCATAAGAGAATCCCTCCCATCAGGGATCCGATACAGTGAGAAAAAGAAGAACAAACAACTAATTGTGAGTAAGAGCTGTATGAGACCTGTGAGGTCGCCCTTTCTGAGGAGAGAGAGAATGTTGACTTTCTGTGCAGAAACAGCATTGTTGCCTTTTCCCACTTTGGAAGGGGTTATCCAGCCCAATCAAGGGTACCCGGTCCACATGAAAATTCCAGTTAGCCCTGGAGGATAGAGGTTTCCATACACAGACAGAGAGAGAAAAGATTGTAATCAAGGAAGAAGTCTGTGGTGCTAAGGACTGGGTTTAATTGTGCTATTGTTCACCCTTATTAAATTGTGGTCGACTTACAGAATAGCCACTGCCATTAGCAATGGTTACATGGAATAGACTTAGTTTTTGGGTACTTGCCAGGTTCTTATGGCCTGGATTGGCCACTGTTGGAAACAGGATGCTGGGCTTGATGGACCCTTGGTCTGACCCAGTATGGCATGTTCTTATGTTCTTATGTTCTTTAGTAAAGACTTTTGTTTGGACACTAAAACCAAAGCCTCCTGTGTAATTGTGGTGGCACTTAAGCACACTCAGTAAAGGTGAAGTACCCCTCTCCCATGGATAAGAGATTATCAAGTCACCCTTAGTACTGCATACCCTGAAAGAAGCAACTTTCCCCCCACCAATAAAGGATTTAGGCCCTGGGGGTAAGAGGTTGTGTACCAGCTAGCCAGGAGTGGTTCCAGTCCCAAAGAGACAGTACATTTCTTTTATGGCCCCATCGTTGGTCAGCATCCATCCAAAGATGGGGTTACATATCATGGGCAGGGCTTCACTTCATTTTTTATTGGTTTCTTTCTGTATGTGCTCATTTATCACCGTTTTACAATTTAAAAATATTGCTGTCTCTGGAAGCGCACCAGTACTTTCCAGAAGAAAAGTATCAGTTCCCCAGAGCAAAACACCTTTCTGATGTCAAAAAGATACTCATTTCATAAACTGCAGTTCCCTGGCCAATTTCAACAGGGCCAAAAAGCATTCTGTGCTCTGCATCTTAGTGCCATTCTGAGTTCCACCTTCTGTCTGCAAGCTTTATTCTCTTTTAATCTTTGAAGGAACTGGAAGGAAGGTTCTTGTTTGTGCAGTAAATCCGAAGTGAAGGAGGACATGACTGATTTGAGTTTTAACCCTATGAACTGGCATCAGCTGTGTCTCTGCAGCAAGACATTTCTTTCTCTCTGGAATGTGGAAAGGTGCGACATGTTGTTTCAGCTCCAGGCAAAGTAAGTGGAAGAGAATGAATAATATAGCTTTTTTTTTTTTTTTTTTTAATGTCCACTGACTCATGATTCACCTCAGAGTCAGCAACTGTTAGTGACATGACCAAATAGAATTAAAGTTCTCATTTTTATTTTGTTTATGACATGCTTTGGGACAATCAGTACGATAATTTAGAGAGTCATTTTCAAAGGGATCTCTGTGGGTAAAGTCGTCGTCCTTCACCCACAGAAATGGCCCTTTAGAAAACTGCGCAACTGACACCTGTGTGAAATTATGCACATACACGCTGTAGGCATCTACTTTTATGCTCATAAAGGCAGAGATGTTCTGGGGGAAGAGTCTGGAAAGAGCTGGGACTTTTGCTTTTAACAAGCATGTACTTAAATTCTCTCAGCAAAACTATGCACACCAAACAGGAGGTGTAATTTTATGTGCACACAGTTATGCCAGGATAATTTTCAATGCGGACTTGCACAGGTAAGTTGGCTTTGAAAATTGGTGTAACTCGGGTGCTTAACAGCTCGCAAATTTATGTGGCTTGTTACAAAGGTTGCCCCTAGATAAGCTCAGAGGATAAGTTTCAGAACACTCCAGCTGGGTGAAAACAGATTAATGTGTCCTGATTGCTCTGTTTGTAAATTATCATCAGCCTGACTAATTCCACACAAACTTCCATAATGCACATACTTTTAGCTGCATCGCCAGGAGGCATTCCTGGGGGAGTGTTTGGGGTGGGCATGACGTGCATACTTGGCAATTTCAAAAGTACATATGCTATTTTTATCCTCCTTGGCTGCTCACGCAAAATAGTAGGTGCAAAGCACATGGGTGCTTTTAGTATGCGCACTATATGCTAAAATGTTTTAAAAATGCTTAGTGCTCAACTGAATTTAGGCACCTAAGTTTTCAGCTGAAAAGTATCCTAAATTTAAGCACCTAAGGCCTAGATTCATCAATAATGCACTGATAACGCATGAATTATAAAAAAAGGGGCATGTTTATGGAACTTGGTAAGTTAGCGCACATGCGGTAAGAACCTATCTACAAGGCCCTCATAATAGTTAATTATTTATATCTCTATAGGAGGGCCACCTGATAGGTTAGGGTGAGGTGTTAGTGGTGGTTTAGGGTTTAGGGGCCAGTTTCACATGTAGAAATAGACATACGAACAGCACAGTACACCTTGGCGAAGATTATATGTCATTTGGAGTGAGGAAAGTCTCAAAAACATCCATCAATCTAGGGTGAGAGAACATAGTAGAAATTTCAACTTTGTGAGACTTTCCTCACTCCAAATGATGTCAAATCTTCATCAAGGTGTACTGTGCTGTTCGTATGTCAAACTCTACATGTGAAACTGGCCCCTAAACCCTAAACCACCACTAACACCTCACCTCAACCTACCATGTGGCCCTCCTATAGAGATACAAAATAGGTGCACACAGTGAGGCCCTCTCCAGAGGTGCTCTCGCTCTCTTTCTCTCCCCCTTCTTCCATCCCCCAAGCCCAGAAATGGCCAAAATGCAATTCATGGACATATTGCACAGCTTAACACCAGGGAAAAGGATGTAGTTATTTCCGGTGTGTTATGGCTATGTTATTGCTTAGGATGCCAATAAAATTTAAATGAAAAAAAAACAAAACAAACTGTGCGATATGGCCCCTAATTTTACTAATTCCCGTCCAATACTCCTCCCCGATCCCGCCCCCTCCCCCCAAAACAATTTGTATTCACACTGTGCACTACAGCGTTTTTCACATGCGAAAACGCATTATCGCATGCGAAAACGCCATAACGCGCTTTATCCCAGGACAAGCAGGATGCTAGTCCTCACATATGGGTGACGTCACTGATGGAGCCCTATTCCGGAAAACTTTCTGTCAATGTTTCTAGAAACTTTTGACTGGCATCCTGAGCCTACTGAGCATGCCCAGCATGCCATGATCCCTTGAGCCACAGGGGTCTCCCTTCAGTCTTCTTTTTTTCTGCGAAGCCATTAGTCTTGCGGTTCTAGGAGTCCTATGTGGTGAATTTTCACCTTACAAAAAAGTTTAAAAAAACCGGAAAAAACCTCGGACACCGTAGGGGTCTCCCTTTTTTACCATTGCGGTAAGTCTCTCAATTTTTTCCGTCGGTTCCGCAACCGTATAATAGTGCCTGAAAGTCATCGACGGCTGTCCGACTCTCAAAATGGCTGCAGGGTTCAAAAAATGCCCTATTTGTTGCCGCACCATGTCCATTACGGACCCACACTTAGAGTGTGTACTCTGTCTCGGGGAGGGACACGATGTCTCGACGAAAGGCAGAAAGCTACGGATGGAGAAAATGGAACATTTGTTCCATCTCCAATTAATGTCTTCGGCATCGACGTCCACGCAGTCGTCTCCGGCTGGAGCGATAAGGAAGGTTGTCCTCAAGAAATGAAGACCGGATTAAGCAGGGGATCGGCCGTCACCAAGCCCTTCAAAGTCTTCAATAAAATCGATGTCGGTCATCGAGAAAGGCATCGAGCACAAGCAAAAGCATTGGCATCGGAGGCCTCATGATCCCGAAAGTGATCCGATAACTGGAGCTCCATGGACGGATCCCGAATCAGCGCCGAAGAAACCTCGGAGAGAGGACGCTCCACCGAGGCCTTCCACTCCACGGCGATCCCAACCGATATCGGTGCCAGGAACTGTACCTCCCCAGGGCTCTGTGGAGGCACCGGAATTGCCTTCACTGCCTCCCCCCATAGCTGCTCTGGTTTCACCAGCTATGCGGGTGGAACTGGACGGTTACATCCGCCAGGCAGTTAGGAATGCGCTCCTCGATATGCCTCCGATGCCAGCACCGACTCCACCATCGAGGCCAGCGCCGGTACCGGTTCCACTTCCATCACTGGTACCCATACCGATGCCAGTACCGTCTCCATCGTCAGTTCCACCGATACCGATGCTGGATGTATCCTTTTTTGCACCGATTTTAGCAAAATTGGACATGCTGATCGGTGCCATCCCAATAAAATCTCTAGAGTTACCGATGCCAGCACCGAGGGAAGAGGACATAGCAAAGGAAATTCCGATGCCTGAACCACTCCCAGGCCCATCAGGAATTCCACGTCCAGTGTTTTCTCCACTGTTCCCGTCAAAACCCATGGAAAAACCGTCGATGCCGTCAATGCCAACGGTAGCCATGCCATCTATACCTCCTCGTCCACATACACCGGATACCTGGGATGATCCCAATACTGATACCTCTTCAAAGGAAGTCCTCTCGGAACCCTCCCCTTCAGAGGAAAGAAGACAATCCCTTCCAGAGGACCTTTCCTTTTCAAATTTTATTAAAGATATGGCTGACATCATAACATTTCAACTGGAATCTGAGGAGGACATCAGACAAAAAACTCTGGAAGTGTTGCAGTTTGTGGACCCACCTAAAGAGGTGTTAGCAATTCCAGTTCACGAAGTCCTTGTGGATTTGCGACACAGGCTCTGGGAGCATCCCTGCACCATACCACCAGTAAATAAAAGGACTGACGCCACATATCTAGTCCAACAAATCCCAGGTTTCCAAAAGACTCAATTACCTCATCAGTCAGTTGTAGTTGAGTCAGCTCAAAAGAAATCCAAACGAATAAAGCCTCATTCATCTAATCCACCGGGTAAGGACAATAGATTATTGGATAACATAGGCAGGAAAATGTTTCAGGGTTCCATGCTTGTCTCCAGAATTGCATCTTACCAGTTATATATGACGCAATATCAGTGTAACTTATGGAAACAGATCCAAGAACTCTCTGAAACTCTCCCCCAGCAATTCCAACAGTCTTTTACTTCTATAATACACAAGGGCTTGGAAGCTGGCAAACACGAAGTTCGTGCAGCGTACAACAGTTTTGAGACTGCATCCAGAATGTCAGCCACCGGTATAAGTGCTCGTCGATGAGCCTGGCTCAAGGCATCCGACCTGAGACCGGAAGTACAGGAAAAACTGGCTGATCTCCCTTGTGTAGGGGACAATCACTTCGGGGATAAAGTAAAGGAAGCAGTTTCCCAGCTAAAAGAGCATTCAGAAACATTAAGACAGCTGTCCTCTGCGCCTCAGGAGTCTCAAGCATCATCCAGAAGGCTCCCAAGGAAAGAATCTAAATGGCCATACTACAGGCTGAAGCATTACTATCCACCTCCTGCCCATGGAAGATCATCTAGGCCACCTCAAAGAACACAGACCAGACAACCAAGAGCGCCTAGAGCTCAACCCCCTCCGCAAACAGGGTCAACTTCGGGGTTTTGAAACGACACCAGAGAACAGCAGCCTGTTTACCAATCCGACCCCAAATTTACCAGTAGGAGGTCAGATCACATTTTTCCAACACAATTGGTCATGCATCATCACAGACCAATGGGTACTCTCCATAACATCTCAAGGGTATTACCTAGACTTCCTCACTGTAACAAACGATACTCCACCCACTTTATCTTGGACAGTACACAGCCAATCCACACTCTTACAAAAAGAATTATCCACCCTTCTGAGAGCCAGGCCCATGGAACCAGTTCCCCACCTCAGCAGGGCAGAGGATTCTACTCCCGTTATTTCCTCATTCCAAAGAAAACAGGAGGCCTACGTCCCATATTGGACCTCCGGAATCTCAACAAATTCCTGAAAAAAAGAAAAATTCAGGATGGTATCATTGGGCACCATGCTACCTCTACTTCAAAAAGGAGATTGGCTCTGTTCTCTGGATCTTCAAGATGCTTACGCTCACATTCCAATATTCCCTCCTCATCGCAAGTATCTGCATTTCCTAGTAGGAAGTCAACATTTCCAATACAAGTTGCTACCATTCGGTCTTGCCTCAGCACCTTGAATGTTCACAAAGTGTCTAGCAGTGGCAGCTGCCCACTTGCACAAGGAAGGAGTGCATGTGTTTCCTTACCTGGACGATTGGCTCATCAGAAGCCAAACAAGACAAAGAGCTCTCAACTCTCTCAAGCTCACAATGTTATGAACTGTGCTGCCCGCAGGTTCCCCGCGAGCAGACTCACTTACCACACTGCCTTCTTCACCCGACGCAGCAGGGATGCCGCCGTCGGGCCTCCTGTGTGGCTGGAGCCGCGGTCTCGCCTGCCCCATGTGGCCCAGAGGCCACCCTGGATCCTCATCTCCTCCGCGGTCGGAGCTGCGGCTTTCCTGCCTCTCTCTGCGGGGCTGGGACCGCCCCAATGCTATTACCATCTTCGCGGCGCTAAGGCCGCATCCCTGGGCCAGAGTGGCGGCTGGAGCCGCCCCTGGGGCTCCCCGCAGCAGCTGGAGCCGCTGCCGACGTCAGGGTCTGCATTCAGGCCAGCCTTGCCTTCTCTATGTCTCTACGTCGGTGCAGGCTGCTGTCCGTGGTCCTGCACAGCTTCCTGCTTCCTGCTCCTTAGGTGCCGGCGCGCGCCTCTCTGCCAGATTTAAAGGGCCAGGCACAGGAAGTGTGCTGGCCCCACCTAGGGAGTGGACTTCCTGCTTGAGCACTATAAAAGGGCTGTCTTCTCAGTCTGTCGTTGCCTTGCATCGGAGTGACATCCCTCTGGAGGCTCCTGCCTGCCAGAGCCTTGTAAGGTCTTCTGTTCTTCATGGAGCTTTCGTACCACGTCTTCATGTCTTGATTTCTTGCCTGAGGTCCCTGACCATGTCCTGATGTTCCGCCATGATCTTCCATGTCCTGATCTGTCAGCCTGCCAGGATGTTCTTCCCTGCGTCTGGTGCTCCTGAGCCTTCCGTTCCTGCAAAGCCGTGGTTCTCGGATGATGTCGTGCCCAAGAATGGAATGGCCTGCAGGTGGGATTCGTCCCCGTGCTCCTGAGCCTCTGTTCCCGCCAGCCATGGGGGAAGCTTCGGATGACACTGGCTTTGTCATTGGCGTTCCTCCTTGCCTGGGTCTTCCCTGCGCTCGTCCCGCTCTCCTCGTCGTCTGTGACCAGCCTCTTAGGGCTGTGTAGGGCACGCAGTGGGACAGGGTGGTCTGCGACTCAGTCCCGTGGGTGGGCTGAGTAGAGCGCCCTGAGAGACAGTGCCAATGTCCTCCTGCCTTATGTCTTGTCTTGTTTGGATCAAGTTCCTCGTCATGCTTGTGATGCCGTCGCATCAACCCAGTCTCATCCAAGATGCCCTCGCATCAATCATAGTCCTGTCTACGTGTGAAGGCCTCCGTCTGCACTCAACCTCAGGCCAGGCCTGCTGCTCCATGCCGATTCAAGCGGCAGGTCCGAAAGGGCTCGGAACAGTCGGAGGACCGTTCCCTACCAACATCACAGGTTGTTGGCTCTGGGAGGGTAAGACCGTGTTCAGCCATGCTGGAGCATGCCATCAACCCTCAGCTCGATCCTGGACGTGTCTGGGGTCGGGCTGAGGCCCAAGGGCACACTAAACACCCTGCACACAACAGAATGCAAGGCCTTTCAAGGCCATCCATGTAGGCCTTTCGAGGCCGGAATGTAACACACAATAACTCTACTCCATTTGTTGGGATTCCTTATCAACTACCAGAAATCCCACTTCACACCATCTCATCTGTTGCAATTCATCGGAGCAGAATTAAACACCATAACAGCAAAAGCTTTCCTTCCAAAAGACCGTGTACAGACACTCACATCGTTAGCAGACTCTCTATGCACACGGGCACAGATGACAGCTCATCAATGCCTCACTCTTCTGGGTCACATGGCCTCCATAGTTCACGTCACTCCTATGGCCAGATTAGCCATGAGACTCACTCAGTGGACACTCAGGAGCTAATGGATACAAGCCATTCAACTACTCACTCAGTGGACACTCAGGAGCTAATGGATACAAGCCATTCAACTTCTGTCAAAGTTTCTAGAAACTTTTGACTGGCATCCTGAGCCTTATGAGCATGCCCAGCATGCCATGATCCCTCGAGCCACAGGAGTCTCCCTTCAGTCTCGTTTGTAGCAATTAGCGTTAGCCAAAAATAAAATAATAAAACATATCAGACTTAACTCCGCGGGGTGGCGGGTGGGTTTCGTAAGGACTACATCCTGCTGTCCTGGGATAACACCTATTACAAGGTAAGCAACCTTACCTTACTACGGTGAGGACCGTAGTTGCTGAGTTACTTGAACTGTCTTATCCAGTTCAAGTAACTCAGCAACTACGGTCCTCACTCCTATGGTGGACAAACATGGACAACTTTCTCACAGGCCTACCTTTCCAACAACCAATTACACAAGTGACATTAACTACAGATGCATCCACCTTAGGGTGGAGAGCACACATTGGCCATCTGCAGACTCAAGGTACTTGGACAAAACTCGAAGCTACCTTTCAGATAAACTTCCTAGAGCTTCGAGCTATATGTTATGCACTGCATGCGTTCAAGGACTCCTTTCCCACAAGACTGTTCTGATACAAACAGACAACACAGTAGCCATGTGGTACATAAACAAACAAGGCGGTACGGGCTCGTATCTCCTTTGTCAAAAAGCAGCACAGATTTGGGATTGGGCTCTAACACACTCAATTTTTCTATGGGCCACTTATCTAGCAGGCATTCACAACGTAGTGGCGGATCACCTCAGTCGTCAATTCCAACCTCACGAATGGTCTCTGAATCCAGAAGTGGCGACCAAGGTTTTTCAACGTTGGGGCCAACCAACAGTAGACCTCTTTGCATCGCAACTGAATTACAAAGTGAACAATTATTGCTCCCTGTACAAGCAGAGAAACTGCTCACCCAGGGACGCCTTTGCTCACCACTGGAACTCAGGCCTTCTATATGCATATCCCCCGATACCGCTAATAACCAAAACTCTAGTGAAGTTACAACAGGACAAAGGGTCCATGATACTCATAGCCCCGTATTGGCCTTGACAAGTATGGTTTCCCATACTTCTAGACCTCTCGATCAGAGACCCAATCCGCCTGGGCACAGCACCCACTCTCATAACTCAGGATCAGGGCAGGTTGCGTCATCCCAACCTTCAATCCTTATCCCTCACAGCATGGATGTTGAAAGCTTGATTCTACAACCTCTCAATCTTTCAACTAATGTCTCTCAAGTGCTTGTAGCTTCACGTAAACCCTCCACATGAAAGAACTATCGTACCAAATGGAAACTGTTTACCATGTGGTGCACATAAAATAGTCTTGACCCTTTTTCCTGCACTACATCATCTTTACTAGACTATCTATGGCACCTCTCAGACTCTGGTCTCCAAACCTCATCTGTAAGAGTACATTTAAGTGCAATCTCAGCTTATCACAATACCGTCGGAGATGCACCAATCTCAGTGCAACCCCTCGTTAGTAGATTTATGAGAGTTTTAATTTAATTTAAACCTCCACACCGACCACCAGTCACAGAATGGGACCTAAATGTAGTCTTAACGAGACTCATGTGTTCTCCTTTTGAACCCATGGATTCCTGTGATGTTAAATTTCTCACTTCGAAGACTATTTTCTTAATAGCCATCACATCTGCAAGAAGGGTAAGCGAGTTACAAGCACTTGTCACATACTCACCCTACACTAAATTCCTACATGATCGAGTGGTACTCCGTACACATCTAAAATTTCTTCCCAAGGTAGTCACGGAATTCCACTTGAATCATTCCATCATCTTGCCTACTTTCTTCCCAAAACCACACTCTCATCAAGGAGAGAGGGCTTTACACACCTTGGACTGTAAACATGCGCTCCCATATTACTTAGATCGCACTACAGCCCATAGGAAATCCACCCAGCTCTTTGTTTCTTTTGATCCAAACAAACCGGGTAAACCGGCATGCAAACTCTATCTAATTGGCTTGCAGATTGTATACAATTTTGTTATGAAAAAGCAGGCCTTCCTGTCCAGGGGCGAGTAAAGGCTCACTCAGTAAGAGCAATGTCAACCTCAGTAGCACACTATCGTTCAGTGCCAATAGCTGACATATGTAAAGCCGCAACATGGAGTTCCCTTCACACCTTTGCGGCTCACTACTATCTCGACAAGGAAGGACGACAAGATTCAGCCTATGTAGAATCTGTCTTAAAGAAATTGTTTCCAAAATGATCCCAATTCCTTCCACATCCAACCTTTCGTGATTTCACGCTGCCCCATTTTTCCCAATAGTACACCAGTTGTTGTGCCTGTTGTACAAGTTATAAGCTGTTGGTCCAATACAAAAATGACTCAGCCTGTAGCTTGCTAATCACCCAAATGTGAGGACTAGCATCCTGCTTGTCCTGGGATAAAGCAAAATTGCTTACCTTGTATTAGGTGTTATCCCAGGACAGCAGGATGTAGTCCTCACGAAACCCACCCACCACCCCGCGGAGTTAAGTCTGATATGTTTTATTATTTTATTTTTGGCTAACGCTAATTGCTACAAACGAGACTGAAGGGAGACTCCTGTGGCTCGAGGGATCATGGCATGCTGGGCATGCTCAGTAGGCTCAGGATGCCAGTCAAAAGTTTCTAGAAACTTTGACAGAAAGTTTTCCGGAATAGGGCTCTGTCAGTGACGTCACCCATATGTGAGGACTACATCCTGCTGTCCTGGGATAACACCTATTACAAGGTAAGCAATTTTACTTTCATGCATGACCAGTTAGGTGCATTGCTGAAAATCTGTGTCAAGTGCCTACCCATTTTTTCCCTGCTCTAACTCCACCCCCAAATTTGCCAACTTTTTAAGCACCTAAATTTAGGTGCCTAATGAAAATAGGCTCACAACTTTGGATGTTCGGCCTTAAGGGCCTCACTGAGTAAGGTGCGGTAAAGAAAAGCAAATGCGTGAAATACAGTGTTAAAATTGTGTGGTATTAGCTAGTTTGTAGTACATTTTCAAAGGGGCTGATTTGGGTGCCTAATTCTCAAAGTTCGGCACTGAAACCCGCTGAACATTTACCCCTAACCTTAGAAAATAAACTACCTGGGTAGTTTCTCTGAAAATTAGCATATAGTATGTGTGCTACAAGCACCCACTTAATTTTCAGTTATACAGACTAGTGGAAATTGTTCCATCACTGTTTTGAAATTTACAGTTTAAAAAGAGACCATGGGGCCAGATGTACTAAAGCAGGAGTGGCCAACTCTGATCTTCAAGAGCCACAAAAAGGCCTGGATTTCAGGATATCCACAGTAAAAATGTATGAGATATATTTGCATGCACTGTCTCCATTATATTCAAATCTAACTCATGCATATTCCTTATGGATATCCTGAAAACCAGGCTTGTTTGTGGTTCTTGAGAACCGAAGTTGGCCACCTCTCTACAGGGTTTTTCCTATTCTTTGTTATTGGAAAGTGTTTTGTACATCAGGCTCCATGATTCAAACTCTGATCACCTTGCCATTCATATGGCCAAATGTCCTGGGATAGAGAAGTCTGCAAATAACATGAAATTGTCTTATAAATGTGTATGAAATTGCTTCATTCACTGCAACGGTTTAGAGCAAGAATGCAATCAAGTAATAAGGAGGTGATTTGTATGTGTTTTTAATTTTAAAAGTAAAACAATAACAACAAAAGAAATGTGTCTTTTTATAATGCTACAGGCAGGAATACCTACATTTATATTATAGATATTTTGTTTGGCACAGAATGGCTCAAGTTCCTTTCACTATCCTTTTCCTTGAACTTACAGGTCATGAGCTACTATATAAATTCAGTATGAGAGACCAATAGTTTTCTGTTTTTCCTTGTTTGTAGCACAGTCAATCTCCCCATTGTAGACGGAACTGTGATGAAAGAAGAAGCTATGTTTGGCAAAGGCATTAGCAATGAACCTTCTTATTATGGGCCCGAAGTTCATGTCTCTGCTATAGCTGGGTTGGTTGGCGACACAGCAGAAACATTTGTGGTAACAATTGCGCTTTATGCTAGCCTTGATTTAGAAATAGATTCATAATGTAAAAGAAAGCATTGATGAGCACTAACACAAGCCTCATGCCACAGGCCTTTTTCAGCTTTTCTGTACAGGACTGATAAATCACATTGTAAATGGGAGATCCCTGATCTAATTTATGTGTGTAGAGATTATACCTCCATCTACAGTTCCCAGGATGGAAGGAGTCCCAGTGAAAGAGCGACATCTACTGACCAAGCATGGGGTGCATGTGTATTGAGTCTAGATTGAGCCATGGTCTGTGGCCCCTGCTCGAGGATTATTACTGCAGCGGCTGAGCTGAATGGAAGGAGGGTTAAAAACAGGGGTACACCCAAGTAGTGGCAAATGGAAGCTCATGATACTGTAGCCACCAGCAGAAGCCATTTCCTATTGAGCTGGAAGCAAGAAGGAGCAGGAGGAAACTTCCAGGCAAAAAAAAATAGAGGATGCAATAAATAAAAAAATAAAGATCATATTAGCTCAGTTTGCTAATTAAAACTCGTAGTTTTTCAGCAAAAATAGAATGCTGCAATGTTCTTCAGCTCTCTCTTTATACGACATTTCTCAGACAATCCTTAGGTGTTAGATTGCTTTAGGATTTACCAAATTGGCCTCTTTCGAAGTAGATTTGTGATATGTGATTATGCTTTCCATTACAATAGTTTAGAAACATGACTATAAATAGAGAGGGTTCCAAAATAACCATGAGTTAGATGGCATTAATAACACAAAATAACAGCACTGAAATCTTCTCTCTAGGGTAGTTTATGTTGCATGATTTATTGTTAGTTTTTGGTTTGTGGTGTTTTATACAGTACAATCCCCAGCTCTTTTTTTTTTAAAGCATGTTGTGAAATTCTCTAAGTCTGCATCAGAAAAGAACAGTTTCTCTCTAGTATGCTGCAAAAGTGATAGACAATCTTAACAAATGTGTATCACATACAGTTAAGAATAGAGAGAAACACTTCATTTCTGTCTTTGTGCTGTAACATTGTTTTGCACTTACAGTTCAGACTATGAATTAGTGTAGTTACTGTGTCACAGCCCTTAGGTACAAGGAATAAAGGTCAACAAACAAGTTCTAGGGGATAGGTAATGCATTTATTTAGTGGATGGAAACCAAGCAATAGCCTCCTCATTAGCTGAGTTCAGAATTATCAATCCATCTCTTGGTTCAAAGAAGGGACACTAGTCTATAGTGTGCAATGGTTTGTATCTCACTGCATCTGCACGAGCAGTTGATGCTAAGGCCCTAGCAGTGGCAGTTGGTTGTAGAGTGGCCTTCATTTGCCTTGAACATTTTTAACTAGGGTATTCTCATGGGATAATCTGAAGCCAGTAAATGAATAAGTGACATTAACACAAGGCGCTTGTTTGTGATTTCACATGAATTCCATTGCTTGATCCAAAGGGTGTCTGCAGACAGATCCTGGTCAATGACCTGGCTCCATAAAGAGCATCATGAGGAAAGGCAGGCCTCAGACAAATTTAGCAAGGTATCAACTATAGCTTTTTAGTTGACCTATATTGCTATGCAAGTAAGGCTATGAAAAGGATGACAACTCTCCAGCACAACTAGAAAAGGGATGACTCCTTAAATAAACTAGTGACTTGTCATTAGAATAGGAACTTAATTCATTTTGGGGGCTCTAGCGCATTTGACTCAAACATATATATATGTTTCTATGTGAGAAGAATTGTGTAATGCATTTGCCCCTTTAGGGCCAAATGTACTAAAGTGTTTTGCTCATTTTGTATCTATGGGAAAAATGCATAGAGGCAATTTTCAAAGGCTTTAGATGCTTAACTTATGGAATTAGTTTCCTGAATTGGTGCCTTTGAAAACTGACTAGGGTTGAGCAGCTAATTCAAGGACCTATTTTCACTTGGCTTCTAAATGTAGGTTCCTACAATGTGGTGGCTACAGGAGCACAGTTAGGGCATGGGAAAATGGTAGGTGCCCAGTGTTGCCAGGCACATAACTTTCAGGAATAAATCTAGGTGAATGAATTGCAGGCCTGAATTTAGGGACCTAAATATAGGGAAACATTTTCAGCCAAAAACGTAGAGGTCAATATGCAGAGGGCTGTCTGTGTAACATTCAGCATTACCTAGACAAAACCCAAGACTTGAATATCTCCCTCCCCCCCCTGCCAGCTCACCGGTTAAATTTTGTCTGGGTAACTTATTGTCTTCACAAAATGTAGTCAAATTAAAAGCGGTGATGATAGAGACATTCTGGTGACATGTTTACTAGGGGTGTGCAGGGAAAAAAATTCATTTTTGGTTCATTTTTGCAAGGTTTTTTTTTCCCCACAAATTTCAGTAAATGGAATCTTTGATTCATTTAATATGTTAGAAAAAAACAAATCAAACATTAAAGAAAAAAGAAGAACCAAAAAACAAAAACAGGGCCAAACGGGGCCTCCCATCCACCCATCTCACCCACCGGGAAAAATGTCAGGGCCAGGATCCTCCCAGCCCCCACTTACCCGGTCTGATGGGGATCTGCCAGCGAATCCTAGGCCCAGGCCAAAGCCTGGGCTTTGTGTAGGCTGAGGACTCAGTAAATTGCTGCAATCTTGGCCTTGGCCTTCCCAAAGGCGAGGCTTCAATTTAATCCAGAGCACTCATACCGGGGCTACTCGGGTGTCCAGAATGCGCTCAATTACCAATAATGCTTCCTTTTGTGGGATATTTGTATACAATGATATAATATCTAATGTCACTAAGTAGCATGGACCATCCGGGGGGTCACTATTGTCCAACATAGTGATTAGGTGGGATGAATCTCTTACATATGACTTGCTCAGTGTAACAAATGGTTTAAGAAAAACATCTACAAATTTCGATAAGGGTTCTAAAATAGAGCCTATACCAGATACTATCGGATGCCCAGGAGGATTCACTAACGATTTGTGGATCTTAGGTACAGTATAAAAAACTGGAATCACTGGATGTGCTGTTACCAAAAACTGTGACTCACGTGGGGTGATATATTTTGCATCAGTTGCCTCCTGCACAACTGTTTTAATCATTACTTGCAACTCCTCTGTCAGGTCTTGTGTTAAGGGTCTGTAAAACAGCTGATCATTCAACTGTCGCCAGCACTCGGTCACATAGTCTCCACTATTCATGAGGACAATGCCCCCTCCCTTATTTTCTGGTTTAATTACTATTCTGGAATCTTTCGATAATGCTGTAAGGGCCTCATTCTCTTGCCTGGTCAGGTTATAGTAATAGTTATCAATGTAGCTTCATACAGCTACATTGATAGAATATTGCCGAGTTAGACGGATCCCAAGGGGATTGAGAGTGCAGAAGGAACCACGACTCCATGTTGACAACAAAGACTTTATGATCAGATGGAACCAAATACTTATCAAATGCTCATTTGATCTATTGGTACTTATTATTGAGACGTCCAAAGCATTGATCACTCCCTTACAGGAAGAGCTTACTGGACATTTTGAGGCTATTAAAACCAGCACCCCAGTCGATCAATTCGACCGACAGCTTGTAGAATTTAAAGAGAACTTGGCTAAATTTACCAGTGATTTAAAGAGTCTTAAACACAAAAAATTTCTACGAGATGAATACGACTACAAACAGGGTTACGTTTATACATGGCAGGCCACAAAACGGATCAACAAGAGACAAGTGGCTTTTACCCAGTCATCATCAGGCGACTCTTCAGGAGAAGAGTAAGCACCAGCAAGAGGCTTAAATCGGGATGTAAACACGGGGCTTGGTGGCGGAGTTTTATCTGCAGTGTCTTCTTCATCGGGCTTATCTTTTTTAGAGCCGGCTCCAGTGTTACGCAACACAAGAAATCCCCGGCCATGGGGTCAACAAACATTTCAACAACCGCAGAGATTCACTCGATCAACCCGACAACAGCAGGATCCGTGGCATTAAATGAGAAAAACGTTGTGTTTAATTTGTCATCTAGAACACTTAATCCGATAGAACTTAGGACGTTGAGTAAGGGTTTGTCATATGTTCCCACTGTTTTTCCAGATGAGTTTAACACACAGATACATCTTTACCGGTTCTTTAGAGCATTAAAGATTAAAGCTTTCTTTAGAGATTCTCCCCCATTTCAAGACCGGTCATTAGTATTCCCTAAGTCAAAATGGGTTCCTCTGGGCCCTTTTGACCCTACTCTGGTGGTGTTTGAGAAATTGGTGAGGCCCGAGATCTCTGACCTCAAGAATAAGAGACCGTATGTTTACTATAACCTGACCAGGCAAGAGAATGAGGCCCTTACAGCATTATCGAAAGATTCCAGAATAGTAATTAAACCAGCAGATAAGGGAGGGGGCATTGTCCTCATGAATAGTGGAGACTATGTGACCGAGTGCGAGTGACAGTTGAATGATCAGCTGTTTTACAGACCCTTAACACAAGACCCGACAGAGGAGTTGCAAGTATTGATTAAAACAGTTGTGCAGGAGGCAACTGATGCGAAATATATCACCCCACGTGAGTCACAGTTTTTGGTAACAGCACATCCAGTGATTCCAGTTTTTTATACTGTACCTAAGATCCACAAATCGTTAGCGAATCCTCCTGGGCATCCGATAGTATCCGGTATAGGTTCTATTTTAGAACCCTTATCGAAATTTGTAGATGTTTTTTTAAACCATTTGTTACACTGAGCAAGTCATATGTAAGAGATTCATCCCATCTGATTACTATGTTGGACAATAGTGACCCCCCCGGATGGTCCATACTACTTTTTTTTTTTTTTAATTATTTATTCACTTTTTCTTTACAACAGACAGAAAGTTTATAACATTTACATTCAAAGGCATATATCTACCAAAGTATGAATTTTAATATAAACTTCTTTTTCTGTAAATCATTATCTATAAAGTAATATAGATTCTCAGGAGTCTTTTTGGAGCATAAGTCAATTAAGAAATCAAATTTGATAGACAAAGAAATATACAGTATCTATCTTTACTAATATCCTCAATGGTTAGGTAATATTGACCTCTCTTTTACAGTTGTCTATAAATGTCCTTAAATGATTAGGATCATAAAAAATATACTTATTATCCTTGTAAGTGAACATGCACTTACAAGGGTATCTAATAGCCAATTGGATCCCTAAGGACTTAGCTTCTTGCATCATATCCACAAACTTTTTCCTTCTAATCTGAGTGTCCCTTGTGACATCGGGATAGATCCAGACTTTTTGTCCTAAGTATGTTTTATTACGATTACGAAGGAATGTTCTTAGAAGTACTTCTATCAAATATTTTTTTAATTGTTCCCTAGGTGAGATTAATTTCAAACAGGGAAAATTTAGTATTCTCAAATTCAAATACCGCATCCTGTTTTCAATTTTCTCATAATTCCTTCTCATTAATTTGTCTGATTTAATTAAATTAACCTGGACCTCTTTCACAGATGTTACTTGTTCCACAATCTCCTTTAATTTAATCTCATGGTTATTAACCAGGGAATATATACCATGCATCTTATTCTGAGATACATTTATGACATTAGTTAATTTTGTAATAGATCTTTCCATAGTCATTAAAGCTTTCCAAATTGAGTCCAATGTAATTACTTCAGGCTGTGTTATTTTTTCCAACGTGAGATCCGATATCATCCCTCCCCCTTGGCTTACTTCCGAAATTGCTTGAATTTCGCTTGCCAAGTTTCCTTCGCACCTTATAGATGTCAAATTGTCCCCTATGGGACTCTTTTCAAGTTCACTTTCTGCATTCATGTGTCCACTAGCCGTTAGCTGCTTCTCATGAACTGATCCTTGAAAATATCCCAGGGTGAGGTGAGATGGTGTTTGAAGAGCCCCGGGGCTCAAAGAGATCTGAATGTCCAGAGGTGTAAGATTTTGCTCCTTATCTATACCCTCAACGGACTTTGCACCCGGTGTTGATACTGCAGCTGGATTGAAGAAACCCTCTATCAATTGCTGCGTCGAGGGAGTCTGCGGTGTAGCAGAAGAATCCACTCGCAGGCGCCCTTTACGCTTAGTGTGAGGCATAATAATTATCTATTCAAGAAAAAGGAGGGCCTTACCGTCCTAGCTTCTTTTTTTTCTTACTCCTTCGAATCAAATGGAGGTTCGGAGAGTCCCGGAGAACTTATCCAAGTAAAAGTAATAATGATTGCGATCCCTCTTCTCCAGCAAATCGAAAGCAAGTCGAAAATAAGTCGCGCGCCAAAGTCGCGCATCCCTTCGGCGCACAGCTTAGACGATGCGCCGGCGGACGCTGCGCGCCGCTTCAGCAGCGATTTAAATAGGAACAGGCAGGGCACAAGTTGATGACCTCAGAGGTCTGGAGGGGTTCCGTTGGGGCCGGAAAATCTCACCCCCGGTAGCCAGTTCTTCTCCTCCTCTCCTCCTCAAATACCGCCGCCGCAGCAGCGATTTAAATAGGAACAGGCAGGGCACAAGTTGATGACCTCAGAGGTCTGGAGGGGTTCCATTGGGGCCGGAAAATCTCACCCCTGGTAGCCAGTTCTTCTCCTCCTCTCCTCCTCAAATATCGCCGCCGCAGCAGCGATTTAAATAGGTACAGGCAGGGCACAAGTTGATGACCTCAGAGGTCTGGAGGGGTTCCGTTGGGGCCAGAAAATCTCACCCCCGGTAGCCAGTTCTTCTCCTCCTCTCCTCCTCCCATGCTACTTAGTGACGTTAGATATTATATCATTGTATACAAATATCCCGCAAAGGGAAGCATTATTGGTAATTGAGCACATTCTGGACACCCGAGCAGCTCCGGTACAAGTGCCCACATCTTTCTTAGTACAGTTGGCAAGACTGGCTCTTACACGCAACTATTTCTGTTTTCAGTCTCAGTTTTTTCAGCAAATAAAGGGTATGGCTATGGGGGCGACAATGGCCCCCAGCCTAGCCTGCCTTTACGTTGCAGCTTTTAAGGAGCAGCACATATATGGATCAGAATAGCGACCATTTATTTTTAAGTGGTTCAGATATATTGACGATGTGTTGCTTATTTGGTTGGGTACAGACGTGCAATTTTTTGGTTTTTTGGATTGGCTGAATCAATGCAATTCTAATCTACAGTTTAATTTTTGTATACACCACAAACAGGTAGCTTTTTTGGATGTCACTCTTACATACCAGGATACACGTTTTGTTACATCATTGTTTCGTAAGGACACAGATAGGAATACCCTTTTGGCATTTGACAGCTTTCACCCTCACCATTTAAAAAATAATATACCCACTGGTCAATTTCTGAGACTCCGGCTGTGTACTTCCACAGCAGAATATGTTACTCAAGCTCAGCAGATGCTACTTCGCTTCCGGGAAAGAAGGTATCCTAATAAGGTATTGAAGAGGGCATTTAAGCGTGCCCTATATGTCAATAGAGAATTATTGTTTCTACCACAATCTCAAAACAGTGATCCGACAGTGAATTGTATCCTACCATTCTCCACACAGAGTAAACTAATCTCTGAATTGATTCATAAACATTGGGCAGCGTTAGCCCTAGACAGATTTTTCAATTCAGGTCTTAGGTTTACTTTCCGGAGGGGTAGAAATCTTCGGGACATTCTGGTTCACTCTGCTGGGACTCCCAGCTACACTTTACATGAGGGCAGCCATAGACCATGTGGCCGCTGTTCAGTTTGTGACCACACCTCCACAATTACACAATTCATACACCCCAGTACCAAGCGGACATACACATTTCATGGAACCTCTGATTGTGACTCATCTGGGGTAATATATGTCATCATTTGCCCCTGCAAGCAATTATACGTGGGTAAAACAACGCGTAGCATAAAAACCAGGATCATTGAACATAGATCCAGTATCAATACTATGAGAGAGAGTGCCCCATCAGTCTCACATTGGTTAGAAATGTCCCACACTGTGGCCGATCTCTACTTTTTTTGTGATTGATGTTATTACTCCCCCAGCAAGAGGAGGGGATTTTCCTTTGACCCTCTTGAGGCGGGAGCAAAAATGGATTTTTCGTCTGAATACTTTTTCCCCGTATGGGCTCAACACTGAGCTCGAGTGGAGTCATTTTTTGTGATCAATACAGCGATCTAGTTCCCGTTGCTGTATTCGTGGAGGTTTCCTACTGACTATTTGGTTACCTTAACAGCTAGGTAGATAAGAATCAGTCGTGGGCTGTAGCGCGATTGACATTTCTTAGAAGCGAGCGGGGGCTCCCCTGCTGCAGTCCCCTTATACGGTTATTGACGTCAGCTAGCTAGGTTGATGCTGATTGGGTAGGGTGTCTGGTCAGCCATTGGTGCGATTTTTTCGCGCCCAAACACAGCGTTTAAAGTTCTAGAGATTAGACAGCTCAGGTGCACTCCTTTGCAAAATTATGCTGTTTTGACACAGGTATGTTGATAATATAATGTATATTCACACCAATATAACATGTGCACAACTAGCTGTAATTTGTCTGTTGTCTATTCCCTTGGTTCCTGGTAGTTATTTATTCTTGTGCATTACAGATTGTCGTTGCTAAAATTAATCCCCCCCGAAGCAGCCAGACAGGCGAAACACGGGTCCGTGTTGGGGACTTTATGCAAGATTCTGTGTTTAAATTGAGGAGTTGCCTGAATAAAAATATAATTGTTACAGCAAAAATTCTGACCAGGAATTGAACTTATTCTTGCACTTGTCTTGGATGTTGATATATTTTGAGTGCAAGTAGTGCTCCAGTGGTTTTCTGGACATAAATAATTGAGCCAGACGGGGAGTGGAAGGGAGGGCGGGTAGTTGTGTAAAGTGGGCCATCTTAGAAAATTGATCAACCACTACCCATATTACCGTATGTCCTTCTGAAGCTGGAAGATCGACAATGAAATTGGTGGAGATGTGTGTCTATGGTCTTGTTGGCGCCGGAAGTGGTTGTAACTGCCCCCAAGGTCTCCCCACAGGATTCTTATGCTGCGCACAAACAGGATAGGAGTCTACATACGCGCGAATGTCCTTGCGCATCCCAGGCCACCAATAATGTTGTTGAAGAAGATCTTGCGTTCGTCTTCGTCCTGGGTGCCCAGCCAACTGGGAATCATGTCCCCATTTCAGTACATTATTGCGGAGTCTCCTAGGCACCACTGTCTTACCGACTGGGACCGTGAAAGTCGCCGAGAGAATGATGCGGGCTGGGTCGATAATATTCTGTATAGGCTCCTCCACGTCTTCACTGACAAAAGATCGAGACAACGCATCGGCTTTGATATTCTTGCTTGCTGGTCGATATCTTAGTTCGAAATTGAAACGTGTAAAGAATAGTGCCCAATGGGCCTGACGTGGGTTCAGGCGTTGAGCTTGCTGTAGGTATATTAGGTTTTTATGGTCCGTAATAACTGTAATACGGTGTTGAACCCCCTCTAACCACTGTCGCCATTCCTCAAAGGCAAGTTTAATGGCTAACAATTCTTTGTCACCAATGGAATAGTTGCGTTCCACAGGTGAAAATTTCTTCGAAAAATAGGAGCACGAATGAGACGTTCCTGCTACGTCATTCTGGCTCAGAACCGCTCCAACTCCCTCAGTGGAAGCGTCAACCTCTACCGTAAATGGGCATCTAAGATCAGGGTGGCGAAGGCAGGGTTGTTGTAGGAAGGAGTCTTTGAGAGCTTGGAATGCTTCTACCGCTTCTACAGACGAGGTTTTGATATTAGCTCCTTTTCGTGTAAGTGTGGTAAGTGGCACAGCCAGTTTGGAAAAATTCTTGATGAATTGATGAATTAGCAAATTGATGAATTAGCAAATCCAAGAAACCGTTGGAGTGCACGTAGTCCGTTAGGTTGAGGCCATTCTTGTATGTATTTCACTTTGGTCGTGTCCATTTGGAAACCTTGCTTAGAGATAATATATCCCAGAAAAGGTAAGGATTCTGTTTCAAAAATGCATTTCTCTAGCTTGGCATATAATCGATGTTCTCTTAAGCATTGCAAAACTTGCATAACGTGTTGGCGATGCATCTGTGAATCCTTGGAAAAAATCAAAATATCATCAAGATAAACCACCACACATATATATAATAAGTCTCTAAAAATCTCATTAATAAAGTGTTGAAAAACAGCAGGAGCGTTAGTTAACCCGAATGGCATAACAAGGTATTCGTAATGTCCATCTCTGGTGTTAAAAGCCGTCTTCCACTCATTCCCCTCCTGAATCCAGACCAAGTTATAAGCTCCTCGTAGGTCCAATTTGGAGAATACTCGGGCTCCTTGCAGGCGATCAAACAATTCCGCAATAAGAGGCAGGGGATATCGGTCCTTGATGGTAATAGCGTTGAGTCAGAGGAAATCAATACAAGGGCGTAATGTCCCATCTTTTTTCCCGACAAAGAAAAATCCAGCCCCCCCGGGAGAGGTGGATCGTCGAATAAACCCATTCTGTAGATTGTCCTGGATGTATTCGGACATCGCCCGAGTCTCTGCGGCAGATAAGGGGTAGACTCTCCCTTGAGGTGGTGTGGATCCCGGAATCAACTTAATAGTGCAGTCAAAATCTCGATGCGGGGGCAATGTATCTGTGGCCTTCTTGGAGAATACATTCGCAAATTGTTTGTACTGAAAGGGTAAATTCTTCAAGACTGAGGTGCAGACGAAACTAGGAGCGGGAGTCGTTCCCTTTAAGCAAGTCTCATGGCATCCTGGTCCCCAGCGAGTAAGTCTTAAAGAAGTCCAATCAAATTGTGGATTATGGCGTTGCAACCAGGGAATGCCAAGAACCACTGAGTGAATGGCTTTCCTGAGGACGTAAAAGGTGATTTGTTCTGTGTGGTCGGGTGCAATGTGGCAATCCAGAGGTTCCGTGTGGTGAGTTATTCTTCCTGGTAATGGTTCGCCGTGAATAGAAGAGATGATCAATGGCTTTAAACAGAGACTAGTAGGAATCTGGAGTTGATCCACTATTTCTTGTAATATGAAGTCTCCACCTGCACCGGAATCTACTAAAGCTAAAGTTTTAAATTCGTGTCCTTCAATGTTGAGGGTAACTGGTAAGGTGAGTGGGGGAGCTGGTGATATGAGGCCTAGGGTGACTCCCCCCATGGATCCTAGGCTTTGTAGTTTCCCGGACGGATAGGGCAGACGGCTATACGATGGCCGGACCCTCCACAGTATAGACACAGGCCTGCCTTGCGGCATCTCTGACGTTCTTCAGGTGATAAAGGACCTCGGCCTAATTGCATGGGTTCCTCTACCGTCCCTTCGTTGGTAGAAGACTCTTGAGGGGTTGTGGAGGTGGAAGGTGGAACATAGGAAATAGCCGGGCATTTCCTTGATCCTAGGGCCTCGCGAGCCCTTTCTTGTAGCCGTCGATCAATTCTGTTTGCTAGTTCAATGAGGGAATTTAAGGAGGACGGAAGTTCCCGAGCGGCCAGCTCATCCTTGATCCTGGCAGATAGTCCCTCCAGGTATATTGTTCGCAGGACGCGTTCCTCCCAATGAAGTTCTGTAGCTAGGGTTCAGAACTCAATAGTGTAATCCGTGAGGGATCGCCCTCCTTGACGGAGGTGAAGGAGGTCGGAACCGGCGGCTGCTTGTTTCCCGGGTTCCTCAAAAACTGTCCGAAATAATTCCAGAAATCGTGGAAAGTCTTGCAATACCGGGTCCAAGCGCTGCCACAGCGGAGACGCCCAGGCCAAAGCTTTGCCTTCTAGTAAGGATAAAATATAGGTAGTCTTGGTTATATCATCCGGAAACAGAGGCATTTGCAGATGGAAATGCATACTGCACTGGTCTAGAAATCCCAAACATAAGCGAGGATCCCCGGCGTATCAGGGTGGAGCTGGTAATGGAAGAACTGGCCGACTGTAGCTTTGTGTTGCTGGCGGAACTGGTACAGGCGGAGGGGTTGAGGTCGGAGTGCCAGAGTGTGTAGCGACTACTGTGTCCAGCCGAGCATTGAGTCGCTCTATGGAGGCTGTCATAGATTCCAACATACTCTGTTGCTCCATTATCTTCTGTGCCAAGCCAGGAATTGCTCTTAGTGCGGAGGCCTCTGCCGGGTCCATGGCCTTGGCTTACTGTTATGACTAGGACGGTGGACCCTTGGTCCGACGTAGTACTTCAAGTCCCTACCGTCGGAAGGCGAGGCCAACTCGGAAGGTCTCGTGAGGTTGCAGAGGGAAATCTGGATGCAGGCGCCTCCTACCGGTCGTGTGGTCCAGATAGCTGGCGCCTCCAGCAGGTCGATACCACTCTGGCTCACACACACAGGTAGTCGAGAAGAGTCCTGGTGTTAAGAGCCAAAGGATATTCCACAGCCAGTCCAGGGATTAAGAACCAAAGGATACTCCGCAGCCAGTCCAGGGATCAAGAACCAAAGGATACTCCGCAGCCAGTCCAGGGATCAAGAACCAAAGGATATTCCGCAGCCAGTCCAAGGGTCAATACCAAGCAAAGTCATCAGCCAGTCCAGAAATCAGATACCAGGGAAGAACAGCAGCCAGTCCGAGAATCAGGCACGAGAGGTCAACCACAGGAACGGAACTCAGGAACAACAAACCACAGGAGCCAAGAAGCCAAGGCAAGGTCTGAGGTGCAGACCTTGCCTTAAATAGTCCCCCGAAGATGGAGCGTACAGGAAGGAGCCCAACCCATTTCCTGTAGTGGCTCCTTTAAATCCTAGCACTGCCACGCGCGCGGCCCTAGGAGAACCCAGCGGGGGCGGAGCTAGATGCGCGTAGGAGGACGCTGCAGCCATGACGGTCAGGCAGCAGGCACTGCTGCAGGAAGAACCTGCTGAAGCTGAGCCTTCAACATCGGCGGGTTGGCCCACCGCGCTGGTGAGTGGCTGGCCCCGGTTGCGGCTTGCCGCGGCCGGCGGCCATAACATAGGTAAGTAGTAATTTCTTCTTAAAACAAAATTAAGAACCTAAAGACTCCATGTAGATAGAAGGTATCTGTATCTCAGATGAAGGCACTCTAGCTCTTGTTGCTTTCTACAGTTTGATGTCGTGCACATATTTTCAGCTTCCAAAATTTTTTCTCTCTCACCCAGTGCATTTTGTTTTAGTTGCATACTTAAAATCTGTTATTTTACTGTTTGAAGAATGTGTTTTTATAATTGCAAAGTATCAGTTCTAAGATTAATTATATTTAGCTTATTATTAAATTCACTCAGGTCTATTTCATGGTAGATTGCAATACAAAACTGAAAGGAATGCGACTTACATTTATCTAGCCACACAAATACAGGTAAATACAGATTAGTGTATATTAAATAGATCCAGAATAGGAATAATTTTGTAATTTTGTGCATAAGGTAGGTGGTAGAAATGCACATAAGTCATATTAATATTCTAAATAAACTTATGTGTGGAAGTTTGCTCAGAAAATTACCCCAGGATAACTATATGCCTACTTTTACATTTGCTCTTTAGTGTGTATTATTTTCCTGGGTAAATTTACATGCATACATTGGGATTTTATACGTGATAACCACTCCCCTTGACTCCAGGAATTCTTCCACACAGGACAGGTAAATGTCCATGCAAACAGGACATACACAAGAAAGTTTACCTGCATACTGGGTTGGAAATTTTATAAGTGTTTTATGTTCGTGCCTTTTAAATATTACTCTTAATACAAATGGTTTTGTCTATTAACACATTTTTCAAGGCCCCAGGGGATTCACTCAATTTGTATCAGGAGTTAGTGGGGTCACATTCTTTTATCACTTCCCTATAATTTATTGAAGCTAAAATACTCCAGAGCAGGTGACCTGAATATAAATTTAACCAAGTTTAACCAATAACCACCAAGGGGCAGCAGAGTAAAGGTTTAATATCAATTATTTTTGGATTCTCCACAATATATTTCATCTGGAAAACTATTCACACTTCTATCAGGTGTTGCTTTCCTTCTGCATTTTTTACATCTCTTAAAGTCACTAGTCTTTGATGTAATTTAGCATAGTTTATTATGGTACATAATGATAATGTAGCATTGGAGATATTGTGTAGAATACTAACAGGCCATGTGTGAATGGGTGTGCATACCATGCATTTGCACAGGGCGGCACACGAGAGGGAGGTGGCGAGCCAGCGATAGCAGGAGAGGCCACGGGGCTGCTGACAGCCAAAGAAGGAGAGAGGCGCAAGCTGCCGGCATTCAAGCCACTGGCAGCCGTCGGAAAGGCCCGTGTTCTGTTTGCATGTGCGTGCACGTGCACACACAGCTTCCACTCCCCCCCCCCCCCCCCCCCCAAATCTGGAAGGCCAGAGGGCCGTATGACCCGAAGACATCAGGAGGCCCTCAGGGACGTGATGGAGCTCATCCCCTAATGGCTGCTATCCTGGTTGGCCCTCACCCCTGCCCCCCAGCCTGCCCCTTTCACAAAGCCTGGCACTTCCACACGTATCAGAAGATACGCCTGTGGCCGGGCCGTTACGAAAATGCGCTCGGTTTGCACATGGCCTGGCCACCTGCGTACCTCCCGGTATTTGCATGCTCTGGGCTATTAAAATTTGGCCTTAAGGGATCAATCTACAAAAGATTTAGCTGCCCACCTTTGGGACTTAAAAACCTAAATTGGCAACATTGAAAACTGACTAGGGCTGAGTAAATACATTTAGGCACCTATTGTCACTGGGCCCTTAAATTTAGGCACCTAAAAAGTGGGCAAGTCAGGGAAAGTAGGTTAGGCAGCTACTGCTGATTTTCAGTGCTAGGCCCTAATTTAGGTTTCTAAATGTAGGAAAATAATTAGTAATCCTTTACTCATTCAAAGGATAGCAATAGCTTTATTTAGTGTACCTCCAGTCTACCTCCAGAGGCCTACCAGCGGAGACTTCGAGGACCGCCCCCTGCCTGACGTCAGAGGAGGCGCCGAGTGAGTTCTCTTTAAATTTACAACTCACTCCAGGCGCTTTCCTCTTTGCCTGGAAGGATCGCTGCCAGCCTGTCCTGCAGCCAAGACCCATCGGGGTCTAGGATCCGAGGCCCGACACCCCTCCTCCTCACCCGACGCTCCCACAGCCGGAGAAGGCTGCGACCGGAGGGAAAAAGACCCCCTGCCTCCCCTGCCTCCCCTACAAACCCGACTCACCTGAGCTCCACCGGGGTCCCAGCATCGGAGGCCCGCTCCCGCCCCCATTGCACCCAAGACCGGAGAGAGCCGCGACAGACCACGCCGCAACCAGCACAAGCAAGACCCCAGCTCCAGAGGCCTACCGGCGGAGACTTCGAGGACCGCCCCCTGCCTGACGTCAGAGGAGGCGCCGAGTGAGTTCTCTTTAAATTTACAACTCACTCCAGGCGCCGTGCGCCGGGCGTTGTGCACCCGAAGGAGCGCAACCTAAGGGGTCTGCCCCTTAGTGCGCCCCTTTGTGCTCCCCCTTTCCCCCGCCTCCCCCCTCCCCATTACCTCACCCTCTCCCTCCCTCCTTTCCTCCACCCCGTCCCCCCCTCCCTGCTCCACCTCTCCATTGCCAATATCCCAAATGCTCCAGCAGATTTTTACCGTTCTCCTCTTTGACACCCTATGATTGCCCTACCTCTCTATGTGGCACTCCTCACAACATATGACTGCCTCTAGTCCAAAGAGCAATAATGGCCTCCATCCACCACCATCTGAAGGCACAGCATTGAAACTCACTATTTTGTATACTTCTCTGTATTGATTTTTACTGTTGCATATCCCTCACCTATCGAATACCAACTGCTGACCTTACATGACCCTAATCTATGATTTACTGAATTCAGCTCTGCTGCACTGTTCCACCTTGATCTCCACTCACAATTCCCTCCTCTTAACAGTCTAATCACCTTTCTCCACCCCACCCTTTCCCACTCCCAGTTCCTCCTGTCACCTTTGCTCATCCCACTGCCCCTTCAACTCTCCACCGCCCCCTCACCTCCACATCCCCCCCACACCAATATTCTTCAATATGCCTCCCCACTCCTACTCTGCCCCCAACCCTCTCCCCATCCCCCGCATCCATTACCCTATGCACAGATCTCCTCCCTATCACATAGCGAACCCCCAAACCCAGCATAAGTACCTCCTCCCTATCCTTATCTCCCCATTAACACAATTTCTCGGCCTCACCACTTTATCCATCATACTCTTCAATGCTCACTCCATTTCCAAAAAAACTCACATCCTCGATGACCTTATAATCGATCACAAGCCAGACATCTGTGCAGTCACAGAAACCTGGCTCAAGGACAGTGACACAGTCCTATTGAACCAACTCCCCTCCCACTCTTATAACATCTTTTCCATACCCAGACCAAAGAAAAAAGGTGGTGGCATCCTCCTTATTGCCAAAAAAAGCCTTAAACTATCTCCTGCAAACATCTTTCCCCCTCCTAAGTTTGAAATCGGCCTTTTCAAATCCACTGACCTACAAATATGTCTCATATACGCCCCCCCTGGCCTACTAGAACATAACCCCTCACCCCTCATTGAATTCGTCTCTAACAACATAAACCTTGAAAAACCCGCCATTCTACTGGGTGATTTCAATCTCCACGTCGATTCTACACTCCCCTCACTTTCCTGTGAAACCTTCATTAATGCCCTTCATGCTCTAGGATTCACCCAAATCATCTCACCCCCCACACACAAGGCTGGGCACACCCTCGATCTCATTTTTATCAATTCCAGTATCCAGGTCTCCTCACCCCCCACCTGTACTCCAGTCCCATGGTCCGATCACGCACTCATCGAGACTCAACTCTCGACTGACACCTCTATCACCCACAACCACTCCCAAAACAACAAATCCTTCTCCTATCGTAAAACTTGCACAACGGAGGAGCTTACCACAGCATTTTCTGAATCATTAAACAAAATTGATTGCTCCTCCCAACACTCTCAATTCATGGTCCAACCTCACCCAGGATATAGCCAACAACTTATGCCCCCTTATCACATGCAAACAACGCACATCACACTCCAACAACAAACCCTGGTACTCCAAAGAGCTGCAAGAAATGAAACAAAATCTTAAACTTAAAGAAAAAGCCTGGCGCAAAGACCCATGCCCACAACTCTCTGCTGCCTACAAAACTCACCTACACGCCTACCGCCATGCCATCCAAAACACCAAACGCGACTACTAGGCTGTTAAGATCCACCAATACTCATTCAATCCCAAAGCCCTCTTCTCTTACGTCGCAGCCCACACCACTCCCATTACCCCTAGCAGTACTGAAGAAGAAACAAACTCGAAATGTGAAGAACTCACGCAATTCTTCTACAACAAAATATCTAAGCTTCTCCTTACCCTCCCGCCTACAACACCCCCTCATCCCTTCTCCCCCAGCCCAAACGCATCCCTACTTCCCCCCCCCATGAAAAACTCATTCAACACTCTAGAACTCATTTCCTCTAAGGAAATTGAGACAATTCTTAAGAAATCCAAGCCTGCATCTCACCCCTCCGACTCTATACCCACGAAAACCATACTCTCCATCCCCAACATCATTGCTCCCCCTCTAGCAGAGATTATAAACTGCTCTCTTTCCTCAGGCTCAGTTCCTGATCCCCTCAGGCATGCAATCGTCAAACCCCTACTCAAGAAGCCTTCTCTAGACCCCAAAATCACAGCTAATTACCGACCCATTTCTAATCTCCCATTCATCTCCAAAATCTAGGAGAAGGTTGTAAATAACCAACTCATGGACTACCTTGATGATAACGACATACTTCACCCATCACAGTTTGGTTTTCGTAAGTACTTAAGTACCAAAACCCTCCTTCTCTCACTCACTGACTTTCTCCTCACAGGCCTTGACCAAGGCCACAATTTCCTCATTGAGTTCCTTGACATCTCTGCGGCTTTTGATACTATAAGCCACGATCTCCTCATCTCACGCCTTGCCGACATCGGCATTTCCGGCACCGCCTTACTATGGTTCAGTTCCTACCTTTCTGACAGACGCTTCTTGGTAAAACTAGGCACTTCCGAATCCTCCCGCGTCACTCTCTCCCAAGGGGTTCCCCAAGGTTCCTCCCTTTCCTCTATCCTTTTCAACATCTACCTCCTCCCCCTCTGTCACTATCTCTCAGATCTAGGCCTCAAATTCTACATATACGCAGATGATGTCCAAATCATCATCCCCATCCAAGGCTCTCTTTCTGCCACCTTAAATTTCTGGGAAAAATGCCTCTCCTCTATCAACACCTTCTTGACTTCCCTTCAGCTTTGCCTCAACACAGCAAAAACTGAGCTCTTCCTCATCCATAACCAACAAACTTTCAAGCTCTCTCCCTCCAAAGATCCCATGATCGCCACCTTCACATCCCAAACCCCGGTACGAAACCTTGGCTTCCTATTTGATGCACATCTGAACCTGAAAAACCATATCTCCTCGGTCATTAAAGGGGGTTATTACAAACTCATGGTCATTAAAAAGCTCAAGCCCCTACTTCACACACACGACCTCAAAACTGTAATCCAAACCACTTTATCCGCCAAGATTGATTATTGCAATTCCCTTTATCTTGGCCTCCCTTTCTCCACTATCAAACCTCTACAGATATTGCAAAACGCCACATTAGCAATGCCCACAAATCTGACCACATAACTCCCATCCTCAAGGACCTACATTGGCTCCCCATCTCATTCCGTATACTTTTTAAAATACTTACCATCATTCACAAAGCCATTCATAATGACAACTCCTCATGGCTAAGTGAACCTTTAAAATTTACACAACCCTCCCGCCCCACCAGAATGAACCGTAAATGTACCTTACAAGTCCCCCCACTCAAGAAAGCCCGACTTAAAGCCACAAGAGATCGTGCCCTGTCGATTGCTGGTCCCACTCACTGGAACTCCCTCCCCCTCAATCTACGCCTTGAGCCATCTCCTTACAAGTTCCGAAAATTGCTGAAGACATGGCTCTTCCACCAGGCCTTCCCAGATTAATCCCCGGCTGCTCCTCTGCAACCTTTTATGAAATCCCCTGTCTCCCCCCCCCCCCTCTCCACAGTAACCCACTGAATCACCTAATCACTGTAACAATTCTGGAGACTTGCAACCTTGCCTCCCATATTTAATCCTTCTCTAGTTACTGGTTCCTTTTAGTTAAGTTCGATTCCTCCCTATTTTCTTATTATTATTCTATCAGTTATCCTATTACCCCCCCCCCCCCCTGTTTAATGTAATTTCCACCTTTTTGTTTAATATGTAAACCGATATGATGTGTATTTTAATGTCGGTATAAAAAAGCTGTTAAATAAATAAATAAATAAATAAATACCTGACTAATAATGTTTTATGGACTTTTCTTCCACAATTTGTTGAAATCTCTTTTAAAATCCATGATAATCGCCTTGATCACATCCTCTGGCAACAGATTCTACAGCTTGATTGTAATTTCTACAATCTGTTTTTGAATATGCTGATTGTTAGTTTCATGGATTGTCCCTTTGTTTAAGTAGTATTTGAAAAAGTAAATAACTGTCCTTGATTTACTCATTCCACCCCACTAATTATTTTATAAACTTCTATCATATCCCCTCTCAGCTATCTCTTTTCCAAATTGAAGAACCCCAACCTGAGTAGCCTGTCATCATAGGAGAGATGTTCCATCTTTTTTATCATTTTTCTTGCCTTCTTCTGCACCTTTTCTAGTTCTTCTTCTATGTCTTTCTTGAGATGGGGGTGACTAGAACTCAAGGCACTTAGCTTTCTTTGAATATCAGCCTCTAGGCTTTTAGGAAGCTGCATAACAATTCACTTAAAGGTGAATTTTTTTTTTTAGTTAAATCTTTTTTTATTGAAAAAGAAAGATATCAACAAGAACAAACAGCAAACATTTTCACGCTTACATGTCCAGTGTTGTGCTTTTCAAAGAATAAACACATAGAGAAACTGATCTCATATATTCAGTTTGTACTTTACATGGATCAACTATTGCTCGCCAGAAGGAGTTCTGCATCTGACAGGGCATCTGACAATTCAGAATCCATTCAACTGAAGAAATATTGAGCCGCACTGAAACTCCCCCCCTCCCCCCCCCCCCCCCACCCCTTATCTGGTGATCCTGATATATCAAAAAATTATTATGAGGGCCACGCTATCTACAAGCCAACAACATGAAAGCAATTGAATAAGGTTATACAATGGGTAAGTCATTGAGAAGCAAACTGTGAGCTAGTGGAGAAAGAGATCGGAGGTATACGTCCCAGCGTTTGACAAAGTCTCTTTTCTTCTTGAATTTTCAAGAATTTGTCTACATACTTATCCAGAATACATGTCTGATGAATCAAATTACAAAATTGTGTTAATGTGGACGGGTCTGGAGAGATCCATTTTTGTAAAATACATTTCTTAGCAAGCAATATCAGTAGTCTATAAAAGTACAATTTTAAATCTGCACGTGAACGTCCATGTGCACGTGGTTCCCGGTGCACACACATGGACGTGTGCGCACATGTGTCCTCGATTTTATATTGGCACACACATGTTATTTACTCTTTCGGATAGTAGAAAGACTAGGGGGCACTCCATGAAGTTAACATGGGGCACATTTAAAACTAATCGGAGAAAGTTCTTTTTTACTCAGCGCACAATTAAACTCTGGAATTTGTTGCCAGAGGATGTGGTTAGTGCAGTTAGTATAGCTGTGTTTAAAAAAGGATTGGATAAGTTCTTGGAGGAGAAGTCCATTACCTGCTATTAAGTTCACTTAGAGAATAGCCACTGCCATTAGCAATGGTAACATGGAATAGACTTAGTTTTTGGGTACTTGCCTGGTTCTTATGGCCTGGATTAGCCACTGTTGGAAACAGGATGCTGGGCTTGATGGACCGTTGGACTGACCCAGTATGGCATTTTCTTATGTTCTTATGTTCTCATATGTGGTTTAGGTTCTCTGACCAGCTCAGAAGTTCTGCCCTTGCCTCTGGTCTGAGTTCACTACACTATCTGCTTGATCCATTTATTATTGAACCCTAACAAGAGACTGGTTCCGTGCTTTCAGACAGGCACTAGAACCTCTCACATTTTGTATGCCTTTTCTTGGGGGGGGGGGGGGGGGGGCGGGGAGTGTAACATAAGGAAGCCCCCTACTGGTTTACATAAGAGTCTGCTTTGGGTGAAGTTTCAGCCAGAAGAGAACCTGAATCGTCTGTGGCAATTTTTTTGGGTAGGTAGGCTGATAGCAGAAGCTTAGGTTTTTGGCACAGTGTGACTAGGCTGTGTGGGCCAAACATATGGATATAGGTGTAGAGGAATAATAAATAGGAGTAAAATATTATTAAATATTGTCTTGTTCTATCTTGGAGCAGGAGTGTACTAAAGATTCAGAATGTAGGCACACAAATCAATTTTCAAAAAATGCTAAGGCAACCAAATTTTAGTTGACCGGATTTAAGCCTGCTATTCATTCATCTAAATGTGTATGCCTAAGTTACGGGTAGATTTTTAAAGCGTTGCTCACGAAAATTGGTCCCATACATGCGTATGTGGGCCATGCCCAAGCAAAGTAAATTTTAAGAAGCCGGGAAGTATGCGCATACATAATTGTGTGAACATTAAGAATAAGAAGGCAGAAAAGAGGTGTCTGGGGCTAAGACATATGTGTGTAACCCCTGAATTATGCAAGGCTGACCATGGCAATGTACTCCACAGGTAGCTTTACTACTGGCCCTTATAAGGCACAAGGTGAGAAAGAGAGAGCGAGAGAGACTCTTTTAAAGGACCAATCTGACACTTTATATATATCCTACTGTAAGGAGGGCACTATCAACTCAGGGTGGGGTTTTTTTTTTGGGGGGGGTTGTTACATTTGGGGGGGGGGTTGTAGACCTTTGTAACACCGCTTCCTCCAAAACTCACCCTGAATTGAAAGTGCCCCTCTTACAGTGGGATATATAGAGAGTGTCAGATTTCAGATTGGCCCTTTAAAAGAGGTGTGCTCTCTCTTTCCCTCTCTCCAGTCAGTCACTTGTGAATAGGTGCATAAGGCTCCAACACATATGGTAGAGAGTTTTTAAATGGTACATGCATACTTGCACACAGAACATAAAATTGAGTGTGTTTTTGCTCACGTGCCCATTACGCACGTTTATGGGCGCATGCGCTCACCTTTTAAAATTTACTTATTAGGTAGCTAAAAAATGCATATTTTAAAAAGGCCCTGCCATGCGGTAAAGCCGCAGGATGCGAGTAAGTCCTGGTGCTTTGGAAAAGGGGTGGGGAGAGGTGGGGCGGGGGTGGTCCGGAGGGGTGGACTGGGTGGGGTCAGAGGCTCCCGGCATAGCGGCCATTTGCCGCTGTGTTGGGGGATTGCGTTCCGGCAGGCTGCTGGTGCGCGCAACCTGCACCTGCACCAACGCAGGCGCAACAGGTATAACAAAAATTTGGGGGGGAGGGGTTAGGTTAGGGCTGGGGTGGTAGGTTAGGGGACGGGGAAAGGAGGTTAGTTTAGGGGTTTGGGAAGTTCCCTCCGAAATCGGAGTGGTCTGGGTGGGAAAAGGGGAAGGTCGTGGGTGTCGGCATGCAAGTTGCACTAATATGCACCTCCTTGTGCCGCCGACTCCTGATTTTATAACATCTACGCACCGGCGTACGCATGTTATAAAATCGCGCATCCATATGTGTGCGCCGGGTAGAGCGCGCACATGGACGCGCGTGCATAGGTCTGAAAATCTACCCCTAAGTGCCTAACTTGTTTTCCCACCTAAATTTAGAGGCTTAGCCTGGTTCAGTTTTCAAAAGGAACAATTTAGCTGTCCTACTCCCACTGTTAGACAGCTATACAATTTGAAAATTGACCCCACAATTTTAAAGGAATTAATATGTAGAAATGATACCTTTCTGAAAGAATTTTCAAAAACAGCCATGCTGCAAGACCTAGGGGCATAATACATCCTGACAATCTAAGAAGCATCGGAACGTAGAGTTTGTTCCGTCAGAGGGGAAATGTGTGAAATTTAGGAGATTATGCTGGAAAAGAAAGATGCTATCTCTGAGCAGTGGAGATACTATAAAGTTTATCGATTAGCTAACCTCACCTCAAATGGAATAGAAACGTAATCATATACAAAATGGAGAAATCCCTCTTTGTAACATTTAACTGCGAGCAGTGTTCTCTGTAAACTGTGCCTGTGTGCACGCACACACTGGTCATGAAACAAACACCCACAGGATAACACTGCATGCTTAGGAAAAGAAAATAGAATGATGTTTCAAAGAAAATTGCTCATAAATCTGTACACTGCTTCTAAAGTGTTGTGCACACGAGAATTAATTTGCGCACACAATCCTCAAAGATTTAGAGAGAACATTGTCTGTGAGCCTTCAATTTGTTGTAAAGCGGAATTGTTACAGAAGGATCTAACTAGGGTAAAGCAATACTGTACAAAAATAGCAAGACCAGTTAATGTCAACCAAAATTTGTTATCAAATGAGATCCTTGTACTGCTGAAAGTACCTGACTGTTTGGCATGCTCATTTGATTTTCACGGAATTTGTCTTCAAGCCTAAGGAGGAAAAGAAGCCTGTGGTCCATCCTGTTTCTCATTGCTGGAGTCCAACATTTGACTTGTATGTGGGATGTGAAGAAGGACATCTTTTGGTAATTAATACAGATACATATGAGGTTATTGGACACAGCAATCCAAATGCAATTAAGCACCTTGGTGGTAAGAAACTTTAACACTAAACTCCTACTCAAATTACTATACCCTTCTATTACCTTATTGGAAATTTTGTCTTTAGTAAAGTAGAATTTATAAGGAATTATTACAGAATTGCCCAAGCAATGGAATATAGCAGAATATGGTTAGAGTAGTAATTTTAACTATGTTAACTGCTCTGTCATGGGTTGCATACTTATTAATTAGCATACCTTCAGATGATGGGAAAGAGAGAATAAAATTCATACTTTATTGTCTAAACACATTTATCACCCTACGTACACTTATAAAGTCAGATTTTGGTTGTGCAAATTGCAATAAAATTGTACCACTTCTTTCCAAATGGGCATGCTGCTAGTTGATGATAACAGTTTGAATGTATAAAAATCAATACACAAAAGTTAGAGTATAGAGTAGAGGAATAGACTAATGTTAGAGCAACAGGCTGAGAACCAGGGAAGGCAAGGTTCAAATCCTGATGACATTCCTTGTAACCTTAGGCATGTCACTTCAGCATCCATTGCCTCAGGTTTAGACTTAGATCATAAGCCCTCTGGGGACAAAGAAATTACCTACAGTACCTGATTTGTAACTCGCCTAGAGTACAGGGTTTGAAAAGGCAAGGAAATCCAATGAAGCGCTAAGATAGTTTATTGCATCATGATAATTTGATAGTTTGGTCATAAATTGCATTTCAGATGTCCATTTTAAAAGACCTTCCTGATGTTGGCAAGCACAGTTCTCCTACCCTGTCTGATCTTTGACACTTTACAGGGTTTAATCAGAGATAAGTCTTATTGCCAAAGTGTTTTAAGACATTATCCACTAACTATATATGTGAAATATCAGTGGAGAAAATGAACACAGAGATCCATATTCACCTGGCCATGTTTGGACAATTTTACCTAGACACCTTTGTCTGGTTAACTGTATCCAGATATTGAACCAGAATACAGCCAGGCTGAATATCCGGTCTAAAGTTATTTGAGTAAAATTGTCCTGGTAGCTAAAGGTCTGCTATTTGGCTGGCCAGAGTTACCCAGGTAACTTTGTCTGGCCCAGACAAAGAAAGTCCATGCCTTGGTGACATTCCCCAGTGCCACTTCTTTCTACTCAACTAAATTTAGCCGGAGTATGGGGTGGAGGGGAGGGATTTCAAACATGGGGATTTATCTGGCTAACGCCAAATGATAGCTGGACAAACCATTTGAATATGGACCTGATTGGAGCTAGTCCAACTGGGGCTATAGCTCATGACCATGAGATCTTTTTCCCCATGCAGTAATATCTGTTTCTTAACCTTAGTTGAATGATATGCCGAAAAGAAAACAAACCAGTAAACTAAAGCAAAATTAATTGAAATTGTTTCATGCATTTGACAATATTCTCTAGAAAGAATATAAGAAAAGGAACCTAGAAAATGAGAAAGGAATGGATACGTGGAAAACAATTGATTAAAATATCTCACCAAAACATATAGGGGCATATTTTCAAAGCCCAAGTGCCTAGGGTCTATGCTCAAAAGGCCCGGCGGTGTGCGCAAAGCCCCAGGACGCGTGTAAGTCCCGGGGCTTGAAAAAATGGGCGGGGCGGGGCGTGGGCAGAGGCCTCCGTACAGCCGCTGGGCCGGGGGGATCGCGCGCTGGCACTTGGCAGGCGAAACTTCCACAACAAAGGTACGGGCGGGGGTGGTTTCGGGTTGGGGGCGGGACAGGTAGGGGAAGGGAGGGGAAGGTGGGGGAGGGAACGGGGAAAGCCAGCTGGTCTCCCCGAGGGCTCGGTGCGCGCAAGTTGCACTAGTGTGCACCCCCTTGCACAAGCTAACCCCTGATTTTATAACCTGCGCGCGCATGTTATAAAATCGGGCGTACATTTGTGCGTGCCGGGTAACGCGTGTAACTTTTAAAATCTGCCCCATATTGAAGACTCTCCTCTTTAGACTTTGGTCTTGGTTTTCAGTTATTTGGATTTACCTTTAGCAAGATCACATCTCTTGTTTCTTATGTTTCACTCAAGTTAATCTGAGAAGCTGAAGGGGTGGTGGGAAAGGCATCGAGGGAGGAATTATCTTTATTCTATTCAGGGTCCTATACAGTTGGCAGGACTTTCACATTCTAATTTAGTCTTGTGGGTTATCTTAGAGAAATACAGTTTTGTATGTACATATTCACTTTGTGTTGCTTTTTTTCTTGTTTTTCTCACTTATCTTGTTTTTGCTTTCCTAGGAGACTCAGGAGTGGCCAATTTACGGGTCGGGAGCCTGAATACTATGGCACTGAATCAAAGTGGTCTGTATGCAGCAGGACATGTAAGGGATTTCTCGTCATTGGTGTAGTCGGAATGGGGTTAGCCACAGGGGCTATGGCTCAACCAATTTGGCCATACCTCCAGAATTGCTATGGGAGATCTGGAAATGGGCAATGCAGACAGCAGCTATTCCTCAACAGGAGGAGGAGGAGGCGAAGGAGAGAAGCGATTCGTTGACCACATCCTCCACCTCTGTAGCTGTGGGCCTGACTGCTAATTTGAACCACATAGGACTCTATATACTGATTCAAAGCAGCAGTCAAGGCCAGGCAGAAAAGGAGGCTGAGGACATGGCTCAAGGCACTGCCGCTGTCCTCCTCCTGCTGCTGAACAGCATAGGAAGGGGGAACATAGAGGGAGAGAAAGGAAGGGGGGGGGGCATGGAAGGAGAGAAAGAGAGATTGATGGGGATGGGCAGAGGAACAAAGAGAGAGAAGGCATGGAATTTGATTGGCTTGGCCCCGACAAACCAACCAAAAAGGCATTCTGCTACCTCTGGGTGTAATGGATGAAAAAAACAACCTGGTGGAATATTAAACAACAAATTAACAGGAAATTCTCCCACACTCCTCAGTCAAATTGCTACTGCTAGAATACAACTAATGAGAACTTCATAATGATGCAATGGCACATTAAGGCTAACAAAAAGTCTATGATGTCAGTGACTTAGTTAACGTAGTGTATTTTTAATTAGGAGCACTTTTTATTTATTAACTTGCAAATTTTTTTGAGGTGAAATACAAAGACCCAGGTGATAAGCCATTGGGCATGCAAGCAGAAAATACAAAAATGGGGTGAACCATAGATGGTTCTAATAGCAACCCACCAGAATGCAAAGGCAAGAAGGTTCAGTCAATGAAAGGATTATGGATGCACTGATACAGAAGTAGCCAAGGGAAATGTTGCCTTATGCGCTTTTTTCCACCTTGGCCATTAATAGGCCATGTAATAAAAAAGTTCGGGAAGGAGTAGGTATATTTTATTTATTTATATTTATTTATTTTTAATTTTTATATACCGGAATTCCTGTATGCAATACAAATCATTCCGGTTTACAAGTAACGAAAAGGTTGCCCTGGTCTGGGAGGTTAGACCGGGGTTTTGTACATAGAACATTAAACATTGAACAATAACAATCAACCATTAAACATTATTACAAGGAACATTGAAGGTAAAAATAACATTTAGCAAATGGCAATTAACATTATTAGTGTTTTGGAATAGAATGTGTGTGTACAACTTTTTACAAGGAACTTTAGTAGTGAAGATAATCTGCAAATGTACTGTTATATAGTATGTAAATAATGACTGTTGAATAAACTTAACGAATAAGCAAGTACATATATGTAATTAAGTGCAAGGTGTTAATGTCAACCTGCAGTGGTTGGAACTGAGAGTCATGCTGAGGTGCCTATTTACCCTCTGGGAATTGAAAGGCTTGACTGAAGAGCCAGGTTTTTAACCGTTTTTTGAACTCTGGTAGACTAGGTTCGAGTCGTAGGACTGGTGGGAGCGCATTCCATTGGTGTGGTCCAGCAGTTGAGAGTGCTCTTTTTCTTAGAGTTGATTTGGTTGGAGCTGCGGTCCTAGTGGCACTGGACTGGTTATCAAGACCATGGTATGCTGATGTAAGCAGACTGATAGTGGATTGACTGTTGCATTTTCAAGGCATAGGGGGTCTCCTTTACCAGGGATCAGTAGTAATGGGAAACCCATCTTCATTCTCATTTATGGCAGGGCTGTTGAGAGGGCAAGATTAGCCAAGAAGGGATGCAAACTATCAGTTATTAGAACAATAATTTGAAGCAAACTCTGAACTTGGTTAAATACATTCTTTAAAGATTGGCAAATAGTAGATAATTCTTGCATTAGTAATTGAAGAAATTCTGCAGCTGAATAGGACAGATTGGTTAGAATATTTTGAAAATGTACCTGTTTTCCAACTAGGATGGCATCATACGCTGCCTTCATATCAGAGGTTTAGATGTCAGTATGGAGGAATACTGGAACGTTGAAGAGCCAATAGACAGCATTGTTTTTTCTATCGACTACAGACTGATATTAGTTTCAACAAATAAGGTATGAGAGATGGTAGCTTCTTTTGGTGAGATATGTATATAAGATTATAGTACTTTTCTTCTAATTAAAATAGATCACTCATCATTAGCATCATCATTGCTATGAAAGTATCTCTTTTATGGATTGCAAAGTGATTAGTGAGTCTGTGTATAAAAGACTGTCATGGTCTGGCAGGCTGGAGTCAGAGAGTACTACTGCAGAAGCAGAACAGGACCGTAGGGCAGGACTGGAGCTGGTCTTCTGCCTAACCAGCTCTCTCCCTGGCAGGTAGAACACTTGGGTTCCGGGGACTGGTAGGACTCCCTACCAAAAGAATTGAGGAACCTCCCATGAAAGGAATTTATTTTAAAAAGCACTAAAAACACATCTGTTTAGTAAAGCATTCCTGAACCAAGTTAGCAATTCATTGTCTTCCGGTCTTTCTCTCACCCTTATATCATCCAATGCACAGGAATGTTATCCATTTAACTGTAATTCATTGTGTGTGTTTTATTGTACCCTTCCTGAATACAGGAAGGGCGGGGAATAAATGTTTTAAAATAAATAAATACTTGTCTCCTGCTGAACATTATGGCTGGAGCAGGCAAGGACTGGGAGCTGGAGACAGGCACAAGCTGGGAACTGGATTCAGGCACTGGCAGTAAGGTTGGTGCAGGGGCTAGATACAGGCAGGGCTGAACCAAGGACAAGACAGGGTCTGGGAATTAGGCAAGGATAGCACAGCAGGACAAGAACTAAACAAGACAAGGACAAGAATAGACAAGGATAGCACTGAACAAGGACTGGACAAGACAAGGACTAGACAAAAATAGGACTGGACAAGGACAGAACTAGGACACACAAAGGTAAACCAGAAAGCCCGATGGCATGAGACAGGGCTAGGTAACCCTAATAGCATAGAAGGCCTCAAAGCAGGACAGATAGGCCCAGAAGGCCACTGAACAATGCATAGCAAGGCAAGGAAGATTGGAAGGCCATAGAGCAAGGCAGGGTGCCAGGGTAGGCCACAGAGCAAGGCAGGAAGCCAAGGTAGGCTATATAGAGCAAGGCAGGAGGACTAGATAGGCCACAAAGCAAGGTAGGAAAGCCTGAGTAGGTTTCAAGGCAAGGTAGAAGGCCTGGGTAGCTTGTAAGGCAAAGCAGAAGGCGAGGCTGGCTAGGTCAGAGAGCTGAGGTGACTCAATGAAGAGGCACTGAGGGAATGACAGGCTTGGTTAAGTGGGGCTGGGGCTGAGGCATCAGATGATCAGTGAGGAGGTAACTTGTGCAGCTGTGAGTGGAGCTTGCTGAGGACTCCTAGTAGAGGGGAGGCTGCACATCAGGCTGAACTGTGGAACGGGGAGGCTGCATAGCATGTAAATCCGTGACAAAGGCATTGTAACTGTATCTGTTCCCAACTTCACTGTTTCAGCAAACCAGCCCCTACTGGAACTGTTTGGACCTTGGAATAAAACGAAATTGTCATAGTCGGGAACCCTTCTGTCTCATACAACAACACTGTTGATCTGCAATTAGCTAAGGATCTATTATTTCTTCTGATGACTTATTATGATTAATACTGTAGAAAGCTGCTCTTCCTCTTCAGAGTGGGGGAATAGGTACCTTATGTACAGTTGTATGAAAAGGTTTAGGCAACCTGGTTAAATTGTAGTTTTTCAATGAATATCTGACACAACCTCTGCATGGTGCAAAGTTAAATAACATTTTTTTCTGCAATTTTTAATGAAAAATTACTATTTCTTGATTTTAATATATTGAAAATAATAAAACTGTGACTATAGCATGTGCAAAGGTTTGGACATCCTATTAGTTGAGTCAATACTTCTTATTTTAAAAAGTGTTACTAAGACCCAATAAGTTGATTGATTTGTTAGGCCTTCAATTAGTCAGATGAAAAAGGCTGTGACTCTTCTAACCTCTCAGATTATGATTGCTGTTCTGTCTGCTTTCAGCATTCCTGAGCAACTCTAAACATCTGTCTGAGCATTTGAAAATAAAGATACAGTAACTCACTCTTACAAAGCAGAGGAAGGGCTATAAAAATATTTTTATGCTTCCAGCTAGCAATTTCAACTGTCAGAAACATTGTTAAGTAATAGAAATTAAATACTTCAATAGTTAAACCACCAGTCATGGACCTGGGCAATTTTCAAATAAATCCCTCAGAACAAGTACGAGACTTAGGAATATAACTAGATGAAAAGCTATCAATGAAAATGCACATCAGTAAACTAATCAAAACAGGTTACACCAAGCTGCGTATACTACAACTACTGAAACCATTATTAACAATGGCAGACTTCCATATTGTATTACAAACTCTAATATTCTCAAACCTAGTGTTGCGTTCATGCCTCTTATCGCCCCTCGCTCCACCCTCTTATCTGGAAAGCAACTCCCTTCGGCTCTGACGGACAGTTGCGGCCACGGCTTCTCCCTGCCTCATGGTCTCGGTGTCCCCAGGCTGGCTTGACGCTATGGATCTGCCATGTTCCTGATGAAGTAAGAGCACGTGCGTGCTCCAGACTTTGTACCAGCAAGGGCGCGAACCTCGGGGGCATCCCCCCGCAGTGACGTCATCCATCTGTACTTTAAAAGGTCTTTGTTTGCTAACCTCTAACGAGTTAGCAAGGAACTCCTTTTGGACTTGCTTCGGCAGTCCACGCTACTTGCAAACAGAATTCCAACAGGACTCGCTGCGACAGTCCTCGCTACCTTCAACAACGATCCGAGTTAGCCAGGGGAATCCTTTTCCACTGCTCAGCCTTTTCAAACTTACCAGGAGAACCCGCTCCACAGTTGCTCCACTCTCTCTTCTTGATTTCAGATTGCCAAGATGGGATCCGGTACTCGCTCCTCGAGGGCCTACAACCCTGACTACTCGGAAGACTCCTCATTGCCTGGAAGCGATCGCGGACGTGAACACTGTGAGTTCTATTGTGCATAGGAATCGGTACTCGCTCCTCGAGGGCGTACATTCCTATAGCCCTGAAGACTCCCTTCTGTCCTAGATGCTATCGCAGATACGGAGATCAAGAGTTACAATTGGCAAGATTACAGATAGGAACCGGTACTCGCTCCATGAGGGCCCATGTTCCTAGAATCTTTTACAGACTCTCTTCTACGCTAGAAGCCACTTCATTTACAACTATTGCGAATTCTATTACAGACTGTTTATTCTAACCTGTGCTCGCCTACGGCTCCTGTTCCTGAATATACTGACGACTTTCTGTGGCATAGAGACCATTGCAGACATCTACTATTGTGAGTGTACCATCTTGTATCCAGTATACCCTGTCTACTCACCACTTCTAGTCTCTTTCTACAGCTCAAGCAACCCAGAGATATATTCCAGTATCAGAAGGACTTCAGCCTTGCAGAATACATCGACTCACTACTGCCACCATCGGTGGTCCAGCTTCCAGTCTAATAAAGAACTATTTGTGTTATTTCATATTCTAGCCTAGCCGGTGGTTCCTCTCAGGATCTCCTCCTGGGGGTGCTGTCATCTGCCATCGGCCCAGGGATTCACCATTTCCTCCAAGCGGTCATTCTTTTCACTATCATCACTCTGTGGGAGCCAATCACTACTGACCACTAACCCCGCTCACGGAAGTATTATATAGATAGCTAACTCCTCTTTCCTTGGGACTTGCTAGCAGTCTATATATAACAGATTGCTACTCCGTAGCGGAGACATGATAGATTGCTATTTCAGTAGCAAAGTACAATATATCTATTGTTATCTCCTCTCCTCAGAAGAGTATCATTGGACAAGATTACCAACTCCTCTTCCCTGAGAGAGTTGATCCATAATAGAGTACTACCTCCTTTCCTTACAGGAGCTTCTAACAGCAGTTCGCTAACAGATCTACAAATAGCTAACTCCTTCCTTCTGGAGGAGCAGATCATGACAGATAGCTACTCCTCCCCCTTTCAGGAGAAAAGCAGAACAGATTACTAACTCCGCCCTCCTGGTGGAGTGAGTGACAGCAGATTGCTAACTCCTCCCCTTTGGAGGAGGAGAGCATAACACCTAGTGTACTGTAACTCCTTACTTCTAGGTCTTCCAGCATGCCAATTCAAACCATTGCAACTATTACAAAATACCGCAGCAAAACTCCTACTAGGATCCAGAAAATATGATCATATTACACCCACACTGATCTCACTGAATTGGTTACCAGTACAAGCCAGAATTTATTACAAAGTTCTAATGATAACTTTCAACATCATTCATTACAATAACCCCAGCTTTTTAGGAGTGACTCTGCAATCTTACACACCTCAACAAACTTTTAGATTCCAAAATAAAGGATTACTGACTATTCCAACAATAAGGAGCACACACCTAACACAAATAAGAGACTGGGTATTTTCTGTAGCAGGCCCAATGCTATGGAATTCTCTGTCTAAGACGCTACACATTTTACCCGATAGAAAGAGATTCAAATGCAAACTAAAGACATGACTATTAAAAAATGTGAATAAACTAACTTAGAACACCAGAACATAGAGAGCCACAAAGACAAGAATAACTAAAATATTAATCTAAACTCGAAAATGTACCCATTGAAAGAATAAATGATATGGAAAATTATCTTATCATTTGAAATCCCCGTATTCCTTACCTTAAGTACTAGATCAGTTACTGATATGTAATAGAAAATTCTCTAGATAGATTTTAATGCCTGTACAGGAATACTACATCTGTAACCAATCATTGTCTGTCTGTAAACCATCAGTCACTTTGTAAACCATTGTGATCTATAAATGGAACGACGGTATATAAAATGTCTAAATAAATACATAAATAAATAAAATAGAAGTTATAGTATTTTGTGTTTTGAAGTCAAATAGTTCAATTTTCATTTCATCAATCAAAAACAGTTTTTTTCCAAAAAGTTTAAGGCTTATCAAAGTATTGTTTTGCATATTTTAGACAATGACTTTTGTAATAAGGTAATAGAAAAGTTTTCCTTCTGACAATTCTCCCATGCAGATCATTGTTGTGTAAGCAACTCTGTACTATCGATCTGTGCACAACCACTCCTGTGTCAGCTAAAATTTTTAGCATGTCATTTGCAGTGATCTGTGGGTTCTGATTTGAAGATCTGACCAGTTTTTGGGCTGATTTATCAAAGATTTTCCTTGGTCTTGGTTAAGAAGCGAGCTGGACCTTGCCTTTGTCCGGCGATCCTGTGGCACGGCAATGGCTGCTGTTGGTGGCGGCAGCCACAGAGAGGAGCATGACAGGATGTGCGCTCCACCATGGCTCCTCTTCTCTTCACGTCGGGCGTCCTCGCTGGAAGTTCCTGCGCTGAAAGCGGGAACTTTGGAAATATAAACGTTGCTTCTACAGCATTTCCCTTCCTCAGCAACAGGCTTGCTTGTGCTGGTGCTTTGATGTGCTTCTTATCGTGTCTACCTCGATCTCTGCCTGAACTTTTGATTTGGTTTGTCTGGTGCCTGCCTCAACTCCTGCTTGGACTTTGGATTTGGTTTGTCTGCTGCCTGCCTTGACCCCTGCCTGTACTTTGGATTTGGATTGTCTGCTGTCTGCCCCAAACCATGCTTAGATTTGGATTGTCTGCTGCCTACCTAGATCTCTGCCTGGACTAGGGTTGGTTGGTCTCCCATCTGCCTCCAACCCTTGCAGGATTGTGGATTGGTCAGTTGTCGAACTCTGACATTACCCTTCAGCCTGTTCAGTCTTCAGCCTAAAGTTAAGGCTGTTACTCTATTCCATTGGGATCCACATATCATAACAGTTTGCAGAGGCGATGGATCCAGTAGACCCAACAGCCTGGCAAGCTATTCCAGGTCTGGCCACGTAGGTGCAGCAACAACAGGGAGTCCTGAACCAAGTGATGGGAGTTCTTGAAAAACTAGCAGCCTGAATGGATGCCTTTGCCATAGCTACCCCACCGCCACTGCCATCTACTCCCTCTCCCAGTGCTGTTCTTTGTCTGCCTCTTCCTCTTTGTTTTAATGGAGCTCCTCAACAGTGCAGAGGATTCATTAACCAGTGCAACTGGTGTAACTCCAAGCACCACTATTTCCTTATGACAAAATTAAGGTTACGTTCATCCTCTCATTACTAGAGGGCCCAGCTCTAGCCTGGGCATCCCCGCTGTGGGAGCAAGATAATCTGTTACTGGATAATCTGGATCAATTCCTTAAAGACTTCCGGTTAGTTTTTGATGAGCTGGGATGTTTGACTTCTGCTTCTGATTTACTACAAATTTGGCAGGGTTCTTGTTCAGTGGGGGAGTATGCTGTCCAGTTTTGGAACTTAGTCACTGAGCTTCGCTGGGGAAAGGATAGCCTCACAGCCATTTTCCACCAAGGATTATCAGAATCCATTAAGGATGAGGTGGCTGGATGAGACCCGGCGGATTCTTTAGAATAACTAATCCATTTGGCAATTCACCTTGATCTTCGCTTTCAGGAAAGGTCTTGGGAAAGAGCCGCTCTTCGTCATGTGGTGCATTTAGCACCTTCATTTAAATGTCCACTCCTCCCAACCAAACCTCAAGAATCACGATCCGGTGCCGAGGAGCCCAAGCAAATAGACCAGGTCAGGATCTCTTCCGAGGAGTGTCAGCAATGACAGCAACATAAGCTTTGCTTATATTGTGTGGGGGCTGGTAATTATGGTATATCTTGTCCTCTGAAGCCGGGAAACTCTCAGACCTAGGATTGGTGGGAGAGGTCTCCTTGAGTCACTCAATCTCCTCTCCACAGATCTTAATCCCCGTGAGTCTGTCTACAGTGAAAAACGTAATACATTTGCAAGCCTTTTTAGACACCAGAGTGGCCAGAAACTTTATTGAAGAGAGCATTGTTCAGCGATATTAAATTCCTATGGAACCACTAAACGTTGCTCTCACGATATCATCGGTCTCAGGGGAACCTTTGGCTGACAAGATCTCCTGCATCACTGGGCCATTAATTATGACTACCGGTCTGCCTCATCAAGAGGAAATTCATGTGTATGTGCTACCTTCCGTGGTGAACTAGATAATTTGGGGATTGCCATGGCTGAAGTTACACCAACCTCACATTGACTGGAGTTCATTACAACTGGCAAAATGGAGTCCAAAATGCCATAAGGTCTGTCTGATTCAAGTAAAGGTACCCACACTCAATATTCACTGTTCAGTTCCAACTCTTCCTGAGTTACCCGGTTTGTATGCAGATTTCGACAACATTTTTAGTAAACAATGTGCTGAAACCTTATCTCCACATCGAGATTATGATTGCGCTATTGACTTACTCCTTGGAAAAATGCCCCCTCGGGGAAGAGTCTACTCACTATCAGTTCGAGAAACAGAGGCCATGAATCAATATATCCAAGAAAATTTAGCCCGTGGATTCATCAGACCATCCTCCTCTCCTGCGGGAGCAGGGTTCTTTTTGTTGGAAAAAAAGATGGGTCCCTCTGCCCTTATATCGATTATTGAGGTCTAAATGTTATTACTAGAAAATAACTGATATCCTCTACCTCTTATAACAGAGCTTTTTGATCGACTTAGAGGAGCACAGATATTCACTAAATTAGATCTACGAGGAACTTATAATCTAGCACAGATCCAGGAGGGGGACGAATGGAAAACTGCCTTCAATACAAATGATGGCCATTATGAATATTTAGTAATGCCCTTCAGTCTATGCAATGCTCCGGCAGTATTTCAAGCTATGGTATACGACATATTCCGAGATCTTTTATATTCACATGTTGTCATCTATCTAGACAATATTCTCACCTTTTCCAAGATTGAGAACCAGCATCAAGTTCATGTACGGCAAGTTTTCCATCATCTATGAGAAATTAAGTTATATGCCAGAATTGTCAAAGGAGTTGAAAGTCTAGTTCCAGGTTTTGTTTTGTTTGGAATTAAAAGGGAGATTCCCCATGGTTGCCAAAAACATAGTGAAGCAGAAAATATGAGAATACAGTCCTCTGCATAGAGCTGGGCTTACTAGTTGACTGATATTAAACCCATAACACCCAAGATTTGCCACAGGCTAGGGATAAGGACCCCCCTTTTACTTTATTATAAGAGGTATAAGATTTATGTGCAAGGGAGATTCTGGGAATAGAAAACTCACTGTGGTGCTCCACCTCCTTAAAATTCAAATATTCCAAAACTTGAAATTGCCCATTAACTCTAGAAATCAGCCCTACAGATGCCCTGAGACTATATGCCATGCCACACTCCCTTACATAGTTGAGCCCTTAACAGCAGGGTTGGTTGGTTCGGAGGGGTGCTTCAGAAACGACAGCAGGTGTCTCCTCCCTTTGTTGAGCTAACAGCGGAGCTTCCATTGGGGTAAGGCTTATTTTTTTCCTTCTTGGCTCTTCTTTCTGTCTCTGGAGTAAGCTATCCCTCCTCCCTCCCATTTGCATTGTTTTGTGGGAAGGTTAGCCTGCGTGGGCTAGAAGAGGAAGGCTAATACACTGTTTCTTTAAATTTTGGTTTTGCTGATGCAAAAAAAAAAAAAAAGGCTATCCTTTATCATGCTGGAAACCCTGAGGTGGAAGGTCCATTCCTGCTCTGCGGGAGGATGTGGCATGACTAGGGCAGGATCATCTTCCTAGCAGTGATTTGGATGCAGACCTGAGGCCCACAGCTACAGGAGAAAGGCAAAATGGCACTGGGCAGCCTACATGGGAAATGAACCGCACTGTGCTTGGCATATGTTTTGCATTCTGTACAGACCAGGTATGTGTTTCTATTGTGCAGAGCCTGTTCAGCAGCTCGAGGGGGACATCCTGCCCCATGAATTTGCAGCAACTGAGGGTTCAATGCTAGATGCAGGAGTGTCTCAGCTTTGTTGGGTCTGGTGGTAGGCTTGGGGGAGCCTTTGCAGCAGGGCTTTTAGTCTGGAGGAGTTTGGCAAGGGCCCTGGGTGGAATGGTAGATGTGTGTCTGCGTCTCTCCCTACCAATCTCCTGATAGCAGCAGGAGAACTGTTGGCCATTTTGTAATGCACTCCACTCTAGAGTGACTTGGACTTCCTTCTTCAACTATAGGGCAGAAGTGGAGTCCCATTGTGTCCTATGGGTTGGCACCATTGGCTGCTAGTTCCTTAGTGCAGTCTTCTGCTATGGTTTTTCTTCTCAGGCAGACTTAATGTACCAAGGCTGCTGCTAGAGTACTTAGTCAAGGTTTCTTACCAGGGCCATGGGTTCGAGAAGGCTTTGGCAGCTATTTTATTGCAATGCAGTGCTGAGAAATTTGGCCTTCTCATTTATCCCTGAGGGGGGCCATTTTGGGTCCCGCAGTTCCTTTTTTTATGGGAGGATGCTGCGACTGCTACAGAGCTGGGAAGTTTACCCCTCCCATTGCTATCTTTCCCTAAGGGGGAAGGTTTGAGTTCCACAGTTGCTTTGTGGCTTTCACAGCATCTGTAGTGCTGTAGAGCTTGGTTCTTATCTCTCTTGGTCTTAAGGGACATGTTTGGGACATCTTCAGACACACTTAGGCCACTGAAGTTGCTGTTGCTATAGTAGTGCAGGACTTTGCAGGGGAGGATATTCCCACTGGTTCTCGGCTGTATTTCAAGGAAGCATGCCTCTGGTCTGCAAGCATTTTTAAGGGATGACCAAGAAGGACTTTGGAAATTGTTTACGCCAGTTCCCTTGAGGACCTTACTAGATGGCTATTGAGGTACATTGAAGAGGACCTAGAGTCAGAATGCTTTCCTTATGCTGAGGATGTAGTCTCTATATGTCTCGTCCATAGAGAAGAGCTGTCATCTTGGGTCCCTGCTTGTTTATGTGCAGAAGGGTACAAGGCAGAGCTTTCCAGCACACAGGAGTCTTTGTCATGATCAGGATATGGAAGCCATTCCGGCTGTTAAGGAGATAAATATCATCCAGAAGTGGAAGATTGTCCATTAGGGAAGACCTGACATCTTCGTTGTCACTTTCTGTGTGGTCTGATGGTGATGAGAACAAGAAAGAGGAGATTTCCAAACCTCTACCTGAAGGGAGAGTTTTCAGCCTTGTTTTCCTAGGAGGATTGTGGAATGAGAGAGTTTCTGTCCACAAAAAAGAAAAAGCCAGTTCTTCTTGCTTTGGTGGGTGAGCCAGCTTAAATGTGCTGAGATTTCTGGAGAGATGGAACAAAGGTTTTTTCTTCATCTCACAGAAGCTATTTAGGCTCAGGCAAGATCGAAGCTCTTCAAGACAGAGTTCTAGACCCTGTTTCAAATTCTAGTTCTTTTGTTCAAAGCCTAGAGGTAAAGATGGATCCTGAGGATCTAGCTCCTCTAATGCAGCACAATGAGTGCTTGGGAGCTCTGTCTCCAAGAGGGTCACCATACAAGTCACACTACAATAGCTGACCACATTGGAAGTGGTGATTCTGGTCTCAAAGGATCAGGTGGGAGCAGGACTTTATTCCATTTATTTTTTAGTTACCAAGAAGAAAGGTTCCTTTTGCTCAATATTGGATCTGAAGTGGGTCAACAAAATTTTGCAGGTGATTAACTTCAGAATAGGGACCTTGCAGTCAGTGATCATGGCAGTAGAGAAGGCAGAGTTTCTCACTGTCTGGATCTGACAGAAGCATATATTCACATCACATTCCAGAGGGAACATTAGTATTTTGCAGTGTTCAAACACCATTACCCATTTCAGCCATTGCTGTTTAGCCTAGCCATAGCCCCAAGAACCTTCTTGAAAGTGAAGCTGGTAGTGATGGCAGTGCCTCGCAGGGAAGGCATTTTAGTTTGCCCATATTTGGGCGATTGGTTGACAGGAGCCCAACCCACATAGGACAGCCTATTGAAATCTCATAGAGTGGTTCCAAGTTTATAGAAATTGGGATGATTGGACATTCTGTCCAAGAGCAGTCTGCTTCCTTTCAGATTCTGAGGCATCTAGGAGTCCAGTTCAGGGTGAGCTTGTTTTTTCTTCCATAGCAGTGCATCAGATATCTAAAGAGTCAAATATGAGATTTTTTTGTGGCAAGTTGTCCATCCTTGTGGTCTTATTGGCAGATTATATTTCCATGGTGGCAATCCTGGAATTGGTTCCATGGGTCAGGGCACATATGTGCCCTCTTCAAAAGGCTTTACTCTCTTGGTGGAATCTCCAGTCCCATGAGTACTCAGTGCAATTGTCTTTTAAAGAAGCTGTGAACCAGAAGCTGCAATAGTGGCTGTAGAGAGAGCATGTGGCCAAGGGGATGGAGTTGGTGCCCCCAATTTGGTCAGTGATGACTACAGATACAAGTCTCATGAGTTGAGGAACTCACTGCCAGGTGTTGATGACAGGTGCAGTGGTCTCCTGGGGAGGCAAGCTGGTCCATCAACTGCCTGGAGGCTTGAGCAATTCTACAGTTTTCTGTTTGCCCAATTAACTAGTCTGCAAAGGTGATGTTGGACAACATCATAAGAACATCATAAGAACATAAGAAAATGCCATACTGGGTCAGACCAAGGGTCCATCAAGCCCAGCATCCTGTTTCCAACAGTGGCCAATCCAGGCCATAAGAACCTGGCAAATAACCAAAAACTAAATCTATTCCATGTTACCATTGCTAATGGCAGTGGCTATTCTCTAAGAGAACTTAATAGCAGGTAATGGACTTCTCCTCCAAGAACTTATCCAAACCTTTTTTAAACCCAGCTATACTAACTGCACTAACCACATCCTCTGGCAACAAATTCCAGAGTTTAATTGTGCGTTGAGTAAAAAAGAACTTTCTCCAATTAGTTTTAAATGTGCCCCATACTAACTTCATGGAGTGCCCTCTAGTCTTTCTACTATCCGAAATCACAGTGAAATCACGGTGATAACATACATAAATCAAGGAGGAAACTAGAGTCTCTGGAAATGGATATTCTTCTGCCGTGAGTGGAACAACACATTCAGATTCTGTCAGCATCTTGTATAACAGGCATGGACAATATCCAAGTGGATTATCTCTAATTTCCTCTGGACCCAGGGGAATGGGAAATGACAAATGAAGTCTTCACCTAATCATTTCCCGATGGGGGGGTCAGCCATTAGGTTTGATGGCAAGCAGTGTGAAGGTGAAAGTACTCCAATTGGACAGTTGCAGAAGGGATTCTCAAGTAACTGGTATCGATCAGGTATATGTTTGGCTGCAGAACGTGATGCTGTATGTCTTTCCTCTTTGACACTTGGTCAGCAGAGTGCTTCAGAAGATAGCAAGACTCCCAGGACTGTTTCTCCTAGTGGCTCTGGATTGGCCTCTAAGGCTTTGGTATGCAGATCTTTTCATTTGCAGATGCACAAGGATTTGCTTCATCAGGGATTGATTATTCACAAGAATTCTGATCAATGTTGTCTTACAGTTTGGCCCTTGGAAGGGTTCACTTGCTAAAGAGGGATTATTCCTTGGCTGTGTAAGCACATTGTTAAAGGTTATTTGAAGCAGTGACATGGTCTTCCTTGCATACTTTTTCCAGGCATAATCGTCTGGATGTTCGAGGTAAGGAGGATGGCAATGTTGAAGGGAGTTCAGGCAGCTTCTTGCCCCAAGAGATAGTAATTTTGGTACATTCCAGCTGTATGGACTGGCCTGCCTGGATGAAGAGGAAACTGAAACTGCTTGTTACCTGATAATTTTCTTTCCTTTAGACTAGGCAGGCCAGTCCATACTCCTGCCCTATGCAGCCTTGTCTTAACTGACCTTTCTGGATGAGGGAGTTGGAGGGTATATAAAGGTGACATCAGCAATCAGAAATCTTTCTCCATTTGCTGGTTGGCATGCATAACCCACTTGTATGGACTGGCCTGCCTGACATAAAGGAAAGGAAATGATCAGGTAAGAAGTAATTTCACCTTATAAATTGCAGAAAGAAATCATGTTTAACTTTGTACCATATAGAGGTTGTGTCAGCTTCTGCTCACTTAGATATTCATTGAAACATACAATTTGACCAGGCGCCTAAGCTTTTGCATACAACTGTATGTTTTATACTTACTAGTACTAATAGCTGTATTATTCCTGGCGAAAACTGGATTATTTGCATGTTGTGATACTTTCTATTAGATAAATCAAACAGTAAGAAGCAAAAGAAAAATCAATAAGCCAAAAATAGACAACTTCACACAAAACACTATTGGAGATGGTGTACTGAAAGCTTACAAATTGTTTTTACATTGTTATATATAGATATAAAGTATTCTAAATATATAAGGGAGGAAAAAGACCTCAGAAATTCTAACGAGCCCTAATGAGCAACTGGGCAAATAGTCTTTTTAATCATAGGTCTAAAAAACTTCCCATGCATGTCTTTATTATTTCACAAAAGTATTAATTTCTATTTTTTTTTATGGAAATATAAAATTGAAATCAAAGCAGTGCTCATCTGTGCTGAACATTTATGTGTTAAGTCTGTTTTGTCACAATTTAATCTTAGCTATGTTCATGTTATGACCGTTGGCCGCGGTTGGCCATGGTTGACCCAACTCACATCATGTATTGCACTGCTCTCCTCTCCGGGTGAACTCGCGGCTGTGGCTAGCTGCTATTGCCATGTACCTCCTGGCTCTCGAGACTCCTTGTAGTGGCTGGGACACATCCGACCTGCTCACCGACTCTGGGCCTTCCTAGGCGAGCGCGCCACCAGGCCTCACTTTAAAGGCGCAATGGTGGGAACCTCAGGGGCGTCCCTGGCTGATGACATCACAAGCTTGGGATTCATAAGCACCTCCCTTGGCCTACGCTAACTGATTTGGCAACGAGATCCTTCGCCTCACTGGTGCTTGTTCCTGCTTCTCCGGACCCGTGATTCTTGCCTTGGATCTCTACTTGCTGATCTGGACTCTGACTCAGGTACCCGCTCCTCGGGGGCCTGCTCGCGCTTCCTTGGGAGACCTGGTCTCCAGGCTTCCCCGCTCCTCGGGGTAGCTCCTGTGCTCTTCTCCAGTGTTCCTGCCTGCTTGCTTCTCCGCTCCTCGGGGTTGCCTCAAGCACTGCCTATCAGAGATCCTATCTATATGCTTCCTCGCTCCTCAGGGCAGTGTCTACCTTACCACACTGGAGACCTGGACTCTATGCTCCCCCACTCCACAGGGCAGTCTCAACACCTTTACACCAGTGGCTTTACTCTACGTTTCCCGCTTCTTGGGGCAGCCTATGTCACTACATCAGAGACTTTACTCTACGCGTCCCCACTCCTCGGGGCAGCCCCTATGTCATTACATCAGAGGCTCTGTTACCACAGGACAGTCTCTGCATCACTCCTCCAGTAGAGCTTGTCTCCACGTTCCCCGCTCCTCAGGTCGCTTCATGGTATCTCAGTGCAGGTATCTGCAATCACGTGGCAGTGACGCAGGACGTTCTTCCTCTACTGAACTACAGTTGTGTCCTCTGCTGCAGTTGACCTCACCTCCCGATGGTGAGGACCTGTGGGGCTCCACCCCTCAGGTAGTACCAACTTCCACCTCGGGCCAAGGGTCCACAAAACCCACAAATCCTAACAGTTCACAGACCAAAGAGAAGAATATGTAATGAAGAACAAAACCATTGAGTAGCAAAAATGTTGAAGTTGACAAGGCTAAATAGTCTTGGAGTGGACAATATTCAAAGCCATTTCTGCAGGGCTCTCTGAAAATTATCACCCCTCTTGGCAGTTAAAAATAATGAGTGTTGAAAGCACATGCAATTTTACCCCCAATGTCTGGAGGCATTCCCAAGAGTATGTATAAGCTGGACAGGGAATTAATGCATAGAAGACATTTTCAAAACTATCAAGTAAATTTTCAAAGGAGTTATGCATGTAAATGTAACATAGTATTGTAGCAATCTTCAAAAGCCATTTATCCGCATTAAGTGTACTTAATGTGGGTAAAACCTATTGTCAATCAAATAACATACATTGTATCAATTTTCAGATGCCCACTTACATGGGTAATGGACTTCTCCTCCAAGAACTTATCCAATCCTCTTTGGAAATGACATGGAGGATTTAAATTTAGATGAAGCTACTCTAAGAGAAGTCTTATGTTATGTGAATGTTACAATCTATATTATATTGTAATAAAAGTTGAAGAGGGGGCAATAATCAAATTGGGTACTTTACACTGTGAGTAATTTTTACCCATGGAGTTTGCACCAATAATCAAAGCAAAATCAAATGCATAGTTTTGCTTTAATTATCCCAGGGAAAAGTACTCACAGATATTTGCACCTGCTAATTCTTCAGGGAAATTTTTCCTTGGCAATAACACATAGGGGCCTGATTTTGAGAAGCACATACATGCTTAAAAATAAGTTTTACATGTGTAAATGCACTTTACCTGCCTTTAATTAAGTTGACTTAGAAAATAGCCACTGCTATTACTATCAACAGTAACATTGGATAGACTTCGTTTTTGGGTACTTGCCAGGTTTTTATGGCCTGGATTGACCACTGCTAGAGACAGGATGCTGGGCTTAATGGACCCTTGGTCTGATCCAGTATGGCATGTTCTTATGTTGAGAACAGTCTGCATGAGGGGAAGATGAATGGCATTCCTATCTGATATGCAAGGCCAGTAGAAATATTAAGCTGCAGATTCTACATTTTTCAGACTTCTCTTCCATTTTTTTTTTCACATTTTCTTGTATTTTTCAGCTGCCTTTGTTTTTCTTTCAGAGTCTTTACACTCTGTGTATTGGATCAGATATTGGGTTGTTTGGTTTCCTTGAAACTGAACAAACAATTGGAGACAGACTGTAAGAACTTGATTCAAATAACTTCCCAACATTCTAATAAAGAATTTCTGTCCTATATGTTGTGCTGGTGGTGGACACTTGGCCCGAGGTGGGGTTGACGCTTCTCGTAGGGCAAGCCCCACGGGTCCCCACCATCGGGAGGCAGAGCAGACTGGGAGACAGAGGCCGACTGGAGCTTCGCCAATACCAGCCCATGTTCCCCGCAAGTTGAGCCCTTGGGTGCCGGGGCTGGCTAGTTTTAGGTGGGCCTCTATCAGACGACTCCCAGTGGATGTTGTAGCAGGTAGCCAGGGACCAGCAGAGGGATTGGAGGGATCGAAGCAGGTCCGGACAAGGCAGGGATCCAGAGGCCCGGGCACCAAGGACGGGCCAGAAACAAGAGCAAATGATGCTCAGACAGCAGAAGACTGGAGCCTGACAGGGCCAAGTCCAAGGAAATACCAAAGGTGAGGTTGGGAACAGGCTGGAGTCAGGGCAGGTGGCAGAACTAGTTGAGGTACAGTGGAGCAAGAGCCAGAGACAGGAATCAGTCCTGAGTGTAGTTCCAACGAAGCGAGGATTAAAGCCAGTAATCAGTCCTGAGCGTAGGTTCAATGAAGCGAGGGTCAAAGCCAGTAATCAGTCCCAAGCGTAGTTTCAACGAAGCGAGGGTCAAAGCCAATAATGTGAATCGTGTGATCGATCGTCTTAACGATCGACTTTGGCTGGGGGGGGGAGGGAATCGGATCGTCGCGGTTTTGTTTTTTTAAATATCATATAAATCGTAAATCGGGGGAGGGCGGGAAAACTGGCACACTAAAACATACCTAAAACCCACCCCGACCCTTTAAAATAAATCCCCCACCCTCCCGAACCCCCCCAAAATGCCTTAAATTACCTGGGGTCCAGAGGGGGGGTCCCGGTGTGATCTTTTACTCTCGGGCCTCCGGTGCGTTGTAGAAATGGCGCCGGCGCGGTGCCATTTTGTACGGCAAAACGATTCGAGTGCAGGAGGTCGTTCCCGGACCCCTGCTGGACTTTTGGCAAGTCTTGTGGGGGTCAGGAGGCCCCCCCAAGCTGGCCAAAAGTCCCTGGGGGTCCAGCGGGGGTCCGGGAGTGATCTCCTACGCTCCTGACGTCGGGGGACAAAAAACAAAATGGCGGCCGGCGCCATTTCTACAACGTACCGGAAGCCCGAGAGTAAAGATCACACCGGGACCCCCCCACTGGCCCCCAGGTAATTTAAGGCATTTTGGGGGGGTTCGGGAGGGTGGGGGATTTATTTTAAAGGGTCGGGGTGGGTTTTAGGGTTGTTTAGTGTGCCGATTTTCCCGCCCTCCCCCTTCCCCTCCCCCTTCCCCCGATTTACGATTTTTGACGATAAATCGGGGGAATTCCTATTAAATATCGCCTCTAACGATTTTTGACGATTTAAAATATATCGGACGATATTTTAAATCGTCAAAAACGATTCACATCCCTAGTAATCAGTCCTGAGCGTAATTCCAACGAAACAAGGGTCAAAGCCAATAGTCCAAGCAAGGCTAGGGAGGAACCAGGAACGGAGTCAGAAACGGACCAGGAACGAAGTCAGGAACTAGGACAATCAACAAGCACACAACACGCATGGAGATCTGTTGCCAAGGCAAGGAATGAGTGGCGGGCCCTGCCTTAAGTAGTAGGGCCCGATGATGTCATCATTTGGGGCCGAGGGTAGGATTCCTGCCACAGCTTCTTTAAAAGTGGAAGAAGTGCATGCGTGCCTAGGAGAAAGGCCACTGGACAGCGGCATCTCCCCGCAGCACACATGGGGAGACCCGCCAGGAACTGGAGGAGTTCTTGGAAGAACAGGGAGAGCCAGCGGAGCCCGCAGAGGGACAGAGAAAGGCCGAGGAGGCAGCGGGTGTGCGGAAGCGCAAGTGGCTAGCCATCACCGCCAGGGAGGACGGGCCGGGTCCAGGAGCCGGGCGCTAGAGGTGAGTAGGCCAGGTCACGGGCCTGCTGCGATGGGGACATACAACACTATATGAATATGTTTTGACTAGATTGTGAGTTCTATAGAAAAGTGACTGTCTTTTCTGAGAATTTGTACAGTGCTGGGTACATCTAGCAGCACTATATAGCAGTGATAAGTAGGTGTAATAGTAATTTCAGAGGCCCCTTTTGAAATGGTTCAGAAGCCTTTCCCGAGTTAGAAGAATGTTAAGTTGAATGATACTTCTATTTTGTTTCAGGGATCCATTTACATTTACGACCCCAAAGAACCTGAGCAGACTTCCAAAGTTTTAAGCATAAATAATGACAATTTCTTGTCTGTTGGCCTTCTCTTTCCTGAAAACAAGTACTGTGTGGTGAGCCAATATTTACTTTCTTGTGTATTCCTGCTTTTACCTCTGACAATGGTATTCTAGAGCTTAAGCAAAAAACAGCCTGCATTTATTTGCAGTGCAACAGGCACATTAACAATACCATGCAATGCCAGCAGCCAGAATTCATGGCATTGAAGGCAGCTCAGGTTTAGTTGGCACAGTAGGTGCATATCCCTCTTTTAATCTTGGGGGGGGGGGGAGAAAAAGACGCATATAGCTCGCACTTCTAGGTAAAAGATATATATGCCTTTCTGACTTAAAGTGGCATAGGAAATTTTCCGGTTGCAGAAATCCTAGATTGCCAGCGTCTTCTTAGAAGGGAAAAAAGGTATAATATGCACAATGGCAGGGTACATGTTGAATAAATGCTTTTGCCTTACTATGTTTTCATCTTTTATTTTAATGTTTATGCTTTTTAAAATTCTGAGTGTCCTCCAGTGCATATGGCCCTAGCATGCATTTGTTAAAATTAATAAATACATGAACTTCTTATGATCATATAAATAATGGTATTTTAAATGTATTTAAATTGGAGGCAGCCCATTGGCTCAGTTACAGTATTGTGTGCTGCCAGGAGTTTGAATTGTTTGATTCCTGAGCCCGACTTCTTTTGTACAGTTCGACCAGGTCTAGGGATGCTGCAAAAGTGGCATTCACGGCCACCAAGGGGGTGAATAGTCTTAGCCATTAAAACCTAGTAGCCATGCTCAGGGTACACACATGCCAGGGTCTGGGTGGTTCTTTGGTTTGTAGCCCCTGGTTGAGAACTATTGGTGTGATGACTGGGCTAGATGGAAGCAGCAGAGAATTAAAAATGGGGAAAAAACAAGCTGTTCAGCCAGAAATTTTTCTTTTGTATTTCATTTTCATTTTCATTTTGTTCCATTTCATGTGTGTTTATAGTATGTGCTAAAAAGCATTTAGCATGCATCTAAATGATTTAATGCACACTGTGGCAAAATATGGGTTCTTTGCATGTTAATTTTGTTCCTTGTTATCTTTGAGTTTTATTTTCTCCTGCGAAAACCTCTTTTTCATATAGATATTAAGTTCATAGCAGGTAGCAGTATAACAGTGCAGTATTCTACAATCACAAGCTTCCAGTACTGACAGGGTTAATCTCTTGCTGCTCTATATAGTGTGGTCAGGCTGAGGGAGGAACCTTTAGTTTTTCAGTTACAGTTGACAATTAAACAGGCTAATTCAGTACAGTGCGCTCAGGCCGAGCGCACCGTTAGACCCCGTTTGGACACGCGTTTTCGATGTGCTCTTATTACCCCTTATACAGTAAGGGGTAATAGCATGTGGAAAACATGCGGCCAACCCCCCCGCACATTTTACTCTCAGATATTAACTCCTGTCAAAGGCAGGAGTTATTCGGTCAGCACTGGGAAAGTGTACAGAAAAGCAGAAAAAACTGCTTTTCTGTACACCCTCCAACTTAATATCTTAGTGATATTAAGTCAGAGGCCCCAAAAATAAAAAAAATTAAAAATCTTAAAAAAAAAAAAATCTGCCCACGGGTTGGAAAATGGACGCTCAATTTTGCCGGTGTCCATTTTCTAAACCCGTGGCTGTCAGCGGGTTTGACAACTGACGCCGGTAAAATTAAGCGTCAGCTGTCAAACCTGCTGACAGTCGCCGCGTCCGCCAATAAGGAGGCGCTAGGGACGTGCTAGTGTCCCTAGCACCTCCTTATTAGTGTGGGCCCTCATTTGAATACTGAATCGCGCGCCCGGGAGAGTGGCCTGGGCGCACATTGGGAGAGCGGGCACTCGCCTTGGAGCACTGGCTCTCCCACATAGTTACTGAATCGGCCCGAAAGAGAGTTTGGAGCTGACTGAGAACCCCTGTTACAAACGAGAAGTACAGATGTGAACCAAGAGCAGAAATGGTTTTACAGAGTCAGCATTTGAGTGCTGTATGGCTCTATTTCTGACAGGAAAACAAATGGTGAGAAAAAAAGCACTTTGCCTCTCATCTTATGTTGATATAACAACCCAAGAAGTTTGGCTGCAAGTCCAACAGAATAAGCTTCAGTCCTCCTGGGGAAAATGGCCGTGTTTAGGCTTGCAGGCAAGTTAGTGTTAATTGTAAAAATCCACTTTCTTTTCCCCTGTTTGTTGCTTGCAGATTTTCAGCCTTTTTTGTGTTCATTGTATGTCTTTGTTAATGAGAAACTTTTAATTGGTTAGCATTGTGTCTGAGACTGATGAGTGAGCCAAATAAGTTGCTGAATAATCCCAGTATTTTGAGTGCTCTGTCTTTCTGGGAACTGTGTGTCCTTGAGTTGTTGTGAGGCTTCAGTGTCCCCAGAAACCATCAGGGAATAGTTTGTGGATAGTGTTCTTGCCCAGAGGCAAGTGGGAATCTAGTTGGTAGTGAGAGGTAGCAGGACAGGAGCATGTGTGCAGTGCAGGCGAGACTTATGTAGTGCTTGTGAAGATCCCTGATTTGAGTTAGGGGCAGCCTAGAGGTGTTGTGTGACATGCACTAAAATGTTTTAGCATGCACTAAATCACTTTAGCATGTATTAATAGGTTTAGTGAACACTAAAACATTTAGGGTGTACTAAATTTTAAGGCAAGCTAAATGAAACAAATGGCAACAAATCACTTGAAAAAGCCTGGCTAGTAATAAATGAAGGCTTATGGCAATACAGTGCCATTAGAAGCTAGTAACTTTTGAGCTGGAAGCCTAAAGGAGCTGGAGAAAACTGCTGGGTCCAAAAAAAAATAGACAAGTGAAAACAAGTATAGCACATAACAATGTTCATTAGTAGTTTAATGCACCTTGTTTGCTGGGAAGGCAAGATCTCCCATGAGCTGCTCTACACTATTATCAGATTTCCTGGTTTTCTTTCTGCATTCTGTCTGTCTTGCATGTTAATCTCTTGGTTTACCTTTGTTTTTTCAAAGACTGTAGGAGCATCGGGGGAAGTGCAGGTATGGTCGTTGGAAAATGGAGAGAGTATCAGCTCTCTCAGCCTTCAGACACAGGTATTTATTTTATGTTCCTTCCATTGATCTTCATCTGAGTACATTTCAATCATCATGTTTGCGTTTCAGAGTTACACAGGCACAGTGATTGCACTGTAGCATGGTTAGTAGCTGTCAGGTGAATTTTCAAAGGAGTTGCACATGTAAATGCAACATACTATCATAGCAACTGCAAAAGCCATTTACCCATGTTAAGTACATTTAAGGTGGGTAAAACTTGTTGACAATTCAATGGCATATATGGTAGCAGTTTTCAAAAGTCCACTTACACAGTTAAAGTGCATTTACACACGTAAAACCCAGTTTTAAGTGTGTAAATGCTTTTGAAAATCATGTACAATGACTTTATCATCTGAACTTCCTCTTTGAAAAGACATAATGGGCCTCATTTTCTAAAGTATTGCAGGCCTGCGATACTTTAGGAAACTGCGGTAATGAGGGGGGGGGCCGAAATGGGGGGGGGGCGGTCCTGCGCTAGCCGGCAGCGATCGCACGACCGCGGTGCGATCGCTGCCGGCATCGCGCTCAATAACTACACCATAGAAGGTGTAGTTATTGGGCGCGAAATAGGCAGCAAAAAGGCTTTTCGCTGTCCGCACCATCCCCGCAGAGTCGGCCCCGGTGACGCCCCGACTCCTCCACTTCTGGGGCCGACTCCGTCCCGATGTAGGTAGCGCAGGCGTGCAATAGCCTTGGAAAATAAGGCCCAATGATTGAAATTAGGAATTCCATGACTTCTAGTCCAGTTCATCTATTGAATCTGTCTTTTACTTTGGGCAAGTCAATTTACCTTTATTATTCTTCAGTTTGCCCAACTGAAATTGAATAATAAGTAGTAATAGTGTTTGTTCATTCTCTGTTCAAGTAACTATAAAAAAGCTGTGGGGGCTAATCTAAGACCATTTTTAAAGTAACAAAATGACTAGTGAATCATCCCATGAATAGTGAGATATTCCCTGAAATATGTTTTGAATTGTAGAGTAGTTTGGGTGGTGTATGCGCATATGATTTGTCTTATGCAGTAAAATAAGTATAAGGCTTCAGATCTTTTCCATGGAAGCCCGTGAATGAGATCCGACAAGTGATAGCACCATTAACCAAATACTTTGTAGAGAACTTTCAGAAAATGACTTGATAAGGTGGGTACTGGAAGTACTTTGCAAAACCAGGAAGGGAGACTATGAAAGAAGATAGAGAACAATGCTGGATACGCCAGTTAAGATTTTTAATTCCCTTGGTTCTTAATGGACAGTTGAAATGCATGTACGTTTTGCAATTGGTATGCATTTGGATGATACTGTATGGAGGTAATTTTCAAAGGAGTTCTGCGCATAAATGTAGCATATTATTGTAGTAATTTTCAAAAGCCCATTTACATGTTTAAAGTACATGTAATGTAGGTAAAACCTATTGATCATTCAATGACATATATTGTAGTAATTTTCAAAATCCCACTTGTGGGTAAAGCACATTTACCAGTGTAAAAGCTAGTTCTAATTGCCTAAATCCCTTTGACAATGATCTCCTATGCTTTTCAAAGGTAATTTTGTATCTGTGGGGGTAGGGCTTAAGATCCTTTTACACACAGTCTTTATTCCAAATGGCTTTGGAAATCAGGTCCTTTGTGGGGATTGCTTTTGGTGCTTTGTTACTGTACATAAACAAATCTCTTTTAAAACAGCTCGGGTCCTAGGTCAGCCTGGTGGCTATGCGGAAGGTCCCTCTGTTTGATCCCTGAGTCGGATCATCTGCTCCCTGGTTTCCATGGGGCTGGTGCTGCTGTGAAGTCAGTGTTCACGGCCCCCTGGGAATGTGAGGAGGGTGGAAGTCATGGTCATTGCATAAAAGTAACCTCTGGTGGCCAGATTCAAGGCCTAAGATCACAGGGTTCTGGAAAGACCTTGGCCCAGGACTGTCACTAAAATGGCCAGGCTCGGTTTGTTGGGGGTGGGGCAAGGATATAAATTAGGGGAAACAATCTCCAGGTAGTTGCAAATAAAGGCTCCTGGTGCCATATCCCATGCCTGATTCTGCTTAAGCTGGAAGTATAAAGGAGCAGGAAGAAACAGTAAGGTACATAGTTTGGGTATTATTTTTATGAAATTATGTTAAACTATTATATATTCAAGCTATGGTAATACCTGGATGCATAAGTGGTGAGGTTAAGCTCATAAGAACATAAAAGCTGCCATACATGTAGTTGAGTGAGTTAGCTATGTATCTTATGTGCTCGAAGGACTAAAAGGACCAGATTTTTACTTGACATCAGATACAATTATGAAAGTTAATATTGTTGCATTGACTTTAGCTTATATAAATACATTTATTACTATTGAATGGTTGATTCCTGAAGCAGGCATATATTGAAATAGAATTCCTTTATGGCTTCACATCTGTTTATGTGTGCTGGAACTAAGCTGAAACCATTTTGGAGTAGTTTTTCTTAGATGTTTATATGGTAGTTTTTCCTAGGATAAGCAGGATGGTAGTCCTTACGTGTGGGTGACATCATCCAATGGAGCCCAGCACGGAAAACTTTTGTCAAAGTTTCTAGAAGCTTTGACTAGCATACTGAACATGCCCAATGTGCTACTATCTGCATGTCCACACAAGATCCCCCTTCAGTCTCTTCTTTTCTGCAGTGCAGTTGCCTCATGGTTTGTGGAGCTCCTCTCTTTTTCTTATTTTCCGTATCAGGTTTTTCCCCATCTTCCTCATTGAGTCCCCCTTTGCGGTTAGTGCCTCCTCAGTGTGGTAGGTTATTTACTTCCTTTTTTCTCTCTTCTGCGGTCGATTCCTGACTCCTCGCCTTGCAGCGACTGTCGGTCATCAACTGCATGCCGGGTTTTTTCATGGCATCGTCCAGCTTTCGGCTGTGCCCCCAGTGCCCACAGACCATGTCCATCACGGATCTGCGTGAGGTCTGCATCCTCTGCTGGGGACACCCATGACGTCCGTGGGTGTCGTCTGTGTGATCAGATGACCCCCAAAGGCCGTTGGGCACACCTTGATAAGATGGAGAAACTTTTTAGTTCTTCAAAAACTGTTCTTTTGACTCCGAGAGGTCTTGGGGAGCCCCTTGATATGCTCCCTCTCGCTGTTCCTCTCTCCACCTCTTCAAAGGATCGCAGGGATGGTGACAGATACTTGGTGATTTCACCAGTGTCCCAGCCATCGGGGTCCTCTACTTCCTTGGTGCTGGGGAAAGACCGGGCACTGTGGGAAGTCCTGCAAGCATCACCACAGTCACCATCTGCATACGATTCCAGTTCTGGTGTGGTACTGGCGGCGGCCATACCACCACTGAAGCAGCACTGCCATCGGAGGCCCCCATTCTTCGATGTTCCCGGGAGTCCCAGGTGTTCCCTATCGATATGGGTGCCAGGTTCCGTGCCATCTCGGAGAGCCGAGGAAGAGCCAGTGATGCCTCATCCCCCTCCCTCAGTCCTGGCCTCACCAGACTTTTAGGAGGAGCTGGACTGCAGGCTGCAGGCCACAGTGCTCAGGGCGCTTCAGTCAGTTGAGCTGCCCTTGCCACCAGCCCCCATACCAGTGCCTGAGCCTCTGCCATTAATTCTAGCACCTCTGGACGTCCTTTTAGGCACCCTACCGATGCAACTGGTGCCCAAGGGGTCTTCGGTTCCCCACTGGCCACTGTTGCCCCCCACCGGTGCGATCCCAATCATCGGGTCCGAGGAGGAGGAATATACGGCCAGTACCGTGCTCCTGAGGCATCAGTTCCGTGAACCCTTACCAGGTCCTTTCGGCCTCCCATGGCTTCTGGTCCCCTCAAAGCTAGGGGAACTGTCAATTCCCAAGGTGCCCTTAAGGCCTCTGAAGCCATTGGAGCCCAGGTCTGATGTCCCTCACAGACCTCGCTCATGTCACGCCGGCCCTAATGAGGAGGAGGGGCCTTATGACCCTTGGGGAGATGATTCCACTGAGTCGTCCTCTGACTACTTGGATGACTCTCTCTCAGAGCCCTCCCTGCCTGAGGAATGGTGCCGGTCACCTCCCAAGGTTTTGTTTTTCTGGGGGCTTTGTCAGGGCCATGGACAAAGCCATTCCCTTCCAGTTGCTCGTGGAGGAGAATGCGCGACTCAAGATGCTGGAAGTACTCCAGTTCATCGACGCTCCTAAGGAGATCATGGTGGTTCCCATTCATGACATCTTCAAGAACCTTCTACTTTGAATGTGGGACCACCAGATCTCTATTTCCCCTATTAACAGAAAGGCTGATGCCACCTATTTGGTGCAGCAAGCTGTGGGGTTTGACAAGCGGCACCTCCCCCAGCAATCGCTGGTTGTGGAGTCCACTTTGAAGAAGGCCAGACGCTGCTGCATGCACCCTTCTGCCCCCCCCCTCCTCGGGGCGAGAGCATAGGGTGTTAGGACCTGGAGCGTGGACCCTTGTTCTGAGGTAGAGTCTGCACTGCCGTCAAGGAGAGAACTCCTCGTCGGCCTCTATCATCAGTTGGCGAGGCCTGTTGCAGATGTAGATCGGACTTCACCCTGGAAGCACGTGATCCCCCCAGGAGGAGCCCTTAGGGACACGGCCGCTGGGACTTAGGCGACTCCCAGAAGATAGAAGATGGTCTGGATGCAGGCACCTCCTGCAGGTCGTGGGTTCCAGACGGCTGGCGCCTCCAGCAGGTCGTAAGTAGTCTCCGTAGAGAAGTTGAAGAAAATCCAAAAGCCGGTCCAGGAGTCAGAGTCCAAAGAGCGGTCCGCAGCCCGACCAGGGGTCGGAGTCCAGAGCGCGGTCCAAAGCCAAACCAGATGTCGGAGTCCAAAGTGCGGTCCAAAGCCAGTCCAGAGGTCGGAGTCCAAAGCGCGGTCCAAAGCCAGTCCAGAGGTCAGAGTCCAGAAGAATCAATCCAGCAAGGAGGGCAGAGCAGAAGCGGGACGAAGAACCAGGATACCAGGAACACAGGAACCAAGCAAGACCTCAATACCAAGGCAAGGACTGAATGCTCAGCCCTTGACTTAAGTACAGGAAACCGGGGGGAGGAGCTTCAGGGGGAGCCATGACACTTCCTGTCATGGCTCCTTTAAGAATTCTCTTCAGCCGCGTGCGCGGCCTTACGGGGCAGAGGAGGAGGAGCCAGATTGCCGTGGAGCCATGCTGCTGACAGCCATAGCAGCGGTCCAAGGGAGAGAAGCAGAAGAAGAAGGCTGCCTGCGTCTGCAGGCAGCCTCAACATGCCAACGATCCTTGTGAGTAGCTACTGCGGCCGTCGGCCTTGCTTCAATTGCGGCCGACCGCGGTCTGCGGCCATGACACCTGGTCCTGGTCGCGGCCTGCCGCGGCCGACGTCGCTAACATAGGGAGCTTGATGCCTTGGGCAGGAAGATCTTCCAGGGCACTATGCTGGTCGCCCATGTTGCCGCGTACCATCTATACATGACCCAGTACAACTGGAACCTCTGGAAGCAAGTTCAAGACCTAGAGGGTTTGCCTCAACAGCAACAGGAGGCACTCTTGGCCATCGTCCTGCTGGGTTTAGAGGCTGGCAAGCATGAGGTGCAATCCACCTACAATGTCTTTGAGACAGCGACCCGCCTAGGCGCAGTTGGCATCGGCACCTGGAGATTGGCCTGGCTCAGAGCTTCCCACCTTCCCTGCACAGGTGGCAACCTCTTTGGGGATAAGGGCTGAGATGTGGTAACACAATTGAAGGACCGCCATGACACCCTTCAACAGGTCTCTGCTAGCACTTTCGATGCCTTGTCCTCAGCTAAAAAATCTGCCAGACCGGGATCCTACAAGTCTTTTTATAGACAGAGGAAGTATTATCCTCCGGCCTCCCAAGCTGGCGCCCCAGCTACAGGATTTTGACTGGCGGCAAGGGAGCATGAGTCAGTTGAGCACACCCCTGATGCTGGATCCCCCAGTGGGAGGCAGGCTCATTGACTTTGCCCATTGCTGGGAAGAGATCACTTCAGACCAATGGGTCCTTACTATCATCCATCAGGGGTACCTTCTCAAACTCAGTCTGCTCCCAGAGATCTCTCTCCCATGTCCATCATGGGGTTCATTCACCCAGCAGGTCGTTCTTCAAACAAAACTCTCCATGCTTCTGGCAGCAGGTGCGGTAGAGCCAGTCCCTCACTCCCAGCAGGGCTGAGGGTTCTATTCGAGGTATTTCCTCATTCTGAAAAGGAACGGCGGCTTGCATCCCATCCTTGATCTCAGGGCATCGAACAAGTTTCTCTCAAGAGAAAAGTTCAAGATGGTTTCTCTGGGCTTGCTGATTCTCCTCCTCAGAAGAGGAGGCTGGCTCTGCTTCCTTGATCTCAAGGAGGCTTACGCTCATATAGCCATTTTCCCCGGCCACAGAAATACCTCCACTTTGTGGTGGGCAAGGCTTATTACCAGTCCAGGGGTCGGAGTCCAGAGCGCGGTCCAAAGCCAGTCCAAGGGTTGGTGTCCAGAGAGCGGTCCAAAGCCAAACCAGATGTCGGAGTCGAAGGACACAAAGAGCTGAGTGGACTGGCTATCACTGGCAGTGCATCTAAATAGAAAGCTAAGGCCCTTTTGCAGTCCAAGGTATGAAGAACCCGTTCCTCTGGATGGGAATGAGGCCTCGGAAAGAAGGTGGATAAAACGAACTGATTAAGGTGGAAAGCAGTCATGACCTTAGACAGAAACTTAGGGTGTGTACGCAAGACTACCCGATCATGGGTAACCAGGGCCTGAAGTTCACTGACTCTACAAGCTGAAGTAATCACCACCAGGAAAATAACCTTCCAGGTGAGGAACTTCGGGTCGCAGGAATTAGCTAGATTATGTGAACGAGTTCTGAAATGGGCTCATGATTCCAAGTTTACAGGACACCCGGGTTGTGCCAGGACCCTAGAGATGTTACGGAGACATTATTGGTGGCCCAACATGGTGCAAGATTCCTGAAACTATGTGCTTTCATGTCCCATCTGCGCCCAACAGAAGCCGCCTACCGGAAGGCCTTGGGGCCTACTCCAACCACTTCCAGCACCTACCAAGCCCTGGTCCAGTATCTCAACGGACTTTATCCAGACCTGCCTCTGTCCAAGAACAATACCGTAATCTGTGCACCCCCTTGTGTGTGCCGACCCTGGATTTTATAACATGCACACGGCTGCGTGTGCATGTTATAAAATCGGGCGTGGATTTGTGAGTGCCGGGTTGCGCGCACAAATCTACGCCCGTGCACAATTCTTAAAATCCAGCCCACTGCGCGCATTTTACAAAGGGTCTGGGCACAATCATAAGCCTCATTATGCGGCAAAGTGCTGGGCCCTGAAGAAGGTGCGGGCTGGTGGGCGTGGTCTGAGCGGGGCGGAGCCTGCTCCGGAGGAGCAGTAAGTAGTAAAATAAAAACATTTGGGGTAGATAGGTAGGGGTTAGGGGTCGGGGTGGAGAGGGGAAAGGGGAAAGGGAAGGAAGGTTAGGCAGGGGGTAGGGAACTGGGAAAAAGGCCAATCGCATCACCGCGCGTAATTTGAAAATTCCCCCTGCGCGCACAAGTTGCAGTCCGCCTTCACATGCATGTGTGGATGTTAAAATCCAGCATGCATGTGTGCATGCCAGGAACCGTGTGCACATGGACGTGCACCTGCAGTTTTGAAAATTGACCCCTTATTTCATCTAGAAACTTTACCTCCCTAAAAAATGTTTTGACATTACATTTACCCAGTTAATATTGGGGTAATTGAAATCTCCCATTATTACAGTGCTGCCAAATTTGTTAGCTTCCCTTATCTCTATTAACATTTCATCATCCATCTGTTCATTTTGGCTAAGTGAATGGAAGTATAATCTGCAGACTAGACGGTTTTTTCCTCTCCCACCTCAAGCAGGGTACTCTTCAGAGATGCTTCCACCACAAAGACCTTCTCTGTATTGAAACCTGAGTAAGGGCCTGATTTACTAAGGGATATTTGTTCCCTTTCTGTGTCTATGGGAAAAATGCTTAGTGAATTGGGCTCTAAGTTTGCAGATTTTACTTTGAAAGAAGAGACTTAATTCTTCTGTTTTTAAGTGAAATCTCCTCAACACAAGAGAGCTCCTAAACTGAGAATTTTCTGAAGTACACCTACGTAACTTCTGCTGCCTCTTCTTAGTGCAGAAACTCCTGATGCAAACTCACAGTCCTAGCAAGCCACCTTCTGGTCCAGACTAAGAATTCACTTATTTTCACAGATAAGATAATCCTCTACTGAACAAGGAGTAGAACGATCACTCCATTTCACCATCTGTTTCTTTCACTCAGAATCTTGCTGGATTCCAAGCTTTCACCTTCTCATGAAGGCCTGGGGGCACCACCCTTGAGCCCCAGTAAACTTCCCTAAAGGAGAGCTGGAAGGGAGAGGGAATGGATCTTTCCATTGCAGCAGAATTGCCCTTCTTCCTGCCAAAATAAGTTTTTAGATCAGCAACTCATACATCACCCTTGATCCCTGAGGCATAAGTTCTAAAATTATCAGCTTAAGACAAATGGACATTATTAATTTAATCCCTACTTAGCATATGCTCCAAATCACAGATCCTGTAATAGGAAAACAAAATATGAGTCTTGATAGACTCACAACTTCTTCAGCATGTCATTGAATTAAGTCTTATTTGATGCAAATAACTTTATTGTCAAGACAGTTTTACATGTGTTAACAAGATGGAGAAATATATGGATGTGTCATGATTTTTATATTTTTCTTGCATATTGACAAGGAGAGACTTGGGGTTTTCCTGTGATCATAGAATCCCGAACACAGGTGGTACTTTAGCAGGTAGTTCCAATTTAATGACTGGAATCAGCAATAACTAGGAGATCATCTCCTTTTGCTTCCCTGGAAGCTTAAGGAGAACAAAGTCAGTCTTTCCAAGCATGTCTACTTGCACAATGCTTGGGTTAATTTCACTGGAAGAAGGTCAGCAAGTTCAGCTTAAGCAAGGAAAATTCACTAGCTTGGCACAAAAAATATCAGTTTTTTAAATTTTGTGGCAGGGTGCCTGTTACGTTTTGCCCGAATTTTCAATGCCCAGCGCGATTAAAATTCAGGGGATCTGTGCATGGCTGGGTCATGCGCTCGCTGAGCGCTTTATAGAAATGGCTCGACCGTGCACATATTCGCTGGCGTGCCAAAGTTACTTCTGCTCAAACGGAGCAGTAAATAAAAACATTTTGCCTAGCTAGGTAGGGGTTAGAGATTGGGGAGGAGAGGGGAAAAGGTAGGAACGTTAGATAGGGGGATAGGAAAGTTCCCTCCTTCCAGTTAAGGAGCAGACTGGGAGGGAACTGGGTTCGGCCTACTTGCGTTGCCCTGCATTGTTTTTTTAAATTTCCCTCCTGTGTATGCGAGTCGCGACCCTCCTACACATGCACACATGGATATTAAAATCTGGCACGCATGTGTCCGCGGGAATCGTATTGTATAACATGCACGGTGATGTGCTCATGTTATAAAATCGGGGTGTCCATGTGTGCTCACCAGGAGCCACCACACATGGACGCCTGCACGGACTTTTGAAAATCAACCCCTCTGGATTCTGTCTGGTTCTTCTAATTCCTAGTAAGGCAACAAACTGCACAAAGCACAACGCAGATGCCAGCCACCACCTCCCTCAGCTAACAGTAGCAAATCTTAATTATTATTCTGAGACTGACTGACCTTTCCTGCATTGCTAGTAATTCTCCGCCTTCAAACTGCCTCCTCTGTCTCCTTGGGCTCCTCTCCCATATTTTCCTGGGATCCTGTGTCGAGCAGCTTTTTCACTTTAGGCTCCATTGGCAGGCATTCTATTTCCTCTTCATCCAGTTTCCTCCCATTTTTATCTGTCACTCCAGCCCGCTCTTGAGTCCCTGAAGCCACGCCTTCCCTTTCTCTCCTCGCTGCATCCTCCATCCCCCATTCGACCTTCCACTCTGGGCCAGTGATTTTTGTGGGGAGGTACCTACTCCAATGGCTCCTCCTTTCTGAGGTGGACACCCCTTCTCCTTAATTCATTGTTTACTACCCAGCTGGACTGTACCTGAGATTTGCACTCTGGTGTTGACAGTCTGCCTTTTTCCTTTAAGTTCTTTCTTCTGAACTGGGGACTGGGAGTCTATCTTATCACAAAATAGCTGCAGAAACAGAGCAAGATCCTGTACTGAATTGTTCTGCTGTGGCGGTTCAGTAGATACATGTATCTGAAATTCCCTATTTCCCCTTTTCATAAAAGCAGGTAGTGCACTGCCAAGTTAGTGCTAACCCTATCCTACCCTGAAGGGCCCTGCATGCTCGTCTGTAGTTCCCTTGATCAAAGATTTGTACAAAGAAAGCTATCTCCCAGGAAGATCAGACACCTGAGAAGTGTTGGCAATCAATCTAAGCTGAAAGGAAGCAAATCTTGGGAAGTCTGGCAGACAAAATTAAATGGATATAAATTTCCCATTTAAAAGTACTTGAAAGAAGATCCTCAGACACCCATATCTTCTCTCTTGGCCACAAATTGTCAGGGACCCAGGGACTTGAATGCTGGTTTGGAGGCAGGTTAATGAGCAGTGGAGTCTCAGGAATAAAAAGAAAGCAGAAACCCCTATATATATTATAAGAACATAAGAACATGCCATACTGGGTCAGACCAAGGGTTCATTAAGCCCAGCATCCTGTTTCCAACAGTGGCCAATCCAGGCCATAAGAACCTGGCAAGTACCCAAAAACTAAGTCTATTCCATGTTACCATTGCTAATGGCAGTGGCTATTCTCTAAGTGAACTTAATAGCAGATAATGGACTTCTCCTCCAAGAACTTATCCAATCCTTTTTTAAACACAGCTATACTAACTGCACTAACCACATCCTCTGGCAACAAATTCCAGAGTTTAATTGTGCGTTGAGTAAAAAAGAACTTCCTCTGATTAGTTTTAAATGTGCCACATGCTAACTTCATGGAGTGCCCCCTAGTCTTTCTATTATCCGAAAGAGTAAATAACCGATTCACATCTACCTGTTCTAGACCTCTCATGATTTTAAACACCTCAATCATATCCCCCCCTCAGCCGTCTCTTCTCCAAACTGAAAAGTCCTAACCTCTTTAGTCTTTCCTCATAGGGGAGCTGTTCCATTCCCCTTATCATTTCGGTAGGCCTTCTCTGTACCTTCTCCATCGCAATTATATCTTTTTTGAGATGCGGCGACCAGAATTGTACACAGTATTCAAGGTGCGGTCTCACCATGGAGCGATACAGAGGCATTATGATATTTTACGTTTTATTCACCATTCCCTTTCTAATAATTCCTAACATTCTGTTTGCTTTTTTGGCTGCCGCAGCACACTGAACCGATGATTTCAATGTGTTATCCACTATGATGCCTAGATCTCTTTCTTGGGTTGTAGCACCTAATATGGAACCCAACATTGTATAACTATAGCATGGGTTATTTTTCCCTATATGCATCACCTTGCACTTATCCACATTAAATTTCATCTGCCATTTTGATGCCCAATTTTCCAGTCTCACAAGGTCTTCCTGCAATTTATCACAATCTGCTTGTGATTTAACTACTCTGAACAACTTTGGGTCATCTGCAAATTTGATTATCTCACTCGTCGTATTTCTTTCCAGATCATTTATAAATATATTGAAAAGTAAGGGTCCCAATACAGATCCCTGAGGCACTCCACTTCCCACTCCCTTCCACTGAGAAAATTGTCCATTTAACCTACTCTCTGTTTCCTGTCTTTTAGCCAGTTTGCAATCCACGAAAGGACATCGCCACCTATCCCATGACTTTTTACTTTTCCTAGAAGCCTCTCAATGAGGAACTTTGTCAAACGGCTTCTGAAAATCCAAGTATACTACATCTACCGGTTCACCTTTATCCACATGTTTATTAACTCCTTCAAAAAAATGAAGCAGATTTGTGAGGCAAGACTTGCCCTGGGTAAAGCCATGCTGACTTTGATCCATTAAACCATGTCTTTCTATATGTTCTGTGATTTTAATGTTTAGAACACTTTCTACTATTTTTCCTGGCACTGAAGTCAGGCTCACTGGTCTATAGTTCCAGGATCGCCCCTGGAGCCCTTTTTAAATATTGGGGTTACATTTGCTATCCTCCAGTCTTCAGGTACAATGGATGATTTTAATGATAGGTTACAAATTTTTACTAATAGGTCTGAAATTTCATTTTTTAGTTCCTTCGGAACTCTGGGGTTCCCTTTTGAGCTAAGGAGTCATGGGAGGAAGGCGCTTGGGTTAAATACAATTCAAACAGTCATCATTGGCAGCATTTTCAACTGTGGGATTTAAAATAGCATATGAAGTCTCAGTGCTGCTACTCCCGTCATTGACTTTTCAATCTCCAGATTACAGCCGCTAGAAGAACCTTTTTTTTTTTTTTTTTATAAAGTGCTTCACTATTTGAAAAACAATCTTTGGCACAGACGTTGCAGCCAGCACGGCGATTTACATCTCCCACACCAATCGCATTTTACTCTAACTGGTTACTTAGCCGTGTGGCAATTTAAACCTAGTTACATCTTCAGCTCCCCCTGTGGAAGCATGGAGGGAGCTTGATAAGTGATTTTTGGGGTTTTTTCCCCCTGAGGAAGGGGGCCTTGTCGGGATATTATAACAGCATACCCAAAAGGAACACTTTCTTCCAGAGTTTCTCTGTTAGCATACCACAATTAAATGTAATGTTAGAAAACATAATTTGTCTGTATGAACACTTTGTTAACAGTTTTGTATTTTTGTCCTCTCACATTGTGGTTGTTATTGGTGGGTTATATTTAAGATCAGTCATCCCATGTGGTTTGCTTTACCAATGTATAGTTACAAAGTAAACACATTTAACAGTGTTAGGTGGTGAGACATAGTTTCTTTCTAATGCTCTCAAAGGGATTGTCAGTATAACCTTGTGTTAGGTTTGAGTGGTCTTATATTGTTTATACTTGAATATGTGGATAGACATAAATAAACAGTTGTAGTTAAAAAATCATATTTTAACTTGTATTTGCTCAATTTCAAACGTGCTTTTCCCCCACTCTTCTTGGAGTACTAGTTAGTACCACATATTGCCTGATTGCTTGTTTCTCTCTCTCTCTCTCTCTATATATATAATATATGTGTGTGTCAGAGAACCCTAAAATAGGGTAAGTAACATCACTAAATTTTTAAATGATTTGAAAGATGATTAATGTTGCAAGTTTTATTACACAATGGCCTTGATGGGGCCAATGTAAATTTTATTGCAGGGGCATATTATTGCATAGATTAACTGTTCGGAGTTGCATGTGTAATGTCCACAAAGGTAACGGGTTCTGGTGCCATTGGGTAAAACTAATTGTTGGATCTGCATTGTGTGACTGCACATGACACATTTGTCACATCTGAACTGACTCCTAGGTGTTGAGCTGGATGTGGGTCTGTCTCTGTATGTATTTATAAGCATATCCGTAGATTCTGGCCTCTTAGATTTGCAAAAATAAGGGTCTACTGAAATGGAGTATGGTCAGATAGTATATTCCAATGCTTTTTAATGATTTTTTGGACTTACTTGTGCGGGTGGGATAAGGCAATACACATGCCATTCTATGTGTGGGCTGTTTCTGTGATGGTTGTAGTAGCCACTCTCTATGGCATGTAATGCTCGTTTGATGATTTGGTGAGGATATCCTCTCTGTAAAAATCTGTTCTTCGTGTTGCCTGCTTCAGTGATATATTCTTCCTTTGAGGAGCATATCTGCCGGAGGTGGAGGAATTGGCCCATTGGGATGTTCTCATTCAAATGTGTAGGGTGGTGGCTTTGAGATGCGAAAAGTTAATTTCTGTCTGTTTCTTTGTGGTGAATAGTAGTTTGCAATTTGTCTTCCTGTTTGTAAACAGTCATGTCCAAAAAATAAATTTTTTGTTGATTTTTGCAAAATGAAAATTCCAGATTTGCATCCTGCTAGTTCATTCACCCTTCAGACTCTAGAAGATGTTCGAACGAAGAGGTCCAAATAAAAAAAAAAAGTCATTTAATGTGTTGCCAAAAAAGAAGAGGTATAGACTTGCGTTTCCTCAAATTTTGATACATAAAGGCATGCCACTAAAGGGGCCATGGTGGCCCCCATTGCTGTGCCTTTGATTTGATGGAATAAACTGTTCTGGAATTGAAAAGTGTTTTGTTAAGGCTATAGCCGCCAAATCTGTCACAAATCATTGATGGCCAGCTGATAAGTCAGTGTTCTGTAATGACTCATTGATTATTTATTTATTTATTTATTTGAAGAGTTTTATATACCGTTATTCGGTAAAGCCATCATAACGGTTTACATAGTGAACAAATTTTTCATGGAAGTTTGAGTAATTATTATTATAACATAGTGAACAATACAGTAATAAACATAATATAACATTCTAGGAAGTAATATAAGGTTGGATGAGGAGGGAAATATGTTAGATTGTAGATTATAGTTATTAGTTCATTTGAGAGTTAGAATGAGCAGATGATTGGGGGTCCGTGAAGGATTTGCGAAACAGTAAAGTTTTTAGGTCTTTTTTGAAGGTTTTTATGTTGTGTTGAGTTCTCAGGTCTTTAGGTAGAGTGTTCCAAAGATTGGGGGAGGCGATGGAGAAGGCTCTCTCTCTTGTAGATGTTAGATGAGCATCTTTGATGGTGGGGATTAATAAGTAGTTTGCGTTATTGGATCATAGATTTCTTGAGGAGTTTTGAAGTGTTATGTTAAGGGTGTTTAGCCCTTGATGATCATTGTTAAGAATTTTGTGGATGATAGTCTTGGATTTATAGAAACATAGAAACATAGAAATGACGGCAGAAGAAGACCAAATGGCCCATCTAGTCTGCCCAGCAAGCTTCACACATATTTTCTCTCATACTTATCTGTTTCTCTTAGCTCTTGGTTCTATTTCCCTTCCACCCCCACCTTTAATGTAGAGAGCAGTGATGGAGCTGCAGTATGCAGTTCGTGCAGATTCGTGCAGTATGCAGATTTGTATGCAGTTCGTGCAGTAATAGGGTGCCAGTGAAGAGAAGACAAAATGGGCGTAATATGGTCATTTCTTTTTGTTCCAGTTAGGACTCTAGCAGCGGAGTTCTGAAGTATTTGGAGTGGTTTGAGGGAAGAGAAGGGTATTCCCATTAGTAGGGAGTTACAATAGTTGAAGGTGGAGAAGATAAGAAGTTGAAGGACGGTTCTGAAATCATCAATGTTGAGAAATGGTTTTAAATGTCTTAGGGATAGGAGTCTGTGGTATCCTTCTTTGGTTTTATTTGATATGTGGTTCTTAAACTGTATGGCTGCCAGTTGTGGAGTATTAGTGTACAGTGCTGTTATATCTGCTGTCACCAACCACTCCGTTCTGGCACACCCCAAAGACTCATCAACTTTCTGAATGAAGTGGCTGGAATTTCTAATGTACGATTTGTGTAGAGGCATCAGTGGATTAAAAAACAAGTCCACATATTTGGATAGTGGTTCGAGTAGTGACCCTATGCCCAATACGATGGGTCTTCCAGGAGGGTCCTGTAGAGATTTTTATATCTTGGGTACCAAGTAAAAATTAGGGGTGACTGGATGTTTTTGAAGCAGAAACTCAAACTCTTTGTTATTAATAAAATCTTGATGTTTACCTGACTGTAGAATGACCGAGATGTCTTGGCTCAGCTGCTCAGTTGGATCTTCTGGATAACAGAGTGTAGAAACATTCATCCTGATGTTGTCGTAGTGCTTCTGCTTCGTATTTAGTTTGGTCCATGACCACCGCTCCTCCTCCTTTGTCTGCTGGGCATATCACAATAGAGTTGCATTTTTTGTAAAGCTTTGCATGCCATCACTTCTTGTTTGCTACAGTTGTGAAAAGGTTTGCACACTTTCTTTCTCTTCCATCTGCCCTAAATCATGTAATACTAGTTTTTAAAAAATGTGGATTATAGGGTCTGGGAGGGACCCAGACTGATTTTGGTGCAAAGCGCTCTGAGGTAGATGTGTTGACATCATTGGAATATACTATCTGATCTTACTCCTTTTCAGGAGGCCCCCTTTTTTGTGACTCTAAGAGGCCAGAATCTACAGGATATTCTCATAAATACATAAAGAGACAGACCTACATCCAGCTCGACACCTAGGGGTCAGTTCAGATGTGACAAATATGTCATGTGCAGTTATGCAATGCAAATCCAACAATTTGCTTTACCCAATGGCACCAGAACCGTTGCCTTTGTGGACATTACACATGCAACTCCGAACAGGTAATCTATGCAATAGCATGCCCCTGCAATAAAATTTACATTGGCCACACCAAGGCCATTGTGTAATAAAACTTGCAACATTTATCATCTTTTACATCATTTATAACATTAGGGGTGTTACTTACCCCATTTTAGGGTTCTCTGATGATTTATCATTTTAGACACCCACACACGGTTTTTATTTCATTTAAAGTCTAGATACAATATATATACACACACACTAAAAGAAACCCCAACTGATGGGAGTGGAGCATTAATGATAAATGTATAAAAAAATTATTGAAAAAAACCTTTATTAATTACTAACTTAATTAAAAACAACAGACTCCAAATAGTATATTCCAAAATTGTTTAATATACATACATGCATCAGACAAAACTTATACAGACAAGAAATAGTAAATCAAGAGCAAACTGTAACTTGACAAAAGTGTTATACATTAAAACATAACCAATCATTCATTACCCTACATACTCACTACCCATACATACTCAAATCATCCATACATCACATACAATCACCCAACATGATCATTAAACACAGCAATATAATACGTATAATCTTTTTACAAAGTGTAGCGTACTACATACAATGGTTATTCAATCATTTCAAAAATGCATAGAACAATGATTATTCTTATCTATGAGTTAATATCACCCGACGAAGATCTCGTTTCACCCGTAGATACGGGCTTCCTCAGGGACTACCTCTATATCCACGCAGCTCTGTCATGTTGAAGTGCCCAAATCCAACTTCTAATATCCCAATTTAATAATCACAACTATTCTTCTTAACAAATTGCTGACAAGCAAAAAATTCCACGACTAGCATAGGGTCCTTGATAGAAACATTCCACCTATAATTACAATGTTTCCATCACTTGTAGCATTCGTTACCGTCTATCTTAAATTGTTACTTAGTATACATTGTAGTCTTCCGGACTTATAACAATTCCAGCTCTGCCAGTCTTCTTCGGCTATAATCTTCCTTTTTCATCCATTAAATATCCCATAATAGTGGCTCAAAATGCCAAAACTCTACCACATCCCCAAAGTATTTCACATCGCCTTTTAGCATTTCATATCACCGGTCTCAACGTCCTCACATCCACCGTCGCGCTGGCACGATCCAAATACCTCTTTCTATGTTACAACGCCAAGCAGAGCTTCATGACCAGATAAGACACACAACCAGATAGACCAGATAAGACACACAACCAATTAGACATCCATGCCAAGGTGCTCAATCACTGAATTACTTCAAGTGCACATATACACAATTCACAAAACATATTCCAAATGATAACAGATGTTACTGTGTTGGCAAGCTTCAAAATATTAGATTTATTTATTTATTTATTTAAAGCTTTTCTATACCGGCATTCATGATACAATCATATCATGCCGGTTTACAAATAACAGGGGGGTGCAATAACTTTGTTCTTTTTAACCAGTGCAGAGGAAGCAAAAAATTACAATATAACAAGGTTGTTGAAACTGGGGTAGGAAGAAGACAAGAATAGATAAGAATAAATATAAATCTTTACAGAGGTAGATTATTTACATTGTGCAGTAATGTCTCTTTATGGATTTAATTAAATTGTGCAGTAAAGTCTCTTAATGGATAATAGGCTCTGGAGTGCTTGATTGCTGTAGGATCTCTCCTTGGATATTAGTTTCGGGAAAGGCTTTTATATACCGACATTCGATCTCAATCGAGATATCACACCGGTTTACATTCAGGTACTGTAGGTATTTCTCTATCCCCAGAGGGCTTACAATCTAAGTTTTTGTACCTGAGGCAATAGATTACAGCATTCGATAAAAGCTGCATACATTACCCAAAACATTTTTTAAACTAAAGACTAGCAAAGTTTAAAAAGGATTGGATAAGTTCTTGGAGAAGGCCATTACCTGCTATTAATTAAGTTGACTTAGAAAATAGCCACTGCTATTACTAGCAACAGTAACATGGAATAGACTTAGTTTTTGGGTACTTGCCAGGTTCTTATGGCCTGGATTGGCCACTGTTGGAAACAGGATGCTGGGCTTGATGGACCCTTGGTCTGACCCGGTATGGCATGTTCTTATGTTCTTAAAGCAGCTCATGTGCTGACATTGTCAAGCTCTCATATGGCACTGCCTAACAAAGGTAAAAAAAATGTGGTTCTTAAAGATAATGGGCTAGCTTCAAAGACAGCTCTTCCAAATATTGGAATTTAAAGTCCAGGGTCAGCTGGTAGAATTCCACCAAATTTTTTAAATAATTTTTTTTATACATTTATCATTAGTGCTCCAATGTGTATTATTTTGAGCACTTTATCTTGTATTTAGCCCTTCAGGAGAGCTCTGAGATGCACTCCCAGGGATCAGTGACTGGAAGAAGAGATAGTGGAACCCAAATGAGGAGCAGGATATAAGGCCAAAAGTAGCAGCCTGGTCTAGTGGTATAACAACTTCTTTGTATGTAAAAACTGTGCACTTATCAAAAAGTAGGTGCAGAGTTCTGCCAGTTGCGTGGGTATTTTGTTTTACTGTCTTCTGAAAACACGGCCCTTTTTGTTTGCATGGTTCTGGTGATTATAATATCCATCCTTAAGACCAAAGATCCATCTTTTGGGCTATATAGTTAATGACTGCTTAACCTACTGATTCCTCTCTTCCACTCCTTCCACTTAGTCACTCTATTTAACTTTAAAATGATGTTTTAGCTGTTTTCAATAAATAAAGTGATTTTTGAGTTTGAAATGAACTGCATCTGATCACTCAGACAATAAGATCATTTACTGTTTATAGACTCACTAAAACCTAGCACAAAGATAAAAATAGTTGGTTTTTTTTCAAAAAGTATAAAAGATTGGGGGCATCAAAGTATGAAATATTTGTGGTTGCTCTGAGAAGCAGAAACATGGATTTGGAAATATTTGCCTGGGGAGAGAGTGAAAAGACTTTGGGTTTAAACTTGATACTCTTTTTCTTAGAGTTCAATGGAAAAGTAATAACTTGGAAGGATCAGCTGCTATCTGCACCTTTTATTTACTCATTGGTTTGGAGGGAGTAGAGTTCTTGTATTTTTGGGGAATGTATATCATAAATTCTGTCATTTTCTGAATAATACTATCTCTTTCCAAATTTGGTATCAGACTTAGGAATGAGTGAACCCAATCAGACTAAATCAAAATTCCATTTAGACCAGGCAGAGTTCTGCTAAGTTGGGCAGATCTGGGGACTGGCCATGAATCAGTTCCGACAAATCCCAGTCATTTTTGACTCAACTTAGAGATCTTCATATTCATTCACATCATGTTTGTTTGGCTGGACTTAGATTTATTTAGTTAGTTAGTTAAATTTATAACTTGCTTACTACTAGGGTACCCTAAATAAGTAACATTTTTATATAATAAATATACATATTGTATAAATAAAATGTAATACAACTTATAAAATAATAAATCATAGCAAGAATAGCATACAGCACAAATTAAAACAGCCAGCAGTTAAACATTAAGCAGACTTCTCTCTTAAGCCAAATACTAATGGATTAGTACTAGAATCTGGAAAATAAAAAAAAAAGAACCCCTATATAATACAACAAATTCCCAGAAAACCTAATACGTCAAACTCCCCCAAAAGCTTTATCAAAGATAAAAGTCTTAGGAAGTTTACAAAAGTTCATACTGAGTTCAGTTTCCAGTTTTCAGTAGACTGAGGAGGTCACCAAATATGTACTTGGGGAGGCCAATATTCAGCTCTTCTTAGCCTCATCTTCATTAGTAAACAGCAAAACAAAGAATTAATTTAGGGGTAGATTTTAAAAGACTTGCGCATGTAAACCTGGGCCTTATGCTCGCCGGGCCAATTTTTAAAGGCCTGGCCACGCGCGTGAGTCCCGGGGTTTGTGAAAGGGGCAGTCCGAGGGGTGGAGCAGGACTGGGCTAGAGGCACCCGGCACAGCGGCCATTTGCCGCTGTGCAGGAGCATCGCGTGCCGACGGTGCCAGCGCGCGTAACTTGTGCCTGCTCAAAGTAGGTGCAAAAGGTAAGAAAACTCATTTGGTGAGGGTTTAGGATATGGATAGGGGGAGGTCAGGATAGGGGAAGGGGAAGGGAGGCCAGACTACGGGGTTGGGAAGTTCCCGCCCAGTCTGCTCCTTAATATGGCGTGGGCCATGGCTGGGCATGCTTGGGGGGGGGGAACTAATAATTTTTTTTTCTTGGGGGCTTGGGGTGCGGCCGCGTGGTTCGGGCTGAGGAATGTGGGGGGGGGGGCAGGCTGGGGCATGCTGGGGGGGGAACAATTTCATGGGCAGGGGAGGGCACGGGCAATCCGGGGGTGCTTGGTGCAGGGGGCGGTTGATGGGGTTGATGATGGGGGGGGGCGCCAGGGGCTGTGGGGGGGCTGGCTCGGGGAACTGGGGAAGGTTTTTTAAAGCCGGCGGTCAGCAGTTATGTGCTGTGTGGGAGTAGCGGGGGGGGGGGGGGGTTTGACCTAGTAGGCAGCGGGCTGTTACCCCGAGGGGGGCTCCGAGGCGGCGGGACCAGAGAAGCTGGGGAGGATGGCGGCGAAGGCGGCAAGGGGGGGAGGAAGAGAGGGAGATGGGAGCTGGGGGGGGGGGGGGGAAAGGGGGCAGGAGGGGAGGGTTGAAAAAAGAGGTGAAGCAGGGCAGATCAACTGCGGCGCTAGAAAACACTTACCTGGTGGTACAGCTAGGTAGGACTGTAGTGCCCGGGGCTGCTGCTTCCAGGTGCTTCTTCGGGTCAGCGTGCTTCTCCTACGGCAGCTTCTCTCTTGCTGGAAGGTTGGATGGTCTTGTTATTGTTTGCTGCACCGGAGCTGGAACCACTGGTTGGAATCAACATGTGGAGGTCTGCTTCTTCTGAGCTGGAGGTCAGTGCTTGCTCTCCTTGCTCTCAATTCCGGTCTGCAAGAATCAGATCTAAAATAGTTCCTTCTATTGTTAGTTCCTGAACCAATTGTTTCATGAAGCAGTCATTTATTCCATCCGGCACCTCTCTAACATGTCCTGATGTTACATTTACCCAGTCAGTATTGGGGTAATTGAAATCTCTCATTATTACTGCATTGCCAAATTGGTTAGCTTCTTTATTGCTCTTAGCATTTCATCATCCATCTTATCATTTGGGCAGATGGAATGTAGTATAATCCTGTCACTATACTCTTCCCCAACATACATTGAATTTCCACCCATAAAGATTCTACTGTACATTTAGTCTCTTGCAGGATATTTATCCTGCTGGACTCTTTGCCATCCTGAACATAAAGTGTACCCTGCCCCCAAGTTGATCCTCTGTATCATTGTAGTATAATTTGTACCTTGTTATAGCGCTGTCCCATTCTTATCCTCCTTCCACCAGGACTCTGAGATGCCAATTATGTCTATCTCTTTATTTAGTACTATACTCTCTAACTCTCCCATCTTAATTTTTAGCCTTCTGGCATTGGCATACAGAGAGGTGATATTAAAGTAGCAATAAATAGAGCACATCAGAATATTTTTTTGGTTCTTTAACTCCTGACCATATAGAATTTTATGTGGGTCACAGTTGGAAATAAACCATCGTACTTGGTGGATAGTTAAAATGAATAGGTTACAGGCTGGTCCTGTGGTTCAAGGCATCATGCTGTGTGTTCCAGAGAAAGGGATCTAGGTTTAAATCACTTCTCCATTGGAATTTTTGGACCTTAACATGCCATGGAAGTGTTTCCTCTCCAAAACTCTCTTCCCCATCCATCATTTTCGGTATCTGTGAATGACACTCTCATCCCCCCCTGTTCTAACAACCTTGGAGTCATTTTTGGTGCCTCTCACTCCTTCTCTATGCACATTCAAAACATTGCTAAAGTGTCTGTTCTTTCGCCATAAGATCATTAAAGTCCATCCTTTCCTTTCTGAGCATGCTACCAAAATGCTCATCTAGTCTCTTATCTTCCATTTAGTCTGCAGCTACTTACTCTTTGCGGGCCTGCTGCTGAACCGTCTTTCTCCACTGCAATTTGTTCAAAATTCAGTTGAACAACTTATTTATCTTCAGCATCACTATGACCATGAATTCCCTCTTCTCAAGTCACTCCATTGGCTCCCTGTCTGCTTCTGCACAGAGTTCCATCCTCTCTTACTCACCTATCAATGCATTCACTCTTCTCTCTCCCTACAGCCTACCTTTTGAACTCTGTTCATCGGACGTTATGCTTTATCTGTGCCCTTCTCTTCCACCATTCATTCCCAACTCTGCGCTAAAACTCATGTTTTTAAAACTGCTTTTAAATCCTAAGAACATCTATACAATAAATACAGTTCCCAAAGACTCTTGTTTGACATATACACTGTGGGGTAGATTTTAAAAAATTGCGCAATCGCGTACTTTTGTTCGCGCACTAGGCGCGAACAAAAGTACGCTGGATTTTATAAGATACGTGCGATCACCCGACCCGGGGTCTGGTCCGGAGGCCTTGACCATGCCCCGGGCTGGCGCCACGCCCCGGCCCCGCCCCCGCAATGCCGTGCCACGCCCCCGAAATGCTGCATCATTTTAGACGCGCCCCCGACACGCCCCATTTAGAAAGCCCCGGGACTTACGCGTGTCCCGGGGCTCTGCGCGTGCCGGCGGCCTATGCAAAATAGGCGCGCAAGGGCCCTGCGCGCGTAAATCCGCCTGGATTTACGCGCGCAGGGCATTTAAAATCCGCCCCTGTTTGTCTTGACTAGATTGTAAGCTCTATGGAGCAGGGACTGTATCTTATATGTATCTCTGCAGCTCTGGGTATATCTAGCATCACTTTAAAAATGATAAATAGTAGTAGTATGGGGGTGGGGGGGGGGTGCATTCAGGCTCAGGAAGCAAGAGAGAATGACTGTCGCCAGATTGGTGGCTCCTGGCAACCAGTGAATGGCACTGAGGGTGTGCCTGGGCGGACATGCTCTTACAGCCCTCAGTTCTTTCAGCTTTTGGGGGAAGCGGGGATCAAAAATGGAAACATACAAATGGATCAAAAGATGAAAAATTAATGTATTGTATTTTGCAAACATCTAGCTGTTTTGGGCAGGTCCAGAGTGATTATAGAACCGAGCAGGTTTGCTGTTGGATATTGAGGTTGCTCATTGCATAAGTTAAATACTATTTAATATTAATATTCAGCTTGAGCAGGACAGAGTAGCAGCCACATCATTGCTAGAAATGGAAAAGATAAAAAGATTAAATTGGGAGGCTACCAATAATATGCAATATGGCTGTAATTTGTTGCTGTAATATTTAAATATTTTTTAAATTTGTATTGAAATTAGCATTACATTCAAAATATTACATTGTATTGGATTATTTTCCTGTAGTAATTTCAGTTTAGATTGCAGGGGCCAAACTAAAAGTGTTTTCCTGTTTATCTAGGCAACCAGCCTAGTTTGCTTTCCCTCTTCACACTGTGCTGCTGTAGGGACCAGCCTTGGCTATGTCTACTTCCTCGATCTTTTGAACGTGCAGACTCCACGGATTGTTCACAGAGTCCTTCTCTATCACCTTCCTGTGCAGCATCTCCAGTGAGTTCTTCTCAGGCTGGCTGGCAAGTCCTGGCCAGTTGCCCTTTTTGCTTGGATACTTTTGCAAATCATTTTCAGTTTTTATTTTATTTATCCCTGGAATTTGCCACTGTTTATTACAAGAATAAAAATTATATGTACCGGGAAAAATTAAGAGTCAGGTTTTTTGCACTAATTTCTCCTGTTGTGTTCTTGTTTTAATTAATCCTGATGAATTCCCAGTTTGGTACTCAGCTGGATAAACCTGAATTTTAAGTATTCAGCCCTGCTGACCATCTTTGTTTTAGTCGGGTAAGTCATTGCCTGGCTAAAAGTTAGCTGAATAAAAAAAGAGGCTGAGTGAGCATAAAAATTTAGCCAGATAGCATTAAAAAAATATGCAAAGGCTGATCTCCTCCTGTACCCCAGATCTCTTTAAAAAGTGTATGGGGTCAGGGCCGGAGAGAGCAGGAATTAGGCCCGTGCCAGCTAAGAAAAGTAGGCCCCTATGTAAGGTTCTGATGTGATACTTAATAAGAGAAATCATTTTCTAAATTTCCCAAATTAGTTTTATTTAAGAAGGCTTTATGAGCTTTTTTGTTAGCAAATTCTTCAATTACAATTGAAATTTTTATTTATACATGTTATATTTAGCTTTTTTTTTTTAAATTTTGCCCAACAAAAGTAGGCTCCTTGAACATTGTAGGCCCTAGCCAAATGGCCATGCTGGCACCCCCTCACTCCTGGAGTGTATGGGGTTAAGTAGAGCCAGCTCCCGCTTCCTAAATCTATTTAAAAAAAAAATGATTGGGTAAGTGGAACTGATCCCACCCCCCTCCTCTGCTTTCAAAATATTTGCATAAATCCACCCCCACCAAGAACCCCCAAATGGCTGCCAAATGCAGAGCAGGAGGAGCAGAGTCTGGTGATTTACCGTCCTGCTGCTTGGGTAATACATAAATGCCAATAGCTCTGACAGCTCCAGGGATTGGCCTCTTTCATTGTCAGCTGTCGGTGAAAGACCAATGCTTGTTCAGAACTGAGTTCTGAATGGGGATTGGCCTTCAGCTGCCATTAAAGGACCAATCAGCGAAGGAGTGATGTGATTACATTGATATAAAAGTAGCAAGAGCTGTCATAGCTGTGAGCATTTATGTATTAAAGGCCCGATTTTAAAAGGGTCACATGTATCAAAATCGGGGGTTACGCACGTGGCCGGGCCTTGCACGTGCCACGTGCATTTTAGAATGGGCTCGGCCACGCGCTTATCCCCGTTAGGTGCAGAAGTGCCGGGCATGGTCTGGGCAGGGCGGGGCCCGGCGGCCCGGGACAGCGCCATTAGCCTCTGTCCCGGGGAAGCGCTCACTGGCAGCCAGCCGGCGCACAGAATTTACTTCTGCGCCAGAGGAGCAGTAAGCATACAAAAATAAATTGTGAAAAATTAGGCTAGATTTAGGGCTCGGGGTGGAGAAGGGAAAAGGGAGGAAGATTAGGTAGGTGGGTAGTGAAGTTCCCTCCCAGTCTGCTCCTTAATTGGAGCGGACTGGGAGGGAACCGGGAAGAAGCCCAATTGCGTCGCTGTGTGTAATTTAAAAAAATCTCCCCCTCCCCCCCCCACATGTGGAGGACGCCACCCGCCCGTACATGTGCGTGTGGACATTAAAGTTCCAGTGCACATGTACGCACGGGAAAACATATTTTATAACATGCCCGTGCCGACGTGCGCATGTTATAAAATCAGCATGTCCGTATGCATGTGCCGAAAACAGCAGGCACATGGATGCGTGCATGCCCCTCTTAAAACTGACCCTTTAGTGAGGAGGAGGAAGTAAGAGATGGTACTCCTCCTGCTATGCATTTGGGAGCCTTTCAGGAGTGGGAGGTGGGGGTGAAGAACCAAATACACAAATATTATTTTGAAGGTAGAGGAGAGGACACAGATCAGTCCCATTTAACCAGTTTATTTTTTTTAAATATTTGAGAGGGTTCAATGTAACTCCATACTTTTTATAATATATTTTGTTTGGGGAATCAACCATGGTTTAGCTGTTTTGTTTTTTGGGGGTTTTTTTTTCTATATTCAGTAAAGTGGTGAGTGGAAACATTATCTGGTAACTTTAACTTTATATGGGTAACTTTAGCTGAGCATATTTAGGGGAAGATTTGTTCCGCTGAATATACTGGCTACAATTCCCAGTTAACTTTAACTGGGTAACCTGCCGTTCCCTGGCTTACTGAACATTTACCCCTCAAGCTCTGATCCACATAGAAACATGCTGTGTGAGATAATTCATGCACAAGTATGGGAAGCCACAAGCTACCCAGTCAGATTGACTGACTGATTTCAAATGTGTATATGAGTAAAGTGTCTTAAGTCACATGATATTTCTGTCTGGATGAAGTCTAAGAACGTTTCCCATAAGTAGCAAATGGGAGGGGGTGGAGGAGAACCTGCATTGAATAAGAGCTTATTTGGAAAGATAAACATTGCACTGCAACCTCTTTTATGTCTTTCCTAGTTATGACCAGAGAGGGCATTTCCTTATAACTGGAGCTGAAAATGGACACATCTTCATTTTAGATGCAAGGCCTTCAAAATCATTTCAGGTTCTTGGATACACAGGTAACATAAATCTGACTTGGTTCTTTTATGGAAGAAACTGATGTCAAAATCATAAGGCTATAAAGAAAATAGAGCTTAAAACCAGTATATACTAAGGGAGTTATTTTCAAAGCAATTCACATGCATAAAAGATGGATTTATGCACATAAATTGCTTGTTCTAAAATTGCACAGGGGTTGTGCGCATAAAAATATGTGCATAACCTGATTTTGTGCATAATGTTACATGCACAAAAATAGGCATTCTGTGGAGGGGGAGTGGTGCCAGATTTATGCACAGATTTTGATGTTTAAAAGTCAGCCTATAAATTAACCCGTACAAGTTAGGCTCTATAAAGATCATGTGTAACTTTTTGCAGGAGAGTTTGTGCGCATTCTGAGGGGTCATTTTCATATGTTTGCCTTTAAAACATAAGAACAAGAAATTGCCATGCTAGGTCAGACCAAGGGTCCATCAAAAGCTGCATCCTGTTTCCAACAGAGGCCAAACCAGGCCACAAGAACCTGGCAAGTACCCAAACACTAAGAAGATCCCATGATACTGATGCAATTAAAAACAGTGGCTATTCCCTAAGGGGTAGATTTTCAAAGGGTTACGTGCGTAACCCCCAAAAACCTACCCCTGCGCGCACCGAGCCTATTTTGCATAGGCTCGGTGCATGCGCAAGCCCCGGGACGCGCATATGTACCGGGGCTTCAAAAAAGGTGCGGTCCGGGGCGGGGCCGTGGGCAAGGCAGTGGTCCGGGGGCGGACCAAGGGCGGGGCCGAGTGCTCTGGCACAGTGGTCTGTGCCGGGGCATGGCGCGCTGGCAACTGGCCAGCGCGCGCAAGTTATGGCGTAACTTTTGGAACAAAGGTAGGGGGGGGGGATTTAGTTAAGGCTGGGGGATGGGTTAGATAGGGGAAGGGAGGGGAAGGTGGGTGGGGCCGAAAAAAGTTCCCTCCAAGGCCGCTCCGATTTCGGAGCGGCCTTGGAGGGAACGGGGAAAGCCATCGGGGCTCCCCTCGGATTCGGTGCGTGCAAGGTGCACATGTGTGCACCCCCTTGTGCGTGCCGACCCCGGATTTTATAACATGCACGCAGCAGTGCGTGCATGTTATAAAATCGGGTGCACATTTGTGCGCACTGGGTAGCACGCACAAATGTACCCCGCGCGCCTAGGAATTAAAATCGGCCCCATAGTCAACTTGATTAATAGCAGTTAATGGACTTCACCATGAACTTCTCCAAACCTTTTTTGAACCCAGCTACACTAACTGTACTAACCACATCCTCTGGCAACAAATTCCAGAGCTTAAATGTGTGTTGAGTGAAAAAGAATTTTCTCTGATTAGTCTTAAATGTGCTACTTGTTAACTTCATGGAATGCCCCCTAGTCCTTCTATTATCCGAAAGTGTAAATAACCGATTCACATCTACTCATTCACGACCTCTCATGATCTTAAAGACCTCTATCATATCCCCCCTCAGCCGTCTCTTCTCCAAGCTGAACAGCCCTAACCTCTTCAGCCTTTCCTTATAACGGGAGCTGTTCCATCCCCTTTATTATTTTGGTTGCCCTTCTCTGTACCTTCTCCATCGCAACTATATCTTTTTGAGATGGCAATCAGAATTGTACACAGTATTCAAGGTGCGGTCTCACCATGGAGCAATACAGAGGCATTATGACATGTTCCGTTTTATTAACCATTCCCTTCCTAATAATTCCTAACATTGGGGTAGATTTTAAAAATTTGCGCGATCGCGTACTTTTGTTTTTTTGGGGTAGATTTTGGGGGTTTTTTGGGGTAGATTTTATAAGATACGCGGGGTCGGCGTGCGCAAGGGGGTGCACATTTGTGCAACCTGCGCGCGCCGAGCCCAGCGCGCACTGCCTGTTCCCTCCGAGGCCGCTCCGATTTTGGAGCAGCCTCGGAGGGAACCTTTAAAGATGGCGCCCGCCTTCCAGTGCTCCTACCATGTGACAGGGGCCGGCCAATGGCACGGATACCCTGTCACACGGTAAAGGCAAAGGGCCATCGGCGCCATTTTGATTAGTGGCAGCCGACGACCCGGGAGTGGGAGATCACTCCCGGGACCCCCACTGGACCACCAGGTACCTGTAAAAAGTTTTGGGGGGGTTGGGAGGGTGGGGGAAGCTAAGGGATTAGTTTTAAAGGGTCGGGTGGGTTTAGGGGTTATTTTTGTGTGCTGTTTTTCCCGCCCTCCCCCAAAACGATAAGAGAACCCCCACGAACAATATCGTGGGGTTTTCCTATCGTTTTGGGGAAGCCCCCGATTTCTGACGATTTTGAAAATATCGACGATATTTTCAATTGTCCGAAGCCCGGTTCACATCCCTAACAAGAACTGTTCCTCTCTTATGAACTATCTCTTCATTTGATGTTTCTAACAGTTCTGTAACATTTAATGGCTCTGGTTCTCCATCTTGCTGTCCATCTTGTTCTTTCACTCTTCTTTCAGAAAGAAAGTATATTTTTGCCAGTAGCTGTATAGATTCTTTCGGTGCTGGATTTTGTAATCTGTGTGCGCATGTGCGCACAGCGCACACAAGGGGGAGTAGATTTTAGCTAGTTTCGCGCGGCGATGCACTGCAGCCTTCCTCAGTTCCCTACCCTTGCCTCCCTTCCCCTTCCCCTCTCCTCCCCACCCCCTAAGCCTAATCTGCCTTACCTATTTTTTTTTGTTTTTTTAAATTGCTGTTCCTCTAGAGCAGAAGCAACTTGCGCATGCTGGCTGTTTGCCAGCACCTGCTTCCCCAGCACAGTTGCAAATGGCCATTGTACCGGCACCTCCAGCCCTGCCCCTCCTCACCCCCAAGACTGCCCCTCTCCTCCCCCCCCCCCACCCCCGGACCACCCTCCTTTCAGGCCCTGACACTTAATCGCATACCAGGGTTTATGCGCGTGGCTGGGCCCATTTGAAAATTGGCCCGGTGCGCATAAGGCCCAGCCACACGCGTAAACCCTGGGATTTACGCGCACCAGGGTTTAAAAATTTTACCCTTTAGGTGTATAGCACTGGATGAAGAGGTAGATATAATTAGCATCGCAGAGACCTGGTGGAAGGAGGATAAGCAATGGGACACTGTGATACCAGAGTACGAATTGCATCAAATTAATCGGATGGATCAAATTGGTTGAGGGGTAGAAACTATATATTAAAGAGAGCATTGAGTCAAACAGGATAAAAGTTCTGCAGGAACAAAATACAATGTTGAATCTTTATGAATAGAAATTCCAGATGAAAAAGGGAATAAAATAGTAATGGGGTGTATTACCGTCTATCTAGCCAGACTGAACTAACAGATAATGAAATGCTAAAAGAAATGAGGGATGCTAACAAAATCAGCAGCACAGTAATGAGTGATTTTAATTACCCCAGTACTGACTGGGTGAATGTTACATCAGGACATTCTAGAGAAGTAAAGTTCCTAGATGAAATAAATGATTGTTTCACTGAGCAGCTGGTACAAGAACCAACAAGAGGGGAAACTATTATAGACCTAATCTTTAGTGGCACACAGGATTTGGTTAAGAGGGTTTTTTTTTTGTTTTTTTTATTTTGTTCATTTTGTTTTCTTTATTCTTTTTGATTAGTAATATTATATTATATTGTTTATAATGTTATATTGCTATATTGTTTTACTGTATCTCATCTGAGTTCTTTGTAAACCGGCATGATGTGCTTCACGAATGTCGGTAAATAAAAGTTAATAAATAAATAAAATAAATAAATAAGTGTTGGAGCCACATTATCAAATTTGACTTAATAACTGGAGGGAGCGCAAAAAAGAAATCTACTGTGAGAGCATTTAACTTTCAAAAAGGAGAGTATGATAAATTGAGGAAAATGGTTAGGAAAAAATTGAAAGAGCAACTGCAAAGGTTAAGAGTTTAGCTCAGGAATGGATGTTGTTTAAAAATACCATCTTGGAAGCCCAGAATAGATGTATTCCATGCATTAGAAAAGGTGGAAAGAAGTCTAAACGACTACCAGTATGGTTGAAACGTGAGGTGAGAGAGCCTATATAATATTTAAAAGAATATCTTTCAAGAAATGGAAAAGGGATCCAAATTTATTTTTATTTATTTATTTCGAGGCTTTTTTATACCGAAGTATAGCGGGATGCCTTCACTCCGGTTTACAGGATAAACAACTTATACATAGTGGTGACCAATTGGTAACTTATACAAATACAAATATAACATCTTATACAACTTAAATAACTTGAATGAATAACAAATGAATAACAATAATGAATAACAAATGAATAACAAATGAAGAAATCAGGAGACAGCATAAGCACTGGCAAGTCAGATGCAAAGTATTGATAAGGAAGTCAAAGAAAGAATTTGAAAAGAAGCTTGCCATGGAAGCAAAAACTCATAATAAAAAACTTTTCAGGTACATTCGAGGTAAAAAGCCTGCTAGGGAGTTAGATGATTACTGGGTAAAAGGAGCACTTAGGGTTGACAAAGCCATAGCAGAAAGACTAAATAAATTCTTTGCTTTCGAATTCACTGAGGAAGATGTAAGAGATATACCCATACAGCAAATAGGAAGTGGAGATGATGAGTGGTATACACTATTGGTGAAAAATCATAAATGGAAATGGTATAGTGCTAAGAGTTCATGGATCCTTGTATTGAATTAATCAGAGAAGTGAAGCGTTAAATCAAGCATTTCCACCTTTTATGCATAAATTCTTGGAGAGAGGTTTCGGTCCCCCAACACGGACCGTGTTTCACCACATGGGCTGCATCAGGAGGGACAGAGGCCCGGAAACCCATGCCATCAAAAGTTATGATTCAGAGGAACTGAAACAAATCTCAGTGAACCTGGAAGATGTACTAGGGCAAATTGACAAACTAAAGAGTAGCAAGCAGATCACCTGAACCAGATGGTATGTACCAAAGAGTGCTGAAACAACTGAGAAATGAAATTGTGGTCCTGCTATTAGAAATTTGTAAACAATCAATAACATCATCTATGGTACCTTAACACTGGAAGATTACCAATTTAACGACAATTTTTAAAAAGGGATCAAGAGGTATCCAGGAAATTACAGACCAGTGAGTGTGATGTCTGTGCCAGGCAAAATGGTAGAAACTATCATAAAGAACAAAATTGCTGAACATATAGATAAACATAGTTTAATGGAGAAAGCCAACATGGATTAACCAAGGGAAGCCTTGCCTCACAAATTAGCTACATTTTTTTGAGGTCATAGATAAACATGTGGATAAAGATGAGCCAGTTGATGTAGTGTATCTATATTTCCATAAAGCATTTGATAAAGTCCCTTATGAGAGACTCATTAGGAAATTAGAAAGTCATGGGATAGATGATAGTGACCTATTGTGGATTGCTAACTGGTTAAAAGATAGAAAATAGAGAGTAGTGCTAAATGATAAATTTTCTCAATGGACAAAGTGAATACTGGAGTGTCCCAGGGATCTGTTCTGGGACCTCTGCTTTTTAATATATTTATAAATGACCTGGAAATGTGAACAACAAGTGAGGGGATCAAATTTGCCGATGATACAAAATTATTAAAAGTTGACAAATCACAAGAGGATTGTAAGAAATTGCAAAAGGACTTTGCAAAACTGGGAGACTGGGCATGCAAATTACAAATGAAATTTAATGTAGACAAGTGCAAAGTGATGCACTTAGAGGAGATTAACCCAGATTATAGCTACAAAATGCATGATTCCACAATAGGAGTCACCACTCAGGAAAAGGATCTAGGTATCATCGTTGAAAATATGTTGAAATTTTCTGCTCAGTGTGCAGCAGCAGTCAAGAAAGCAAAAAGAATGTTAGGGATTATTAGGAAAGGAATGGAGAATAAAACAGAGAATATCATAATGCCTCTGTATCGTTCCATGTTGTGACCCCATCTTGACTATTGTGTTCAGTTCTGATCACCACATCTCAAAAAAGATATAGCATTAGAAAAGTTATAGAGAAGGGCGACCAAAATGATAAAGGGACTAGAACAATTCCCTTATGAGAAAAGACTAAAGAGGTTAGGAATCTTCAACTTGGGAGGGAGATATGATAGAGGCCTATGAAATGAGTGCAATGGAACGAGTAAACATTAATCATTTTACTCTTTCGAAAAGTACAAAGACCAGGGGATACAATGAAGTTTCTGGGTAATACATTTAAAAGTAATAAGAGAAAATATTTTTTTACTCAACACATAATTAAGCTCTGGAATTCATTGCCAGAGGATATAGTGAAAACTGTTAGTATAGCTACACTTAAAAAAATTTGGACAAGTTCCTGGAGGACAAGTCCATTAACAATTATTAAGGTAGAGTTTCAGAAATCCACTGCTTATTCTTGGAATCTGTCTACCCCTTGGGATCCTGCCAGGTACTTGTGACTTGGATTGGCCACTGTTGGAAACAGGATACTGGGCTCGATGGACCCTTGGTCTGACCCAGTATGGCAAGTCTTATGTTATGTTCTTATGTTCAATAAGCTGTGGAACAATGTGCATGCCTTTGGTTGTATTTAGGTGGAGAGAGGAAAATAGCACACATTGATTGCATTCTCAATTCTTCACATGTTATTTTCCATTAAAAAAAAAAAAAAAAATCCAACCTGCCCAAACAGTGGTGCAAGTTTCAGAGCGAAAGTACGTGTGTACTTTCTCTTTTAAAATGTTTGTAAGTTCCACAGGTAAGCAGTACCCACAGGCTTTGTTCCAGTGCAGACAGTCTTCAAATAATCTGAATAATTAAAGGTTATTCTGAAAAATTGTCCCCTTTTTGAGCAGAAGCCTCTCTGTGGCAGACGTAATAAGCTGTGCTGATCCTACCACAGGTTTTTATTTGGGTTTTTTTTAGCACAGGTTTGTAGCACTACCATTGCCCTGCTATGTAAAAAGGGCTTTAGTGCCAAAAAAACCCACACTAATAAACCGTGTTAGGCTCAGTGCATGTGATGCAAATTGCAGGGTAATAGCCTAATTAGCTATTATCCTGCAATGGAAGGAGGCATGCTATTGGGGAGGCTGCCTAGCACATTGCCTACTACCATGAGAAATTTAATGCCTGTTCAAAGGAAAGCTTTAAACTTCCCATGGGCTAACCGGCAAGTCCTCCCTCCCCAGCATGCCATATACCCTTCCTGAGGTCCAGCAAGGCTGTTCCCAATTGGTCTTTCTGAAAGGGACTTGGTCCTTTCATTGATATGTGATGGTGGAAGGGCCAATTGGCAGACAGTGAAGGAGAGCTTAATTTACTGCCTAGAGCATTCATCAGTAGAGAGAGGTTCATCAAAGCTTCTCTCCTCCCATTTGGTGTTCTTGCTTTTGCAGTGATGAGTGGAAAAGTCCTGGACTTGTCAACACTGTATGACATGGAGAAGAAGAATATTATGGTGATGGCACTTATCTGCCCAGAGGAAGCCAAAGACAAGAGCGGAGGAACACGTCTGGAAATCTTTACTCTGACTTTAGAAATGTTATCAGGTAAAACTAAAAATTACACTAGACTATTTTTATGATTTTCCTGTCATGATCTGTGGTTGATGTCATGTGGCAGCACTGAATGGCCTTGTTTCTCCAAGCTAATAGAGCTTTGAGCCCTACTGAGTACGTGCGGGAGGTCCTGTGTGCGCGTGGCTTCGAGAGCCTCTTCAGTCTTTTTTTATCCAAGCACAGCCCAAACATGTTATCAGTCTCTCCAGACATGTTTTTCCAGAATCCTTTAAAATTTTGTTTCTTTTTCTTCAGTTTCTTCACTTTTAGTTGACTTGCTGCTCTGCAGCACCCACAACAGCACTTTTCAGTGCTACAAAATAAAAAGACTTGTGACACCACAGAATGGCTGAAGAACTGCATCTATGGTAAGATGGAAGTCCTTCACGGCAAGTAATCCTTGCTTTGCCCCAGATATGCCTGTGGACCTATCTGTGTTTTCAACACTCCAGGGTGCCACACATAGAACTTCATAAGTCTCCCCGAAGCAGCAGTAGATCCTCCTCCCACAGTAAAGCATTGACTGTTGTTGTTATTCTGCCATGGCAGCCTCTCATCTCTCTTTTTTCCTCTCTTTTTCCATGGCCAGAGGCCGCTGACGCCTTCTCAGTGCGGCTGGAGCCACTCCAGGGCTGCGCTGCAGCCAGGAGGCTGCCGATAGCATTTCTACGTGGCTCGGAGGCCACTGACCTTTTTACAGCCGTGCCACGGCAGGGTGCAGCCGACAGCATTTCCATGCGACCCGGAGGCCGTCGACATTACCTGTCCCCTCCATGGGGAAGGGCCTTCCTCCTCGGTCTTGCCTGCGGCATGGAGCCGCCCTGAGTGTCGTCTCCATGGCTTGGGAGCCGCAGACAGCATTGGGCCTGGGTTTGCGGCCTAGCATAGCTTCTGCTCTGCACTTAGCGGCAGGGACGCCACTCTCCAAGGTCCTGCCTCTTCCTGCCTTCCTCCTTAGGTGCAGGGCCATGCCTCCTCTTAAAGGGCCAGCATGGGAGTGGTCCTCCTGTGATGTCATCATGGGAGCCTCCTCTTCAGCCCTATAAAAAGGGTCTGTCTTCATTGCTTTGTTGCCTTTGCAAAGAGCCAGTCCTCCTTAGGACTTCTCTTCATCCTGTTACTCGTTGGCACTCTGTTCCATGTTGGAATTACATGTCTTCGTCTTCATTCTCGTCAAGGTTTCTCGTCAGATTCTGTGTCTTGTCCATCCAGATCCTGATGTTGCTGATGTTCCTGATGTTCGTTCTTCAGAACCCCTGAAGTCCTGATGTCCTACTCTCTGGATGTCTTCACGTCCTGATCTTTTATTCAGATGTCCTTTGCCTCAGCAGCATAAGCCTCCAGAAGATTCCAGCTTTTAATCCACTGAGCTTCAGGTTCCACACTCTGAGTTCGCTTGAGCTCCACGCCGAGCGTTTTACTCCAAGTCCCTGGGATCCTGAGGTTCTTCTCCTTCCCTGTATTCTGTCCAGGTCTTCGGCGCCTCTTGCGTTTGCCTTGCCCACATGAATGAACTCTGCTTAAACCTGTACCATATCTGCGTGGTCTGTGCCTTGCCTTGACTGGCTGTGGAGGGCGTGCCTCGGTGCAGACCTTGTCGAGTCTTCGTCATGGAATCTCCAAGTAACCTGAGTTGAGAACCACCAGCGTGATCCGTGACCTGCCTTGATTGGCTGTGTAGGGAGCGTGCTGTGGCACCTACTCAGAACTCTTGACTTGTGACTCTGTCTGAGTCCTTCAAGTATCTTGGATTACCACCTCATCCTTCAAGTGATCTTGAATCTTCAAGCAACCCATGACTCCGTCTGAGTCCTTCACGTATCTTGAACCTTCAAGCAACCTGAGTCTGTCTCAGTTCTTCAAGCAACCTGAGTCTGTCTCAGTTCTTCAAGCAACCTGACTTCGTCTTAGTTCTTCAAGTCTTCGTGTTTATTCTTTAAGTATCCCGAGTCTCGTCTCAGCCCTTCAAATCTTCTTCTCAACCTTCAAGTATCCTGAATCTTTGTGTGTATACCTCATGTATCCTGAGTCTTCGTCTGAGTCTGATGTCTTCGCCCTTCAGTCTCTGTCCATCCTGTCACATTTGCTGTTCTGTACAGTAAGTCCGAAAGGGCTATCGAGTGGCTGGAGGGCTGGAGGGCTGGAGGGCTACCCCAGAGACCAACATTGAGTTGCTGGGTCTCTTTGATGCGATCAGGTTCGGCAGAGGCCAGGGTCCTACATCTTCAGCCTGTGCTTGGACACTTCTCACCTGCCTCGGCGCTTCCCGGAGCTCCTCTGTGGTCGTGTCGTGGCTGAAGGGTACACAATCTCCCAGAAATGGGACCACCTCCAGCGTTCCCATAACATCTGTCTTGTCAGAAAATTAGTTGAGCAGGAGCTCCTCATCACCTTCCTCATTGGCCTAAATCAAAGCCACACACTTTCATCATCATCGGAATCCTTGGTTAGTAACCCTCACATTCAGGAGAGGATTCTGCAAATACACATCCTCACCCATTTTTTAATACGCCTGACATCGCACCAGAACACCTGTCACATTCAAAGTTCATGGAACTGGTGAGTGCAAATCTTAGGGCCTGATTTTCATAAGCATTTACGCACTTAGAACTTGGTTCTACATGTTTACCAGTACATACACTTTACCCACAATAGGTGGCTTTCTAAGGATTGCCATAAGATATGCCATTGAATTGTTAACGTTTTACTCACATTAAGTGCATTTGACACAGGTAAATAGCTTTTGAAATTTGCTAAAATAGTATTACATTTATATGTGTAACTTCTTTGAAAATTCACCTGTTAGCATCAAAGTTCCCCTGAATAAAAATCTTTGGATTCCTCCAGATATTGGATGCACCATCAGAGCCAGTGGCTCTCTCAATCTACAAGATTCTGAACTATTTGCACTTCAAAGCTGAATCTGGAATGCAGAGTTCAAACTCTCCAGAGTTCAGAATCATCCAACTGCTGCATCAGTCAGTCGTTGTTGGGTCTGACCAGAATAAAGCTGCTGGACATTCTTGGCAAGGAAGACTTCCAAGGCTCCATGCTTCCTGCCTGTATATCTTCACACCAGTTTCAAATGGTGCATTATTCTCATGAGCAATATACTTGTAACTGTATTAAAAATCAGAAAATTTTTCTGTAATCTGAAGAAGGAGGGTCTTATTGCTCATAACCACTTTTGAAGGCAGAAGATTGCATTCGTCAGCTTTTCCGTTTTTCTCTACAAACTTTTCAACTCTTTTTCATGTATCAGCTTTGATTGGAGCATGGTGTAAGACATGGCTCAGAGCGAATAGATGATGCTCCCATGAAGTCACTGAATGTACCTGGTCTCTGCAAATAAAGAAAAGGAATGTGGCAGTCCAACTCTATCTTAGGTCCCTGAACACCTTCTATGCTGTGTTCCGTGGCCGCAAACCCCTACCTGACCCATGATGGTGGGGCCGCTGCGGCAGCATCGAGGAAGCCACGGGAGTCTGGTCCCATTTGCCCGAGCACCTCAGTGCGGGCCTCCGCAGTGGCTACCGGCTTGAGAGGCGTCCCTGCTCTTCCCTTGCGGCGTCAGGCCACTCTCCTCCGCGTCCAGGATCCAAGATGGCCGCCATGCCCTTAGGCGCGAGGCCCCACCTCCTCACAGAATTTAAAGGGGCCTCGTCCTCCAAATTGACTTCACCTGTGCCTGATGGGCCAGGCACAGGGGAGTATATAAGGAAACTGCCCATGGTCATTCCTCGACTTGGCAACTTGTTTGCTTCAAGTCTGCTCGCTCCGGTGAGTCTCCTGGTGCTTCGGTTCCTGGTTCCTGCTTCTCAGTGACTTCAGACTGGCAAGCAGTGATTCCTCGGTGTGTGACTTCGGACTGGCAAGCGGCAATCCTCTGGCACTCGACCTCGGACTTCTCTTGGACCATCCTCCTTCAAGGGCCCACCTAAGTCCCAGCGGCCCGGGTCCCTACAGGCTCCTCCTGGGGGGACTGCAGGTCTCCAGTGGCGAAGATCCAACTGTCCCTTGCTCTGACTTCACGCCTCAGTGCCCTCTCAGCGGCCATCTGAGTCTCCAGCAGCGAGGATCCAGCCAGCCCCAACTTCTGTTCTGCCTCGCCACCCGACGGGGGAACCTGAGGAGCCATCTCCCAAGGTAGTACCAATCTCCCCGTCGGTCCAAGGGTTCATGTCCCTTCTGATCGTAACATTCTATACTTATCAATGGTCATACTTTCATAGGAGTCAATTCTGGCCTTTTCAGCAGTACCAGTTACCGACTCTTCTGATCCAACATTGGCAACCACCTCCGACCACAGCACAGCAGCATGAGTGCCATTAGCCTAAAGCTACTCAACAGCCCTGGAACATGCCCAGGCCCAGTTTTTCATCCCTTTAAACTGTTTCGGAGGGGAACAGGATACAAATCTTCTTCAAGGTGTGACACCAGATAACCAATACCAGGTCTTCCAAATTCTGGAGTTTGGATACAGTTTGTATTTTTCCTGGCTACCATACCTCCACACTGCTAGAATCTTGATCCACATCTGTCCCACTTGATGCATTTTCACTGAGAAATGCAATCACTTCCTCACCAACACATGATAGAACCATTCTCTGCATCCCAGCATGCACAAGGTTTCTACTCCCCATATTTCCTAATCTCCAAGAAATCAGGAGGATTGAGGCCCATTCTGGAAGTGAGACCCTTGAACAAATGTCTGCTTCGATAGGAATTCAAAATGAATTCCCTCAGTATGCTTTTCCCTACATCCAAAAACAGGAAAGGTTATGCACTCTAGAGCTAAAGGATATATATATGCTCATACACCCATCCATCCATCCCATTAGCATTACCTTTGCTTCAAGGTGGATTCTTCCCACTTCCAGTACCCTGTTGCCATATGAGCAACTCCAAGAGTCTTTACCTTATAGTGGTAGCCTTACTCCTCTGTCACCAGGGGATTCAGGTTCTTTCCCATATCTGGATGAATGGCTAAACACAACAAGCTCTCAAGAATAAGCATTGTTTTTCCTGCTCAAGACTGCCCATCTTCTACAAAATCTGGACTTTTCGGGTCATTTTCAAAAAATCTGATCCAGTTTCTGCTCAGAGAATGAAATCCAGTAAATCATGGATAAGCTTGCTGCAGGAAAGAGTGTTTCTGATGACAGATTGAGTGTGTATGGGATATCATTCATACTGACCTCCCAACATACAATGACTGGAGTGACTCTTTACATCAGGACATATGGTGGGCCCACTGACTCACCTTTATATTCTCTTGTGCTAACTGGTTGGGGACTCCAGCAGCATAGCAGCTACCACTGCTCGGGACTTATGACTTCCTGTGTTGTGCAAGATGCTTTGCAGGACTTCCTATTCTGCTGGCAGGGTTTGGGAACCCCGCTAGCATTGAAGACTTCACTGCTGCTCTGTGGGACTTCCTCTTCTACTAATGGGGATTAGGGACCCCCCCAACATTGTAGCTGCCACTGCATGGGACTTATTATTTTGCTGGCAGTGGTTGGGAACCCTGCTAACATTTAAGATTTTATCACCACCATGCATGGGCAAAACAAAAAGTAAACCTTACTCTGTGAGCTGATTCGGCCACAATCAGGAAAAATTGGCAGGCCAAACAAAATTGCTCTGGAAACCATAGTTTGGGGTCTCTGCCTAAGAACATAGGGGTAGATTTTCAAAGGGATACGCACGTAACCCCCGGAAACCTACCCCTGCACGCGCCGAGCCTATTTTGCATAGGCTCGGCGGCGCACGCAAGCCCCAGGACACGTGTATGACCCGGGGCTTAGAAAAATGGGCGGTCCGGGCGCGGGGCAGTGGGTGGGGCCACGGCCCGGGGGCGGTCCTGGCATATCCGGGGGCATGGCTGCAGTCTGGGGGTGGTCCGGGGGCATGGCCAAGTGCCCCGACACAGCGGCCTGTGTCGGGGCCTGGCCAGCCAGCGCTCGCAAGTTACGCAGGCGTAACTCCATCGAAGAAGGTGGGGGGGGGGATTTAGGTGGGGCCGGGGGGTGGGTTAGATAGGGGAAGGGAGGGAAAGGTGGGGGGATCCAAAAAAAAGTTCCCTCCAAGGCCACTCCGATTTCAGAGCAGCCTAGGAGGGAATGGGGAAAGTCATCGGGGCTCCCCATGGGCTCGGCGTGCACAAGTGTGCACCTTGCGCGCGCTGACCCTGGATTTTATAACATGCGCGCGGTAGCGCGCGCATGTTATAAAATCGGGTGTACATTTGTGCGTGCCGGGTAGCGCGTACAAATGTACCCCCCGCGCGCCTAAGAATAAAAATCTGCCCCATGATGTATGTCATGCTGACTCAGACCAAAGGGCCATCAAGTCTAATATCCTGTCTCCAACAGTGGCCAATCCAGGTCACAAGTCTCCAACAGATCCCAAAGAATATATCAATTCCTTGTTACTCACTCCTAGGCACAAACAGTAGATTTCCCAAATCTATTTGGGCAATAATGGTTTATGGAGTTTTCCTTCAGGAACTTGATCATCCCTTTTTAAATCCAACTTGATGTACACTTTGACGTGCTGAAAAGTGGAATATAAAAAAATAAATAAAACTTTGCTCGATGCCTTGACCACATCATCTATCAACAAATTCCCCAGCTTGACTATGTGTTAAGTGGTGGACATGATTAGATTGATATGTTTGACTATGTTACATTTGTTTTCACTATTTCTTCAATGTAGTGATGAATTATTTAGCGTAATAACTCTACAGATCAACATTCCATGTAAGCTGTACGTATGTGTGCGCACACACAGACTGTGAAACAAGCGCACACAGGAAAACATAGCACACACACGAAAAGGAAAATAGAATCGTGTTTCAAAGAACATTGCATACAAATTTGTACATTTTGTTGTTCCCAAGAACTTTTTTGCACACGTAGCCTACAAAACATTAGAGAAAACATTGCTTCAGGTCATCCTTTTCTTTTTGAAGCTTTCTTAGCCAATAACCATGCAACAATATCATCTTGGTCTTTTCTCAGTTCTTCCTTGTGGTCATGATAAATAATGATTAGCATAAAAATATGCACTTGTATAGTTTTCACAATTCTGATTTTAATTAAATCATTTCTGATAAGAAATGTCATGATTTTTGGTAATCTTTATAATATAATAATAATATAATATAATTTCTTGATTATCTCCTCTAAATGTACCAGATCCTACTAAAAATACAGATCGAAAAGGGCTGCTACGTGAAGAAATCATTTTTAAACAGCGTTATGAAGTAGAAAATCCACTTACCTCTGCAGTTCTGGGAACCAACAACAGCACAGTTTATGGTTATTGCAGATCTAGACCTTTTTTATTCCAGTATAAACTCCAACAGGTAATTTTTCTACAAGTCAAAGCATTTCAGTATAACCAATGAAAAGATGGCTGTGTTGAAATTAATATAGTGGGTTAGTATTGCATTGTGTTATATACTTTTACAAGGTAAAAATAACTTTTTATACATTAAAAAAATATTCTCTTTTATATGTTGGAGGCTTTATTCTATGCTCTTTGCTCCTGCCTATGCCTATTGTTTACTGTAGTACAGACTTCCTGGTAGGGCTGAGCAGGAAGACAGAGCGCGAGGTGAGAGAATATTAAGTTCCTCTGTACTCAGGCAGGTCAATCCACACAAGTGGTTTATGCACCTTTATCAGCAGAAAGAGATGGAGTAAAAGCTGATGTCATGGAAATATATAGCCCCGCCCCAACATTCACCCACTAGTATTCTCTGTCTCCAGCAGATGGTAGACATGCATTTCCCATCTGGGGATTGCCTGTGGTAAAAAAAAATAATGAAAGAAAAGAAGATGAAATAATTTTCTAACACTGCTTGATCACCTGAGATGACACCAGTAGGTCCCTCTCTCAGTTGACCATTTTTATTCCGGGATTCTGTCTCAGGCATGGAGTTAAAAAAAACAAAAAAAAAAGTGGTTAGAGCCAGAAGGAGTGCTTAACAGTGACTGCTTGTGCCCTCTTCCCCCATAGCTGGAGACCTGTTCGTATTCTCAGCCAGGAGTGCTGAGCTCAGGTATGAAAAAAAAAAAAAAAGAGAAGAGAGTTTAGGGAAGTTTTTTCCTTGTCTTCCTTACTGGGTCTCCTTCCCTCAATGCTAAGTGTTCGGCATTCCTTCCCCCTTTCCCTCACGCTTTCCTCAGAGTTTCGTGTAGAGCGGACAGCGCAAGCTCGATGGGTTGAACAGCCTTTGGCTAGGCCCTGCTCAAAAGGCTCGTTTTGTTTTGAGCTGTGTGGATGGCCGCGGCAGCATAGTTTTCCCATGTGCAGGTGTGTGTGTGCACCGTGCGGAAGTGCACTGAAATGTTCGCTCAGGTGCGCATGTGCTTGTGTGCGTAAGATGGCCTATATAGAGCAGGGGATATGATGCGAGTGCATACTATTTTGAGTGCATGCTGTCTGCGCGCATACTGTGAGTGCAGTATTTGAGTACATACTGAACGCACACTAGGTGCATTTTTGCTTTGTTTGGGGGCTTAATGTTTGAGCACATACTATTTGTGTGCTAACTGGCTAATTTTAAAAGGAACGTGCATGAGCAGAGATGCGCTTAATTTCATATCGTATGTAGATATAATGATAAGGGGCATGGGATGGCTGCCCTATGAGGAAAGGGTAAAGAAATTAGGGCTGTTCAGTTTGAAGAAGAGACGATTGAGGGGGGAGGGGATAGGATAGAAGTCTACAAAATCATGAAAGGACTTGAACAAGTTAATATAAATCGATTATTTACTCTCTCAGACAATAGAAGGACCAGGGGGCACTCCATGAAGTTAGCAAGTAGCTCATTTAAAACAAATAGAAGAAAATTCTTTTTCACTTGGCGCATAGTTAAGCTCTGTAATTCATTGCCAGAGGATATGGTTACAGAAGTTAGTGTAACTGGGTTTAAAAAAGGTTTGGATAAGTTCCTAGAAGATAAATCCATAAACTGCTATGACGATAACTAATAAGCAATAGTAGCTTGTGATCTATCTTATGTTTGGGTCCTTACCAAGTACTTGTGACTTGGATTGGCCACTGTTGGAAACAGGATACTGGGCTTGATGGACCCTTGGTCTAACTCAGTATGGAATATCTTATGTTCTTATGCTCGCACAAGTGACGAGAGAGAGAGATTCTGACACTCTATATATCTCCCACTGTAAGAGGGGCACTTTCAACTCAGGGTGGGTTTGGGGGGGGGGGGAGCAGTGTTTCATTGGTCTGCCTAGGGCGCAAGAATCTGTAGACCCTAGTAACATCACCTCCCCACCAAAACCCACCCTGAATTGAAAGTGCCCCTCTTACAGTGGGAGATATACAGAGTGTCTGTCTGTCTCTGTCTCTCTCTTTCTCCCCCTCTTCCCTGACGGTTCTTTGTCCTGTAAGTCCCAACAGACTTTCTCCTCATCAGGACCAGCAGTAAAATTATGCATATAACATGCCATGATCAGGCTATGCAAAATTTTGAATTATGTGCATAAGTCGTGGCAACACCCATGCCCCGCCCCTTATTCTTGACACGTGTACTTTCTGGCTTCTTAAAATGTGTGCTACATTTAATGGTTCACCTTTATTCACATGTTTATTAACCGCTTCAAAAAAATGTAGCAAATTTCTGAGGTAAGACTACCCTTGGATAAATCCAAGTCGGCTGTGTTCCATTGAACCATGTCTTTCTATAGTTCTGTGATTTTGACCTTTAGAAAAGTTTCCACTATTTTTCCCAGCACTGAAGTCAGGCTCACCAGTCTATAGGCTCCCGGATCACCCCGGAGCCCTTTTTAAATATTGGGTTTACACTGGCCACCTTCCAGTCTTTGGGTACAATGGACGATTTTAATGATAGGTTACAAATTTTTTACTATAGATCTGAAATTTCATTTTTTAGTTCTTTCAGAACACTGGTGCATACCATCTAGTCCAGGTGATTTGCTATACTTTAGTTTGTTAACCTGACCTACTACATCTTCCAGATTCACCATGATTTGGTTCCGTTCATCTGAATCATGACCCTTGAAAACAGTCTCCAGACCCAGTATCCCCCCAAATCCTCATCAGTAAACACAGAAACAAAGAATTCATTTAGTCTTTCCGCGATGACCTTATCTTCCCTAAGAGCCCCTTTAACCCCTTGATCATCTAACAGTCCAACTGACTCCCTTGCAGTTTTCCTGCTTCGGATATATTTAAAAAATTTTTATAATGAGTTTTTGCATCTACAGGCATCTGCATTTCAAATTCTCTCTTAGTCTGTCTTATTAATATTTTATACTTAACTTGACAATGCTTATGCTTTTTACAATTTTCTTCAGATGGATCCTTCTTCCAATTTTTGGAGGATGGTTTTTTTGGTTAAAATAGCTTCTTTCACCTCACCTTTCAACCATGCCGGTAATTGTTTGGCCTTCCTTCCACCTTTCTTAGAGGTAAATTTTTAAAGAACCGAGAGGGCGTCCATGTATGCTCAGTTCCGCGTGCACATATGGATGCGGTGATTTTACAACATGCGCACGTCAACGCATGTATGTTATAAAATTGGCTACTCACATGCACATGCGTGCCCATTTTTATACTTTATATTGGCGCAAGAATATGTGTACGAGTACTGGCTAATGTGCGCGGGGGGGGAGGGGTGTCATTTTATAAAATGTGCATGGCAATGAACTGGGCCTTTCCCCAGTTCCCTTCCAGTCCACTCTGAACTTCTTTCACCCCCTACCTACTCTGCCTGACTTTTCCCCTCTCCTCCCTGACCTCTAAATCCCCTCTAATAGTTTTTTTTCCTATACTTACATGATCTCCAGAGCACGCGCTTCACTGGGACAGTGTCTAATGGGGCTATCCAGGACGGCCCCTCCTTGCCCCCGGCCTACTCAGACCCCACCCCTGGCCTGCCTCTTTTTTAATGAGCTGGTCTTCTGTGCGTACCAGGAACAGGAACCGAAGGTCCAAGTAGGTGGATTCAGCAACAAGGAAACTCCTTGCTAACTCGTCAGTGTGTCGGTCTGGTCTGCTTAAGTAGAGGTAGCGAGACTACGTTATCCGGAGGGATGCCCCCGAGGTTCCTGCCATGACGTGTACAAAGCTGGCCCATGCACGCGCGTGTGCCTATGTGACGCCAGAAGCAAGATGGCGGTCAGCAGGGCCCACGCAGTCCCGGGAACGCCAGGGAGGGCGGCAGTGACTGGCGAAAGCCGCCACTCGTCCCAGATTACATGGTGTAGCGAAAAAAGAGGTAAGCATGAGAGGTCGCAGCCATCTGCGACCGATGGGTGCAACACTTCCTGTCTCTTGTGCAGAAACTTTGCAATGGGGCAAGTTACAGTGAGAGAAGGTGGATGAATATGCCCTTTTTTCTCCCACCTCCAAATTTGGCTTCTCATTGTTTTTAATTGTGATAAAGATAAATCCTCCATAGATCCTTAAAGAGCACTTTACACAGTTGTTCAAACATATATTTGTTTATTAATTACTTTTACATGTTTATTAACTATTTTAAAAAATGCCTGGTGTTTTCTTCCAAAGATGCTGGCATCATTAGGATTTCATCTGTAGACCTAAGCATACTGTTCAGTTTTTCCATAGAAGTTAAAGCACTTTTTACACTGTGTATAAGGTAAATGATTAGATGTAAATCATCATTATTATATTTAACATACCTGTTTTATATGCCAGTAATAAATTAACATTTAAAACACGTTGCAGGCATAACTTGTACAAACTGTCCTTAATTTTTCCTATATGTCATGGGCATTCCATAATAGATAATTATAATGTTTTTGAGTTGGGCTGTTATAACACATCCAAAACAGTCATCATGAAAAATGCCAGCTAAGCATTTTGTAAAAATGCTGTACATAGCCCCATGTATGATTGATTTACATTTTTTTTTTTTTAAAGATCTTGGGCTTGGGGGCATCCGTATACCCGTCCGCCAGCTGAAAACATGAGTATATTCTGGTCTGGACTTGGTGTGTCCCCATAATCTCCTAACTGCGAAGATCCACCACAAACTCTATTATCGCAATCTGCCACCCTAAAATGCTTAATCACAAGAGACATTTTTCTGATACCTGCTGCTTCTAGTTTTCCCAGAAAATTATCTGCCTCAGTATCTACTGAAGCTTGGTGCAGTTTCTATATGCGTAGAATCCACCACATTATCTCTAACATTGATGTCCAAGGTTGGATCCTGCAAATCAAAAAGATTTTGTCCCAATGACAGCTCTTTGATCTGTCTCTGTCATTTTCTCTACTTTTCATTTGCTACCATTGTTCACACATGCTTTTTGTGCTGGTGGATAACCTTCTATTTCACTGTCAAGGTCCACAAGAAAGAAGCGGCATTTATGGCCCCTCTTTAATGCTGGCTGCTGCTTGCTTTCTATTTCCTGCCTTTTAGGGGTTTCATACAGATACATTTTTATTTTTAGAATCACAAAGCTAAAGCTTTCATGAACAGTTACTATCTTTCTATCCAGGGTTGTGTTCTCACATGACCACTATCATGTGTTAGCGGTTCGTATCATGTGGTTTATTTCTACATCTGATTGTATACATCCAGGCATGCCTGTATGAGCTACGTGGCTTGCTGTCACCATAGCAACCCAGCCTGTTTTTTCTCTGAATTTTAAAACATTCTTATACTGTGCAGGTGCTATACACATATTTGTAGCTGCTGTTATAACCAGTCAAGGCCGACATACATGTCAATAAAATCAGCCTGCCATTGTGCATCCACATCTGACACAATTGTTTTCTTTTAAAATGTATCCTAGCAGGTCTGTGCAAAGAATAAGCCATTTGGTTACTTGTTTTCAGATCCATCTTACATTACATTTTTTAGGAGCCTGAAAAAAAGAACTTATCCTACCAAAACTCCCTATTGTGCTTAGATCTTAAAACAATTTCTTTAACAGCTCCTCATGCATAGTTGTTGTGTGCAGCTGTAAACACAATTCTCTGTATTTAAAAAAAATGCAAGGCTTGTTTCATTCACTTTTACTTGTCTGAGTTTCTAGCCCTTCACACCTTGCTCTTTTTGTATACAACAAAGGATCTGCTCAAACTGTATTCTGAATGCCTGACAGCCAGACTCATTGGGCAATCACATTTACACTGTAGCCTCCTGAGGGAAGGAGAGATTTATCCCTGTTTCTGTGAACAGAATAAGAAAGCTTCCTGCTACATTACACAAAATATCTTGGAAAAACGGACGTCAGGAGATCTTCTTTCTGGCTGTGCCACCACACAGGTAGCAGTTGTTTGGAGTTCCGCTAATGTCATCAAAAAAGTGGACAGGGTCCTTTCTGATGATATTGTAGGGTGGACCAAATTGATAAAAGGGATGGAACAGCTCCCCTATGAGGAAAGACTAAAGAGGTTAGGACTGTTCAGCTTGGAGAAGAGACGGCTGAGGGGGAATATGATAGAGGTGTTTAAAATCATGAGAGGTCTAGCATGGGTAAATGTGAATCAGTTATTTACGCTTTCGGATAATAGAAGGACTAGGGGACACTCAATGAAGTTAGCATGTAGCACATTTAAAACTAATCGGAGAAAGTTTTTTTCACTCAACGCACAATTAAACTCTGGAATTTGTTACCAGAGGATGTGGTTAGTGCAGTTCGTGTAGCTGTGTTTAAAAAAGGATTGGATAAGTTCTTGGAGGAGAAGTCCATTACCTGCTATTAATTAAGTTGACTTAGAAAATAGCCACTGCTATTACTAGCAAAAGTAACATGAAATAGACTTAGTTTTTGGGTACTTGCCAGGTTCTTATGGCCTGGATTGGCCACTGTTGGAAACAGGATGCTGGGCTTGATGGACCCTTTGTCTGACCCAGTATGGCATGTTCTTATGTTCTTATGTTGTTTTTGTAAATAGGTATGAATTAGCAAACCAAGTCATTTCAAAGGATATTGTTTTAGAATCGGCACGCACATGTGCGCATGGAGAGTCCTGCATGGGATCATCACTACTAATGCGTTTGTGATGCACCTAAATCCGATGATTTCAGAGTCTTGTCCTTATTGTTCAGATAAGGAAACTATTTTTCATGTGTTCCTGCAGTGTCCTAGGTTAAAATCTCTTTTTGATCTGATGAAGGACATTTTTTCCTTATTTGCTCTTGATTTCTAGAGATGTGAATCGGAACCGGAATTGGTTCCGATTCACATCGTGAATTTTTTTTCGTGCGGCCCGATCGGGTTTTTTTTTTAATCTGCTGCGCCCGAGCCGATAAACAAAAAACCCACCTCTACCCTTTAAAACAGCTCCCTTAGCTTCCCCCACCCTCCCAAGCCCCCTAAAACGTTTTAAAATTACCTGGTGGTCCAGGGGGGTTCCGGGGAGCGATCTCCTGCTCTCGGGCCATCGGCTGCCACTAATAAAAATGGCGCCAATGGCCCTTTGCCCTTACCATGTGACAGGGTATCCGTGCCATTGGCCGGCCCCTGTTACATGGTAGGAGTAATGGGCAAAGGGCCATCGGCGAAATTGAGCGTCGGCTGTCAAACCCGCTGACAGCCGCCGCTCCAGGCCAAAAGGAGGCGCTAGGGATGCGCTAGAGTCCCTAGTGCCTCCTTTTGCCCGTTTCTACCGCCGGACCTAATTTAAATATTGAATCGCACGCACAGGCAAGTGGCCTGTGCGCGCGCCGGGAGAGCAGGCGTTCGCCCGCTCTCCCGCGGACTTTACTGAATCGGCCCGAATGTTAGTTGGAATTCCTCTTCAACAATAGCTTTAACCCATTATGCATTGCTCCTAGCAGATAATTAAGAAAGCCCCATTAGCTGCTGGCACTTGAATTGGTACACAACCCCAAACATGTAGTTTCTCCTAACAGAGAAAGTTCTGCTAACTGAAAACCCTCTGGAGCAGTAACTCTTGGACTGAACATACAGGGATAAATATTCAGCCACTAAGCGGCTAGTTAAGTTAGCTGGATACCCATATCTGGCTAACTTAACTGGAATATTCAGCGGGTGCAGCTGCGCCACTGAATATACCCGGATAAGTTAGAGTTAGCCTGATATGTGATATCCGGCTAATTTTAGACCTGTCCTATGGTGCATCTAGAGCTAGCCAGTTAAGTTAACTGACTAACTCTGCTTCTTCCTGGAATGCCTACCTCCTTGCTAGAATTTAGACGGGTAAGCCTTTTAAATATGTGGCTAAGCCATTTATATGGATTATTTTCCCATTATCCGTCTAAATGGCTTTTGAATATGTACCCCCCCAGTTTCTTTTAGTAAACCACTCTTCAACAAGTCCCAGGTTTTGTAGCAGGAAATTCCTTAAAAGCCCCCAATCTGCTGCAGCCAGTCTGTAGCTGTGCTTGTGAACCAAACCAAGTTTCTTTTAGGAACAATTATTCAAAAAGAGACTATAGAAATAAAGAGTTTTTTAAAGCAAAGATTCAGTCTTTCTATCATAGGTGTCCCTGAATGATGTGTTTCTATCCATCAATTAAGGTCTTAAAAGACGAGCTGTGAGCGGAGTGCATCACCCTCTTAATGAAGATGAAGGCCCCAGCGTGAAGCGAGTAAGCGCCAGAGCCTTCATCTTTGCCGCAAGGGTGTTGCACTCTGCTCGAGGCAAGCCGGGATCTCCTGCCATTTTCTGCACAGAATTTGGCAATTCTGCATGTGGGGGGGGGGGGGGGGGGGGGGGGGGGGGGGGGGGGGGGGGGGGGAGGGATTCTGCGCTCTATAGTAGCACAGAATTTCCCCAGGACTAACATTGGAATAAGCCCATAGGCGGTAAGTTTGTGAAAGCTTAAAACTGTGAATGCGGTTACTAACATTAATGAAAGCTGTCAGTAACAAGCTTAAATGCTTCTTTCAGCTATTAACCTGGTCTCATGCTCTAACAAGAAGTAAGTCTTGCATTGAAGCTAATTGAAATTTCCTAAACTCTATGATGTTTTGGATGAAATCTTAACTGCTGTGTAACTAAAGGAGAAGGAAAATAAAGCTGTGCTCTAGTATATTTGAGTGGGTGTGTGATGATTGAGGAAAAAAGGGTTTAGAATTTAGAGTTTCAAGCTTCATCTCTTTAAAGTTTAGGGGAGTGAAATTGAGGTGATAGGTGACCAGAGAGTGATCCATTAACAAAAGTATATCCCAGGGCATTAGAAAAGGAAATAGCTCAGGGTATGATAAACTGACTGCCCTCATGGGTCTACACTGCTAAACCCACTAGTTGTAATAACTCTCCTGTATAGAATCCGGCCAAAGACAGTACCCTCTGTAGGACCAAATGCAGGTGCATTGCTACACCTGGTCAGTGTGTAGTAAAGGCCTTCTTATGCAGGGAGGGACTCTGGTTCCTCCTTTGGTCAGACATATGACTATTCAGGGCTGAGCTAAAGCAGGAAAACCATTCAACTGCAGCCAGGTTATGTAGGTGTGGAACCTTTAAGCTGACAGATGATTATCTTGAACAGCAATTAGTTTTTTCCCCATTCTCTGAAGTATAAGAAAGCCCTCTCATATCTAAAGAAGAATCTGGTTTTATGGCCTTGGACTTCAAGGACTCAAGGCCTTTCTCTCCATGTCCAGATTTCCTATTCCCATATCTGCCCCAAGCACTGTCCTAGGCTCCAGGGCATTGAACCTGAACGCAGTATCTTGGCACTGATCCACATGTGTCTCACTTAATTCACACTCCTCTCAGGATGCTATTCAGTAGTCCAGTCTCTCTCTTGGGAGGTTAGAAAAAGCCTGAGCAGGTAGGTTTTCACAGTTTCCTGCAAGGAATGTATTTGGAGTCTCCGTCATGTTTTTTTTTTCTTATTGTAGGCATGAGTCTTATAAGATTTAGTGGGGAGTTTAGTTCCATGGCAGCTGAAATGGGGACAAGAGTCCTAGTGGAGATCAAGCATGTCTAGGTCTAGGCTGAGAGCCAGAGCCAGCTGTGTAATGTTCCAGAAATCCTGACCTCTAGTCCAGGAGAAAGCAGCTTGGGTGGCAGTGGTCTATAAAATGCCATTAACTGATGTGAACAAGCTGAAGGAATCTAGTAGCCCTCAGGGTCTCTGGTAATTGAGTCAGCAGAAGCTCATGTCACCAACACCATCATCATGCAGATGGATGTTTTGAGCTAATAACCTTGAGACTGGCAGAAGCAACCTTTGCCCTACTAGGGGTCAGGTGAGGCATCTTCATAAGTGGATTTCAAAGCAACCTGATGAAGCTCCAAGATGAGCAAATTTTTCAGCCCAAAAAAGGAAATCGGGAGCCCACGAGGGTTGTATATCCTGATAAAACCATGACTGGCATTCAGTCTCTTGCATGTGTTTCCACCGGGAGCCTGGACATTCCCTGGACTAAATTCTGAGATGCAAGCAGGGTTACTCCTTCACCTTTTCCCCAGTCAGAGAATTCTTCCCTAGAAGATCCTTTCTATTCTCTTTTGCAACCTTGACTTTTATTTATTTATTTATAAACATTTGATATTCCGCCTTTACCAAATTGGTCTCAAGGTGGATTACAATCAGATCCAGGCTATCTAGCAAACATACTTTGTGTCGGGAGTTACAGCATTCAGTGGCTTGAAAGAAGACCATGTAGAGGGTTTGATTAGAACTTGGAGCCTCTGCGAGGACACTTTATGGAGGAGACAATATTTCTTTATGTATGATCCATTCATTTAATCTTGTCCTTTTGCTAGAGGAGAATGGAATGAAGGCATAACCACAAGTCTCGCAGAGGGCAGAGACTGGCTCTGGCTTGCTGAGAGGGACACAGTCACAGAAGCTTTCTCCCTACTTTCTCGAAAGGGACACTTTCTTCCAAGGAGTCAAGAATGAAAACCTTCTTCTGTGGGAGGTCTTCTCAATTTGTAACCTGAGCTTAGTTTTGAAAGGATCTGGCTTCCCTTCCTCTTGAGCCTCATAGGGTAATGTCTCTTTCAGTCTTGTTGTGAAGCGAGTCTTCTTGATGTTCTGTGGTAATTTTAAAGGAAAAGGAATATCTGTGCAAGTATTCTCCCTCTTCGGAGTTTAGTATTTCATTTTTGTCAGAATCATGTATTTCTCATTTCCCTGTACGTACCAGGATCAGTCCAGGACACCTGGGTTGTGACTCCGCACCAGTAGATGGAGACAGAGCAAGACCTGTCGGACTCAGTCATATATGACAATGTGCCAGTCACAGCCCCTCAGTCTTACTCTGTCTCCAGTAGATGGTGCAGGTGCAGTCACAGCCTCTGCCTGCCCTGAGTGCTGTTAGTCAGTCAGGGTTGAGTTAGTTTGATTTTAGTTAGTGCTGGTTGATTGTATTCCCAAACTGTTTTCATTTTGTCCTTGTGAGGAAAGTCCCGTCCACCCTGCCTCCCAGGGGGGTTGGGAGGTTCTGAGGGGACCATCCCCCCCTGGTTGAGGCCGCTGCTAGGGTCGAGGACCCGGCTGATCGAGTAGCAGCGTCGGGGGTGACACCGGGGAGCCCGGTTCACTCACCCCTGCTGGAGCAGGGCCCCAGGACCGAGGACAGCGGCAAGTTTAAAAAAAAAAAAAAAGTTTTCTTTGTATTTCTGTCTGCCGGCTCTCCTTTGCTTCGCGTCTCCGCTCGGGTTTTCTCGGGGGGGGGGGGGGGCGCCCGCTTGCCGGGGGGGGGGGTGGAAATTGAATTTAATTTTGAATTTTTTCCTTTTTGCCTAAAGTCGTGTCGGCGTTTCATTTAAATCAATCGATTGAGCTTCCCGCTTTCGCGGTCGGGGAGTCCTCTGACCCGAAATCGAAGGAATTACGGAAGCTGGATGTGCGGAGGTCCCTCCTTCGCTATCTGGAGGTCACTAATCCTTTTCGGGTGACAGATCATCTTTTTGTTCTATTCTCCGGTCCAAAGAAAGGTGCCGCAGCGTCCTGGACGACGATCGCCCGTTGGCTCAAGGAGGCCATTGGCTCAGCGTACCTGGTGCGGGGAAAACCGGTTCCCGTGGGTCTCCGGGCTCACTCGACACGATCCCATGCTGCGTCTTGGGCGGAAGCTTCTCAGGTGTCGCCTCAAGAGATTTGCAGGGCGGCTACCTGGAAGTCGTTAAATACCTTCATTAGACATTACCGGTTGGATGTTCAGGCTCCTGATTCTGGGGGTTTTGGAGAGAGGGTACTCCGAGCGGGTCTCTCTGCTTCCCACTCTTGGTAAGTTGGCTCTGGTACATCCCAGGTGTCCTGGACTGATCCTGGTACGTACAGGGAAAGGAAAATTAGTTTCTTACCTGATAATTTTCGTTCCTGTAGTACCAAGGATCAGTCCAGGATCCCGCCCGCATTGCTGTTCTGAAGTAACGGAGAGTCCGCTCGTTGTTTGATTACCTATTCTGATTGCTTGTTTCGCTCTCTCGGTTGGGGGAGTTCTGTTCCAGTGGGGGTTTTGAATTGCTCCCCGTTAAAGTTAGTTTATCTAGCTAGTTTTCCTTGTTCATGGTTTTTTCTACTTTGACATTGCATAAGACTGAGGGGCTGTGACTGGCACATTGTCATATATGACTGAGTCCGACAGGTCTTGCTCTGTCTCCATCTACTGGTGCGGAGTCACAACCCAGGTGTCCTGGACTGATCCTTGGTACTACAGGAACGAAAATTATCAGGTAAGAAACTAATTTTCCTTTATGATAGTGAGAAAGTGGGACGATGTAGGCCAGGACAGGAACAACCGTGCTCAAATCTGTTATAGGTCACTTTTTGAGAAGTTTGTAGATGGCCAATTTCTTCTTAGATAGGACTTTAGTCTGTTGATGTGCCTATTAAAGCACAGTGGTTTCTAAGGCATTGCTTTTAGGAGAATTCAAGGAGATGAGCACTTTGGCCTGCTCCAACAAGAATGTGCAGGTTCAAGAGGGCTGAAGAACCCACTTAACAAAAGCTCAGGAGTTCTTATAGGCAAGAGTCAGAATTTGTCTTTCTGGATGATAACTGTAGGCAGTGACCTGGTCTTCATTGCACCCCTGCTCTAAGCACCTCGATTTGGGAGCGCAGGCTGGGAGAGGCTATGCCATAGAGAGCTATTGTGGCTTCCTCCTGCCTCGTCTGGGTGGTGCTTGGGTATGTCCCATTTGTCTGGACTGATCTGGCATGGACAATATATCTTGAGGTAGTAAAACTTTCACCATCAAAACTATGATATGTTATTTTCCAATCTGTTTATAGGACAGATTTGATGATATTGACTTTGAGAAGGAAGTACGAGGAAATCAGCTTGGACCAGGATTTGTGTATATATCACCCCACCACAATTGGCTGGCAGCAGTAGCCCGGGATGGAAGGCTATGTCTTTTTGATTCCTCTGAAATGGTAAGTGCAAATCATGAAGAAGAGTGAGACTAAAGTCAGGGCTTTATGGTCAGATAAACATGTAATATAATTGACCAAAGAACTGGAAGAAAAGGTACAAGTATGAAAGTAATTGGATTTTATTATTTAAACAGTTAAAGCAGTTATACTAGCCAGAATTTAGATAATTTCATTGACAGTGCAAACAAAATCATTAAGAATCTCGCTTCTCATTCTAATTTTTATTTCAGTCATTAGGAAATATTAGAGTTACATTTTTTTTAATGCTCCTGCAGAATAGGCTCTCTTATCTTTTATTAGTGTAGTAGCAAGTTGGGGCTCTGCTTTGTGGACTTGTTCATGCCCATGCAAATAACACACACTACTATATACACCTGGATTCTCTGTAGCTGTTGCGCTGGAGGTGGACCCTTGGGCCGAGGTAGGGTTGACCCAACTTGTAGGTAGGGACCTACGGGTCCCCAACGTCAGCAGACAGAGTGGGCTGATGGACAGAGGCCGCTGGAGCTTCACCAATACCAGCCCTCTCATTCCCCGCGGGTTGAGCCTTTGAGTGCCGGGGCTGGCTGGACTTTATTTATTTTATTTATTTATTTAAAAATGTTTATATACCGCTTTTACAATTCGAAAGAATTAATCAAAACGGTTTACAACCAAACATGCATAATAATAAAAACATAACAGTTAAAACAAATTAAAACTAACAATTAAAATATTAACACAATAAACATTCAAGACTTAGGTGGGCCTCTGTGTGTAGTCGAAGTAGTGATTGGGATCAGCCTAGAGACAGCAGATGAGAGATGGTGCAGTCTTACTCTGGACAAGGTAGAGTCCTGGGAACTCGGGCACCAATGGAACGGAGGCAGACAGGGGGCACTCAAGCAAAAGCAGGCCGAAGCCTGAATAGACCACGTCCAGGGAGTAAGCCAGAGAGGCGTCAAGGAACAGGCTTGAGTCAGGGCTGGCGGCAATCTGGAGGCAGTGGCAAGCAAGGCTGAGGTCTGATCACAGAAATAGTCTAGCGTAGTCAACAATGCGAAGGTCTAGGTCTGGAGATAGGCAATAGCATAGTCAGGCGAAGCAGAGGTCTGGGTCTGGAGATAGTCAATAGCGTAGTCAGGCGAAGCAGAGGTCTGGGTCTGGAGATAGTCAATAGCATAGTCAGGCGAAGTGGAAGTCTGGGTCTGGAGATAGGTAATAACGTAGTCAGGCGAAGCAGAGGTCTGGGCTTGGAGATAGTCAATGGCGTGGTCAGGCGAATCAAAGGTCTGGGCTTGGAGAGAGTCAAAGTCCATGTAGACAATCCTAGGTATGAAGCAAGGCAGGAACAAACGAGGAACAGAACGCAGGGATGAGACGAATCTCTAAGAGGCAACGAGCCCTCGACCAATGAGGAGACCTGTTGCAAAGGCAAAGCTAGGGAGCGGAGCCTGTGCTTAAATACTGGAGCTCCGCTGACGTATTCATGTGGGGCTGCGGCTAGGTTCCCGCCGCAGTCCCTACTTAACCATCAGTGATGCACGCGCACTTAGGGAGGGGAGCGGCACCGAGAAGGAGCATCTCTCCGTGGGCCACGCGGAGAGGCCCGACGTGAAGCAATGGATGTAGTGGCTGGACCGGGAACGCCGGGGTCTACAGCTAGACCGGAGGCACTGGGGGAGGCCCGAGGATGGAGCTGACAGCCCACAGTTGCCAGCGAGAAGGAACCAGGAGCTGAAGTCACTGTAGAAAGGTGAGGGGGCTGTGCTGCGGGTCTGCCGTGGACGGCATGCGTAACAGTAGCTTGTAATTCCTTTTATTGTGCAAGTGCAAGAATCATCCAAAATTGACATAGGGAGGGTAATAAAATATAGGGAATGTATTTTTCAAAGCAGTTTCCCCGGATAAAAAGTATTTTACTCAAGTAAATTAGCTGTCTGACAATTGCCACCCTCAATGCAGTATGACAATATGTATACTCTTAGCCACACTGAGAGTAGATGCTCCTGGGAGTGTAATTAGGTTTGTCAAGGAAAAGTACATGTATAAATTTGCACATTGAAATCTTCATATGTACTTTCTAATCAAAATTCTACACGCAGAAAAAGCAGATACAAGTGACTCCGCGTTTTGTACCCATGGCATTTTAAATAAAAAATAAGTACCTGATTTCACTTTGAAAATGCCATTAGGTATAGGCACATGAGGCCAATAACCTGAGTCTCTGTCAGTGCCCCAAGTCCCTTGAAGCCTCTGTCTTTTTGTCCCCTTCATCTAGTCTTCCTTGTCTCTTTCAGCAGCTTGTAATCAACTTTCTTCCTTTTGTGACTTGCTGCTTAGTTTGCGCTGGCGCAGTTCAATGACAAAACTGAACCACGCAAGACGCCATAGATGCAGTGCCCCATGGTTCAAACTCTGTCATTGAATTGCACCAATGCAAGGAAGCAGCATGGCATGGGAGGAAAAAAGGCCCGTTGTAAGCTACTGAAAGGAATAAGGAAGAGGGAGGTGAAGGAGATAAAAAGATGGGGAAGCCTATTAAAAAAGTTTAAAAGCAGCTCCAGGGGACTTGGGAGACCCTTAAATTTGGTTGCGGAAGGATTGTGGGGTCACCTAGACTGGGAGGAGGGAATTGTGGAGACTTGGGAGATGACAGATGTGGGGAACCCACAGATTTGATGAATGGGGAGGGAGATTGGGGACACCCAGATTGGGAGGAGAGGGGAAGATTGGGGATGGGAGATGAAGAGGAGACCCAGATTTGTTGAGTGGGGAGAAGGGGAAGTGGAGTAGAGACTCAGAAATGGGGGGAGGAAATGGCAGGGATTGCCAAATGGAGGGCAGAGAAGGGAATAGAGGCTGCTTGTAGGGGAGAGAGAGTGGATGCTGAAATGTGTGGGGAAAGCGGGCACTCAGTGAATGGGGGGGAAGCAGGGACTTGGTCTCGGCAGTTGGGTGGGCAGCATGAGTGAGGATGTATTAGATGGGCTGGGAATTATGAGATGCTGGGTAGAAGACAGGGTCTGAAAGGTGGGGAAAGGTTGTAATATGGTGTGAAGGACCTGGAGGGTTGGGGACTTGTGAGAGACAATGGAAGGGTAGAAATGGGGCTAGGAGAGGAGGTGAATGAGTAGGGAGTTAGAAACAAAAGTAGGGGGAAGTGATGAATGAAAGATGGAACTGAGCTAATGAGGAAATTAAAGTGAGGAGATGAAATAGCAGAGGAAAGTATTTGAGAGTTGAAGAGGATTGAGTACAGAGGGTGGCAATGGGGGACCAGGGAGTGAGTGAAAGAGTGGGAAATGGGCTGGTAAAGGAGTGAGAGATGAGGGTGGGGAAAATGGAGGACCAGGGAGGGGGTGAGTGTGGAGATGGCTGAGGGATGGGATGAGAGTAGAAGATGGAAACAGCGGCGGATTCCCGAGGAAGACCGGCCCGGGGATTCGCCACCCAGGCCGGCCCAGGACACATCACGTGGTCTGCCGAGCGCGGCTCCATCACTGGAGTGACCGGCCCACCAGGGGATGCTCGATCCCCCGATAGGCCAATCCGCCCCGGATGGAAAATGTAGATGAGAGGCGAAAAGAGAGACATTGAGGACGGATGGAGGAAAGAGGAAGCGTGAAATGTAGCTAGGAGTGGATAAAGATGTAGAAAGAGAAACTGAGAAAAGAGATGAAAGGGAAAGATCAATGTCAGGACTGCTTTAAGGCAGGAGAGTGTTGTGCATCCCGGCCACGTGGGTGCCACGGCCGGGCCTGCTCACCTCGCGCTGCCCTCCACAAGTGCTGGCCTGGCTGCTGCCGCTAACCTTCAGCATCCCCGTCGCTCACCACGGCCTTCTTCAGCATCCCATCCCTACAGGCTTCCCAGCGGAGCTCCCGATGGGGCTCCGCGTCTACGGCTGTCTCGGCCCTGCCCCTAGGCACGCGCGCGGCCGATATCCTGTTTTTTAAAGGGACACGCACGGGAAAACCGAGGGAGGCGCGTTTAGATGATATCATCTGAGCCCTATATATAAGGCAGGGCTCAGTCTCCTGATCCCTGCCTTGGCAATCGGGTCAACACTGTTGATGTGCTAGTTAGTTTGCCTTCTCCTGTTCCAGCATCTCCTGTTCCAGTGTCTCTCCATTCCCAGTGGCTCCTTGTGTTCCTGCATCCTTCCCAGGTAGTACCTCTTCGGACTGACATCTGGTACTGACCTCTGCCTGCCCGACCATTCTCTTGCCTGCCACCTGGAACTGACCATTGCCTGCCTGACCATTCTCTGCCTGCCGCCTGGAACTGACCACTGCCTGCCTGACCATTCCTTTGTCTGCCACCTGGAACCGACCCTCGCTTGCCTTGACTATGCTCGGATTGACCCTGGTATTGACCCCTGCTTTGGCTGACTATTCCTGGACTGATACTCTGGCTCTGACCCTTGCGCTTCACTCGGACACTCTCTTGTGGCCTACTGTGATTATCGGACCAACCTGCTTGGAACCTAACCACGGCTACCTCTTGACTAGACCCGCAGGCGCCTCCTGTCATGCCTGGATGACCTTCCTGAACTGTTGCCTTCCTGAGGTCTCCGGAGCTTCCAGTTCGGGTCTAGTCCATCCACTCTGCATCAGCCGCGCACCCTTGCTTATGGTGGGCACACCCCTCCACTACCTCTCTGGGAGACCACCTGAGGCCCACCTAAGTCCAGGCTGTCCGGATACCCAAGGGCTCAACCTGCGGAAACCCAGGGCTGTTACTGGTGAAGCTCCAGATAGCCTCTGTCTCCTCGTGTGCTCCGCCTCCTGGTGGCAGGCGCTCTCTGGGTCCGACCAGAGGGCCGTACCAATCCTGCACCAGGCCAAGGTGCAACAGAGAGATAGGAAACACAAATGGACATGAGACACTGGAAAAGGAGTAAGAGAAAATGAGTCTGGGACCAACATAATTAGAAAAATAAAATGTCCAGACTTCAAAGATAGAAAAAACATTTTCTTTTCAGGTTAGGGATTGGAATATGTCAAATTTTGGAATGTGCATCTCTGATATATTTGTATTTTGTCCCTGCATGCAGAAACTGGCTTTGTGGGGTTTCTATTTCAGTTTTTCCCTGAATATTTCTAATTTGTAATTGGTGGTCACTTATTCTGTATTTGGTGAATGTCTGCCTGTGACACAGATGAGGTAAGGTATTCTGTTAGCGCAGAGTTTCCCAGTGAGTGTGCCATGGCATATGGGTTTGCCTTCAGATCTGATCAGGTATGCCATGGAAAAGTCACCACTGCCTGTTATTCAGATCTAGACCAGCTCATGGGTTATGTCTTTAGCACCTTGCAGCAACAAGAGACACCAGTGGTGGCTCCTAAATATGTAGGAGCTCCTTTTTGAGCACATGTATAATCATGCATGCCTCTTGTTCCCAGTCCTGAATTGTGAGAATTAATGGTCAGCATGCAGGTCATGGATAGCTGGGCTGTACTTTGTGCAGCGCACACACTGCACACAGCACCTCCTTCCATCCTCTCTCGTTTTCCCCAAGCTGAGTGAGATGTTGAGCATGTGCATGGAACACTAGATGTGACTAACACTCAGGGTTGGGAGTAGCAACAGTGAAGAAGCTCTAGCAACCACATGCCGCAGCCAGCGTAACTAAGGGGGCTATTTTCCATGTTGCGTTATGGAATTTACACATGCATTAACGTGTTTTTGCATGCGAAAAATGCCTTAACGCATGCGAAAGGCACCATAATGCATGGTGCAATGCTAATTTTTAAAAGGGGAGGAGTTGGGGGTGGGATTTTTTGAAAAGTGGGCTGGCTTTGCAAAGTATGAAGCCATATCGCACAGTTTTAATGCCAAAAATAGAAGGGCTGAGAGAGAGAGAGAGACTGTATATATAAGGCCCTTCTAGTAGTTAGCTATTTATATAGGTTGAGAGAACATTGTACAAATATCATCATCGTGTGAGTTTTCTCACTCCGAAGGACATCAAATCTTCACAAGAGTGTACTGTTCTGTTCGTACATCTCACTGTGCATGTCAAAGTGGCCCCTAACCCCTACACTACTTCCTAAACCTCACCTCGAGTTACTAGGTGGGCCTCCTATAGAGATATAAATAGCTAATTACTAGAAAGGCCTTATAGATTGACTCAGTTTCCCTCCCTCTCTCCCTTTCCCCCCCCCCAATGGTTGCAGGTAGGAATGTATATAGCTGGAGCTGATCCACTGTAACAGGTTCAAGCATGTCCACTCCCTCAGTCCCATTGTTTCCAAATTTGGAAGAGAGACTGGCAGTTCATCCCTAGCTCTTCTTTTGGCCATATAAGTCCTCACTCTCTGTTCCAAGGAGGTAGGAGAGCCACGCAACATTTTTGTTGTGCCTTAGGCTTGAAAAGGTTGGGAAACACTGGTTTAGTGTATAGTTTCCATGCAGGAATGTATATCAATCCTGTTTGTTTTGTTTTTCTAGTATGAGGCATTTTGCTTTTCAAGGGCCTGTTGTAATATTTACTGTGCTGTATTTTCATGGGTAAGGTTGTTTCTCTTTAAGTCTGGCAGTTGATGTACTATGGTATGGCAGGGTTGCTCTATAGGTTCATTGTACATCTTACATGACAATGTTGTTGGTAGCAGAGGGAGTTTGTGTTGTACTTACTGAGATGACAACAGAATATTTTTGTATGTTGAATAGTAAGGGAGAATTTTCTAAAAATAAATTTTCGGGGGTGGGTGGCAGGCAACGAGAGAGGCAGCACAGATGCATTAGCTTCTGGACACTGGAGACCCTTGGTACATCTCTGTCCCAACTTGGATAGTTTGAAAATTGCCCCATCACCATTTATTTTGAAAAATAAAAAAAAAACCCCAAAATATATTAGGAAAAAAAGAGACCTAGGAAATATTTTTTTAAAACTCAATAATGTCAAGAAACAGATGTGTTGATATTTGAAAGCATCTCGCTATTGCTTTATGTTGCATTTTTTCCCCTTATTTTAGGAGGTTATGTTTAGATTTAGAAGGTATATTAGTCTACCTGAAGGCATTAGAATCCATCACAATTTTTAATGTCATGCTTTTTAAAATATCAAGCATGTGGATGCCAGAGATTAATTTGTATATAACAATTCAAATTAAAATAAAATAGAAGGCCAATATTCAAAGCCATTTAGACAGATAACTCACAAGTTATTCAAAGCTAGCAATTTAGATTGATATTTTCCAGTAGCGATGTGCAGGAAAAAAATATTGTTTCATTTTAAAATTCATTTTTTGGGACTCAAGTAACAAAAACATTTGTTTTTTTGTTTAATTCATTTTTCATTTGCCATTAAAGTTAATGGGGAAAGCATTGCAACCTATATTGGGCTCCAAAATTGGGGTTTTTTAATGAATTGTCTTGGAACTTGTGGTAAGAAATTATCAGAAGAGGGAAAGAAATCCAAGGTACCTAGAAAGACTGTGGAAAGTGGCACAAAAAATGGTTGACTTGACCCATTTGCCCCTTAAAGGGGCAAATGGGTCAAGTCAACTCATCCTTTTAAGTTTTGTCATCCTTTTAAGTTTTGTCATCCTTTTAAGTCAACTCATCCTTTTAACTCTTGCCAATGCTGGTATCCATTTGCCCCTTAAAGGGGCAAATGGGTACCAGCATTGGCAAGAGTTCTTCAAGTCATTGTGAGAGGAGGAAAAAAGCTGCAAAAGTGGGAAGAACACCACAAGGCTCCCAAAGAGGGCACCAGCAACAGCGACATGAATCCTTGATGGCATCTTATGTGGCAAACTGGCACCAAAAGTGGCATCAGCATCCTAAGGCACCGTGAAGGGGGAACAATGCAGAAAAGATGGCAGAAAAATCCACAAGGCCCTGATAAAGGGGCCAAGCAGCACAAAGAGTGGCTTCACGACATCAAACAGTATGAGAGATACAAAGCAGCCTCCCAAACTGGCAAGAACAACTCAAGATGTAAGGTCTGGGGTACGGCAGCAAGGCACAGTAGTGAAGAACTCCAAGGTGTAAGGTCTGGGCATGGAAGCAAGGCTGAGTGGCACTGAAGACACCTTGTCATGGGGACCTCAGGTATTAATATCAAGAAACCCCTTACACATTAAGAAAAGAACAATTCTGCTGTTAGTTCATCTTCAGTACAGAGCAGAGGAATGCAGACAGAAGCCTCTGACATGGAATTTTGCTTAACGCCTAAACTTAAAAGGATGAGTAACAGAGAGAGATAAAAAAGCACCGCCAATAGGTACAATTATGACCTTCCCTCGAGATTACATATCTTCAGCTAAAAGACCTGGCAGGCTTCCCAGACAGCAGCTCAGCACTAAGCTCTTTGTGAGTCAGTAAATTATGTTTTTATATAATAGAAAAGCAAGAGGTTTTTAAAACCTGTAAGCCAGTATTTAATTTTTAGAAACTGGATTGTTATACATTAAGCTAGTAAAATAAACTATAAATAATATCACTGCAATGTAGCAGCAACTTCTTATAGTTTATAAGTAAGTGCTTAATAACATAACTGTGATGTACCTAAACAGGAAGACTAGGCATACAGCCAGCTAAGCATAAAAGATGGTGTAGGTAGACTCTAAAAGTCTCTGTCTATAAGCCATTGTCTATATATTTGTCTTTGTTTTATACATTTGAGTCTATAAGTTTCTGAGTACTGAATCTATAAATTCATAAACAAATAAAAGGTATAAATATAATATGAATTGTGAGCTCATAAACATGTAAAATGTATCAATATAATATGAATTGTGAGCTCAAGGCTGCTGTCTTATCTCTGCTGTGACAGAGGATAGCACTCCAAAACCTGGAATTATCCTGTATATGTAAATTAACCAATTTCTTTCTGTATCCATTTTAAAAACGGATACAGAAAAATAAAATAACTATTGGAGTAATGATGTGTTACACTTATATAATATGGGGTCCTGGAGAGAGAGAGTGACCAATAAGGGTACTCCTTGTTAATGATTCCCTCCTCTAGCACTACCTGACAGAGTGAACTCAAGACAAACTTAAGTTGTAGCATTGAGGGGTATAGAAACAAGGCAGAGTAGCATGGGAAATACCATAAGAAATTGCCATGCTGGGTCAGACCAAGGATCCATCAAGCCCAGCATCCTGTTTCCAACAAAGGCCAAACCAGGCCACAAGAACCTGGCACTTACCCAAACACTAAGAAGATCCCATGCTACTGATGCAATTAATAGCAGTGGCTATTCCCTAATGGCCGGATTTTAAATGCCCTGCGCGCCGGCGAGCACAGAGCCCCGGGACACGCGTAAGTCTCGGGGCTTCGTAAAAGGGGCGTGTCGGGGGCATTCCATGAATGACGCGGCGTTTCGGGGGCCCGGGGGCGTGGCGCCGGCCCGGGGGCATGGTCGAGGCCTCCGGACCAGCCCCCGGGTCGGGTGATGGCTCGCCAGCAGGCGTAAATCTGCCAACAAAGGTAAGGGGGGGTTAGGTAGGGGAAGGGAGGGGGAGGGCGAAGGAAAGTTCCCTCCGAGGCTGCTCCGAAATCAGAGCGGCCTCGGAGGGAACAGGCAGCGCGCGCAGGTTGCACAAATGTGCACCCCCTTGCGCGCGCCGACCCCAGATTTTATAAGATACGCGCGGCTACACGCGTATCTTATAAAATCCAGCGTACATTTGTTCGTGCCTGGTGCGCGAACAAAAGTACGCGCTCGCGCAAAATTATAAAATCTACCCCTAAGTAAATTTGATTAATAGCCGTTAATGGACTTCTCCTCCAAGAACTTATCCAAACCTTTTTTGAACCCAGCTACACTAACTGCACTAACCACCAGTCATTCTGTTGAAGCACACTTGCCAGTTGTCAGAGTCAGTACAAGAAAATGAACTGTGATAAGAATCACTTCTTTTTAAATAAGCTATTACATTCCCTGCTTGAACTTGATCTAGCTGCTAGGCAGAATTTTGATTTTATTATGAAGTGGGCTTTCCAAATGAAACTATCATATTCAGAATGTTACCTGCAGTAAGATTCCCGGTAATGCTGACATCCCTCCTCAATGCTGGCTCCCAATCTGGTGCGGCACCGTGCGAATAGTGGGCTGACTTCGCCCCATTTTTACATCGGCTGCTGGCAGAAGTCCCTGCTAGTGTGGGAAATTAGCCATATTTAAAGAGAAGCTCTTCAGCACCGTGCTACTTCGGCCACAAGTTGCTTGTGTGGGAACTCTGTCGGATTGCTGCCTTTCTGCCTCCTGATCTGACCCAGACTGTCATTGGATTCACTGCCTGCTGCCTGCCTCTGGATTTGTCGCCCTGGTTCTCTTGTCTGCTGCCTGCCCAGACCTGGATTGTCATTGGATTCGTTGCCTGATGCCTGCCTTTGGATTTGTTGCCCTGGTTCTCTTGTCTGCTGCCTGCCCAGACCCGGACTGGTATTGGATTCGCTATCTTCTGCCTGCCTGCAGATTCTGCGGCCTGGGTTCTGTGGTCTGCTGCTTGTACCGATCCAGACTATTCCTCGCATCCCAGAACCTCTGCAAGACAAGGTAGGTGGTCTTCTATCTTTTATAGCATAAACAACATCTGTTGTTTATGTTATAAAATGTCCATGTGGCATATTTTATATAGGAAAGACAACTAGAAAAGTAAAAACAAGGATATTGGAACACTGTAGCCAAATTCGAACAATGTTGAAACAGCCCCTTTGGTATGTCATTGGCGTGAGCATGAACATTCGACTGATGATTTGATGTTTTTTGTACTGCAAACCATTAATAATAGAAGGGGAGGTGATGTGAATAAATTGTTGTTAAAAGCAGAACAATGATGGAATTTTTCTTTGAAAACTTTGATACCTATGGGTTTGAATGATCGGTTGGATTGGGTAGCCTGTTTGTGAAATTGTAATTCTTTCAGCTGCTTGTGGAAATATTGCTAAATCAATTTGTTTTTTGATAAACAATTGAGAATAGTAATGTGAGGACTTGTAGTTTTTTGGATTGGATTAAAAAGCCTGCGAAATTACCAGCTGAGAATGACTGTGTGGTGGGATGCTAGAGTGTTGAAAACTTAGAGTTTTTTGTCTAGTTTGGAGAGCCTTTTAAAATTTCTTGCACTGTGTGGAAATAGTTGAGAATAGCAACGTAAGTAAGTTGGTGCATTGAGACGCCATTTTGTGGATGACTTAGAGCCTTTGATTGGCTCAGAGAGCCCTTTAAATCATCTGGGAGCATATGTTCTCAAATACGTCGGTGAAGCAAGACGTAAGAACATTTGCAGTCGTATGGGGGTTTTTGATTGGCTATGGCCGGATTTATATTGTGCATTTGAGAGCCCTTTAACTTGTCCCGCATTTTGAAAACAGCTGTATGAGAATGCTGAGTTTTAGGGAGAGTTGGTTTTTGAGCGTCTTTGGTGGTAAGTCATTCTGCGTGATGTTTTTCTTCTTAAAAAGAGCTGTAGTTGATTTTTGAGATATGGTGGCTTTGTGTTTTTTTGCGGCTACATTTCTTTGTGATTTTTCAGTAAGGAAGTCAATAGCAAAAGCAGTCTGAAGATGTGGAATTTCTGAAAAATGGGTGTGTCATGGTGAGCATCTTGATGGTGAGTCTTTTGTATATGGAGGTTTTTGAAGAGTTGTTTGTAGAGATTGATGTGATTTAATTCTGAAAAGCTATGGGCATTTTTAGTGGTTTTTGTGACTCAGGCAGCATTTTTGTGATTTTTCAGAAAAAAAAGAGAGACAAAGGGCCTCATTAACCCTCAAATTTGCGTTACAGACCAGTAAAGGGTTATTGCGGTCCACGATAGTTCCAGACAGCCTAGAGAGAGAGAGAGAGAGAGAGAGAGAGAGAGAGAGAGAGAGAGAGAGAGAGAGAGAGACTTACTATAGTGCCTATGCCCTAGACAGGTATTTTAATCCCTATGGGAGGGCCACCTACTAACTCGGGGTGGGGATTAGGTATGAGCGTCGGGGGTTGGGGGCCACTTTCGCATTCCACATGAGACCTACGGAAAGAACAGTGGTCTCTAGTGAAGATTTGCTGGCCGTCGGAGTGAGGAAACTCCAAGAGGAGATTTGGGCAACGTTCTCTCCACCTAGCTTGCTGGACACTCTACCTGGGCAACAACAAGCTAGGTGAAGAGAATGTAGCCCAAATCTCCTCTTGGAGTGAGTTTCCTCACTCCGACGGCCAGCAAATCTTCACTAGAGACCACTGTTCTTTCCGTAGGTCTCATGTGGAATGCGAAAGTGGCCCCCAACCCCCGACGCTCATACCTAATCCCCACCCCGAGTTAGTAGGTGGCCCTCCCATAGGGATTAAAATACCTGTCTAGGGCATAGGCACTATAGTAAGGCTCTCTTTCTCTCTCTCCAAACCGGCAAATATCACACACTGGGAAAACATCATGAATTGCACTAATGTTTTCGCGAATGGCGAACACATCGCCGCAGGCGATGTTTCCCCACTGCACGAAAGAAGCCTCATTTGCATTGGTAACGCCCCCTAATGCGTTACCAATGCAATATTGGAAAATGAGGCCCAAAGATGGAATTGTGGAGATAAAAAGCTTGGTTTGTCTTTTGTGTGGAAAGAGTAATATGCTGTGAAAACTGAGGTTAGTAAATTGGTGCTGATTGAATATTTAATGTACTTTTTGACTAAAAGAACATTTGTTTTTGAGAAATTTTGGGGAAATAATGATAAATTGTCATTGGAATATTTTTGCAGTGTGGATACATTTGGGTTAATTCGTGGAGGAAATGGTTGAAGAGTTGTGTACTATGCCCCCCTGAAGAAGCCTATTGAATGGAGAAACATTTTGGGAGTATGAATTTGTGAAATAGAAGTGCAAAAGAAATACAGTGCTGTAAAGAGTGAGTGGAATAATTGTATTGTTATATAGATTTTTCAAAAGAAACATTTTTTAATAGTATGAATGTGTGTATGAATGAGTTTTATTATGGTGAAAATTTGTTATTCACTCCGATGATGAATAGAAATTGAATGTTTTTTGTATACAATAATAAAAATATTTTTTTAATGAATTTATGTCACTATATATGATATGTTGTGTTAGAGCATGTGATATATTTTTTATACAATTGCCATTTTTTTGAGTCACTGTTGAAGCACACTTGCCAATTATCAGATGCAGTACAAGAGAATGAACTGTAATAAATATTTTCTGGAAATAAGCTTTGATTACATCCCTGCTGGAACCTGATCTAGCTGCTGGTTGGAATATTGATTTTTATTATGAAATGGGCTTTCTGAAGAAGCCTATTATCACATGCAAGATAACGAGATGGTTTCTCTAATGAAAGTGGTGTGATTTTCCTGGAAAGTAATGAGGGTAGTTTTATTTAGAAACATTTTCCCATATTCAGTAGCAGTACTCTGGTTGTTCCATTTGATGATTCTGGAGGACTTTTCTCTGCCTGAGTGATACTTTTACCACACTCAGAACATGTATATTGTTTCTCTCCACACTCAGTGGTACTGTAACAGACTACCTACTGACACTACTACCTTAATGTATGTGTGCAGAGAACTATCACACACACAGTCAGTTCTGATTCTGACTGCTGAGCTGACAATAACAGGATCCACAGAGCAGCCCGGTATGCATCAGCTCTGTATTACCAGTGCTCACCTAGTGCCCACAATGCTCTGCCCACTGCTTAAGCCTACAGAAAAATCAATTGGAGTGCAGCTAATCTCCCCACTCACTTCCATCTTCCATCCTCCCCCAAGGGAGAGAAAAACTGCAACATAGAGCAACTGCTAGTGCCTGCCTGCCTGATTTCTCTGGCAAAGCTCAAAGCACCAGCATTTTCCCAAGACAATAACTACAGAAGGAATGCACACTCGGCTGGATTTTAAAAGGGTTACGCGTAAGTCCTGGGGCTTCGCAAAGGTGGTGTGTCGGGGGCGTGTTGGGTGGGTGGCGCGGATTCTGGGGTGTTCCGGGGGCATGTTGGGGGCGTGGTACCAGCCCGGGGGTGTGATCGAGGCCTCCGGACCAGCCCCTGGGTCGGGTGATGGCGCGCCAGCAGCATGCTGGCGCGTGCAGAGTTATGCCTGCCTCTGGCAGGCGTAACTTTCCCAACAAAGGTAGGGGGAAGGTTTAGATAGGGCCGGAGGGGTGGGTTAGGTAGGGGAAGGGAGGGGAAGGTGCGGGGGTGTGGGAGGAAAGTTCCCTCCGAGGCCGCTCCGATTTCGGAGCGGCCTCGAAGGGAACGGCCAGCGCGCACACTGCTCGGCACGCGCAAGTTGCACAAATGTGCACCCCCTTGAGCGCGCCGACCCCGGATTTTATAAGATACGCGCGGCTACGTGCATAGCTTATAAAATCCGGCATACTTTTGTTTGCGCCTGCTGCGCAAACAAAAGTACGCACACGCGTAGATTTATAAAATCTACCCCACTGTGTATATTATATCTCAGACAAGCTCATTCTTCAAGATCTGTGTCACTGGATTTTATTTATTTTTTTTTTTAAGAAAAATGTTTCACTGAAATATGTGTTTGTTGTCTCCTTGACAATATGTCCTTCCCAGGTCTGACAAGACAGTGAAGTCACATATGACTCACTGTAACAGTTACAAACTGTATTGCACCTGTTTTTCCTGTATAGACTATAATGGCCATTGAAATAAATGGGGAATAAAACAAAAGAAACAAATAGGATTTGTTTAATTCAGGGGTCCCCTTCAATTCATTTTGGGGACCCCCTTAAAGAAAACTGGACCCAATTTGTTTTGGGATGCCCATTTGCTTTAAAAGAACGTGCATCCCTATTCTCTGGCTAAAAGTTAGCAACATTAGACGTGATCTGCTGGGAGCGAATGCTTCCAGGGTATTTCAGGTAATAACTGCAGAAGCATTGAGCCTGGGTTGCGGTCGGCTGCTACTATGATCTGGGCTGAAGAACGTTTAGCCAGACAGTACCAGGAGGGTGGGAAGAGAAAGAGTGGGGGCAGGCAGTTGGGCCATGGAGGCAATGGTTTTTTTTTTTTAAAGACATTTCTTGAAGGGAGCAGGTGGGGGGGGGGGGGGGGGGAGGTGGGCTGGAGGTGCAGGAGACCAATACCTTTTTTTTTTTTTTAATTTACCGGAGGAGGAGGGGTTTTGGGAGAGAGGTTGCAGTCTCAGCCTTACAGGGCCAATCATTTGGAGCTCAGTGGGAGGGGCAAGGGAATTTGTAATAGGGCACTAGACCCCTGAGCTTTTTTTTTTTTTTTTTTTTTAAACCCTGCAGCTCAGCACTTAACTAGCTATATTATTTTGACTATAGCCAGTTAAGTCTAAAGATATCCAGGAAACCATAGCCAAATAGCTTTAAATCTAACCAGCAAAATTCAAATAGCCTGTTAGGTTTATACTTATCCAGCTATGGTTAGTCAGATAACTTTATTCAAGGATATTCAGTAGGATGTTTATCCAGCTGATTATCCCTGCTAATTTATCTGGCTAACGTTAGCTGGATAAGTTTATCGGTTTTCTGTTTCTTTATATATTGACCTCTAGATGACTAGTTTACATCTGCATTGCATATTTCTTGTCCTAGAATCCTGACTTGTTTATGATCCTTGAAGATTTATAGTAGATTTATCGGTAAATTGGCTGCAACTTTAAAGTAACAACATGCATTATCAGTGGCAGTTAGGTGCAACTTATATTGATACTGTAATATCACATATTAAAATCTGCAACAAGTATAAGGAGACACAATAGTGAAGAAGATTCACAGGACCAGTTTTTTATTAGTCTAAAATACATTAACACCATTCCAAGAATCAGGCTTCCTCCTTTTTTCTATTCATCCTGCCCCTGCTCACTGATGTAGTATGTAGCTGGCTGGTGGACAAAAGGAAGATGAGGAAGAGAGGCAGAGGACAGCAAGAAGAAGAGCCCTAATGGTTATCTTCTCAACTTTCAATTACATTCAGTTGTAACCTCCTATTTTCTTCATCTTGAGTTGTCTTATATAGGGTATTAAATTTTGGCTTAGGTAGTGAATCACTGCTTCTTTGGTAGTAACAAAACTTACTGTGAATGGACTACTGGTTCAATAGCACTTCTAGATTTCTGTTTGAGTAAAACCTTGGTAAAGTCAGCATGACCACAAGCAGTAACATAAATCTGAAGTTTCCTTTTCTATCTGGAAAGTAGAAAGCCTTCTAAACCATGAAGTCTGGTCTAATGTTTGTTACTCTGATGCTCTTTTTACTTTTCAGGAATGTTTTGCCCAGATACAATGCCACTCATACCGGACTGGGGGAATCAGATCAATGGGCTTTTCAGTAGACGGACAAACTATTGTCACTACTGGTATGAAGGATGGTGCACTAGTTTGTCTAGGATGGACGTAAGTGCTACAGTAAAGCATTAGCAGATGGAGCTGCTTCATTGTGTTGTCTGGCAGTTGAAACGTGGCCAATTTCAAGAGTTTGGTTCTTGCGTTCATTTCTTCTTTCAACCAGATATTATAATTGTAGAGGGGAAGCTGTGGGCTAGTGCTGAGAATACTGAGCTGTGCCTAGCCTTTCTTCTACCATCTTTCTGAGACTCCAAGAAGTACCTCTGTCTCCTGTCTGCCTTGGTTTGCTAAAATGTAATTGAGTAGTAATGACTTAGTGCCACATGTGTATCCAATTGGAAAGCATGCTGTAAGGCCATCTGTCCTGGAGATGACATTATGTATGTTTCAGAAGTACTAAACTATAAAGCACATTGGGATTCTGTTCAGATGAAAGTTGCTATATAGATTTAAATTATTATTGTTATCTAAGTATGGCATCCCAGTTTTTTCTTCTTTGCTTTAAAGGGAGGAATTTTGAATATATTGCCTGATTATTATTGCTAACATCTCTAAAATTATCTGATATTCCATTTTGATTGCAATTTAAAGTTACATGTTTCCTTTTCAGGATCACATAAATAGTTGCACTGCTACTATTAGCTGTAATACTTCTATGGAAAGATAGTCTGCTGATTTCTTATGCATTCACAGATTTGATGCACCTTGAGCCCTCTACAAAAAAATTATGCATATCTCTAATCTTCAAGAGCCACAAACAGATCTAGTTTTCAGGCTTGATGCATATAACTTTAGAATATATTTTGACTATGACCAGTTTTGGCAAGGTAGCACTCAGTATCAGTGCTGCCTGGCTAAAGTTAGGCTGTGCCCCCAGAGTGCCCCCAGTACTACTTTTAGCTGGTAAGTTTTACTCAGATAATGACATACCTGATTAAAATGTAATCACTGCAAGGAGCAGGATTGTGGTTTAACCAAAATAAATGGTTAAATTCCGGCAGCTTAAAGAAAGATCTGTATTTAAATAAAGTATGGAATATTCCAGGAGAATGCAAGATTGCCAGAAAGGCAATTCAGAAGCAGTCTCAGATAGCATTTGTTTACACAATAGATTAAATCCAATTTATAGACCATTTTCCTAATTAGGCGACATTAAATACAACATCCTTTTAATAGGATATTATAATTTAATTTCACATATGTTAATGAAGCTGGGATTCCTGTAAATCATGTGATTTCTTGTAAATTGAGCCCATAGGGCAGGAATGAAACTTAAAGCTGAACTCGGCATACTTTTTGACGTTTGGCTTAAATTCTAGTATTTCAGCATATTCCATCATGTCAGCAACCTTGAATAATTCTGCAAGACTAATTAGTATAAATTCTCAGTGAAAAAAACCTTTTCAAAGCACCCTAACAGTAGGATATTTAAAAATTCAGTTTGTCCTTCTAACTGCTAAATTTGAATACTGGCCTCCATGTTTCTGCCCTGTCTTGTTTATAAAACACTTTAAATATAGACCTGCAAAAGCTTCTGCTCAGGAAAAGCACACCTTACTACTCCATAAACATTGATGCAGTCTGATGTAAGCTTGGATAGTGCCATCTGTTTTCATTCTTGGAAATGTTAAATATTTTGCTTCGTAGTACTTTAGAGCAAGACAAGCAGGACGAAGTTACTAAATATGGGGAGTCTATTTCGTCTCTGCTGAAGGACACCATTTCCAAAGAAGATGCAGCTCTGGAAAAGATGCCCTTTTGGATATTACAATTGGATTCGAAAGAGGAAGAGAAGGTCTCAACTTTTTGTAATTCAGTTTTATAAATATTTTTAAAGTTATTCATTTAACTGCCCGTAGGAACAAAAATAAATAATTGTACTGTAAAATGTTCTAAGAATTAGAATCTTGGGCTCGAGTCACCAAAATTTTATGCTTAGAAATATTTACGACTGAAAGATATTTGCTGCCTTCAGCAGATCAAAAATATTTTCAGAGTACCTTAAAACACACTAACAAATGGGAGTGCACATGTTGGAACTTTCACATAAATAGGGTTTGCTTTATGTGTAAGGATTGCCCACACTATTTGCTGTAGAATTGGAATATAACTTCAAAAAAGACATTTAATATAGAAAAAACGAAAGGGTGGGGGAAGGTTTAGAGCCAGAAAAATAAGGTAAAGAAATGATGTTAAAATACCTGCCATTGCAAATGATGGGGGCTGTGTGGTAGCAGCAGTTGCCTAAGCAGAACTTAATCCCTGGAAACATATTCATGTGTCAGGCCTCTGCTAGATGTAGGCAAGGCTCATCTGTATCTGAGTGAATGAATTTTAAGAGGCTGGTTTGTTGATGGTGTTGAGATCGCCTGCTTCACAGGCCAAATGTCTTTACAAGGTGCTGGGTGACTGTCATGTTTTTAATCTAATATTATGACATTTGCCTTTCAGCAGAACCAGTCTGATTGCAATTTGGGTGAATTGAGCCACTTGTGATTTGCCATTACTGATTTCCATATGATTTGTTATGAGGTTGATATTCAAAGGAATTTATCTTGAATTATCCAAATAAATACAGGGACTGAAACTTTCAAAGCGGTACACGGGCGTACATTTGGGCGTGTGCATTGGCCCGCATCCTGAGACGCAGCTATTTTATAACATATGCATGAATATATATATATATATTGCGCACAAATCCCACTTCTACCATGTAAGTGGGGGGATTTTAAAAGGGGACATGCGCCGACGCCATTGCCACTAAAATCAGTTCATTCCCAGTTCACTCAGTTAAGGGATAAGCCTTCCAAACTTCCCTAGTTTAATAGTCTTCCTTTCCCCCGTTAGCCCTGACTTTTAAAACCCCACTGATCTGCCTAGATTTTTTTGTTTTATTACTTACACATCAACCATAGCAGAAGTAAAGTTATGTGGCAGGGGATCCTGCCATATGTTAAATATTTACACGCAAATTTCAGGTTAAATTCCCAGAACTCCCACGCCCTGCTCCATTATGAATACTTTTCATCTGTGTATGCAAGCCCAGCTTTAAAAATCTGCGCATGCAAGCCCAGCATATTTGCACATCCCCTAAATGACATAGCATCCCCTCATGCATGCCAGAGATGGCAGTGCAGTCTCCTTGTGAGAGAGGGTGAGCAAAAGCCTGGGCGGTAAGCTTTGCTGCGGCACCTTTGGTATCATGCCCAGTATTGGTTGCCTATGCATGTCCGTGCCAGCGCACAGATATTCTGACACATCTATGACACCACTGTGCCCACCAATGCCTACGGCATGGAAGAGCTCTCACCTGCCATGGTCACTCTTGCCACTCCGTGCAGGTTACCCCCAAGCCTTATGTTAAGGATAGTGATATTAAAAATCAGAACCAAGCAACTGAAACTCATACCACAATTACTACTAGCAACAATTTTACAGAGTGAGCAGTCTACCTGATAATTCATACAATGCTGCTGCTTGAACTTGCTTTGCTTTTGGACTTGGCTGTAGAAGCGGTCTTGCACTTTTTCCCTAATCAGTACCCTAGACTGTAAAATTCAGAGCCCAGCATTAGTTGTTGTCTGAATCCAATTCCCCTTTTCTCTCACTCCCTCCATCATTGAAGTGAAGATTGATCCTACAATTGCATCAAAATCATGTATGCTAGTTGGTTAAGGGTAGTAATCTCCATGCCTCTATTAGGGATAGCAGCTGCCGCTCCATGATGGTTGCCCTCATGTACCCTTTTCATAATTTTCAACTCTGCCTTTAGGTATCCACAAGGTTTATCCCATGCCTTTTTGAATTCCTTTACTGCTTTTGTCTTTACCACCTCTTCCGGAAGGATATTCCAGGCATCCACCACTTTCTCTGTGAAGAAATGTTTCCTGACAGTTCTAAGTCATCCCCCCTGAAGTTCCGACGAGCCCTTTTGTGGTATCAGGATGGAGCACCAAGGAGCAACGTGGTGTGCCATTGATGGCGCACAGCTGTCAGGCACTGTGGACCCCAATGTTCTCAGGAGCTCTGAGCTGCCATCCAGTACCAAAGACACTGGGGTCATAAGGCATTGGGGAGAGGGGCACCTCCAGGCTTCGAGCACCAATGGTGCTGACGAGCACTGTCAAGGCTATCATCAGCCAGGGGCGTTGACGATGGACACTATTTAGCTTGCAACATCGACACCCTCAGGCACATAGGTGAGCCTAGGGGAACTGTCGATGGTGCTAGCCATCATCGGTTCCATGGGGCACCTGGTGGCACATTGATGCTGCAGAACCTCCATTTTCAGGCACCGCGGGCATCATCAGTACTACCAGATCATTGATACCTTTGGGTATCAGAGTCTCCTTCAGTGCCACCGACCTTTGACATTTTTGTCCTTCAGTGTTAGCGAGTCATCTGTGCCTTTGGATGCCATGTGCACATTGGGTGCCTCCAGGCTGTTAATGTCCACAGGTGCCTGGGGTGCCATTAATGGCACTGTGTGCTGAACATGTCAAGTGCTTGTGGTGTGGTCAAGCACTGACAAAGCCCTGGGCACAATGTTGTTTGGTGCCATAGATGTGATCTATTGCTTGTGAGCACTGTGAATGCTGAGAGCGTTATTGGCATCATGGATGCCATCACCACTGTGGGCACCGGTGGACATGGTTGGATGCTGCAGGATACCATTGCAGAGCATCATGGGCACTGTCAGTCACCATGGGCTTCCCTGACACTGATATACAACAGAAAGGGCGGTGAAACATTTACAACACCATTTCAAGGGCTGCAATCAGCCTTCTGGAGCGTTATCAGGTACCATGGAGACGATGCCGCAGAATGCCACCCACTATCATGGACCACCATAATCAGAGCCCAGGACGCCGTTCTCACATTGTACATGCTTGACAGTAGAGCACATATGTGCCATCGGGTATGAGGGAAGTTGTCAAATCCTCCAAGCAGCACATGCACTGGCGGGCAGCATTCTTTCTGTTGGTTGCATTGCACAGCTATGCTAGAGATAGCGGGCTCACTATCATCGTTCTGGCCAGTACTGCCTTTAGCTTTTCATACTTCACTGGGTTGACCAAAATGCCTTCCTGCAGACAGGATGGGTAAACTTACCCTTGACAGTGTGGAGCATGGGTGAGCTTCAAGTCTAGCTAAACTTCCTGCTCAGGGGTTTGGGCTAGTGATCCCATTTCAGGGATTACCTTTCATCCCCTAACACTCTTGTTATCTGACTTGGGTGGTCAGATCTGTCTGGTAATTTGGCAAGTAGGGTCTGTGGCTGTTGTTGCTTCTTCTTCCCAGTGTTACTTGGGTTTTCTGCGCAATGTGCCTATCAGCTAATCATTGGACATGCTTCTACAAATGCATTCTGTCCTTCAGATGCTAGTGGAACACAATTTCTTTCTGGAGGGCTCTCTGACCTCAGTTGATTTTTTCAATTGTCTTGTGACACCGAAGGAAACTATGCGGTCTTTGTTCAAGAATTCTCTTCTTGGTTGAGTCTCTAAATGTTTTCCTGTATACAGGAGGATCTAGAACTACTGTGCTTGTCAGAGTTCACTGATCTGAAACCCTGACTGTAATATTTCTGTGAGGCAAAGTATGCTTCTCTCTGGACTTCACATCTTGCCCCTGCCTTAAGCGCCAATGCTATGCATCAGGGTTGTGTCTTTCTGTTCTATGGTTTTCTTTTTGTAGAACCCAACTCTCTTCCTGCCTGGATCTGTTTTTGGGTTGGCTGCCTCACAGGCAAAAGGGAGAAAAGTGTTGCTTTCAGTACTGTGGGGTTTCCCGCTTTGTCTTGCTCGGGCAGCCTAGAATTTGGTGTTATGATCCCGGGTCACGGGATGCCGCGACCGGGCTCTTACCTCTCTCCCAGTCAGCCCCAGAGCAACTCGCAGTGGGCCTCTGATCTGTTTGGGCCGCAGCCTGGCCTGTCTGCGTTGGCATCTCCATGAAGGAGATGCCGCCGAGCTGCTGCACTTCCTGCCGCGACGGCACCATGCACCCTTGACGCGCGCGCACAGAGCCGGCTCATTTAAAGGGACCAGCGCAGGAAATTCAATGTTTCCTTTGAACTGACGTCAGACGCTGGCAACTATTTAAACCTGGCTTACAGTCTCCCTCTTCGCCTTGCAACAAGGTTCACTGTCTTTGTTCTTGCTTGTTCCTGTCCCAGCGTGTTCCTGAGACCTGCTCCAGCCTTGTTCCTGTTCCAGCCCGTCTTTGCCTGCTCCTGTTCCTGCGTCCCCTTGGCTTGTCTTCCTGGCTCCTGACTTTGGCTTGTTCTTCGGTCTCTGCTGCCTGCCGCCTGTCCCGACCCTTGGTTTAAAGAAACAGATCGGAAACCGCTCCAATATTGCAAGTAGTGACCAAAGAGAAGTGGATCGGTAAAAACACCAGGGATTCTTTATTATCACAATCTTTACAAACTGCCCAACTCAGTCCGAGTTTCGCTCATGCGTGAGCTGCTTCAGGGGCTATAATTATAGTGTAGTCAAATAGGTGGATTCCTTATGATGAACTGTAGAAATCACTTAGTCATATTCCAAACTATGGCAAGATGCTCTTCATTTTTGAAAAAGGTTGGCACAGAAGATCTTAAAAAGCATGATCACTGTGTGCAGGCACAAATAGCCATATGAATCCAGAAGTAGTCTAAAAGAGAACAACTTTAGAGCAGCCAACTTTAAGACTCCATTCCAATATGGAATACGAGAATGGAATCGCTGTGCCAGAGGTTGGCAAACGCTGCGTTTGACTACACTATAATTATAGCCCCTTAAGCAGCTCACGCATGAGCGAAACTCGGCCTGAGTTGGGCAGTTTGTAAAGATTGTGATAATAAAGAATCCCTGGTGTTTTTACCGACCGACCCTTGGTTTGCCTCTATGTCTTGCATCTCTGCTGCCTGCCTTGATTTGGATTTATCTTCAAGACCTTCGTCCTCCGGAGACCGCACCTAAATCCAAGCGGCTTGGTTCCTCACGGGCTCCTCCCGGGGGGATCGTGGGCTTCCAGTGGTGAAGTTCCTGTTGGTCTTACGGCTCTGACTTCTTCTTTGGACTCTCTATTCCCGGACCCTGTTCATACCTTCATCCCCAGACTCCGCGCCTAAGTCCAAGACCCAAGATCCCGGGGGATCTTGGGTCTCCAGTGGTAAAGATCCTCTTGGATCTCTGGTTCAAGTCCGCCTCCTGGCTACGACTCTGCTGCGGGTATCCCTTCAGCGCTGCATCACCATCTTCTAGCTGGCCCAAGATTCCACAACCGAAACAGTTTGCAAGCCCATGGATCCAGCGGATCTTTCCGGCCTCCAGGCCATTCCTGGTATTGCCTAGCACCTGCAGCAGCAACAACACTGCCTGGATGTACTAGCTGCAATGGTAGACAGGTTGGCAAACCGCTTGGATTCCACCCCTCTGGTAGCGCCTCCCGCTCCAGTCTCTGTTCCGACTCCTGGCCCGGTGGCCTCTGCGCAGCTACCGGCTCCGCCCCAGTATTCAGGCGATGCCAAACAGTGCTGCGGTTTCCTCAGTGCTACTTACGGTTTACTCTACTGCCTACCCAATTTCCTTTGGATCTGGTAAAAACCAGCTACATCATATCCTTGCTGGACAGGAGGGCCCTGACCTGGGCCTCCTCACTATGGGAGCACAATGATCTCATTCTGGGAAATTTTCAGCACTTTGTAACCACGTTCAAACAAATATTCAATGAACCAGCGTGTAAATCTACGGCAGTTGTTGATTTGCTGCTCCTGTGCCAGGGGTTCCGCCCGTTGGCCGAATATGCGGTCGAGTTCTGCACCTTGGCTACTGAGTTGGACTGGAGAAAGGACAGTCTTCACAGAATCTTCTTAGATTCTGTGAAGACTGTCCTTTCTGTGAAGGCTGTGAAGACTGTGAAGCATCTCTCAAAAATGAGCTGGTGGCCAGAGATCTTCCAGACGACCTTAACAGTTTGACCTAGCAGGCTGAAGGCTTCAACAATGGGCTCGTGAAGGGAGAACGGCCCGAAGACTGGTTACCCTAGCACCTACATTCTCTCGGCCTTTGGCTGCTCCCTCTGCCTCCTCAGGCAATCAAGGTGTAGAGCCCATGCAACTGGGACGAAGCTCTCTGTCTTCTGAGGAGAGGAGACGTCGACGCACGCTAGGCCTTTGCCTACACTGTGGGAATAAGGGGCATTTCTTAGCACGATGCCCTGAACGACCAGAAAACATTTATTGATTCTGGAGCAGGGGGGAACTTTATTCTCATGGATTTGGTACAACAATTACAAATCCCAATAGTCCCTCGTAACCCTCCACTTCAGATTTCTCCATTCATGGCACACCGCTACCTTGGAGTATCTCTGTGTCGACTGTACCTCTGACTCTTCGCACCGGAGTGGTCCATATGGAAGAGATCTTCCTTTTAGTTCTTTAGAAGGCTGTCCATCCTATTGTTCTGGGACTACCATGGCTCCAAGAACATTCTCCTACCATCCACTGGGACACCCTACAGATTGCAGCCTGGAGTCCACACTGCTTCTCGTCCTCCTTCCTGACGATATCCTGGCCTGGACTGGCATTGATGGCTACGTCACTTACTTTACCATCTCACTATGCTGCTTACCAGGATGTCTTTTCTAAAGAGATGGCGGAACTTTTTTCACAGCACCAGCCTTTTGATTGCACTATAGAACTATTGCCTGGCACAACTCCTGCTAGGGGACGGATATACCTGTTGTCTCTTCCAGAGATGCAAGCCATGTCAAAGTACATCAAAGAAAACCTGGATTGTGGATTCATTCGCCCGTCCAACTCGCCAGCGGAGGCTGGTTTCTTCTTTGTTGCTAAAAAGGATGGGTCGCTCTGACCCTGCATAGATTATAGAGGTCTCAATGCTATCACTCGTCGAGACAGGTATCCTCTTCCGCTCATCCCGGAACTCCTAGACCGGCTACAGGGAGCAAAAATCTTCACTAAACTCGATCTCCGTGGCGCTTACAATCTGGTACGAATTCGCCCCGGAGATGAATGGCAGACCGCTTTCAACACACATGATGGGCATTATGAGTACCTTGTTATGCCCTTTGGGCTTTGTAATGCTCCAGCGGTTTTCCAAAACCTAAGGAATGAGGTACTCAGGGACATGCTTCACTTGTCTGTAATAGTCTTTCTAGACGATGTCTTGATTTACTCCAAAGATCTGTCATCTCATCGCCACCATGTGAGACAGATATTGCAATGCCTTAGAGATAATAAGGCTCCAGGGGCGATCCGGGTAACTATAGACCAGTGAGCCTGACTTCAGTGCCGGGAAAAATAGTGGAAACTATTCTCAAGAACAAAATTGTAAAGCATATAGAAAGACATGATTTAATGGAACATAGTCAACATGGATTTACCCAAGGGAAGTCTTGCCTAACAAATCTGCTTCATTTTTTTGAAGGAGTTAATAAACATGTGTGTTGCAGTCTGTGAAGCTGCAGACCAGGTGTGAACCCTTGGGCCGAACTACCCCAAGATAGGGCAGGTCGGGAGACGGAGCCACAGGCAGAGATCTTCACCCGGGAACCAGGAACCCCCCAGGAGGAGCCCGTAGAGTCCTAGAACCTTGGGACTTAGGAGCACAGTGTAAGTCTCTATAGTAGAAGAAGGCCTGGGCAGAGAGAAGGGTAAGGAAGTCCGGTAGGCTGTGGCCTAGTTGGGTCCAGCGGTGCTGGAGCAGATGGTGAGCAGGTACAGAGTCTCTAGCGTGCCGAGCACTGAAGCACGCTGAAGCAATCTGTGAGCAGGAACGGAGTCTGTAGCGTGCTGAGAACTGAAGCAAGCTGTGAGCAGGAACGGAGTCTGTAGCGTGCTGAGAACTGGAACAGACTGTGAGCAGGAATGGAGTCTGTAGCATGCTGAGAACTGAAGCAAGCTGTGAGCAGGAACGGAGTCTGTAGCGTGCTGAGAACTGGAACAGACTGTGAGCAGGAATGGAGTCTGTAGCGTGCTGAGAACTGAAGCAAGCTGTGAGCAGGAACGGAGTCGAACCCAAGTCAGGCCGGCAGCCGGCTGGAGTGGAATCAGGCACGAGCAAGGTCGGTGGCCGGCGGTGAGCAGAAGCGGAGTCAGGAACAGGCTGAAGTCAATGGCAGGCAGCAAGCAGAAGCGGAGTCAGGAACAGGCTGAGGTCAATGGCAGGCGGCAAGCAGAAGCGGAGTCAGGAACAGGCTGAGGTCAATGACAGGCGGCAAGCAGAAGCGGAGTCAGGAACAGGCTGAAGTCAAATCAGGAACGTGGAACAAGTGAAGCGCAACTTAGAACTACTATCCAGTAGCGACCCTCGTTGCTAGGCAATGAGATGGTAACCGAACGCCGGTTAAATCGGGCTTGGGGCGTGGCGTCGTTAAGCCAGGCGTGGCCAGACTTCCGGCGGCTGTGCGTCCATAGTGCGCGTCCTCACGCGCACGCGTGGCGGCAGGGAGGTGAGCCTGTAATGGCGGACGCCCTGAAGGGTCGGCAGAGCTGCGGGAGCGGCGTTTCCAGCACTGTAGGTAAGCGCCGTGCAGAGCGGGTAGAGGGGAAGCGGTGGAGACCGCAACAATGTGGATAAAGGTGAACCGGTAGATGTAGTGTATTTGGATTTTCAAAAGGCGTTTGACAAAGTCCCTCATGAGAGGCTTCTACGAAAACTAAAAAGTCATGGGATAGGAGGCGATGTCCTTTCATGGATTACAAGCTGTTTAAAAGACAGGAAACAGAGAGTAGGATTAAATGGTCAATTTTCTCAGTGGAAAAGGGTAAACAGTGGAGTGCCTCAGGGATCTGTACTTGGACTGGTGCTTTTCAATATATATAAATGATCTGGAAAGGAATTCGATGAGTGAGGTTATCAAATTTGCAGATGATACAAAATTATTCAGAGTAGTTAAATCACAAGCAGACTGTGATACATTGCAGGAGGACCTTGCAAGAATTGAAGATTGGGCATCCAAATGGCAGATGAAATTTAATATGGACAAGTGCAAGGTGTTGCATATAGGGAAAAATAACCATTGCTGTAGTTATACGATGTTAGGTTCCATATTAGGAGCTACTACCCAGGAAAAAGATCTAGGCATCATAGTGGATAATACTTTAAAATCATAGGCTCAGTGTGCTGCAGCAGTCAAAAAAGCAAACAGAATGTTAGGAATTATTTGGAAGGGAATGGTTAATAAAACGGAAAATGTTATAATGCCTCTATAATTGCTCCATGGTGAGACTGCACCTTGAATTCTGTGTACAATTCTGGTCGCCGCATCTCAAAAAAGATATAGTTGCGATGGAGAAGGTACAGAGAAGGGCAACCAAAATGATAAAGGGAATGGAACAGCTTCCCTATGAGGAAAGGCTGAAGAGGTTAGGGCTGTTCAGCTTGGAGAAGAGACGGCTGAGGGGGGATATGATAGAGGTCTTTAAGATCATGAGAGGTCTTGAACGAATAGATGTGACTCGGTTATTTTCACTTTCGAATAATAGAAGGACTAGGGGGCATTCCATGAAGTTAGCAAGTAGCACATTTAAGACTAATCGGAGAAAATTCTTTTTCACTCAACGCACAATAAAGCTCTGGAATTTGTTGCCAGAGGATGTGGTTAGTGCAGTTAGTGTAGCTGTGTTTAAAAAAGGATTAGATAAGTTATTGGAGGAGAAATCCATTACCTGCTATTAATTGAGTTGACTTAGAAAATAGCCACTGCTATTAGTAGCAATGGTAGCATGGAATAGACTTAGTTTTTGGGTACTTGCCAGGTTCTTATGGCCTGGATTGGCCACTGTTGGAAACAGGATGCTGGGCTTGATGGACCTTTGGTCTGACCCAGTTTGGTATGTTCTTATGTTCTTATATATACCTAGATAACTTATCCCACTGAATATCTTTGAATAAAGTTATTCATTTTCTCAATATATTTGTAAATTTTGCGCTTAAAAACAAATTCAACATTTACTAGTCTTCTAGCTGGACCAGGAAACAATATTTATGTATATTTTATTTTAATTAAAATTAAGGAAAAAAAGCATTACTGCTAGATTAAACTTTGAACAGGTCAGATAATAGTAACAATCACTTTTCTTCTTGGGTAATATTCCAGGTAACAATTGAGATAAAATCAAGTTTGGAAGTGACAGAACAAGATGAAAGTTATGTAAAATTGCCTTCTGTTGAAACTACTTGGCTGGACCAGAAACAAGGAGAGGTCTGTATTCCTAAGACAGAGAATAACCAAAGAAAGCTTGCAACTGGGCTGACTCTACCTCATTTGATAAATATGGTTGATCTGTATTCATTATACAAATGGTTGAAAACTACAGTTTGCCTAGAAAATGTACACACCATTATATCCTTTTGGAAAAAGGCACAAGTTTTGCAAATGCCCACAGCAAACAGTGCATGATCTGCTTATCTGATAGACTTGGCAGGGGATGTCGGTAGGGTAGGTGGAAGAGCAGGACTCGGGTGGGGAGGGGTGGCTGGGAAATTTATGTATTGTATTTGTTTTTATCATTTTAATTTGTATCTGAACTTTGTAATCCACATTGGGTGGTTTGGGATTTGCGGTCTATAATAATTTTAAATAAAGAAATAAATGAAATTATTTTTTGGTTGCTTAGCACTCAGAGCTCTATGCACTCAGTGGATCAGTTTTAATCTTGACATCTAATACTCCTCTAATATGGGGCTTTACAGATTTATCACCATATGATTATTTATATATAATGACAGACCATCTTAATAGGCACTGTTAGCCAAAATAAAATGGCCTTCATTTGCCTTCTGGTTAATCATTGGTCTTATGCAGTGGTTCCCAACCCTGTCCTGGGGACTCCCCAGTCAATCAGGTTTTCAGGATATCCACAATGAATATGCATGAGAGAAAATGTGCATGTTATGGAGGCAGTGCATGCAAATGTTCTCTCATGCATATTCATTGTGAATATCCTGAAAACCCGAGTGGCTGGGGGGTCCCCAAGTCAGGGTTGGGAACCACTGGTCTAAACCATTAATGTAACTATTATCCAATTTTTTAAATTTTTTAATGTATGCTTGTAAAATCCAACTTATGTGATTGTTGAAAATACAGTGGCACCTTCGGTATAAAACCCCAACACGGTTTGCATTATGAATGGATGTTCTGCTTTGGGACTCTCCACTGTGTTGCTGGACATATGGAGAGAATTACTGATCCTTTCTTAATGATTATTCTCTGTCGCTATCTCATGAATTCTACAAAGGGGTATAAATCGGACATTTAAAACTCAATTTTTCTTAAGGGCAAAAAAATATCAACCTTCAAACCTATTTTGCACAGGTATGACTGACCTACATTTGGCAACATTTTCACATTATGATGCCAAATATTCTCACTCAGAACTGTTACTTGATTGTATGGCATCTTATATGCACTTCATCATATAGAACAAGAAACTTATAATACAAGGAATGTTTTCATAGTTCTCATATTAATGAATGCTGGCCAGTGTCCAAATTGAGCCCACAAGGGGTCATTGTATTCAAATAAAATATCCAAAATTGTTCTATAGAGCTTGCCAATCATCTCCTCTTGGGAGTGGGGTGACTTGCTGTAGAACACCCCATGTCAAATCTTGGAACAGATGTCCCAAATCTACCCAATATTGTACAATTTGGGCTTGTGTCTTGTGTGTGTGAATGCAGTTCCAGTGTTCCACTTGATAGGCCATAACCATTTGCTTAGTTCTATCCACATAAATGTAGATTTTAGAAGCCTTGCATGTTCAAAAATGGCCACATACATGTGACCAGAAAAAGGGGCAGGGCATTCCCAGTGCCTACATGCTACATGCCACAGCTCTTTTATGGCACAGGAGTCTGGTGTGAGAGATGGAGAGACTCTTTATAGGGAACACAGTCAAACATGGATTTACCCAAGGGACGTCTTGCTTAACAAATCTGCTTCAGTTTTTTGAAGGGGTTAATAAACATGTGGCTGTAGTGTATTTGGATTTTCAGAAGGCGTTTGACAAAGTCCCTCATGAGAGGCTTCTAAGAAAACTAAAAAGTCATGGGATAGGAGGCGATGTCCTTTCGTGGATTACAAACTGGTTAAAAGACAGGAAACAAAGTAGGATTAATGGTCAATTTTCTCAGTGGAAAAGGGTAAACAGTAGAGTACCTCAGAGATCTGTACTTGGACTGGTGCTTTTCAATATGGGGCGGATTTTAAAAGGAGCGCGAATAGCCTACTTTTGTTTGCGCTCCAGGCACAAACAAAAGTACGCTGGATTTTAGTAGATACACGCGGAGCCGCGCGTATCTGCTAAAAACCTGGATCGGCGCGCGCAAGGCTATGGATTTTGTATAGCCGGCGCACGCCGAGCCGCGCAGCCTACCCCCGTTCCCTCCAAGGCCGCTCCGAAATCGGAGCGGCCTTGCAGGGAATCCTCTAACGCCCTCCCCTCACCTTCCCCTCCCTTCCTCTACCTAACCCACCCGCCCGGCCCTGTCTACACCTCCCCCTTACCTTTCTCCGGGGATTTACGCCTCCCGGAGGGAGGCGTAAATCCCCGCGCACGAGCGGGCCTCCTGCACGCCGGGCAGCGACCTGGGGGCGGGTACGGAGGGCGTGGCCACGCCCCCGGACCGCCCCGGGCCGTAGCCACGCCCCCGTACCCGCCCCCAAAACGCTGCTGACACGCCCCCGAAACGCCGCGACGACCGGGCCCGCCCCCCGACACGCCCCCGACACGCCCCCCTCGGAGAACCCCGGGACTTACGCGAGTCCCGGGGCTCTGCGCGCGCCGGTAGGCCTATGTAAAATAGGCTTCCCGGCGCGCAGGGCCCTGCTCACCTAAATCCGCCCAGTTTTGGGCGGATTTAGGCGAGCAGGGCTCTTAAAATCCGCCCCTAAATTTATAAATGATCTGGAAAGGAATACAACGAGTGAGGTTATCAAATTTGCGGACGATACAAAATTATTCAGAGTAGTTAAATCACAAGCGGATTGTGATACATTGCGGGAGGACCTTGCAAGACTGGAAGATTGGGCATCCAAATGGCAGATGAAATTTAAAGTGGACAAGTGCAAGGGGTTGCATATAGAGAAAAATAACCCTTGCTGTAGTAACCCTTGCTGTAGGAGCTACCACCCAGGAAAAAGATCTAGGTATCATAGTGGATAATACTTTAAAATCATAGGCTCAGTGTGCTGCAGCAGTCAAAAAAGCAAACAGAATGTTAGGAATTATTTTAAAGGGAATGGTTAATAAAACGGAAAATGTTATAATGCCTCTATAATTGCTCCATGGTGAGACTGCACCTTGAATTCTGTGTACAATTCTGGTTGCCGCATCTCAAAAAAGATATAGTTGCGATGGAGAAGGTACAGAGAAGGACAACCAAAATGATAAAGGGAATGGAACAGCTCCCCTATGAGGAAAGGCTGAAGAGGTTAGGGCTGTTCAGCTTGGAGAAGAGAAGGCCGAAGGGGGATATAATAAAGGTCTTTAAGATCATGAGAAGTCTTGAACAAGTAGATGTGAATCGGTTATTTACACTTTCAAATAATAGAAGGACTAGGGGGCATTCCATGAAGTTAGCAAGTGGCACATTTAAGACTAATCAGAGAAAATTCTTTTTCACTCAACGCACAATAAAGCTCTGGAATTTGTTGCCAGAGGATATGGTTAGTGCAGTTAGTGTAGGTGGGTTCAAAAAAGGTTGGATAAGTTCTTGGAGGAGAAGTCCATTAACTGCTATTAATCAAGTTTACTTAGGGAATAGCCACTGCTATTAATTGCATCAGTAGCATGGGATCTTCTTAGTGTTTGGGTAATTGCCAGGTTCTTGTTGCCTGGTTTGGCCTCTGTTGGAAAAAGGATGCTGCGCTTGATGGACCCTTAGTCTGACTCAGCATGGCAATTTCTTATGTTCTTGTAAGGCTCAGTCTGATACTCTATATATGGACCATTATAAAGGGGCATTTTGATTCAGAGTGATTTTTTGGGAGGTGGGTTGAGGTTAGGGGGGTGTTGTTACAGACACATTCAGAGGTATCCACTGTAAAATTGACATCATTAAAGAATTTTAGACCTTATAAGTGATGAAAAGAAGTTGATTTGTAGAATGCAGCTAGCAGACACAGCAGTGTACAAATCAACTCCTCTTGTTAGAATTTTCATCTCCCGGAATCAAAGTGCCCCTTACAATGGTCCATATATAGAATATCAGACTGAGTCTTAAAAAGACTGTGTGTCTCTCTCTCTCTCTATCCAGATTCCTGTGCCTTACAGGGAACTGTGGCATAAATTATATAGTCTCTGATGTTTTTCCCCCTCAAATAAGCAATCATCAAAGAAGACGCAAAGACAGAGTATAGTTGTAAAACCTGCCAATTATGATGAAGTAATGCCACTACTAATGGCACAATGTGGGAATACTGTATGACACATTGGTAACAAAATGGGACTATGATCAGAAATGACCGCGGATCCAATATCAGCCATACCCACCCAAGACCAAAACAAACGAGAACAGAGAAAAAAATCAATCTGACTGTATGAAGAGAACCGAGGTGAATAACAAGTATAATCCAGACCTGTAGCGTTTTGCTCCCTCCAAACATCCATCAGGTAGAAGCGGGATATCATATCCTTCAAGGATTCTGCTACACCACTCGCCTGGCCCCGGAAGATCTGTCCAGCCTGGGGTCCAGACAAACATTCCAGTCTCCCCCTGCAATAAGAGGGTGTGAGGTGAAGTCCTTGAACCGATCCTGCAACTGAGTAAAAGCCTTTCTGACCCACATTAGGACCATATACATTGGCTAAGGTAAAATATTTCCCATTGAGGGAGCACTCCAAAAAGATAAATCAACCCTCCATATCCTTGTGGACCCTATGTACGAGAAGGGGCACCACTTTATGCTTCCTATAATTCTAAAAGCCGAGAGATAAATTCTACTCGACCCACCCAGTCCCAAGCCAGCTTGTCATGCTCACTATCAGTTAAATGTGTTTCCTAGAGAAGAACTACCTGCGCCCTCTTCTTGAAGTAGTCTAAAATTCTCCAGCACTTAATAGGAGATCCTATTAAGGGAGAACAATTTGAGAGAGAGATTAGCCATGAAAAAAGGGAAAAAACAAAGCCTTACTTTGCACAATGTGAGAAAGAGAGCCACTAGGCGTGCCTGACCTTAGTTTTATATTACTCCAACTTTTCATAATTAACTTTGGAAAAAAACCTCACCCTGAACTCCCACCCCTCATCCCCTCCCTTACCTATAGACCAGAACATCCCTACACCTAAAAAAGGCAACCAACAGGATGACATGCCGATAGCCCCACCCTCCCAACCCCTCTCCCCCCAAGAAAAAAATCAGGACAAGTGGGGGGAACATCTGAGACCCTTTTTTTCCAAAAAACAACCGAACCCACACAGTCACCCATCCCCTCTTTTTTACAAAAAAAACCTCCACCCTCACAATTACCCCTGCCCATGTGTCCAAGTCAAAACCCTTCATGTCCAGAAGAAGATGATAATGTCCAGCTCGAGAAGTATATCATCAGGACAGTAAGATGAATATCATGAAGCCTTCCAGGAGTAACAAATGAGACTCCACCACAAGGATGACGTACTCCAAAGAGGCATAGCTGTGCCTAAGAATGGATCAAGCCTACAGTGCAGAAGATTGAATAAGCAGTATGTTTCTGGGCAAGAGTAGGCAAGGAAAAAACATCCCAAAGTAAAACCTCCAACATCTATATCACTTCCCACAGCATCATCCACCCGCAACCACCCGAGTATCCCCCCACCTCAGCAACCAAATGCATCAAAGAACAATCGTTCAGAACATAAACAGCTCATTTCCTGCACAGAGCATAACCAAACCATACCATCCCACCATATAGGGGAGCATAAAAAGGAAACATCTCTGATAGGCTCCCTGATTAAGGGCATATGAAAAAAGAAAGAAAAGATATAGAGCCTCCAAGTTCTTCATTCAAGGAGGCAGCAGTGGCTCTCTGCACTTTCTGCAATAGCTCACGAGCGGCCTGCACCGATTCACAGATCTCTGATTTGCCTCCATGTGTCACCCTTAGGCATGCTGGATACAACATAGCGTAGCTCAAGGCTAAATTGCAAAGCTCCTTTTTAATGTCCACAAATGCAACCCTGCACCTTAGCTGAGTAATCCCAAAAAATGAAGATGCGATGCTCCTTGAACTTGATTTCATTGATCTTTCTGCTAGCATTGAGAAGATGACATTTATCTTGGTAGTTATGTACTCAGATAATCACCGCTTGTGGTCTGTCATTCGCCTTAGGTGGAGGTGCCAGGGCCCTTTGGGCCCGATCGAGCTTCACCCTGCCCCCCTTGAAGGAAACATTCAGCAGAGAGGGTAGCCACATGGAAAAGAACCTCACAGGGTCCGTGTTCTCTGCATGCTCTGGAATGCCTATGATACGGAGGTTGTTATAATGACTCCGATTCTCAAGGTCATCCTGTTTTTCGACCGCTGACTTCTATCCTCATTCCAGAACCTCAAGTCACTGCCGTGTCATAGTGAGGGACATTTCCATTTCTTCCACATGCTCTATTAGGTTATCTAGATGTGCTGTGGTTTCCCCCACTGTGGGGACAGGGAGCACAAGATGAAATCGCTATGCACCTCCAACACTGCACACCACATTTTATGGCTCAGGCTGGTGACATCACTGAAGGATCTCTCACTTCTCATGGCTGCTCCAGATGTCAATCCACAGTGGCAGGGAGTGCAAGATGAAATCACTATACAGGAGACCACCAACACTCTCTCTCCAACCATATTGGGGTTTTATACCGAAGGCACTGCTGTGTTTTCAACAATCAGATAAGTTGGATTTTACTTGCATAAATTAAAAAATTTGAAAGTGGCTACATTAATGGACTAGACCAATGATTAAACAGTAGGCAAATGAAGGCCATTTCATTTTGTCCAAGAGTGCCTATTATGAAGGGATAATATTATACATAATGTTATGCCCCTCACCTCTGTTCCAAGGACCCGAGATAGAACTTCCTCTAACTCTGGACTGCCTTTATAAGTCCCCTAGCCAGGAGTTCCTGTGGCACTGGCTGATGTCACATCTTCCAGGAGTATATAAGGAAGTCTCTTGCAACCAGACAGTGCCTCCGCAACAGATCTCCTGGTGCCCTTCTGTTCTAGTTTACATTGCTATCCTTGTCTTGTTCCTGCCTTGTACTTTGTCCTGTTGGTCGTATCTGTCTTGTCTATTTTGTTTGTCTCAGACTGACTTCCTGGATCCTGACCCTGGCCTGGCCTCTGTCCTTCTGCTGTATGATGCCTGCCCTGACCTCTGGCTTGTTACCTGTTCTGCTGTCTGCTGCTTGTCTTGTTGTTTGCCACCTGCCTCTACCACACTTACCTGGACTCTTCTCTGGGATTGCCCTGGGGACCCATCTAGGTCCTGCTGGCCCTTGGAACCCAAGGGCTAATCCTGCGGGGAATAGGGTTGGTATAGGTGAAGTTCCAGTTGGTACCGCCACAGGGTTTCTCTGCTAGCCGACGGGGTAGGACTAGTTGGTTTGCTCACTAGGTAATGTCAACCCCATCCCTTGGCACTAGGGGTCCACTTCTCCACATAAATAATCATGTGGTGAAAAATCTATAAAGTTCCATATTAGTGTAGTAATGGATGTCAATATTGTTTTTTCCTCTACATGACAGACACCATACGTTATCAGTTTTAATCATGCCAGCTTCCAAGTGCCCCTGAATATACTGAGGCCAATATTCAAAAAAGTCTAGATCAGCTAACTTATCCAGCTAAAGTTAGCGAATAAGTTAACCTAGATATTCAGCTGGATACATGCCCGGTTGTATATCCCCAAATAAAATTCTCTGGCTACTTTTAGCCTGACAACTTTAAACATATCTGGTTAGTTTTGGATTATCACTGGTTAGGTTTCAAGTTATCTAAGGGAGCTGGATAACTATACTTAACAAGCTATATTCAAAAAGTGTTTGTTCAGCACTGCGTATGTCTTGTAGCACTATAGAAATTTTTAGTAGTAGTAGTGGTGACTGTTAAAAAAAAAAAAAAAGTGATGCCTAGGCCTGGTGGCCAAATTCCATACCCCCACACAATATGTAGAAAAATGGGCCCTGTTGGACCAAGCTTCCTCCTCTCTTCCTGCCTGCCCACTCTCTGGGTCAGCAAAATCTGTAACCAATGCTCCCTTCTCTTCCTCCCATACTTCAACCCCCAACCCACCCGTAACCTTCATAAACCTCTCTTGTGCCAAGATTGCAATACGCTTGTACTGGAAGTGTGATCTACCATTGTTGCTATTCTGACAGCAATGCTGGTAGCTTACACTTCCGGCATTGCTGTCACAGCAACTCTGAAAGTTGCTGGGATTGTGGTACAAGCGTATCGCAATCTTGGCATAAGAAAGGTGTTTGTGAAACTACCGGGTGGATGGCAGGGTTAGGGTTGGGGTGGGAGGGAGGGAAGGCATTGCTTACAGATTTTGCCAAATCGGGGAGGAACTGTGGGGGGAGAGAACCACCCGTTGGACCCCTACCGGTTTTATAGGGGTGGGGGGTCTCAGCCCAGCAGGACTCAATTATTACATATTGCATGAGGATATGGGAATCGGGTCATCAGACCTATGTATCACCTTTTTTTCCCCACTGTCACTACAGAAACACTGCCACTACAGAAACAACCTTCATATCCCACCAATGAAGTCAGCATTAAGTAAAAGAGCTTTCTCCACAGCTGGTCCTAAACTCTGGAACACTCTCCCATCAGAACTCAGATCAGTACAATGCTCCACGACTTTTAAAAAAAGACTCAAGACTTGGTTATTCAACAAAGCTTTCCCATAACAACAAACTGCGGATTATCCCTGCCAATGATACTTTCCATGGTAACCCTCTAAAGAACTATTTAGATCATCTCTCGAAATCACATGAACTTTTGCAGTCTAATATCAAAACCCAACCTTATACCTATCAACTGTCTATCTAGCCTACATTAGGCACCGTAGCTTTTAATTATGTTATTAACCCCATATATCTTAATCCAAGTTATTTCAACCTGTTCATTGTAAGACATTTACTTGTCAATGTTATTGTTTAGAATGTGAACCGAATTGATCAGTAATTTTGTTTACTGGAAAGTCGGTATATAAAAATGCTAAATAAATAAATAAATACATTCTTTTGAATATAATGAGTTAAGTATAAAGTTGTCTGGGAATTAGCTAAAAACTTATTTGGCTAATCCCTAATATTGGAGTTAGCCAGATACGTTTCCCAGCTAACTCATTCTTGCCCCAGAACATACCCAAAATGCTCAGTTTTCATTCATCTAATTTTTAACCGGATAAGTACTGACGATATTGAAAACTTGACTTTTAGCCGGGTAACTTTTGAGTTATCTGGCAAAATGCCTTTAAATATAGCCTCACTATGTGCAGATGAGATTATATCTTTTGATGCGTATTGTTGTGCTATATTTAGTCCTGGAGGAATTCTGTGCTACTAAGGAATGCAGAATTTGTGCAGAATTCCCCCTTCCTATAGATTTCCCCCTTCACCTTGCAGAATCCAGACCACAACACTGCTCAGAGCACCACCGCAGGCAGGACTGTGGCAATAATAAATATTTGCGAGCTTTGCCGGAAGATCATGGAAGGCAGCATGCACAGGTCAGGCTAGCAGGAGGCAATACTATTCCTGAGACATTGGCATCAGAGCTATCACGAGGGGGGGGGGGGGAGAGAGAGAGAGAGAGAGAAGTCCTTGCTAAGTGAAAAAAGGCTTATACTGGATTGCACTGAAATGCAGAATGATAATTTACAAAAAATATTGTATTATGACAAATGTACAGAATTTAGAAATTGTGCGCACAGAATTTTTAAAATTTTTAGTGCAGAATTTTCAATTTTTTGGTGCAGAATTCCCTCCGGAGTATATATTTTAGAGGTTGCATAGACTGTATACAGACCCATTGTTGATGGATTAGGGCTTCTGTTAAGTAATGTTTACTACAATACTAGAAAGCTATGAAAATGTATTTTGTTTTGTTTAACTTTGTTGTACCACACCCTGAGCACCAGCAATGATGTGGCATGTTTTGAATATTTTAGATAAATACAAACCCAATCATTCAAAAATAATATACTGTTATCCTGTGACATGCCACAGATGCCCACCATAACATGGACATTTATGACTTATTAATTACTTCCTACCATTAAATCATAGATGTGTTTACTTTCTAGGCTATTAAACAGGAGACAGAGAAGTTTGCTCAGTCGAGGAAAAAACTGAAAACAGAAATTAAAGAGCTTCGTAAGACTGTGAGTGTGAAAAATAAGCTACAGGTGCTCAAAAGTTGTATAAAGCTGTAGGCTTCTGTTCAGTAAGGGTCCTTGGCACTGGATCTGCGCAGAGGGCAAAATTCTGCAGGATGGCACTTTCTTGTATAGATAGCATAAAGGAACTAAAGTGGTTAGCCCCATCTATCAGTCTGTGAAATTTTAAGGCAGCTCTAGAGCTTGGGAAAATCTTTTCTATCACATAATATGTCACTATATCCAAGTTAAATAGTTAAATTATACAGATTATATTACATAATTTTATTAATTACAATGTTAAACTATACTATATTATTTATTATCATTATGTTAAATTGTCATCCAGTTATATTGTTCCATATGTGCCACTGTTCTATGTAAAGCCCCTTATCTCTGTTGGGCAGTTTATCGTTATATGTAAACCGGAGTGATTTGTAGTCTCTATAAGAACCTCGGTATATAAAATTAAAAATAAATAAATAAATAAATACAATATCACATCCATAAGTATTACTATATAAGGATGTTATTGGCAAAGAACAACTATAGGCAAATAATTATCCTATTTAAAAGCATGCAACTGGCTGGCTGGATGGCTAAGTGGCAGTGCTGTGCACTGGCTGAACCTGGCTTCTGCTGCTTGGATTTCAATCACCACATTCAGGGTGAATGCATACTAAGCTTTGGAAGAAGCCTCTTTCTAGTGTTCCCTGACCAATGACTATCACTATAATAGCTGGGTTGTTGCTGCAATGGAGGGTTAGAAAAGTTAGGGGGAAAAAAACAAACAATCATTAGTTGTGAATGTCTCCATGGCCAGTAGTGGCTGGTTTTGATCGAGCTAAAAGTCCAAAATAGGATAATACTGCTGTGCCAAAAAGAGAGAGAAAAAAAGTGTAGCTAGTTCTCTAGACTGTCTGACACTGTAAGATTTTAATATTTAACCTTCCCAATAAGAGAATGCCTTTCTTCAATAAACAAATATAAATATTCATTCAAATGTTCATCTAGTGGCCAAAATCTCTTTACAAAGCTGAGAAATTCAGGTGGACTGCGTTCTATTGCTTTGTGACTCCCACAAATTAAACATCATTATGTTTAGTATAGCTAGTTCATTCTCACAGGACAAGCAGGATGGTAGTCCTCACATATGGGTGACATCATCAGGATGGAGCCCAATCATGGAACACTTTTGTCAAAGTTTCTAACACTTTGACTGGCACCACTGAGCATGCCCAGCATGGTACCAACCCTACATCCAGCAAGGGTCCCCTTTCAGTCTCTTTTTTTCCGCGCAGCTCTTGCCACGCGGAGTTAGGAGCTCTTCCACGGTTTCCTGACAGGAAAATATTCTTCAGGAAAAAGTTCAAGTTTTTCAAAGATTTTCACCCCGGCTGGGGTCCCCCTTGTATACTGTCGATACCAGTGTCCGTTCGGTAAGTTTTACTACCTTTTCGGTCAGTTACTGACAGATCCAACCTTTGGGCCGGAAGTCATCTAACTCGCCGTGGCTTAAATTTGACGACGATGATGGCGATGGGTTTTCGTAGGTGCCCAGACTGTCCGAGGACAATGTCCATCACCGACCCTCACCAGGTTTGTGTGTTGTGCTTGGGCCCTATCCATGATGTAGATTAGTGTAGATTACTGTGCCCAATTGACCCCTAAAGGGCGTCGGGCTCATTTGGAAAAAATGGTTTTATTCCATTCCAAACAGGTTTCTTCATCAGAAGCTTCGAAGTCATCGACACCGTCGCCAGCCAAGTCCCGTCACCGGTTGGATACCGATGACCCTCAACCCGCATCGAGGACTTCGGCTTCTGCTTCTTTGGCGCCAGACACCAGTAAGGGCGACCATAGGGAAAAGCATCGTCATCAGCATCGCAAAACCTTACCATCTGATCCGAGCGCACTGGTGGCCTCCACTTCCACTTCCAAAGAGCCACCAAGGAAGAAGGCCCGTGCCGAGGAGCCTCAAACCTTCTCAGTGCCGGGTTCACCGAGGCGTCCCTTGCCTTCGGGGGAGGCACCGACCGATACTCCACCTATACCGGTGGTTGTTCTGGCGGTGCCCATCCAGCCTCCCACTCCGGACCTGGTCTTAACAATGCCAGCGTTCCATGAGGAACTGAACCGGATGGTTCAGGAGGCAGTGGTGCAAGCTCTCCATGGACACCCGATTCCATCGGCACAGATACTAGCTCCAATTCTGATGCCGGATCCGATGCCACCGATGCATAACAGGATCGATGCCCTCATTGGTGCTTTGCCTTCGGCACCAAGGAAAACACCGTTACCTCCGAGTCCTTCGATGCCCATTCCCCTCTCTTCAGGTGAGGGTGAATCGCCGATGACAGACCCGATGCCAGGACCTTCTGGAGTGTTACCACCGACGAGGCCATCAAAGTCATCGAGTCTTTCAGGACCACTTTTGCCACTGATGCCCAATCGACCTCTATCGATGCTGACACCAGTGCTACCGGTACAGCCAACCGGGACCTTCGGTGCCCAAACCTCCTCCGGCCGGGGGAGGTCCATTTTTGACCTCTGGAGAACCATTAGGTGCTGGGGATCAGCCCTATCATCCTTGGTCTGATGACTCTTCTGATTCCCAAGACACGGGTGATAGTCCATCAGAGCCTTCTCCTCCCGAAGTCTCCGCCAGAGGACCTCTCTTTTATAAGTTTCATCAAAGAGATGTCGGAGTCTATACCATTCACTCTCCAGACTGACGAAGACTCCAGACATAAAATGTTAGAAGTCCTTCAGTTTGTTGATGCACAGAAGGACATAATGTCCATACCTGTCCATGAGGTCCTCCTTGACCTCCTTCAATGCAATTGGGAACATCCAGGAACAGTCCCCCTGGTAAACCGTAAAACTGATTCTACGTATTTGGTCCAAGCAGCACCCGGATTCCAGAAGGCTCAACTTTCTCACCGTACAGTGGTGGTCGAGTCCGCCTAGAAAAAAGCCAGAAGGCTAAGACCTCATTCGTCTACACCTCCAGGAAAAGAAAAGAAATTCCTTGACACTTTTGGGTGTAGGGTCTTCCATGGAGACATGGTAATCTCCCGTATTGCAGCTTACCAACTTTACATCTCGCAATACAACAGGAACCTGTTCAAACAGCTCCAAGATCTTTCTGACATCCTTCCTGACCAGTTCCAGGACTAGCTCAATGCCATTCTTAAGAAAGGTCTAGATGTTGATAAACATGAGGTGCGCTCCGCTTATGACATCTTTGACACAGCCACCAGAGTGGCAGGATGGGATAAGTGCTAGGAGGTGGGTCTAGCTTAAGTCTTCGGATCTGCATTCAGAGGTTCAAGAGAGGTTAGTTGACCTCCCCTGTACGGGAGATAACCTCTTCGGTGAGAAAATTCAGGAGACTGTTGCTCAACTTAAAGACCATAATGAGACGCTACACGGCTGGGCACATGGAGTTCTCCACTTCTTCTAAACACCCATTCCAAAAGGAGGCTAAACGAACCACCTTTAAGGCTCGCAGACACTACCCACCTCAGACTCAGTCTCGCCCGTCTAGACCATATCATAAGTCTCAACCTTGCCAGCCTAGGCCTCAGAAGACGCAGCCTTCTCCACAGCCTGGTCCTTCCTCTGGTTTTTGACTGCCTAATAGAGAGCAAATGTCCACCTCCGCCACTGCCGCAATTGCCAGTGGGCAGCTGTCTCTGCCACTTCATCAACATCTGGCACACGGTCACCACAGACCAGTGGGTCCTATCGGTAATAGCTCAAGGTTACCATCTCAACTTTTTGTCCATTCCGTCGGACTCCCTGCCTCATCCGACATGGAGTTCCGCCGACCACTCTCCACTTCTAGAGGAGGAAATAAGATCCCTTCTTCAAGCCAATGCCATAGAACAAGTTCCTTCTCCACAAAGGGGAAAAGGCTTCTACTCCCGATACTTCTTGATACCAAAAAAGTCCGGAGGCATTCGTCTGATATTAAATCTTCGGGCCTTGAACAAGTATTTAAGAAAGGAAAAGTTCAGGATGGTAACCTTGGGCTCTCTCTACTCCCTCTGATTCAACAGGGAGATTGGCTTTGCTCTCTGATCTAAAAGATGTGTATATGCACATAGCAATTACCCCGTCTCACAGAAAATACCTCCGATTCCTCGTCAGAAAGAAGCACTTCCAGTACCGAGGGCTTCCATCGGCCCCTCGTGTCTTCACAAAATGCCTGGCAGTAGTAGCCGCATACTTAAAGTTACTGGGCAGTCACGTCTATCCTTATCTAGACGACTGGTTACTGAGGACTCAGTCTGCGGAGGCAGTTCTTCAATCCCTCCATCTAACCTTGTGACTACTACTGAACTTGGGATTTCTAGTAAATTATCAAAAATCCAATCTGACTCCGTCCCAGTCTCTCTCCTTCATTGGAGTGGATCTCAACACTATCCAAGCAAAGGCTTTTCTTCCCAGGGACCGAGCTCATACGCTTGCAGTGCTTCGCACACTATACAGTCTCACCGAACCATGACTGCTCGTCGTGTTCTCGTCTTGCTGGGTCACATGGCGTCCTTGGTCCATGTTTCACTGATGGCTTGACTCGCCATGCGAGTAACGCAGTGGACATTAAAATTCCAGTGGTCTCAGGCCCACCATCCAGTGTCCAAAATTGTCCATGTCACCAGGCAGCTTCGTCTCTCACTAGCTTGGTGGGTCCAGGAATCCAATCTGCTCATAGGATTACCTTCCAAGCTTCAGAACCTCAGATTATTCTGACTACAGATGCTTCCACCCTGGGTTGGGGAGCACATGTCCACAACCTACGGACTCAAGGAACCTGGTCTGCAGCAGAAGCACGACATCAGATAAATTTTCTGGAGCTCAGGGCGATTAGATATGTCCTTCTTGCCTTCAAAGATTGCTTATCCAACAAGGCAATCCTAATCCAAATGGACAATCAAGTAGTGATGTGGTATATCAACAAGCAGGGTGGAACTGGCTCCTACCTACTCTGTCAGGAGGTAGTGCAGATCTGGGCTCTAGCTCTATGTCATTCCATGCTACTGAGAGCAACTTACCTGGAGGGCATGGACAATGTACTAGCAGACAAACTCAGTCGCACATTTCAACCCCACGACTGGTCCCTAAACCCTACGGTGGCGGAACGCATATTCCAGAAATGGGGATATCCAACGATAGATCTCTTTGCGTCGATCCACAATCACAAAGTGGACAACTTCTGCTCCCTACATTGCAGTCCCAGGAGTCCACCAAGGGATGCATTCGCTCTCTCTTGGACATCAGGCCTCCTGTATGCCTATCCCCCGCTTCCAATCATAAGCAAGACTCTCTTGAAGCTACGTCGAGACAAGAGTCTCATGATTCTCATAGCCCCATTCTGGCCGCGACAGGTGTGGGTTCCTATCCTTCGTGACCTCTCTGTCCACCCACAAATTCTCCTGGGCGCAGATCCGTCTCTGATCTCTCAGAATGCCAGGCATGTGCGACATCCGAACCTCCAGGCGATGGCGCTGACAGCTTGGATGTTGAAAGGCTAATTTTATGGCCTCTCAACCTCTCAGACTCTGTATCCCAGGTCTTAGTAGCTTCATGAAAGCCTTTTACTTGGAGGTCTTATCATTCTAAATGGAAACAGTTTTCATTGTGGTGCACATCAAAGGACTTGAATCCCTTTACCTGCCCCACAACGAAGTTTCTAGACTACCTTTGGCACCTCTCGGAGTCGGGTCTCCAAACTTCCTTCATTAGAGTACATGTCAGTGCGGTGGCCACCTTCCATAAAGGGTATAAGGGATGTCTCTATTTCAACGCAACCCTTAGTAGTGTTTCACCTCAAGTCCCCTCTCCTTGCCCCGGCCCCTGCTTGGGACCTTAATGTGGTGTTAGCACGACTTATGACACCTCCATTTGAGCCTCTGCACTCCTGCGAGTTATGGCATCTCACTTGGAAGGTGCTCTTCCTCCTTGCCTTGACTTCCACTCGCAGGATCAGTGAGCTACTTACCCCCCTTACACAAAATTCCTTCATGATCGGGTGATCCTTTGCACTCATCCAAAATTTTTGCCTAAAGTGGTCTCTGAGTTCCATTTAAATCAAACCATAGTTTTGCCTACTTTCTTTCCCAAACCCCACTCACATCCAGGTGAGCGGGCTCTATATTCCTTGGACTGCAAGCGTGCGCTAGCCTTTTATTTGGAACGCACTGCAGGCCATACGAAGTCCACGCAGCTATTTGTCTCCTTTGATAAAATTAAACTGGGAATCCCAGTGGGAAAGCAGACCTTGTCCTCCTGGCTGGTGGACTGTATTTCCTTCTGCTACCAACAAGCAGGCCTTCCGCTTCAGGGACGCGTTAAAGCGCACTCCATTAGAGCAATGGCAACGTCGGTGGTACACCTTCGGTCTGTACCTCTTGCTGACATCTGCAGGGCTGCTACATGGAGTTCTCTCCATACCTTTGCAGCTCATTATTGCCTGGACAAGACTATCTTGTCCAGGCAATTTATTCTCAGCTTAATACCCAACTTCCTTCCAACAGCCCGCTGGGAATTTCAGGCTGCCCTCTTCCAAAATCAGCCCTGTTGTGCTGTTGCACATCTTTGGGTGCTTTTGGTACATTGCTTGGGCATCCTCAGCTTGCTGTTCACCCATATGTGAGGACTACCATCCTGCTTGTCCTGTGAGAAAGCAGAGTTGCTTACCTGTAACAGGTGTTCTCACAGGACAGCAGGATGTAAGTCCTCACGAAACCCACCCGCCACCCCGCGGAGTTGGGTACGCTTGCGATTTATTTTATTTTTCACATGTACTTTTTACTAAACACGAGACTGAAGGGGACTGGATGCAGGGTTAGTGCCATGCTGGGCATGCTCAGTGGTGCCAGTCAAAGTTCTAGAAACTTTGACAAAAGTGTTCCATGATTGGGCTCCATCCTGATGATGTCACCCATATGTGAGGACTAACATCCTGCTGTCCTGTGAGAACACCTGTTAAAGGTAAGCAACTCTGATATCCTATGGAATGAACTGCCTGAAGAGCTTAGAGCTGGAAATGACCTACTTCACTTTAGAAACAATTTCAAATTCATCTGTTTGCCATGGCTTTTGCCAGAAGATAACATTGACTGCAGTATAGGGCCCTCTAAGCTTGGTTCTGCAGCCACTTTTATGTTTTGTTTCAGCTTTGTTTTAGTGTATTGTGTACCGATATGTTTAATTGTTTATTACACACACAAAATGTTTCAGATAGTATTTTCTGTTACTCCTGAAATTTGTGGATCAACACGATAGGTTTTCCCATGGTAGATCACACATTATAATTATCATCCCATTCACTAAAGAATGATAGTATCAAAGACTAGTCTAGCCCGGAAGGTCCCTGCTTCAATTCCTGGATCAGCTCTTCCACATGCTGGGTTGGCTGGGGATGCTGCACAAGGTGTTTACCGTCCAAAGCATCTTCTGTAAATTGACCTCCCCAGTGCAGAGGAAAGTACCTAAGTATAGTTTTTCCCATGGGGAAAGGGGTGGGGCAAAGTACTAGCAGGGAGTTTCTTTTAAACTCTGTGCATGATTCCTGGTGGGGAGAGTTTGCACCTGCAAATATTTAAATATTTAATATTTAAAAAGGGCTGCAGGGGTGATCTGGGAAACTATACACCAGTGAGTCTGACTTTAGTGCTGGGCAAAATTGTGGAAAATTTTCTAAATATCAAAATCACAGAACATATAGAAAGACATGGTTTAATGGAACAAAGTCAGCATGGCTTTACCCAAGGCAAATCTTGCTTCACAAATCTGCTTCGTTTTTTTGAAGGGGTTAATAAACGTGTGGATAAAGGTGAACCGGTAGATGTAGTGTATTTGGATTTTCAGAAGGTGTTTGACAAAGTCCCTAATGAGAGGCTTCTAAGAAAACTAAAAAGTCATGGGATAGGAGGCCATGTCCTTTCGTGGATTACAAACTGGTTAAAAGACAGGAAACAGAAAGTAGGATTAAATGGTCAATTTTCACAGTGGAAAGAAGTAAACAATGAAGTGCCTCAGGGATCTGTACTTGGACTGGTACTTTTCAACATATTTATAAATGATCTGGAAAGGAATACGATGAGTGATGCTACTATTTTTACCTAACTTGTTCACCTATTATATTCACTGTAGAAACCCTGATGTAACTTTGTCTACCTGTTATGATTATTGTAAACCATTGTGATGGCAAAACCGAATGACGATATACAAAACATGTTAAATAAATAAACATATTAGGAGCTACTACCCAGGAACAAGATCTAGGTGTCATAGTGGATTGAATTTTGTTGGCTCAGTGTGCTGCAGCAGTCACAAAAGCAAACAGAATGTTAGGAATTATTAGGAATGGAATAGTGACTAAAACGGAAAATGTCTTAATGCCTCTGTATCACTCCATGGTGAGACCAGGCCTTGAGTACTGTGTACAGTTCTGGTTTCCGCATCTCAAAAAAGATATAGTTGCACTGGAGAAGATACAGAGAAGAGAGACCAAAATGATAAAGGGGATAGAACGGCTGCCCTATGAGGAAAGGCTAAAGAGATTAGGACTGTCAGCTTGGAGAAGAGACGGCTGAGGGGGGATATAATAAAGGTCTATAAAATCATGAAAGGACTTGAATGAGTAAATGTGAATCAATTTTTTACTCTTTCGGATAATAGAAGGACTAGGGGGCACTCCATGAACGTTGCAAGTAGCACATTTAAGACTAATCAGAGAAAATCCCTTTTCACTCAATGAACAATGAAGCTCTGGAATTTGTTACATGAGGATGTGGTTAGGGCAGTTAGTGTAGCTGGGTTTAAAAAAGGTTTGGATAAGTTCTTGGAGAAGGAGTGCATTAACTGCTATTAATCAAATTGACTTAGGGAATGACCTCTGCTATTACTGGCATCAGTAGCATGGGATCTACTTAATGTTTCGGTACTTGCCAGGTACTTGTAACTTGGATTGGCCACTGTTGGAAACAGAATGCTGAGTTGATGGACCCTTAGTCTAACCCAGTATGGCAACTTCTTATATTCCTAAACTCTGTGGGTACTTTTGTATCATACTCTCAGCCTCTGCCAGGCCAGTTTCCTTTTGAAAATGTGCTTGCAAACCCTGTAGGCTGTCCAAACATTGCTCCATTCCATCTCGTCCTGGTACACCAGTCCAGCCATTACAAGTGGGTTATCTCCCTCTACCAGCGGATGGAGGCAGATTAAACTGATTTCTACTATGACATCACAGCCACTGTTTAAGGATGTTGCTAGCAGCAGAGAACCAGTATTTCCTGCCTCTAGCAGATGGTAGGGCAAGCAGCCTCTGGAATTGGTGTGCACTCCTCCAGGGCACAGTGTATGTCCAGGGCTGAAGCGCAGGTGCTGGCACTTGCTGATATTTGTAGAGTGGCCACTTGGTCCTCACTGCACATTTTTGAGGAGCATTATCAGCTGGACATCATGGCAAGGAAGGATACGGCGTTCAGGGCAGGGGACTTTAGGGAAGCCTTCACTTCCTCCTGCCTGGTAAATGAAGCTTTGGTACTTTGCACTTGTCATAGCTGCACTGCTGTAGCAGGACACGATGGAAGGAGAAATTTCCTTACCTGTTAATTTCCTTTCCATTAGTCCTGCTACACCAGTTCAAAACCTCCTGGGAAGCAAAGATCTGGGGGTTTTTCAGGATGTCTACGGTGGTTGGTTAGAATGATTCTTCTTTTTCCCTTTCATGTGTTCCAGTTCCTTCCCTGTTGTTTTTTGTAGGGAAACAACTTCTCAAAATTTGGGTGCAAGAATTAATTACTCTTCATTGATGGGGTGTGATCTGAAGCTTTGACAGAAGGATACTGGATCTCTCCTACTAGCACCACCCCTAAGTAGTGGCTATGATGTTACAGCAGAAATCAGTTTACTCTGCTTCCATCTGTTGGTAGGGAGAGATAACCCACTTATCAAGGCTGGACTAGTGTAGCAGGACTAATGTAAAGGAGATTAACAAGTAAGGAAATTTATCCTTAATACACCAGAAAGTAGACATTATATCTATACTATTTACTTGAAGCAGCTGTTTCTTCCTCATATTGTTTCGTCATCCAGATTCAGGCAATGATGCGTGAGAATGAATTACTGCCTGACATTGAGAAACTGGACCAGCAGGAATTCAACTTGGACACAGAGGAGCAAGAGAAACTGCAGGCAGAGAGCGAGCAAGAAGTTGCAAGGGTAATGAGAAAAGCACTTAGAATGTGAAAGATTAGCCATGCCATCAGTAGAAGGGAGGTAGCAAGTGAGAGCTTTTAATAAAGAAGCATGCAAGAAACATCTGGAATATGTTGATTTAAGAATCGCTTAATCTGTCAGGTCAGTTGAATATGGCCTCAACTAAGCACTGGTATTATGATGCTGCAAGACACTCTGTATCAAGGCATTATACTCAGAGTAATATTTTGAAATAACTGATGTGTCTACCAAGAACAGAAAAAACATCTCATAATAAATGTTTCAGTTTTCCTTACAAAATGAAGTACAAATGGATAGATTGTAATGATCTCCAAAGAGACTAGAATTTCCATACAAAGCAAACCAAAAACCAGGACCTGAATATTACCAATTTTTGACCTTGTCTTGCAATAACTCACTAATCGACAATGCATCAGCAAGCCAGACGGTGTGTTATGCTGTGCACGGGTCACCCGGACAACTCTATCATGTGCGGGTCAAACAAGAAATTTTTAAAGTCTTTTTGAATTGCAAATACTTTTGGCAAACACAAATGTTCAAGGGTCATGTTAATTGTGATCTAAGCCCAACAGCGGCTGTTTCGCATATAACTTCATCAGGAGCACTATGATCACATTATAAATTCCAATCGAAACCACTACTACTGACTTCATTAATGCATTTGACATTAAAAAAAGGTCAAATTTGTTAAAATAAAGTCAATATAAAAATTGAAAAATAATACTTATAGCAGACATTGTACCACTGAAGAGGGACGGACTTGTCTCACAGCGGTTTCACAAAGAGGAACATCGGGAATGGCCATCTTGTTATATAGACTCTGAACTTACAAATCATGTGATGACGTATGCTCACGTAACCAATAAGAAAAACCAATATTTCAATCTAAATCAATACATGAACCTTCAAATAGAATACTTCACAATAACAGCTCTAAATCGTCTCTTAGCGAGAAGTCTCTTCATATCCTATTGGCAGACAATATTATCTCGAGCCCAGCTAAATGTTTTGACTAAGTAATGGTCCGATATTAGGTTCCGCTCCTCCTTTGCTCATTCCGAGTCCTCCGGACCCTCCAGCTCCTGTGGTTCTCCAGATGACACCTTGCTTCATCATTGGAGTCTCATCTCAGCTGGATTCTCTTCCTGTGTTTCCGAGTCCTCTTGACCTTCCAGCTCCTGTGGTTCTCCAGATGACACCGGCCTCGTCATTGGAGTTTCTTCTCAGCTGGATTCCCTTCCTGCGCTTGTCTCGCTCTCCGCGTGGTCCGTGACCAACCTCTTCAGGTTGTGTAGGGTACGCAGTGGGACAGGGTGGTCTGCGGCCAACCCATTGGGTCCTCCCGTGTAGGTGGGCTGTGTAGGGCGCCCTGAGAGACAGTGCCAATATCTGAACCTTCCCAGCTTCTCGTCTCGTCCAAGAGACTTCCAAGTTCCTCATCCACTTCCAGAGTCTTCTCGTCCATGTCTTGAGTCTTCTGTGTCACAAGGCCTCCGTCTGCCCTCATCCTCAGTCCGGCCTGCTGCTTCTTGCCGATACCTAGCGGCAGGTCTGAAAGGGCTGGGAATGGTCGGAGGACTGTTCAAATACCAACATAGTGTAGTTGGCTTCCAGAAGCATGCAGGTCCAGCAGAGAGTCAGACTTTGTCTTCGCCCATGCTGGGACACGCCTTGCCAACCCTCGGTGCTGTCTTGGATTCGTCTGGGATCGTGCCGAGGCCCAAGGGCACACATTCCCCTCAAGCTGGGATCGCTCGCCTAGCAGTTCCCTAACATAACAGAATGCAAGGCCTTCCAAGGCCTCCCTAACATAACAAGATCACAATTAACAAGACCATTAACCCTTGAACATTTGTGTTTTCCAACAGTTTTATTTGCAATTCAAAAAGACTAAAAATTTCTTGTTTGATCCACACATGATGGAGCTGTCTGGGTGGCCCGTGCACAGCCATTTTTTAAGATGGCGCTGGTCATTCATTGCTCCTACCATGAGACAGGGGCTGGCCAATGGCACCGATAGCCCCTGTCACATGGTAAGGGCAAGGGGCCACCAGCACCATTTTGTTTACTGGTAACCGACGGCCCGAGAGCGGGAGATCGCTCCCGGGACTACCACTGGACCACCAGACACTTTAGGCAAGTTTTGGGGGGTGGGAGGGTGGGGGATTGTAAATAATTAAATCTGAAGGATCGGGATGGGGGTTTTTTTTTCAGATTGGGACAGCTGAAAAAAAAGGTCAGAACCGCGGGAAATGAAATTTCCCATGGTTCTACGAAAGCAAAACCAGAAAACGATTGCCGGTACAATATACATCTCTAGTTCTTTTTGCTTTTATTTTTTCAGCCACCACCTTTGAGAACCAGATCAGTTTTTTTTCCTCTTACATTTCTTATATTTGTAATAGCTTCTTTTAATTTGTCCCACTGCTGTTCCACCTCACCCATTTTCTCCCAGTCTTCTAGTTCTTCCACCAGGAACATCCCTAATTCGACAAAGTCCATATTTTTGAAATTCAAAATTTGGGTCTTTGTGCGACTTCTCTGTATCTTATTTACAATGTCAAACAATACCATCTGATGGATCACTGGTGCTCAGGTAGGCACTTACTCAGACATTAAAAACATTATCCCTATTTGGGAGCATCAGGTAGAGTATCACACCCTCCTTCATGGGTTTCATTATCATTTGTTTCAGCAGAGCCCTTGAAGGGCATCTACTATCTCCTTACTTCTTGCATATTCCACAGAAGGGATATTCCAATCTACATCCAGCAGATTAAAATCTCCAGCAAGCAACATGTCTCCCTTCTTTCCCACCTTTTGGATGTCTTCCACCAGGTCACTGTCCAGCTCTACTGTCTTAATCAGAGGCGTGTAGACTACACCGATATAAATGGAAGCATCATCTTGGTTTTTTTTAGGACATCCCATAATGCTTTTCTCTTATCCCATATCCCTTGCATTTTAATTGCTGGGATATTATTTTTGACATAAAGCACTAATCCTCCCCCTTTCCTTCCTCTGTGTCTTTCCTTAAGTTATAGCCTGGGATGGCCACATCCCGATCATGGGACTCTGTGAACCATGTCTCTGTAATAGCAACGATGTCCAAGTCCGCTTCCACCATTACAGCTTGCAGGTCTGGGATTTTATTGCCTTCCAGCTTCTCTCCCTCAGCTTGCTGCTCTACTTGGACATCCTATTCTGCTGATTTTTCTTAATTTCTTCAGCCATTTCTTAGAGTTGTCAGGGGTGATATTCCTATTTTCTTCTGCCACCCCTGTCCTCTAGTTTAAATGCCTTATGGCAAATGATTTGAATTTTTCATATAGGATCCTTTTTCTGCCACAGACTGATGGATGTATGTCATCTTTGACATAGAACCTTTTACATGGGCCCAGTCCCCAATATAGCCAAAACGTACTTTCTTACACCAGATTTTGAGCCATGCATTGAAGTTATCTATATGGTAGGGATGTGCATTCGGATTGACCGCATATGGAAAACGCAACTCAAATTTTTTTTTTTACTTAAAAAAAAGATGGGGCGTATACGAGCAGATTTCCGACATAAATGAACATAGATATGTCGGATACGGCGAATCGCCATGCGCGCGCTTTCTCGCCGCCATTACCTGCGACTCGAGCTCGGAGCCCCGGATTACCTGAAAATGGCGGCGCCCCTGCGGTAACCATGCCAACCTGTCTGACCCTGTCCTGTGAGTTTCAGTGACTCACAGGAAAGGGTGGGACAGGTCGGCATGGATACCGGAACGCAGCGAATCTGCGTTCACCTTTTCAGAGAAGCACTGAATGCAGCGAATCGCGCTGTCATTCCGTGCTTCTCTGAGGATTTCCTGACGAGCCAGCAGCACTATAAAAGCAGCAGCAGCACGAGGACTGACGGACATTTTCAGCGATTCAGTGGGGAGGTGGGATCGGGATCGTGCAGGGTGGGCTTAGGCAGGCTGAGGCAGAGAAGATAGCAGAACCCGATTTGATAGACAACACAGAACAGAACCAGATTTGATAGACAACACAGAACAGATTCTTTGTTAGGGAAAAAAAAAAAAGAACATTCTTATTGAGTGAGTCTGTACATTTTATCCTGGGCAGTGCCAGGCAGGGCTGGCAGTACTCTGCCTCATATTTGCTATTTTTAAACAGACTTAAAAGCATTCTCCTTGAGTGGTTCAGTGCTGGCTGGGCAGCAGTTCCAGGGCTGGGAGTACTCTGCCTCATATCTACTTTAGTTCTATGTGCACTGCAGTGCACACAGACAGACACATTCCGTGCATTGCCAGGCAGACAGTGAGGCAGTGGGCATTGTAAACAGAGTGAACATTGCCCTTCAGCAAGTCTGTTACATTTGCTATTTTTAAACAGACTTAAAAGCATTCTCCTTGAGTGGTTCAGTGCTGGGTGGGCACTGGGCAGCAGTTCCAAGGCTGGGAATACCCTGCCTCATATATACTTTAGTTCTATGTGCACTGCAGTGCACACAGACAGACACATTCCGTGCATTGCCAGGCAGACAGTGAGGCAGTGGGCATTGTAAACAGAGTGAACATTGCCCTTCAGCGAGTCTGTTACATTTGCTATTTTTAAACAGACTTAAAAGCATTCTCCTTGAGTGGTTCAGTGCTGGGTGGGCACTGGGCAGCAGTTCCAGGGCTGGGAATACCCTGCCTCATATATACTTTAGTTCTATGTGCACTGCAGTGCACACAGACAGACACATTCCGTGCATTGCCAGGCAGGCAGTGAGGCAGTGGGCATTGTAAACAGAGTGAACATTGCCCTTCAGCGAGTCTGTTACATTTGCTATTTTTAAACAGACTTAAAAGCATTCTCCTTGAGTGGTTCAGTGCTGGGTGGGCAGTGCCAGGGCTGGCACTGGCAGTACTCTGCCTCATATCTACTGAAAAGGAAGCTTGTTCTCTGTGCACTCACTGCACACACACAGACACATTCCGTGCATTGCCAGGCAGGCAGTGAGGCAGTGGGCATTGTAAACAGAGTGAACATTGCCCTTCAGCGAGTCTGTTACATTTGCTATTTTTAAACAGACTTAAAAGCATTCTCCTTGAGTGGTTCAGTGCTGGGTGGGCAGCAGTTCCAGGGCTGGGAGTACCCTGCCTCATATCTACTGAAAAGGAAGCTTGTTCTCTGTGCACTCACTGCACACACACAGACAGACACATTCCGTGCATTGCCAGGCAGGCAGTGAGGCAGTGGGCATTGTAAACAGAGTGAACATTGCCCTTCAGCGAGTCTGTTACATTTGCTATTTTTAAACAGACTTAAAAGCATTCTCCTTGAGTGGTTCAGTGCTGGGTGGGCAGCAGTTCCAGGGCTGGGAGTACCCTGCCTCATATCTACTGAAAAGGAAGCTTGTTCTCTGTGCACTCACTGCACACACACAGACAGACACATTCCGTGCATTGCCAGGCAGGCAGTGAGGCAGTGGGCATTGTAAACAGAGTGAAGATTGGCCTTCAGCGAGTCTGTTCAATCTGCTATTTTTAAACAGACTTAACCGCATTGTCCTTGAGTGGTTCAGTGCTGGGTGGGCAGCAGTTCCAGGGCTGGGAGTACCCTGCCTCATATCTACTGAAAAGGAAGCTTGTTCTCTGTGCACTCACTGCACACACACAGACAGACACATTCCGTGCATTGCCAGGCAGGCAGTGAGGCAGTGGGCATTGTAAACAGAGTGAAGATTGGCCTTCAGCGAGTCTGTTCAATCTGCTATTTTTAAACAGACTTAACCGCATTGTCCTTGAGTGGTTCAGTGCTGGGTGGGCAGCAGTTCCAGGGCTGGGAGTACCCTGCCTCATATCTACTGAAAAGGAAGCTTGTTCTCTGTGCACTCACTGCACACACACAGACAGACACATTCCGTGCATTGCCAGGCAGGCAGTGAGGCAGTGGGCATTGTAAACAGAGTGAAGATTGGCCTTCAGCGAGTCTGTTCAATCTGCTATTTTTAAACAGACTTAACCGCATTGTCCTTGAGTGGTTCAGTGCTGGGTGGGCAGCAGTTCCAGGGCTGGGAGTACCCTGCCTCATATCTACTGAAAAGGAAGCTTGTTCTCTGTGCACTCACTGCACACACACAGACAGACACATTCCGTGCATTGCCAGGCAGGCAGTGAGGCAGTGGGCATTGTAAACAGAGTGAACATTGCCCTTCAGCGAGTCTGTTACATTTGCTATTTTTAAACAGACTTAAAAGCATTCTCCTTGAGTGGTTCAGTGCTGGGTGGGCAGCAGTTCCAGGGCTGGGAGTACCCTGCCTCATATCTACTGAAAAGGAAGCTTGTTCTCTGTGCACTCACTGCACACACACAGACAGACACATTCCGTGCATTGCCAGGCAGGCAGTGAGGCAGTGGGCATTGTAAACAGAGTGAACATTGCCCTTCAGCGAGTCTGTTACATTTGCTATTTTTAAACAGACTTAAAAGCATTCTCCTTGAGTGGTTCAGTGCTGGGTGGGCAGCAGTTCCAGGGCTGGGAGTACCCTGCCTCATATCTACTGAAAAGGAAGCTTGTTCTCTGTGCACTCACTGCACACACACAGACAGACACATTCCGTGCATTGCCAGGCAGGCAGTGAGGCAGTGGGCATTGTAAACAGAGTGAACATTGCCCTTCAGCGAGTCTGTTACATTTGCTATTTTTAAACAGACTTAAAAGCATTCTCCTTGAGTGGTTCAGTGCTGGGTGGGCAGCAGTTCCAGGGCTGGGAGTACCCTGCCTCATATCTACTGAAAAGGAAGCTTGTTCTCTGTGCACTCACTGCACACACACAGACAGACACATTCCGTGCATTGCCAGGCAGGCAGTGAGGCAGTGGGCATTGTAAACAGAGTGAAGATTGGCCTTCAGCGAGTCTGTTCAATCTGCTATTTTTAAACAGACTTAACCGCATTGTCCTTGACTTGGTCCGTTCATTTTGTTATTTTAAACAGACTGAGCATTCTTCTTGAGTGGGTCTGTTAATTTAGTTATTTTAAACTGACCGAACATTATTATTGTGGGACAGTGGGCAGTGTTACCACTAGTACTCATTGACATTAAATCCATAATGTCAGGGAAAGGGAGATGCAAGCGACTTAGTGGGAATGGCAGCGGAGGCACCGCAAAAGACACCAGCGCAACACCACCAGTACAGGTAAAAAGGCAACTGTCGCAATCAAACGTCTTTGTAGGGGATGGCAGTTCCATGGCAAAAAAAAAGAAATCAGACCATGAAACTTTGCAATCGCCAGCACCTGTTTCTGGCACTGTAGTTTTGGAGGAGAGTGAAGAGGAGGCAGAGTCTAGCCAGACAAAAGTTACACACCCAAGAGCAGCCAGGGGACAGAAGTGTCCTGCAAAACTTTGCGGTGACAAGGTAGCGCTGGCACTGTTAGCTTCTGATTCAGAAGAAGAATCTTCTTGGATGGGATTCTCATCAGAAACGGAAGATGTTATACCTGAGCAATCTTCGGTAGAATTGTCAGTTAGTCCTGTTTTAGCCTCCACCTCCAGAAATCTGCGGCAGGGGAGACATTCCACTGATATCGAGGAGGAGGAAGAGCTGTCAGAAGGGAGACAGAGGGTGACTGTTGCCCCCGCTGGCATTGCTTCGCCGGGTGCAGTGGGTGCACCACCCACACCCAGTAGTACCTCAACTCCAGTGCCACCATCCACCCCCAGGGCGGGAAAGAGAGGAGGATCACAAAAGAAATCTGCGATCTGGGCACATTTTAAAGTGACAGAAGACCCGCGTTATGCTCGGTGTAATTACTGTGCCAGGGATATTAGCAGAGGCAAGCAACTGGGACATCTGTCAAATTTTGGCATGGAGTATCATGTTAAGAGGCAACACCCAACAAGATTACTGCCATCTGGGGATGGTAGCATTTTCCGTCAGGGGACCCCTTCCCCTTCCAACCAGGGTGCAGTGGTAGGAAAGCAGCAGAGTCAGCCCACGCCCTCATACCCTTCTAGCAGTCAGGCGGCAGGCCAGAAACCCACTGACATGTGGGAGAAGCGACAATGCACCATGGAGGAAATGGGGTGGAGTGCGGTAACGCTATCCCGGGGTAGGAGGCAGGCAGCCGCAAAAGTAGTAACCAGGAGCATTGGGGAAATGATTGCCCTTGATGACCAGCCCCTGCAGTTAGTTGAGAATGTGGGTTTCAAACGTTTCTTGAAGGTCGTACTTCCAAATTACAAAGTCCCCTCCAGAACCACATTTAGTAGAAAGGTCATCCCCAGCCTGTACAAGCACTGTGTCAGTCGCGTGCAAGCACTGCTAGGTAAGGCAGACGGAAGAGTGCATTTCACCTGCGATATCTGGACCGCCATGAATGCTGCACACTCTTACCTCTCTCTGACAGCACACTGGTGGGACATGGCAGAGGCAGGGGCAGCCAGCAGCTCTATTACTGAACAAGCATCAGGGTGGAGGTGGGCTTTACTGAACACCCACCTGACGGACCATGCCCATACCGCTGCCAATATTCTAGCATGCATCAGAAAGATGCTGGCGAGCTGGAAAGTACACCAGCGAGACAGTAAAACGCGGGCAGGCTTTTTTGTCACAGACAACGGTGCAAACATGGTTAAGGCAATAAGCGATGGGCGGTTTAAGAACATCCGATGTTTTGCACACACTCTGCATCTGGTAGTGAAGTCAGGTTTGGGCTTGGAGTCCAAGGACAAGGAGACTGAATACCTGCGTAGGTTAATACAGAAGTGCAGGAACATAGCAGCACACTTCCACAGAAGTGTCAGGGCGGGGCAGGTTCTCCGAGAAAATCAGACTGCTTTGGATATGCCCAAGAAGCGTCTCATTCAAGACGTTCCCACCCGGTGGAATTCCACCTTTATGATGCTGGAGAGGTTATTGGAGCTGCAGACACCCCTTCATGAACTTTCTGGTACAATAGACATAGGTGTACAGAATCCCCTAGGGCATCACGATTGGTTAGTCATGAGTCAGCTGGTAAAAATCCTGCAGCCCTTCAAGGACGTCACGGAGGAGCTGAGTTCCAGAAGTTCCACCTTGGCTGACATCATCCCTATAGTGAAATTCCTGGATGACCATTTGGAAGGCATTAAACGGCAAGAGGGAATGACTGCTGAGGTGCTGCAGTGTGTGGACGTTTTGCAGCAGCAGGTGAAAGACAGATTAAGGCCTTTAACAGAGGACAGCACATACATGCTCGCCTCTGTCTGTGATCCCCGTGTGAAAGGTAAAATCGCCCTACAGACCAATTGTCTGTCATTTGTGAAGGAGCTGTTGTTAGCACAGGTCCGTGAACAGGAGCACCATAGGCGGAGACAGATTAGGCTTGAAGCACAGGTGGAAACATCAGGCACGTCACAGAGTTGTGCTGCTGCTATCCCTGGCAGGAGAAGGACTGTGTCAGTGACAGATACTATTACTAGTGCCTCTACCTCAACGTCAGAACGCCCAAGGCATGTTGGCCATAAAGATACATCAGTAGTGCAACAGGCGAGAGAGAAAGTAACTGGATTGAGTGACTCTCAGCCCTCCCAAGCACAGGAGGAGACAGCAGCAGAGCTGTCAGTGAAACGGTATCTCTCAGAGCCGATAGAGAATACGCAGACAGATCCGCTGGCATATTGGGCACACAAGTCCACTGTCTGGCCACACCTAGCCAAAGTGGCTGAAGGATATCTGTCATGTCCACCAACAAGTGTGCCCAGTGAACGTGTTTTTTCAATGACAGGGGATATCATGAGCCCTCACCGCTCAAGGCTTTCACCGGTCTTGATGGAAATGCTAGTGTTTTTGAAAGTAAACCTGCCAGTGCTTGGCTTTCCCGATTTTCCTTGTGAATGGCAAGATAAATAAAAGCTATTGAAAGGAGCCTTGCAGCAGTTCCAATTGCCTCCTATGCTCAAGATAATGTAAGCAGTAAGCACTGCAGCACATGTTCTTGACATGAATCGCTGTGTCTGACCGGCATCTACTGTGCAGCCCTAGTGTTCCCACAAGTGTTTTAACTCCGTTGCTGTTCCTGCCTGTACCTCCAGGCCTTGTGTCCCTAGCTGGGCAGTTCCATTTTGTTATTTTAAACAGACTGAGCATTGTCCTTCAGAGTGGGTCTGTTGATATTGCTATTTTAAACAGACTGAGCATTGACCTTCAGAGTGGGTCCGTTAATTTTCTTATTTTAACCAGACTGAGCTTTCTTCTTCAAGGCCGAAGTGGAGAAGGGTTCCATGTGAACAGCAGTTCAACATGGGTCAGCCGGTCCTAACAGATAGGCGAGCGCCGTTCGGAAGGGACGGGCGATGGCCTCCGTCGTCCTCGGCCGATCGAAAGGGAGTCGGGTTCAGATCCACGAACCCGGAGTGGTGGAGAATCGGCGCTGGGCTCTTCCCTCTTCACTCGCCGTTACTGAGGGAATCCTGGTTAGTTTCTTTTCCTACGCTGCTTGTGTCCCTAGCTGGGATTGACATCTGTCCTCAAATGATGTGCCTGTTCATCCAGACCTTGTGTTCCCACGCGTATTCTTATTTCTGAGAGATTTTCCGATTCCTTTGTCATCAGCTAAAGTGCATAAGATGCGTTGATGAATAGTTTTGAAGATGACACATATGGCTTTATAGATGATACGGAAGTGGACGGGTAGCCAATGTAACTCTTTCAGAATGGGAGATATGTGGTCTCTCTTTCTTGCGCCTGTTAGTAATCGGGCTGCTGAATTTTGAACCATCTGTAGTGGTTTGGAATAGGATGAGGGCAGACCTAGCAATAGGGAACTGCAGTAGTCTAATTTCGCAAAAATGACTGCTTGGATGATCGTTCTGAAGTCTTGAGCATGGAAAAGAGGTCTTATCCTCTTCCGAACCTGGAGTTTATAGAAGCAGTCTTTGGTTGTTTTGTTGATATGTGCCTTGAAGTTTAGCCGGTTGTCTATTATCACTCCTAAGTCTGTAACTTGTGTGGTAGGTAGGTTGGTGGGAAGAGTAGTGTTGGAGATATTGTTTTCAGGAGAGATGAGTAGGATTTCTGTCTTGGATGAGTTTAAGATGAGGTGTAGGTTGTTTACTACTTGTTTGATTTTCTGGTGGCATGTTTCCCAGTAGTCAAGAGTTTTAGAGTATGTGTCTTTGATATGGATGATGATTTCAATATCATCTGCGTAAAGGAAGTACTTTAGATTGAGGTCGGTAAGAAGTTGGCAGAGAGGAAGAAGATAGATATTAAATAGGGTCGGAGATAATCAAGAACCTTGAGGGACTCCTATGACAGAGTCAAATCTTGAGGATTCCTTGTTTTGGAGTTTAACTTTGTAACCTCTGTTATCGAGAAACGTTTTGAACCAGGATCGGACGGTGCCGCTGATTCCTATGGACGAAAGCTGGTTTAGGAGGATGGCGTGGTTGACCGTGTCGAACGCTGCGGAAAGGTCTAACAAGATCAATAGGAAAGAGTTTCCTTTGTCGAGGCCCATTAAGATATAATATTATATCTTACAGTTGTGGTTTGGATCATATTCTTTAGGTCAAGACGGTTGTCTATAATTACTCCCAGGTCTCTCACTTGGTTGTGGGTGAGAAGGTGTTTGTGATGGATCTGAGATGGGAGGTTTTCTTGCTTGTAGGAAATGAAGAGGAGTTTAGTTTTAGAGGCATTGAGGACCAGGTTTAGACTGTTGAGGAGATTAGTGGTGGCTTCGGCTTGTAAGCTGTTGTTCCAAAGTGCGATGGCTTTCTTAATAGATTCTGTTATGGGAATAAGAATCTGAACATCGTCTGCATAGATGTAGTGAATGAGGTTAAGACTACTTAACAGTTGGCAAAGGGGAAGGAGGAAACGGCGGGGGTAACGGCAAAGCTGCTGCCAGGGGGGGCTATAACACGCGCCGCCGGAGCGGCGGGCCACCTGCCCCCCCTGGGCCTTCCCAGCCGACACGGAGCCGGTTGCGGCGCTCCGCCGCGGAGGAAATGCGCCCTGCGGCCGTCCGGGAGGCGTTCCCCGCCCCCCCCCGCGAAAGGGGTGGGGGATGCGCCGAAAGCCCCCCCGGTCCCACCGAACCCGCCGCCGGGTTGAATCCTCCAGGCGGACTGCACGCACCCCACCCGTTTACCTCTTAACGGTTTCCCGCCCTTTTGAACTCGCTCTTGAAAGTTGTTTTCAACTTTCCCTTACGTACTTATTGATTTTACTGCTTTACTTTATTTTTTTTATTCCTGGACGGGGCCGGGGCCGTCCGGGAGGCGTTCCCCGCCCCCCCGCGAAAGGGGTGGGGGATGCGCCGAAACCACCCCCGGTCCCACCGAACCCGCCGGGTTGAATCCTCCAGGCGGACTGCACGCACCCCACCCGTTTACCTCTTAACGGTTTCCCGCCCTTTTGAACTCGCTCTTGAAAGTTGTTTTCAACTTTCCCTTACGTACTTATTGATTTTACTGCTTTACTTTATTTTTTTATTCCTGGACGGGGCCGGGGCCGTCCGGGAGGCGTTCCCCGCCCCCCCCGCGAAAGGGGTGGGGGATGCGCCGAAACCACCCCCGGTCCCACCGAACCCGCCGGGTTCAATCCTCCAGGTGGACTGCACGCACCTCACCCGTTTAACTCTTAACGGTTTCCCGCCCTTTTGAACTCGCTCTTGAAAGTTGTTTTCAACTTTCCCTTACGTACTTATTGATTTTACTGCTTTACTTTATTTTATTTATTCCTGGACGGGGCCGGGGCCGTCCGGGAGGCGTTCCCCGCCCCCCCGCGAAAGGGGTGGGGGATGCGCCGAAACCACCCCCGGTCCCACCGAACCCGCCGCCGGGTTGAATCCTCCAGGCGGACTGCACGCACCCCACCCGTTTACCTCTTAACGGTTTCCCGCCCTTTTGAACTCGCTCTTGAAAGTTGTTTTCAACTTTCCCTTACGTACTTATTGATTTTACTGCTTTACTTTATTTTTTTATTCCTGGACGGGGCCGGGGCCGTCTGGGAGGCGTTCCCCGCCCCCCCGCGAAAGGGGTGGGGGATGCGCCGAAACCACCCCCGGTCCCACCGAACCCGCCGGGTTCAATCCTCCAGGTGGACTGCACGCACCTCACCCGTTTAACTCTTAACGGTTTCCCGCCCTTTTGAACTCGCTCTTGAAAGTTGTTTTCAACTTTCCCTTACGTACTTATTGATTTTACTGCTTTACTTTATTTTATTTATTCCTGGACGGGGCCGGGGCCGTCTGGGAGGCGTTCCCCGCCCCCCCGCGAAAGGGGTGGGGGATGCGCCGAAACCACCCCCGGTCCCACCGAACCCGCCGCCGGGTTGAATCCTCCAGGCGGACTGCACGCACCCCACCCGTTTACCTCTTAACGGTTTCCCGCCCTTTTGAACTCGCTCTTGAAAGTTGTTTTCAACTTTCCCTTACGTACTTATTGATTTTACTGCTTTACTTTATTTTTTTATTCCTGGACGGGGCCGGGGCCGTCTGGGAGGCGTTCCCCGCCCCCCCCGCGAAAGGGGTGGGGGATGCGCCGAAACCACCCCCGGTCCCACCGAACCCGCCGGGTTCAATCCTCCAGGTGGACTGCACGCACCTCACCCGTTTAACTCTTAACGGTTTCCCGCCCTTTTGAACTCGCTCTTGAAAGTTGTTTTCAACTTTCCCTTACGTACTTATTGATTTTATATATTTACTTTATTTTTTTATTCCTGGACGGGGCCGGGGCCGCGGACTGCACGCACCTCACCCGTTTAACTCTTAACGGTTTCCCGCCCTTTTGAACTCGCTCTTGAAAGTTGTTTTCAACTTTCCCTTACGTACTTATTGATTTTATATATTTACTTTATTTTTTTATTCCTGGACGGGGCCGGGGCCGCGGACTGCACGCACCTCACCCGTTTAACTCTTAACGGTTTCCCGCCCTTTTGAACTCGCTCTTGAAAGTTGTTTTCAACTTTCCCTTACGTACTTATTGATTTTACTGCTTTACTTTATTTTTTTTATTCCTGGACGGGGCCGGGGCCGTCTGGGAGGCGTTCCCCGCCCCCCCGCGAAAGGGGTGGGGGATGTGCCGAAACCACCCCCGGTCCCACCGAACCCGCCGCCGGGTTCAATCCTCCAGGTGGACTGCACGCACCTCACCCGTTTAACTCTTAACGGTTTCCCGCCCTTTTGAACTCGCTCTTGAAAGTTGTTTTCAACTTTCCCTTACGTACTTATTGATTTTATTTATTTATTTTATTTATTTATACCGGCATTGCATCCGCTGTAGGCTTCCCTGGTCGGTCTTGTGCATTTGAATAAACGGAGAGGAATTTGTAGGTCGATAATGGTGTGTTGGTGAATGATTTTTTATATCAAGGTGATGGATTTGTAAATGACTCTGAACTGAATTGGTAACCAGTGGAGGTCTTTTAGGACTGGGGAAATGTGGCCTCCTTTCCTAGTGTTTGTTAGTAGACGGGCTGCTGCGTTTTCAACCATTTGGAGTGGTTTCGTGTATGAGGAAGGGAGTCCAAGTAATGTAGAGTTGCAGTAGTAGAAAATGAGGGCTTGGAGGATGGTTCTGAAGTGTTTGGCGTGGAAGAGTGGTCTTATCCTTTTTTAAACTTGCAGTTTATAGAAGCAGTCTTTGGTGGTTTTATTGGGGGGCCACTACCGGCCTAACACCGTCCGCCGGCTGATCCTCCATCAGAAGGACTTGGGCCCCCGAGCGGCGCTGGGGAGCCGGTCTTCCGTATGCCACATTTCCCGCGCCCGCCGGACAGGCGGGGATTCGGCGCTGGGCTCTTCCCTCTTCACTCGCCGTTACTGAGGGAATCCTGGTTAGTTTCTTTTCCTCCACAGCTTGTGTCCCTAGGTGGACCCTGCGGGTCGGTACGGCAAGAGCGGTATTCAAACAGCAAGCAATGGGGTATGAAAATACAGACCCCTGTGTACTTACTTGGTATAGGTTTTGCTAGGAGTAAGAATTTGTTGAGGATAATGTCAGTTTCTTAATAAGATCTCATGCTTTGACTGTTGAGGAGATTAGTGATGGCTTGTAAGCTGTTGTTCCAAAGTGCGATGGCTTTGTTAATAGATTCTGTTATGGGAATAAGAATCTGAACATCGTCTGCATAGATGTAGTGAATGAGGTTGACTACTTAACAGTTGGCAAAGGGGAAGGAGGAAACGGCGGGGGAAACGGCGAAGCTGCTGCCGGGGGGGGGGGGGGGGGCAATAACACGCGCCGGAAATGGTATTTAACCTTAGATGGAGTTTACCACCCACTTTGGCCTGCATTCCCAAACAAACAGACTACGAGAAAACCCGGTCCCGGAGCGCCGGGGGCCGCTACCGGCCTAACACCGTCCGCGGGCTGAGGCTTGATGAGAAGGACTTGGGGCCCCGAGCGGCGCCAGAGAGGCGATCTTCCGTACGCCACATTTCCCGCGCCCGCCGGACGAGCGGGGATTCGGCGCTGGGCTCTTCCCTCTTCACTCGCCGTTACGGAGGGAATCATGGTTAGTTTCTTTTCCTCCGCGGCTTGTGTCCATAGGTGGGATTGACCTCTGTCCTAGAATGATGTGCCTCTTCATCCAGGCCTAGTGTTCCTACTGGTGTTTTAAGTCCATTGCTGTGCCTGCCTGTTCATCCAGACCTTGTGTTCCCACACGTATTATTATTTCTGAGAGATCTTCCAATTCCTTTGTCATTTTCTGAAGTGCATAAGTAGGGTAGCTAAATGAGGAGAATATTGGAGGGGCGAAGTCCATATTGAAAGCTGAGTAGCTTTACTTATCTAGTGAAAGTTTGAAGGATCAGGGAAGGCTTGTAAGAATAGCCAAGTTTGTTAATAGATTCTGTTATGGGAATAAGAATCTGAACATCGTCTGCATAGATGTAGTGAATGAGGTTAAGACAAGTTAACAGTTGCCAAAGGGGAAGGAGGAAACGCCGGGAGGGGGGGCTATAACACGCGCCGCTGGAGCAGCGGGCCACCTGCCCCCCCTGGGCCTTCCCAGCCGAACCGTAGCCGGTCGCGGCGCACCGCCGCAGAGGAAATGCGCCCTGCGGGGGCCGGGGCCGTCCGGGAGGCGTTCCCCGCCCCTCCCCCACCCCCCGCGAAAGGGGTGGGGGTGGGGGATCCGCCGAAACCCCGGTCCGACCGAACCCGCCGGGTTGAATCCTGCGGGCGGACTGCACGGACCCCACCCATTTACCTCTTTACAATTTCACGCCCTCTTGAACTCCCTCTTCAAAGTTGTTTTCAACTTTCCCTTGCGGTACTTACTTATTTATTTTATTTATTTAAGGTTTTTTATACCGGCATTCATGAAATCGTTCACATGATGTCGCTTTACAGAAAACAGGGGTGCAAAGAAAACAACCTATAACATAAATACACGTGGTGAAGAGATGCAGTTACAATTAACTGGGGCTATGAACTGGGAGTGTAAGAAATAAAGAGGGATAGAGGAGGTTAATTATATACATGTGTAGAATATAAAAATATACAAGAGTACATTACAAATATGGCGTCCAATATATACAGCTTCTGAGCTGAGAATTTATTGATGGTGTGTGTTAGGTGCAGTTCGGGAAGGCTTGCCTGAAAAGCCATGTCTTGAGTCTTTTCCGAAAGGTTAGGAGGCAAGGTTCATTTCTGAGATCTGGGGGGATGGAGTTCCATAACGGTGGACCTGCTGTGGAAAGGGCTCAATCTCTAAAGGTGCTGTGATAAGTGGTTTTGGAGGGTGGAACAAGGAGGCATCCTCTGTAGGCTTCCCTGGTCGGTCTTGTGCATTTGTATAAACGGAGAGGAATTTGTAGGTCGATTATGGTGTGTTGGTGAAAGATTTTGTATATCAAGGTGATGGATTTGTAAATGACTCTGAACTGAATTGGTAACCAGTGGAGGTCTTTTAGGACTGGGGAAATGTGGTCTCTTTTCCTAGTGTTTGTTAGTAGACGGGCTGCTGCGTTTTGAACCATTTGGAGTGGTTTTGTGTATGAGGAAGGGAGTCCAAGAAATGTAGAGTTGCAGTAGTCTAATTTGGAGAAAATGAGGGCTTGGAGGATCCTGGTTAGTGTCTTTTCCTCCGCGGCTTGTGTCCCTAGCTGTGATTGAACTCTGTCCTCGAATGATGTGCCTCTTCATCCAGGCCTTGTGTCCCTAGCTGGGATCGACCTCTGTGCTCGACTGCTGCGCCTCTTCATCCCGGCCTTGTGTTCCCACAGGTGTTTTAACTCAGTTGCTGTACCCATTCTTCCGGGCCTTGTGTTCCCACAGGTGTTTTAACTCAGTGGCGGTGCCTGTTCATCCAGGCCTTGTGTTCCCACAGGTGTTTTAACTCAGTGGCTGTGCCTGTTCATCCAGGCCTTGTGTTCCCACAAGTGTTTTAACCTGGTTGCTGTGCCTGTTCATGCAGGCCTTGTGTCCCTAGCTGGAATTGACCTCTGTCCTCGAATGATGTACCTGTTCATCCAGGCCTTGTGTTCCCACACGTATTCTTATTTGTGAGAGATCCTAGGCTCCAATTCGTTTGTCATCAGCTGAAGTGCGTAAGTACAGTCTGAATTCACTAGACGCCAACGGAATTCACTAGACGCCAACGATATTCACTGGACGCCAATGTAAACACCGGGTACACACAACTCTAGGGGTGGACCCGTTCCAGGGAGTCCTTCCCTGAACAAGCATGAGGGTGGAGGTGGGCTTTACTGCACACCCACCTGACGGACCATGCCCATACCGCTGCCAATATTCTAGCATGCATCAGAAAGATGCTGGCGAGCTACCAGTGTTTTAACCTAGTTCCTGTGCCTGTTCATGCAGGCCTTGTGTCCCTAGCTGGGATTGACCTCTGTCCTCGAATGAAGTGCCTGTTCATCCAGGCCTTGTGTTCCTACTGCTGTTTTAACTCCATTGCTGTGCCTGCCTGTTCATCCAGACCTTGTATTCCCACACGTATTCTTATTTCTGAGAGATCCTCCAATTCCTTTGTCATCTGCTGAAGTGCGTAAGTACCGTCTGAATTCACTAGACGCCAACGGAATTCACTAGACGCCAACGATATTCACTGGACGCCAATGTAAACACCGGGTACACACAACTCTAGGGGTGGACCCTTTCCAGGGAGTACTTCCCTGCACAAAGGAAAGGGAACTCTCTCCTGGGCCAATTGATAAGAAAACCACAATTCTGCAGCCAAAAATAGGCTGGAAATCCTTCCCCCATTGACTTTAATGGGCGACATATGTACATATACCCAACTCATTAGATTTTTTTTATGTCCATATTGGCCGCAAGTGGGACCCACTTTCGGACATAAGAAATATGAACATAAAATTTTGCTCTGCACATCCCTACTATATGGCTTAGCCTCTCCTTCCCCTTTGCATGAATAGGTAACACTTCTGAAAAGGCAATAGTCTTTGCCATGTGCCTAATCTGGTAATCTCTGTGTTCTGCTCGGATTCTGTTTCTAGCAAGGTTGATGGTTCCCAGATGGATGATAATGCCAACTTCAGAGTACATCATTTCTTCATTGATTGCATTGACTATCTGATTTGCATTTCTACAAGCTGATGATCCTGGAAGGCTATAGTGTTCCCCTTGGAAAGAATTCCCAAATTAGTGCCTCTGATGAATGAGTCTCCCAGCACAATGAGCTTTTTCCTTATGGTTTTTGGTTGTGTTATGAAATTTCTATGCGCCTTGAGTTTCTTCTTTTCTTTCAAATATCAAGTCAGTATCCATTGCTAAGCTTCCTCATTTTTAACAGTTGAGATTATCAGTGAACAAAATATTCTGTCGCCTTCACTTACTTTGAGTTTATCTAATCCGCTGAACCATTAGGGGGTTTTTTTTCCCCCTTACTTTTACAAAACTACAAAAGCAGTCTAGATTCCACACTTTTTTTCTTAAGCTAAATCTTCCCCCTCCAAAAACTAAAGACACACAATAATGCAATTGAATACAACTCTTATCCTTGGCTCTAAAATAATTTAAACAGCAAAAGGTTCACTTAGTAGATTTGGAAGCCTTCTAAATCGAGGAATATCTATAGACAAAAAGAACAAAGAATGTGACCTGAGTCCTAAGCTGCACCTGAGGAAAGGACAATGGGGCTTTTTGCTCTTGTACAGAGTTGATATGGAGACAGACTATATTTTGGGAATGTGCTTGAATAAAAGTGCTGCACGGTTCATTTAACTCACCTTCTTTTGGCAAAGCTCCATTTTTCCTTCTTCCTGAAACAATTGTCACAATTACACATACCTGCAGTAATGTATATACAATATGGGCAACTCTTAGCTACCTTTCTTAAAGCAGCAATGCTTTCCTAGAAACAGCCAAACAAAATGCAAAAAAATGTTTTTCAATACATCTTTTCTCTGATTTTTTTTTTTTTTAACAGTACCGTGTTTTTCTTTTCCTTGTCAGTCTTGCTACTAAGGGCTGGAGTTGCAAAGTTTCCTTCTCTCTGCCCCCCCCCCCCCCCCCCCCCGTATTAGTAGGAGAAGCATAAAGAGCTAATTTAGTCTTGTATGAGAGAGAAAATACAGTTATATGCACAAGGTCAGCGCGGCGTGGCTTGCTTTGAAGGAATACTTTCACAAAAATCATTCTTATAAGCAATCATTCTGCTACTTTTGAGAAACATGGGCCTGAAAGACTTAATTGGAATACTTAGCTAGGGAGATGAAAGTTCAGCGAATGCTTGATGCAGATTTCACCAAAGTTGCTTTTTCCCCCCCGCTCAATTTCAAAAGGTGAGAAAGGAGATTGAAACGAATAATCTAGCAAAGTGCTACTTGCGTGAGGTTATCAAGCAGGAATGTTGGAACTCAATGACTGTAAAAGGACGTGCAATCAAGGTAACGAGCACTTTTACTTTATTTCACATCTTTGAAATCAGGATTAGCCAATCACAGAGGGAGATTTACTAAACCACGATAGTTTATCATGCAAGAGGCCAAAATATCATAGGGGAAGCATCCCTGCGATATTTGGCCCCTCCCCAAAAAACTATGGAGGCTGTACCTCAGCGCGATTTTTTTTTATCATGGCAGAAACACTTGACATAAAAAATCACGCCACTGTACAGGGCGGTGACCCCCACCTCGGCTGGGGTCACCATCAATTAAATGACCCAAAGCCCTAAATTCTATACACACACCCAAAATTAGTTAAAAAAAAACAACCCAAAAACCCACACCTAGGGGTCTTTGGAGACTCCCACTACATCCCTGGCCACCTTCTGAGGTAACTTTGGCCCCCAAAAGAAAAATAATGTAGGAGATCACACAGTGACAACCCAATCCCTTCCCCCACCCCTCCCCCTTGTTTAAGAAAAGATTCCCTTTGGCTTTAGTCCCCCTTCCCCATCTCTCCTCTAAATAAGTTAATATCTATGGGGTCTAGGGTTCCCCCAACCCCATGGCGGACTACCCCCCCCCCACTGCAGAATCCCCCCAATACCTGTTAACAAAGTCATCGGTAGTCAGTGGGGACCTGGAGCCCCTCCTAGTTCTAAGCCCATCAAGAAGAAGAGAGCTGATTCTTGCTTTATCTGAGACAGCTCATTGCTTTCTCATTTACATTTATTGAAGGCCTTCCACACAGGCTATGAAGTGAAGAACTACCCCCTGAAGGAGCGCACACAGAAAGAGTTAGCAAAAATTGAGAGAGCCCTGAAGCTCAAGAAGATTGAAATAGTTGATCTTAAGGTAAGAGTGATTTTTATTCCATCATGGAATATCCTCTCCTTCCCTTGCCCCTCCTTTATTCTCCCTTGACTCTGTTATAAATTGTAATGTTATAACTACTTTATATAATATTATCATTATATATCTATTTATATTTTATAAATTGTTTTGTTGTTGTTGCATTTAACCGTTTTTAATGTAAAGTTTTCTCAGTTGTTTTTCTTACTGTTTTATGTAAAACGCAATTGCGGATTTTGTTCTATGTACACCGACGTGATATCTCTGATGAGCGGCGGTATATAAAAACCAATAAATAAATAAATAAATAAATAAATAAATAAATGGATGCTGGTGCCACCAAAGCCCCGAAGGCGCTTGAGAAGAACCAAAATTTAGAATTTATTGCTTATTAAATATCAGAGATGAGTGTTGAGCATTGATTGAACACAGTAGAGTGAGCATAACTCTGGTGAGTAGTAACAAGGTCCTGTTCTTCTTTACTGCTCGACACTCTGTGCCAGACATGGGATTTTTCATTATGATTTTAACTGATTTCATACCTCCTGAGATACTTGATGTCTTGCTAGAAAGTAGGAACATTTGTTCTCACAGGACAAGCAGGATGGTTGTCCTCACAAATGGGTGACATCGAGGATGGAGCCCACCACGGAAAACTTCTGTCAAAGTTTAAACAGAACTTTGACTGGCCCCTACTGGGCATGCCCAGCAAGGCACTGACCCTGCAGCCAGCAGGGGTCTCCCTTCAGTCTTCTTTTTTCCGCGCAGCAGTTGCCACACGGTGAAAGGAGCTCTCTTACCACGTTCCTGACAGGAATTCGGTATTTTTCTTTCCGAAGAAAATTTGCCCCTCAGGGGTCTCCCTTCGACAAATTTTTGTCACCTCCGCGGAAACCGGTAAGTTTTTTGCCTTTTTTCTTCGACTACCGTCGAATTTGGCCCTTGAGGCCTGTTGGCAATTACCGAGCCCGCGACTAAATTTGGCCTTAAGCCATGGCGACGGGGTTCCGTCGATGCCCGGATTGTACCCGGACTATGTCAATCACTGACCCCCATAGGGTTTGTGTTTTGTGTTTGGGAAGTGAGCATGATGTCCTGACTTGCACCAAATGTGCCCTAATGACACCTAAGGGTCGCAAAGCCAGGATGGAGAAGATGGGGCTCCTCTTCCATGCACCCACCCCAACGCCATCGATAGCATCGACGTCATCGGAACCGGCACCGTCGAAGTTGCACCACCATCGTCAACCCTCCGGTGACCGTCCACCATCGATGACTTCTCGGCCGTCGACTCCTGTCCCCTCCCCGGATGGGCGAGGAGACCGGAAGGACAAGCATCGCCATCGACGGCACAAGTCTCGGCCTGTCGAGGATCCACAGTCATCGACCTCTGAACAAGCCGAGCCACCGACTAAGAGGCCTCGATCAGACTTGGCACCGTCCACGTCTCGTTCGCAGGCATCGAGGAAACCCTCACCCTCTCGGGGTGTGGGAGCCGTGATCCCACCGGTTACGGTGGTCCCTCCGGCTCTGCCTCAGCCTCCCTCTCCCGTCGAGCCGGGTATTGTTACCCCTGGTCTCCGGGCAGAACTGGACCGGCTGGTCCAGGAGGCCATCGAGAAAGCGATGCAAAAATTCCAACCTCCATTGGCACCGTCTCCGGCACCGATTCCGGCACCGCCACCGGCATCGACCCCGGCACCGACTCCGCCACCGAGGAAGGAACCGACCACCGAACCTTTGGTGGAAGCGCTGGCACCGCTACTACAACGTATGGAGGCACTTGTACATGCCCTTCCATCGATGATTCCAGTAGCACCGACAGCGCCATCGTCTCCGACTGGATTTTCATCGGCGGGAGAAACACCGTTCCTGATTCCCCCTTCTGGGGTGGTCCCATCGGTGCCTTCTCGAATATCTCCACCGATTTATCCTTTGACTCCATCGGTTCCAAGACCGGCACCGACTCCATCGGCAGCACCGAAACCCTCGATGCCGTTCCCAGTACCGATTGTACCACCGGTTCCTCCAAGGTTTCCTTCGATGCCTTTGGATCCTCAACCTGGTCCATCGGGGCTTCAACCCCCAAGTGATCCCTATGATACCTGGGGTGATGATACATCTTCTGACACAGATTTACCATCACCGCCTTCTCCTACAGAGAGTAGAAAAAGATCTCCTCCAGAGGATCTCTCCTTTATTAATTTTGTAAAGGAGATGTCCGAAATTGTACCTTTTCAGCTGCAATCTGAGACCGATGACAGACACCAGATGATGGAACTGCTTCAATTTTTGGATGCTCCAAAAATCATCGCTTCCATCCCCATTCACCAGGTGTTTCTCGATCTCTTAAAGAAAAACTGGGAATCTCCTTCATCTGTATCACCAGTTAACAAGAAGGCTGACTCCACATACCTCGTCCAGTCAGCACCAGGCTTTCAAAAGCCTCAACTGGATCATCGCTCTGTTGTGGTTGAGTCCGCACAAAGAAAGGCCAAGCGTCTAAAGCCACACTCCTCCACTCCGCCGGTCAAGGACAATAAATTCCTGGACAGTGTGGGACGGTAAGTGTACCATGGAGCTATGCTGATTTCTCGCATAGCCTCATATCAACTCTACATGACGCAATATAACAGAGCCATCCTTAAACAGATGCAAGATTTTGCTGACACATTACCTGACCAATACCAGCCACAGCTTCAGGCCCTTCTTAACAAAGGGTTTGAAGCAGGGAAGCACGAGATCAGAACGGCTTATGACATCTTTGATGCCTCCACAAAGGTTTCAGCTACTGCCATTTCGGCCAGACGTTGGGCTTGGTTAAAATCATCCAACCTTCGCCCAGAAGTCCAGGATCGTTTAGCGGATTTACCCTGCTTAGGGGACAATTTGTTTGGGGAACAAATTCAGCAAATTGTAGCTGAATTAAAAGATCACCACGAGACGTTGAAACAACTTTCTTCTGTTCCGTCTGAGGTTTCCTCCAAACAACCACTTAAGAAGGACTCTAAGAAGTCGTTCTTTCGGCCACGCCGTTACTACCCTCCATCGGCCAGGCCTCGTCCAGCTCGATCCTCTACTAGGCCTCAGCTGCGTCAGCCTAGGAAACAAAGGCCTACTGTAGCCCCTCCACCTGGGCCTGGGGCTGGCCTTTGACTCCCTTGTAGGGAACACATGCCAAACCCCTCTTCCAGACATTCCTGTAGGAGGTCGACTGTACCATTTTCTACAACCTTGGTTGCAGATCACCTCAGATCAGTGGGTGCTAACAATTATCGCACAGGGTTACCACCTCAACTTCATAACTCTTCCGGCAGACTCCCCGCCTCTTCAAGCGTGGAGTCTATCCACCCATTTGGCTCAATTACAACAGGAAGTGTCTCTTCTTCTGCAATCAAATGCTATAGAACCCGTTCCTCCCTCTCAACGAGGCAAGGGATTCTATTCCAGATACTTCCTAATACCAAAGAAATCAGGGGGACTACGTCCCATTTTGGACCTTCGAGCCCTCAACAAATACCTTCAAAAAGAGAAGTTCAAAATGGTAACCCTAGGCGCACTGCTCCCTCTGCTACAAAGAGGGGATTGGCTGTGCTCTCTCGACCTCAAGGACGCTTATACCCACATTGCGATCACACAATCCCATCGCAAATATCTGCGGTTTCTCGTAGGCCACGACCATTATCAATACCGTGTCCTACCTTTCGGTCTGGCTTCTGCCCCACGAGTCTTTACCAAATGTCTCGTAGTGGTAGCAGCATTCTTAAGGAAGGAAGGTGTCCACGTCTACCCCTACCTGGATGATTGGCTAATCAGGGCCTCCACCCAACAGATAGCTCAATCCTCCCTAAAATTGACAATTCAAACACTCCTTTCCTTAGGGTTTCTTGTCAATTACGAGAAATCTTGCTTAGTCCCGTCTCAAACCTTATTCTTCATTGGAGCAGACTTGGACACCTTACAGGCAAAGGCTTACCTTCCACTTCAGAGGGTCCACACCCTAATGTCCCTGGCTCGCCAGCTCCAGTCTCAGAACACTGCCACGGCTCGCCAGTTCCTCATTCTCCTAGACACATGGCATCCTCGGTTCAAGTCACTCCCATGACCCGACTAGCCATGAGAGTAACACAATGGACTCTACGACACCAATGGATTCAAGCTTTTCAGCCTCTGTCCTCCATAGTCACAGTCACACAAGCGCTGCGCCTATCCTTAACCTGGTGGACGACTCAGGTCAACCTCCTTCAGGGCTTACCTTTTCTTCCACCGGATCCGCAAGTAATCCTAACCACCGACGCTTCTCACATCGGTTGGGGAGCCCATGTGGACGACTTTCAAACCCAAGGGTTATGGTCCAAAGAGGAAGCCGAACACCAGATAAATTTCCTGGAACTTCGAGCAATCCGCTATGCGCTCCGCACTTTCAAAGATCATCTCTTTCATCAGATAATCTTAATCCAGACGGACAACCAAGTGGCCATGTGGTACATAAACAAGCAGGGAGGCACAGGCTCCTTCCTTCTGTGTCAGGAAGCTGCGCAGATCTGGGCGGAAGCCCTCTCCCACTCCATGTACCTCAGGGCCACTTACCTGCCGGGAGTAGACAATGTATTGGCAGACCAGCTGAGCCGAGTCTTCCACCCACACGAGTGGTCACTCGATCCTCTGGTAGCGACCTCTCTGTTTCACAAGTGGGGTTCTCCCCGCATAGACCTCTTTGCGTCCCCTCAGAACCACAAAGTGCACGATTACTGCTCTCTCATTCGGAGCCAGCACTCTCGGCCGAGGGATGCATTCTCCCTCAAGTGGACAACCGGTCTGCTCTATGCATTCCCTCCACTCCCTCTTGTGTCAAGGACTCTCGTGAAGCTACGCCAGGACGGAGGAACCATGATCCTGATAGCACTTTACTGGCCACGCCAAGTATGGTTTCCAATACTCCAGGATCTCTCCATCCGCAGGCACATTCCTCTGGGAATGGACCCGCATCTGCTCACTCAAAACGACGGATGCCTCCTCCATCCCAACCTCCAAGCCTTGTCCCTGACGGCATGGATGTTGAAAGGTTAGTCCTTCAACCATTTAACCTTTCAGATTCCGTTTCTCGAGTCCTGATAGCTTCACGAAAGCCTTCCACAAGAAAGTCTTACTCATACAAATGGAAAAGGTACACATCATGGTGCACTTCTCAGTCCCTTGATCCCCTTTCCTGTCCAATCTCCAAATTCTTGGACTATTTATGGCATCTCTCTGAATCAGGTCTTAAACCTCTTCTATCAGAATGCATGTCAGTGCGGTAGCCGCCTTCCATAAGGGTATTGGGGGTAATCCTATTTCAGTACAACCCCTAGTAACACGCTTTCTTAAGGGCTTACTCCATCTAAAGCCACCCTTGCGTCCTCCGGCCCCATCCTGGGACCTTAACCTGGTTCTTGGTCGTCTCATGAAACCTCCTTTCGAACCTCTGCACTCCTGTGACTTGAAATATCTCACTTGGAAAGTGTTATTCCTTTTGGCTGTTACTTCAGCTCGCAGGGTTAGTGAATTACAGGCCCTAGTTACCTATCCGCCTTACACTAAGCTCCTGCAGGACCGGGCGGTACTCCGCACTCACCCTAAATTTTTACCTAAGGTAGTTTCGGAGTTTCATATCAATCAATCTATCGTACTACCTATCTTTTTTCCCAGGCCCCACTCCAACTCTGGAGAGCAGACCCTGCATATCCTAGACTGTAAACGGGCTCTAGCTTTTTACCTAGACCGTACAGTTTCCCACAGGAAGAGCACTCAATTATTCGTCTCTTTCCATCCTAATAAGTTGGGACAACCTGTGGGTAAGCAGGCTCTTTCTTCCTGGTTGGCGGACTGCATTTCTTTTTGCTATGAGCAAGCTGGCATTCCTTTTCAAGACCGTGTTAAAGCACACTCTGTGAGGGCCATGGCGACGTCAGTGGCACACCTTCGATCGGTGCCGCTTCCGGACATCTGCAAAGCTGCAACCTGGACTTCTCTCCATACTTTTGCAGCCCATTATTGTTTGGACAAGGCTGGAAGACAGGACTCCATCTTCGGCCAGTCTGTCTTGCGTAACCTTTTTCCAACCTGATGTACCAACACCCTTCCACCTACCCGGTAGGGTGCGGATGCCCTTTCCCAAATTTCTCCTCAGTTGTTGTGCCTGCTGCACACCGTTGGGTACATTTGGTGCAAGTCGGGACATCCTCAGCTCGGTACTCACCCATTTGTGAGGACAACCATCCTGCTTGTCCTGTGAGAAAGCAAATGTTGCTTACCTGATGTAACAGGTGTTCTCACAGGACAGCAGGATGTTAGTCCTCCCGAAACCCGCCCGCCTCCCCGCGGTGTTGGGTTCGTTTTATTTTTACTTTCTAGGCACTGCCTGTAGCTTTGAAAATCAGACTGAAGGGAGACCCCTGCTGGCTGCAGGGTCAGTGCCTTGCTGGGCATGCCCAGTAGGGGCCAGTCAAAGTTCTGTTTAAACTTTGACAGAAGTTTTCCGTGGTGGGCTCCATCCTCGATGTCACCCATTTGTGAGGACTAACATCCTGCTGTCCTGTGAGAACACCTGTTACATCAGGTAAGCAACATTTGCTTTATCTTTACATTTCCATTGAAATAGAAATTAACAAGATGATGTTCAAAAGATCTAGGCATCAAGCCTAAAATGTTAGGCACCTAGATATGTCGGAACTGAAAAGTTTCCCTATCTGAATTCCTAAAAGTTGGGCAGATCAGGAAAGGGTCAGGTCGGCGGAACAAATTAGGCACTCATCTTTGATTTCCAGCATGTGACGCCTAAGGTTAGGAAAGTGAATAGCAGATGCCTGTTTTCCGCACAAGTAGGTTCATAAAAGTATCAAGGAATATGTATGGCAGCACAGAGATATGTACTGATTTGTTTTGGAGAACCTTGAAAGAAAGTATAGTATGGGGTCAATTTCCAGGAATTAGATACAGTGAGGTCAATATTCAAAGCCATTTAAATGGATAACTCACAAGTTATCGATCTAAATGGCAAGTGTGACGCGAGGAGTAGTCACCCGCCCCAACACCAGGCCTGAGCAATCAGCAGCAGCCTGGACACCTCGCAACCAGACGGGTCCCGGGAACCGTCCCTCACCGCTCGAGTCTCAGGGTGTCTGTGGGGCTGATTTCTGGAGTTAGTGTGAGCAATTTTAAGTTATAGGTCTTAGGATCTTCAGGAGGTGGAACACCCTCTATTTCTATTACCAGAATCTCCTCTGCACATAAATCGGATACATCTCACAATAAGGCAGGAGGGATTCTTATTCCTAGCCTGATTAATCTTGTGAGTCATGAGTTCCACATCAATCTCAGTTAGTAAGCCCGGCTCTATGCAGAAGACTGGATTCTAATATTTTCTGCTTCACCTTGTCTTTGACAACCATGGGGGAAACTCCCTTTTAACTCCAAACAAAACCTGGAACTGGACTTTCGTCTCCTTGTCACAGTTCTGGCAATGTTCTCCTCTGTCTCCCAAAAACCCTTGTACCATTCTAGTCCTCAATAATGACTCCATGTCAAGCCACAATTCAGTTCCCCAGTAACAACTAACACTCAAGCATTGCAGTAACAGTTTGAAACTGGAACTTAGACAGGCTTAAGAGAGCTCAACCTTTAAGTTTTCAAGTAGATACAAACATAAGCATATAAGTACTGCTTATAGTCGTACCACTCCTGGGCTGGCTTGCACAGATTAAAAGGATTCCATGCCAGAGTTTCCAAATGATTGACTAGGATAACTCTTAAAACCTGGTGTTCTAACTGATATATGGGCTGATTCAGTAAAGTCCACGGGAGAGCGGACGAACGCCCACTCTCCTGGCGCGCGCACAGGCCACTCGCCTGTGCGCGCAATTCTATATTTAAATTAGGTGGTGCGGTAGAAACGGGCAAAAGGAGGCGCTAGGGACACTAGCGTGTCCCTAGCGCCTCCTTTTGACCCGGAGCAGGCAGCTGTCAGCGGGTTTGACAGCCGACGCTCAATTTTGCAGGTGTCGGTTCTCGAGCCCGCTGACAGCCACGGGCTCAGAAACCGTATGCCGGCAAAATTGAGCGTCCGGTTTTCGGCCCGACAGCCGCCAGCCCATTTTAAATTTTTTTTTCTTTTTTTTTTTTACTTTTTTTACTCTTCGGGACCTCCGACTTAATATCACCATGATATTAAGTCGGAGGGTGCACAGAAAAGCAGTTTTTACTGCTTTTCTGTGCTCTTTCCCGGTGCCGGCAGAAACTAGCGCCTACCTTTGGGTAGGCGCTAATTTCTTAAAGTAAAATGTGTGGCTTGGCTGCACATTTTACTTTCTGTATCGCGTGGGAATGACTAATAGAGCCATCAACATGCATTTGCATGTTGCGGGCGCTATTAGGTGCTGCGGGTTGGATGCGCGTTTTCCGCCCCTTACTGAATAAGGGGTAAGGGAAAACGCGCGTCCAAGGGCAGGTTAACAGTGCGTTCCGTCGGAGCGCACTGTACTGTATCGGCCTGAGAGTCTGTAGTACCAGTTTCAGACAATAAATGAGTACATTTCAACTTAAAGGTTCAGGGTTTCTAAACACTACGGTTTTCCCAAAAGTATACAGGAACAGAACTTAATAAGTTTGGTTCAAAAGTACTAGACTTTCACTACATGGCTTCACCATTTCCAACGTTAGAGCTTCAAAACACAAATTAACTAATTAACCCCCATGCAAGCTGCTCCAGCACCAGTTAGGGTAATTTCAGCCTACTATCCCTGGGTGTATACAGCTCAGCCTTTCCATTGTTGAGCTTATCTCTCTCTCAAACTAGGTTTTAGCTGATAAACTTAAAGTACAGCAAAAGCTCCTCTCCTTGAAATTGTTTCCCTGGGGGTTTGGATAAGCCCTTGTTCCTCACCCTGTTTTCATCCTTTTATTTCTTTTAGAGCCATCCCTCTCTGAATTTCTCATGAGTTCTGCTCCATCAGGGCTAACCATCTGCAGTGGTTTCCAATACATTGTTTGTTGCTTCCTAAACAAGCTCCCCATATCCCCAAGGGAATAGCCACAATTCCCCTTCGATTTCTAGACAAGAGATTTAGCTTAGAAATGGGAATGTCCATCCAGATCTGTCATCCTCATCAGCACTGTACTATCTTGTTTGCCAGGAGCCCTTTGTCTCCACCTCCTCCATCCCTGCTCTGTTCCCCTCTGGGTCCTTTTATAGGAACTAGCAGCCTATTGGTGAGCTGAGGGAGTCTCCCTCTCACTCAGCCTTTTTTTTTTTTTTTTTTGTACCACCATTCCAGGTGCCTGGAATCCTGGGATTTGTAGTCCTGGTAGTGTAATCATCTTTCACCCCAGCTTCCAGCTGTTGCTGCCTTTTGCTTAAAGGCTGATTTTTCGTACTGAGACTACCACACATACACCTAAATCATCACAGCAAGTTATTCATCTAACTCAAAAGTATCCATCTAACTCCAAGTTATCCCTTAGACAGGCTGATGCAATATTGTCATGGGGAAAATGGAAGCTCATGATTGAGCGCCCGCTCTCCTAACGCATGTCGATCAACATCTCCGGGGCGCCCGATTAAATATTTAAATCGGCTGCCATGGTAAAAGGAGGCGCTAGGGGAAATTGGGCACCCCTAGCACCTCCTCGGCAATGGGCGGCCAGGAGAGGTGGCTGTCAATGGGTTAGGAAAATGGACGCTCAATTATCGAGTGTCCCTTTTCCTAACCTGACCGCTGGCACACTTTTTTTTTTCAAAAAAATATTTTTAAAACGTTTTCCTTCCTTTTGTTCCTTCCACTTAATAACAGCATGATATTAAGTGGAAGGAACAAAAGGAAGGAAAACGTTTTAATATACTTCCTCAGACTTAATATCAGCATGATATTAAGTCTGAGGAAGTAGAGAAAAGCAGTATTTCCTGCTTTTCTGTACACTTTTTGGGCTGCCCAAAAATTAACGCCTGTTCCAAGGCAGGCATTAATTTTGGAGATTAAATATGTGCGCGTTGGTCGCACATTTTTTTTTTGGGATCGGGGAGAATAGCTTATAGCCTCATAAGCATGAGGTTACATGTGATGAGCATTATTAGCTTCGCAGGGGGGGTGGACACGCGTTTTGGATGTGCTACTCCCCTTATAGAATAAGGGGTTGTGGATGCGTCTCCAAAACGCGTGTCCATCCACGGGTTAACCAGTGCGCTCGGCTGAGGGCACCGTATTGCATCAGCCTGTAAAGGTTTAATTTTGAATATCGATCTCTCCATTTCCAAAATGTTCCTTCTGACCAGCTAAAACAAGGAAGGCAAATTTAGCTGGGTGAAAAAGGGGGGGGGGGGGGGGGGGAGGGTCCTGATGGTGTTCTCAAGTTGGCTTATGTTTTAGCCAGATAGTACTGATTTTCAATCCCAATCACACAAATAGCAGGCTTAAATCTATTAGAACATTTTAATTGGCTAGATTTTAGCTGAATTTTCAGCTGAAAATTTAGCTTTTGTTAAAAGTAAACCTAACATAAACCAATTATCTTTGCAGCTCAGCAGCTTCTTGGAAATGTACCCATATTCCACGTGAACATGAATTATTCTCAATTTAAATTGTCTTTCCTAAGTTACAAAATTTTATATACAGTGCCGAGTGAACTAACCTGGAAAAGTTCTAACACTAAGGGGCGGATTTTAAGAGCCCTGCTCGCCTAAATCCGCCCAAAACCGGGCGGATTTAGGCGAGCAGGGCCCTGCGCGCCGGGAAGCCTATTTTACATAGGCCTACCGGCGCGCGCAGAGCCTGGAGCGCAAACAAAAGTAGGCTAATCGCGCTCCTTTTAAAATCCGCCCCTAAGTATTTGACAGAGGGAATGCTGAATTCATTTAATTGGAGCTGATTAGTATATCATAAGGAGTCTTAAGTAGGAAGGACTGTAGCAAGCAAGCACAATTTTGATTTCAAAGTGTAACTTCTCAATTGACAGGATGAATAATTATCCCAGCTGTAGCTTGATGCTTGCTGAGCAGCCTTTTGATGCAATAGTCATGCTGCACTTTCTTGTTAACCTTCAAGGCTCGAAAGGAGATTGTTGAGATTCAGGCAAAAGTTTCACTGGATGAAGAGGAGGATGTGGAAGAGGAAGTTAGCCCAGAGGACAGCACAGCTCTGCTTGGGAGCCTGAGCGGTCTGTATGTGGAGGACATCTCTAACTTGTACAGCCAGTTAGATCTCCATACTAAAGAACAGAAAATTAATCAGATTATATTATTACAAGTAAGTTAATATAATTTCTCATTGTGGTCATAGGTTTGTCTTACTTTGATAGTCAGGATAACATAGGATGTGAAACTTTTAAAATAGGCTTGTGACCTAATTGGCACTCCCACAGACATAACCTTTTTGAGTACCTAAACCTAAATGTACAAGTTTTTTTTAAAGAAATATATGAGTTACTCTGGGTCTAACAGATGTGTTGTTCAAGTTCCCAGACCCTTAGTAAAAGAAAAGAACCCTGCACATTCTGTGTTTATTTAAATGCATATATGTTTAGAAACTATTTCTAGCATACAGTAGAATTAAAAATATTCAGAAGTCATTCGGACTGCAGAATTTTCATAACAAGATTGCCAGCAGTTCCCTGAATCTTGGGAAGCTGCCACATTCACAAGAGGGAGAATTCCCCAGTTTACTTCCGTCCTTGGATCTAAGTGATCTCCCAATGAGAAGATTGGTAATCCTGTTCTGAATGTGGCCATCCTGCAGAGATTCAGGGAAAATCCAAGAAAGTAGCTTAAAGAAATTAGAAAACCACCTATTTAGCAGTATGGGTTTTAAATGACAGAGAATATTAGTACTTCCTCTGTGCATGGTATCACATTGCTTCATATGCATAGGACGTAACTTTCACTGTTCGTTTATTTTGTCCTTTTCTAACCTACCTACTCTGGAATCCATTCTATACCAGCATTCTATAGGGTTACCGATATACTTGTTTCTTATTATTCCAGGACATCATTTACAAAGTTAAAGTGTCTTTCAATAAGGATTTTCAAGTGGTTTATAAGCAAAAAGAGCAGGAGATCTTGCGTGTGACAGAAAGAAACATGAGGATTCGAGAAATCATATCAGACCTGCAACTGACGGAGAAAGTCATAGATCCAAACTTTACGGACAATGAAAAACCAGAAAGGTCGCTAACCGTGGAAGACTTCGAGGTATCTGGAACCCTGGAAGCTTCTCGAAACTGTTTCAGTACTTTCCTGTTGAACCACAGCCAAATTGTACAGAATTTGTTAAACAGGTCGTGGGTAATTTTGTAGCATTGTGCATAAGTTAAACGAATTTTCAATGCACATAAGTGCACTTTAGAAATTTTCCCATCAAATCTACCTACACAAAAGTTACATCTGCTGAAATATCTACACCAATTTTCAATGAAAATTTACGTGCATAAAGGTGAATTTTAAAAGCCCGACAAACATTAATTAGGGGATGCGCCAATATATCGGGCTTGTGCACACCAAGCAGATTTTAAAAGCCACCCGGATTCAGCTCAGAAATTTTCAAAAAGGAGCGGGGCATGAGCATGGTCTGGGTGGGGCATGGATGTTTCAGGGCATGAAGCTGAGACTTGCACGTAAATACTTACGCGACCCCGTGCGTTCCGAGGAACCCTGCCATGTAACTTTACTTCTGCTATGGATGCCATGTAAGTTAAAAAAAAAAATAAAGATAGCCTGGGCAGATCGGCAGGGTGTTAAGGGTCAGGGATAACTAGGAGGAGTGAAGACTACCCAACCATGGGGGGTTGGAATACCTATCTCTTAACTGGGTGAACTGGGGACAAACTGGTAGAACTGGAAATGGCATCAGCAGGCACCCCTTTTAAATCCCCCGATTTACGCGTGAGAAGCGGCATTTGCGTGCACTTGCATGTGCCCACTTAAAATGTGGCGCACATATGCGCACGGCCAGGCTATTTTATAACGTGAGCACATATATGCGTGCATGTTACAAGATAGCCACGTACCTGGGCACAGGCTGACGAGTGTGTGCACCGATTTGAAAGTTACCATCATACGTTTTAAAATCCACAAATAGGCACGTAAGTCCAAACTCCTCCCCAACTCTGCCTCCAGGAATGCCTGCGCAGTCCAGGTTAACTTGCATGCGTATCAGAGGGCAATTTTATAAAGCCCATTTCTGCCTGTAGAACTCTTGTTTTACCCATGGAAATGCGGTTGAAAATTACCCTCTTTGAGGACATTATTCAAAGTCATTTCTGCAGGTAAAAGAACATTTTGCTGCAGAAATGAACTCTTTAAAAATTGTCCAACCTTCATGTAGGTAAAATTACTAATGTTCTACATTATGCATAATTTTACCTGCATTGCCATGGGTGTGTTTAAATCACTTTTTGAGATCTATGCGTTATTTCCAAGGGATAAAGCATTTACAGAAAAGGCAGGCGCAGATCTCTGTGGGTACTTTTTCTTGAGCAGTAATCAATGCAGGCAGTTTGATTATTGGTATAGCTGTCTAAATATCTTGTATTTGTGTTACTTCCCTGTTAAAGAGAATAGTATGAAGGCTGTCCATGTGGCTTAGGCCATACCACTGTGAACTGCAGTGCAGAAGTCTGGAGTCTGCTCTCAGTCAAGACCAGCTGGAGTTGGGTAGGCCATGGAGGTGATGCACTCAATCCCAGGGAAAGAGAGAAAGTGGCTGTCACTCTTGTGGCAAACTCTGCTGACCATAAAAAGGGACACCAAAGGACTAACACACTGTTTTACATGTGCATAAATGGCCAGTGTTAATGAGATGCAAAGGAGGCACATATTACTGCAGATAAGTGCATGCAGATGGTATTATAAAAGCTTAACTAAAAGTACCTGAAGTGTAGTTAAGATTTTCTTTTAATACATCTGTGATGCATTTTACACACTTAGCACGTGTACCTTTTCACTGTACTAAGAGCAAATGAGCTGTTTTGAATACTTTTGCATATCATTACCTCATAAGCGTGGATTTAGCATTAATACTCTCTCAAGCTATACACGCTGTAACAGCATTGTTAACATGTTACCCACTTGTGATAGATAGCAAAGGCATTTAATACCTCTTTAAGCTTGCAGAGATCAATAATCAAAACTAAACATTTAAATGGCTAACTTAGAGTTAGATGGCTAACTTAAAAGCTAGATGGATAACTTCTGATTTAGACTGATAACTTGTGAGTAATCCATCCATCTAAATTGCTTTAAATATAGACCTCCTTATAAATAGCATTAACGTTAGTGCATTGGTCCGTATCTGATTGCAGTATCTTATAATAATAATAGTTGTCATTTTTATAGTGTTACTGGATGTATGCAGCAATGTACAATGGTGATAAATATTCAGAAAGGATAAGCCTGTGTCCCAAAGAACTTAAAATGTTTGGGCCTGATTTTCAAAAGCATTTAGATGTTTAAAACTGGGTTTTGCATGTGTAAATGCACTTTACCTGTGTATGTGGGCTTTTGAAAATTGCTACAGTATATACCATTGAATTGTCAATAGGTTTTACCCGCATAAAGGGGTAAATTTTAAAAGAAGTGCACACAGCCTACATGAGCGCGTGCCACCCAGTGTGCGCATATGTCCGCCCGATTTTATAACATGCACGTGCAGGCACGTGCATGTTATAAAATCGGGGGTTGGTGCGTGCAAAGGTTGCACAATTGTGCACCTTGTGCGCGCCGAGCCCGCTCCGAGCCACGCTGCCTTCCCCTATTCCCTCCCAGGCCGCTCCAAAATCGGAGCGGCCTCGGAAGGAACTTCTCTACCCCCACCCCACCTTCTCTTCCCTTCCCCTACCTCCCCCACCCTTTCACCCCTACCTTTGATGATTTCTTTTTTTTTTATTTAAAACTTACTTCAGCCCTGGGGCTGAAGTAAGTTACGCGCGCGGCCGACTGCCGGCACGTGATCTCTGACACAGCGGCAAATGGCCGCTGTGTCAGAGGCCTCTGGCCCCGCCCTGCCCCCTCCCTGCCCCTTTTTGCAAGCCCCGGGACTTACACGCGTCCCGGGGCTTTACGCGCATCGCCAGGCCTTTTTAAAATAGGCCCGGTGCGCGTAAGGCCAGTTGCGCATGTAAATCCTCTGGATTTACGTGAGTAACCTTTTGAAAATCCGGCCCAAAGTGCACTTGCATGGGTAAATGGCTTTTGAAAATTGCTATGATACTATGTTACATTTACATGCATAACTCCTTTGAAAATTTACCTGTAAGTGGCTACCTAAGACAATGGGAGATAAAGTGACTTGTATAAGGACACAAGGAATGTCAGTGGAGGTGGTGGGATTTGAATGCTGATTTCTCTGGTTCTTTGCTCATTGCTCTAATCAGTAGGCCACACTTCCTCTTCACAATGTTGGGAAACAAATGGAACCATTTGATTGGTTAAGGAGTAGCCACTGATTTATTAAACAGCACAGACTACAGCTGATCACTCTGTGCCCCAGATAGTCTGTCAATGCTATTATTACTTTAAAGCCAGCATTGAATCTGATTTTCTAAATAGTCTTAATTACTTCAACTGTTGTATTCTAGTGCTGAGATAGCATTCTTTTAACAAAATGTCTTCTCCCTAGAATCCAGTATAAAAGGTCAACAACCAAAATAGGGGACTATGAATCACTTAAAAACCAACAGGAATTTATCTCGCCATTCTTTATTTCATTTTTAGTATTCTCTCTGCCAGAAAGACAAGAGCCACAAAATGTAAAAATGGAGACACAGAACAAAACCTGAAGCTATTATGGGTCCAGAAGCATTCTCCTAATAGACACAACATGAGAGAAAAAACTTTAGTGCAACTGGCCCCATGAAGAAGAGTACTAGAAAGAGAATTTTTGAAATCTCTTTAAAAATAAATAAATAAATAAAGATTTGACAAGAAATGGGATTGTGAATTTGAGCCAACGAAAGAAGAGATTTTTAATGTTATTGAGAAGCTTAAAATGTACAGTCTTTAAAAACTTAACTCTGGATTTGCTCATGTTTACAGATTACGGTAGAAAAGTACCTCACGCCTGAACAAAAACTACAAGTAGATGAGCAAATGAAACTTGAAGAGCAAAAGCGACTTGCTGCCCTGGTAACTATAATGATGTTACATTTTCTTGTTTCTTATATCGCTCTAGCTAGAAATAGAGACAAAACCAGCTCCCCAGCTCTCTGCCTTCATGAAATGGGGGAATATGCCGGCTCTCAGATCCAAGTCAATGCAGATATTTCATTGGCTTGGAAAAACCCTATGCTAGTGCCTCACACTACATTAGTTCAGTTTTTCAGCAAGGTTGAAATAACTCCAGGGTCATAACCATTTATTGACTTTGGGCTACTGCATGCCTTGGTCGTCATCTGTCAATTGCACGTAGGAACATGAAATCGGAGGGAAGGTGGAACATGATGGAGCAGCAAGGAGAGGGGGGCAGCAATCGTGGCCCATTTTGACTTTTCTGAAAATGATGTAGTGGAGCACCTCATGCATCGATCCATCTAAACAGACTGGATGGAGGCCTGAGAAGAAAGCCCAAGGAAAAGGAGAGCAAAGGCAGAGGGGGAGGGAACAGAAAGAAAGGTTTGGGGGGCAGGGTGAGGAAGGAAGAGAGGTAGGCTTGGTGGGGAAAAAGGAAGAGAGTATCTGAGCAGGGCAGAAAGACAGACAGGCACAGGTTGATGAGAAAGGGAGGGAGAGATGTCAAAAGCGAGTTACTCGGCTAGCAAGAATTTTACCTGTGCTAATTGGTTGCCTGAAAATTGTCCTCTCTCAATGCAGCTAAACGTATGCGTGCTGTTGCATGATATGTGGACTTTAAGCTGCATTTAAGCTGCATTCCTGGTGGCTTGTTTAGGTCAGGGGAGGAAAAGCAAGTGCGCAGATGGCATTTTCACATCTATGTGTGTCATTTTTTAATTACTCCCCTCTCTCAGGGGTGGTGAATGAGCCTAGTATTCTTCACAGTAAGAAATAAAGTACATTGCAAGTTTTACATATGCAAGGGGTCCCCCATATCTGCCCTTTACTACTACCCGTGGTTTCAACAGACCCTGGCCCTGCTAGTAAGCTCAGTATAGGTGGAAGTGCGTTGATGCTTCCTATTGGGGGGTGGGAGGTCATTAACAAGAAATTGCCATACTGGGTCAGACCAAAGGTCCATCAAACCCAGCATCCTGTCTCCGACAGTGGTCAATCTGGGATCTGGGTCACAAGTTCACGGCATGATCCCAAAGAATAGGTCCAATCCTTCTTGCTTAAGAAAGCCTTTCCAGACCCCAACTGAACCTTAACTCTCCATTAACCGACTCTGACTTTACCTTAACATGGTAAACAATATCTCTGCGAAAGTCCATAACTTAGTAAATACCATAAATTTGTAAATTTTTTTCTCTCTGTTAAATTCCTATCGATTTTTCACTGCTCCCAGTTGTGTATTTCCCTGTTTTATTGTAACTGTAACGTTTTTTGTTCCGCACCTGTTAATGTTCTTATTGTATCTTCTTTTTACACCCCTTTGTTAATTGTAAATCGGCATGATGTGATTCCTATCGCGAATGCCGGTATAGAAAAACACAAAATAACATAAATAACATAAATAACATAAATAACCAAGATAAGCAGTGGCTTTCCCAAGTCTTTATGGCTAACAATGGTTTATAGGTTTGTCCTCCAGGAAGTTAACTAAACTCTTTTTAAACCCAACTACACTAACTGCTTTCATCACATCTTCTGGCAACATATTCCACAGTTTAATTGTGCGCTGAATGAAAACTTGGTGCTTTTGAGGGATTAGCCATCAATTCACTATCTTCTGAAATGCGTTTTGGCTGAGGTCCCACTCACTTGGATCCAGAAGATTTCTGCTGAGGAAATCGACTTGAAGGTTTTCTTGACCTCCACTATGTATTACAGAAATTTGTTGTAGATTTCTTTCTTCACAAGTAAGTAGGATATCCCCTGACTTTTTGTACCCCTCTATTCACATATGCTACTACCATTGCATTGTCACAAAGATTTCTAACAGCTTTTCCCTTTAATAGTGGAAGAAAGGGAGATATTGCTAACTTTATTGCTCTGGTTTGTAATCTGTTGATTGACCATGTGGCTTCTTTCTGAGACCATATTCCTTATACTAATTGTTTTTGACGATGTGCTCCTCATCCTATTAAACTCCCATCTGTAATTACTAATGTCCACGATAGCAGTTCTAGACCTTTTTCTAGGTTTTGTGTTTTTGATCACCAAGTAAGACTTCTCTTTATTGAATTGGGGAGGCAGAGACTACACTCATAATTTTGGGTATGTGGTAGCCAATGAGATAGGAGGGAACTTTGTAGAGGTCTCATGTGAGTTCCAGACTATGGAACTTGGTCTATTGTTGCTGTCATTATTCCTAATATTTGAAGATAGTCCCAAGCCTTTAGTGCTCTTTGTGATGAGAATTTTTGAAATTTATTTAAAAACTTGATCATGAGCTTCATTGTTAGAAATATGCAGCACTCCTTGTATTGAATTGTGCACCCAAATGTTCTAAGGACTGGGTTGGGTGAAGATTGCTTTTTATAAAATTGATTCTCCTAGGACAAGCAGGATGGTAGTCCTCACACATGGGTGAAGTCATCGGATGTAGCCCAGCATGGAACTTTGATCTCAAAGATTCTAGAACTCTCAAACATGCCCTACTAAGCATGTGCAGCTGTAGTCATCACTCTCCTTCAGTCTCTTTTTTTCCATGGAGCCGTGTGGTTGCAGAAGCTGTGTGCTCACAGTATTCAGCTTTGCTCTCTTTTCACAGTTCTTGTAAGTGATTTTTTTTCTTTTCCTTACCTCTTCTTTCCAACTGTCTGCTGGCTGCATGGCTGGCTGCATGGTGAGCTTTCTCCTGTGCAGCCTGGCAGAGTCTGTTACTATTTAAAAAACAAAAAAAGAAAAAAAGAAACGAAGAAAAACTGCTTCTGCAGTTTTGTATCTGTATCCTCTCCTTGCTCTTTCTCCCTTTTCTTCCTTTCCCCGGTGCTGACAGGACTGACTTATGCAGTCCATTGGCGATCCATGTAGGCTGCTGAGCCTGGGGACTTGCCCGAGTTCTACCCAAGCTGGAGTTCCATGTCATTTCACCGATCGATCGGCACCAATGGATTTGAATGGTGGAGGGATCGAGGACCATGCCATTCCTATGGGAGGAGAGCTCATCCTCCCCACATCCCAAGGAACTAGTCTCCAATGGTGGGAGCCCTGGATGACATTGCCTCCCCTTCTGCTTGCCAGTCTTGGCAGTGCAGTCCTCTTGAGAGAAAGGATGAGCAGGAGCCTGGGCTAGCAGCTTGTTGCCGTACCTCAGTGCCATGCCCAGTAACTGTTGCCCATGCACATTTGTGACCACCCCCCGTTCATCTGATGCATCAGTGTCAGGACTGCTTCAGGGACCAGGTCCATCATTGTGCACCATGTTCACCCTTGACACCATCGAGGTGCAGGGCCGCCCTTGATGCCATTGAGGTGCGTGACTGCCCACGAGGTCGTAAAACCTCCTGTGCCATCAGCTTTGGTAGAAGTAGAGTCTTGCTGCACCGGCTTGGGCATCGAGATGACGGAGTAGCAGCACAAATCAATGTCCTTGATGCCATTGAAGTCTCGAGGCAGCGTTGCCCTCAATATCGTGATGCCATTGACACACAGTGCCCTCGGTGCCATCGACACTATGGTGCCCTTGGTGCCGCAGCACCATCGATGCCACGGTGCCCTTGATGCCATGGTGTCCTTGATGCTTCAGTGACCTCACACTCGATGCCAAGGTGCCATGGTACCATCGATGACTCTGTGCCTTCGATCTCCAAAGTGCTCTCAACGGCCACAGGGACCTCTACACCCATGGTGCCATTGATGCCATCGACACCCTCGATCCCATCAAGGTGCATGCATGTCCACCCTCAAGACTGTTGAGGTTGAAGGGGTGGCAGGCCCTCAATGCTGTCGAGGTGCGTAGCCTCAACGCTGCAGCAGCCCTTTATGCTTACCCTTGTTGCCGCGGCAGCCCACTAGGTAATCATGGTGCATGGTCTTGATGCCAGTGCAGAATATGGCCTCAATACCATCACAATGTGGTGCTGCCCCAATACTATTGACACCCTCGAGGCCATTGAGGTGTGGGGCCACCGATGCCTCTCATTACTGCTTCAACTATGTCGAGCACCACCGACCAGGCACCAGGTTCACCATTGAGCGCCCTGGTCATCCCTGAAGCCATCGACTGCCAGGGCTCTTGGAAGCCCCCATGTGACCTTGCAGCCCTTGGGTGGCAAGGGTTTTTGGCCTTGAATGGATCAAGCACAGGGATCACCATCTACTCAAGGCACTCTGGTAGCTGGGGCATCCAAGCGCAGTGGTCCCGTGCCCTTGAGGCTCCTTGGTGGTGTCCTCTACAAAGCACTGAGGAGGTCTGGGCTGTCTCTTTATGGGCTATAGCTATTGGACCTTGGCTACTGCTTATCTCGGTCGGCATTGGAGGCCCCGCAGGGATGCGTACATCGGTGTTAATGGGTTCAAGCAGAGCTCTCATCGGTCTTAGTACTTGCGAGACCATAGAGCTTTGTGCATCGACATCCTTGGACGTTTATGTGAGTCGAGGGGAACAGTTGATGGCACTGGCAGTCATAGGTTCCTTTGGGCATCAAGGATTTGAGTGTGGGCTGCTGGGTCTCTCCCTGCAAATGCCCATAGCTTTCTCGGTACCACTGGTCCATCGATACCTTGGGCACCGGAGTCTCCGTCGTGGCCATCAGGCGGTTGGTATCTGCAAGCGCCTGTGGCACCGAGAATGGTGCTCTATGCTGTCGAACTGATTATAATTCAGTCAAGCGCTGTTGAAGACCTGGATGCAGAGTCGTTGAGTGCCCTTGTGACTTTGCGTTGTTGAGTATGAAAGTGCCATGGGCCCTATGGGTGCTGTTATCACTCTGGGCACCAGTGGCTGTGGTTGGAGGCCACAGGACATGACCACAAACCCCCCATGGGCACCTTCGGTTACCAGTGACTTTGCTGCTGTCATTCCCTGTGGGAATTAAAGAGGAGACATTCCTGACATAGTTTTGAGGGCCTACCTCTTGAAGCATTATCAGGTACTGGAGGAGGTGACACCATAGACTGCCATCTTCCATCATACCTTGCCCAGAGCACCAGTAGTTCTGGCGACGTTGTTGTCACACTGTTCTTCATTCCGCTGGGAGTTACTATGATGTTGTTATGCAGCATGCGTGGTGGGGAAAGGCTAGGCATCTACTCAGAGTGCTTCAGATAATGGAAGATGGCATTCTCCCTGTCTGTGCAGTCCTCAGCCATACCATGGTTCTGCCATTGTCCCGTCATGATCTTAGCCTCCTCGTCAATTCTGCACCACACAGTGCTGAGCACTGGTGAGGGAAGCATCATCACACACTCTGTGCTTTGTTATTGGGCAACATGTAATGCTCTGTCCTTGTTGTGTCATGGGATTCTATTCACAGACATGGCGCTCATCGTAGGTGTGCTGCCATCTGTAGGATGGGATACCACTGCATGAGTACCGCTCAGCGTGCTTTTACACAGAGGGCTCGTTCCTCTGGTTGCCCTCTGCCATCTGGGCATCTCTGTGTGTGTATTTTTCCCTCTAGGTGGACTCAACAGGTTGTGTTCCACAGCCACAGGACTGGCCTAGGATGGCGTTCCTGGTTGGACCCTGAAAGGATAGGCATTGGGAGAGTGGTTTGGGTGTCCTCTCCTCCCTCAGCAGAGGAATGTGTCTTTCGACGTATCACATGTCCAAAACCCCTTATTTGTGGGGAAGACCCTGAGGCTTGGTCCTTGGCAGGTTTTTCTCTGAACTGGGGCCTCGATTCTTTGAGTCAGTGCATCTCCTTTGTTAGGATCATGGACCCTTGGGCCGGCTGGGACTGCAGGTGTTACGCTGTGGGAACCCACAGTGAGCATCGCAGCGGGGAGGCGGTGCTGGGGAGAGACACTGAAGAAGACCCGGTGTTATGAGCACGTCCACCACGCCGTTGACGAACCGAGGGCTCGGGGCCTTCGGGTTCTGCTACGAGCGTGAGGAGCGCGGTCGCCTCTAGAGCAGGTAGAGTGAGCCCTTGGGCCATGGCGAGACTCAGGGAAGCGCCCCAAGCCACACCGTGGGAGGTGAGCCGGTGCGAGCATGGAGAACCAGGCAAGGCAGAAGCAAGGACTAGACAGCAAGTCTAACCCTCAGCCGGACCTGCACGCCCACGACAACCAACAACGCAATGTTGATTGATGAACAGTCCTCCGACTGTTCCAAGCCCTTTCGGACCTGCCGCTGGGTAACGGCATTGGGCAGCAGGCCAGACAGAGGACGAGGGCAGACAGAGTCCTTAGAACACAGAAGAAATCATAGACGAGGGCTGAAGCGAAAACATCATAGACGAGGGCTGAAGCAAAGACATCATAGACGAGGGCTGAAGCAAAGACATTATAGACGAGGGCTGGGAAGGAAGACATTGGCACTGTCCCTCAGGGCGCCCTACTCAGCCCACCGACACGGGCGGACCCAATGGGCTGGTCGCGGACCACCCTGTCCTACAGCCGCAGGAGTGGGGCGAGCACAGGGAAGAGGAAGCGGTGGTTGCTGCACTCCTGGCAGCCTAAAGTAGGTTGCTGCACTCCTGGCACCCTAAGCAGGTTGCTGCACTCCTGGCAGCCTAAAGCAAGCAGGAACATCAGGAACTGGAACAGGAACAAACATCAGGAACATCCGGAACAAACATCAAGGCAACAGGCAGAGACACAGGATAGGGAGCCGTCAAGACAAGCGAGACCACGGAGGACCTGGATCGGTCTGAAGACACAGGCAACTGTGGAACCCGATCCGAAGGCCAACAGGAACTGAAGTGAAAGTCCTTTTATACTGCTGTATGCAGGCAACTCCCTGGGAGGAGTTCACCTGGACCGCCCCTCGCTGGCCCTATAACTGAGGTGGAGTGCCGCGGGCCGGCCCATAGGGAGAAGGGCGTGGCCGAACCAGGAATTCCAAGCAGAGCCAAGCAAGCCACAGGCAGGCCTCAAGAACAGCGAGGCCTCCCAGGCCCTGGAGCAAGTCCTGGATAGTTCGCAGGCGAGGCCCTGGCTTCGGAGCAGCCTCCAGAAGAGAAGGTAAGATGCCTCTTGTGGCGCAGCAACAGGAGGGATCGCAACACCCGGGCCTCTTGGTCTTAGGTGGATCCTCTGCGACCAAAGATCTGAAGAGCAGGATGCCAAGGTAGTCCGACGAAGAGACGGCGCCCAGAAGGTCAGACGAGACTTCACCCTTGGAAGCCCGAAGTCCCCCCGGGAGGAGCCCGTGAGGACCCGAGCCGCTGGGGCTTAGGAGAAACCTCCGGGCAAGTGGAGAACGGGTACCTGTGGCAGTGGTGAGAGATGAAGCCGAAGTCCAGGAACAAGCCAAGGTCGGGAGCCAGAAGTCAGATGCCGGAAGCCAAAACCAGGGACGGAAGCTGAAGCCGGAGTCGATGAGCGAAGCAAGGTCAGGAGCCAGGAGTCAGATGTCGGAAGCCAGAACCAGGGACGGAAGCTGAAGACGGAGTCAATGGACGAGCCGGGTCAGAAGTATGAAGAGATGATCCAAGATCAAAAGCAGCAACTAGAAACTCAGGGACTGAGTGAACCTCGTTGCAAGGCGAGGCATAGCTGTGGCTGCCGGGTTTAAATAACCCGGCAGCGTCTGACGTCACCAGGAGGCTGCCCCTGGCTTTCCCGCGCTGGCCCCTTTAAATCAGAAACCCCGGCGTGGCACCAGCCGTGGATCGTCGTCGGCGTCTCCCTCGCAGGGAGAACACTGCGGTAGGCCGCATTTTGGGCCTGGGTGGCCGAAGAGAAGGAGTTCCCGCGGCCGGATCGGGCCGCGTAGTGAGTGAAGGTCCCAGGACACGGCCCAGGACCATAACACCTTGGAGGCCAGGGCTGGGAAACAGCAGCTGTGGTTGTTGGACCATTTTTCGCTGGGATTATGGTGGTGACCTCCCCTATCCGAGGGTGGCTGCCTGTGCTGGGTTGGTCATTTTGGCACCTCAGTGATCAGTGATTGTGCCTCAACTCTCCTCTGGGGCGTTGAAAGGTCTTTCAGGATCGGGAAGCCCTGATTCCGTTGCTTTCCTCTCACCTCTGGAAGGGGATATTCGACTGGGTTCCAGGACAACCCTTATGGGTTCCCCTCTGGACACTGACTGTGCATCCCTTCTAAGGGGTGTCCCTTGTTTCTCTGTTCCCAGAGAAGGAATGGCACTGCTCTGGCTGGTGTTCGTTCTCGGTTTCTCGCCAGCTCCAAGAACAGGTCTAGTGGTAGCAATTTCCCTCAGTCGCGCTTAAGATGCAGCAGGTCTGTTCACAAGGGAACCTGTCCAGTGTTGCTCCCCAGTGACCCTCCAGGATTTCCCCTGTTCAGGAGTCACTTTGTAAAGTGCAAAGTGATGCATATAGGGAAAAAATAACCCATGCTATAGTTACACAATGTTAGGTTCCATATTAGGTGCTACCACCCAAGAAAGAGATCTAGGCATCATAGTGGATAACACATTGAAATCATCGGTTCAGTGTGCTGCAGCAGTCAAAAAAGCAAACAGAATGTTGGGAATTATTAGGAAGGGAATGGTGAATAAAACGGAAAATGTCATAATGCCTCTGTATCGCTCCATGTTGAGACCGCACCTTGAATACTGTGTACAATTCTGGTCGCCGCATCTCAAAAAAGATATAATTATGATGAAAAAAGTACAGAGAAGGGTGACTAAAATGATAAGGGGAATGGAACAGCTCCCCTATAAGGAAAGACTAAAGAGGTTAGGACTTTTCAGCTTGGAGAAGAGACGGCTGAGGGGGGATATGATAGAGGTGTTTAAAATCATGAGAGGTCTAGAACGGGTAGATGTGAATCAGTTATTTACTCTTTCGGATAATAGAAAGACTAGGGGGCACTCCATGAAGTTAGCATGGGGCACATTTAAAACTGATCGGAGAAAGTTCTTTTTCACTCAACGCACAATTAAACTCTGGAATTTGTTACCAGAGGATGTGGTTAGTGCAGTTCGTGTAGCTGTGTTTAAAAAAGGATTGGATAAGTTCTTGGAGGAGAAGTCCATTACCTGCTATTAATTAAGTTGACTTAGAAAATAGCCACTGCTATTACTAGCAAAAGTAACATGAAATAGACTTAGTTTTTGGGTACTTGCCAGGTTCTTATGGCCTGGATTGGCCACTGTTGGAAACAGGATGCTGGGCTTGATGGACCCTTGGTCTGATCCAGTATGGCATGTTCTTATGTTCTTATGTTCCGTACTGACCTCTGTGAGCATCTTTTCTTAGGGATTGCTATCAACAGTCATTCTTGCTTGCGGGACCCTCCTCTTTGAGGAAAGTTCTAGACCATCAAATGGGCGGGCATGCTCTTCACCCTTTCACCATGTCCATGGCTGAGGGAGTTGGGGGCCAAGTGACCCGGAAACAGAGGCGCTGCTCTTTGCTCGCAGTAGCATATAAACTATTCTTCCCCTTTTTCAGGATTACTCTGACTGCAGGCAGGGGAGTCCTGATGTGACCTGATGCCGGATGGGCGGAGCAATCAGATAGGAATTGGCAATCTGTTATGAACTACTCCTCCAGGAGGGAGGAGTTAGCAATCTTGTTATGAAACAGCTCCCGAGGAAGGAGGAATTAGCAATCTTTTAGGTTTCTTGCTAGGGAGTAGCAATCTGTTAGGATCTCTGTGAGGAGTTAGCAATCTTGTTATGCTTCAGCTCCTGTGGAGAGAGGAGTTAACAAACTGTATGAGTTTAGACTGTGGAGTAGCAATCTGATATGAGTCTGTTGCTGAAGACTCCTGATGGAGAAGAAGTAGCAATCTGTTACCAGCGGAGTGCTTGGAGAGGGCACTCAGCTGTAGAGGAATGTAGATAGGTGAATCCTTGGGCCGAGGGCAGATGACTTCGCCCCCAGGAGGATATCCTGAGAGAGACCACCGGCTAGGCTTGAGTACAGAGATAGACACAGATAATTCTTTATTAGACAGGTTAGTAGAACCACCAGAGGTGGCAGTAGTGAGCTGATATGCCCGGCAGGGCTGAAGTCCCTCAGGTACTAGAACAGCAATCCCAGGGTTGAGCTGTAGAGAACTGTAGATAGTGAGTAGACAGGGTATGCTGTGATCATAGCCAGAACTAGATGACAACACTCACATAAGGTCTTTAAGAAGCTCAGTAGCTGGAAAGGGTTAGGCCCTCGAGGAGGAGTACCTGGTTCCAGGGAAAGCTCTGAGAGAGCGGTGGTAACTCACAAATGTCTGTATCTGCAATAGCTTCCAGGCAGTAGAGAATCTTCAGAGTGTTCAGAAACATGGGTCCTCGAGGAGCGAGTACCAGTTCCTATCGGCATTCTGAAATAAAGAAAAAAGAGTGAGGCCCCCAAGGAGCAGGTACCCCTGGTAAGTCCGAGGAGGCAGAGTAGCTTGGACGAATCCTTGCTAAACTCGATCTGTTAGCAAATACTGAGACCTTTTATATTGGAAGCGGATGACGTCATCTCAGGGGGACGCCCCCGAGGTTCGCGCCCTTGCTGGTACATCAATCAGAGCACGTGTGCCCTACATCATCAGGAACATGGCGGATCCACAGCGTCGTGCCGGTCTAGGGACACCAGAGGGAGGCGGCAAGAAGACGCCATGGCAGCTAACCATCCATCAGACCCGGAGGGAGTCGCCATAGAGGTAAAAAGGGTGGAGTGAGGGCATTGAACAGCGACGGACGCAACAAGTCCTGAGTCATGCAACGATTGTCCATTGCTGGACTGCATGCTCCCTTGGGGGAAAGTATATGCACTCATGGCCGGGTGCTTGGCAGTCTGTTCTAAGATCACCCTGGGCCTGCCCCAGTGCCCTTCGCGTTTCCAGGCTTGGAATGAAATCCTGTTCTTCTGTGGTTTGCACATGTGACACCCTGGCTTCCCGTCTCCTAGTGGAGTTTTCTGGTTTTCTCCCTTGGGGCATTCGCTCTCAATTTCCACTGTTCCAAACAGGCTGAGTGCTATATCTTAGTGGGTAACTCCCTGCTGGATTCCACAGTGAGTTGTTTGCTTGGGGTTGATAGACAACCTGATGATTTGTGCTTGCCCCAGCAATCTATCGGTCTGCCTCCTTGTGTTCTTCACTCCTTCCAACTTCCGGTTGGATTATCGGGTAGAGGGGAGGACAAGCTAAGGCACTCATGGTATATCTTCTGTATACCTGCAGGGAAAGATACACCATGTTTCTCTATATATTTTCACATGCTTTGGCAATACTGTCTTTAGCTTTTCTCAATTCTCTAGGCTGCCCAAAGGGCCTTCCTGTTCCCCTGTTCTATCTTGTGGACAGGATAGATGAAGACAGGTGTTCTTGGGTGAGCTTCAGCCCTATCTCATCTCCCTGCTCGGGGGTTTTGGGCTACAGGTCTGTTTAGGGGATTGCTTTCATTCCCTGAAACCCTTGACACTGTCCTGCATGGTCAGCTAGGTCTGATGCTTCGGCACACAGTTGCTGTCCCACGCCCTGTTATGGTTTGCTGCTTGTTCTTCCAAGCGTTGCTTGGGTTTCTTCTGCCCATTATGCCTATCAGCCAAACCTGGGCACTCTACTGCAGAGACATTAAGTCCTTCGGATGTCAGTAGACCGCAGTTTCTCTTTGGGGGGGGGGGGGGGGGGGTTTCAGACCCCAATTTGTTTTTCAGTTGTCTTTTAACACCGACGGAAACAGTGTGGTCTTCGTCCAAGAGTCTTCGCTTGTCTACATCTCTGGGTTCTTCCTGTATCCAGGAGGTTCTAGACCTACTGTTATTGCCAGAGTTTACTTATTGGGAACCCTGCTTGTACAATTTTCCAAGATGCAGAGTTTGCTTCTGCTTGCACTTGCTTCACTCTTCTGTCTTAGGCACCCCTGGTACACAGGAGAGTTTGTGTCTGCCTTTTCTATGGTTTTCTTTGTAGAATCCAACTCTTCTCCAGCCTGGACCCCTAGTGGGTTGGCTGGAGAAGAGTTGGAGGTAAAGGAGAGAGGTAGTGCTTCAGCACTGAGTGGTTTCCCGCTTTGTCTGCTTGGATAGCCTATAGCTAGAGATTCACCCATATGTGAGAACTACCATCCTGCTTGTCCTAGGAGAAAGCAGAGTTGCTTACCTGCAACAGGTGTTCTCCTAGGACAGCAGTATGTTAGTCCTCACAAAACCTCCCCACCTCCCCTGGGAGTTGGTTTCTCCATGTATTAGCTATATCATTAACTGAGGGACTCTGCCTAGGGGGCATGGTGATGACTACAGCTGCACTTGCTCAGTAGGGCATGTTTGAGAGTTCTGGAATCTTTATGATCAAAATTCCATGCCGGACTCCATCCAATGATGTCACTCTTATGTGAGTACTAACATGCTGCTGTCCTAGGAGAACACCTGTTACAGGTAAGCAACTCTGCCAGCCTAAATTTTCTAAGAATTGAACTACTCTGTTGGTAACTCTGAGGTAGATCTATATTCAGTGCCATTTAGCCAGATCAGTAAGGGCTTATCTGGCTAAGTGGCCATCTCTGAATATCTGGCTGCGTTCAGAGCCACCACTCAGCTGGGTAAGTACTTAACTGGATAAATACTTAGGTGGGTGGGAAATGGGCATTTTGGGGAGGAGTTCCTTATCTGGCTAACTCAGCTAGATAAGTGCTGATATTCAGACCTATCCGGTTAACTTAACTGGATAAGTTAGACCAGTTCAATAGCAGGTCTAAATTTAGATAGATAAGACTTATCTAGCTAACTAGTGTCTTATTCAGAGATATTCAGCAACATAGCTGTGCTAATAAATATCCATTGTAAGTTCATCAAATATGTCTTATCCAGCTAACTTACTTAACCGGTTATTTCTAAATATCTACTATATTGATTTCTTCTTGAAACATTTTGTCTCTAATCAACCAATCATCTTAATACTGATGAATCCACAATCCCTTCTTTTCTCAGAAAAGCTGCTACACCCACTATTACTTTGGTGAATGTTCTTGGAGCAGTAGCTAACCCGAATGGGCGTGCTCTGAACTAAAATGTTCCCCCCTTATGCAGAATCAAATGTAAATGTAAATAAAACCTGCTACAACACGAGAACTCTTCCATCTGCTGAGAATACCGGCTTTAACTGTCTCTGCAGCACACATAAGTAGTGATATCACAGAAACAGTCAGGGGCTCTGTCTCCATCTGCTGGAAAGGAAACATAACTCAGTCATTCTGGATTGTTGTAGCAGGATGAGAAGAAATCAAAGCACTGTCACAATGATTCCAATATCATTTTCCTGGGTGGTAATGCCAGCACTGTGTACCTCTAATTTGGATTATTCTACCCTACGTGCACTTTTCCATATTAAATGTATTCTGCCATTTAGATGCCCGGTCCCCCAGTCTCACAAGGTCTTCTTGCAGTTTCTCACAATTGGTTCATGATATAGCAACTGAATAATTTTAAATCATCTGAAAATATGATCATTTCATTCTTCATTCTCTTTTCTGGATCATTTATAATAAACTAAAAGCACTAGTCCCAGTACAGATCCGTTGGGCACTCCACTGTTTACCGTGCTCCTTTGAGAGAAATGAAGACCATTTAGTTTTACTTTTCCTACCCTTTAGCCAGTTACCAATTGACAATAGGACATTGCCCCTTTCTCACATCTTTTTCATTTCCTGATGAGCCTCTTATGAGGTATTTTGTCAAATGCTTTCTGAAAATCCAGACACACTATATCAACTGACTCACCCTTGTCAACATGCTTGTTAACCCCTTCAAATAAACATAAAAGATTTGTAAGGCAAGATTTCTGTTTGCTAAATCCATGTTGGCTCTGCCCCATTAGTCTGTGTCTATCAATGCCCAGCATTTTTATTATTTAGAATAGCTTCTACCATTTTGCTTGGCACTGACATCAGGTTCACTAGTATATCGTTTCCTGGATTACCACAAAATCCTTTTTTTAAAAAGGGCATTATGTTGGCTACCTCAGATATCATAGCTGATCTGAATGAGAAGTTAGAGATTACTAATAAGTCTACAGTTTCATTTTTTAGTTCTTTCAGAATTCTGGGGTATATACCATCTGCTCCTGGTGATTTGTTACTCTCTAGTTTGTCAATTTGTTTTATTACATCTTCCTGGGTCACTGTGCCCCACACCCTCCTCAGTGAAGACTGAAGCAAAGAATTTGTTTAATTTTTGTGCTATGGCCTTGTCTTTCCTGAACATCCCTTTTACCCCCTGGTCATCTAGTGGTCCAACCAACTTCCTCACAGGCTTCTTGCTTCAAATATACTTGCAAAAGTTTTTATTTTGAGTTTTTGCCTTTCTAGCAAGCTTTGTTTTAAATTCTCTTTTGACTTGCCTCATTAATGCTTTATCTCTAACATGCCAGTGCTTATGCTCTTTCTTATTTTCTTCATTTGGATCCAACCTTCCAGTTTTTGAAAGATGTCCTTTTGGCTTTAATAGTCTCTTTCGCCACACCACTTCATTGATTTAATAAAATGTATGTACTCATCCGATGCACTAGGAGAATGTATCAGAATTCCTAAGAGATTGTAATCAGAAGACGCCAGTCTGCAAACCACTGTCTGAGGCCACCTCCCTTTAGAGTGGGGGGGGGGGGGGTTTCCTCTCACAGAGAAGGTACTTGGGAGAGGGACCTTTTCACAATTGAGGAGGGTCTGAAAAAGAAGAATTTCTATCCAAAGAAGGAGACTGGGATACAAGTTAGTGACTCTCAGTGCTTCCAGAAAGAGAAGCGGTCATGGAGTTCAACAGGGAGAACTCTAAGGGATCTGAAGAGAAGAGGAGTTACCAGGAAGCAGAGGTGTTTGAAATGTCTCATCTGTCTTGGGAGACGTTTTGGTGATGTGTTCAATGAGAAAGGAGTTTGTTCTTGGTGGGAGTTTGGAAAAAGAAACTACCTAGCCAAAGGAGTCTTAAGGAGTTTCAGGCGGAAAGAAAAGTCTGCCAAAAGCTCCCCAGAGTTTGAAAAATTGCTAAGAGAAAAAAAAGAGAGCTGTTTTCAGAGTAGGTGCCTGGGAGGACCCAAGGTAGGAGGGTTCCTGTCTTGTAGAGCAGACCTGTTTGGGAGGGCAGTTATTATTGCTGCTGAAAGTGACTGAGATTCATTTCTTGCTTGTTGGATTTTGTTTATCCTGTCATCAGTACCAGGAAAGAACTTTTATTTCGAACAGCATGGATGTCTAAAGAGTGGTTGGTTTGTTTGTTTGTTTTTTCTGGATGAGGAGTAACCCTAAAGTTCCTGAAGAATAAAATCTTTTCCCCTGTACAGGAGCCCCAGGAGGTCATGGGGGCCTGCCTTTGTCCATGAGCCTTTCCCATGAGCCCCTGTTCCCAGGACCAGATAGGAACAGGGGCTACACATATAGGATTCCATATTCAGCAGAATTTAGCCAGATTACCTGTGAGTTATTCAGCTAAATGCTGACTTTGAACGTATATGGCACCATTGATGAACAGAAATGATAGATTTTTAAGCACTATTGACGCCAACTAAGCCCCTGAGGCAGCCACTTTATGTGGCGAAACTCGGCCAGAGTCGGGCAGTTTTTATACGTCTCCAACAATAAAGATTTGAAAGAGGCTTCTTTGTGGCATCCCTTCTGGTTGTTATCCTTTGAAATATTTTGGGCACTTATCTGGCTAAAGTTTAACCGGATATATCATTATCTGGCTAAAATTTCGCTGGATAATGTAGGGGCATTTCGGGGGCATTGCTGGAGGGAGTTAGATTAGCTGAATGAATTATCTGGCTAACTTTTATATTCAGAGTTAGAACAGACCTAAGGTTAGCCAGATAAACGTATCTGGCTATCTTTAAGATAGCTGGCTATATTCAGTGATGCAGTTATACCTCTGCAATTAACTAGCTAAGTTTATCCAGCTAACTTTGTAATTCAGCCAGTGACTGAATATGGATCTCATAATATTATTTATTTCTCTTTTGTGCAGGGGGACAATGCGAAACAGCGAGCCCTTATTGATATGATGGGTGGAGTACTAGAGGTCAAAAAGGAAGACATTTTGAAAATGGTAAGTTTCAGCCTGCATGATGATCCAGCACCTGCAGGTCTAGCAACCGGCTCTTACTGTACTTGTAGATTGTTTAGAAGACAATTTTGTAAAAACATTTCTGTGGATAAGCAGGCTTTTACTCACAGAAGAAAAAAAAGCCATTTGAAAAGTGTCCCCCCCATCTACGGTAAGTGAGAAAAAGTGGCAGCCCCAGAGACAAGGTTAAGATGGGTCTAATAAAGTACATGCAAGGATTTCAGTTTGAAATCCCTGTGCACCTGCAAAGCACATGGGGTAAAGAATCTGTGTGGCACTAGCTACTGAGGGATTTTCCACGGGAAACCCCACATGCTGGCTTGCAGGCTCACAAGTACAAAGCAAGCAGACTGGAGACCAAAATGACCCTGTCAGCCTATACATTGTTGTATTGAAGGTGTTAGATGCTTAGAGTTGCTGCAGTCTTTTATCACACTGGGCAAATAGGTACCTTTTGGAGTAGCTTGAGAAACTGGTAGAACTGAAAGCCTACCTAGTCAGTGTAGAACATTCTATGAGGTGGCCTAAAAAGGATGAAGGACTTCAGAGGAAGTATTTGAAGAAAAAACAAGAAAATTGTCAAGATGTTTCTAGATGAGCATAAACAGTTGGAGAAGTTCTACATCTATGAGCAGCTCTTGAGCTAAACCTTGCTGTTTGGCCAGATGACAGTTTGCACTTAAGGCCATGTACCTGGGTAAGTAGGCCTGGCTGAAAATGATCTGCCCCTTAGCTGTTAAATCTAGCCACTAGATTTAACCACAGAAAAATGTAGGTACTACGGGGCGAGGTAAGGTCAGAGGAGAAAAGTATGCATGCATAATAATTTTTTTACATTTTGGGGCCATTGGGGGATGGGAAGGATGTCATCCTTTGCGCTGTAGACTAGCATGGATTTTTCAAACCGGATTGGGGGAGACTTGAGACCAGGTGCTATCATCATGCGTTGTCACGGCTGGGAATGTATGAAGTTCCTGGCCATAGCAACATGCTAAATATTTCTCACAAAATTTTGATACCCAGCTCATTTGTATGTGTAGAAAACGTTTGCATGAATAAGGTCGCTAACTCTTTGGAAACACCTCTGATTAGTACATCAGTCTGTTAGATTGAAAGCCCTCTGGAGCAGGAAAAAATACCTGCTGAACCTGAATATAACTCGCTTTAACTTAGATTTAGAAAGGTGAGTAAATATAAAATCCAAATCCAATGCACTAATTCAGAATTTGAAAATAGAGCTACCTAATCGTCTACATCATGAGGATAATTTTCAGTTGCCTGACTAGGTGCAAAATCTGCGTTAAGTCCACAGGTCTAACTTTGCACCTATTTTACTGTGAGAAGAAAGAAGTGTATGCAGGCAATAGCTGCCATTTTCAAAGATAGTTCCAGGTGGGCATCATTTTCCAAGATAGTACTAGCAGGGCAGGAACAAGTAAGGTTTTACTAAGGGTTTGGGAAGGTAGGGGGCAGATAGGAGTTTTACTTTTAGTACATCCAATTCCAGGAATTTAGTGCATCTTGGATATAAAGAAGACTGATTTATCTCAAATAATTTTCCATTTTAAAAGGAAAAAAAGAATGCCTTCTGGCTGAAATATTTGACTTTGCTTCATATTGTTTTCTGAGACGTAGTCCTTTTATAAATATATTCAGGAAATTACAAAGCCAGATTTTACGGCCAAGGCTGAAGAAGAGTGGACGGATGAGGAGAAAAAGCAGTTCAAGGAGCATGAAAAGAAAGCCAAGGAACTGAATGAAGAGCAAGAGAAATACAGAAAGGTAAAGCAAAGGAAGAAGAAAAGCAGAGTCATTTTAAGGTAGGATGTATAGACAAGAAATTGTTACAGCCTATCCTTTGGGTGATACATTTGTTTATCTGACCCCAGCCATGGACTTGCTGTGCTTAGGCAATAGAAGAGATAGACACAGCTCCAACACTGCTCTCTAGGGATGTGAATCGGGCTTCGGACGATTGAAAATATCAGACGATATTTTCAAAATCGTCAGAAATCAGGGGCTCCCCCGAAACGATAGGAAAACCCCACGATATTGTTCGTGGGGGTTCTCTTATCGTTTTGGGGGAGGGTGGGAAAAACGGCACACAAAAATAACCCCTAAACCCACCCCAACCCTTTAAAACTAATCCCTTTGCTTCCCCCACCTTCCCGACCCCCCCCCCAAAAACATTTTACAGGTACCTGGTGGTCCAGTGGGGGTCCCAGGAGCGATCTCCCGCTCCCGGGCCGTCGGCTGCCACTAATCAAAATGGCGCCAATGGCCCTTTGCCCTTACCATGTGACAGGGTATCCGTGCCATTGGCCGGCCCCTGTCACATGGTAGGAGCACTGGATGGCCCGCACCATTTTTAAAGATGGCGCCGGCCATCCAGTGCTCCCTCCATGTACAGGGGCCGGCCAATGGCACGGATACCCTGTCACATGGTAAGGGCATCTTCATCTTCATGGTAGGGATCTTCATTTTCAGTTTTTATTTTTCCTGGGACTTTTCAATGTGAACACCACCCCCCTCCCCCTTCCAAACAGAGAGAGGTAAAGAGCTTACTACCATTTAAGTGAACTGCAGAAGAAAAAAAGAGGGCAATGCAGCTATTTAATATGAGCAACCAGCCCAGAAAAACCAGAGTGAGATTGAATAGGTCGCCAGACTCCTTACTTCTTAAATGACCACTGAATAGATTAGTCAGAGACTCAGATAGGGGATTTTCAAGTGAAACATCACTTTAAAACAAAGGATGACAAAATCTTTAGTTTCAGAACTTTGGCTGAAAAAGTCCTACATTGCAGAATTCTGACCAGGATACGGGATTTGTAGGAGAAATGTACTGAAAAACAGTCCTAGGAAGCAAAACGATTCTCACCCTGACTAACAAGGGGAGTCAGAACCTTTGGGTATCTAGTTCTCAGACAATAGAAAAAGAAGTCCAGGCAGGATGGAATGGCTTGCACATATTGAGGTAGATTTTAAAAGGTTGCGCGCGGGCGTACATGTTTGCGCACTACCCAGCGTGTGCACATATGCACCCGGTTTTATAACATGTGCGCGCCCAGACTATGAGCATTTGTGGTAATAGCTTTCCAACTTTTCTCCCTGGGATTGCTGCTCTTCCTAGTCATCTTTTCTGCTAGTTTGAGCTGATTGATTTTGTTGTTTTCTCCTCGCAATTCATGTATTGCTTAGAGGCGACATGGCAGTTTCTTTGGCCACCTCCTTCTAGTTTAAATGCCCAATAATATATACTCTGAATCCTTAGAGTATAGCCTTTTACTGCTCCATAAATTGGCCCCAGCCACCAAAGTAACCCAAAACCACTTGCTTTATACCATGTTTTGAGCCAGATAATGAAGTTATCTATATGGCAGAGCCTTTCCTTCCCATTTCCATGAATAGGTAATACTTCTGAAAAGGTAATGATCTTTGCCATGTGTCTAATTTTCTTCCCTAGGTTTTAGAAATCTTTCAAGGATACCATGTCTAGCAAGGTCATTGGTCCCCGGATGTATGATAACATTGATACTGGAATCTATACTTCCTCCTGTAATTACATTGATAATCTGGTTGGTATTTCTACTGGCTGAGGATCCTATAAGACATTTAACTGATGAATCCTCATCAAAATTATTTCCCAAATTGATTCCTCTGACTGAATCTCCCAACAGAAGCAGCTTCCTTTTATGACCTTTTATAATGTTTAAGGGTTTCTGGATACACTGGGTGACCACATCCCTTTCAGACATCACCTCATTTTCCATTCCTGGAGCTTCTCTGTTATCCAGTGCAGAAAAAGTATTACGTAAGTGTAATGGTGGGGAGAGTGGGTGTCTTTTCATTACAGGCCTTATTCTGCCAGACCGACGTGAAACATTATGTAGAGATTTGCCCTACCTTTGCCATGAATAAAAGTGTGTGAGCACAACCTTGGGGGTTGTTACAGCAACTGCCAGCCCCCAAGTAACTCTGGACCTACTTGGCCATTGACTTCATCACTGACCTTCCCCTCTCTGGTGGCAGCACCACCATATGGGTGATACTGGATAGATTTTCTAAGAAGGCTCATTGCATGCCCCATCCAGGCCTCCCATCTTCCCCCGAACTGGCTAAAGTCTGTCCAACATATGTTTTGTGTGAATGGCTTTCTCTGCATATCTTCTCTGACCAGGGAATTCAGTTCATAGCTCACTAGTGGAAAGGCTTATGCAGAAAGTTTGAAATTACATTAGATTTCACTTTAGCTTACAATTCCCAGAGCAATGGACAAACCAAGAGGGGAAATCAGAGTCTCAAAGCCTTTCTACAAACCTACATGAACCTACAGAAGGATAATTGGGCTTCCTTTCTTCCATGGACCAAATTCACCCATAATAACCATGTGAAAAACTCCACAGGGTCATTACCCTTCTACATAATGTTCAGGTGCTATCCCTGTACACTCAGGCCTGTTTCTATTTCTGACACTTGCCCAGCAACTAACTTGATGAGAGAGAAACTCCAAGAACTGTGGCAGAAGATACACTGTCTCCTAGAACAAGTGGCAGAGAATTTTAAAAGACACACATACAAATGTTGCCCAGCACCTCAACTTTACACTAAATATCTTTGATTGAAGATGCAATCTCAGTAGCCCTCAATCCAGTGGGAACATTGAGAGGAGAAGATAATCTTGCTGGTAGCTAAAGAGGAAATTTTAGAACTTAAAAAGTTTTGGGGAGAAGTAAACTAGTGGGCTGTATTCATTTTTGTGTGTGTGTATTTGTTTTAAAAAGCAGGCAAAAGGTAGGTAATAGCTTAAAGTTTGTGTGGTTGTTTTAAAAAGCAGGCCAAAGGTAGGTAACAGCTTAATGTTTGTGTGTTTGTTTGTTTTTTCTTCCCTCCTACCCCCTCCACCCAGCTCATCCTTTCATTTTCCCCTACTACTCCTAACTAATCAAGCTTGTTATTTCACTTGGATGCAGCTCCATCACTGCTCTCTACATTAATGGTGGGGGGGGGGGGGGGGGGGAAGGGAAATAGAACCAAAGAGATAAGAGAAACAGATAAGTATGAGAAAAAAATGTGTGAAGCTTGCTGGGCAGACTGGATGGGCCATTTGGTCTTCTTCTGCCGTCATTTCTATGTTTCTATGAGACACTTTCACATTAAAAACCAGTCTTATCTAAAACCCTAACCCTTATCAAGAGTTTAATAATCCCATTGCAGGTCACCACAAGATTAAATATGTTTACACCAATAAATTTAAAGGACTCTTATTTAAACATTCCTATTCCCTTAGTAATCTAAACTTATCTAAGAAGTCAACAAAATTAAGATGAAGGTAGCAATCCAGCAGCAAAAGGGGGGCTTTCCAGTCTTTTGAATCAAGTGTCACATGTATGATTTCCCTGTACGTACCTGGATCAGTCCAGACAGTGGGTTATATCCCCCGACCAGCAGATGGAGTCAGAACAGAGTTTGAGAGCGTCAGCATATAGAGTAGTGCACCCTCTGCTGGAGCTCAGTATTCTTCTGACTCCAGCAGATGTGAGCAGGGGGATCCACTAGCTGCCCCAGATTGACAGGGTTTCTTCATTTTTGGTTATTTCTTTCTTTTTCTCCACAGTATTTCCCTGTCTTATGTTTCTCTTCATTTTGGATCCTTAAAATTAAAAAAAAAAAAAAAAAAAAAAAAAGACTTCAATTTTTGAGGAGGCGTGTGTCTGTGGCTCTGCCTTTTCTATTCTGTACTCCTTTCCTCTTCCGTTGGGGTAAGTGGAAGTTTTTTGAGTTTCTTTCTCCACAGGTTTGCTTCTTTTTGGTGGTGCCCCGTGGATGCCAGTGGTTCCGGCCGCTCCACGTATCGTTTGTGGGTCCCGTGGTTCGCAAGCTCCGCCCGCGGGTGTGTGCTCAACTGAAACGGGGGTTTTCCCCCGCAGTTCCTGGACCCCTTCGGCGGGTTGTTAGGGCCATTCCAGGCCCCCCGCGGCACTAGCTCATTTTTGGCCCCCCCCCCCCCCCCCCCCCGAGGCTTTTTTCCCGGTGCTGACATGCCGCGGTCCTCGAGGTGTGAGGCCTGCGGCGAACCGGGGAATCAATTTTTGAGGGAGGGGCTTTGTGAGCGGTGCTTCCCCGACGGGGAAGGCACCCTGCAGTCCTCCGGTGCGATTTCGGACCTGCCTCCTCCTCAGCCTGGGCGGCGCGGGCCGGCCACGACGCCGCCTTTGGCAGGAACGGCGGCCATTTTAGAGGGACAGCGTGAGACGGACTCGCTCCCAGATGCAGACAGGATTGGTTGCACTGGCTCTCAACAGGCTTTGCCCCCGGCGGGGGGTTTGCCCGACCGGGGCTCCCAGGACGGTCCCACCTCAGGGATTCCAATCAGCTCCCCGTTTTTCTCACCTGATTTTATTCTGGCAATGCACATGGCTTATTTGCAGGGTATGGGAGCGCAGGCGCCGAATCCCCTGGGGGCCCCTCCCCCCAAGGTTCCTAAACTTGCTATTGGTCTCACCGCCTCGCCCGTTATGCCTGGATCCCTGCCGGGTCCCTCTCCCGTGCCACCCCGGCGTACCACGGGGGCGGCTTCGCCGGTGAGAGACGACTCCCCGGAACCCCCGGAGGCGCATCCGGATGGACATACGGAGGGGGACGACCCTCGAGCCCTACAGATTTTTCAAAAAGAAGAGCTGGATGAACTCATCCACCATATTATTCAGGAGCTGGACCTCGACCCACCTCCAGATCCGCCGATCCCTGTGGCTCCTGCCGTCGCCACCTCTTCTCGCAAAGGGGATCCAGTACTTTCCGCCCTCCGTCCTAGGGCAAGGGCTTTCCCTATCCATGAGTCCTTCCTACAGCTTCTCACCAGGGAGTGGGACACTCCCGAGGCGTCCTTGAAAGTCACACGCGCCATGGAAAAGCTATACCCGCTCCCTGAGGATTTTTTGGATCTTATCAAGGTGCCCAAGGTGGACTCAGCGGTGTCGGCAGTGACCAAGAGGACGACCATCCCGGTCACGGGTGGAACGGCCCTGCGGGATACGCAGGACCGTAAACTAGAAACCTTCCTCAAGAGGGTCTTCGAAGTCTCCGCCCTAGGTATGCGGGCCGTGATGTGCAGTTCGCTCGCGCAAAGGGCCAGCTTACTCTGGGTACAGCAGCTTCTCACCTCTCAGGAGTTGCCCCCCGAAAAGGCCGCCCAGGCGGACCGTCTGGAATCTGCCATAGCATACGGGGCGGACGCCTTGTATGATCTCTTTCTTGTAATGGCGCGGTCCATGGTTTCGGTTGTAGCAGCCCGACAGCTCTTGTGGCTTCGCAACTGGGCGGCGGATGCTTCCTCCAAGTCGAGCCTTGGCTCCCTCCCCTTTCGGGGAAAGTTTTTATTTGGAGAGGACCTGGATCAGATCATCAAGTCACTGGGGGAAAATTCGGTGCATCGGCTGCCGGAGGATAGACAGCGTTCCTTCAGGTCTTTTTCTTCCGGTAGAACCAGGGCTAGGGCACAGCGACGTTATAGGTCTTACCGGCAGTCCGGTTCCCGGACACAGCCGACAAGATCCCAGCCTTGGTCTCGTTCCTTTCGTGGGCGGAGGCCCGCGAGAGAGGGTCCAGGGCAGGGAAATCCGCCCACAAAGACCTCCCAATGATGCCAAAGGAGCCCACTTCTCACCTCCCCGGATCGGAGGACGCCTCATGGACTTCTACGAGGAGTGGGCAGTTATCTCCACGGACCAGTGGGTGCTGGACACCATAAGAGACGGTTACGCCTTGGAGTTTGTCCGCCCCCCGAGGGACCGGTTCATCTTCTCCCCCTGCGGTTCGGATCTCAAGAGGATAGCGGTTCAACAAACACTAGACCGACTGCAGGAAATAGGGGCCATCATTCCCGTCCCCTTCGACGAGGTGGGCTTAGGCCACTATTCCATTTACTTCATCGTTCCCAAAAAGGATGGTTCCTTTCGGCCCATCCTGGACTTGAAGGAGGTAAACAAGGCCCTCAGGGTCAGCTAGTTCCGCATGGAGACTCTTCTATCAGTGATTGCCGCAGTGCACAAGGGAGAATTCCTCGCTTCACTGGATCTCTCGGAAGCATACTTGCACATTCCCATCCTGCCGGCTCACCGGCGGTATCTTCGCTTCAAGATTCTCGGTCAACACTTTCAGTTCAAGGCGCTTCCCTTCGGTTTGGCGACCGCACCTCGGACCTTCACAAAGATCATGGTAGTGGTGGCGGCGGCCCTCCGCAAGGAGGGTATCCTAGTACATCCGTACCTAGACGACTGGCTGATTCGAGCGAAGTCCTTCTCACATGGTCAGACCTCAGTGGCCAGAGTAGTACAATTCCTACGCTCTCTGGGCTGGGTGGTGAACCTTCCAAAGAGTTCCCTTGTGCCCTCGCTACACCTGGATTTCTTAGGAGCGAGCTTCGATACCCGGCGGGGTATGGTGTTCCTGCGCCAGGACAAGGCGCAAGCCCTGAGGGAGCACGTGTCTCGGTTTTCGGCTTTGGAAGAACCAACCGCCTGGAATTATCTGCAGCTCCTGGGAGTAATGGCCTCCACCATCGACATGGTACCCTGGGCGTTTGCACACCTGCGTCCACTACAGGCGTCCCTGCTATCCCGTTGGAAACCAGTCTCCCAGGAGTATCAGGTGATCCTGCCGCTTCCACCATTAGCCAGGAAAAGCCTGGATTGGTGGCTTGTCCCCTCGCATCTGGCTTGGAGTCTCGCTCGAGGTTCCCAATTGGGTGGTGGTGACCACCGATGCCAGCCTCGCGGGATGGGGCGCCATCTGCGAAAGAAGTGCCACGCAGGGGACTTGGACGCCAGAGGAGGCAAAGTGGCCGATCAATCGCCTGGAAACGAGAGCCGTGCGTTTCGCTCTCCAGCGTTTTCTTCCCCTGGTGCGACACAGAGAGGTGAGGATCCTCTCGGACAACGCCACCACCGTGGCCTACATCAATCGTCAAGGGGGGACAAGAAGCAAGCATGTCTCCCTCGAGTCAACTCCCCTGATGGAGTGGGCGGAGAGCAATCTCGTCCGGATAGCGGCCTCTCACATCGCCGGGGTGGACAACGTTCAGGCGGACTTCCTGAGTCGTCAACAGCTAGACCCCGGCGAGTGGGCTCTCTCCGACGAGGCAATGCATCTCATCGTCCGTCGTTGGGGGACTCCACACCTCGATCTAATGGCGACCTTTCTCAACGCCAAGGCTCCACGCTTCTTCAGCCGCAGAAGAGAGCGCGGCGCGGAGGGGGTGGATGCCCTCGCCCTTCCGTGGTCGTCAGATCAACTGCTCTATGTGTTTCCTCCTTGGCCTCTGGTCGGCAAGGTTCTCCGCAGGTTGGAACATCATTGAGGGACTGTAATTCTCGTCACCCTGGAATGGCCCCGTCGGCCATGGTTCACAGATCTACTTCAGATGACGGTGGACGGCCCACTTCGCCTGTCCCATCTTCCTCATCTTCTGCGTCAGGGGCCGGTATTTTTCGAGCAGGCAGAACTCTTCTGTCTTGCGGCCTGGCTTTTGAATGGCGCCGTCTCCGCCACAGAGGCTACCCGGAGACAGTGATCTCAACGATGCTTCGTTCCCGCAAGCCTTCGACCTCCGTCGCTTACGTTCGAGTTTGGAAGGTCTTCGAAGCCTGGTGCTCCGACCGCGGGGTCCAAACCATGGAGGCGACTGTCCCGCTGATCCTTCATTTCCTACAGGATGGTCTGGATAAGGGTCTCGCCTATAATTCGCTCCGGGTTCAGGTGGCAGCCTTGAATGTCTTGGTACAGAAGGACTGCTCTCTACCCCTTCAGCCGGATATCGCACGTTTTCTGAAGGGTGCCAAACACCTACGGCCACCGGTCAGGGATCCTTTCCCTTCTTGGAGCCTCAACTTGGTGCTGCCAACGCTGTCGGGCCCTCCTTTTGAACCCCTGAGGGGGTCCTCCCTCAAGGACCTGACCCTCAAGACGGTTTTCCTGGTAGCCATCTCTTCTGCTCGCCGGATCTCAGAGCTCCAAGCCTTGTCCTGCCGGGACCCTTATCTGCGTTTCTACGACTCCGGGGTTTCCCTTCGTACGGTGCCATCCTTCCTACCAAAGGTGGTCTTGGCCTTCCACGTCAATCAAACGGTGGAGCTTCCAGCGTTCGCTCCAGAGGAACCCCGGTCTCTCCGGCTCCTGGACATCAAGCGTGTGCTGCTCCGTTACCTGGAGGTTACCAATGACTTCCGGGTATCCGATCATTTGTTTGTCCTCTGGTCAGGACAGAGGAGAGGTTCTCAGGCATCCAAGACGACTATTGCGCGCTGGATAAAGGATGCCATCTCATCGGCTTACATTGCGGCGGGGCGGGTGCCGCCTCGCAGCGTGTCGGCTCATTCCACGCGATCCCAAGCAGCGTCCTGGGCGGAATCTCGCTTCGTTTCCTCCCAGGAAATCTGCCGTGCGGCGACGTGGAAGTCGTTGCACACTTTTTCCAGACATTACAGACTACACCTGGTGCCTCAGTACACGGGTTCTTTTGGCGATCAAGTTCTCCGAGCAGGTCTCTCAGGATCCCACCCGGTTTAGGGAAGCTTGGGTACATCCCACTGTCTGGACTGATCCAGGTACGTACAGGGAAAAGAAAATTATTCCTTACCTGCTAATTTTCGTTCCTGTAGTACCATGGATCAGTCCAGACGCCCGCCACTAGGGGTTTCATTAGGTCCTGCTCGGATTCTTCCAGGTAACTTTCATTCTGTTTGTCTCTGATTATTGTTACTGTTCACAGCTCCTCACAAGTTGACTGTTGGTGGTCCCGTTGACCGTTTGTTTACTTATATCTTTCTCTGTTCCTTTTTAGGGACGGATCTGGATCCAAAATGTTGTGTTTTGCTTTTGGGCTTTGCTATGCGTAATACTGAGCTCCAGCAGAGGGTGCACTACTCTATATGCTGATGCTCTCAAACTCTGTTCTGACTCCATCTGCTGGTCGGGGGATATAACCCACTGTCTGGACTGATCCATGGTACTAAAGGAACGAAAATTAGCAGGTAAGGAATAATTTTCTTTTTTTACCTGCTGGTGAGAGATTATATGTGTGCATTTGGTGCAAAGAGCTCCTGGCTCTCAGAGAAAGAGTCTGATCTCTAGAGGCTAGAGTGACAGACCTGAGGCAGACAGAGAGGTACATAGAGGAGACCTTCAGGGAGATGATAAGAACATAAAAACATAAGAAAATGCCATACTGGGTCAGACCAAGGGTCCATCAAGCCCAGCATCCTGTTTCCAACAGTGGCCAATCCAGGCCATAAGAACCTGGCAAGTACCCAAAAACTAAGTCTATTCCATGTTACCATTCTAATGGCAGTGGCTATTCTCTAAGGGGCGGATTTTAAAAGCCCTGCTCGCGTAAATCCGCCCGGATTTACGCGAGCAGGGCCTTGCGCGCCGGCGCGCCCATTTTCCATAGGCCCGCCGGCACGCGCAGAGCCCCGGGACTCGCGTAAGTCCCGGGGTTTTTCGAGGGGGGCGTGTCGGGGGTGGGGCCGATCGGCGCGGCGTTTTTGGGGCGGGATGCGGCGTTTCGGGGGCGGGCCCGGGGGCGTGGTTTCGGGCCGGGGCAGTCCGGGGGCGTGGCCACGCCCTCCGGAACCGCCCCCGGGAGGCGTAAATCCAGGGATAAAGGTAGGGGGGGGCGGTTTAGATAGGGCCGGGGGGTGGGTTAGGTAGAGGAAGGGAGGGGAAGGTGAGGGGAGGGCGAAAGGGAGTTCCCTCCGAGGCCGCTCCGATTTCGGAGCGGCCTCGGAGGGAACGGAGACAGGCTGCACGGCTCGGCGCGGCTCGGCGCGGCTCGGCTGCCCAAAATCGGCAGCCTTGCGCGCTCCGATCCAGGATTTTAGCGGCTACGCGCGTATCTACTAAAATCCAGCGTACTTTTGTTTGCGCCTGATGCGCCAACAAAAGTACGCGAAGGCGCGCTTTTTAAAAATCTACCCCTTAGAGTAGTTGCCTTGGTAATTGCTCCTTTTAGATTGGTCCACTGCTGATCCACAACTCTCTCGTTCTCCCAGCCTTTTAGCTCTTCCTCCAGGTACTTCCCCATTTCCTCAAAGTCCATGTTTTTGAACTGTAGAACTCGGGTCTTTGTGCTTCTTTTCCGTATTCTTTTAGTGATATTAAACCATACCGTTTGATGATCACTGGTGCTGAGGTGGGCTCCCACCTGGACATCAGAGACATTATCTCCATTAGTGAGCACTAAGTCGAGTATAGTTCCTTCTCTAGTGGATTCCATTACCATTTGTTTGAACAAAGCTACTTGCATGGCATCCACTAACTCTCTACTATTTTTAGATTCTGCAGATGGGATTTTCCAGTCTACATCTGGCATATTAAAGTCACCAACTATCACCACTTCTCCCTTCTTTCCTATCTTTTGGATGTCTTCAACCAGATCTCTGTCCAGCTCTTCCTTTTGGTTTGGAGGCCTGTAAACACATCCTCTATCTAAATCATGCCAGACCCTGAACGATTTGATGACAGCACTAGGATTCACATTAATCACAGATAGACCCACACACAAAGCAGGACACTCAGTTGACCTCACATACATCAACCATAGCTTCTTTGAACAGTTAAGCTCTCAATATAGTCAAATTCCATGGTCAGACCACTTCCTAATTCAGTACAGTATTAAGTGTATAAAGCCAAAGGAAATAATAAAAAATGAACCACTAGAGTTTAAATACCGTCCACCATTTAACATCGAAACCTTAAAGATTATACTAGAAGAAACACTAATACACTCTGACCACAAAGACTGTGTTTCCGCGACCACAGAATGGTTGATGAACATGAGTAAATTGGCTGATGACATTAACCCCTTAAAAACAATGAAAATACAAGAGCCTAGGCAAAAAAAACCCATGGTTTAATGAGAGAATAAAGGAAGTCAAACAAAATCTGAGGAAAAAAGAAAAAAAGTGGAAAAAAGACAAATCAGAGGAAAGTTTAACCAAATTCAGGAAACATCTAGCCTATTATAAAAAAGTAATTCTCGACGCAAAAAAACAATTCTTTAGCTCAAAAATTGAAAAATTTACAAATAACCCCAGAGCTCTATTTAACATAGTAAAGAATTTGACTACGGATAAAACAGAGGAACCCCACACCCCACAAGAGAATAAATGCAATGAAATCGCACATTATTTCTCTGATAAAATAACTAACCTCAAAGCTAAGATACCAATATCGACAAAGCAAGAAATTAAGATGCACAAAAGAGATGTGACACCATGGTCCAAATTTGACGAAGTATCCCAGATCGAAGTGGAATCCTTGATAAAAAATTTGAACCCCGCCCCTCATAAAATTGACACCATTCCCACCATGGATATAAAAAAAGTAGCTGACATAACCTCCCCCACTATAGCAAAAATAATTAACCTATCACTGAGTGAAGGCCTTATGCCAGACTCTCTTAAAGGTGCAATAATTAAACTGATACTGAAGAAAATAAACAGCGACCCAAACATCTTGAGTAACTATAGACCTGTTTCAAACCTACCCATGCTCGCTAAATTAATAGAAAAAACGATACAAAAACAGCTAGCTGAACACCTAGACAACAACGGCATACTTTACCCCTCACAACACGGCTTTAGGAAACATTATAGTACTGAAACATTACTTATCGCTCTAACAGACAATGTACTACGTGGGTTTGACAGTGGGAAACACTACATCATGATATTAAACCTATCAGCAGCATTTGACACAGTAAATCATAACATACTACTAAATAGACTTGAAGAAATAGGACTACAAAACAAAACAATTGAATGGTTCAGGTCCTACCTAAACAATAGATTTTTTCAGGTAGAGATAAAAAACACTATATCAGACAAAATCAAGCTAAAAACCAGAGTCCCCCAGGGATCAGCACTCTCGGCAACTCTATTTAATATTTACATGCTGCCCTTATGCCACCTCTTGGCAGGACTAGGTATCATACATTACATATATGCGGACGACATCCAGCTAATTTTACCAGTAGATGAAACAATTGAAAAAACGTTGAACCTAGCAATGTTGTACCTAGATATAATTAAACAACTGCTGTGCCAAATGGAACTAGTAATTAATATTGAAAAAACAGAATTCATACACCTTGAACGAAAAAAAACTGAATTAATCCAGAATCCCATCAAAATTAGAAACGATCAGAGTGTGGAACTAACCGAAAAAACTCGAAACCTAGGAGTAATAATTGACAGTGAAATCAACGTCAAACAACACATATCATTGAAAGTCAGAGAGGGGTATGCGAAACTAATGGTCCTTAGAAGGCTAAAACCACTACTAACCCTAGCACACTTTCGAACTGTTCTTCAAGCACTTATTTTCGCTAGCACAGACTATTGTAATACACTCTTCCTTGGATTACCACAGTCAACACTAAGACCACTCCAAATCTTACAGAACTCTGCAGCCAGAATTCTAACTGGAGAAAGCAGAAGGGACCACATCACTCAAACTCTTGTGGAATTACACTGGCTGCCAATCAAACAAAGAGCACAGTTTAAAACACTTTGCACAGTCCACAAGCTAATCAATGAAGAAAATACAGATTGGTTAAACACTGCATTAAGACTACATATTCCCCAAAGGAATCTCAGATCAGCAAATAAAGCCTTACTAACTAGGGATGTGAATCGTTTTAGGACGATTAAAATTATCGTCCGATAATTTTAATATCGTCTTAAACCGTTATGGAACACAATACAATAGAGATTCTAACGATTTATCGTTATAAATCGTTAGAATCGTGAGCCGGCACACTAAAACCCCCTAAAACCCACCCCCGACCCTTTAAATTAAATCCCCCACCCTCCCGAACCCCCCCCCCAAATGACTTAAATAACCTGCGGGTCCAGCGGCAGTCCGGAACGGCAGCGGTCCGGAACGGGCTCCTGCTACTGAATCTTGTTGTCTTCAGCCGGCGCCATTTTCCAAAATGGCGCCGAAAAATGGCGGCCATAGACGAACACGATTGGACGGCAGGAGGTCCTTCCGGACCCCCGCTGGACTTTTGGCAAGTCTTGTGGGGGTCAGGAGGCCCCCCCAAGCTGGCCAAAAGTTCCTGGAGGTCCAGTGGGGGTCAGGGAGCGATTTCCCGCCGCGAATCGTTTTCGTACGGAAAATGGCGCCGGCAGGAGATCGACTGCAGGAGGTCGTTCAGCGAGGCGCCGGAACCCTCGCTGAACGACCTCCTGCAGTCGATCTCCTGCCGGCGCCATTTTCCGTACGAAAACGATTTGCGGCGGGAAATCGCTCCCTAACCCCCGCTGGACCTCCAGGAACTTTTGGCCAGCTTGGGGGGGGCCTCCTGACCCCCACAAGACTTGCCAAAAGTCCAGCGGGGGTCCGGAAGGACCTCCTGCCGTCCAATCGTGTTCGTCTATGGCCGCCGCCATTTTTCGGCGCCATTTTGGAAAATGGCGCCGGCTGAAGACAACAAGATTCAGTAGCAGGAGCCCGTTCCGGACCGCTGCCATTCCGGACTGCCGCTGGACCCGCAGGTTATTTAAGTCATTTGGGGGGAGGGTTCGGGAGGGTGGGGGATTTAATTTAAAGGGTCGGGGGTGGGTTTTAGGGGGTTTTAATGTGCCGGTTTTGCGATTTTACGTTTTTTCGATTTTTCACGATTTTTCACGATATTTTACCCCCCCAAACGGCAACAATACGATTCCCTCCCCCTCCCAGCCGAAATCGATCGTTAAGACGATCGAGGACACGATTCACATCTCTATTACTAACCATACCCTCTGTAAAGGCAGCTAAACTGACACAAGTATTTATTTATTTATCTATTTATTTTTATTATTTAATTAATTGTTTTTATATACCGGGATACGTTGGGAACATCATCCCGGTTCACTGATAACTGAACATAGCAACAAGCTTTACATAGAATGAGTTACAAGGAGAATGTTAATAAAGGGAATCGTGATAAACATGTGCAAGTAAAACAGGTAATACAGAGAAACTAGTTACAAATTAAACGTTGGTATAAGGCAGTTATGATTAAGTTTGGTTGGTATAAGGCAGTCGTGAATAAATTAGCATTGGTATAAGGTAGTCATGAATAAATTAGGTTATTAAAAGTTTAGGTTTTATAGAGAGTAAGATTGTGCAAGGGGTGGAGTGTTAAAAGTGGGTAACATTGTGGGGAGAGGGAGGCAAAGTGCGCAGGAGAACACTTGGCACAAAAGGTGGCTGGGAGTAGAGGGCGGGGGGGGGGGGGGGAAGAGGAGGGGTGAATTAGCTGGGGTATCCTGGATATTTCAAAAGGGATTCAAAGGAGCAAAGAGGAAAATGACGAAATTATGAGGGGGGTTAGGTGAAGGCCTGTTTGAAGAGCCAGGTCTTGAGGTTCTGTTTGAATCTTTTATGACAGGATTCTAAGCGAAGGGTTGGAGGCATTTTGTTCCAGAGGGTGGGTCCGGCTAGGGAGAGAGCACGTGCCCTGGTGGATTTAAGTTTGGACATCTTAGGAGAGGGAGTATGCATAGTGGCAAGGTGTTGCGCTGTGGTAGGTCTGCTGTGAACGCGGATTCGAAGGTGATTTTGGAACCAGGACATCTCGCGATTGTGAGTAGATTTGTGGATGAGGGTGAGTGCTTTGTAAGTGATCCTGGAGTTGATTGGCAGCCAATGTAGGTGCTTGAGGACGGGGGTGATGTGATCCTCTCGGTGGGCATTGGTGAGAATGCGCGCTGCTGAGTTTTGGAGCATCTGTAAGGGCCGTAGGGCGTTTTTTGGGAGGCCGAGGAGGATGGCATTTTTTTTTGGGAGGCCGAGGAGGATGGGAAAGAGCATTATCATTAGCCGGCCCTATATTATGGAACTCAATGCCACCCGAAATAAGATTAATGAGAGACCATAAACTCTTCAAAAAAAGCCTAAAAACATGGCTTTTCAAAAAAGCTTTTCAAAATGAGAATGGGGAATAGGTAGTACGAAGAAACTAGAAAAGGACTTATACACAGAGGCAAAAGTCACCAGATAACATATATGCATTCTTTACCTTTATTTTTATCACACTTAAGTTTTAAGTTAAAGAATTACAGTATATCGCATATATGGTTAGCCCATAAAGGGAATTTCAATACACACTACATGCTGGGGTAGATTTTCAAACCGCGCGATTTGGCGTACTTTTGCTGGCGCATCAAGCGCCAGCAAAAGTACGCGGGATTTTAGTAGATACGCGCGTAGCCGCTAAAATCCTGGATCGGCGCGCGCAAGGCTATCAATTCCGTATAGCCGGTGCGCGCCGAGCCGCACAGCCTACCCCTGTTCCCTCCGAGGCCGCTCCGAAATCGGAGCGGCCTCGGAGGGAACTTTCTTTTGCCCTCCCCTCACCTTCCCCTCCCTTCCCCTACCTAACCCACCCGCCCGGCCCTGTCTAAACCCTCCCCTTACCTTTGTCGGGGGATTTACGCCTCCCGGAGGGAGACGTAAATCCCCGCGCGCCAGTGGGCCGCTAGCGCGCCGGGACGCGACCTGGGGGCGGGTCCGGAGGGTGCGGCCACGCCCCCGGGCCCGCCCCTGGAACGCTCCCGACACGCCCCGAAAACGCCGCGCGGTTCAGGCCCGCCCCCGACACGCCCCCCTCAGAAAACCCCGGGACTTATGCGAGTCCCGGGGCTCTGCGCGCGCCGGTAGGCCTATGTAAAATAGGCTCACCGGCGAGCAGGGCTCTTAAAATCCACCCCATAGCTTATAATATTTTGAATCATATATCTGAACAACTTCGGCACCCTCGGTTTAAAGTAAAATCTATGTCAAATTTATTCATGTGCCTATTTGTAAACTGTTGTGATGGTATATCACTAAACGACGGTATAGAAAAGTTTTAAAATAAAAATAAATAAATAAACCACTTCAATATAAATGGACGCTCCGTCATCTTTTTTTAGGTCGGCCCATAGTGCTTCTTCATTGCCCCATCTTCCTTGCAGCTCAGATGCTTGGATATTGTTTCTGACATAAAGAGCCACACCACCCCCTTTTCTATCCACTCTGTCCTTCCTTAACAAGTTGTAGCCTGGTATTGCCGTATCCCAATCATGAGATTCTGTGAACCATGTCTCTGTGATAGCAACAATGTCCAATTTCGCCTCCGCCATTAGGGCCTGCAGATCTGGGATTTTATTTCCCAAACTATGAGCATTTGTGGTCATAGCTTTCCAGGTTTTCTCGCTAAGGTTATTGCTTTTCCTGGACTCCTTATGAGACTTTAGTTGAGATTTGTTATTCACTTCACTCCTTCCTTTTGCAGTTGTGCCACTGCTGACAGAGTCATCCATCTCAATGAGCTTTTTCTTTTGGTTATGGATCTTAAATTTCTGTATGCATTGGGGTTTTTTTTCTCTTTTCTGGTAACACTGCTATGTTTTTCTCAAGAACTTCTTCAGTTTTTAATATACAGAAGGGTTTTTTTTCTTGTTGCACTTGATACAGTGTGTGTCTCCTTGTCACAGGTCTAATTCTACCAGAGCCCACTGTAGTCCTGGTTTTTAATGAATTCCTTAATGTCCCATTTGAGTGGGGGGGTATACTTGTGGGCTGCCCATCTGTCAAGAATGGGTGACTGTAGGTCACATGTGTTATCCTACCTGAGCCTACTGTATCTCTCTTTTTTCTTGACTCCTGGTTTTTCTGTGATATTGGGGAATTATTTTCTGAGTAATGTAATGTGGGTGTAATTCTCTTAATTGAAGAGAATTACACCCACAGAATGTCAGAATGGCTTTGCACCCCTGTTTATTTGTAAACCAGCATGATGTGATCATTTCATGAATGCCGGTATATAAAAACCTTAAATAAATAAATAATAATGTCAGAAGTCTTTAGAACAAAGACTTCTGACATTATTAGTAGCCAACCTCTGGACCAACTCCAGTCATTTTTCCACTTTTTTCTTTTGTATAATTAGGGCTTCTAATTTTAGCTTTTAATTGAACAACCCCAATAACATACCCATGATATGTAAAAAAAATAAAATAAGGGTTTATTAGATAAACACCAGAAAAACATCACTTCCCCTAGTAGTTTCTCACCCCTCCTCTGTCCTGGATCCTCCTCTTTATTTTTGTGCCTTTTCCACACTAAAGACTCCTCAGCTGCACAAATGTATGTTTCCTTTTCTTTCTGGTACACAAGTCCCAAATGATTGGGGATACCAAAAATTGATTAAACCCAAAGTACCCCGAATCAGTTTTAAAATAAACACCACATTTACAATTTATACATAACTAAAATCAGAAGCCCTCATTATAACATTGAGATTCCCTGGAAAAATAAAATAAAAAACTGAAAACGAAGGACCCTAAATATATGCCAGGCTTCTTTACTTCTTCAATGAACTCTCTAGAATTCAAATAATGAAGAACTAATGGAGCCCATTTTTCTAGATGCCTTCATGTCTTCATGCTGCAAAACACCCTAAGCAAGAAACAGCAGTATTAAAAACATCTCATAAACTCTTTCAATAGAGATCATGTCCAGTGAAACTTTACTGACTTTGATTAGCTCATGTTTAGACTAGATCTTTTCCTTTCCATTCTCTTTTCCCTATGAAAATATAAAATCGCGTTAAAAATGCCTTTTCTTCCCCCTCCCCTCTTTTTTTTAGGTGTTAGATGCTGAAATGAAGAAAATTCAGACCACCATTATAGAATCAACACAAGGCTTTGATGACATCTTAACCAGACTATTTGATAGGAAAGTAAAAGCAGAGATGGTCATCTATCAGGTAGACTATGATTTCTATGCCTCTTTCCTTGACTCTCATTCAGCACTGTTATTGACCTGCTTATGATCTTCTTGCAGGAGGAGCTGAAGATTAGCAACCTTGTTTTTTCAATAATCGTTGATGAAGAATTGAACATAAGGGAAACTCAGCTGAATTATGTCCTTGAAAAGAAGCGAAAACAGAAAGTAAGAATTCTGAGTCATTATGAGTACCACTTTCTTGCACAGTTGCAATTTATATTATTACAATGTGTTCTATGAAATAAATAATATTCTGATTCCTGAGTCGCTGAAAATTTTGCCTTTTCATTGTACTACATTCATTTGTCTTGGTGTGTGCATGCATGTTTGCTTGCCTGCTTATCTGGTAAGGAGACAGGTTCACAGACTTTGAGGAGTGGGGCCTGGAGTTGTATCCTTGCTTAAGAGAAACACTTAGAGAACAGATTTAGGATACATGATTTCAGGATTCCAGAAGGAGCCCAAGACTGTTTGTTGTGGCTAGGCAGGTGGACCCCTTGCCCGAGATGGAGTTGACGCTACCTGTGGAGGGAAACCCCCACAGGTCCCCACCATCGGAAGACGAGGCCAGGATGAAGCAGAGACCCCGCTGGAGCTTCACCACTACCAGCCCTCATTCCCCTCAAGTTGAGCCCTTGGGTAGCGGGGCCGGCTGGACTTATGTGGGGTCTCTGAAGGCTGCAGAGAAGAGGCCGGATGGATTCCAGGAGCGAGTCCAGGAGCTGTCGTGAAGGCTAGAGCAAGAGACGGCAAGAACCGGAACAAGCAGCAGTACTCGTCGTAGTATTACCAGGCGTGGGTCATAGTTGATATTCCAGGTATTGGTCGAGGCAGGCAGCAGTTCTCGAAGTCGTGGTTCCAGGCATAAGTCGGGGCAGGGAGCAATTCTCATAGTCGATGTGGAAGGTAGTCAATCAGGAACTCAGGCGAGGACGCGATCCTCTGTGGAGGAACAAGATACTGGACCTTAGAAGCCAGAAGCCAAAGCAAGATCTGAGAGCCAGACCTTGCCTTAAGTAGGAAAAGGATGGGCAGGGCAATGAGGAGGGGCCGCGGCAATTTCCTGCCGCGGTCCCTTTAAATTCCGAGCAGGAGCATGCGTGTGGGCCTAGAGAGGCCCAGAGGAGGCAGAGCCCGCGCAGAGGACAGTAACGCGTTGGAGAGGCCTGGGTGGATAGGTCCTACCGGCGCGCTCGGAGCAAGGGCCGTGAGGGAGCGCCCCAAGAGTGGTTGGCCGCCGCCACAGGCACACTGGAGCAAGTGGAAGCCGCGCCGCACAGGTAGGGGGTGGCGATTGGTTGCGGGGAGCCGCAGCTGGAGGACCTAACACTGTTGCTGCGATGACCATGACTAGATATGTTTGTTTATTTATTTATTTATTTATTTATTTAAGGTTTTTTTATACCGGCATTCATGAACTCGTTCACATCATGTCGGTTTACAGAAAACAGGGGTGCGAATAATACAACCAAAAACAACATATATATACATATATATGTTGTTGGGGGAGGGATGGAAGGCTTTTGAAAATTACTATATTCCTCTTCCTTTTACTCCATCAGTCCAGAACCAATGGGTTACATCGTTCCATCCAGCTACTACAGGCAAAGTGAATTTTTTTTTTCTTATAATGACATCATCTGACTATATGTCATCAGTTGAATTTCTGCCTCTAGTTTCTGGACAGTTGGCTGAGTAGACGTTTCCTAATTAGAGATGATTTATTTCTCAACAGATAGCCTATATACTATTGTTTTCGGCTAAAATTTGCTGGCTTAACTATCGGGCCAGGCTCCTGCTAACTCTTCTTGGCAGTGAAGCATGCCCAGGCTCCCTACCTTTTGTGAAAAGGTCTAACTAAGTAGAGCCACATTTTGGAGAAAGAGAGAGTGTTCAAAAGGCACTTTTTAAAAATTGCTTTCATTTACAGGCCAGCATCACCTCTTTGTTTTGTGGTTGATCTCTTGACTTAGAGCTGCTCCGTGATGGGGAAAAAAATCACCATTGTGCATCTTGTGGGAGCAAGTGTTCCTCTCTCAGCAAGGGCAGAATATGTTCAATATACCACAGTAGCAGAGCTTTCAGGAAGCCTCTCAACCATCCATCGCCCCCCACAAAGAAACTGTCGGCTGAGCCTGGATCTGTCCTGAAATCTTCTGCCTTGGCAGACCCAGGTGCAAATGAGCCTTCAGAATCAGCCATTTTAACAAGTGAAGGAGACACGGCAGCCAATTTTTAAGCCATAGTGCTCCATGAAGCAGGCAGGGAAAGAAAGTAAAACCCTAAAAAGGGACTCTCGAGATTACTTCCTGAGGTATTTTCTCAACAAAGCTGTTTTCAGGATAGCCTTGGTTCTTCCAGTAGGCCTTATACTCTGAAGTTTTTAAACTTTTACATCAAGCCTTTTAAGTTCTACAGGGACAGAGCAATGTGGGAGAATTTCAGTCCCAGACTGTCTCCGCTTCTGTTGATTGGGGAAAGTCACACAAGAGATAGAGGATTCTGATGTGGCTTCTCTGGAAATGGACTGCTCTTCTTATATAATAGGTGAGTAGTTCAGGATAGGAGGCAACACTGAATCTCCTGAGAAGGCAGAGATTCATTTGGAAGGTGAGGAAGAAGAGTTGATTAGACTTTTTCATAAGAACATGCCATACTGGGTCAGACCAAGGGTCCATCAAGCCCAGCATCCTGTTTCCAACTGTAGCAAATCCAGGCTATAAGTACCTGGCAAGTACCCAAAAACTAAGTCTATTCCATGTTACCATTGCTAATGGCAGTGGCTATTTTCCAAGTCAACTTGATTAATAGCAGGTAATGGACTTCTCCAAGAACTTATCCAAACCTTTTTTAAACCCAGCTGCACTAACTGTACTAACCATATCCCCTGGCAACAAATTCCAGAGTTTAATTGTGCGCTGAGTGAAAAAGAACTTTCTCCAATTAGTTTTAAATGTGCTACATGCTAACTTCATAGAGTGCCCCCTAGTCCTTCTAATATCCGAAAGAGTAAATAACTAATTCACATTTACCCATTCTAGGCCTCTCATGATTTTAAACATCTCTATCATATCCCCCCTCAGCCACTGATACTCCAGGTTACTTCAGCATTAAGGTTGTCTGAGGTAAAAGTGAGGATTCCCCTAAGTAGACTCAATTTCTTTTTGTTTGATTTTTTTTTTCATATGTAATAATTTTTATTGAAGTAAAACATGAACAGCCAAAACAGTACAACAAATGTAGCAATAACAATATAGAGAAACAAATATCAATGAATACACACAAAATAAGAAATATCCAGGTAGGCTATTACACGCCACTTCTCCATTTTCAATTTAGAAATACATCCCTCCCTCCTACTGTCCCTCCCTGCTTAAATTACACCCCAGAGAATCCAATCCCCCAAGACAATCACACGCACACCACAATCATCCCCATACACCTCATACACTGGCGCCGAGACACCAGAGGCAGCTACCATAACCCCACTTGAAGTAGAAATGGCAAAGCCACTTAGGTACCTAACTGGTCTTCCAAAAGCACAAAATATCCTCTCAGAGAAAACACTTTATGTTTGCTTCCTACATCCCTCTTTCTCATATGCTCCAGCATGGTATAGTGGATCATCGCTTGTCGCCAGTCCCGAAAAGCAGATATAGTAGCATTATGCCAGTATGTTAAAATCACTTTAAGACTGGCCAATGCATGTGCACCTAAGGACTTCCGACGGCAAGATGGCAGTCGGCGGCATCACTTTTCTGGCCAAGGATAAAGAGACCACTATAAACCTCTGACCCTCTCCCGGAAGGGAGTGAGTGTCATCAAACAGATACAGATAAAAGAGACTGCCTTCCCAGTGAACCAAGCAATTCAGTGTTCTCTCTATGGCAACATGAACTTTTCACCAAAACTCCTGTAACAATGAGCACTCCAAAAACATATGACAAAGATCTCCCCAAAGATAAGAATACTTCAGGCATTCATCAGATTCCCAAAGATACACATGAGCCCCCTTGTCTTGAGATATGTAAATATGATGAATTATTTTAAACTGAATTTCTCGCAGGTAAACAGGGAGCAGATACCTTTAGACCATGTCAAAGGCCCTGCTAATAGCTGACTCGTCTACCACGTACAAGGACGACATGCAATCTGAGAGGAAACAAACCCACACACCAATTTTATTAAAGCGGGGAGTGATTTCTAAGAAAGTTTCCTCCGCATCAGATAAAGAAAGGAGCTTCATGTTTCTATGACTGATGTCCATAGCATAGTGTCTGCTCTGCAAATAGGCAAAAAAAATTGCTTTCTAGGGATATTCCGATGTTCCTGAAGTTGTTGAAATGAGAGAAAAATGAGCTCCTCAGAGTCCATCAAATATCTAAGACACAACAGCCCCCACTTCCGCCAAGCATGAAACACTGAAAATTCAAGACCCGCTGGGAATTCCATGTTACCAATGAGCGGTAAGAAAGGAGTCGCAGTGGCAGAGCCTTGAATTAGAGTTCTTCACTACTGCCATGCCCATTGTAAAGCCTCAAACCAGAAAATATTAAGCTTAAGAGCCCAGACAGTGGACCTGGAGAGATGAAGTACATCCCTTGATAAGGATTGGCCCACTCTCCCAGCAACCCCTCAGCATCATATTTATTATGGCATGAGGCCCAATCTTGGATATACCGCATGAGGCAAGCAGCGTTGTATAAACATATATTAGATACAGCCAGCCCGCCTCGCCGTTTGTCCTGCATGAGGACATCCAAACTGATTCGGGGCGCCTCCCCCGCCACAGAAAGGTAGAGATAATAGATCAGAAATGCATAACATTGGACCATTTAAGCCAGATAGGAAACATTTGAAGAGTATAAAGTACCTTGGGGACAATTATCATCTTCACTACTGCACAGCGTCCCATTAAAGACAATAAAAAAGATCTCCAGCATTCCAACAGGACCTGTACCCTCCCCAACATGGTACTGATAGTTTTTAAATATATACCACGAGCTGAGCGTGTAAGGTAGATTCCTAGGTACTTCGTGCCCCCTGCACTTCATTTAAGGGATAAAACACCCTTCCATCTAGCAGGCAGGTCAGCATCAAGAGGGAACACTGTGGATTTATCCTAGTTAATTCTCAAACCAGAAAAGGAGCCATAGATGTTAATATAGTCCATAATAACCCTTAGGCATTCTTGTGGGTTAGAGCTAAAGAGAAGCATGTCATCAGCAAACATGCTAAGTTTGACCGCCTTCTTACAAATTGGTAAACCATGAAAAGAAGCATTGTATGAAGCAAAATGGCCAAGGGTTCAATCGCCAGGACATAAAGTAGGGGAGACAAAGGAAACCCCTGAAGTTTTCCCCTCTTCAACTGAAATGGAGAGGACAGAGCAACATTCACCATAATCTGCGCCCTAAGGGGCAGATTTTAAAACCTGTGCGCGCGGCCTACATTTTTGCACGCTACCCGGCATGCACAATGTACGCCTGATTTTATAACATCAGGACCAGGGGATTTACCCAATTTGAGTCCCTGAACCACCTTTTTAATTTCTCCAAGAGAAATAGATTTTTCTAATTTAGATTTATCCTCCTCCGACAATTTTGGAAATGCTATCCCTCGAAAAAAGCGCTGTCTATGCAAAAGATTCTGTGACTCGCTCTTGTAGCGATCACTAAAGAAACTATTAAAAACCCATAGAATCTCTTCTGTGCCTACACAGTCTGTATTTTGAAATTGCAGCCTGGGGACAAATGTTTTTCGGCCCGAATTTTTGAGTAGGTGGGTCAAAAGCTTATCACATTTATTTCCACACTGATGACGTTTATACTTATAATAGAACAAAATTGTCTAGCCTTGGATGCCAGTAGGGCAGCAAGGTTTCTGTGGGCCTGAACCAATTGCTGCCTTGCATCAGGAGTCATGAATTTAATATGGGTGCATTTAAGTAGAGCCACTCGTTTAGATAATTCTAATTCTTTTTAGTAGCTTGCCGTTGTTTCCAGACTTGATAGGCCAGGATATTTATTTATTTAGGTGTTTTATATACCGTCATTCTAAAATAAGATGACAACGGTTTACGAAATCAGCATTCAGATACTGGGTCAATATTTCCATTCTGTGTCATTATTCATATTCTAGGTCAGTATAACAGCAAATACAAATTATATGACCCCTAAGCATAGCCTTAGCAACTTTCCAAAAAGTAAGGGCTGAGATTTTCTGCGAGAAATTCAGCTCCCGATACTCCTCCAATTTAGTCATAGATATTTTACAAACTCCTTGTCATGATAGAATATAGGGGACATTTTCCAATGTGATTTCCAGCCGCCCATTTCAGCTAATGCATATTTGCACCCTACAATAGGGTGATAGGAAAAAGGAACATCATACATTTCACACATTTTTATTTATTTATTTATATTTTTTTCAAATCAAATATACATAATATATTCAATACTGAAATATTGGCATATTGAAAAAACAAAAATGTTTATGCAATATTATAACAAAGAAATAATATTCAAATTGCCCCATTAGACCACAATATGGGGGGGGGGGGGAGCCTTTAGGAAAAAAGCCACAGGGAATGGTTAACAAACAAAAAACAATATTTTCTATAAAAAGGAAGGTAGCTGCATAGCATGAAAATGAACCCTTTTATACATTATCCACTCTATCTGTAGTAGGTAAGGTCTGAATTCTCCAACGAGCTTCCACAAAGGATTGTAACTGGTTAGGATCAAAGAAAACAAATTTAGCAGACTCTAAAGTTATCACACATTTACAGGGATAACGAATAACACAAGTAGCTCCCAAAGAGAACACTGACTCTTTCATTGCAAGAAATTGTTTTCTCCGCTCTTGTGTTGCCTTGGATATATTTGGAAATATCCAAACCTTTTGGCCTCTAAACAGAGAGTCCTTGTTCCAAAAATATAAACGCAGAATATTATTATGATCTTGCATAAAAACAAATGACACCAGCAATGTAGCTCGATCTGACACATTTTCTTCTCCAGAATTTTCAAGGAAATCAGTCAGATTAGAGGGAATATCAACATCATTATTATCCAGTGATTTTCTATTCATTGGAAGAAAATAAATCTTTTCCATAGGAGGGAGATCATTCTCTGATAGTTTCAAAACTTCTTTTAAATACATGGAAAATAGGTCAAGAGGTGTAATCAAAGGAATTCGAGGAAAATTAAGTATCCTCAAATTTGCAGATCTAAGAGAATTTTCAGTATTCACAATTCTGCGAGAGATAGAAGTCAAATCTTTGATAACATTTACTTGTACATTTTGAATTTCCACTATATTAGAGTTCACCTCAGTTACTTTCTGTTCCATAGAGTCCAACCGTGTTTCAAAAGATTGAGAGTTATTATAAAATCTGTAGTTAAAGAGACCAAATCAGTAAGAGACTTATTACTGACATTAGGACAGTCCCGAGATTATCCAAGGTGATAACTTCAGTCAGAGATATTAGGAAAAACTGTAGAAGAAATCCCTGAAGGTGTATTAACTAGTGCCAAACCTGCTTTCTATGAATCAGTTGTCAAAGAAGGCAATGAGACTTCACTGTCCTCAGTGAGTCGTGCCCTTTGAGGCCCTTCTTCAACTTCCAAATGCTGGATTTGCACCAGCAAAATGGTGGAAACTGGGCCTGGTGAAAAAATGGAGCCTTCCAGCTCCCCCGGTGAATCTGACAAAGCCTCTACCGAGGCAGCATATCCAGCAGGAGAGCACAGAGTGGAACGGTGATCAGGGCTAAGAGAACCATCTGCCGCCAATGGGCTGGCATCCCCAGGTCCAACCAAGCTGGCTTCAATCACCGAACTCCGGGTAAATTGCGCTTCAGTTAGCGATGTTTGGCAAAGGGGAACTGGCGAACTTGTCGCCTTCCCTTGTTGTAAACTCCATTCTGTTTCCCCATTAGAAAAGAAAAACTTTGTTCAGTGGAAATAATTAAAGTTTGCCGGGGATTTATTGGGAGCTGTGCTGAGGCGCGTCTGCTATGCAGTGGCCATCTTGGATCCTCCCATTTCACACTTTTTTAAATGAAAGACATAAGATTTAGAAGTTAAGATGTAATCTATTCTCAAGTACACCTGGTGGGCATGAGAGTAAAATGAGAATTCCCTGTCATGGAGATGTAACAGACGCCAGCTGTCAATAACCCCCAAGCTCTGGCACAGAGCATACTGTGAGGCTGGCCTATAACTGTGGCAGTCCTGGAAGTCCTGGAAGTCCTGGAAGTCCTGCCATTGTTGGCTGGAGAAAAAACTGTTGGCATATCTGTTCCTTCTGAGGGGGGATATGATAGAGGTGTTTAAAGTCATGAGAGGTCTAGAACGGGTAGATGTGAATCGGTTAGTTACTCTTTCGGATAATAGAAAGACTAGGGGGCACTCCATGAAGTTAGCGTGTGGTACATTTAAAACTAATCGGAGAAAGTTCTTTTTCACTCAATGCACAACTAAACTCTGGAATTTGTTGCCAGAGGATGTGGTTAGTGCAGTTAGTATAGCTGTGTTTAAAAAAGGATTGGATAAGTTCTTGGAGGAGAAGTCCATTACCTGCTATTAATTGAGTTGACTTAGCAAATAGCCACTGCTATTAGTAGCAACGGTAACATGGAATAGACTTCGTTTTTGGGTACTTGCCAGGTTCTTATGGCCTTGATTGGCCACTGTTGGAAACAGGATGCTGGGCTTGATGGACCCTTGGTCTGACCCAGTATGGCATGTTCTTATGTTCTGAGACATACCTCTGCAATGGTTGAAAAATTGGAGAGCCTTGGCATTCTTGTACATCACCTATCCACTATCATCTGGACTGCCTCTGAGCTGAGTTTCCACTCTCTGGGATCCATCAAATTCCTGCTGAGGAAATTTGCTTGAATGGTTCCCAGAAGCTGCAGATAATCTCATATCCTGGAAGCTTTTTAAGCAATAAACTTCTCCACCTGCCCCACAATCTTGACCACTCTCTCCTGAGTCAGATAGACCCGTAATGAGATTTGGGTCCGATTAACCAATCATCAAGATAAAGATGAACCATAATCCCTTCCTTTCACAAGAAAGCTGCTACTACTATGGTGAAACAAAATAGAAGTGCTCTGAATTGAAAATGCTTCTCCTGTATGCAAAGACTGAGAAATTTCTGATATTTTTCCCTGATGGGAATATGAAAGTAAGGTAGGGAAGAGAGAGAAACTCTCCTTGGTGTACCAATACAAACACTTACTTGATAGTTTCCATCAGGAAGCAAGAGACATGAAGACTGCTGTTTACCCGTTTTAGATAAAAAAAAAAAGTGGTCTGAAAGAACCATCTTTCTTTGGAATTAAAAAGTATATGGTATACCTACTGTGACCCGACTCTTCACTTGGTGAGGGAACTTCAACATGCACATGCTGCAGTTTCTCGAGTATCCTGAACCATCACTCTCCTGGTGGGAGAGTGCATGGAGAGACCATAAAGATGGTTGTAAAGCAATAAACTAATCACTATCAATTATTTATTACACATTTTTCCTACTAGAAAACTCAAAGCAAGTTACAACAAACTAGAATCTATAATAATTTATAGCTGTTGGATAATACAACAAGGTTTATATCCGAATAAAAGACAAATAAGGAAAGGGCACAAAAAGCACAGGGATACTATAATTAAAATGCCGATGTATGGAAATACATCGGCACTCAGACTCCACATCTCTTCAAGACCTATCAGAGAAGCTTACAAAGGAACTCTGCATGCCCCTCAACCAAATCCACCCATCGTACAGCCACTAGAGAACGGGCCTTCTCGACAGCGGGACCAGCCATCTGGAATGCTATCCTCCCAGATCTCAGACAGGAACCCTGCCTGTTGACTTTCAGAAAAAAAACTCAAGACCTGGCTGTTTCAACAAGCCTTCCCCTAACCCAGTCCACCCCCTTCCAATCCCTTGATCCTGGCAAGCCGCCTCATCCAGCCTGCTATGCCCCCACATTAGTCTTCGCCTCACCTTCTCAGCCATTCTACAGTTCGTATACAAGTGCCACCTAATCAGTGCACTCCATTTCTGACCCTATATATTTTTTGTTATAATTACCACATATATCTTCTGCTTCTGGCTTCTTCATCTCCCAAGTTTCCATGCCTCTGTTTTATTGTTACTTTTTTGCTTCTTCTTCTATGTTAATGTTATAACCCCTTGTTCCATGTAAACCGATATGATATGATCTGTATCATGAATGTCGGTATAAAAAAGAACTAAATAAATAAAATGAAAGTAGTCAAATTATATTCCAGTGACTGAACCAGGAGTAGGCAACCTCCAGTTCTCGTGGACACCAGACCGTTCAGCTTTTCAGAATTTCCCTGTTATGATTCTGTCAAGATTCTGGACTTGTGGACCCTTGGACCGAAGTGAGGTCCCCACCGTCGGCAGGCAGAGCTGTAGCATGGTCAGGCATAACAGAGGTCAATGACTGGCAGTAGACTGGAACGTGGTCAGGCGTAGCAGAGGTCATAGGCAGGCAGCAAACTGGAACGTGGTCAGGCGTAGCAGAGGTCAATGGCAGGCAGCAAACTGGAAAACAAGGACCCAGGAAGCAACCAATGGCCCAGGAAGGAAGTCAGTTGCCAAGGCGAGTCCTGACTGTCAGGACTAATATACTCCTGCAGGGGTGACGTAATGGAGGAGGACCGAGAGGCATAGCGCACCGCGGGCCCTTTAAGAAGGGCAGAGAGGTGCGCGCATCTAGGGGACCGGGAGAGGAGAGCCAATGGCGGTGGAATCTCTGCCGCAAGCGGAGACCAGGCTGCAAGGAGAGGGGCAGCGCCAGAGGCACCTTTCCTGCCCAGCAGCAGCAGAGAAGGAGGTAAGGCAGGTCAGTTGTGAGGTCCGCGGCCGACCGACGTAACAGTACCACCTCCTCAAGACTCCCCTCAGATGGTCGGAGAAGACGTGGTGCCCATTAGCCACTGGCTCTAGCGGACTCGTGGATTGAAGGTCCAGGGAGCACCAGGGAAGGATCCTCTCCAACTTTTCCAGAGGAATGAGTGAGGGCCCCATCGGGGTCGAAGGAGCTACAGAAGGGGACCCCTTTTTCTTCTTAAGCTGCAAAAGGGCGTGCAGAGTCCAGATTTCCTCCTCCTTGTAAGTCAGAAGAAACACAAAACCTTTCATGGCTCGAGTATGCCTACTTGTGAGGGCTTCAGTCTCAGCCATTTTTTGCGACAGCTGTTCCTTCAATTTGGTGAAGACCGCCCCCAAGACGTTCCTCTGAAGGGAGCAGGGTCTGGTCTGAGTTTCCTGGGACTTTGTGCACAGAGGAATGGGTTTGGGAAGGGCGATGGCCACGGTCAGGGAGTGGAGAGGTTCTGCTAGTTTTAAACAATACTCTGAACACTGCAGACCCCACTGAATCAGATTGGCGGTTGCCTCTATCAAACTGTGGCTAATGTCTCTGTAGCCAAGACAGACCCAGAATTACCAGACTCACCGCTGAAGGAAGAATGTAGAATGAAATAAGTTCAGAATGATCTGAACCGACCTTCAAAGTAAGAGGTGTCATGGCCTGTGTCACTACCCCGGGGAGGAAATTCCCATGGACTGATGAAAGGGTCAATGAAGAAGTTAAAGGACGCATGGAGATTCGATACTGATCCACGAGGTCCTGCTGGATAAAGTTTCCCCCCGCACCGGAGTCCACAAGCACCTGAGTGGGGAGGCAAGTGGAAGTTAGTTCCAAAGAGGTGGGAAGTAGGAACAGAGGTGATGCGGTAGTGAGGCCGAGGGTGATTAATTCCGATGTCTCCCGGTGTGGGGTTTGTTCTCTCCTTTCTGGACAGTGGGACAACAAATGTGTTGATTACCCACAATATAAGCAAAGCCCAAGTTGACGGCGACGAGACTTCTCTGTAACCGTGTGGTGGCTACGGCCAAGTTGCATCAGTTCTTCAGTGGGCAACCCATGGGCTCAGTCAGGGAGGAGTGGTTCCTTGGTACGAGTCTGCTGATTGGAACGATTCTCCCGGGCCCACTCTTGGAGGCGTCGATTAATCTTCACTGTGAGATCGATAAGCCTTTCTAGGGAATTAGGGATTTCTCAGGCTGCGAGTTCGTCTTTAATTCAAGGTGCCAGCCCATCCAGGAATATAGCGTGAAGGCTGTTCCCCTGCCAGTTTAATTCTGTGGCCAGGGTATGGAATTCGATAGCGTAGTCACTTAAGGAACGAGAACCTTGTCGAAGGTGAAGGAAATCGGTACCCATGGCAGGAATTCTCCCTGGTTCTTCAAAAACCTGTTTGAAGGCGCTGATGAACTGAGGAAGATTCAAGAGCAAGAGATTGGCGCGCTCCCTCAAAGGGGAGGCCCATGCCAATGCCTTGCCATCCAACAAAGTTAGAATGAAGGTTGTCTTGACCAAGTCGTTCGGGAAGTGCACAGACTGGAGGGTAAAGTGCATGTGGCAAAGGTTTGGGAATCTCCTACACAGTTTTGGATCCCCCGAGTACCGAGGCAGGGCCGGCAAGGGAATGGTCATCCGGCTGGAATCAGACAGCTGTAAGGAGGCCGTTGGGGTAGGTGGTGGAGCGTTGAACTGGGATAAAGAGTCTTGACGGGCAGCAAGGCATTTTACATCCGTTACCACTCATTCTAAGGTGGTCTGCAGGTTCTGGAGCTTCAAAACAAGGCCAGGAACAGACTCTAGCATGGCCAGTCCACCGGTTGCGAATCTAGACGAGCAATTAGGCACTCCATAGAGGTAGCCAACATCTCTAGGAAACGTTGCTATTCCTGGGTCTTCTAGGCCAATCCTGGAATGGCTTGGAGAACAGTCAAGTCCGCCAGGTCCATGGCCTTGGCAGTCTGTTATGATTCTGTCAAGATTATGGACTTGTGGACCCTTGGACCGAAGTGAGGTGGGACCACCACAGGGGTTGAGCCCTAGTGGTCCCCACCATGGTCAGGCAGAGGAGAGGTCAATGGCAGGCAGCAAGCTGGAACGTGGTCAGGTGTAGCAAAGGTCATAGACAGGTAGCAAACTGGAACATGGTCAGGCGTAGCAAAGGTCAATGGCAAGCGGCAAACTGGAAGACAAGGACCTAGGAAGCAACCAATAGCCCAGGAAGGAGGTCAGTTGCCAAGGCGAGTCCTGACAGTCAGGATTTGCCTAATATACACCTGCAGGGGTGACGTCATGGAGGAGGACCGAGAGGCATAGCGCGCCGCGGGCTCTTTAAGAAGGGCAGAGAGGTGCGCGCGCGCACCTAGGGGACCGGGAGAGGAGAGCCGATGGCGGCGTCAACTCTGCCGAGAGTGGGGACCAGACCACGAGGAAAGGGGCAGCATTGGAGGCGCCTTTCCTGTCCGGCAGTGGTGGAGGAGGTGGTAAGGCAGGTCGGTTGCGAGGTCGGCAGCCGACCGACGTAACATTCCCTAAGGAATATGCAGTGTTTAGGAAAATCTATCTTATGCTTATTCCTTAGGGAGATCCTGAAAACCTGAGGGATTTGGTATCCATGGGGACAAAAGGTTGGCTACCCCGAACGTTAATGAGAATGTTGCTGTACTAAAATTCTAAGAGCTCATATTGGGAAAATTTTAACTTCTTTCTTAAATCATTTATTTATAGAAATTTCTACCCCGCCCAATTACCAGAATCTATTCTGTGCATTCTCAATATAACATACACAATTTTAAAACAAACAACCTAAAATTAACAATTACAGAAATACTTAAATCTTGTCTTTGGATTTTGTCAGTTAATGAATTGTTCATATGTTATTTGTTAAATATGGCTAAAACATACTGTCCTTTTTGATTTCATAACATTAAGACGATACTAACCTTTTTGAGGTTGTCATTAAAATATGTTTAATGTGTTACAGATGCAGAGTTCAGAAGTAGTCCAGAATTCAAAAATCCAGGTTGACGAATTCAGAGAGTCCTATGACAATTTAGTAGCAGAAGACAAAGTGAGAATGTCATTCATACCTTCAAAGCATATTTTTAAAATGTTATCCTAAGTTTTTAATTTCACATTTAGACCTGGAATGAGTGCAATTTCAGAATTTGAACTGTTAATTTGTTCCTAGCTCCTGGACCGTGGCTTTAGAAAGGAGTTTTCAGATATTCCTGCTCTTCAAGTCGATATGCTTTATAAACTCTTCAAGCGCAGACCAAGGTGCTATTTCCTTTTATTTATTCCACTCCAGTATCTAAAGCTCTTTTTATTTAGCCTACCTTTCTGCCTAGTGTTAGGAGTTATTATGAAAGTTAAGTATGTTCTTATTAGCCCCAATTTTGCCAAAGTCCTGGGCCAGACATAGGAGACAATCTTTAAATGTTTATGTCATGTGATATTTGTCCAAATTAGTTATTGTGAATTGATTGTGCCCCTGTAAGAAGCAATTGTATATGGTCTGTTGGGTCATGATGAATTGATACTGTAATTCATCTTGAGCTAACTGGGATTTCAGAATAGAAATTCAACTTAAATAAATAAATAAATACATACACTATTTGCTTTGCTGCAAAGTCCATGGATGCATTTTACCTATGGACTTTGCACCAAATTTCAAAGGGGAAGTACATGCGTACCTTCCCTTTGAAAACTGCCATGGGCTCAATGTACCTGTTGACTTTTGCATCTGCTTTGGTTGTGCAGGTAAATTTCCCATGGAAAACAATGTGCATAAATTTGAAATACAATCTGTACACGTTATTTTACGTTCCTATCCAAAACTCCCCCCATAATGCCTCCTCTAATTGCAGCTAAATGTATCCACATTATGGAACATCACTCATACCATTAGACAGATTTTTTTTTTAATTTAGATTTATATTCCGCTTTTCACACTTTCAGTGCTTCAAAGTGGATTACATTCAGGTACTGTAGGTATTGCAGGAGAACAGTTTTCAGAGAGTTAACTTACTCATGTCAATGAGTTTGAAAGGGAGATATGTCCACAGCCTGCATTTTTCTCATGCTGCAGAAAAAATATATAGGTTGACTCAAAACATATTCATCTGTACAACAGAGACTTGTTTCTGTGCATCAATATTTTGGCACGCTATATTTCCCAGAATTAGAGCTGTATTTATAGAGCACCATCAACATGCACAACACTGTAGTATAAGTGAAGGGAGATAAAGTAAATTCTACAAGTACACAAAGTTAGGCAAGGTTAAAAAAACAAGGCATGGACAGTTCTTCCTCTGTGGTTCCTCCAACTGAGCACCAGGTCTTCATCAAGATGTAGCTGGAATTTTAAAAAATATTATTTTACTGGTGTACTACCTCCTCCACCACTAGAACAGGTGTCTTCCATTTTAGAAAGTCAATTCCTTGCTATCACGGTAGAGAAAAAATAACCCAGTCTATGTTTCACCTTTCTGTGTGGAGAGGACAACATCAAAGGATTCTCATATTATATTGCCTGAGTCACAGGAGGGAGCCATCTTATTTTTCTCCATCATTCCATTGTGATGATGAAAAATCCACTGGTTTCCCACTAGATCCCTCTCTATATCATTTTAGGAGTATGTCACCTCACAGAAACATAGAAATATAACAGCAGAAAAAGACCATTTGGCCTATCTAATCTGCCAATCCATGCCAACTACTTAAATCTGTAATTTTTAGAACATAAGAACATGCCACACTGGATCAGACCAAGGGTCCATCAAGTCCAGCATCCTGTTTCCAACAGTGGCCAATCCAGGCCATAAGAACCTGGCAAGTACCCAAAAAATAAGTCTGTTCCATGTTACTGTTGCTAGTAATAGCAGTGGCTATTTTCTAAGTCAACTTAATTAATAGCAGGTAATGGACTTCTCCTCCAAGAACTTATCCAATCCTTTTTTAAACACAGCTATACTAACTGCACTAACCACATCCTCTGGCAACAAATTCCAGAGTTTAATTGTGCATTGAGTGAAAAAGAACTTTCTCCAATTAGTTTTAAATGTGCCACATGCCAACTTCATGGAGTGCCCCCTAGTCTTTCTATTATCTGAAAGAGTAAATAATCGATCCACATCTACCATGCCTTCTTATATTCCCTGGGCTTGTTCCATGCTTTCTTGAATTCAGATACTGTCCTTGTCTGCATCATTCCCTCTAGGAGGCTATTCCATGCATTCATCACCCTTTCTGTAAAGACATATTTCCTTAGATTAATCCTGAGTCTACTCCCTTTCCCATGATCCTTTGTTCCAGAACCTGCTTTCCATTGAAAGAATACAAAAAATGGCAAATGTATAAAGAATATATCACACACTCTAATACAACATATCATATTTATTTATTTATTTATTTATAGTTTTTTATATACCGCCGCTCATCAAAGATATCACGTCGGTGTACAATGAACAGGAACTTACGCCGGAGCGTTATACATTTAACAGGATTAAATAAGCATTATACATTTAACAAAAGTAAGAATATATATATTTGAACATAAAACAAGTAGAATCTTTTAAAACAGAACTATCATTTAGGATTAACTGAGCTGAGTTAAACAGAGCTGGAAAGTAAAGGGATTTTAGGAAATTAGGTATGAGGTTAGGGACAGGTTAGGAGGAGATGGAGTTATAATTAGGAGTGATAAGAGAGGGGAGAAAGCGCTTCAGGTGCAATTAAGAGCAAAAGTATGGAATGGTATTTACAGTAAGGACATAAAAAAGGGGAAATTAGAGATAGTGTAGAGAAAGGGGGTGTTGGGTAGATAAGGCAGGGCATAAAAAGGGGAAGAAAGACATATATATTTCAGGTATAGGCATGTGTAAATAACCATGTCTTGAGTTTTTGCTTGAAAGTTTTGGGAGATGGCTCAAGGCGCAGTTCAGTGGGCAAGGTATTCCATAACAATGGGCCAGCAAAGGAAAGCGCTCGTGCTTTGGTGGAGGCATGGTTATATATTTTGGGTGAGGGGGTCTGTAATGTGGCGAGGTATCGATTTCTGGTAGGTTTAATAGAAGTTTGAAATTGCAGTGAATTATTAAACCATTTCATTTCAGGATTGTGGAGGGCTTTATGGATCAGTGTTAATGTCTTGTACTGTATGCGATATTGAATGGGGAGCCAGTGAAGGTCCTTCAAAACTGGCGTAATATGTTCCTTTGAGTTTGTGTTGGTAAGGATACGGGCTGCAGTGTTTTGCAGAATTTGTAAGGGGCGGATGGCATTTTTAGATAGGCCTAGGAGGAGTGAATTGCAATAATCTGTTTTGGAAAACAACATGGCTTGTAAAACTGTCCGGAAATCAGATGCGTGAAGCAAGGGTTTCAATTTTTTGAGTGTATGTAATTTGAAAAAAACATTCTTTAAGGATTGCACTGATAAATTTTTTGAGGGTCATTTGGTCATCAATAATGACTCCTAGGTCTCGGACTTGGTGAGAGAATTGTATGTGCGTTGGTGTTATAGGTAAGGTAGGCGAAGTATGTAATGGAGTAGGAGGAGATATTTATTTATTTATTTAATATCTTTTATATACCGACGAACGTTGGGAACATCTCATCGGTTTACAGGGAACAGAACTTAGCAACAGGCTTTACATTTGTCACATGATTATAATAGGAATAGTAGAAATAACAATAATAACAAAAACAATAACATACGAGTAATATGGAAGTTATACAAGTAATAATTAACTAAGTGGGGTACATGATAGTGGTTAGTCAGAAGAGGGGCAGGGAGATTCTGCTAGATATGATTGATATCAACATTTGTAGGAGGTATAAATTTGTGTATACAATGTTGTCGAGGAATATATACACGTTTGTGAGTAGAAATGTTCTTATTTACAGTAAGCTGTCTTGATAAATTTGCTTTCCGGGAAGCATAGTAGAAAGCTAATTGTTAGGCAAGGTGGAAAGGGGTGGTTAGGGGGTGGGAAGGAAAAAGGGGTGGGGGGGGGGAGATGGGAGGAGGGAGGTTAGGAGTTAGGGAGGGGGGGGGGGCTAGTGAATGTGTGAATGTTAGGTGTATGAGTGTCTAAAGAACCAAGTCTTCAGGTTTTGCCTGAATATTTTTGGGCAGGTTTCTTGGCGGAGGGAAGTGGGTAGTTTATTCCAAATTATCGGTCCTGCTAGGGAGAGGGCTCTTTCGTTAGTGGTGCGGAGTTTAGTAAGCTTAGGTGAGGGGGTGTGTAGTGTGGCTAGATATTGTTTTCTGGTGGGTCTACTACTGTTGTGAAAGGAGAAGTGTTCTTTGAACCAGTGCATGTTGTTGTTATGAAGGGATTTGTGTATTAGGGTGAGGGCTTTGAAGGTAATTCTAGATGCGACGGGTAACCAATGTAGATGTTTGAGTACAGGGGTTATGTGATCATATTTGTGAGTGTTGGTGAGAATCCTGGCAGCTGCATTTTGGAGTAGTTGTAAAGGTTGGATGGTGTTTTTAGGCAAACCTAGTAGCAAGGAGTTGCAGTAATCTATTTTCGATAATATGAGGGCTTGTAATATGGTGCGGAAGTCGCTGAGATGTAAGAGAGGTTTGAGTCTTTTTAGGGTGTGCAGTTTGTAGAAGCAGTCTTTAAGGGTGTTATTAATGAATTTCTTGTAGTTAAGATGACAGTCAATGAGTACGCCGAGGCTTCGTACATGGGTGGGGAAGGTGTGGTCAGTGGCAGGGCCATTGTTGTGTGTTTGTGTGGGGGTCATAAGGAGGGTGGGGGATATGTTGGGGGGTGATATTAGGATAAGTTCTGTTTTAGTAGTGTTGAGGGCGAGAAAGTTGTTAGATAAGAGGCTGCTAATATCAGAGAGGGCGGATTTCCAGGTTTCAATGGCTTTGTGTATTGAGTCTTTAATTGGAATAAGTATCTGCACGTCATCGGCATATATGAAGTGCGGAAGGTCAAGTTTAGCAAGGAGATGGCAGAGGGGGAGGAGATATATGTTGAAAAGTGTGGACGATAGCGATGAACCTTGTGGTACTCCTTGAGAGAGGTTGTGGGGCTTGGAGGTGGAGTTTCCCATTTGTACGCTAAATTGTCTTTCAGCTAGATATGAGTGGAACCATTGTAGAGCCAGGCCTGAGATACCAATGCTGCTGAGACGTTCTAATAGGATTTGGTGCTTTATGGTGTCAAATGCAGCGGATATGTCTAGGAGAATGAGTATGTGTGAATGACCTTTGTCAAGACCTTTCAATATTTGGTCGGAGAGTGAAATGAGTAAGGTCTCTGTGCTATGATGTTTGCGAAAGCCAAACTGTGAGGGGGCGAGAATATTGTTTTCATCCAAGTAGTCTGATAGCTGTTTGTTTATGGCTTTCTCAAGAACTTTTGTGATAAGTGGGAGGTTGGAAATAGGACGGAAATTGGTGAGATCAGAGGGGTCAAGGGATGGCTTCTTCAGTATAGGTTTCACAATAGCATGCTTGAGGTTTTTAGGGATACTGCCAAGTTCAATAGACTTGTTTATAATGTTTGAGATAGGTTTGGCGATGATGCCGGGGATGGTGAGGAGGTGTTTTGTGGGAATGGTATCTGTAGGGTGTGTAGAGGGTCTGATTTTTTTAAGGATAGATTCTATTTCTAGGGATGAGGTGGTGTCAAATGATGAAAGATTAGTATTAGATTGGTGTTGTGTAGTATCTATGGATGTTTGCTTGGGGGGGAAGCGTGACATGATATTGCTGATTTTATTGTGGAAGAATAGGGCTAGTTCTTCACATTTTGTCTGGTTGTCTATGTCTGGTATGGATGGAGTGCAAGGTTTAGTTAAATTGTTTACTAGTTGGAATAGGGCTCTAGGATTGAATTGCAGGTGGTGTATGCGCTGTGAGTGGAAGTCTCTTTTGGTTTTGTCGATGTTAATTCGGTAGGAGTGCATGTAGGATTTAAATTTATTTAGTTGGGTGGCGGTAGGGTCTTTGAGCCACGCTCTTTCGAGCTTTTTTAAATTGGATTTCATGCTTTTTAGTTCTGGTGTATACCAGGGTTGTTTGTGTTTTTGAGACATGTCAATTGTGTGTTCTTGTATGGGGCAGATCTTGTTGGCAATCGTGTTGGTGATATGGTTCCAGGATGTGAGAGCAGTATCGACGTCTGTCAAATCAAGTGAGTTGATATCAGTGGACATGGCTGATATTAATTCTTCTTGTTTACAGTTACGTCTGAACTGTATGACTTTTTTACCTTGAGTGGGCTGATGGGTTTTAATAACAGAGCATGTCACATCGATGCGATAGTGGTCGGACCAGGGAATGGGTGTACAAGAGGGGGTGTTGGTTTGGATCTGTGAGTTGGTGAATAAGAGATCGAGGGTGTGGCCTGCTTTGTGAGTAGGTTGGGTGATAGTTTGTGAGAAACCAAGGGCGTCTAATGCTGTTAGTAGGGAGTCGCAGGCAGGAGATGTGGGGACATTATCTACATGGAGATTGAAGTCTCCAAGGATGATTGCTGGCATTTGTATGTTTATGTTTTTGGAAATGTATTCAATTAGGGGGGAGGGGTTAGCCTCGAGGAGGCCTGGTGGGGCATACACTAGGCAGATTTGTAGGTTGTGCGAGAGAAAGGTGCTGATTTCGAGTCTGGGGGGTGTGGGGATGGGTTTTCTGGTGAGTTTAAAACTCTTTTTGGATGCGAGGAGGAGGCCTCCTCCTCGTTTCTTAAGTCGTGGTATGGAGAAAATGTCATATTTTTCGAGTGGGAGTTGGTTGAGTAGTGTTGTGTCTGTGTCCTTTAGCCAAGTTTCTGTGATGGCTAGGATGTCGGGGTTATCGTCTAGTAGAATGTCATTGATGAGGGGGTTTTTTTTGATAATGGATTGGGCATTGATTAGGAGTATGGTAAATGTGGTGAGGCCTAGTATTTGGGTGAGTGGTGTGGCCATGATAGGGATGAGTTTTCTGTGGTGTATGTGATGTGTTTTGGGGTAAGGGGGTCTCGGTGGGAGGGGGTAGTGTTTGATAGATGTAATGGGGTATGTGTGCATGGCTGGTGGTGTGGTGAGTGTGTGGGGGTAGATAGGATGCTATAGAGATATTGGGTGAGCTAGGGATGAGGAATGGGGATGAGGAGTGGGGTGGAGGGTAGAGGAGTAATGTGGGAGCGTCTAGAGATAAGTGAAGTCTTTGTCGAGTGGTTCAAGACAATCTCCAGGTGTGCCTTATGGTGGGCCTCCAGGTATCCCAAAGGGTCATGGCTGTCTGAGCGGTGGAAGCGGTGTGAAGAGATTGTGTTGGTTTGGTGTCAGAGGAGTGGTAAGGCGCTTGAGTAGGACTGCATTAACAATGCTTACCAGCGTTCTCTTGTCTGTTGCAGCTGGGTGAGCTTTAGGGTTGTATAGTTGGGATGGCCTCAGCGTTGGTTGAGGAAGTGTCACCCGTTCTAGTCTCTGTCGTGGTGTCAAGGTGTGGGGATGTTGTTGCCGGTGGAGGTATGGAGGTCAAGGTTGGTTGAGGTTGCTTGTCTTCAATGATCACTTGTGCTGTTTTTGTGGAGTTGAGGGCAAGTTGTAAGGAGGTTAATAGATTATTGATAGCAGCGAGAGTAGTGTCCCAGATTTCAAGGGCTTTGGATATAGATTCTGTTACTGGAATAAGAATTTGTACATCATCAGCGTACAAAAAGTGTGGAAGTTTAAGGTTGGCGAGGAGATGGCAAAGCGGAAGAAGATAAATGTTAAAAAGGGTAGATGAAAGTGAAGAGCCTTGCGGGACTCCTTGCTTCAGGGGGATTTCTTTTGATAGGTGGTTGCCAATTTTGACTTTATAATTACGATTGGACAGGTAGGAAGTAAACCAGTTATGAGCGGTACCAGTTATTCCAATCTCGTGTAGGCGTTGGAGGAGAATTTGGTGGTTAACGGTATCAAAAGCCGCTGAAATATCCAGGATTACTAGAAGATGTAGTTGATTTCTATCTAGGCTTTTGAGAAGGTAATCGGACAGTGATAAGAGAAGAGTTTCAGTACTATGTAATTTACGAAACCCATATTGTGAGGGAGAGAGGATTTGGTGTTCTTCTAAATAGTCACTGAGTTGACGGTTGATAGTTTTTTCTAGGATTTTAGCAATAAATGGGAGATTAGAAATAGGGCGGTAATTGCCAAGGTCTAATGGGTCGAGCTTAGGTTTTTTTAAAGTAGGTTTAAGGATAGCAAATTTGAGAGAGTTGGGTACTTGTCCTTGACATATACATTCATTGGAAAAACTTTTATTGTTGTATACAAAACATTTTATCAAAAGTCTTTAAAAAACATTTAATTACTATTCATAGTTGGATACATAGAGTAAATAACAAATATTCATCATAAAAGCACATTCATACACTCAAGCATACTATTAAAATTTTTCTTTTTAGAGAATCTATATAATACAGTTGTTCCACTCCCTTTTTACACCATTGTATTGTATTTTTTCCATAGTTCAAATTCACAAATTCATACTCCCACTGAATTTGGGAATTTGGTTCCAGAAGCTGCCAAGGCTTAGGCAAAAGTCCGGTAAGGGGGAACAGTCAGACAAAGTCAAGGTGTAAAGCCCTGAGAGAACTATTAGGCAAAGCAATAAACAAGGCATTGCAATAATCAAATAATGGAAAAACTTAATGATTGAAAAGTAGTACAGAAAGTATCCTGCTCTAGTAATGGTTTGGGCCAATCACATGGTCAGTGTTGATCGCAGCAGCTTTTTCAACTCTGGGGCACTGCAGTGATGTGATAGATCTCTTTGCCATGCCATTAAACAAGTTTCCACATACTGCTTCAAGATACCGGCAGGAAACGGTCTGGCTGCAGACACTTTCCCACAATTTGAATTCAGTGGTCACAAAATCACTATTGCTGCATATGTGCATGATCTGGGAATATCGCTGGATATCAAGCTTAATATGAAGATGCACATTCATAACACAATCAAGATTGGATATTACAAGCTGCAGAACCAGAAGATTTTAGAACAGTTCTTCAGATCCTTTTATTGAAATTCCTATCCGGCAGCACTATAGATCACTTTGATTACTTCATAATTCCACCACCTGAGAATTAACGAACTACTACCCTAGTGATCATATTTCTTCTATTATCACAAGGCTGCACTGTTCAATTCCAAATTCAATATAAGATCCTGACATTAATCCATAAAATAAATCAATAATAGTGATGCACTGTGGCTGGGAGCAGCTTTGCATGTATATACCCCCCACATCCAAATGAGTATTAAGATTGCAAACAAAGGCCTCCTTGTTCTTCCATCTGTCCTTGAGGCACATTTGGATGAAGTTGGGGATCAAGCAATATCGGTTGCAGGTCCCATATTATGGAATACTATGCCAGATCACCTCAGGGTTTTATCTGCCTTCAAAGCATTTAAAAAGGCTCTGAAAACTTAGCTATTCCAAAAAGCCTTCAGGGATATTCCAGCAAGCCTTTGGAGAAAGAAATTTTAAGCAAGGTAGGGCACCCAGTAAATTCAGTAAAATCCCACGCTTAGGCTCTGGTCACCTGACCTGCGTTTTTTTTATGTTATGTAATGCATTAGCTAGCCTGTATAGTTTAATTTGATTATGTATGGTTTTATTTTTTGTAAACTGCTATGATCTTTTGAAGTGGCAGTTCAAAAATAATTTTAAATAAAATAAAGTTATGTGGGATCAAGGACTGCTGTTTGCCTTTCCTAAATTCCACTCATAACCAAGACAATTTAGAAGTTAGAAAGAGAAGAGGGGCAAATGATTTTGACAGCCCCTCTTTGGTTTCCATAACTAAAGTGCTTAACTGTTCGAAATCCAATAAGATTACACATATTCCCATTCCTGATCACATAGTGCAACAGAAATCTTTTACATCCCATCCTTCAATCTCTGCCTCTGACTGCATGGACATTGAAAGTCAGCTACTGTCTTCTCTGCATTTGCCTTCTGAAATAGACAAAGTTATCTTAGCATCTAGGAAATGTTCTACAAGATCTTATAGTGAAACAAAGACTGGTGCAACAGTCATAAATGAATATATCGTATCCAAAATTTTGAAGTAAGCTCTTAAACAAGGTACAAAGCATTTCCAATATCCAAAGTGGTTTATTCAATCCTTGAATCACTGATATTCACAGAGTTCATAAAGATAGGTTTGTCTTCTGACATGGACATGCTGCATCGGAAGGGACATATCATTAAAAGAGAACATAAAACTGTGTAAGAACCAAAAGGGATGTGCATTTGTTTAAAACAAAACTGCAAAACATGACAAATAAGGCTAATTCATTTCATTCAGGGGCCTGGAAATGAATTGAGACCCCCTCCCCCCGAATGAAATGAATCTTATTCATTCATATTGTTTTAAACTAATGATTTGGGCCTAGGCCTTGGCCCGAAGCCAAGGCCTCACCTAGGGCATAGGCCACGGCCCAAAGCAGGGGCTATAGCCTAGGCATGAGTATGACACCAGGGTCTCAGTGGAGGCACGGGCTAATGCTGAGACCCCTAAAAATTAAACAAAAAAAAACCCCTTATCTTATCCATTGGGTATCCGACGAAGGCCCAGATCCCAATGCCGGAGCCCAGGTCTAGACCCAGGCCCAATGCCAAGAACTGACCCAAAGACCAGGTCCCAATACTGGGGCCTAGACCTAGGCCAGGGCCCAGACCCAGGCCTGATGCTGTAACCTGGCCCAGAGGCCAGGTCCTGATGCCGGAGCCTTGGCCCAAACCCAGGCCTGACATTGGGACCTGACCCAGAGGCCAGGTCCCAATGCCGGGGCCTCAGCCTAGGCCAGGGCCTGGGCTGAGGCCCCAGATTAGGACCAGACCTTCAGGCTGGGTCACGGTGTCAAGCATGGGTCCGGGCCCCGGCCTAGACTGAGGCCTCAGCATCGGGACCCAGCCTCTGGGACAGGTCTCAGCCTTGGGCCTGGGTCCAGGCCCCAGCCTAGGCTGAGGCCCCAACACTAGGACCTACCCTCTGGGTCAGGTTGAGGCCCCAGCATCAGGTCCCGGCCTCTGAGCTGAGTTGTGGCATCAGGCTTGGGTCCAGTCCAAGACCATGGCATCAGGACATGGCCCCTATGTTGGGTTATGGCATCAGCGCTGGGGCTGGTCTGAGGCCCTGTCATGGGGACCTGGCTTCTGGGTTGGATTGCAGCATCAGGTCTGGGTCCTGGTTGAGATCCCAGAATCAGAACCTGGTATCTAGGTCAGGCTGAAGCCGCAGTCTTGAGAAGACCAAGCTCATGGTGACCTACTGTGCTCTCGGCCTATGCAAGGCCAAGGCTGGAAGATCCCTTCTAGAGCAGGTAAGTGAGGGCTGGGGGGGGATCCCAGCCATGGTATTTTTTCAGACAGGTGGGCAGGAGGCCTCATGTTTTCATTTTTAGGCCAGTTTTTCATTTTCTTTTAATTTGTTTGATTTGTTTTTTATCACAAATGAAAATGAATCAAACAATCCAGAAAATGAAATTGGTGGGGAAAAAAAAATCCCCAAAATGAATTTTTTTCTCTTGCACATCCCTAAGAACCAATGGGTCAGATTTTAAGATTTAGGCACGGGAATAGATTTGTGCACGCAACCTGGCGCGCATGTTATAAAATCCGGGGTTGGCTCGCGCAAGGAGGTGCACACTTGTGCACATTGTGCGTGCCGAGCTGCGCAGCCTTCCTCCGTTCCCTCCGAGGCCGCTCCGAAATCGGAGCGGTCTCGGAGGGAACTTTCCTTCCGCCCCTCCCCCCCCCCCCTCCCCCCCCCCCCTTCCCCTACCTAACCCCCCCCCCCCCCCTTACCTTTAACTTAGAAGTTGCACCTGCCTCCGGGCAGGCGTAGGTTGCGTGCGCCGGCCAACGGCCAGCCCGCGATCCTGGGCACAGCGGCAAATGGCCACTGTGCCTGGAGGCTCCGGCCCCACCTCCACCCCGCCCCTGGACTGCCCCGCCCATTCCCCGCCCCCTTTTTCAAGGCCTGGGACATACGTGCATCCCGGGGCTTGCGCATGTCGCCGAGCCTATTTTGCATATTACGCACATAACCCTTTTAAAATCTGCCCCAATATACTTCAAAAATAACCTCTGTACCTACCAGAGAAAAGGGAACAAGTAAGTCATATCTGTTTTTGTCAACAAAAGCCCATATACATCAATCTGTATACAGTGTCAGAGTAAATGGAAACACCATTGAGAAGAGCAGTGTACATATCTTTTTCAAAAGGCGTCAAATGATCTCAAACTACCAATCAGAAAGATCCAAAATTGACCAATCAAAAGACTGAAAACCTGTCAAGGATAACAGTGTGTGTAAATACAGAAGCAAAAAAGCATTGTACCACTGTACATTTAAATATAAAGAGTATTGTACAATGACAAGAACATAATCATATCATGATTATGTTCTTCCCCCGGAACTTCGACAGGAACAATGCCCGCTTTCTTTCAGAAAGAAATTAAAAACGTGGCTGTTCACCCAAGCCTTCCCTTAATGGACACCATACGAACAGCACAGCTATGCAATCCATTCTCACATATCCCCTCCCTCCCCCTCCCTCACTCGCACCGGCAACTTTATAGACCTAAAGACTAATCTATTGTCTAAGCCTGCTACATTCGTTTATTTGTTAAACTCCGTTATTTTAAACTTAGTTATGTATAACTTATTATACTAATTGTTTGCTTTCGCTCTCTACTCTCCCATCCTGTAAACCCCTTGTTCTTTGTAACTTTATTTATTTTCATAGTTAATTGGTTACCCCTTGATTCAATGTAAACCGGTACGATAAGACACCAGTCTTGAGTATCAGTATATCAAAAAGTATTTAAATAAATAAATAAATGATATAAATAAAATATATGCATACAAATAATAAATAGAACAACTATTCCAGAACATAAGGATATAGAGTACTAGTAAAAAGAGGTCCACTCAGTTTCCTGGTTCAACCCAGCAAGATAAAGTGACTGGAGATAAAAAAAAATCCAGCGCTACTCTCTGCAAAAGGGTGTCATCTAGCACTGAGGTCAACCGAACTTGCCCTCTGCATCCGAATTGAACCATACGGTGCACAGATTCTACTCCCTAGTCCCTACACATTTCCAATGCGTTCCCATAGACGCCTTTCTTCCATCAAGGGCCTCTTAAATGTGTCTCTTCCGCTGCCTCTCATAGCCAGCACTCTTCTAATGCTGAACTGGGATGGGGTTCACGTTCCTCAGGCCCACGTCCTGGCCGAGACCAGTATGCTTCCCATACTTCTCAATCTATCACACCAGTAACCAATTCGCCTTCTCACAAGTCAGTCTCAAATCGTAGACTCACTGATGTTCTTAGGTACTGGTAGCGTCACAAAACCTTCCACACATAAATCCTACCATTCAAAATGGCATGATTTACCACATGACGCATACAAAAGGGTATTACCCTTTTTCTTTTTTTTACACCACTCTTTTCTCTTGCTCCCTCGGATTCTGCTCCCCAGACATCCTCCACATAGGTACACCTCTGTTCCAATTGGTGTATCATTTGGGAGTGGGGATACCCGATTAACGGTAAACCCCTTCTGAATCAGTTTACCATGGATTATCCACTGATCAATAGAGATGTGAATCGTTGCCGTTTGGGTGTTTAAAGTATCGTGAAAATCGTGAGCCGGCACACTAAAACCCCCTAAAACCCACCCCCGACCCTTTAAATTAAATCCCCCACCCTCCCGAACCCCCCCCCCCCCCAATGCCTTAAATTACCTGGGGGTCCAGCGGCGGTCCGGAACGGCCTCCTGCAATTGAATCGTGTTGTCTTCAGCCGGCGCCATTTTTCAAAATGGCGGCGCAAAATGGCGGCGGCCATAGACCAACACGATTCGACTGCAGGAGGTCGTTCCGGGCCCCCGCTGGACTTTTGGCAAGTCTTGTGGGGGTCACGAGGCCCCCCCAAGCTGGCCAAAAGTCCCTGGGGGTCTCCTGCCGGCGCCATTTTCCGTACGGAAAACGATTCGCGGCAGGAGATCGTTTTCCAGACCCCCGCTGGACCCCCAGGGACTTTTGGCCAGCTTGGGGGGGCCTCCTGACCCCCACAAGACTTGCCAAAAGTCCAGCGGGGGTCCGGAACGACCTCCTGCAGTCGAATCGTGTTGGTCTATGGCCGCCGCCATTTTGCGCCGCCATTTTGAAAAATGGCGCCGGCTGAAGACAACACGATTCAATTGCAGGAGGCCGTTCCGGACCGCTGCCGTTCCGGACCGCCGCTGGACCCCCAGGTAATTTAAGGCATTTGGGGGGGTTCGGGAGGGTGGGGGATTTAATTTAAAGGGTCGGGGTGGGTTTTAGGGGGTTTTAGTGTGCCGGTTTTCCTGCCCTCCCCCTTCCCCCGATTTACAATTTTTTGACGATAAATCGGGGGAATTGGTATTGTATCGTGGCCCTAACGATTTTTGACGATTTAAAATATATCGGACGATATTTTAAATCGTCAAAAAACGATTCACATCCCTACTGATCAAGCAACCTCTGTTTTCACTAGTCAAGGAATGGAACCTATATTTCGTGCTTATAAGTCTCATACATTCTCCGTTCAAGCCTTTCCATTCCTCTCATTTCACAGTTTGGCATGGGAAATTCTTTCCCTCAAAAATGTCATTTCTGTCAACAGGGTCCGTGAGTTACACGCCTTGTTACATACTCATTCGACCCTGCGTTCCTCCGTGACCAAGTGGTTTTACTTATTCAACTTCATATCCTTCTTAAGGTAGACGTTGCATCTCACCTTATTCAGGATATACTCTGCCCATTTTTCCCAACACCTCTCTCTCACCAAAGCGAGAGGGTTTTTTTCCACTCCTTGGACAGTAATAGTGCACTTGCATTCTATCTAGATCGCACTACACTCCATAGGAATTCCACCTAACTCTTTCCTTCTGTGGCAAGAGTCAAGCTGCTAGTTCCAGTGGGCAAACAGACCTATTCCTCCTAATTGATGGTCTGTATCTCTTTTCCTACCAACAAGCAGGCATTTCACTATAACACTGTGTGTAACTACACTCTATTGCATCCGTCCCAGCTTCAATAGCTTCCCCTCGGCCGCTGCTGTTTGTACATATTTATCAGGCTGCAACCTGGAGCTCTCTCCATACCTTTGCAGCCCATTATTGCTTAGATACGACCAGCTGGCATGCTCCATGTTTGACCAGTCTGTCTACTCTTATTCTTTTCGGTTTAACTACCCAACATCCTTCCACCAACCAGTTAAGGGTTTCAGGATGCCCTCTGTTCCAAATTCCACCCCCGTCATTGTGCCTTTTGTGCGTCTTGGGTGCATTTGGTGCACTCGCGGGCATCCTCAGCTCGGTACTCACCCATATGTGAGGTCTACCATCCTGCCTGTCCTGTGAGAAAGCAAGTGTTGCTTGCCTGTAACAGGTGTTCTCACAGGACAGTAGGATGTTAGTCCTCACGAAACCCACCCGCCACCCCGCGGAGTTGGGTCTGTATACGTTTTTACTTTTATTTTAGTTTTGCTTGCGCTTTTAGCTTAAAGATGAGACTGAGGGAGACACCTGTGGTTCACAGGGATAATTGCAGGCTGAGCATGCTCAGTGCACTCAGTGTGCCAGTGTCAGTCAAAGCTTTGTAGAAACTTTGACAGAAAAGTTTTCCGTACAGGGCTCCATCCTGTGATGTCACCCATATGTGAGGACTAAAATCCTGCTGTCCTGTGAGAACACCTGTTACAGGTAAGCAACACTTGCTTTTTATGAATTTACCTTGTCAAGCCTGTTGCCATATTATATCACTTATGTTATTCAGTTCCTGTTATACTATGAGTTTGCTTTGTAAAGCCTGTTGCTATATTTTACTATTTATGTGTTTCTTGTAAAGCCTGTTGCTGCATTATGTTACTTGTGAACCGAGGTGATAGTCCAAAGTACCGCGGTATATAAAAATACTTAATTAAATAAATAAATAAATAAATAAATAAATAATAAAATGGAGCAAGAATCACTTATCATTCTAAAATGTCAAGTGATGAAAAGCCTGAATAGATAGTAATTTAGCATTTTCCTCTTCCAGTTGGAAAGTAGATCTTCAATAATGGCATAATATGCCATTTAACCATGTAGCAATAGGTTTAGTGCTAGAGATTTTGTGAATCCTCGTAAGAGTGATGGAATCAACAGTCATTAGAGGTAATTTTCAAGCAGACCCAGTCCTACTGCGATGGGTGCCCCTTGCGGTTTTCGCCCATGGTCATGCTAGGTCTTTACTGCCGCTACTCATGCCCCTGCTTTTGTTTTTGCTCCTGTTTCTTTCAGTTTGTGCCTTTCCTGACACCCGGTTCAATCTTTTTCCAGGCGGCCGTCTCTGAGGTACTTGGCGATTATTAGTTTCTTCACACTGCGGCTTTGCTATTTTTCACCTGCGCCGCACTTTCTGGTTTGCTGCTGCTCATTAACTGTTTTTCCTTTGAACAAGATGGCTGTTAGCCATGGTTTCACATTAACCCCGGTCTCTCCAGCAGTGTGGTAGTTATGCATGCCCTGTCCATCTTTTGGTTTCGATTTTCCTCGTTTCTTTGATTTCATTCTGTTTTGGTTTTATTCAGATTATCCCAAGAGCTGCCCTCTTCAAGTTAAATCGCCATTTTATCTTAGCATTTCTTCTATATGGTACGTATTCTTGGCCCTAGTCCTCGCCTCCTTAGTCCCTTCTTCTGTTTTTATGGCTTTACGCTAACTTTCTCTTCGTTTGTTCTCATGAATAGTGCATGGAGCTGACTTCTTTTGAAGATTACTGGGACTCAATAGAATTAGGTATTCTTGTCACACATGTTGATCCTATGCCTCGCCTACTCCCCTTTCCTCCCCCTTTTTCCCCTCCCCCCTCTCTCTCTTGACTCTTCCCCTCCCCTTCCCTCCTCTTCCTTCCTCCTTTAATTTAATTGACTTCAGATTTCTTTGCCATTTGTTCAGTTGTATTATGATTTTCACTTACAATGTGTCAATTTTATATGTTAATTTGTTATTATTATGTATGTTTTTTCTTTATTTCATTTTCCATTTTTCTCTGCTGATATATTGTTCTCCTTCTTTAGGCTTCTGCCTAACAGGCTCTGTATTATGTTTTAATGTTATATTTATATATGTTGAATGTACACTGTGTCATTGTCTTCATTGAATACTATTATTTTCCTTCTTGTTTTCTGTTCCCTCCTTTAACTTTCTCCTGTACAAACACTGTTATCAGTTCCCTCCAAGCAGTGGTTCTGCCACCTGGTGTCCTGCTCTATTTTGTTTATTTTGTTATGGATCCTTGCTTACCTCTTGTTATTCTTTGACAGTTGAATTCCTTGGGCTTTGGTCCCTCTTGACGCAGCCCTTGTGGGGAAACACGGTCCGTGTCGGGGGACAAATACATTTCTGCATGTCATGAATACAAATTTTGGAAATGCTTGAAAAGTACCTCGACTGTTTGATCCCATCATTCTTACAAGGATCCACAAAATCTCTAGTGCAATACCTATTGCTACATGGTTGATTATCTTTCAGTATACCGCTCACCTTCTCTACCACATTATTTGCTATAATATACCATTTTACAGTATTAGAGGATCTCACATTCTTTTGATTTATTTATGACAATATTGATGCCCTGCTTTGAAAATAATTATCTCAGTTTCTTTAATTATAAAAGTGTTGACATGTGTCATGCAGCAACAGACCACAGTCCTGCAGCAACCTTGATGATATCACTTAACCAAGACCAGACTGTATAGAGGCTTTATAGTGGGAACTGTTTGATATGACAATGTAGCATGAGTCACAATGTTTCTTTTCCTAAAATAGCTTGTAATTCTGTGCTTCTGTTCCCTGTACGTACCAGGATCAGTCCAGGACACCTGGGTTGTGACTCCGCACCAGTAGATGGAGACAGAGCAAGATCCGTCGGGCTCAGCCATATATGGCCACTTGCCTGTCACAGCCCCTCAGTCTTACTCTGTCTCCAGTAGATGGTGCAGGTTTGGTCACAGCCTCTGATTCCCTGGGTCTATTAGATCAGTGATTTTCAACCAGTGTGCCGCGGTACACTAGTGTGCCGCGACACATGGTCGGGTGTGCCGCGGGGAAAGTTCCCCAAACTATAGTGCCCCCTGTGTTTTGTTCCCCTACGACAGGGGTCGGGAACCCATGGCTCTTTTGAGGGCTGCATCTGGCTCGCAGACAGTCGCCACACTTTCCCACTGACCCAGCTGCTCCCCGGTCCTCCTCCGCCTGGGCTTAAAATGCTGTCAGCCCGGGCAGAACGCGGCAGGACAGCTGGAGTCAGCGGCACCGGCGTGCTCTCTTCGCCCCCCCTCCCGGCCCGGAAGAGGAAGTGAAGAGTATCGGGTGCCTGCACGGCAAGAAGAGGCCACGCTAGTGCGCTCGGCATCGGCCCGAAGAAAAGAAGACTGCAGCGCGGCTCGGAGGAAAATGAAGAGGTTCAACCGCGGCCGATGGGACTCCGCCTCCGCGAGGGCTGAAAATGAAGAGGTGAGCGTTGGGAGGAGGCTGCTGCTGCTCGCGAGTTTCCGGGGTGGGGGAGAGAGAGAGTGAACTCGCTCATTCACTCTCTCTCTCCCCCACCCCGGAAACTCGCGAGCAGCAGCAGCAGCCTCCTCCCAACGCTCACCTCTTACTTACAGCCCTCGCGGAGGCGGAGTCCCATCGGCCGCGGTTGAACCTCTTCATTTTCCTCCGAGCCGCGCTGCAGTCTTCTTTTCTTCGGGCCGATGCCAAGCGCACTGGCGTGGCCTCTTCTTGCCACGCAGGCACCCGATACTCTTCACTTCCTCTTCCGGGCCGCGGGGGGGCCTCTGTGTGTGTGTGTGTGTGTGTGTGTGTATGTGTGTGAGAGTGAGAGATTGCATGTATGTGAATGATTAAGAGCCTGTACATGTGAAAGAGAGTATGTCTGTGATTGAGAGCCTGCCTGTGAGAGAGAGAGAGAGCATGAATGTAAGTTTACCATTGGGAACCTGTATGTGTAAGTTTGTGATTGAAAACCTGTTTGTGTGAAAGAGTATGTGTGTATGATTGAGATCCTTTGTGTGTGAGAGAAATCATGTGTATGTATGATTAAGAGCCTGTGTGTATAAGTAAGAGAGAGATCATGTGTGTCTGTGTGTGATTGAGAGCTGGTTTAGGTGATGGAGCATGTGAGTATGTGATTGAGAGCCTGTGTTTAAATGAGAGAGAGAGACCATGTGTGTCTGTGTGTGATTGAGAGCTGGTTTAGGTGATGGAGCATGTGAGTATGTGATTGAGAGCCTTTGTGTAAATGAGAGAAAGAGAGGACATGTTTGTAAGCATGTGAATGAGAGTCTGTGTGTGAGAGAAAAAGACAGCATGTATTTATGTGATTGAAAGCCTGTGTGTGTGTGTAAGCATGAAAAGATAGACAGCATGTGTGTAAATGTGTAATTAAGAGCCTATATAAGTGAGTGAGAAAAAACATGTGTATATGTGAGTACTGAGAGCATGTGTGTATAGGTGTGTCATTGAGAGCCAGTGTGAGAGAGAGCGCTGGTATGTGACTGAGAGAGGAGAAAGTTCCAAGCAAACCACCCCACCTCCTGCTAATTCAGAAACAATCTCAGGACACCTGGATATCAAACGTTCCCAGGTATGCAGAGCAAAAAAATTTTTGTATCCTTATTATTTTTCATTACTGGGTCTTGTGGTCTGCTATTTTGAAATATTTTGTTGGTATCTGGAAATGTTTTATATGTGTTTTTAATTATTGGATATTCCACTCATTAGCTGTTTCGAAATATGTTCTTTTTGTTAGTACAGTTTTACTGCTGATGATTTTATATTTCTTGATTTGTTTTATAAGGATGGGTGATGTTTCTTTTTTTACTTTGTTACACTGCATACAGAGACTCTGGCTTGTTGCAGTTCCAATTCATTTTTTTCTGTATGCTTCTTGTTATGCGTTTTGGTCTCTTTATTCTATGTTAGGTGAGGGACAGCACGTGATTCAGGTGAGGTTTTCTGCTGGCGTGTAGTTTCTGTGTAGGACTCTATAGCAGCCTGACTTGGTCCGTTTTCCTAATAGGAGATGTATTGGTGTCTTAAGGCCTGGTGTAATATTTTCAGAGACTTATTGTACTTTAAAAGTGTGATCTTACATAAAATGCACACATTTACTTATATTTAGTTTTAAACATATTATATGGCTCTCATGGAATTACATTTTAAAATATGTGGCGTTTATGGCTCTCTCAGCCAAAAAGGTTCCTGACCCCTACCCTACGATGCGCAGTCACGCTTCCTACAGTGTAGGAGCCGTGTACAATAACACATGCGCGAGCTTTGAACGCTCGCGCGACTTAATGACATCACCGAGCTGGTACATGTACTCTGGCCTCATGACCATAGTATTTCTCATTGTACCCCTTTATATTGCAGTATATGCTTGGCAGAGGTCCTTTAAGTGTGGCAGATAATGTAATACTCTTCTATTTTAGTGTGTGGCTGCGCACACTATCTCAGCAGTGATGGAGAAGTATTTGAGAATGGAAAAGGCAAATGCCGAACAGGACCCTGGACACAATTCTGACCTAGATGAAGGCCCTAGTATGAGAGGTCGACAAAAGAAAAAAGACAAGACGGTGAGCTCAAGGCAATACAGTGAAAGCTATCTTTCATTTGGATTTACTTTCACTGGGGATGCGACAGCACCAACACCACTGTGCTTGGTGTGTGGTGAGAGCTATCCAATAGCGCCATGGTGCCAAGCAAGCTTAAACGCCATCTCCAAACGAAACACTCTTCCGTTCAAAACAAGCCGATGGAGTATTTTGTACGCTTACGTACAAACAATGAGAAAGAAGCAACTTTTTTGAGAAAAAGCACACAGGTAAATGAGAGAGCCCTCAAAGCTAGCTACCTTGTTGCTGAACTCATAGCTAAATCAAAAAGTCTCACACTGTGGCAGAAACATTAATACTACCAGCTTGTAAGCTATTGTAAATGAGATGCTTGGCCCTGACGCAGCCAAAGAGATAGCTAAAGTGCCTCTCTCTGATAACACAATTTCCAGACGGATTGATGACATGTCTGCTGACATTGAAACAGTTGTTTTGGAAAAGGTGCGCATCAGTAAGAAATTTGCCTTGCAACTTGATGAGTCGACGGATATCAGTGGACATTGTCAGCTGTTGGCCAATGTGCGTTTTGTGGATGGAGAAGCCATTAGAGAAAACTTCCTATTTTGCAAGGCACTGCCAGAAAAATCAACAGGAGAGGTAATATTCCAGGTCACATCGGAATATCTTGATAAAAGTGGGCTTACATGGGAAAACTGCACAGGTGTCTGCACTGATGGAGCCGCAGCCATGGTCGGGCGCATCAAAGGCTTTGTAAGTAGGGTTAAAGAAAGAAACCCAGATGTTCTTGTTACCCACTGTTTCTTGCACCGTGAGGCCCTCGTTGCAAAGACCTTACCAGCAGATCTAGTTCCTGTGTTGGATGATGTTGTGCGCATAGTGAACTTTGTGAAGATGCGACCTTTGCGATGTCGCTTATTTGCGTCTTTGTGTACAGAAATGGAAGCGGAACATAAAATCTTATTGCTCCACACGGAGGTCCGGTGGCTGTCACGCGGCAAAGTGCTGGCCCGTGTGTATGAGTTGCGAGAGGAACTTAAAATATTTCTGACAAACGAGAGGTCCGATTTTTCAAAGCTGCTTGCAAGTGATGAGTGGTGTACAAAGCTGGCATACCTGGCTGATATATTTCAATATCTGAATGAACTGAACACACGGATGCAAGGCCGAAATGAAAACCTGCTTACAAGCACTGATAAAATGAACGGATTCCGTTTAAGGTGCAGCTCTGGCAACAACATGTTCAGGGTGGCAACCTTCAGATGTTCCCGCTCACCGAGAAACTGCATGATGGCAACACTGCTGCAATGTGCGAGGTGATTGGCAGACATTTGAAAACTCTTGAGGAGAAATTGTCGTTTTATTTCTCTTCAGCCTTCACAGAATGCCTTGACTGGGTTAGGGACCCATACAGTTCATTATCCGTTGCTGGAAAGAACATGACTTTAAAGGAGCAAGAGGAACTCATTGAACTGAAGCAAGATCGCGGTTTAAAGCTAAAGTTTGCTGATCTTCCTTTAGACAGTTTTTGGTTATCTGTTGCCAAGGAGTTCCCCATTCTGGCCAACAAAGCTATTTTGACATTGCTCCCATTTTCAACCACATATCTATGTGAGCTGGGCTTCTCAAGCTTGACTGCCATAAAAACTAAAAACAGGGAGAGACTGAGAACTGTTGAGGAAGAGCTTCGTGTGTGTCTTTCCACCATTCCTGCCAGGATATCCCTTTTGTGTTCATCGAAACAGGCCCAGGTTTCACACTGAATGAGTATAGATACATTTAGAATCTATATTTTTAAACATATGTATAATATGTACTGTTTTAGTGTCATTTTGTGCCATTTTGGTTGGTGGTGTGCCCCGGGATTTTTTAAGTGTAAAAAGTGTGCCGCGGCTCAAAAAAGGTTGAAAATCACTGTATTAGATAGCAGGGTTGGTTGTTTTGAGTAGTTTTGGTTTAAAAAAAAAAAAAGTTAAGATTTTCTGTGAAGAGAGGGTAGATCCCCGCTTGTCCTGCCTCCCAGGGGGGTCTTGGAAGGTTCTGAGGGGACCATCCCCCCCGGGTTGAGGCCGCTGCTAGGGTCGAGGACCCGCCTGGTGCAGTAGCAGCGTCGGGGGTGACACCGGGGAGCCCGGTTCACTCACCCCTGCTGGAACAGGAGCCTCAGGACCGGGGACAGCGGCAGCTTTCAGAAAAAAAAAAAGTCTGGTTTGTTTTACTTGCGCAGGCTCTCTCGCTTCGTGCCAGCTCTCCGTTGGCTTCGGGGGGGGGGGCCGTTTTCGCGCGACTTGTATTTAGATTTAATTTTTATTTATTTATTTTTATTTTTATTTATTATTATTTATTTTTTTTATTTATTTATTTAAAAGTGTTTATATACCGCTTTATAAAAAATACATTTTTGTCATTATTATTTGTTATTTTTGTTATTTTATTTGCTTCCCGGTCACGCCGCATGCCGAGGGGTTCCGTCTGCCGTGCATGCGGCTCAGCGCGCGCCTTTCTCGCGACGGTGTCTGCTCCGTTTGCGTCTCCGGGGGTGAGGGTCCATCTGGGGTCGGTCGGAGGGGCCGGTCCCGGGCGGCGTGTTCGCTACCGCGTGTCCCTGCTGCTGCCAATGGCCCAGCGGACCCGTTTCCAATCAGCATGGGAGTGGCGGCCATTTTGGCCACAGGCCGAGAAGCCACGAGGGAAGCAGCCAGAGATGGCGGCATGCCTCCCGCGCTTTCACCACAGCAGCGGCCCGCGGGAGGCGCGGGGGGCCGGGTCCCCAACAGGGTCCGGTGGGGCGAGGAGTCCGCGGGCTCCGGGTCCTCCTATTCTTCGGATTTTGCGCTCCTTCTGCGCAAGGTCCTAAAATACAAAAGGCGCAAGAGAAAGCCAGGGAAGGCAGGTTCAGCGAAGGGATCTGGCAGGCCTGCCGGATCCCGGAAGAGGAAATCCACGGCGGGCCCTAACGGCAGCGCAGCGAGGGGAACGCGTCCGTTGCGGGGGATCCCGCAGGACACGGAGTCCGACTCCACGTCACCGGATGAGGATTACCCGGCAGAGGAGCCCCCCGGGGGGGGGCCGATGGCGTGGCGGATGAAAATCCTTCTCAGCCGGGTGCGGGGAAAGGAACACCGGCCGTCGAGGGAGATGATCCAAAGGTGGTCCGTCTGTTCTGCAGAGAGGAGCTGTCCCCGCTTATCCCGGCTATTCTCCAGGAGCTGGGGGTGGAGGCCCCGCCGGTGGTTTCCAGGCAGGGAGCTAACATGGATCCGGTTCTGCTGGGCCTCACTGGGCCAGTGGTAGCTTTCCCGTTCCATTTCGCGGCTTCGGACATCTTGTTCCGCGAGTGGGACACTCCGGAGTTGGGCCTGAAGGTAAGCAAGGCTATGGATAAGCTCTATCCGTTACCAGAGGATGTGCTGGAACTCCTCCGCCTGCCGAAGGTGGACGCGGCGGTGTCCGCTGTGACGAAGCGGTCGACGATTCCGGTCACGGGAGCCACGGCTCTCAAGGACATACAGGACAGAAAGCTAGAGATACAGCTGAAGAAGATTTTCGAAGTTTCAGCGTTGGGGGTCCGTGCAGCCATCTGTAGTAACTTCGCCATGTGGGCCAGCCTGTGCTGGGCTCAGGTCCTTCAGGCCAATGCAGACCTCTCCGAGGAGGAGGCCACGCAGGCGGATCGTCTGGAGGCGGCAATAGCGTATAATGCAGATGCCCTCCATGACCTTCTTCGTACCTCAGCCAGGTCCATGGTCTCGGCGGTTTCGGCCCGTCGTCTCCTTTGGCTCCGTAATTGGCTGGCGGATGGGTCGTCCAAGGCTCACCTAGGGGCACTACCGTTTAAAGGGAAATTATTGTTTGGCAAACAGTTAGACGAGTTGATGTTGTCCCTTGGAGAGAATAGGGCTTTTAGGCTGCCCGAGGATAGGTCTAGGGCCCGGTCCTCCTTCTCCAGCCGATCCCGTTTCCATGGAAACAGGAGGTCATGTCCCCAGAGGTCTGCCGGCCCTTCCTACCGGTCGGGTTCCTCCCGATCATCCTCATGGCCTCAGTCTTTTCGAGGGAAACGGTTCGGTCGTCAGGGGGAACGGGGTCCAAGGCCTCCCAATGAGATGCGGTCGGTCCATCCCTCGCTTCAGCTCCAGTCGTTCATCCCAAACGTGGGAGCTCGGCTGCAGTTGTTTGCCAAGGAATGGGCCAAAATAACGTCGGATCAGTGGGTCCTCAGCGTGATAAATCACGGTTACGCATTAGATTTTGCACAGACTCCGAAAGACAAGTTCCTGGTGTCGCCCTGCAAGTGTCCCATAAAGTGCGCAGCAGTAAGGGGAACCCTTCAACGCCTGCAAGCCTTGGAGGCGATATCCCCCGTGCCTCTTGAGCAGCGAGGCCAAGGCCGTTACTCCATTTACTTCATCGTGCCAAAGAAGGACGACACCTCAAGGCCAATTTTAGATCTGAAGGGGGTAAACAGATGCCTTCGCATTCCACACTTCAAAATGGAGACGATTCGGTCGGTGATTGCCTCGGTCCGTCCCGGCGAATTCCTGGCCTCCTTGGACCTCACAGAGGCGTACCTCCATATCGGCATTCAGCCGTCTTACCATCGGTTCCTCAGGTTCTGTATTCTGGGCAGGCATTATCAGTTCAGGGCTCTTCCCTTCGGTCTGGTCACGGCTCCCCGAACGTTCACGAAGGTGATGGTGGTGGTTGCGGCTCAGCTTCGAAGAGAGCGGTTCCTGGTACACCCCTACTTGGACGATTGGTTGATTCGAGCCAAGTCCGAGGCTCAGTGTCGTCAGGCAGTCAACAGAGTCCTTGCCCTCTTGCAATCCCTGGGGTGGGTGGTCAACCTCAACAAGAGTCATCTCATTCCCACCCAGTCTCTGGAGTATCTGGGGGCCCTGTTCGACACGAGGAGGGGCAAAGTTTTTCTGTCTAAGGACAGGGTCTGCAAGCTTCAGAGTCAGGTGCGCTGATTGTTGTCTCTTCGGCTTCCACTGGTCTCCGATTATCTGACGGTTTTGGGTTCTATGGCATCAGCGCTAGCTTTGGTCCCCTGGGCCTTTGCTCATCTGCGTCCTTTGCAATCAGCGTTGCTTTCCCGCTGGCAGCCAGTGTCAGAAGAGTTTCATCTACCGCTTCCGCTCACGGCCCAGGCGAGGGCCAGTCTTTACTGGTGGCTAGAAGCAGACCACTTGACTTGTGGAGTGTCCCTGCTAGTGCCCGACTGGACGGTGGTGACCACGGATGCCAGTCTCTCCGGCTGGGGAGCGGTCTGCCAGGGCAAGTCAGTGCAGGGCAGGTGGCCCTCGGCCCAGACTCAGTGGTCCATCAATCGCCTAGAGACCAGGGCAGTACGCCTGGCACTGCAATCCTTTCTGCCGCTGGTGTGGGGAAAGGCGGTTCGAGTGTTGTCAGACAATGCCACCACTGGGTCATGCATAAACCGTCAGGGGGGGATGAGAAGTCCACTAGTAGTGGAGGAGGCGCAGCTCTTGATATCCTGGGTAGAGCACAACCTCAGCAACATAGCGGCATCTCACATTGCCGGCGTCGACAACGTTCAGGCGGACTTCCTCAGCCATCATTATTTGGATCCCGGAGAGTGGGAATTGGTGCAGGAGGCTTTTCACTTCATTTGCGAAAGGTGGGGGACGCCACATATGGACCTCATGGCCACATGGCAGAATACAAAGGCGCCCAGGTTTTACAGCCGCCGGAGAGAGAGAGGGGCCGAAGGCGTCGACGCGTTGGTTCTGCCTTGGCCGACGGACATATTGCTGTACGTGTTCCCTCCTTGGCCGATGATCGGCAAGATTCTTCGACGCATAGAGTTGCATCCGGCCGAAGTGATCATGGTGGCGCCGGAGTGGCCGCGACGCCTGTGGTTCGCAGATCTCATTCAGTTGTCGGTAGCATCTCCCCTTCATCTTCAGGGGTTGGCGGGGCTCCTTCGTCAAGGCCCCGTTTGTTTGGAGGATGCGGATCACTTCTGTCTCGCGGCATGGCTTTTGAGAGGCAGCGTTTGAAGAAGAAAGGTTATTCAGATGCGGTGGTCGCCACGTTGTTGCAGGCCAGAAAGCAGTCTACTTCCATGGCTTATGTTCGCGTCTGGGTAGTCTTTGATGCCTGGTGTGCGGAGCGCAATGTGGATCCTACCTCAGCTCCCGTCTCCGATAGCCTATCTTTTCTTCAGGCTGGTCTGGCTAAAGGTCTCTCGTGTAGTACCCTTCGGGTTCAGGTGGCGGCACTTGGTTGTCTGAGGGGCAAGGGGCATAGGGGCTCCTTGGCACTGCACCCGGACATTGTGCGTTTTCTTCGGGGGGCTAAGCATCTCCGTCCTCCATTGCGTCATCCCTGTCCGTCCTGGAACCTCAGTTGGGTACTCTTCGCGTTGTGCTCGTCTCCTTTTGAGCCCATCAAACGGGCAACCCTCAAGGATCTCATGTTGAAGACAGTTTTTCTTGTCGCAATTGCTTCGGCACGATGAGTCTCGGAGTTGCAGGCGCTGTCTTGTAGGGAACCGTTCTTAAGGATCTCGGATTCCAGAGTCTCTTTACAAACGGTCCCTTCCTTCTTACCGAAAGTGGTTTCGGCGTTCCATTTAAATCAGTCCATTGAGCTTCCCGCATTTCCCGTCGATGAGACGTCGGGACCAAAGATGCAGGATTTGTGGAGGTTGGATGTCCGGAGGGCCCTACTCCGCTATCTTGAAGTCACCAATCCGTTCCGGGTGACGGATCACCTGTTTGTCCTGTTCTCAGGTCCAAAGCGTGGGGGTGTGGCTTCCCGGACTACGATTGCACGATGGCTCAAGGAGGCCATTGGTTCCGCGTACATAGTACGGGGGAAGCCGGTGCCTGAGGGTCTCAGGGCTCATTCGACCCGTTCGCACGCTGCTTCATGGGCGGCATTGCTGTATAGGAACATTTGGAGACTTCACGTCCTGTTCTAAAGAGAGTTTAACTTCGAAACATTTGACTCCTGAAGAAGCAGCTGTATGGCTGCGAAACACGGCCGCTGTCGAGTCAGCTTCTAAGACAGCTTTTGACATCATTGAAATTGGGCTACATATACCTGTACCGGCAAAAAGAAGGACACTAATGTTTTGAGTCGCTAGAGAATAGTGATTCAAGATCATTACCCTGTTTGAAACAAAAGGGAATTATAAAAGTAAATAAGAAAAATAGTAAAAAGAAAAAACATAAAAAAATAAGAGGTTTACATGCTGTAATTCAATACCGGATGGTATGTGTCTTATGTGCAGGCTGCAGATGATCGAAAAGACCGGACGGCTCAGTGAGGTTTTCCTGAGCACGTTGACTTTGGCTTGCTGATGCAGTCCTGTTTCTCAAAAAAAATTTTCTTTGGATGTTTCATGGCAAGATAAGATTTATTTGAATAACACACTGTCTGGCAAACAGTAGATAATAATATATATGATAGTTGGCGATACCTTTTGTGTTGACATTGTACCAAGGATCAGACTAGGATCCCGCCCGTGCTGTTCTGAAGAAACGGAGAGTCCACTCGTTGTTTTCTGTTTTTATTCGGATTGCTGGTTTCGCTTTCTCGGTTGAGAGTTTTGTTCCAGTTGGGGTTTTTGGAGTTGCTCCCGTTGGGGATAGGTTACCTAGTTAGTTTTCCTGTCCTTTTTGCTACTTTGACATAACGTAAGACTGAGGGGCTGTGACAGGCAAGTGGCCATATATGGCTGAGCCCGACAGATCTTGCTCTGTCTCCGTCTACTGGTGCGGAGTCACAACCCAGGTGTCCTGGACTGATCCTTGGTACTACAGGAACGAAAATTATCAGGTAAGAAACTAATTTTCCTTTTGCTTTCCTGTAATACAGACAGATGCTGTGCTGCTAGAGAATAAAGGCTTGTGTGTCATTTATAATGCCCTTTTCCTGGTGGATAATTCTAGGGTTCAGCGGATGAGAACTCAGACTGACAGTATAAGCCCTTTTGGAGATCGCCCTCGGTCAGCAAAAGCTTATGATGATGCACTTGCCCAATTATTAAAAGCTATGGATGACCTAGATTCCCCCGAGCACATGCCAGAGATTGTTGAGCCACCAACTTGGGAACGTTTCTGCATTGCAAGACGAGCCAAAGTAGACTATGAACAGCAAGTGCGTAAAGTGTATTCATTTGCATTGATAATGCCTTTTCTTATAGTTACAAAGAAAATTTCAAAATGTAATATTCTGAAATCTAGCTTGAAGACCATTTTCTATATGAAAACCAAATTTGATTAGAATGTCGCCTTTGCAGGTTACACACTGTGTATATCTTGAGGAGTTTAAATCATTACTTATGTACGATCAGTTGAGTAGCTTTGCTTTCTAATTTAAAGAAGGGGAATTATCAATGTCAGGGGATGGAGGGTTAAAAAGTAGATTTAAGACATGGAACCCTTGCTTTAACTGTCTCATGGAACTATTTCATTTAATTTTTTAAATAAATTATGGCCTGTGCTTGGGATTCCAAGACAGCAGCCACAAGTAAGAGCAGAGTTCCTATTTCTACAAGGATTCTTTAGACCAAAGAAGGCGAACCTCAGTCCTCAAATGACACAAACAAGTTTGGTTCACTGGATAGCCAAATTATGCAAATTAACCTGTTCTTGGATCAAATATATAAAAGCGTATATCCTAAATAGCTATTGTGGAAATCATGAAAACCAGACCTATTTGCAACACTAGAGTTTGCCATTTTTGCTTTAGACAAATGTGCAGACACCCATTGCTTCTTTGCCCACTGCTGCCTGCTCCCAGAAATCCATAGCGTTGTAGTGGTCTTAACTTTAAGTATTGTCATTTTGTTTTTGTTCTCGTCAGGTGAAAAGGAAGGCATTAACTTTAGCTGAAATGCAGGCATTTCTCCAGAAGAAGGTAGAGGAAGATGAGAATCTACGTCAAGACATTGAGATCATCTTGCAAGAACTAAATGGGTAATTCAGCTGGAGAAGAAAAAACTGAGATCAAATAGGTCTACAGTAGTGTTTCCCAACAAGTGTGCCATGACACACTGGTGTGCCTTCATATCTGGTCAGGTGTGCCACAGAAAAGTCACCACTGCCTGATGCTCAGATCCAAGCCAATATCTGGGCTCTGCTCTCAGCACCTCACAGCAGCAAGAGACACCAGTGGTGACTTGTAAATGTGTAGGAGCTCCTTTCTGACAAAATATGAATTCAGTACTGCAATTGACAACGTTAAGAATGAAAAAGGACAGAGACCCAAAACAAAGATTCGTTTGGACAAACAACAAAATGAAGGAAACCAAAATCAAAAAAGTGTTGTGAAAATATGACCATCATAAATGGCATAAGGACTGCACAAACGCAATTTATGACTTATGTCCATAGAATAAGGTTATAATCAACGGTCATTGAGTCCATCAGAAGGATACTTCATTTTGTTGTTTTTTTTCTTATATCGCAAGAGAAAACTGGGGCAGTCTAAAAAAGTTGCTCATAAAAATTGCACCTATTTTCTCAAATTGTCATGCTCCAACATATATTGTTGTTTTAAAAAACTACATAATCTAAGAAAATCATATATTCGGTCGGGGTTTCACAAACAGATGTAAAAATCAAAACAGCAACCTGACACTGCAATGTTTCAATTGAAACATTCTTTCTTCCTCAGGAGTTGATGAGTGTGCAGGAACTTGTTACTTACCGATCAGGATAATTTATGATTATATTCAATTCAACATCTGCGGTTAACTTCATCCAGCATGAGCAAAGGAGCTGTGAACCAAATATTTAAATTCATCCAATTCAGGGAAAGGAGCTGTTGGTCAAATACATTCCGACCTGTCCAACGATTAGTTAACAAATACATATCGACCTGTCCAATGTTTAGTTAAAATTGGACAGGTCGGTATGTATTTAATTGACAGCCCCTTTCCCCATGCTGGATGAAGTTGACAGTTCATGTTGAATTGAACTTAATCATAAATTATCCTGATCGAGAGGCAATAAGTTCCTTCATACTATGAAGGATGGCGGGGGTGTGAGCCCTTTGTGCTGCAGCATAGTTGACGCAGCCTCATGGGTGAACCCACAAGGCCTATGCTGGCAGCTGGCAAATGTGCCCTGTAGTGAGACAGTCTTGAACTTCACCTATTCCAGCCACCTCCCCCGCAATTTGAGCCCTTTGGTTCTGGTGACCAGCTGGTGAAAAGAACTAGAGTCCAAAGGCACACCCGGGACAGGGCAGGCAGCAGATTAATGGAGTCAGAAACAGGCCAAGGTTGAGTCAGGCAGCTAGCAAGAGTGGTCAGCTCCAAGGAAAAGGCCAAGTCATGGCGGCAGGCACTCGTGGTCAGGTCCAAGCAAGGAGTCAAGATCCAGAGAGTCAGGCCAAGGGAGGGGCAAGACACACAGAAGACATGGGACAAGACAGATATAATGAGGCCAAGCCAGGCAAAGCAAGGCTGGACAAGGCACGACTGGACAAGGCAAAGCTGGACAAGGCAAGGCAGGAATCTGGAATACTGGAATGCTGTGGTAACTAGGCAGGAGACCCGTTACTAAGAAGAGGACCTGCTACGGGACCCTGCTTTAAATAGCCCGGCAGGGCTGACATCATTGGAGTGTACCTGGAGCGAGTTCCTACTGTGGGGCCTTTAAAGGAGGGATGTGTGCAGCAATGGTGATGTTCTGGGCCGTAGTTGGCAGTGGCACTTGACTGGCAGCATCCTGCCAAATCGAGAGAGAATAGTGGCCTCCAGCCCATGTCAGGAATCTGAGTGTTGGGCAGGTAAGCAATGCTGGTTGCGGAAAGGTCCTGTGAATGGTGGCTGTAATAATATCCCCCTCCAAAGCCCTCTCCCCTGTCTTCTAGATGTTCTAGGTTTTTGTGATCCATATAGATAGTTATTGAGTGCTTGGCAACTTCCAGCAGATGTTGCCATTCTTCTAAGGCTAGCTTGACCTCTAATAGCTCAGGATACCAATGGCATAATTCTTCTCTGCCACGGAGAACTTTTTTGAAAAGTAGGAGCAGGTCATGAGTGTACGATTCTAGTTATGTTGTAGGAGGACAGCGCCTACCCCAAGGGTAGACGCATCTACCTTCAGGATGAATGGCTTTGACGGATCTAGGTAATGTAGGCACGGTTCAAGAGTGAACTCCTCTTTGAGATGCTCAAAAGCTTGGATAGTGTCCATGGTCCAGTTCTTGATGTCTGAGCACTTTTTAGTTAGGGCTGTGAGCAGGGCCACCAAGGAGGAATAATCATGGATAAATTGCTTATAGTAATTTGTGAAGCCCAGGAAGTGCTGCAGTGCCTTAAGGTGCATGGGCCAAGGCCACTCCAGTATGACTTTTAATTTATCTGGATCCATATGTAGGCCTTGGCAAGAGATAATATATCCCAAGAAGGGGAGTTCCTCCTGTTCGAAGTTATACTTCTCTAACATGGTGGAAAGGTGGTGCTCCCAAACTCTCTGGAGGACCTATTTCATATGATGTCTGTGCTCTGACAAAGACTTCAAGAAGACAAGGATATCATCCAAATAAACTACCACAGGGAAGTAGAGGAGGATCCAAAATAGCTTGTTTACCATGAATTGGAAGACAGTGGGGGCATTGCACAACCTGAAGGGCATCACTAGATAATCATAGTGTCCGTCATGGATGTTAAAAGTAGAAATGTGATTCGGCTGAACCTTTCGGTTCGGCCTTCGTTATCGGCCCGCTGCGGGAAATTTCGTTTCCCATGGTTTGGGCTGACTTTTTTTTCTGCTGGCCCGAACTGAAAAAAAACAAAACACCCCAACCCTTCAGATTTAATTAATTGCAATCCCCCACCTTCCCGACCCCCCAAAAACACTTGCATAAAGTCCCTGGTGGTCCAGCGGGGGTCCTGGGAGCAATCTCCCGCTCTCGGACTGTCAGCTGCCAGTAAACAAAATGGTGCCGATGGCCCTTTGCCTTTACCAAGTGACAGGGGCTATCTATGTCAATGGCCGGCCTCTGTCACATGGTAGGAGCAATGGACGGCCGGTGCCATCTTAAAAAATGGCACGGGCCATCCATTGCTCCTACCATGTGACAGGGGCCAGCCAATGGCAAGGATAGCCCCTGTCACATGGTAAAGGCAAAGGGCCATCGGCACCATTTTGATTAGTGGCAGCCGACGGCCGGGGGAGATCTCTCCTGGGACCCCCGCTGGACCACCAGGGACTTTAGGCAAGTTTTGGGAGGGTCAGGAGGTTGGGGGATTGTAACTAATTAAATCTGAAGGGTTGGAGTGGGTTTGGGTTTTTATTTTTTATGTGTCCTTTCTCCCCCCCCCCCCAAATAAAATGATAACAGAACCTCACAAAATTTCGTGGGGTTTTCTATCGTTTCGGGGACCCCCTTCCCCGAAATGCAACGAAATAGGAAATATAGACGATATTTCCTATTTCGTCGCAAACGAATGCACATCCCTAGTTAAAAGCAGTCTACCATTTGTCACCTTCTTGGATTCTGATCAGATTGTATGCCCCCTGAAGGTCCATCTTGATAAATGTTTGCATGCTCCGAAGGTGGTCAAAGAACTCGGAGATCAAAGGAACGGGATAGCGATTCTTCGTGGTAATAGAGTTTAGACCATGATAATCAGTATTCAGATGTAACAACCCATCCTTCTTCCCTACAAAAAAGAATCCGGCCCTGCAGGTGAGGAAGGGGGCGAATGAAGCCTCTGCCCAAATTTTCTTTGATTATATTTGGTTATAGCCTCTGTTTCAAGGGCTGAGAGTGGGTATACTCTGCGTCTGGGTGGAATCTTGCTGGGGACCAAGTCTATAGTGGACCTCCACCTGCTGCTTATTCAAAACATTTGCAAATTCGGTATATTATGGTGGCAGACCTGGGAGCTCTGTTGTAACTGTTTGAGCTGCAGGCACCACAAGTGATACTTTGAGGCATTGCTTATGACAGCAAGGGCTCCATCTGGTGATTTGCAACGTGGTCCTGTCGATGTGGGGCTGATATATAATGAACCACAGCAGGCCCAAGATAACTGCATTGAATAATTTGGGCAATGCATAGAGGCTGATTTGCTCTCCATGTAGGATCCCTGTTTGAATGGTTAGTGGTACTGTGGCTCCTGTAACATGTCCAGGCAACGGTTCTCCGTAAACGGAGGAGATTGAGAGCGGGGTGTCCAAAGGTACTATTGGCATGCAGTAGTGTTGGACCAGAACCTCCTGGATAAAGTTGCCACCAGTGCTGGTATCAGAAAGGCAAGAGTATCAACATGAATGTCCCCAAGATAAAGGCATACTGGTACTAGTAGTTGTGGAGAGGTGCAGGGATAACCTAGAGCGGCCTCTCCCACCAGGCCTAGATCCTTGAGTTCCTCGGCTTATTTGGACAGCAACTTGCGGAAGTGCACAGATGTAGCACAGTATCGTCATAGATTAAGGTTATGGTGCCTCTGCTTCTCCTCTGCTGACAGCTTGAGGCGATTCACCTGCATAGCTTCTGCTGGTGCTGGCCCCAGCTCCAGGGAAAACGGGAAATTATTGGACGCTGGAAATTCAGGGCGAGGCAGACAGGGCAGCGAGCCAAGCCTCTCTCTCTGTGAGGTTCCTGGAACCTCAGGTCTAGCCATATGGCTAGGCTAATCAAGCCTACCAACATATCTGGCAGGTCACAGGTAGCCATCTCATCTGTAATGCGCTCTAAGAGTCCTTGTCTGAAAATCGTAATCAGGCTAGCACTGCCCCACTAAAGTTCAGAGGCCAGAGAGCAGAAGTGTACTGTGTATCCTCCCACAGATCAAGAACCTTGCCTAATCTGCAGGAGTTCAGACACCTTGGAAGCTGTACAGCTGGCTTATCGAAAATTTGCTGGAATTCTTGCAGGAAGCACATCAGATCCCCCAACAGTGGATCAGCCCTTTCCCAAAGGGGTGAGGCCCAAGCCAGATCAAGACCGCCCAACAAGGAGAGAATATAAATCACATTGACTCGGTCTTTTGGAAACAAGGGTGCCTGCAATTCGAATTGCATCTGACATTGGTTAAGGAAGCCTCTACATTTCAGTGGATTTCCATCTGAAACATAGGAGATGCATGCTGTACTACCGGTATTGGAGTAGAAGCCAGAGCAGGCTGGACCTCAGTGCCCTGAAGATATTTGCCATAGTGTTCAACTGACCCTGCTGCTGTTGGAGCTTGAGTGCTAAGCTGGTGATAGTGGAAGCTGGAGATGAGTCCGCCGAGCTAATGGCCTCAGCAAACTGTGAAGAGTAGAAAGGGTGTGAGCCCTCGGTGCTGCAATGTAGTTAATGCAGTCTCGTAGGCAAAGCTACAAAGTCTGTGCCGGCAGCTGGTGAATGCGCCCTGTTACAGGACAGTCTGGAGCTTCACCTTTACCAGCCACCTCCCCCCACAGGTTGAGCCCCTGGGTTCTGGCGACCGGCAAGGCTTAAGTGGGTGCCTAGGGTAGTGAAAAGAACTTGAGTCCAAAGGCACACGCAGGTCAGGGCAGGCAGCAGACTAATGGCGTCAGAGATAGGCCAAAGTCGGGGCAGGTAGTTAGCAAGAGAGGTCAGGTCCAGGCAAGAGGTCAGGTTCAGGCTGCAGGCAATCATGTTCAGGTCCAAGAAAAGTGTCAAGTTCCATGAGTCAGACTAAGGGAGGATGCAGATAAACAGAAGACACTGGACAAGATGGACAGGATTAAGCAAGGCTGGAGCGACAAGGCTTGACAAGGCAAGGCTGGACGAAGGAAGGAAGGCAGGAATCAAGAACACTGTGGAAACACACACTGCTACTAGGCAGGAGACCTGTTGCTGAGGCAAAGAAGTGCTGCAGTACCTTGGCTTAAATAGCCCGGCAGGGCTGACGTCATCAGAGGGCATCTGGAGTGATTTCCTTCCCCAGGGCCTTCAAAGAGAGGGATGAGGCATGCAGCGATGGTGGCATTCTGGGCTAGGGTTGGCAGTGGCACTTGTCTGGTGACATCCCACTGCATAGAGGACTGTTCATTGGGAAGCTGAGCTTCAGGCAGGTGAGCAATACAAGTCACGGACAGCCATGATCGGCGATTGTAACATGTACTCATCAATCCCTGAGGAAGAATGTTCATTCAAAATGCTTCAGTGTCGGGTAGCTCATTTGGAACCCCCATCTGACAAATATATGATTTTCTAAATTAAGTATTTAGAATTTTTGAAAGAACAATATATGTTGGAATATGACAATTTGAGAAGATAGGTGCAATTTGTATGAGCAAAATGTTTGCATTGCACCAGTTTTTACTTGCAATATAAGAAAAAAAAACAACAAAATTAAATATCTTTCTGATGGACCCAATGACCAATGATTATAACTATATGATCATTCTATGGACATAAGTCATAAATTGCATTTGTGCAGTCCTTATGCCGTCTATGATGGTTATCTTTCCCTAACAATTTTTTGATTTTGGTTTCTTTGATTTTATTGCTCTTCTGAATGAGAATGCAATATGTATTCATACATTCCTCTTCCTAGCTGTAGCATGAGCCCTGGAGTGTGATAAGTTATGGGCAGCATGCAGGGCATAGATGGCTGGGCCATTGCACACAGCACCTCCTTCTCTTCCCTCTTCTCAGCATCCTCCTTTGAATCTTTCTAGCCTCTTTCCTATCTCTAGGCTGTCTGAAATGGGGATAGCATGCACTGAGCATTGGGTATGACTCAATCTGAGCGCTGGGAATAGCAGTAGAAAAGGAACTCTGGCAATCATGTGTGGCAGCCAAGGTAACTTACTGAGCCAGCTGCCTGCAGCGCACTGATTTTCCCTTATTCTGCACTTGTATACAGAGGGAGCTGGTCCATCCTAATGGGTAATGTCTCTGCCCCCTCTCTCCCTTTGTTTTCAAATTTGGAAGAGAGTCTAGTGGAGCTTTCAGTGCATCCCTAGCTCTTCTTTTGGCCATATGAGTCTTCTCCATGTCTACATTGCATGCTCTGTGGAAGTTGGTGTGCCACAGGAGGTTTTTTTTTTTTTTTAAAGTAGGTGTTCCTTAGGTTTCAAAAGGTTGAGAAATATTGCCTTATCTGCCATCATGTTCTATATTTCTGTACCTCATTCGCTGACTCCTTCAAAGACAGAATGGTAAAAGGTCTTAGCAAATCAGGCCCTTAGTTCAAAACTATATCCTAACCATCTCCCATAAAGGTTAATGCAGGTTATATAATACTAAACATTGAGGGGCGGATTTTAAAAGGGCCGCGCGCGCCGGCGCGCCTATTTTGCATAGGCCGCCGGCGCACGTAAAGCCCCGGGACGTGCGTAAGTCCCGGGGCTTTCGAAAAGGCGGGAGGGGGCGTCTCCGAAACGACACGGCGTTTCGGGGGCGTGGCGCCGGCCCGGGGGCGTGGTCGAGGCCTCCAGACCAGCCCCCGGGACCGGAGGACGGAGCGGGGCTGCCGGCAACGCGCGCAAAGTTACGCCTGCTTTCAGCAGGCGTAACTTTGCCGACAAAGGTAAGGGGGGGGGTTTAGATAGGGCCGGGGGGTGGTGGGATAGGTAGGGGAAGGGAGGGCAAAGAAAAGTTCCCTCTGAGGCCGCTCCGAAATCGGAGCGGCCTCGGAGGGAACAGGCAGCGCGCGCTGGGCTCGGCGCGCGCAGGTTGCACAAATGTGCACCCCCTTGCGCGCGCCGACCCCGGATTTTATAAGATACGCGCGGCTACGCGCTCCGCTCCGGTCCAAAAGGAGGCACTAGCGACACGCTAGTGTCCCTAACGCCTCCTTTTACCTGTTTTACCATCGGGCCTAATTTGCATTCTGAATCGCGCGCACAGGAGAGTGGCCTGTGTGCGCGCCGGAAGAGCGGGCGTTCACCCGCTCTCCTGCGGACTTTACTGTATCAGCGCAATAATTTGATGCTACCAGTTAGTAGGCAACAGTTTGTAGACAAAAACTATAATCTAACCAAAGTTTTGCCAGGAGCATGGGAGAAATCAAAACTTGAGTTTGCTTATTTTTATTAGATTCCTCTTTCTTATTGTCCCATATTCTTCCATAGTTGTTGGCGGTCCTTCGATTTGCAGAGCATCTGAAGGACAGATTTGCCTAAAGTTTCTTTCACCAGCATAAGGAGAGCCCTGGAGAACAGGAGTGAGACACTTCAGAGCTCTGAATACTCTTCCTCTTCATTTTAGGCTCCGGGAGGACAAGATGAAGTTTCAGCTGGACCTCACTGTCCAGTTTCTGCTCAAACAGGGGCAGGTGGAAATGGATAACAGTTTTATCATTCCAGATTTCTCTGATGGCATTCTCCTTCACAGAAGTGTTATTGAGGACCTAAACAACAGAATCCGGGTAAATAGTTTTGATGAATTTTCTTCCCATTAAAGAAGGAAAAGAGCAGTTGAAACAATCTATTTTTTAACTGGTAATTCTTCCTAAATTTAATTGTTTAAGGTAAAATACTTTTTCTGTACCATTTCTGTTTTCTGTACCAAAAAAAGCCCAGAAAATTAAAACATAAGACATAAGAACATAAGAAATTGCCATGCTGGGTCAGACCAAGGGTCCATCAAGCCCAGCATCCTGTTTCCAACAGAAGCCAAACCAGGCCACAAGAACCTGGCAAGTACCCAAACACCAAGAAGATCCCATGCTACTGATGCAATTAATAGCAGTGGCTATTCCCTAAGTAAACTTGATTAATAGCAGTTAATGGACTTTTCCTCCGAGAACTTATCCAAACCTTTTTTGAACCCATCTACACTAACTGCACTAACCACATCCTCTGGCAACAAATTCCAGAGTTTAATTGTGTGTTCAGTGAAAAAGAAGTATGAGGGCAATTTTCAAAAGCTATTTTCCTCTTTGTTCAGGCAAGCCAAGCTACACCAGTGGGTTGTGCACTCCAACCAGTAGATGGAGACAGAGAACAAAGACTTGCTGACTTCACCCTCATATAGCTCTGCTCAGGCAGCAGGCAGCCAGTTTTTCACCATCTCCAGCAAGTGGTGGACATGCATCCATGCTTTTGGATCTTGTCCTGCCTGGATTGAACAGACTGGTTTGATCTCCTGTAGTGAAAGCAGTAGCTCCCTCCCTCAGTTCAGTGTCTGAGAACCAATCTCATGAGACAGACAAAAAATTAAAAAAGGACAGGAGTGAGGTGAAGGCTACAATCCTAGCCCTCCTCCAGGCAGCAGAAGAGATCCAGTAGGGTAAGGAAGCCTTGGGTTCAACCCTGCTTCATAGTCTTCTTTCTCTGTCTGGTCCTGCTTCTTCCCTCTACTCCCTCCCTGCCTTTCTTCCTTATCTTGCCGGTTTTGTCTGTGGAAAGTTTATTGAAAAAAAAAAAGAAAACGCGCACATCGAGCAGTGCTGGGAGTGGGTGGTGGCATGATCTTTTGCAGGCCGGGCAGCAGACAGCTGCAGTTGTAGCCGCACTGAGCCGAGTGATTCAGGAGGGCTGCGGGACAAATTTTAGAACCAGCAAAGTTTCAGTGGCAAAGCCACAAGTGGCAGGCGCCATTTTGATTGGCAGGAACTGCTGAGGCACGTGGTGGGTTACATTTGCTCAGCTTTTAGAGAAAAAGAGAGAGAGAATGTGACCTGGCATCAGGGGAGCAGCACAGGAAGAAGCTTTGCATCTGCTCAGCATGCCATATGAGGGTTCTTAGTCCCAGGAGGTCCCTCAGTGAGTGTCAGAAGTGTGTGAAGGTCCAGGGGGATGTCTCTACAGAGGAGTCTTTTTCCTGCAGGGACTTCAGAGGCCTCCACTTTACAGGCAACGATTGTGGTGGCAATTCAGAGCGACTGAGAAGTTTTCCCTGCCGTCTCTCCTGCCAATCCCCTCGGGTTTTGCCTACTCCAGGGATGGATCTTTCAACCATTTCATAGGTAGAATTTTTTAAGGGTCTTCAGGCCTTCTGTCAGGGTCAAGGAGCTCCCCAGGAAGAGGCTAGGGATCGCCTGCTTCAGAAGCTAGGAATCACCTGCTTAGAAGCTAGAAAGCATTCCCGGGAGTCCTTGCCTCCTTCCAAGACGAAGAACAGAAGGCGGCAGAAGAAGGCAAGGACAGGGATCCTTCCGGAGATTCAGATGAGGAGTCAGAATCCTCAAGAAGGGAGGATTCTGACGATCCATTATTGGAAGAGGGGAAGATTCCCCCTAGATGCTGAGCCTCATAGAACTATGCTGTGACTTTTTCACAGGGACGAGATGTCTGGTTTAATTTACAGACCTTGAAACTCCTTGGGTGTGAGAGGGTCTTGCTGGCAGCGGCCAAAGATCTGAAGCGGAACCCTGTAATGAACAGCTTGCACAAGGCATCCTGGTGTTTTCCTCTGTACGAAGCCATCCAGGAGCTGATAGATTTGGAATGGAGCACACCTCAAGCTAATTTAAAGGAGGTCACTCCTTAGTGGGATTATATCCTATGGGCCTTAAAGAAAGGGAGCAACTCTGGTTTCCTAAGGTGGACACATTAGTCTGTGCGGTGAAGAAGTGGACCACCATTCCGGTGGAAGGAGGTGCAGCTTTAAAAGATGCCCAAGATCGGAAGATTGAGGCTATATTGAAGCAGGCCTTTGAACCTATAGCCATGAATCTCCAAATCTCTGCTTGCTGTTGTACTGTTGCCAGGGCCGGGATACAGTTAGCCTAGGAGACAAAGGAAGCTCTTGGAGAGAATGGCCCATACCTGGAGCCAAGAGCTGCCTTCCCGGCGAATGCTGGCTATGATTTGGCATGCACGGCAGCTCAAAGGGTGGCTCTGGTGATTGCAGCCCAAAGGTTCCTGTGGCTACAGAACTGGTCTGCTGATACTATTTCAAAATCGAACCTTACAAAGTTACCTTTTAAGGGGTGCTTGTTGTTTGGGGAGGAGTTAGAGAAGGTGGCAGATTGATGGGAAGAGTCAAAATTCCTCGGTTACCGGAGGATGATAAGTCAACTCCCCAGTTTTCTCAAGCCAAGGGGCAAGTTTGGAGCTCTCAGCATTCTCGCTTCTCCAGAGGTACAAGTAGTCAGAAGTCTCGGTCATTTAGACTGGCTTGCCCTAATTTGAGGAAAGGAAATTTCACCTTGGGTTAAAGGGCTTTTTGAAAATTGCCCATCTTCCATATAGGTAGAAAAATACACGTAATTTTACCTAAATGGAGGCATTTCCAGGGCTGGAGCTAGACATGGGGAGGCAACAGCTTGTGTACGTTTGCATTTTTAAAACTATGCACATTGTTTTACATAGAAAAAGTACCTGCAGAAAAAGCAGATGCAAACTTCTGCAATTACTTTTTCCCAGGACAATTTTCAAAGGGAGGGTATACTTGGGCTTTCCCTTTGAAAATTGGTGCAAAGCCTGTGAGTAAGGTACCCATGGATTTTGCATAGTTTTAAAAATTGTCCCTTACGTATTTTACAGCACAGAAAAACATTCATTTGAAGACAGCTATACGGCCTTATTGGCCACAGCCTTTCAGGCTCGTAGAGGATGGCAGGCAGCCAGAGCCGGCATTTGGGTAGGGTAAGCCGGATGATAGCCCGGGATGCATGAACTAGGGATGCTCTGGGGACCACCAGCATCATTCTTCCCACCATGGCAGAAGTGTCCTGGAGTGGCCGCAGTGAATGTCATCCATCCATGGCCAAAGAGAATCCTGGCATGGTTGCAAATGGATCCCATCCCACCAGAGCTGAATAGAGTCCAGGTGTGGTGCAGTGGATCCCACCTCCCACTTTCCGGACCCTTCTCCTACCTAAAAGAAGACTCCCTGGTAGTCTAGCAGCAGCCTGTAGTGTTCCCTAGCTCCGGACCAGTCAATACCATTTTCCAAAATGGAATCCACCAGCATTTGCCCCTATCACATGATGGGGCAAAGGCTGGTCAACAACACATTGGCAAATAGCATGGGCCAGGCCAGAGCTAAGGGGTGCTTTACGCTGCCATTAGACTACCAGGGACTCTTCTTTTAGGTAAGGAAGGTCTGGAGGTGAGAGAGGGGCCACTAGACTACCAGGGAATCTTTGTGTGTGTGTGCGTGAGAATCCAGTGGCAGGAAGGGGCTTCTATTGGGGATGTAGTGGATGTTTGATCCAGGAGATGGCGGTATTTGGTAGGGGCCATGATCAAGTGGGAGGGCACTTATCCCCCATGGCACCATTTGTCCTATACCTGGTCCTGCAGGAAGCAGAATGGGAAGGAAATAGCAGTTCCTGTTCATACCCCATATCAGTCCAGACTCCTAGGATTTGCCTCCCTGCCAGCAGATGCACACAGAGAACAAAAAGCTTTACTGACACTGTTACTTAACCTAGTGCGCCACCTGCAGTCCCTCAGTATTTCTCTGTCTCCAACAGATGGTAGAAGTGTAAAACCTATAGTTTGGAGTTGAAAAAAAAAAGAATAAGGATATAAAGACGATTGATTAGAGCTTCCTCCTAGAGGGTTGTTAGGTCCCTGGTGGGGCCATCCTCCCTGGCTGAAGTGGACGAGCAGGGGGTTGGTGAGCCTTGATGATGGCTCATTCTTGGACACTGAGGGGTTTTGATTAGCTGGTAGTTCCCTTGATCCCCCGGAGAGCCCTCAGGAACCAGCAGCTTCTCTGCAGCATTCAAGAAAGTACAATTGTCTTTATCTATTGAAAAACAAAAAAATAAAGAAATGACCTGATTGTTTTACACAGCAGCATACAGAGGGGTTTTTGACTTTGACAGGCTCTGTGAGTGATCGGTCATTACACCAGACACAGATGAAAACTGGCGGCAGCTGGGGTCCCAGCATTGACAAGACTGCTGCGGCGAGCATTGAGGGGCAGCAGATGTGGGACGCACATGGCTCTGGCCAATGACAAGGCCTGCCGCTAGTGCGGGGATAAGCACTCGTCTCAACCGAGCAAATTTATGCTTGCACTGCATCTCCAGGGGAGAATGCAGGTTGGACAGAGCAGGCTCTGCTTCAACACGTAAAAGTGCAGACTCCATTATGGTGTGCAAAAGACCAACGAGGTCATTGAGAGTCGCTGCAGATCCTTTTCCCATGAGTGCAGAAATGATGCCCATCTTGAGTGCAATTGCAGCAGCTTGGGAAACTCCCAGAAGGCATGGGAATCCCCTCCTCCCTTATTGCCTGCTGTGTAGAGTCCCACGGAGAGGCCGGAACCACCTGAAAAAGAGGAGGCCTTGATGAAGGAGGATTCTCAGGTCTTTGTGTTTCCTCAGATTTTGTGCTATTTCTCCACAGAGCTTATCTGGCTAGCAAGGCAGCAGAGAGAAACGACCTTGTGCCCAGGGTCAGCTACAAGGTGGCTCGCAGCCTACAAACCAGCCAAGGTGATCAGTATGACATAACATAAGAACATATGATATGCCATACTGGGTCAGACCAAGGTGGCCAAACCAAGTTACAAGTACCTGGCAAGGAAGCTGGAAGAGTGGTCAAAGATATGGCAGCTGAGATTCAATGCCAAGAAGTGCAAAGTCATGCATATGAGGAGTGGAAATCCGAATGAACTGTATTCGGTGGGGGGGGGGGGGGGGGGGGAGGCTGATGTGCACGGAGCAGGAGAGAGACCTTGGGGTGATAGTGTCTAATGATCTGAAGTCGGCGAAACAATGTGACAAGGCGATAGCAAAAGACAGAAGAATGCTGGGCTGCATAGAGAGAGGAATATCGAGTAAGAAAAGGGAAGTGATTATCCCCTTGTACAGGTCCTTGGTGAGGCCTCACCTGGAGTACTGTGTTCAGTTCTGGAGACCATATCTACAAGGAGACAGAGACAAGATGGAAGCGGTACAGAGAAGGGCGACCAGAAAGGTGGAGGGTCTTCATCGAATGACTTATGAGGAGAGATTGAAGAATCTAAATATGTACACCCTGGAAGAAAGGAGGAGCAGGGGTGATATGATTCAAACTTTCAGATACTTGAAAGGTTTTAACGATCCAAAGTCAACGACAAACCTTTTCCGTCAGAAAGAAATCAGCAGAACCAGGGGTCACGAGCTGAAGCTCCAGGGAGGAAGACTCAGAACCAATGTCAGGAAGTATTTCTTCATGGAGAGGGTGGTGGATGCCTGGAATGCCCTTCCAGAGGAAGTGGTGAAGACCAGAACTGTGAAGGACTTCAAAGGGGCGTGGGATAAACACTGTGGATCCATCAAGTCTAGAGGACTGAATGAAGAGGGGGTGGCTCGCAGGAATGAAGGCTACTACCTGGAGATAATACCCTTATTCAATATACATACACACGGTTAATGCGACTCCAACATTGCTCTAAGCTTCAACGGTAAGAGGAAATGTGGGAAAAAAAAAAAGATTTGCATTCACAAAAAAGCAGGGTGTAGCTTGCTTGTTACGGCAGTTACTACCCCCAAACCAAATAAGCCTGATACTTTACTTTCAATGCAAAGCCAGCATAGCTCTCTGCTTCAACGGCAGGGGAGAAAGTCTGATACTTCACTTTCAACGGATAGCCAGCATAGCTATCTGCTTCAACGGCAGGTGAGAAAATCTGTTACTTCACTTTCAACGCATAGCCAGCATAGCTCTCTGCTTCAATGGCAGGGGAGAAAGTCTGTTACTTCACTTTTAAAGCATAGCCAGCATAGCTATCTGCTTCAACGGCAGGGGCAATGTAGAAAAGAGGATCTATATATAGACAACAACCAACAAGGACTGAATTACATAGTCGAGTAAACAAAAGCATGGGTGTAGCTTGCTTATTGAGGCGGTTACTACCCCTAACTAAGCTACATATTCAATTAGATGCAGTTCCAACACTGCTCTCTACATTAATGGTGGGGTGGAAGGGAAATAGAACTAAAAGGTACCAACGCCTCTCAACCCTAGCATTTGACTTCTCCTCAACACTCATTATTTCCCTCTCCCTAGTACAGTGTCCCCCCCCCCCCCCCTACACACCCTCCCTCCCTCACCACCCCATCCATATTATGGCTTCCTGATATTCAGTCACCACCTCTCCTTCCCATCGCCACCCCCTGCCCCCTTGTACAGTTCCTACCCCACCCCGCCTCCCCTATGCGCTTCATCCCCCACCCCCGCGCTACCCCCCACTTTATCGTCTCTTGTATATAATTAATTTATGTCCAACCTGGTTAACCACATGTAATCTCATTTAATAACTGTGGCGCCCGTTGGCTCTACAGTAAAGTTGTCACCTTTTAACTTCCTATCCTTCCTCCATCTATCATTGTAATTTCCTTTCTCAGTTATCTGTAAACCAACATGATGTTTTGTTTTTTTTTACGAATGCCGGTATATAAAAGTTATAAATAAATAAATAAATAAATAAGAGCCAAGCGTAACAAGTAAGAGGAAAAAAAAAAAGTGCATAGCTTGCTGGGCAGACTGGATGGGCCGTTTGGTCTTCTTCTGCCGTCATTTCTATGTTTCTATGTTTCTATAAGTACCCAAACTTTGAATAGATCCCATGCTACTAATCGGACCGATACAATAAAATGCGTGGGAGAGCCAGCGCTCCAAGGTGAGCACCCACTCTCCTGGGCATGTGATTTTGTATTCAAATGAGGGCCCATGGTAATAAGGAGGTGCTAGGGACACTAGCAAATCCCTAGCGCCTCCTTATTGGCAGAAGCGGCGGCTGTCAGCGGGTTTGACAACCGACGCTTAATTTTACCAGCATCGCTTATCAAACCCGCTGACAGCCATGGGTTCGGAAAATGGACGCTGGCAAAATTGAGCGTCCATCTTCCAACCCGCGAACTGCAGGCTGATTTTTTTTTGGGGGGGGGGGCCTTCAACTTAATATCACTATGATATTAAGTCAAAGGGTGTACAGAAAAACAGTTTTTCTGCTTTTCTGTACACTTTCCCGGTGCTGGCCGAAATTAACTCCTGCCTTTGGGCAAGCGTTAATTTCTGAGAGTAAAATGTGCGGCTTGGCTGCACATTTTACTTTCTGTATGGCACGGGAATAACTAATAGGCTCATCAACATGCATTTGCATGTTGCGGGCGTTATTAGTTTTTGGGGGGTTGGACACGCGTTTTCCTCGCGCTATTACTGTATAAGGGGTAATAATAGCGCGTCGAAAACGCACGTCCAGATGGAGGCTAACTGTGCGCTCGGCCGAGTGCACCATTCTGTATTGGCCTGAATATTGGCAACAAGCAGTGGCTATTCCCTATTGATTAATAGCACTTTATGGATTTTTCCAAGAACTTATACAAATCTTTTTAAACCCTAGCTACACTAGGTGCCTTAACCACATCCAGAGCTTAATTGTGCGTTGAGTGAAAAATAATTTTCTCTACTTTGTTTTAAATGTGCTACTTGCTAACTTCATGGAGTACCCCTTAGCCCTTGCATTATCCAAAAGAATAAATAACCATATCACAATTACCCATACAAGTCCTTTCATGATTTTGTAAACCTCTATTATTATCATATTGCTTCAGCATTAACTAGTGTTACATTTTCTAATTGCCAAAATCCCCCCGGAAGGTTAATTTGAGTGGGAGTCGAAATATAAGCGTAGCTGTTCAGGTTCTCTAAATATATATCTAGAACTTCTATTTACTATAACACAATAGCATGGAAATCGGAGTAAATATTTAGCTCCCCTCGCCTGGACTTCCTCTCTCATTTCCAGAACATTTTTCCTCTTAATTTGGGTCATCTTAGTTATATCTGGAAATATGTTTATCGGGTAACCATAGAATTTTAAAGATTGATTTCGGAAAAACGTTCTTAGAATTAAGTCTCTTTCAGATGAGATGGCTAGTTGTACAAACAACGTAGCTCTCTCTTCCACCACTAAATCATGAGACTTTTCCAAAATAGAAGTCAAATCATATGAGACTTCTTCCTTCTTATTCTGTTCCTCGAGGTTTCTATTAGATTGGGTCCTCTATTAGATTGGGGCAAGTAATAGATTTTAACAATCTTTGGTAAGTCCTGTTCCGGTAATTTTAATACGTGAGGAGGTAACTTCTAAAACGTTCACGATGTGCTAACAGACGCATCTTAGCAATATTAAGGATTCTTATGATGTTTCTCCTTATGTAATTTTCAAGATTTTCCATCTTTATCATTTGAAGACTTTCAGCCTTTATCAAATTACCTTGAACTTTTTCCATTTCAACTATTTTCTTTTCCAATCCAACCCAACCCAACCATTGATGATTTAGTTTTCTCAATTCTTTCCTCTATAACTTGATTTTTTGTAATACTTTCTTTTACCATCATTATTATAGAGGCAATCGCTTTTTCCATAGATGAAATTGCCTTCATAATTTCTTCTAAAGTTGCTTTGGGCGAGATAAATTTAGAGGCTTCACATACCACTCGTATATCTCTCTCTCCCCCCTCTTCCTTCAGGGGATCAACTCCTTCCCCAGCTCAAAGCGGTGCTTCAACGGGTAGGCCCCTGGAGCCCGATAGTCCGAGGCTCTCCAAGGGCAGTGCAATTCGATCACTTCCTCTCTGGGCACCTACCTCTAGTGAAGCTGATTTTCCTTCCTGCAGAGCAGATGTAATCAGTTTGGGTTCCAGTCCCCCGAACAAAGGTTCCGGGGTAATTGGCGTGCTGGGGCTCAATGATGTTTCTGTGGCCAGGGGTCTCAGCGTCTGCTCTCTGCTGACTCCAACGGCCCCTCCCTCCGACAACGGCTGCACTAGTCCGACAAACGCTTCTTCAATCTGGGGTTGCCGCGTAGTCAGTACTGGAGTAGAGGTAAATTCTTTAATCTTTGCTTTGCGTTTTGTATGTGGCATGTTTGCTACAAAATAAAGAGGAAAGATTCACTTTTTAGGTAATTTAAAGCAAAGAAAAAAATCGGTCACCCCCCGGAGCTCAGCGTTTGCTGTTCATTCCTCGGCGGCCATCTTGCCAGGACTACGTCTATATATGTGTTTATAATTTCCAATATTTCTGCTTCATGTTACATCTTGCCTCCCTATTTACCTCTAATAATAGACATGTATAGAATGGGGTTATATATTATTCTTTCTTTGAATACTATGTTTTATCATTTTGAATGTTATAATTTCTATGTTGAACCTCAAACTATAATGTTATATTTCTGAACTTTCGTTCTGTATATTACTGAAAAATTCAATAAATAGATAATAAAAAAAAAACACCTCTATTATATTCCCCCTCAGCCATCTCTTCTCCAAGCTGAACAGCCCTAACCTCTTTAACCTTTCCTCACAGGGGAGCCATTCTATGCCCTTTATCATTTTGGTTGCCCTTCTCTGTACTTTCTCTAGAGCAACTATATCTTTTTTGAGATGTGGCAACTAGAATTGCACACAGTAATCAAGGTGCAGTCTAACCACTGAGCGATACAGAGGCATTATAAGAACATAAGAACATAAGAAATTGCCATGCTGGGTAAGACCAAGGGTCCAACAAGGACCAGCATCCTGTTTCCAAGAGAGGCCAAAACCAGGCCACAAGAACCTGGCAATTACCCAAACACTAAGAAGAACCCATGCTACTGATGCAATTAATAGCAGTGGCTATTCCCTGAGGGGCGGATTTTCAGAGCCCTGCTCGCCTAAATCCGCCCAAAACCGGGCGGATTTAGGCGAGCAGGGCCCTGCGCGCCGGTAAGCCTATTTTACATAGGCCTACCGGCGCGCGCAGAGCCCCGGGACTCGCGTAAGTCCCGGGGTTCTCTGAGGGGGGCGTGTCGGGGGCGTGTCGGGGGGCGGTCCCGGTCATCGCGGCATTTTCGGGGCGTGTCGGCAGCGTTTTGGGGGCGGGTACGGGGGCGTGGCTACGGCCCGGGGCGGTCCGGGGGCGTGGCCGCGCCCTCCGTACCCGCCCCCAGGTCGCGGCCCGGCGCACAGGAGGCCCGCTGGCGCGCGGGGATTTACGCCTCCCTCTGGGAGGCGTAAATCCCCCAACAAAGGTAAGGGGGGGGGTATAGACAGGGCCGGGCGGGTGGGTTAGGTAGAGGAAGGGAGGGGAAGGTGAGGGGAGGGTGTTAGAGGATTCCCTCCGAGGCCGCTCCGATTTCGGAGCGGCCTCGGAGGGAATGGGGGTAGGCTGCGCGGCTCGGCGCGCGCCGGCTATACAAAATCGATAGCCTTGCGCGCGCCGATCCAGGTTTTTTAGTAGATACGCGCGGCTCCGCGCGTATCTACTAAAATCCAGCGCAAACAAAAGTAGGCCTATTCGTGCTCCTTTTAAAATCCGCCCCTAAGTATAATTGATTAATAGCCATTAATGGACTTCTCCTCCAAGAACTTATCCAAACCTTTTTTGAACCCAGCTATACTAACTGCACTAACCACATCCTCTGGCAACAAATTCCAGAGCTTTATTGTGCGTTGAGTGAAAAAGAATTTTCTCAGATTAGTCTTAAATGTGCTACTTGCTAACTTCATGGAATGCCCCCTAGTCCTTCTATTATTCGAAAGTGTAAATAACCAAGTCACATCTACTCGTTCAAGACCTCTCATGATCTTAAAGACCTCTATCATATCCCCTCTCAGCCGTCTCTTCTCCAAGCTGAACAGCCCTAACCTCTTCATCCTTTCCTCATAGGGGAGCTGTTCCATCCCCTTTATCATTTTGGTCGCCCTTCTCTGTACCTTCTCCATCACAACTATATCTTTTTTGAGATGCGGTGACCAGAATTGTACACAGTATTCAAGGTGCGGTCTCACCATGGAGCAATACAGAAGCATTATGACATTTTCTGTTTTATTAACCATTCCTTCCTAATAATTCCTAACATTCTATTTGCTTTTTTGACTGCTGTAGCACACTGAGCTGACGATTTTAAAGTATTATCCACTATGATGCCTAGATCTTTTTCTTCTGTTATGATATCCTCTGTTTTATTTGCCATTCCTTTCCTAATAATTCCTAGCATTCTGTTTGCTTTTTTTTTTTTTACCTCCATAGCACACTGAACTGATGATTTTAATGTAATATCACCTGTGACACCCAGATCTTTTTACTGAATGGTAATTCCTAAAATGGAACCTAACATGGGTTATTTTTCCCTATATGCATCACCTTGCTCTTGTCCTCATTATAATTCATCTATCATATGGACACCGAGTTTCCAGTCTCTCAAGATCCTCCTGCAATTTATCACAATCTACTTGTGATTTAATTACTTTGAATAATTATGTGTCATTTGCAAATTTGATCACCTCGCTCATCATACTCCTTTCCAGATCATTTATAAATATATTGAAAAGCACCGGTCCAAGTACAGGTCCATGAGGCACTCCACTGTTTACCTTTTTCCACTGTGAAAACAGATCATTTAATTCTACTCTCTGTTTACTGTATTTTGACCAGTTTGCAATCCAAAAAAGGACCCTGCCTTTTCAGTTTCCTTAGAAGTCTCTCATGAGGGACTTTATCAAATGCCTTCTGAAAATCCAAACACACCACATCTACCGGTTCACCTTTGTCCACATGCTTATTAACTCCTTCAAAAAAATGTAGCAGATTTGTGAGGCAAGACTTCCTTTGGGTAATAGGCCACAGCCATGCTGGCTGTGGCCTATTAAATCATGTCTAATTATATGTTCTGTGATTTTATTCTTTATAATAGTTTCCACTATTTTTCCAGGCACTGAAGTCAGGCTCACCGGTCTGGATCACCCCTGAACCCCTTTTTAAATATCGGGGTTACATTGGCCACCTTCCAGTCTTCAGGTACAATGGATGATGTTAATGATAGGTTACAAATTACTTGTAATAGGTCTGAAATTTCATTTTTTAGTTCTTTCAGAACTCTGGGATGTATACCATCCGGTCCAGGATATTTGCTACTTTTCGGTTTGTCAATCTCGTGCCTACTACATCTTCCAGATTCACCATGATTTGGGTCAGTTCATATGAATCATCACCCTTAAACCATCTCCAGAATGGATATCTCCCCAACATCCTACTCAGTAAACACCGAACTAAGGAATTAATTTAATCCTTCCGCGATGGCCTTATCTTCCCTAAGGGGTAGATTTTCAAAACAGCATGCAGGCGTACATGTGTGTGCGCTACCCGGCGCACACACATGTATGCCCGATTTTATAACTTGCATGCACAGGCACTCTCCCATCTTACTTCTAAGACTTCTGGCTTTGGCACACAGACATTTCAAAGTGTGTTTTTGTTTGTATTAACAGTCTGCTTTTCAATTGACAGTGATAATTTGGAATCTTTTAGCATCTGGTGGTTGCTTGGATTGGCTGGGTAGCAGGATGACGTACTCCGAAGATGATGATGGTCCGCCAGAATGGCTGCAAGGGACGGAGTCCGCTCACGACATTTCAGATCCAGAAGAGGTGCCACTGGCCAAAGGTGGTTTAACTGTTTCACAGGGAAGAATTGTGACCCTTGCTTCCACATATGCTTAAAGAGCTAGGGATAAAACATCCCCAGGAAGAGTTGGACTAGGAAGGAGTGGACCCTGTCATGGACTCTTGAGAGATCCAGCTAAGGCTTTTCCTTTCCACAAGTCAGTAAAGTAGTTGGTCGTCAGGGAGTGGGACCCCGAGACTGGACTGAAAGTTGGAAGGACAATGATAAAGTTGTATTTGTTACCGGAGGACACACTTGAGCTTTTGATGCTTCCAAATGTAGCACTTCGGTCTTGGCAGTGACCAAGAAAACCACTATTCTGGTTCTGTATCTGAAGGGAATTATAGGATAGGCCCTTCGTGAGACCTTTTCGTAGAAACTGAAGGCCAAGTAGGCTGGATGCCTTCTTCAATACACCAAGGCTCAAAAATCCTTCACACCTTAACATAGGCCATAGATGTATGATTGCCTGGCTTGCAGCAAGGTGATGATGATATCTTTGGAATAACCCTTCCATCTCAAGCATCTCCTCTCAAAAGTCAAGCCGCAAGACAGAAGCGATGTGCATGATCCAAAAATATTGGACCCTGAAGTAACAGACTTGGAAGGTGAATGAACCTTAACGGTCTGTCTACTGCCAAGTTTAATAGGTCCATGAACCACGGCTGACGTGGCCACTCCAGAGCCACTAGAATCACTTCGCCCAGATGCTTCTTTATGAATCATAGCACTTTTTCCACCAATGGCCATGGGAGAAAGACATATAGAAGAATTCCCGGTGGCCACGGAACCACCAGAGCATCAATTTCTTCTGATCCGTGTTCTCGCCTGTGACTGTAAAACTGCACCACCTTGGAGTTTTGTTATCATCAAATCCATGTGCAGCATTCTCAACTGGGCCTGAATGAGATGCATTGCTTCCTTCAACAGCTCCCGTTCTGCGGGGTCCAACTTTTGCCTGCTGAGAAAATCCACCTGCATGTTCTCCACCCTGGCTAAGTGAGACACTGCCAGCTCTGCCAGGTGCTGGCCCCGCCAGTGAACCAACTCCTGAGAAACCATCCAACTTTTGGTCCCTCTTTGCTGGTTGATATACGCCACTGTCATTGCATTTTCCAATAGAACTCGCACTGCCTGACTTTGTAACTGGGCCAGAAAGGAAAGGCTGTCTTTGGGGTAAGGTGCAGGGAGTGTTCCTGGTCTCTCCTCCAAATATGATTCCGTTTCTTTGAGGGGCAAAACACTTGAGGCCGCCAGTACGGAAATGATGTCCTTCATGGAATCTTAATTTAGTTTTGTGGGTGTTGTGTGAGGCTCTGTTCAAGCCATTACAGAGGACAAACCTAAAGGAGTTAGCCCTGAAGGTGGTTTTTTTTTGTTAGGGATTTGTTCAGCCAAAATTTCAGATCGTCAAGCATTATCTTGTAGAAAGATCCCTTTCTGTAGTTTATGGAGAATGGGGTGTCATTGCGAACAGAGCCCTCATTTCTGCCAAAAGTGATTTCGGCTTTTTATCTTAGTCAAACAGTGGAACTTCCCAATTTTCCTAATTTGAATTTGTCATTGCCACACATGAGGGAACTTCAGGTGTTGGATATGAGGTGGATGTTGTTGAAATATCTCAAGGTTATTTAGATTGTAAGCTCTCTGGGGATAGGGAAATACCTCCAGTACCTGAATGTAATCCGCTTTGAAGCGCTGAAAAAAAAAAGTGCAAAAAGCGGAATATAAATCTAAATAAATAGATTCCAGAGATCGGATCATCTCTTTGTGCTTTGGAATGGACCTAGAAAAGGGTGCAAAGCGTCCAAGGCTACTATTGTGAGGTGGCTGAAGAATGCAATTGGCTCGGCATACATTTGTAGAAGTTGTCTGTTACTGGAGGGTCTAAGGGCTCACGCTACTAGGGAGCAGGCAACCTCATGGACTGAGTATCAGCTGGTCTGTCCACAGGAAGTCTTTGCATACTTTTGCCAGACATTACTGTTTGAATGTCAGAGATCCAGACTCCACGAGCTTCGGAGGGAGTGTATTGTGAGTGGGGCTATCACATTCCCACCCAAAATAGGGGAGCTTGGATAGATCCCAGGAGTCTGGACTGATCTGGAGTATGAACAGGAAAGGAAAATAGGTTCTTACCTGCTAATGTTCATTCTTGGAATACCACAGATCAATCCAGAACCCTGCCTGTTCAGTAAAGCCCACTCATCATGGCAGTATATAAATGATGCAGAGTGGTTTCTTTAGTTGAATGATATTCTACTTAGTATTGTTGGAACAAGTTTTCGATAGAGGCTCTGTCTTCCTCCTGCTGATTGAGGGCCTTGGTTATTATTATTATAGTTATACTTATCCTGGCTTCCGTACAGGTCAAACTGAGGGACTGCAAGTGGCACACAAGGTTAAGTAGCAGTGTCAGTAAAGCTTTTCTTCTCTGCTGGCAGGGAGGCAAAATCCAGGAGTCTGAATTGATCTGTGATACTGCAAGAATGAAAATTAGCAGGTAAGAACCTATTTTCCTCTCTCCAGCCAAGTGGAAGCAGAAGTTGCATGCATATATAAAGAGTGCATCTCTCATGTATTCTTCACTGTGGCCATGCCAACCAGTGCAGAGAATAATGTGAGAGCTGCAGTGCCTCCGATTCACTGCCCTTGCAAAAGTTAGTCAGACCCTGGCTGCAGTGGCCCACATCTCTCTGTCGCCAGCAGCTTTCTAATACAGATTTGTAGAAGGGCATGCTGGCAGTTAGTGCTCTTGAGATGGTGATCTCTCTACTCCAGAACAATCTCTCCTTCCTCCATATCTCACAGCCTGCAATCTCACCACAGAACATGGGAGCAGGGGGAAATGTATAGCTCTCTCCAAGTTTCCTAACCCCACGCTCTGCTGAAGGTGGAAAGGGGTCATCTTATAATCTCTCTCCTTCTGTCACTGAACTACTACACTACTATGGGTCTTCCATTGCTCCTACCATGTGACAGGGTACCGATAGCCCCTGTCACATGGTAAGGGCAAAAGGCCATCAGCGCCTTATTGATTAGTGGTAGTCCATGGCCCGAGAGTGGGAGATCGCTCCCAGGACTCCTGTTGAACCACCAGGCACTTTAGGAACGTTTTGGGGGGTCGGGAGGGTGGGGGATTCTAAATAATTAGATTTAAAGGGTCAGGGTGGGTTTGGGGTTTTTTTTCTGTGTGCTCTTTCTTCCCCCACCCCCCCCCCAAAACGATAAGAAAACCATACAAAAATTTCATGGGGTTTTCCTATCACTTTCGGGGACCCCCTGATACTTGATGGATTAGAAAATATCATACGATATTTTCATCTGTCAGAAAAACGATGCACCATCCCTAATATTTTTCCCATTTTTTTTCCTTTTAAGTTGGATCTAGGGGCACTTTATCAAAAGAAAATTTGAGTGCTGTTGGACGATTGCACTGGAAAGGGAGAAATCTACCTTATAAATGGCCTGTGACCGACGGCCCGCAAATGCGCAGTAGAGCGCAGCTCTACTGCGCATGTGCGGGCAAGGACGTTGGTCAGAAAAAAAAATGGCGGTGGGGCGGGAGGAGAAGCAGCGGCGCCGCTACTTCTCCTCCCCAGATCTGCCGGCAGATCTCGGGGGGGGGTGTCACTCCCGCGCCCCCCCCCCCGAGATCTGCCGGCAGGAGCGGGAGGAGAAGTAGCACCGCTACTTCTCCTCCCCAGATCTGCCGGCAGATCTGGGGAGGGGAGGGGGGCGCGGGAGTGACACACCCCCCCCCCGAGATCTGCCGGCAGATCTGGGGAGGAGAAGTAGCGGCACCGGCAGGAGCGGGAGGAGAAGTAGCACCGCTACTTCTCCTCCCCAGATCTGCCGGCAGGAGCGGGAGGAGAAGTAGCGGCACCGCGCGCGCTCGGTGCCGCTACTTCTCCCCAGATCTGCCGGCAGATCTCGGGGGGGTCACTGCCGCGCGCGCGGGAGTGACCCCCCCCCCCCCCCCCCGAGATCTGCCGGCAGGAGCGGGAGGAGTTAATGGAGCCGGGTGAGGGTTGCGGGAAGTCGCGCTTACGGCGCCGGGAGGAAATGGAGGTGGGTGAAGGGAGGGACTGAGTGAGTGGGAGGGAGGGAGAGGGGGACTGAGTGAGTGGGAGGGAGGGAGAGGGGGGACTGAGTGGGAGGGAGTGAGGGAGAGGGGGGACTGAGTGAGAGGAGAGGGAGGGTGTGGGGAGGAGTGGGGGAGGGGGGTGGTGAAGAGTGAGGGGAGAGAGAATGAGGGGGAGGTGAGAGACAGAGGGATGTAGCCCGTTTTAACGGGCTTTACGGCTTGTCTTATATATCACATGCATGCACCCCCTATCACCCAACACACACCTGTTCCCACCACACCAGAAACATTGGTTTAGAAGTTCGTTTGAGCAAAGGGGTAGCATCCCATCTTAATGTGGCGCCACCCCGGTGTACCTGTCCTGCATGGCTGGGGCCATAAAAGAATTTGTAAATTCTTTAGAGCAGGGGCCCTGGCTGGCTCTTCCATCCAGTTCTTTCCTCAGGGGTGTGGATCTTTTTTTATGATGGGAAAGAGTGAACTTTCAGGGCCCAGAGCTGGGGTGCTGACTTACTTTTGGTTGTGCTTGGGAGAGGGGCAATTTTCTTCACTGTGTGTGTTGTGTGCCCAAATAAACACGCTGGACTCACATGATTAGCATCCAGAACAATAAAGTCTTTACCGTTAGCACTGATGCAAACGGCACGATGAATACAGTTTCAAGCCTTCCTTGAATTCTTTACAGTTTTTTCCCTCTATCTGTGCAGGAGTCTTAATTGTAGGCTTGGGATTGCTCCATCCTCCTGATTTTAGTTGGACTGGAGGTTCCCGGAAGAAGGGCAACCCTACACTGGTGGGAATGTCCTTCCAGGATGGGCAAAATCTTGTCCTTGCATGGAGTAAATTGACTCTCTCCCCAGGGGGTGAAGACGCGAGATGGGTGTCCTCAATGTTATCATGGGGATTTGGACACTGACAGCAATACCTTTTAGTCTGACAAACTGATAAGTATGGGAGTGACCTGCACGGTGCGGCAGATACTATCATAAACTTGCTGGGCAGACTGGATGGACTGTTTTGTCTTTTTCTGCCGTCATTCTATATTTCTGTGTTACACACAGTCAGCAGATCTTCAAATTCCTTTTAGGTTTCTCACAGTCTCTGGACCCCTGATGGGAGGAATTCCTGGATGCAGGTGACTTACCCTGCTCCAATGCAGGAAGGAAGGGGTAGGCAAAACAATCTTCCTCCTGGATGTCTCAACTTAATGTCCTTTATCCCTTAACTGAAAATAATACCGGAGTTACTCCTTGCAGCTTGTCACCACCTCAGATGGGCAGGTCTTCCCTATCCCCGGGTGTCCCAGACACACAGGGTTCTCCATGCCTTGAATCCAGGAAAGGCCCAGGTGTCCAGCAAGGCTTCTACCATGAAAATGTCAAAGTCCCGAAAACAACCCGGAGGGATATCCTAACCAGCTAGTGAGAAGGAAATCCCTCCCGACCATGGTTAGGATCCACAGGCTGGGTTAGCCTGATTCCTCTGACTAGGCCTGGAAAACATGAAAAAAGGTGACACTCATCACTGCCTCCTAACTCTTCCAAAACCATAAAGGTCTGCCCACAGACTCTCAGGAGAGAGCTGTTCTAATGCCCATTCCAGACTCCCACAAAGGGAGGAGCTGAATTTGAATGGATCCTCCCCCCATTAACTAACCTATTCTTTTTAGCATTTCCCAGGTTTACTGGTAACCGAAAAAGGCTCTCAGTTACATTAAGAGTTTTGGTCTGCTGGAATTCTCAGTATTAATATTTTTTTTCCCAGACTCTTGGAGAACAGAAAATTGCTAGCATGGTAGAAAGCAAAGATTTCCGCAAGGGGATAATTCAACTAGAGTGGGAACATAAAAAGCTGAGGATGGAAATGGAGGACCTTCACCAGAAAGTCCGGGATATTCAAATGCTACGTATCACGAAGGAGCTCCAAATAGTAAGATTCTCTCTTGTTCTTAAATTTTACTCTAAAAATTAGTTTTATAGTACATCATATTAGCATTGCTAACATTTTCTCTTTAGAAGGGAAACTATTTTCTTTTTGTGGCAAAAATGTAACCATTTTCACACTGTCTTCTTACATTTCTACTGCATTTCAGTTGGAAATTAATTGCATCTTTCATTCATTGAGAACTGTATTTATTTATTTATTTATAGCCCATTTTTTCATGCACTTCAAAGCGGATAACATTCAGGTACTATAGAAATCTCCCTATTCAGACGGGGCTTACAATCTAAGGGCTAGAACTGCTAAGCTGTGATGTGGCTGTAGAATGCGATAAACGTTATTTATCACACGATATAGATATAGCGCGGTGATATCGCGTGGTTTTTTTTAAAACAAATTTCACCCCTGAAAATTAGCTGTTTTCCATGCATAAAATTTTCTAATGTATGCCAGGCAGCTAATGCATAGGCAATTCAATGCAAATAAAATAACATGGCTGACTTTGAAAAACTCAGCTACATTAATTTAGCGCAATGCAGGGATGTGTAGTTAATTTTTCCTGGAGATACGAGGATACTAATGTGCATCCCGATATCCCTGGAAGGCCTGTTAAAGATGCAGGCCTCCAAATAAATACACTGCCTTAAAGTGCACAAACGACCCTAGGAGTCTTGGTAGATTCCTGTCTTCCCCAGAGACCCTGCAATAAAAAAGTAAAAAAAAAAAAAAAGATTGGCTGATGATGCCCCACCCCCTTCCCCATGCCCCAACCAAAGACTTCCGACACAGAAATATACCCCGTTAAGTAACCCCACACACTCTCCCCTTCCTCTGGACCCTCCCTTCAAAAACAAATGGTCCTGGTGGTCTAGGGTAGATTCCTCCCCCTCCCTTATTTCAAAATAAGTCCCTGGTGGTCTAGGGCCTCTGGATCCCCTACCCCACCACCAGATCCCCCATACTATAAAAAGAATCATTGGTGGTGCAGGGGGTGCCCGGAGTGCCCTCTACCTGCAGGCCTGATCAAATCCATTTTCCAAAATGACATTAATTAGCCTCTGCCCCTATCATGTGATAGAAGCAAAGATCAGTCAAAGCCATTTTGGAAAATGGTGTTGACCAGGCTCAGAGCTAGGGGGTGTGCTGGGCCCTCACTGCCCTACCAATGTGTCATGGGTTGCCAGGTTGAAGACTAGATACACCCCTATAGGTGTAGTGCAGGACTGCAAGGCTGGGCAAAGGCCAGTCTTCTGCCTAGCTAGCCCCTTTCCCCACAGGTTGAGCCCTTGGGTTCTGGGAGCTGGTAGTGCTTGGCTGCAGCAGCAGTACATCATAGCTGGAAGCTGGACTGGTGTTGGACTTGGCTGCAACTGGCTGAATGAGACTGGACAGACTGGGCAGGCAGTACAGGCTGGACAAAGCTGGACAAGACTGAATTTGAGGACTGGATACTGGAGCAAGAGGTTAGTCAGATACTGAGCAAGGGCTGGAGCAGGATACTGAGCAGGGACTGGGGCAAGGCAAGGAAAGGCAAAGCAAGGAATCAATACTGGGGAGTAGACTAGGCAGGGCACAACAAGACAGGACTAGACAAGGCAGACAAGGACAGCACTGGACAGGGACTAGACAAGGACAACACAGAACAGAGAACACTGAGGCCCAGAGGCAACAGTATAGAAGGCCCATAAACCACTAAGCATATGGCTTGATGGCCAAAAGGCAGGATAAGACCTGGGTAGGCCTTAGAGCAAGGTGCAAGGTAGGAGCAGGCCTAGAGCCACAAGGCAAGGTAAGGCCTGAGTAGGCCATAGAGCAAGGTGTAAGGTAGGAGCAGGCCTGGAGGCCACAAGGCAAGGTATAAGGTAAGAGAAGGTCCAGAGGCCACAAGGCTTAAAGCAAGGTAAGATCAACCAGGTCAGAGAACCAAGGGTGACTCCCTGAAGAGGCATCTAGGGATTGGCAAGGCAGGGTTAAATAGGGCTGGAGGTTGGGTGTGGTCTGAGCAGTGAGGAGGAGCTTGGCAATACTGGAGGTGAGACTTGCTGAGGATCCATGGTAGAGGGAAGACTGAACCAGGGCACAGAGAGCCTGTGAAACTGTGACACCAATGCTTCTTTTTAAATTAGGGGGGATCCGGCATATTGTGGGGGTGCCTGGGGGGCATACTACCATGTTTTTGATTGTGGTGGTGGTCGGGGGGGGGGAGGGGGTTAATGCAAAGGGAAGAGATTTGGGTAGGGGGCAGGTCAACGCCATGCGATTTAAAACATTTTTTTTTACTTTTTTTTATTGTGGGACCACCTCAATAGGCAGCCTCCAGGTGGACAGGGATCTACCAAGATCCCCAGGAGGGCCATAGCCACTTTGCAGAGAAGGGAGGTGAATTTTGGACTTTGAGCTTTTAAAAGTAATGGCAGCCCCAACCAAGGTGGGCTGTTATCACACACCTAGACCCCATTTTAAGGCGCAATTTGCTATTCGCATTTCTCCTCCAATAAAAAATTGCATAGCGAGTCTATGATGTTTTGTTGGAGAGGGATCAAATATCATGGGAACACCCCCCATAATATTTTGTCCTTCCTGCGATAACATTTCTTGGGTTAGTAAATGACCCCCTAAATTTATACCTAAGGCAATGGAAGGTGAAGTGACTTGCCCAAGGTCACAAGCAGCGGTCGCAGAATTTGAACCCTGGCTATTCCTGCACTCCAAATCTCCATCTTAAGACTTATTACAGATTGGCATATATATTTTTCAAATTGCTGACAATATAGTATGCAAAGAAATTTCACATTACTTGAGAAGCTTGCAATCTGTTACATATCTATAGTTCTTATCCCCATATAAAATACAGTAGGCACTGGCAGTAAACGTATACATTAGGTAAAGAAATGGGACAGAATAGGTGGGTCAGACGGTCCTTATCTGCCATTATTGTGTTTCTCCAAGGATAAGTAGCATAATAATGCATACAATTGGGTGTCATCAATTGTGTGGATGGTCATCCTGTTGTTCCGGGAGAACATCTCTTACAGGTAAAGGTTTGCTTTATTTGAACATTATCTTGTATTTACCAACCAAAATGATAAACAATCAATGTCATGGTCGCATGCAGTGCCCTTTATAAGCAATATATTCAAAACCAAGAAGATAAAAAAAGCTAGTTCAGAAAGTATATTTGAATCTGTTGCTGTCAGCACACTTCACTAACTCACTAGTTATTACATCTTCAGTTCCTGATCCTTTAACTTACACCATAGAGAGTGCATCTATTATACATCTCATGGGCTACATTTAAGTAAAACCTCCCAGATTCCCTTAAAAGCGCCATGGTTAAACCTATTCTAAAGAAGCCTCAACTGGATCCGACCATCCTGTCCAACTACCGACCCATCTCTAACCTGCCTTTCCTGGCCAAGGTCATCAAGAAAACAGTTAACCATCAACTTTCAGAATTCCTAGAAAACCAAAATATACTTGTTCCTGCTCAACACGGGTCCAAGAAATTTCACAGCACTGAATCACTACTACTCACCCTCACAGATACAATACTTCAAGGGTTTTGCAAAGGTACTTCCTTCCTCCTAATACTTCTTGACATTTCTGCCGCATTTGACCCTGTCAACCATGAGATCTTAATTCACAGAGTAAGAGAAATTGGTCTCAATGGCACCATCCTCCAATGGTTTCAATCATTCCTCCCTAACAGATCCTTTAAGGTAACCTACAATAGTACAACATCAGAACTAATACCCCTCTCACAGGGAGTCCCACGAGGCTCATCCCTATCCCCTACCCTCTTCAATATTTATATGCTGCCATTATGCAACTATTTGGACAAATCAGGCCTTTCCTATTTTCCATATGCCGATGATGTTCAGATTCTGTTTCCCATCAGAAATAGCATCAGTAATACACTAAGCCGATGGGAAACATACCTTACTGATATAAAATGTATCCTCACCCAAATGGCGCTCACGCTCAACCAGAGCAAAACGGAAATTCTTCACCTTTCCAGCAAAACTTCAACACCCCCCACTGACCCTACAACACCGCTCAAATACAAACCAATCACAACGGTTAGAGACTTTGGAGTCACCTTGGACAAGGACTTCATTTTAAATATCATATCAACACACTGATAAAAGAAGGTTTCTACAAACTACAAATCCTTAAGAAACTCCAACCCCTGCTATATCCCCCGGATTACCAGACAGTACTACAATTCCTCCTCTTCGCCAAGTTAGATTACTGCAACACCCTCCTAATAGGCCTGCCCGCTGCCACCCTCAAGCCCCTCTAGCTCCTTCAGAATGCAGCCGCAAGATCACTAACAAATAGCAAAAAAACAGAACACATCATGCCCCTACTCAAACAACTTCACTGGCTACCCATGTCATTCAGATCTCAATATAAGATCCTCATGCTCATCCACAAAGCAATCCACAATGACAAGGCCAGATGGTTACAAGAACCACTGCACCCCTGCAACCCTACAAGGAACCTCCGCTCAACCAACACAGGTTTACTTAAAACTCCTTCCATTAAGGAAGTTCATCGAGTCTCCACAAGAGAACGCGCTGCTTCAATAGCAGGCCCCCACATCTGGAACAACCTCCCGGCTCCTCTCAGAACTGACCCCTCTACGCCTTCCTTCAGAAAGAATCTCAAAACTTGGCTCTTTAGGAAAGCATTCTCTCCAGAAAATTAATCCCCGGTTCCCTGTCCCCCCCTCCCTCCCACCCAACTCCCCCCCCCCCCCCCCCCCACACACACTTTTTGTTACCCTCCCTTGGCACAGGCAGTTCCCCCCCTCTCTGCCATTGTACATAGTAAGTTAAATTCAGAACATATTTACTGTTAGTAAAGTTATTATGTAAAGCAGGTTCTTTATATTTACTTGGTTAATCTGTTATACTTTATCATGTCACCAAAAGGCTTGCCTTTAGACATCCTGTTGTATGTAAGCCGGTGTGATATTTCGAATCGAATATCGGTATAGATAAATAAATAAATAAATAAATACGATTTTTAGCTATGTTACAGGCCGATACAGTAAAACCTTCGGGAGAGCCGGCGCTCCAAGGTGAGTGCCCACTCTCCCGATGCGCACACAGGCCACTCTCCTGTGCGTGCGATTTAGTATGCAAATGAGGGCCCACCGTAAAAAGAGGCGCTAGGGACACTAGCGCGTCCCTAGCGCCTTTTTTTTTGACAGGAACGGCGGCTATCAGCGAGTTTGACAGCCGGCACTCAATTTTGCCGGCGTCAGTTCTCAAACCCGCTGACAGCCACAGGTTCAGAAAACGGACGCCGGTATAATTGAACATCCGTTCAATTATACCGGCGTACAGAAAAGCAGAAAAACAGTTTTCTTTTTTCTGCTTTTCTGTACACTTCCCTGGCGCCGGCAGAAATTAACACCAGCCTTTGGGCAGGCGTTAATTTTTTAAAGTAAAATGTGTGGCTTCGCTGCACATTTTGCTTTCTGGATTGCGCGGGAATAACTAATAGGGCCATTAACATGCATTTGCATGTTGCGGGCGCTATTAGTTTTGGGGGGGTTGGCCGCACGTTTTCGATGCTCTATTACCCCATACTGTATAAGGGGTAAAGCTAGCACGTCGAAAACGCGCGGCCAAACCCAGGCTAACAGTGCTGTACTGTATTGGCCCGTTAGTCAGAAATGCATAGACAAGTCAATTTTAAAATGAGCACATGGGCGCACACATATGAGTGAACAAGCAGAGATATATATGCGTGCTTTTACATGCATATGATTTAAAATACATATAGGGGTAGATTTTCAAATAGCGCGATTTGGCGTACTTTTGTTGGCGCATCAGGCGCCAACAAAAGTACGCTGGATTTTAGTAGATACGCGCGTAGCCGCTAAAATCCGGGATCGGCGCGCGCAAGGCTATCGATTCTGTATAGCCGGTGCGCGCCGAGCCGCGCAGCCTACCTCCGGTCCCTCCGAGGCCGCTCCGAAATCGGAGCGGCCTCGGCGGGAACTTTCTTTTGCCCTCCCCTCACCTTCCCCTCCCTTCCCCTACCTAACCCACCCGCCCGGCCCTGTCTAAACCCCCCCCCCCTTACCTTTGTCGGGGAATTTACGCCTCCCGGAGGGAGACGTAAATCCCCGCGCGCCAGCGGGCCGCTAGCGCGCCGGGACGCAACCTGGGGGCGGGTCCGGAGGGCGCGGCCACGCCCCCGGGCCCGCCCCCGAAACGCTACATCCCACCCCGAAAACACTGCGCGGATCGGGCCCGCCCCCCTCGGAAAACCCCGGGACTTACGCGAGTCCCGGGGTCTGCGCGCGCCGGTAGGCCTATTGAACATAGGCACACCGGCGAGCAGGGCTCTGAAAATCCGCCCCATAGTGTGCATAAGTATGCTTCTAATTTTAAGAGGTTACTTGAGCAAACCTACTTCACGTATCTTCCACGGACTTTGCCGTCTTTAATACGTGTATCTAAGCGGATTTTAAAACATGCTCGTGCGAGTGATATTCCCAGTTTTTCCAATGACTCCATCAGATTGCCCAGTCAATATCGAGGTCATCCAGACCCTCTGGTTCTTCATCCTGCACGCCCCCCCCCCCCCCCCAATTGACCCGGATGCCTCACTCTGTCGTGTAAGCCCAAAAATGCAAGATCTGCAGACTTGCTCCTCATTAGGAGCAGCAGTAAAGTTAGGCGGCTAACAAGCCATCTTGCACTGCAGCCTCCGGTTGTAAAATATGGAGTTATGTGCGTAACAATAGGCCCCATCCCAGAACTCCCATGCCCTGCCCCTCAACTCCACCCTTTTTTGTTACTCATACACATGAATATACACACATAACTTCTGGCTTTTAAAATACATGTTGCTCACACACAGTCCACATACTGTACCTGCGAATGTAGGCTTTTTAGCATGAGCAACACTTTTTTAAAATTTAGTCCTAAGATTTCTACATGATACTGTAGTTCAGTGGTCATCTGTTTTCCATATGGTAGTTTACCATCTTGCCAGGTTTTCAACACATCCAAAAATGACAGTATTTGAATATTAGTCAAGAAATAAAATCACGTGGCTTAGCAATAATGTTAATTCTGCACAGATTTTTAGGAACAAGTAAATGTACATTTGTGGCAAACATCATTGAACAAATGAACAACACTTAGGGCTGATTTACTAAAGCTTTTCTCACATTCTGTCTCTGGGTAAAGAATATTTTATGCAGGGGTAGGCAACTCTTGTCCTCAAGTGCCACAGACAGATCTGGTTTTCACGATATCCACAATGAAGATGCATGAGATATATTTGTACGCACTGGAGGAAGTGCATGCAAATACATGTCATGTATGTTCATTATGGACATCTGTCTGTGGCACTTGAGTTCATGAGCTGCCTATCCATGGTTTAATGGCTCAGGCCCTTGAACACGTAACATCAATCTGTGTTTACCGCATGTTAAACCAAATTTCCACAGTTATGTAACAGCATTTAAGACAGTGTCAGGTGTTAGTGGAATGTAGCTACATTGTACATTTTTTGGGGGAGGGAGGCAGGATCAGGAAATGGTGGCGGGTTATTTTTCTCATCCCATAGCTACACAACATTTGTTCTCCATGGACAAGTATGCAATACAGCCACACAAGTGATTGACATCAGTTCCCAGCAACAAATTCGGGCATGCTCTCCATATATGGCTCAGAAAGTTCTTGAACATTTAACTGAGCATGTATCGGCATTCCCGCCAATGACTCTCTCTCCTCATATCGTCAGTTTTACTTTCTGCTTTCACGAACACAGGGTACTGCTCCAACTCTTTCTCACAAGATGTCTACGAATAAAGGTAAAAGGCCTTTTAAATTATACGATCATTGTAGAAGGAAAATGTCTAGCAGAGACACCTACCAGCTATGCTTCTGCTTTTTGGGACCAGACATAAGTCCTGTGGCAGAATGTCACCTAGGGCTCAAGTTTACAGGGAACTAAAAATGAAATATGAGATTGCTTATGCCAGCGATGCTCAAAAGTAAAAAACGAAATTGAAAAAAATGAAAAAACTTGACCAGCCAAAGAAAAAAATCACCTGCTCACTCCTCATCCCACATCTCTACTTTAAGGGAGGAGAATAGCGGCCATTTGCAGGTAAAGCACAAAAGGCAAGGAGAATCCCTAATTAGAGATTCCAATAAAAAACCTCATTGTGAAGACTCGCATCATATAAAAAAGTCAGCAAATAGCGCTAAGTGAACCTAGATGCCAACTTCAGTGCAGCTCTTGCCAAAACAAACATTGGTGCAAAGTTCAGCGGAATTGACACAAAGTAAACCCACCTATGCGCCGAAACTGAATACGATGGCGCGATCTTCAAGTTTGGTACTGCGCAGGGGGCGACATCACCTGCGCCAGAGACATCTGCACAGAGAACATCTGCGTGGAGTGCATCGGCGCCAAAGACATCTGCTCCGAACACATTGGTGCCGAGGACATCTGCGTTGAGTGCATCTGTGCCAACATCACCAACGCAGAAGAATAGGTCGCCACTAACATCAGGATATAACTCAGAGGACTTATCGGTGCCTCAGTTAAGCCCAATTAGTGATAATTCTAAGCATTCCCCTACTGCAAGCTCAGGGGAATCTGAATTACATACCAAGGCAAAAAGAAAGTCTCATCACGTAATCACATTCTCAGATTCCTATTCTGATTACCCAGATGAAGAGACACATCCAAAACATCAAGGAAATCAATAGATATCGAGTATGACTCTGGGAACATAATTCTTCCCTTCCCAAAAAAAAGAAGAAATTCCTTCGTAAAGAAGATGTGGTCAGATTTCATTAAAGGATAAATGAAAGATCCAAATCAGCTACCACAGAAAATAAATATCGAAATGAGCATTTGAAACCCACCACCTATAGGATTCACAATATGACACAGATGATACCTGTCATACTTTTATTTCAATTATAACCTAAAATTGCCCAGTCAGTGTATCTCATAGCATATAAACATCAAAACCTAACCAACAGAATTGGGAATTCATTTATTAATAATGTGAAACCAGACCTCATATATTATGTAGGAGAGTCTTAAGAAATCTTTGCAAATGTCATTTACCACATACATTTTTTCATCTGTGGTTCCTCAATTCTTATAATCATCGGTCTTGGTTGCACCTTTTTTTAATTTGTGTAGTGAATAACACTTATCTTTTATGTAGAATGACCAAAACGCTGAAGGTCCAAAACACTGAATGGTCCAAAAAGTCTAAGCTTCATTCTGCTACATTACTTGGGAAGGACCCACGCATCCTTGATAACATGAGGAAAAAATTATTTGCTGTGGCTACACTAAAGACAAGGATTCAAGCACACCAAGTACAAATAATACAATAGTTGTACAGTTCCATTAACACCGTACGAGATTTTCTGGCTTATATTCCAGAAGATAAAAAGGAAGTATACACTCTTTTTCTCAAAGAATCAGATGAGTCCATCAAACATCTTACCAGATCTATATACGATGGGTTTGATGTTGCAAGTAGAACATCTGCCATAGCAGCCAGGAAGCTAGCTTTGGACCTCTAGCGTGCTCTTTTTAAATATCAGAAACATGATGATTTTCCTTCCAGAAAGAAGAGCAAGTGCTATAGTGGAAATAATATGCCCACTCTTCAAGAAAAAGATAACCACATTGAAGAAGTTACTAAAAATAATTGGCCATATGGCTTCCATGATATATATAGTGCCGATTGCATGCCTCAAAATGAGAAGAACACAATGGCATCTCCATGGTAATTGGAGAAAAGAATGCGAACCATGTCCATGGCAATTCCAATTACAAATTACCTAAAAGAATCTTTACAATGGTAGATAAATTATGGAAACTTAAATTGTGGAGATGTGATGTACCCTCCACAAGTATAGAATATAATCACCAAAAGACAGCAGTTTACCACCAATGCTGCATGTCCTCTTGAGAAAACACAACAAATAAGACTGATTCAAATGCTTACATGCTAGTAAAATATCTCATCTCGGTAACAGACACAGAAACGACCTAACATACTCCCAGGATCTGTAGTAATGCACATAAACTAATCCACACACAGTTACACCTGTATTATGGAATACACTCAAACAGGAGCAACCCTATCTATGAAAAGGCAACAATGCAAATATTAAAAACCAATACACCTCTTATTAGGAAAACAGAACTAGCAAGCAGCTATAGATCTCCACACAGAAATAATTGTAAAACTATACTAATAAGCAGAATAAATGTTTCAAAACAGCTATGAACAGAATAATATCCAACAATTAAAAACTCATAAAAACTATTAAACATTCTCCAAACACCAATAAAATATTTCAATAAAGCAGACATCACATAATATTAAATAATTAAAATGGCAGGCAATCAAGAAAAATAAACTTAAAAAGCCACCTTTACTTACCTACTCCAGCAGCTCTCCTACTCCTCTTCCATGCAGGCCATAGCACACACCAGAAGCAGCAGTAGAAGCTAAGCTCTATACTCATGGTCCTCTTCCTTAGTGCCCATGGCTCTCACATACACACCATACCAATCATGCCCCCATGACCAGTTTCTGTCTCTCACACACCAATCATCTCCCAAACAATCTTTGACACATACACATCAGTCACCTTCCTGAACAGTTTCTCTCATGCCATACACATACACAGGCTTCCCACTCCCGTGTTCTACTTACATATATGGGCTTCTCACTCTCATAATCATTTTCTCTGTCTCTCACACACACACACACACTCACCAGTCTCTCACTCCCATGCTTGTTCTCTCCACATGCACAGGCTACTCATTCCCATAATCACTTTCTTTCTCTCTTTCACACACACAAACACACACCAGTCACCTGATCTCTCTCATGCATTCACCCACACACAGGCTTCCCACTCTCATGTTCTCTTTCAGATATACATGCTTCTCACTCCCATGCTGTGTCTCACACACACCCAGGTTTCTCACTCCCATGCTCACTTTCTTCACATGCACAGGCTTCTCATTCCCATAATCACTTTCTCTCTGTTACACAGATACACACCAGTCTCTCTCTCATTTCCATGCTCGCTCTCCATATGCACAGGCTTCTCATTCCCTGAATCACATTCTTTCTCTTCACTCACCCCAGTTTCTTTCTCTTACACACACTGTCATCTTACCAACCGGTCTCTCTCTCTCATGCATTCCCACACACACAGGCTTCCCACTTCCATACTCTCTCTCACATAATCAAGCTTCTCACTCCCATGCTTTCTTTCACACACACACACACACACACACACACACGCACACGCACACGCACACACCCCACAACACCAGGCTTCTTACACCCATGCTTTCTCACATACCCAGATTTCTCACTTCCATGCTTTTTCTCTCTCTCACACTCTCACATACACATCAGTCATCTCCCTTAGCACTCACTTTCATTGTCTTTCACATATACACACACATCAGCTCTCTGACCAGTTTCTCTCAATCACACACATGCTCTCAATCACACACAGGCTGGCTGGCTGCTTCTCTCTCTTTCTCTCACTCACTTCCTCTCTCCCCCCCCCCCCAGCACAAATGGTAGCTGCAGCAGCCTCCTCCTCCAGCCCCCGCAGGCCAAGAAAGAAGAATCCCATCAGCCGCGGGAGGCTCATGCTGCTGTCTCCTTTCCCGATTACCGTCTGTTTCAATTGCTCGGGGGCCGATGCTGCAGCCGCCGCTGCTACTTTATCACGCGGCACGGTCTTTCTCCTTCCCGCGCACCGCGTATCACTTCCTGTTCTGGGTCACGGTGGGGGGGGGGGGCAGGCGCGGGAAGAAGAAAAGGCCAGCCACGGGTGCCACTGCTTCTTCTACCACTGCTGCCGTTCCCACTGGGCTTGAATGTACTGATAGCCCGGTGGCAACAGCAGCAGGGAAGGAAGAGCAGTGGGAGAGACCAGGAGCACGCGACACACCTGCCAGTGCTTGGCGACACACCGGTTGAGAAGCACTGATCCTTGCAATATTATAGCATTTTGATGAATCTAGGGGTTTATCTTTTTAGAATGTAGTGAAATGAGATTGGTGTTAAGTGTTCAAGAGCCTGATCCACTAACCTAGGGGTTGGCAACTCCAGTCCTGGAGTGCCACAAACAGGTCAGTTTTCAAGATATCCACACTGAATAAGCATGAGATATATTTGCCTACAATGGATGCAGTGCATGCAAATATGGTACATGCCATGCATATTCATTATAGCTACCCTGAAAACTAGACCTGCTTGCAGCACTTGAGGAGAAGAGCTGCCTATCCTTGCCTAACCATATTTTTTAGCCATAGACAGAGAATGTGAGGAAAACATTAGTAAATCAGACCCAAGATATAAAAGCTATAATTTAGATTGTAAGCTTCTCAAGTATTATTCAAGCATTTCTGTCACAAATGTACATTTACTTGTTCCTAAAACGTTTTGCAGGTTTAACATTATTGCTAAGCCTGTTATTCTGGTATTTATCACAACAGGTCTGCCAGTGAAAAATCAGTAACAGATTAAAGAATTCATGCTAATAGCATTCATTCCATGATTATTTCTTGTTCCACAGTATCTAAATGTGTCAAATTATGACAGCAGAATTGCCCACCAGATGTCAGTATTGGAGGAAACTCTTAAGGTTCAAGAGAAGGTGAGCTATGAATTTACACTAAGCAGGAAACAAACACAAAAAATCAAATTAGTATTTGTTTTCAAGATGAGCATTCTCTACCTCAGGGATTCTCAAACCAGTCCTTGGGACACACCCAGACAATCAAGTTTTCAGGAAATCTACAATGAATATGCATGAGACAAATTTGCATACAGCGGAGGCAGTGCATGCAAATCTGTTTCATGCATATTTATGAAGAATATCCTGAAAACCTGACTGAGTTGAAAACCACTACTCTACATAGCTTTTACCAAAACTGCCTTAACAAAATCTTATGCACCTTTCCTTCTGAAATACCCAGCACCACAAGCAGAATGTGCAGAACCGTAAGAATATCATCAAGGACCTGGAAAAGCATATAAATCAGAGGGTCCAGATTAACAAGCAGCTTGACCAAGAGTTGGAAGAATTGTCTGTGTGTACGGCAGAAAGAAAACACATCTATAGCATAACCAGTAAGTCCATATGGCTAAACATTAGATCAGCGCTTCTCAACCAGTGTGTCGCCAAGCACCGGCAGGTGTGTCGCGTGCTCCCGGTCTCTCTTGCTGCTCTTCCTTCCCTGCTGCCGTTGCCGCCGGGCTATCAGCACGTACAAGCCCAGTGGGAACGGCAGCGGTGCTAGAAGTAGCAGTGGCACCTGCGGCTGGCCATTTCTTCTTCCCGCGCCTGCCTGCCTGCCCCCCCCCCCCCCCCCCCCCCGTGACCCGGAACAGGAAGTGATACACAGTGCGGTGTGCGGGAAGGAGAAAGAGCCGTGCCGCATGGAAAAGTAACATTGGCGGCAGCAGCATCGGTCCCCGAGCAATCGAAGCAGCCGGTAATCGGGAAAGGAGACAGCAACATGAGCCTCCCACGGCCGATGGGATTCTTCTTTCTTGGCCTGCGGGGGCTGGAGGAGGAGGAGGCTGCTGCAGCTACCATTTGAGCTGGGGGGTGGGGAGAGAAAGTGAGTGAGAGAAAGAGAGAGAAGCAGCCAGCCTGCCTGTGTGTAAGTGAGAGAATGTATTTGATTGAGAGCCTGTGTGTGATTGAGAGAAACTGGTCAGAGAGCTGATGTGTGTGTATATATGTGAGAGACAATGAAAGTGACTGCTCAGGGAGATGACTGATGTGTATGTGAGAGTGTGAGAGAGAGAAAAAGCATGGAAGTGAGAAATCTGGGTATGTGAGAAAGTATGGGAGTAAGAAGCCTGGTGTTGTGGGGGGGTGTGTGAAAGAAAGCATGGGAGTGAGAAGCCTGATTATGTGAGAGAGAGCATGGGAATGGGAAGCCTGTGTGTGTGAGTGTGCATGCATGAGAGAGAGACTGGTTGGTAAGGTGACGGTATGTGTGAGAGAAAGAGACTGGTGTGTGTGAATGTGTGAGAGAGAATGTGATTCAGGGAATGAGAAGCCTGTGCACGTGAAGAGTGAGCATGGGCGTGAGAAACCTGGGTGTGTGTGAGACACAGCATGAGAGTGAGAAGCCTGTATATCTGAAAGAGAACATGGGAGTGGGAAGCCTATGTGTGTGTATGTGTATGCATGAGAGAGGTCAGGTGACTGGTGTGTGTGTGTGTGTGTGAGAGAGAAAGAAAGTAATTATGGGAATGAGAAGCTGTGCATGTGAAGAGTGAGCATGGGAGTCAGAAACCTGGGTGTGCGTGAGACACAGCATGAGAGTGAGAAGCCTGTATATCTGAAAGAAAAAATGAGAGTGGGAAACCTATGTGTGTGTGTGTGTATGCATGAGAGAGATCAGGTGACTGGTGTGTGTTTGTGTGTGTGTGAGAGAGAGAGAAAGAAAGTGATTATGGGAATGAGAAGCCTGTGCATGTGAAGAGTGAGCATGGGAGTGAGAAACCTGGGTGTGTGTGAGACACAGCATGATAGTGAGAAGCCTGTATATCTGAAAGAGAACATGGGAGTGGGAAACCTGTGTGTGTGTGTGTGTGTGTGTGTATGCATGAGAGAGATCAGGTGACTGGTGTGTGTTTGTGTGTGTGAGAGAGAGAGAAAGAAAGTGATTATGGGAATGAGAAGCCTGTGCATGTGAAGAGTGAGCATGGGAGTGAGAAATCTGGGTGTGTGTGAGACACAGCATGATAGTGAGAAGCCTGTATATCTGAAAGAGAACATGGGAGTGGGAAACCTATGTGTGTGTGTGTGTATGCATGAGAGAGATCAGGTGACTGGTGTGTGTTTGTGTGTGTGAGAGAGAGAGAGAAAGAAAGTGATTATGGGAATGAGAAGCCTGTGCATGTGGAGAGAACAAGCATGGGAGTGAGAGACTGGTGAGTGCGTGTGTGTGTGTGTGTGAGACAGAGAAAGTGATTATGAGCGTGAGAAGCCCGTATATGTAAGTAGAACATGGGAGTGGGAAGCCTGTGTGTGTGTATAGCATGAGAGAAACTGTTCAGGAAGGTGACTGGTGTGTGTGTGTCAAATAAAATACTGTTTGGGAGATGATTGGTGTGTGAGAGACAGAAACTGGTCATGGGGGCATGATTGGTATGGTGTGTTTGTGAGAGATGTGGGCCCTAAGGAAGAGGACCATGAGTATAGAGCTTAGCCACTACTGCTGCTTCTGATGTGTGCTAAGGTCTGCATGGAAGAGGACAGGAGTAGGAGAGCTGCTGGAGGGGTAAGTAAAGGTAGCTTTTAAAGTTTATTTTTCTTGATTGACTGCCATTTTAATTATTTAATATTATGTGATGTGTCTGCTTTTTTGAAATATTTTATTTGTGTTTGGAGAATTTTTAATATTTTTTATGAGGTTTTTAATTGTTGGATGTTATTCTGTGCTTAACTGTTTTGAAACATTTATTCTGCTTATTAGTATAGTTTTATAATTATTTCTGTCTATAGCTGCTTGCTATTTCTGTCTTCCTAATAAGAGGTGTATTGGTTTTTAATATTTGTAGTGTTGCCTTTTCATAGATAGGGTTGCTCCTATTTGAGTGTATTCCATAATACAGGTGTAACTGTGTGCGGATTAGTTTATGTGCATTACTGCAGATCCTGGGAGTATGTTAGGTTGGTTCTGTGTCTGTTACCGAGATGAGATATTTTATTAGCATGTAAGTGTTTGTATCAGTCTTATTTGTTGTGTTTTCTCAAGAGGACATGCATTGGTGGTAAACTGCTGTCTTTTCATAAGTAGGGCTATTGAGCCTGGAAGTAGGAGTTTGAGTTGCTGTTACTGTGATGACACCAGAACCAGAATATCTTTTTTGTAGGGTGAGTTGTATGGGGAATGTCATAATTCTGCTTTACATCCATTATTGTGGGTCAGGGGGGTTCCCGTGGATGCAAACTGTACTTTTACATCTAGCCCCGAGACAATCATGGGTCAGTGTGTCACGGATGTGAGAACCATCTGTCAGGTGTGTCCCGACAGAAAAAAGGTTGAGAACCACTGCATTAGATGATAAAAAGGAACCAAATTCTAAATTGTGGACCTTACCTATCATTCCAAGGGATCTACTTTGTCACCAGCAGTAGATGTTAAAGGATTTTTTCCCTCAAGTGGTGCAACTATAGTTGAGGAACAGTCAAGATGTGGCGTTTTTAGCTACCTACTGTATGACCCCATGCTTTGCATGTACTATGGCCAACTCGGGTCCTTGAGAGCCACAAAGAGGTATAGTTTTCAAGATATCCACCATGAATATGCATGAGATATATTTGCATGCACTGCCTCCATTGTATGTAAATCTATCTCATGCATATTCATGGTGGATATCTTCCATACATTGAAGAGGAAGATAACAGTTTAGTAGGGGAACTGGTTAACAAATGGAATTTGAATTTAAGAATGACATATAATAAGGTTGCCTCGATAAAGGAAATAAAGATAAAGAGACACAATTAAAAGACCCCATTGTTTACATAGGAACTATTAGTATTGCAAAAGACTCTAAGAAGAGTAGAAGAGAAATAGAGAAAGAAAGGCATTAACTCAGAGAAGGCACATTTTCCGGAAACACTGAGAGACTTTAGAACCATTTGTTTCAATGCAAAGGGAAGCTATTATGCACAACAGCTTCGAATTTCTTTAAATCAACCAACCGTTTGAGCTATTTCATATAGTAAGATCATTAACAAAAAATTCAGCTATAGATTATGATAAGTATCCACTTAGTGAGAAATTAGCAGATTATTTTGAAGAAAAAATTGAGTATTTACAATGTCCTCTTTTTCTTTCATCCACAGCATTAGTGGGTGATCTCAAAATTGATGAGATTGACCCCGTATGGTTTGAGTTTAGACAAGTGTCTTTTATTAGACATAGATTTTGCAATTAGCAAGCTACATATGACCAATTGGACACTAGATCCATGTCCTTTTGCCTTTATAATAGGTGTGAAAAATCACTTTTACCCAATAATCAAAATGATAATGAATATATCTTTAAGAGAGGGAATAGTGCCTGAGTGCTTAAAGACTGCATCAGTGCAGAAGAACGCTAATATTTCTTTTGATAACCTAACCAACTACCATCTGGTGTCGAATTTTCCTACTTTGGCTAAAATAATTGAAAAATATGTGCTAGTTCAGCTAGGAGAATTTATAGAGAGAACAACAATTATAGATGAAAAACAATCTGGATCCAGAAAGGGACATTACATGGAACTACTGTTAACATCTTTGTTAGACTCCCTTTGTATCCAAGTTGATAAAGAAGGCAATGGACTACTAGTCCAATTAGACGTGTCTGTGGCCTTTGACACTATCGACCATAACTTGATGTTAAAATGATTGTGTCAGGTAGGTTTGGATGGGCAAGTGTTCAAGTGGTTTGAGTCTTTTTTTTGATTGGTAGAAAATTGAGAGTTCAGCAGGGTGTGGATTATTCTGCGTGGAAAGGATTGCGCTCAGGGGTACCATAGGGTTCATCCCTGTCATTGGTATTGTTTAACAACTTTTTGGTTCTGCTTGGAACTGTGTTGCCTCCCAAAAAGGAGTCGCTTGTATTGTGCTTGGCTGGTCGCGGGACGAACCAGTGACCAGCTGTTCTTACTGTCAGCCCTGAGCCGCTGGTGAGATTACCTGACGATGGGACAGACCCCCCAAGATGGGTAGGCCACCGTGCCTGAACAGGTTTGACATGCCAGTCTGAGGAACGCTGCTGCCTCTTAAAGATCCCCCGTCGTGCCCTCTGATGTCAAGAACTAGGAATGTGCATTTGTTTGCGATGAAATAGGATATATAGACAATATTTCCTATTTCGACGCAGTTCAGGGGGGGGGGGGTCGACGAAACGATAGGAAAACCCTGTCTTCCAGCTTTGTCCAAACAATAATGGGCTGCAAATGTATGGAGGGAACTCCAGGTTGCAGCCTTGCAGATGTCAGAAAGCGGCACCGATCGAAGGTGTGCTACTGAAGTCGCCATGGCCCTCACAGAGTGTGCTTTAACACGGTCTTGAAAAGGAATGCCAGCTTGCTGATAGCAGAAGGAGATGCAGTCCGCCAACCAGGAGGAAAGAGCCTGCTTACCCACAGGTTGTCCTAACTTGTTAGGATGGAAAGAGACGAATAATTGAGTGCTCTTCCTGGGGGCAACTGTACGGTCTAGATAAAAAGCTAGAGCCCGTTTACAGTCTAGGGTATGCAGAGTCTGTTCCCCGGAGTTGGAGTGGGGCCTGGGAAAGAAGATAGGTAGTATGATGGATTGATTAATATGAAACTCCGAAACTACCTTAGGTAAAAATTTAGGGTGAGTGCGGAGCACCGCCCGGTCCTGCAGGAGTTTAGTGTAAGGCGGATAGGTAACTAGGGCCTGTAATTCACTAACCCTGCGAGCTGAAGTGATAGCCAAAAGGAATAACACTTTCCATGTGAGATATTTTAAGTCACAGGAGTAAAGGGGTTCGAAAGGTGGTTTCATAAGGCGACCAAGAACCAGATTAAGGTCCCAAGATGGGGCCGGAGGACGTAAAGGTGGCTTCAAATGGAGCAATCCTTTAAGAAAGCGTGTTACAAGGGGTTGTACTGAAATAGGGACACCCCCGATACCTTTATGGAAGGCGGCTACCGCACTGACATGCATTCTAATGGAAGAGGTCTTTAGACCTGATTCTGATAGATGCCAGAGATAGTCCAAGAATTTAGAGATTGGACAGGAAAGGGGATCAAGGGACTGAGAAGTGCACCATGATGTATACCTTTTCCATTTGTAGGAATAAGATTTTCTTGTGGAAGGCTTTCGTGAAGCGATCAGGACACGAGAAACTGAAACCGAAAGGTTAAATGGCTGAAGGACTAACCTTTCAACATCCATGCCGTCAGGGACAAGGCTTGGAGGTTGGGATGGAGGAGGCATCCGTCGTTTTGAGTGATCAGATGCGGGTCCTTTCCCAGAGGAATGTGCCTGCGGATGGAGAGATCCTGGAGTATGGGAAACCACACTTGGCGTGGCCAGTGCGGTGCTATCAGGATCATAGTTCCCCTGTCCTGACGCAGCTTCACGAGAGTCTTCGACAGAAGAGGAAGTGGAGGGAATGCATAGAGCAGACCGGTTGTCCACGTGAGGGAGAATGCATCCCTCGGCCGAGAGTGCTGGCTCCGAATGAGAGAGCAGTAATTGTCTACTTTGTGGTTCTGAGGGGACGCAAAGAGGTCTATGTGGGGATAACCCCATTTGTGAAACAGAGAGGTCGCTACCAAGGGATCGAGCGACCACTCGTGTGGTTGGAAGACACGGCTCAGCTGGTCTGCCAATACATTGTCTGCTCCCGGCAAGTAGGTGGCCCTGAGGTACATGGAGCGGGAGAGGGCTTCTGCCCAAATCTGCGCAGCTTCCTGACACAGAAGGAAGGAGCCTGTGCCTCCCTGCTTGTTTATGTACCACATGGCCACCTGGTTGTCCGTCTGAATTAAGATTGTGCGTTTCGATAGGCAATCTTGAAAAGTCCTGAGAGCATAGCGGATTGCTCGCAGTTCCAGGAAATTTATCTGGTGTTTGGCTTCCTCTGGTGACCAGAACCCTTGAGTTTGTAAGTTGTTTACATGGGCTCCCCAACCGATGTTGGAAGCGTCGGTGGTGAGGATTACTTGAGGGTCTGGTGGAAGAAAGGGCAAGCCCTGTAGGAAGTTGAATTGATTTATCCACCAGGCAAGAGACAGACGGAGTGCATCGGTGATGCGAACAATGGAGGACAGAAGCTGAACAGCTTGGGTCCATTGCAATCTCAGAGTCCATTGCATGACTCTCATGGCCAGACGGGCCATGGGAGTCACATAAACTGAGGAGGCCATTTGTCCCAGCAGAATGAGGAACTGGCGAGCTGTTGCTGTGCGTTGAGACTGCAACTGGCAAGCTAGGGACACCAGGATTTGAACCCGTTGATGAGGAAGGAAGGCTTTGGCCTGTAAGGTGTCCAAGTCTGCCCCAATGAAGAATAAGGTTTGAGATGGGACTAAAAAGAATTTCTCGTAATTGACAAGAAACCCTAGAGAAAGTAGAGTTTGAATTGTCAGGGTCAGGGAGGACCGAGCGATTTGCTGGGTTGGGGCCCTGATTAACCAATCGTCCAGGTAGGGGTAGACGTGGATACCTTCCTTCCTGAGGAACGCTGCAACCACCACGAGGCATTTGGTAAAGACCCGTGGTGCAGATGCCAGGCCGAAAGGTAGCACTCGGTATTGGTAGTGATTTCGGCCTACTAAAAAACGGAGGTATTTGCGATGAGACTGAGTTATCGCAATGTGAGTATAGGCATCTTTTAGGTCTAGAGAGCATAGCCAGTCCCCTCTTTGCAGCAGAGGGAGAAGCGAGCCCAGGGTTACCATCTTGAACTTCTCTTTGTGAAGGTACTTGTTGAGGGCCCGTAGGTCCAGGATTGGTCGAAGTCCTCCTGACTTTTTTGGGATCAGAAAGTACCTGGAGGGAGACCGGTGACGTCACCCACCAAGATGGCCGCCTAAGACCTCGGCTCCCCCCTCCTCCGCCGCTAATCCGCCTTCATCGCGGTATCCTCCGGTCCGGTCCGGTCCGGTCCGGTCGCGGTATCCTCCGGTCCGGTCCGGGGCACCAGCATCCCACCGATCTAAGGTCTCCAGGCTCTAAGGATGGCTACCCCCCGGAAAAAACCCGATCTCAACCGCTTCTCTTTCGCGGCAGCGAGCACAGCCGCGGCGCTCGGGGAAGGAGACAAGATGGTGCTGGTCCCGGAGAGTGCAGCGGAATCGGAGCCTGCAGAGCCGCTCCTAGACTCGGAGGTCCCCACCAGGTATGAGTTTCGGGCCTGGTTTCAAGAGCTGCGGGGGGATATGGCCCGGTTTCGCCAAGAACTTGGCGATATGATTGAGAGCACTAAAAGGGATGTCCGGGAGCTGGAGAGGCGCGCCGATGAGACTGAGCGCGGCCTGCAGGAAACGCAAACGGAGCTGGACTCTGTGCGGGAAGAGCTGGGGCAGCTTAAGGACTCCCACGAAGAACTACAGTCTCACGTCGAAGACCTGGAGAATAGAAACCGGAGGGTGAATTTACGTTTTAGAGGGGTGCCGGAGGGAGAGGACTTTCGTGATTGCACACAAGTGGTGCAAGGCATCTGTGCCCACTTGCTGGACCCGGAGGGGACTACAGAGAAGCCGAGGGAAGTGGTTCTAGAACGGGTTTCCTGGTTAAAGTTTCCTGGTTAAAGTTTCCTGGTTAAAGTTTCCTGGTTAAAGTTTCCTGGTTAAAGAAGCAGTGGCCCGGGCAGCGAGAGACATGGGCACTATCCACTGGAAGAACTGTAAAATTGAGGTGTTTCAGGACTTGGCTATTTCCACTATCCGCAAACGGCGGGAATTTAGAGATGTTATTGGCATTCTCCGCTCCCATAATATTAGGTACCGATGGCTTTTTCCATTTGGCCTCCACTTTACTATTAATGGTGTGTCATCCCGCGTGCAGCGAGTAATGGAAGCTGAGGATATCCTGCGGGCAGCAGGTCTACCAGCCTCAGACCCGGAGGGACTCCGTGAAGCCTCTACAGCGAGCAGTACTCGAAAGAGTGACAGGCCCAGGTGGAAGCGAGTGGATAATGGCGGTAAACGACTACGTCGCAGATCTGGGGGTCCAGCGGGACTCGAAGAACCAGGATGAGTCCACAGGGGACTATGTTCAGGTTTTTATTTTTCTTAGACTGATCAGCCTCTGATGGAATGAGACTCAGTGGGAGTGCTATCCTAAGCAGCACTCGAGGACTGCAGTGGCTTATAACGGGGTTTACCCTCATGGTTTGGTTGTTACTGTTCAAGTTCTGCTGGTTGAAGTTTTGAACCCATGTTTTCCCCTTTAATGTAAAGGGCGTTCCATTTTATGTGGTTATCTATGCGGAGGAGGGGGGACCCTATTTCGGTCATATGGTGGCGTCAGGTCTCCCATGGAGGAGCTCCACTCGAGGCAGAGTGGCGAGCAGTTGGGTGGGGATGGGAGGGGGTTATGGGAGTGGGAATGTGCTGGGGTTAGGCATATTTTCTAAAGGTACGGGTCGGTCTACCACGCGCTGGGTATGGGGCTTAGTTCATGTCCTCCCCGGGCATGTCTTGGGGGGTATAGCAATGCTCATCCACAATCCGCTATGAGGCCATTAAAACTGCTTTCTATTAATGTAAAGGGTCTTAACACTTACCACAAACGACAAATGTTTATGCGGGATATGGCCCATCATCAGGTGGATATTATCTTTTGCCAAGAAACACACCTTAGAAAATGCTACGCACGGTTATTAACCTCTAAGGGGTATCCCCAAGTTTTCCACGCTGCAGCTACTCCTCAATATAAATATAATGGGGTAGGGATCCTGTTTGCTAGCTCTGTAGTGGTGGATATTTTATCTGAGATCCGGGATGTGGAGGGTCGATATGTTTTGGTGAAAGCCAAAATTAATGAGGAATTGTATACCTTTTTAAATGTGTATGCTCCTAATGCTGAACAGACTGGGTTTTTCACTAAACTATCGACTGTTATTAGTGAGTGGACGGAAGGTCGTCTTATAGTTGGGGGAGACTTTAACATTACGAGATATCCCTATCTGGATAACACCCATAGTGGTTGTGTTGGGGGGAAAGTAGCACGGAAGTCACTTAAACATCTCATTGAAGATCGGGGGCTTACGGATATTTGGAGATTACGTAACCCCACTGCGAGGAATTATACGTTCTATTCTCATCCACATAAGTCCTATTCTAGGATTGATTACTTTCTGATTGATAAGGATACCGTGGGGAAGGTCTTGGAAGCGGAGGTGGGCACTATTACTTGGTCAGACCACGCCCCAGTGTGGCTTAAGTTGCAAACCAAAGATACTCCGATGGGCACTAAATTTTGGAGGTTAAATGATAGCTTATTGGACGACAAGGAGTTTGTGTCTCGGCTCCGACAGCGGATTATTGAATTCCTGGACATTAATGATAATGGGGAAGTCTCTCCAGGGGTGATTTGGGATAGTCTGAAGGCCTATGTTCGAGGTCTTTGTATAGCGCGGGCAGCTTATGTAAAAAAAGCAAAGGACCAGGAACGTTTACGCCTTCTGGAGCGAGTGGCTACATTGGAGCTGAGACACAAGCGAACCTTAGATCCCGATGCTTTACAGCCTTTAGTGGCGGCTCGTCAAGCCCTGCAAGCTCTGGAAGGGGATAAGATAGCTTATCAACTGCAACTGCTGAAGCAGCACCATTTTGAATGGGGAAACAAGGCTGGGCGCTACTTGGCCAGGAAGCTTAAGGAAAAAGTTGCGCAGTCTCAAATTACTAAAATAAGGGGGGCTCAGGGTCAATTTGTATACTCTCAGAAAGATATAGGGCACTGTTTCAATCAATTCTATCAGCACTTGTATGATTCCGAGACTTTGTGCACGTCGGAGGAGATTGCTCAGTATTTGCAGGACGTCAAGCTGCCGGAGCTATCCCAAGCACATAGGGATACTCTCAATGCGGACCTGAGGGAAGGGGAGGTGGCGTTGATTATTAATGATCTCAAAGTCGGGAAAGCCCCCGGGTTAGACGGGTTTACAGGGAAATTTTATAAAGTCTTCAGCACAGAGTTGATCCCGCCCTTGGTGGCTATGTATAATGATGTTCGGCTGGGAGGAACATTTTCAAAGGAATCCAATACAGCGGGCATCACGGTCCTGGCCAAACCGGGTAGAGACCATACCCTATGCGGGTCATACCGGCCAATATCTCTGATCAACATTGATCTGAAAATCTTGGCACGGGCGTTGGCTCTCCGCTTGGGCAGGGTAGCTCCCTGGCTGGTGGATAAGGATCAGTCCGGTTTTATCCCGGGCCGACTCGCCTCGGATAATGTGAGGCGGGTGGTGGAACTTATGTGGTGGGCTCAGTCCCAGGATATCCCGGTGGTGCTACTTACGGTGGATGCCGAAAAGGCGTTTGATCGGGTGCACTGGCCATTCTTATTCCAAGTCTTGCAAGCTATGGGTATAGGGGAAACTTTCATTACTTGGATCAAAAAGCTTTATAGTCATCCACATGCTAGGATAAAAATTAATGGGGCCTATTCGGACCCATTCGAAGTCAAACGGGGTACTCGGCAGGGTTGCCCTTTGTCCCCTCTGCTATTTGCTCTCTCGTTAGAGCCCCTAGCGGAAAAAATCCGACGGCGGGAGGATATATTCAGAGTACAGGTAGGGGATACGTCTTACAAGATCTTGCTTTTTGCTGATGATCTTTTATTCACTCTTGCTAGTCCAGAGACATCCCTGAGCCTCCTCTTAGAGGAACTGCGGGCGTTTGGACGGCTGTCTGGCTTTAAGATTAATGCAGATAAGTCTGAACTATTGAATGTTTCCATGCCGGAGGAACATTTTAGCCTCCTTGGGAAGGGCCTGCCCTTTCGATGTGCCAAGGACTCTATAAAATATTTGGGGGTTAAAATTGGGCCCCGTCTTGAGGAGCTTTTCCGGCTTAATTATGGGCCTTTGTGGTCTCAGATTCAGCAAGATATGGATAGGTGGGATCGGACGGACCTCTCCTGGTTCGGCAGGGTAGCCGCCCTTAAAATGAACATTTTACCTAGGCTATGCTATGTATTCCAAACATTACCTGTTCCGGTGCCAGAGGGGGCCATGAGGATTTGGCAAAGAAAGCTGTTCCGTTTCATTTGGAAGCACAAACCCCCGAGGGTTTCTCGTTCTATTTTATATAGGGATAAACTGCGTGGTGGCCTTAATGTGCCCAATTTGAGTTGGTATTATACCGCCATCCTGCTAGGAGTGATTGTTACTTGGCATGACACTAGGGAACCCAAGCCGTGGGTAGTTATAGAACAGGCAGTCTCTGGGGAGGTACCACTGGCGTATAGGGCGTGGAGCAGGGAATGGGGGTCAGTTATCACCCACTCACTCACACCATTTACTAAGGCTGTTTTACAGCTTTGGGGAAAATGGAGGACCCGGTTAGCGGGACCCAAAAGAATATACTATCTTACTTCAATTCTGTGGGACCCTGGGTTCTCCCCGGGTATGGATAAGGCCTTTTCTCACAGGTGGACACAGCTAGGCTTGACAAAGGCTGGGCAATTTTGTAGGGGGTCCTGAGTTTTGGATCTAGCGGAGCTACAAGATAAATATGGTGGGTCCCCGGGAGATTGGTATGCATTACAGCAGATTACACACTTTCTTCGCTCGGTGGGGGCGCCAGGGGAGATAGCTAAGGGTAGATCCCTCTTCGAATCCTTTTGTGATCAGCGAGGGCCTCTTGGTAAACCTATATCCTGACTCTATCAGCTGCTTAATAATGGGGATCAAACTAAAGTATCCTATCAACTTCATTGGGAATCCGATCTGGGACAGACTCTTCAAGACTCCGACTGGGACAAATGTCATATGATCATGGGGAGGAGCTCCGTTTCTGCTAATATTAAGGAAAATGGTTATAAATTACTATATAGATGGTATATGTCCCTGGCCCGATTACACCGAATGAACCCTAATATCGGCGACTCATGCTGGAGGCGGTGCGGGGAAAGGGGCACATTTTATCACATGTGGTGGACTTGCTCCAAGGTCCAGACTTTTTGGGCTTTGATTACGGGGTATGCCTCTGAGCTGCTTGGGGTTGTAGTCCCATTGGACCCCAGAGGCTGTCTCCTTAGTCTGGTGGAGGGGATGAGTAATAATAAGCATACGCTGCTTTTGCTACAAATTTATATTGCTGCGCGCAGTGAAATCGCTTTCAGGTGGAAAAATGAGGAGGTCCCTTCTATGCTGCAGGTTTATCAGAGGTTGCATAGGCTGTACCAGATGGGTCGTTTGACCGCGCTTAAAAATGACCGTATTCACAAGTTTCAGGATGTGTGGGCTCCGTATACAGCATGGTTGGCAAAGCAATCGTGAAGTAGATCACCCTGACTGTGGAAAACTATAGGTATGGGGGGAGGGTTGGGGAGGTGGGATGGGGGGGGGGGGGGGGGGGGGGGGGGTGGGAGCGGGGGAAAACTGGAAAACGATATTGCTCATGTATATATTTGGCTTGACGGTCTGAGTTCATAATACGTCCTGCCACTGGTTGTTCAGACTTCTTTTTATTCACCACTCCTCTTGATGTACCTTACCAATATGTTTGCCATAGGATGGATCTTAGGTGTGGGTGATAGTTGGTTGGGCTTTTATGTGCCTATGTTCTGTTTAACTATACCTGTATGGGACCTGGTCCGCGTTCTGTGATGTAACATTTGTTTTCCATGCAAAATAAAACAAAAACTTACAAAAAAAAAAAAAAGAAAGTACCTGGAGTAGAACCCTAGTCCTTGTTGTGAGGTGGGGACAGGTTCTATAGCGTTTGACTGGAGGAGAAGGGAAACCTCCTGCTCTAGAATAATAGAGTGATCGGTGAGTCTCCACGCCTGCAGGGGTGGGGAGTCCGAAGGGAGAGTCAGGAAGTTGAGGTGGTAGCCCTGTGCAATTATCGCTATCACCCATTGATCTGTGGTGATATGCTGCCATTTTTCTAGAAAGTGGCTTAACCGACCTCCTACTGGTATAGTTGGAAGAGGGATTTGGCATCTGCTCTCTAATTGAAAGTCAAAAACCCGATGCAGGGCCAGGTTGTGGAGCTGTTGCGGGTTTTTGTTTTCGAGACTGACGAGGCTGAGTTTTATGGTAAGGCCTCGCAGGCCTAGACTTGGCTAGTGGGGGATAATACTTCCGTGGACGGAAGAATGACTTTTTTGAGTCCTTCTTAAATGGTTGTTTAGAAGGCAAGTCAGAAGGAATAGATGAGAGCTGTTTAAGTGTCTCATGATGATCCTTCAGTTCAGCAACAATTTGCTGAATTTGCTTACCAAATAAATTATTCCCTAGACAGGGCAAATCAGAGAGCCTGTCCTGAACTTCCGGGCGAAGGTCAGACGACTTAAGCCAAGCCCAGCGTCTGGCAGAGATGGCCGTAGCAGAAAGTCTAGTGGAAGCATCAAAGATGTCATAAGCTGTTCTTATTTCATGCTTCCCAGCTTCAAACCCTTTGTTTAGTAGGGACTGAAGCTGTGGCTGGAACTGCTCTGGTAAGGCATCTGAGTACTCCTGTATCTGTTTCAGGATGACCCTATTGTATTGGGTCATATACAATTGATAAGAAGCTATTCTGAAAATTAGCATAGCTCCTTGGTATACTTTCCTACCTATACTATCTAGGAATTTATTTTCCTTAGTAGGAGATATGGAAGAATGTGGCTTTAATCTTTTAGCTTACTTTTGAGCTGATTCTTCCACAACAGAGTGATGATCTAATTGTGGTTTCTGAAAGCCAGGTGCTGACTGTACAAGATAGGTAGAGTCAGCTTTTTTGTTCACTGGAGCAACAGATCCAGGAGATTCCCAATTCTTTTTGAGAAGGTCCAGAAAAACCTGATGAATTGGAATAGAGGTGATGACTTTAGGGGCATCCAAGAATTGGAGCAACTCCATCATCTGGTGCCTGTCATCTTGTTCTGATTGAAGCTGAAAAGGGACCAACTCCGACATGTCCTTCACAAAATTTATGAAAGAGAGGTCCTCAGGGGGAGAACGCTTTCTACTCTCCGCAGGAGAGGGTGGTGAAGGCAAATCATCGGTGTCAGTAGAGGTATCATCACCCCAGGTGTCATAAGGATCAGGCTGCTGACCTGTAGGACCATGAGGGGGCTGTATACCTGAAGGCCCCGGTTGAGGCTCCGAGAGATTCGAAGGAATTACCGGGGGCATCGAGAATGTCCTCGATGGAATCAGTGCCGGCATCGAAGGAATCTGTGTCGTCATCGAAGGAATCGGTGCCGTCATCGAAAATCTCGGTGGAGCTGATGTGCGTATCGCCCCCGAGGAATGTACCGGTGGCGAGGGACGACAAGGCACCGATGGAACTACCCCCGAAGGGGGAATTCGGAACGGTGTTTCTCCACCTGATGAGAAGGCTGTCGGTGACCCGGGTGTTGCCGGTGGAAGGGCATTCATAAGCGCTTCCATCTGAGCAAGCAGCGGTGCCAGTGCTGCTGGAATCGGGTCGGTGACCGGTTCCAATCTCGGTGCCAGGGTTGGTGCCGAAGGAGTCTGGAACCGTAGCATCGCCTTGTCGATGGCCTCCTGGACCAGCCGGTCCAGTTCTACCCGGAGACCTGGGGTAACAAGGCCCGGCTCTACGGGAGAGGGAGGCTGAGGCTGAGCCGGAGGGACCACCGTCACCGGTGGAATCGCGGCTCCCAAACCCCGGAGGGGTGAGGGTTGCCTCGGTGTCTGCGAGACAGGAGTGGACGGTGCCACTTCTGGTCGAGACTTCTTCGACGGAGGCTCGGACAGCACGGAGGTCGATGACTTCGATTCCTCGACGGTCCGAGACTTATGACGTCGATGGCGATGTTTGTCTTTCCGATCCCCTCGATCTTCGGGGGAAGGGACAGGCGTCGATGGCCGTGAAGATGTCGATGGCGGACGGTCACCGGGAGGGTATCGATGACGTCGATGCAATCGATGGCGTCGGAGTGTGAGCATGGAAAAGGAGTCCCATCTTCTCCATTCTAGCTTTGCAACCTTTTGGTGTCATTAAGGCACATTTGGTGCAAGTCAGGACATCATGCTCACTCCCTAAACACAAAACACAGACTCTATGTGGGTCTGTGATGGACATAGTACGTGTACAGTCCGGGCAGCGACGGAACCCCGACGCCATGGCCATAGGCCAAAAATTTAGCCGCGGGATGGTCGACTGCCAACAGGCCTCGAGGGCCAAATTCGACGGTAGTCGACAAAAACAACTTCAAAAAACTTACCGAAGTACCGCGGAGTAAAAATTGAAGAAGGGAGACCCCTGAGGGGCAATTTTTTCTTCAAGAATAAAGTTGAAGAGATTCCTGTCAGGAATGTGGTAAGAGCTCCTTAACCACGTGGCAACTGCTACGCGGAAAAAAGAAGACTGAAGGGAGACCCCTGCTGGCTGCAGGGTTAGTACCGTGCTGGGCATGCCCAGTAGGGGCCAGTCAAAGTTCCTGAAACTTTGACAGAAGTTTTCCGTGGTTGGGCTCCATCCTCGATGTCACCCATTTGTGAGGACAACCATCCTGCTTGTCCTGTGAGAAAAGACTATGACCACAAATGCTCATAGTCTGGATAATAACATCAGATTGCAGGCCTAATGGTGGAGACAGACTTAGATATTGCTGCTTAGACATGGTTCACTGATTCTCATGCTTGGGATATGGCCATCCCAGCTATAACTTGTTAAGGAAAGACAGAGGACAGAAAAAGAGGAAGAATAGCCCTGTATATCAAAAATAATATCCAAGCAAGTGAATTGCAAGGGAGATGGGGTAGAGAAGAACCATTATGGACCATCCTAAATAAAAGATGGTACTTCCATTTTTATGGTCTGGCCTACAGGTCTCTGACTCAAACAGAAGAACTGGACAGAGATATGGTCAAAAACATCCAAAACATAGGAAAGAAGAGAGAAGTGATACTTGGAGATTTTAATCTGCCAGTTGGGATTAGAGTATCCCAGATGCAGAATCATCAAGAAGTAGAGAGACAGTGGATGCCCTTCAAGGGGTTCTGCTCAAAGAAATGGTAATGGAACCCACGATGGAGGATGCGATACTCAACTTGTGGATGTCGTCTCTAATATCTAGGTAGGTGACCACCTGAGTACCAATGATCATTAGATTGTATGGTTTGATATTGCAAATAGGAAACAGAGAAGTAACATAAAGACCCAAGTTTTGAATTTAAAAAATATGGACTTTATCAAAATGGAGATGTACCTTGAGTAAGAACTAGAAGACTGAGAGAAAATTAGGTGAAGTGGAAAAACAGTGAGCCAAATTAAAAGGAGTTATTACAAAGGCAACAAATCTATATGTTAGAAAAGTAAACAAAAATAAGAGGAAAAAGAAAATGATCTGGTTCTCAAAGGAGATGGCTGAAAAAATTGTTTTTTTTAAATACGAACACTCAGTTCTGCTTACTAGCTGCCTTACAGACTTTTAAAAATAAACACACTACCTACTGCTTACTAGCTGCCTTATTGACTATTTAAAAATACAAAGTCTAACTTGTTTATTCACTGCCTTACTATTAAAAGCACAAACACACTAAATAATATTCCCAAATAGTTAACTTTGCCCCAATATTTTTTAAAAAGACAATGTCCCAAGCAAAAACTTACTGATTCCTTTCAGCCACCAGCAAGGTGGTCCTCTCCTCTCAGTGCTCCCATAATGCTTATGCTTTTTCCTATTTTGTTCAGATGGATCCTTCTTCCAATTTTTGAAGGATTTTTTTTTGGCTAAAATAGCCTCTTTCACCTCACCTTTTAACCATGCCAGTAATCATTGTGCCTTCCCCTCCCACCTTTCTTAATACATGGAATACATCAGGACTGCGTTTCTAAGATTGTATTTTTAAACAATGTCCACGCCCGTTGTACATTTTTAACATTTGCAGCTGCACCTTTCAGTTTTTTTCTATTTTCCTCATTTTATCAGTTTCCCTTTTGAAAATTTAGTTTTAGAGCTGTAGATTTACATATTGTCCCCCTTCCAGTCAGTTCAAATTTGATCATGTTATGATCACTATTGCCAAGTGGCCCCACCACCATTACCTCTCTCACCAAATCCTGCATTCCACTAAGAATTAAATCTAAAATAGCTCCCTCATTGGGGAATCTTACATCTTTGCAAGCACTGTATCTACAATCTTATGAGAAGGAAGTGTGGAAGATTCAGTCGGAACCTCTAGGATTTTCAGAATTCCAAAAACTTCCACCATAGAGTCTGTTAGTTTTCAGACCTCAACCTTTAGCAGGTTACCCAGTTTCTCGATAAAACATGAATAAGTCAGATCCTCCGGTGGAGACCAGTGATCTTTGGGTTCTTCTGGAGGGTCCGATGGAATATCTGTTAAGCTGGAGGGTGATTTGTCTGGAGGAGAACCCTGATGTTCAGACTGTGGAAACACGCCAAGTTGGGTTCCCCGGGTTATCCCCTTTTGGAGACCAAGGTCCCCCCCCCCCCCACTCCCCATGAAGGGGACAGATAAAATGGCTCCTGGTCTTTCTCCTCAACCAACTCTAGACTGTGATGGATAGAGAATAGATTGTGGATGACTGAAGAAATTTGTTCCATGGCTTGTTGAGAGCAGCTAGTGGAACTGCTGTGGGGGCGGTTGCTTCCCAAGCGAAGACATGGAAGATTGACCCCTACCTTGAGGACGTATAACCGCCAATAGTATAACCAACGGTAGCTGCCTTGGATCCCTTGAACCTTTATCTGGGCCATCTCGCTTATCTCTCAAGGAAAGCTCCTCCTGGAGATCAGAATCTCTACCATGGGAGCAGGTAAAGAAGTCCAAGAAAACTATGCAGTCTCCTTGACAAGAGGAGGACCTCAAACTTAATGAGAGAAGTTTAGAAGGAGAAATCCAAGGTGGTTGAAAGAGGATGTCCAATATCGTATCGAAACTATGCATAGAGTTAAGCGACCTGGAAATATTCAACTTTCCCTTCTTGTGAGACCCTTGGAGTTGTCCCTGATCTGAGGTGACTTGCGTCTATCATTTTGCAAGGATGACACGTGTCTATTAAGTTGTACCTGTGTTATGCTGTCTATGCTCTTGCCCAGAGGCTGCTTGTTTTGCGTAGTTGCTTCAATGGAGTTTGAGTCAGTGTCAAAGTGATGCTAGAATGCGTGGTTGCTGATGCATTATTGATCGCTTCACCACTAGTATTGATGAGATTATGTGCATCGAAGCATCATGGGCCAGAGTGGGAGCAACGCAGCTCTTGCCATGTGTCGCTTTTGGGGTCGCTTGTGTAGACACGTTATGACAGCATTCCATTTCTGCTGTCAGTGCCACTCCATGATCAATGTGTTGATGCACGGTCTTCATCGACGTGGACGACATCTCTGGCCTTTTATTTTGATTTTACCTGTGGTTCCATGGAGGCTGATCTTCTGTGGGCATCTTGATGGTGAACTTTAGGTACTGGCAGGAGTGTGTCACTTGCCTTAGGGATGGCATATAACTGCCAAATGCTGATGATGCTCCCTCTCTGTCCTGCAAGGTGGCAATTTTATGTGCTCCCTGCTTTTGTGCCCATGGGGACATGCTTTCACAGTTGCGGCACGAAGGCGTGTCATGCTCCGGGCCTAGACAAATGTAACAGTAATTGTGACTGTCAGTGATGGACATTGTGGGGTAGGTTTTAAAAGGTGCACGCGGGAGTAGATTTGTTCGCACAACCCGGCGTATGTTATAAAATACAGGGTCGGCACGTGCAAGGCTGTGCAAAATCGGCAGCCTGAGCTCACCGAGCCGCGCGGCCATCCTCCGTTCCCTCCGAGGCCGCTCCGAAATCAAAGCGGCTTTGGAGGAAACTTTCCTTCTGGCCCCCACCACCTTCCCCCTCCCTTCCCCTATCTAACCCACCCCCCAGCCCTAACTAATTCCCTCCCCTACCTTTATTTTACAAGTTATGCTGTGCCGGAAGATTTGGCCCTGCCCCGGACCGCCCCCGGACCGCCCCCGAACCGTCAACCACACCCCCAGACCCGCCCCCGGACCCCCAGGCCCACCTCCAGACTGCCACCACACTCCCGGACCTCCCCCTTCTCGCCCCTTTTTCGAAGCCCCGGGACATACGCGTGCCGCCAAGCCTATGCAAAATAGGCTCGGCGCACGCAGGGCAGATTTTTTTAGGTTACGGACGTAGCCTTTGAAAATCTGCCCCATAGCCTATAAGCTTCGAGGAGTTGAACAGAGAAAAAAAAACATCCATGCTAAAGCATGGAAAAATTAAGACTGAGGAGACTGATGACCCGCTTCATGTGGGAAGTGCTGCGCAGGCGCAGCAGAGCAAAAGCGCTAAATGCTTGGAGACAGAGTCCGTAAAAGCATTGTCGGATGACATCACCCAGACAGCATGGCTAATTCAGCCTGCTTATCAATGGAAAAGTTACTGTCCTTAACAAAAGGCATGGAGATTACCACCCTTAACCAATTAGCCTTGATGTTTTTGATGCAACATTGCTCTCTGCTTCGATGGCAGAGGGAAAAGGGGGAATTAGATTTAGGCAACAGCCAACACTGGGCTCTGACTTTTATGGTCTAGGTATTAATACACGTACAATTAGGGAAAAAGTACAGGACTGCATCTGTAACCAAGTCCAAAAGCAGCACATGTTCAAGCAGCATTGTCTGAATTATCAAGAAGGCTGTTCACCCCGTAAAAATGTTGCTAGCAGTAATTTTGTTATGGGTTTGAGAGATGCTTGGTTTTGATTGTAAATATTACCCTTAATATAAGGCTTGAGGGTAACCTGCACAGAGTGGCAGTTACTACCCTAAGAAATTTGCTGGGTAAATTGGATGGATCATTTGGTCTATTTCTGCTGTTGTTACTGTGTTACCAGTTAGTCCCTGCCTGCACTTGCTATTTACTCAGTAGAGCTATAGGCTTGAATGAAACAAAAATGATTAAAATTTGTGGGCACTCTCCAATTTTATTTGGGGGGGGGGGGTATTCACAAATGAAACAAAAATAGACTCATTCATTGCATTTTACCCATTTGTTTCAAATAAATGCACATCCCTACTGGCTACCATTCTTTGGCAATTAGAACTGTATGCAAGTCCACTAGCCTACTCTGGAAATCAGGTGTAAAAAGTTTAAGAAATGGAAAAAACAGAGTGACTAAAAAATGCTGTATCACTCTCTACATGTTTCAAATCAAGCAACACGTGATTAAACGTAGTGTAGGGATTACTGTAAACTTTTCAGATGGAGGCAGATTTGAATTTCTTCAGTTGGCACTTTTAATAGATAAGGCCCAAGTCAATTCCCATAATGTTTTCTAGCAAGACTACCACGGTTTACTTAAGGACAGATTAACAAAATAACAAATAACTCTTTCATAAGTTTGATTAAAATGGGTGGCCTTCAACTTGTATGGAATTCAAATTTTAAGAGTAAATGAAAATAGTTTAAATGTTTATCTATTCCTAGCCATTTTTTTGTTTTTGTCAACAGATGCAGAACAGAGCAAGGAAAAGAATCTGAAGGATCGGTACCAGGACATTTTGCAACGAAAGAAGCTGTTAGATATTGTGAAAGTACAGGCGCAGGAGATTGCAATTCTCCGAGCAGAAGTTGAAAGACTGAGGATGAAAACGTTCCCTGTCCTTGTACAGCTGGATTATTAACTCTGTCTCACCAACATGGGTAGAAAGCTAGAATAAAGCTAGAACATGCAACTGATTTAGTCATGTGAAATGTTTTTGCTTTACAGTGAACGCAAGAAAAAGACACATTTTCTGCCCTATTTTATTTAAGGGTTTACAATTTATTTCCAATTTTTACAATTTATAAACATGTCAAATGTGTTAATTTACAGTATCCATAACTATTAAAAGTAATGTTGTGAAACCAGAAAGCTTTGGTTCCATAGCTGTAACTACTTTATAACTCCAGATCCTAGACACTTTTGCTTGCTTAGCCATACCTCTAAGGTACTGGCTTTTGCAGCACAGGCCCTTTTCTCTGTGCTTATGGCCAACAGTGATCTAATATTTACTGATGGCATAAGTAGGGTCAAAAAAAGCCTGCGCTAAACCATCTATTTTCACTGACAAGCATGCAAAAGATTAAAAATAAAAAAAAAACACAAGCAAAAACTTTAGAAGACAAAAAAAAGGCATGGAAGTCATTTAGCAGTCATACATACTGAATTCAAAGGACTTTTTCCCAAGTGATCTTCCAAAAGATGCAAAGATCATTATTTTAAAGTAAATAATAAATACCGCTTAAACGCGCCTCAGCGTTATGCAAGAATATTCATAGCTATAGCACTTGTTCAATAATATATTCTGATTTACTCAGCAAGATCTCTTCCTGCCCATTAAGGGAACTTCAAGATGACCTCCATGAGCATTGTGACAAAACACCTACAAGGGTACACTTAGCACATACGAGGTAGAGAAAATGTTATGGCAGTAGTAAAATTAGAAGTTAAGCAACAATGCTTGCAGTCAATGCCATCTTTAATATCTTCAAAAAGCTGATATAACGTCCTCCAACTGTTCAATGTGCCATATTCCTATCAGCTGAGTATACACAATTTAGCCAAAGGCAACATACTACAAGAATATTAACAAAAATAAAGCAATTACATTTCAAAGGATCAGTTTTTTTTTTTTTTTTTAAACTAGCCAAATGAAGAGGTAGCTTTTTTCTCAGGAGACACCTGCTTTCAACTTTCAGGCTCCTCTTCAATCATAATAATAAAGTTTAGTGATGATCTGGAGTTTATGGATCTATGAAGTCTTCTTCCGCTCTGTTATAATGCAGCAATTTGTCCTCCAGTCCAAAACTATCTATCAGCTGTGAAAGACTCAACTTCTTGCCATCTGTAGACAAGGCTGACTGTAGCTCATAGAGAACCTGTTGACTGCATCTCCTCCATTTCTCTGTCAAAGACTGAAGCTCCGTTAAGTCATTCTGTAACAGGGAAAGTAAAAGTAATAAAAATGTATAGCAAGACAAAGTATTTTGATTTATCTAAAGATACTTAAACCTTGAGAAAGCCTCAATCTTGAAGATGGGATTCTAGAAGGAACCATTTATTATTAATTAATAAGCCGGTAATTCAAAATGTACTAATTTTTTGGTTATTTTATTGTTACTATGTCCATTATTCCAGTGTCTTATCACATCTCATTTCCCAAACATTCTTTTTGTTATATTGTGCTTTTATACATGTGCATTCTGTTTCCTATGGAACATCATAGAAACATAGAAATGATGGCAGAAGAAGACCAATCGGTCCATCCAGTCTGCCCAGCAAGCTTCACACTTCTTTTTTCTCATACTTATCTGTTTCTCTTGGCTCTTAGTAACCTTAGGTTCTATTTCCCTTTCACCCCCACTATTAATGTAGAGAGCAGTGATGGAGCTGCTTCCAAGTGAAATGTTAAGTTTGATTTGTTGGGTAACCGGCAGCATAGCTCTCTGCCGTTGAAGCAGAGATATGTGTGAAGTATTAGTTTTTCTTCTCCCCTGCTGTTGAAGCAGGGAGCTATGCTGGATATGCATTGAAAGTGAAGTATACCTTGAAAGTCACATTAACTATCAAATATTGAAAAGCCAAATATTGAAAATATTGAAAAGCCAAATATTGAAAAGCCAAAAGATAATGAATAAGTTGCATGGTTTAACTGAATAGTTACACATATGGATCACTTGTGTGTTCTGTTACCTTTAAAAGGGCAGCACAAAGAATTAGACATCTCGGTTTACGATCCTCTACCAATACAAGGAGACAGCACACGATATCAGCAAATTTGTTCTCTGACAGCTTCTCAGTATTTTTTATATAAATTGGAAAACAACAAATTCTCCCTACTCCTACCCATCCTGCCCCTAACTATCTTTATTCAGATTTATGGATCACCTGAAACAGAACACTAGGTGATGTAAAAGCAAAACAAGCATAAACAAAATTACAAACAGTCACAAACACATAAAATACATAGATTGGGACCAGCTCCATTAAGACTCACAGAAAAGAAATGACTCAGATGAGATCCTGATGTCTAATAATATGCTTGTCTCAGGGAGCTTCTGGAAGATATCAACATCAAGCCTTCCTATCTTTGAGAACTGGTAATCAAGGCAACCCAACAAAGCTAGAACTAGACAGACTCCTTATCTCAGTGAAGATGTGCAAGGAACTTCTGTTATGTAGTGAAAAATTATGGTCAAGAACAGCATGGGAGGGCCCTTGACTGGTCTGGCAGACTAAAGGAAAGGAAATTAGTACGTAAGACAATTTCACCTTCCTTTCATCTAGACAAACCGGTCCAGATACCTGGTAGCGCCCAAACCATCCCTCAAACTGGGTAGGAGATTGCCAGTGCCAAACACGGCATCCACGCAAATCCAGGTAGTAATGCTTAATGAAAGAGGGTAAGGACGTTCAAGTAGTCACCCTGTACATCTCTATTCATGACAAGGCCAGTTTTCTAGTTGAATGTGCTCCCAGTCCTCCAGAAAACAACACCTCTTTAGCAATATATGCTGCACTGATCGTTTCCTTAAGCTAATGTGCTACTGAAGCCCTTGAAGCTGCTCTCTTTCTGTTGGCCACTGAACAGGACAACTAAGTGGTCAGACCTTCTAAAGGGATCAGCTGCATTCAGATATCACAGAAGAATCATGCACACATCAAATTGATGGAGTTCCTTATATTGTTCCGATGAGGTTTCCTTCCTAAAAGGAGGAACAAAAACCATCTAATTAAGAAGAAAGAAAAAACTACCTTTGGCATCAAGGAAGGAACCATGTATAGTGACAATGGCTCATCTGCAAACCTCAAAATAAAAAAAATTCCCAACATGAGAGCTTGCAGATCTAGAATTTTTCTTGCCAAATACCACCAAAAATATGATCTTATGAGTAAAATAACTCCTTTGAGAGGATTGAATGAGCAAGGCCTTCAATATCAAATTCAGATCCCAAAAGCAGGTCACCTCCCTCCTGGATGCCTGACATGCTTAACTCCCCTCTTAGGAAGCGCAAAACAGCTAGGGGACCTGAAATAAGTGAATCTTACAAGCTATGGCTGTATCTTGATGGAAGTGCCAGGCCCTTCTCCACATTCTCTTGCAAAAAGATCATAACTGAAGACACAGATGCTGTATAGGAACTATCCCCTTCCTCTCACAACACACTTTAAATATAGACTCTAATATAAGCCAGGAAAGTTGACCTGTTCTCTTCCTGTAAAACGAATTGCTACGATCTTCTCTGAATATCCTCTCCTCATCAAACAAGCAATCTCATAGGCCAAACAGTGATACAAAATGGAGATGGATCATCCAGAACCACTGGTCCCTGAGGCAAGAGCCAATTGGCATGAGGGAGCTGCAAAGGATACCCTTCTTTGAGTCTCACCAAATCCACATGCCATGGATGTCTGGGCTAAGCAGGAGCTACCAATAGCACAGGTTCCACTGGCCTATTTTCTTTCAAACAATTCTATTAGCTGCCATGGAGGAAAAGCAAAGGAGCTGAACCGGTCATGGTTATGTTAGGGCATCCAGCCCCTCTGGATCCCTTTTTTCTAGCGACTAAAAAACATTTCCTTTGGAATTCCTTCTGGTAGCCATCAGGTCCATGATTAACCTTTCCCACCTGCTTACAATCAGAGCAAAGGCTGTATCTGAGAGCTCCCACTTTCCTGGATCCAATGAATGTTTGATCAAAGAGGTTGCCTGGATTTTTTGTACTCCTGCTATATGTGCTGCTCAGAGAACTTGCAAATGTTTCTCTGTCCAGTCTACTGGAAGATTCACTTCTCTGGCCACTTGAGGACTTCTTGTCCCTCCTTGGTAATTCACACATGCCGCTATCATTATCTGACCATATCCCAACAGCTTCCTCCTGTATCATTAGCAAAAACTCCAACAAGACTACTCTTATCACCCTGGTTTCCAACCAGATGATAGACAATTTGGCCCCCAAGGAAACCACGCTCCCTGAGCTACTTACCAACGTCAGTGAGTCCCCACCCCTCAGCCAGTTAGACCAGCATTAGTTGTAACTGTTATCCAGGCTGGAGACTCCTTGTTTTGTTTTCCAAATCACTACCATAATCAAAACTTGATGCAACCAAGAAACTTCCTTCCATGGCCATTAATCCAGGAATTAGATAATCTCTACACCAATTTGGCCAGATACTGCTAGTTTTCTGAATTTGTCAGATTTGAGAGCCCCTGATCATTGTGGCTTCCTGGATGGGTTCTAGACTGGTCTGGCAGAACTAAAGGGAAGGAAATTAAAATGTCAAGTTCAAATTTCACCTTCCTTATCTATCAGACCAGTCCAAAAAAATGCAATGTACCAAAGCTCCACCTAAACTGGGCAGGAGGAAGCCACAATAGCTCTCAGGACTCCTGTGTCCAAGGAGTAGCAATTCCTGGCCACACCCCACACTGAGGTCCTTACAGCATGGATGCAAGGGCACTGCCCTTCCATTTTTCTCTGGAAAGACAGGTTCTGATTCTGCCTATGAGGAGTCCTGCACCATAATCAAGTGGGCTTGACAGCCCTCTGGGATCTGCAAACTCTTACTTGAGCAGGCTGAAGTACTCATCTCCTTGATTCCTTCTGAAATCAATGCCTTAGAAACTGCTGTGCTTTAGTAAGACACATCAAAAGACCTATCCAAGAAAAAACAAACTAGTCACCTACAACAGACTTGAGAATGGCCATTGCTGTCCTAGCCTAGATTTCTCTACTTTCTCACAATCATAATGAGAAAAGCCTGATTCCGACAGAAGTGAAACACTGCCCTTACATGGGGGATAGTACTGGACTCAGAAATACCTTTTCCATTAAAATTAACAAAGGGTATCTCATGATGTAGTGAGTGAGAGCTAGAAGTGTTCCACTCCTGCTCCAAGAGTCACCTCCCTTTTCTTTTATCTTGAATTGATTTTTTTCAGCTTAAATTTAATTGAGAGACTGCTATTACCTGGCAGATACTGAAGGTGATTTTTGGTGTTTTCCTTCAAAATAGTATGGCTACAAAGATGTCAAAAAGGGAATGTGAGAAACTAAAGCCTGCAGATTCTAAAATGGCTGACACGGAGGATCCTGCTGTGTTGAAGCAGACGCCTATTACGGCTCTCATGGAAAAAGTTATAGCAGCTGGGGTGAAAGGCCTGGATCCTAATTTTGAATGGGCTTATGAAAAATGGATGAAGTGACCAATGTGGGGGGGATGCTTTCGCTAAGATAACTGAGTTGGAACAGCACATATTTGATGCACAAGATGAAATATGTTCAATGGCATCAGAGACTGCAGTGCTTAAAAAGAGAGTATGGTGCTGAGAGGAAGAGCTTGAGGGCCTTGAAAACAGGTTCTACCATAATAATTTATGGTTTATTAGCATCCCAGAATCCATGGCCGATGTGAACTTTGGGAGTTTCTTGAACTTTGGCTGCCTGGTGAGTTAAAATTGATGGAGGGTCTGAGCCCCATGAGAATTGAACATGCTCACAGAATGGGGCCTTAAACATGATACTTTAATGAGGCCTAGAGTAGTTATAGCACAGTTCCTGAATTTTGCCCATAAAATGGCTGTTCTTCAAGCTATACGTAGCAGACTCAAACCTGTTATTGAGGTTAAAGTCATTTTAATTTTCCAGGAATTTTCCAGCTGGCAGCAAGACTGTTTTCCCCAATCTGCATCAAGATCTTCAATCACCATGTGACATTTTCCCTACAGTATCTAGCCAAGCTCAAGATATTTTATGGTGGCCATACATTGCTCTATAATTCAGTCACCGAGGAAAGTGACTTCCTTAAACATCTCAACAAGGATGCTAAGAACCTTTCCGGCCCTGCTTAAAATCACAGTCTGCAGTGTGAGAGTTTCTTCTGGCATCAAAGATCTTACAAGAGAGATTTTCTCTTGAGTACTGGCACAATATTTTTTAAGCTCTGTCAACTTTCATTATATGTTGGCATGGAATCTGACTTGTTGCCAATTTTTTGGAATGTTGGGAAGATTAGTGAATTTCAATGAATATGGGGGAGTTGTGATTTATCATCTCTGGTCCTCTCTCTTTAAATTTGATAGACTATTTTTTGGGGTCCTATGAACTATGCAACAGTAAGCTTGCATGCCCAATGGATCCTTCCTTACAAAACCTATCATTCTTATGCTATCAAGGTGGGTTGTCTCAGTCTGGAGTTGTATTTTTATTTTTATGTTTTTCCACTTTTTGCAGCCTTCACCATATTAGATGTTATGATTACTTATGAAGGGATGTTTTCCAGCTGGAGAGGGAAAAAGGTTTAGGACTCTTTTAGTATATAAACATCGTTTTCATGGTTGCACACAGGTACTTTTCCTATGGAATGGGGGAAAGGTGGTGTGGCCCTGTCACATCTCTATTTAATTTCCTTCATGACTGGGGATAATGTATTTTGAGGGGTGAGTTTTGATAGGGAGAGGTGGGGGTTGGGGAGGGTTCTTTGTTATGATTTGAATGGTATCTATTTCTCTGGGAGGAGTTTTTTCTTCTCCACTTCGAATCAGCAGAGACAAGATCGTCTGGTGGGTACATGGGAGAGGTCTTAGGCTGGGAGAACTTCCTCTGGATTTTGGTGAATGTTTAACAACTCGATATTGGCAGGTTGTATCAATAAGGATCCCTGTGACGCTCTGAAGTGAGATGTGTCTCTTGGAAAGTAGCAGAATTGGGCTCACCTTCTGTGAGCTCTTGCCAGACACAGAACAGGGATTGCCATGTTGCAAGAGACACACATAAATGATGTGGGACATGAAAAGCTGATTAATAAAGGGGTTCATTCTCAACCGAAAAAAAACTGTTTCCCGTTGATAGCAGGGCTGAATTAGCCATGCTGTCATGGGAACTGTCATTCAGGGCCCAGGAGGCAGAGCTTTACCAAGCAGAGGCTAGAACTTTGCTCTCTGCGGCTGCGAGTGTGTTCCCGCGCAGGAAAGTAACAGATTCTCCTCAGTTTGTTCTTTCTGCGCGTGGGATCGCACACGGAGCTTTTTTCTCCTCAACAGATTTTCGACAATTGGATTAAAATGTCTAAAAAACAATCAGGGTTTAAACCCTGTCGATGTGAGAAAGTAATGTCGGTCACCAACGGCCACGACCGATGTTACCAGTATCACGGGCTGAATCACATTCAGAAAGACTGTGAATTTTGCATCAGAATGTCGCTGAGGGTCCAAAGACAGCGGGCCTATAAAATGAAAGAGCTCCAAGGCCTTCCAGCGCCTTCCGAGGCGCACTCTTCACCAGGGCCGTCCAAAGGTCTGGCCCCAATGCTGAAGAGAGCCGCATCGTGGGATCCTAGACCCTCCAGGCCTGGAGGTAAGGAGGAATCACGGCGTCCTAGACTTACTTCGGATCAGGGACCTGATCCAAAGACAAATTGCGCCATCCCCAAAGCGCCGTGCATTGGAATCGGGAAATGTGACGCACACGGCGCCGAAGACCACACCACAGCATCGGAACGAATCGATGTGTATGGCGCAGAAGCCGACACATACGGCACTGGGACGCAGTGCGACGCACACAGCGTCAACGTACATGGCGCCGAGGGGCCCGCAGACGGCGCCGAAGGATATGGCGCCAACGACACATGCGGCGCAAAAGTCGACACATACGGAGCATACGCCATCCCAAAAGGTACAACACCCTTTAAAACGAAGGCATGAATCTCCAAGTGTCTCTCATTCAACATCTAAGGATTCAGCACCAAACTGCTCCCACTGTTCATGGTCTTCAAAATCCAGACCTACGGGACACAAATTAAAACATAGAAGACTTTCACCGACGGGAAGAGGAACCTGTAGAGAAAAACATGGGACAACCTCTTTAGGCCATCGCCATGGAAATTCCTGCCACCATTGAAGGCATATGACGGTGATTTGGAAAGATAGTAGTTGGGACCTAAGCCCCTCGGCTTCTACTTCTCTCATACACGAGGTTCAGAACCTTCATATGAGTCGAGCACGGAGATAGTACACATTCCCTCCTCCAATGCCTCGACATCTCATAATTCCAACGAGCATAAGGAAGACAATAGGTTGCATAAGGTGCCAGGAAAGAAACACGAGCACTCTGTCCCATATAAACCACCATAGTCGTTCTCTTTGGAGCCTAACACAGGGGATACATCAATACCACCTAAGCAAACAGGTCGTTCCTCAATGCTGCCGCAAACGAAAGAAGCGTTTTTCCAACTATCTCAATCATTGGCAGGATTTTTTGAAATCCTTCAATCATCCTTCAAAATGCCTATAGAAACTTCTGTAAGTTCACCGGAAATAAGACAAGCTTCCAGAGAACCATCGGTGGAGCCTCCATCATCTCCCGTAAGACTTCGTCCAACTTCACCAGTTCAAAACCCAAAAACTCCAGTTGAATCAGTTTCCCCGCAAACTTCACCATCCTCTTCTACTGGGTACCCATCTGAGCAACCTCAGGAACCATATTCTCCTCCGGAGGACCTAATTTACCCTAAAATTTTGGAAAAAATGGGTACAATATTGCATCTGGAGCTCCAAAAGGATACTGATCCCAGAGCAGAAACTATAGGTTTCCTAAAGATTTTTGATACTCCAGGGGAGCCCACATCTCTTCCACCACAGGATGTCTTACACAACGTTTTTCAAAAATCCTGAGAAACACAGTTTTCTCTTTTGGCTGTATCAAGGAAAACGGATATAAAGTTCCGAATGCAGAAAACATCGCACTACACTACCCCAATTGCCTCATGCATCAATTGTGGTCGAATCCGCGATGCAAAGGTCTAAGAAGATGAAAACACATGCCTCTTACCCACCGGGGATGGACAACCGATGTTTAGAGGAATTTGGAAGGAAAGTTTACCAGAACGTAATGTTAAATGCCCGAATACTGCACCATAAATTCTACATGGTACAATATATGTATGAGTGCATCCAAACAACAAAAGATATGCTTACATCTACTGGAGAACAGATACCACCACCTCTCCATGATATGGAAGAATGTTCTAGACACCTTTTATGGGCCATATACGAAGGGTTTGAGACATCTTCCAGGGCGTCTGCTACAGCCATTGCAGCCCGCAGAATGGCATGGCTTCGATTGAGTGCCATTAGGAAGGATTTACATGAAGAACTTGCCAACCTCCCATGCACAGGAGACAATTTGTTCGGAGATTGCTTCCAAGAGACAGTAAATTAAAGGAGGAAGCCATTGCAGTTCAGTCCTTAACAGCGTCATCACAATTTTCTTGCACCTGCCGTTATTTCAGCTCTACTTGTAGGCAGTCGTATGCCCGCAGACCCTATAGGTCTTACCAGTCATACCGAACGCCGTCCTACCAATCATATCAGCGTCCACAAACGCAACAACAGACTCCACATCAGCAAAGGGATAAACCACGAAACCAGAGACAACCGGCCCAACAACCTGCAGCCCTGGTAAAATCAACACAATCTTTTTAGTACCTCAGCCGCCACCACAGCACCAAGCACCACCAGGCACCAAGCACCACCATACGTGCCTAGCAGCCTGGGAAAGCATAACATCAGATCAATGGGTTCTAGAGATTGTACAGCACAGTTACCAACTCCAATTTAAAAAAAAAACCCCACATTGCTCCACCTTGCAATTCGAATGCCTCAGAGGTCCCAAACACAATTTGGGGAGGAGATTGCCTTACTTCACAAACAACAAGCAATACAACTAGTTTCCCTGAAAGCCCGAAACTCAGGGTTTTATTCCCCATATTTCCTCATTCCCAAGAAATCTGGAGGCCTTCGCCCCATACTGATAATCTTCGAACATGCTCACCGACATTGCATACATTTACAAGCAACTTACCTCCCGGGAGAGCAAATACACGAGCGGACAGGCTAAGTCACATCTTTCATCTGCACAAATGGGCACTCAATCCAGACGTAGCCCACAAAACCTTCGTACAATGGGGAACACCCTCAATAGATCTCTTTGCAAAGGAACTAAACGCTCAAGTTTCCAGCTTCTACTCAATAAGACCCAGCCCGCTCAGAATCGCTCAGGATGCCTTCCTCATTCCGTGGACAAAAGGCCTCCTATATGCCTTTCCTCCCATACCACTCAACAACTCAAAAGTGCATAGCAGACAGGGCTCAACCAATACTCATAGCCCCAGCCTGGCCCAGACAGCTGTGTTACAGTTTCCTTCTACGACTGTCCATCAAAGACCCAATTCGACTACCAAATCGACCAGATCTACTGTTCCAAGAACAAGGGATGCACCTGCATCCACTGCATTCATCTCTCCATTTGACAGCATGGAGATTGAACGGCTCCTCCTAATGGAACAAGGAGTTTCTACTTCAACACAATTCATCTTGTTAGAATCCAGGAAACTCTCAACTAGAAAGAATTATAGCTATAAATGGAAACGCTACTCTACCTGCTGCATTTCCAATGGCATAGCACTATTGGACTGCTCACCTGAGCTACTCATGGATTACCTTCAAACACTATACACAGCAGGTCTAGCAACATCATCCATTAGGGTTCATCTTAGTGCCAATGGGGCATATCATAGGCCAGTTAACAATATTCCTATCTCCAATCACCCCTTGCTCTCTTGTTTCATTAAAGGGCTAAGTCACCTTCGTCCCCCGATCTCTAAACCTCCAGTTCCATGGAACCTCAACATAGTTTTAGAACAGCTCATGCTTTCTCTGTTTGAACTTATGGACTCGGCACACATGAAATATCTTAGTCTTCCTGATAGCAGTAACATCTGCACGCCGAGTCAGTGAACTACAAGCCTTAGTCCACTACGCACCATATTTATAGATTTATCACCAAAAGGTGGTTCTCAGGACTCACCCATCCTTCCTCCCAAAGGTGGTTTCTCAATTCCATCTCAATCAAGCCATAGAGTAACCCATCTTTTTCCCTAAACTCATTCTAATGATAGGGAAAAACTACTGCATACACTGGACTGCAAAAGAGCGTTAGTATACTAAAAAGAGAGAACACATTCTGATTCCCGTGCTTCTCAATTATTCGTCTCTTTCGACCCGAAATCCCCTGGTCTATCAGTGGCTAAATGCACCATCTCCAGCTGGATAGCACAATGCATCAAGTTCTGCTACGAGAAACAGAAACTACATCTACATTCTGTTCCAAAAGCTCACCAAGTCAGGGCAGTAGCTGCATCATTGGCACATGTCAAGAATGTGCAACCTGTAGAGACATTTATAAGGCAGTCACATGGTCATCGCTACATATCTTCACATTTCACTACTGCCTGGATCAACAAGCAGCCTCTGATCCGAAGATAGGACAAGCAATCCTGCAATCTCTATCCTACTGTCCACGGTGGCTGCCACATTAAGAAGATCATGCAAACATATACACATCATGGACAGCGTGATCAGGAGCTTGGGACTCCCATGACAGCATGGCTAATTCAGCCCTATCAAGAGGAAAAAGCAAGTTTGCTTACCGTAAATGGAGTTTCAGTAGATAGCAGGAGGAATTATTTATTTATTATTTATTTATTGGTTTTTATATACCGATATTCATCAATGATATCACATCGGTTTACAGAATAACAGAAAATATACGTGTGTAAAGCGTTTGACAAAGAACAAGCATGAGTAAATAGATATCATAAACGGCAACTGGGGGAGAGGGGAGAATACATACAGGAGAACTATGTACAGATTAAGAATTAGCCATGCTGACCCTCCCTCCTCCCTGGCAATCGACCGCCTATTCGGCTACGTTAAAGCTTAATCACAGACTGTTACTTTCCTGCGCGGGAACACACACGTAGCCGCAGAGAGCAAAGTTCTAGCCTCTGCTTGGTAAAGCTCCGCCTCCTGGGCCCTGAATGACAGTTCCCATGACACCATAGTTAATTCATCCTATCTACAGAAACACTGTTTACGGTAAGCAAACTTGCTTTTCTGGTCCTTATGGGTGTTTTCTTGTTGTACAGGATAAGCTTTTTGGCAAAAGTGTTGAACATAAGAACATAATATATGCCATATTGGGTCAGACCAAGGGTCCACCAAGCCCAGCATCCTGTTTCCAAGTCACAAGTACCTGGCAAGAACCCAAACATTAGATAAATCTCAAGCTACTGTTGCTTATTAATTAACAGCAGTTTATGGATTTTTCCTCTAGGAACTTATCCAAACATTTTGATATGTGTGCCTAAGTCTGAGACAAACATGGAGGCTATGATTGACCCAGAATCCTCTGCTGCCTTGGCCTGCTTGCAGTTCTGGCCATAGGAACCTTAAATGCCCTATTGACCCTAATTTGGAGAAATTCCTGGAGACATCTGGACAGCAGCTGGAGCTGTCCAAAACTTCTGATGGATGCTCATGGGGTCAAAATCTCAGGCTAATATTCCAACTACAGCAACACCCAAACAAACAACTTAAGTCTTGGAGATCTCTCTGGGGGTGAAAAAAATGAAAGGACAAAGGATTAATGGAAGATTAATGTGACCACCAGGCAATTAGGCCTTAATTTGGGAAGGGGATCAGGGTAATTTAGATCTAAATTTATCTTCTTTTTGACATGAGAAACTGTGTACGTGATACTTCCATAAGTTAACGCAATTGTACTTACTGGAGATTGCCTGTTTCATCTATAAAAAGAAAATCTCACTGATGCACAAAGAGAGACAGGGGTTAGTGCTTTGCATAAGCAGAAGTCTTGCCATCTGTATCTCCCAAGGATATGCAATAAAAAATTATTTGTTTCTACAAAATTTGGTATGGGATCCTTGTGTCCGTGGAGAAGCGCCTTAAGCATGTTTGGTGCTTAACACTTTTTTAAACCCAGTTACACTAACTGCTGTAACCACATCCTCTGGCAATGAATTCCAGAGCTTAACTATGCACTGAGTGAAAAATAATTTTCTTCAATTTGTTTTAAATGAGCTACTTGCTAACTTCATGAAGTGCCCCATAATCCTATTATCTGAGAGAGTAAATAATCTATTTACATTAACTTGTTCAAGTCCTTTCATGATTTTGTAGACCTGTGTCATATCCCCCTTCGGTCGTCTCTTTTCCAAACAGAACAGCCCTAACTTCCTTAGCCTTTCCTCATAGGGAAGCTGTTCCATGCCCCTTATCTGTACTTTCTCCAGTGCAACTATATCTTTTTGGAGATATGGCAACCAGAATTGCACATTGCACACAGTATTCAAGATGCAGTCTCACCATGGAGCGATACAGAGGCATAATAACATCCATTGTTTTATTTTCCATTCCCTTCTTAATAATTCCTAACATTGTTTGCTTTTTTTTTTTTTTTTTTATCGCCACAGCACACTGAGTTGACAATTTCAATGTATTATCCACTATAATGCCTAGATATCTTTCCTGGGTGGTAACTCCTAAGATAGATCCTAACATTCTGCAACTATAGCAAGGTTTATTTTTCCCTATATGCATCACTTTGCACTTGTACATATTAAATTTCATCTGCCATTTGGAAGTCCAATCTTCCAGTTTTGCAAGGTCCTCCTGCAATTTATCACGATCCGCTTCAGATTTAATTAATCTGCATAATTTTGTGTCATCCACAAATTTAAGTACTTCACTCATCGTATTCCTTTCCATATTTATAAATATAGTAAAAAGCACCAGTCTAAGTACAGACCCCGGAAGCACTGCACTGTTTACCTTTTCCCACTTTGAAAACTGACCATTTAATCCTAATCTCTATTTCCTATCTTTTAACCAGTTTACAATCCACAAAAGGACATCGCCTCCTATCCCATGACCTTTTAGTTTTCTTAGAAGCCTCTAATGAGGGACTTTGTTGAACGCCTTCTGAAAATCCAAATACAACACATCTACTAGTTCACCTTTGTCCTCATTTATGCATCCCTTCAAAAAAATGTACAAGATTTGTGAGGCAAGACTTCCCTTGGGTAAATCATAAGAACATGCCATACTGGGTCAGACCAAGGGTCCATCAAGCCCAGCATCCTGTTTCCAACAGTGGCCAATCCAGGCCATAAGAACCTGGCAAGTACCCAAAAACTAAGTCTATTCCATGTTACCGTTGCTAGTAATAGCAGTGGCTATTTTCTAAGTCAACTTAATTAATAGCAGGTAATGGACTTCTCCAAGAACTTATCCAATCCTTGTTTAAATACAGCTACACTAACTGCACTAACCACATCCTCTGGCAACTAATTCCAGAGTTTAATTGTGCGTTGAGTGAAAAAGAACTTTCTCCGATTAGTTTTAAATGTGCCACATGCTAACTTCATGGACTGCCCCCTAGTTTTTCTATTATCCGAAAGAGTAAATAACTTATTCGCATTAACCCGTTCTAGAGCTCTCATGATTTTAAACACCTTTATCATATCCCCCCTCAGCCATCTCTTCTCCAAGCTGAAAAGTCCTAACCTCTTTAGTCTTTCCTCATAGGTCGCTCTTCTCTGTACCTTCTCCATCGCAACTATATCTTTTTTGAGATGCAGCAACCAGAATTGTACACAGTATTTGAGGTGCGGTCTCACCATGGAGCGATACAGAGGCATTATGACATTTTCCGTTTTATTCACCATTCCCTTTCTAATAATTCCCAACATTCTGTTTGCTTTCTTGACTGCCGCAGCACACTGAACCAATGATTTCAATGTGTTATCCACGATGGCGCCCAGATCTCTTTCTTGAGTAGTAGGTCCTAATATGGAATCCAACATTGTGTAATTATAGCATGGGTTATTTTTCCCTATATGCATCACTTTGCACTTACCCACATTAAATTTCATCTACCATTTGGATGCTCAATTTTCCAGTCTCAGAAGGTCTTCCTGCAATTCAACCCAATCTGCTTGTGATTTAACTACTCTGAACAATTTTGCATCATCTGCAAAATTGATTACCTCACTCGTCCTATTTCTTTCCAGATCATTTATAAATATATTGAAAGGTATGGGTTCCAATATAGATCCCTGAGATACTCCACTGCCTACTGTTGCTTTCGTATCTGTTCTTGCCCTCGCTCCACCCTCTCTACCTTTGTGGCGACTCCCTTCGGGTCTGATGGACAGATGCTGCTGCAGCTTCTCCTCGCCGTACTTCCTGGAATCCCCGGACTGGCCTGACGCTGCGGATCCGCCATGTTCCTGATGACGTAAGGGCACGCGCGCGTGCTCCAGCGTTTGTACCGACAAGGGCGTAAGGGGGGCGTCCCCCCTTAGTGACGTCATTTGCTTCCACCTTAAAAGGTCTTTGCTTGCTACTTCAAATCGAGTTAGCAAGGGGAATTCTTTCTCCGCTGCTCTGCCTCCACCTTACCTAGGGGTACCCGCTCTTTCATCTTGATTTCAGATTGCTAAGACAGGATCCGGTATTTGCTCCACGAGGGCCTACGACCCTGAATGCTCAGAAGACTTCTTACAACTTGGAAGCAATCGCAGATGTGAACATAGTGAGTTCTATTACAGATAGGAATCGGTACTCGCTCCACGAGGACCCATGTTCCTAAATCCCTTCTCAACTCTCTTCTATATCAGAAGCTATTATATACCTTTATCTGGTGCATTACTATTATAGATTGCAGATAGGAACCGGTACTCACTCCACGAGGGCCTATGTTCCTAAAACTCTCCAAAGACTCTCTTCTATTCTATAAGCCATCTCATACCAGATACTGTGAGTTCTCATTCCAGTCTGCATATAAGAACCAGCACTCGCCTATGGCTCCTGTTCCTGAATATACTGAAGACTCTGTTGCATAGAAGCCATTACAAATATCTACAATTGTGAATGTATCATCTACTACTGGTTATGTATCCAGCATACCCTGTCTACTCACTACCTATAGTGTCTCTCTACAGCTCAGCAACCCAGAGACCGCAATTCCAGTATCAAAGGGACTTCAGCCCTGCCAGGCACATCAGCTCTCACCGGGGGGGGGGGGGGGGTAAAATAATCATACATGTGACATAATGCAAAAGACTGTGAGGCCCCCTTCTTGCTGCTGGACTGCTGCCTTCATCTTAAATCTGTTCAGTTCCTACTCCCTGCTATGGGAGTAGGAATGCATACAATTAGGGTCCTTTAAATGTATTAGTGTATTCACGATATATCTGGTAGTAACCTACAAAGGAATGATTAAACTCTTGATAAGGTGTGTGTTTCTGTTTTTTGTCCTTTCTGGATACCTTTTTAATACAAACTTCTGTTTTTTGCCTGCCCTCTGACTAGCTATTCAAATCAGACACACAAATATACTAAATACTATACCCCAATAGTTTACGTCTCCCCAATAGTTTTAAGTTCTTGATAATTTGCCAAGCAGTACTTCTTGATTCTTTTCAGTCACCAGCAAGGTGATCCTCTCCTCTCAGTGTTCCCAATCTCTTTTCAAAATACATGGCTGACCAAATCAACCTAATACCATCAAACCCCCCCCCCCCCCCCCAAAGCCTACACAGAAGGCAACAAGGAAGTCCCCTGAATGGCATCTGACCACATAAAGCAGAAGACTCCAAGAGTCAATGTGAGGGAGCACATCAAATACATGAGGAAGGAAAAGAAATGCCTGACTAGATGGCTGGTAGCTTCTGAAATGGCCCCGACCAGGACAGGTACAGATGGGCTGGAGAGGCTTCCAGCAGCCCTTAGCTGAACGTTGGTCCCTAAACTTCCAGGACTACTCCTATAGGTACAGATAATCTTAGAGAGGGTAAAACTGGAAAAGGTCAAGATTATAGTGGCCATTGCTCTGTGGAGGAGCTCCCCCAAGGGGGGAAAATAGAATCAGTCCCAGCAAGATCATTACCCAAAGTGCCCTCAAGACTCTACCTACACTCCACCAGCACCAGTATACACATCTGCATCATCTGCTGGAGAAACAGAAATACTAGAGAGCTGAAGGCAGCACCAGATCCCTATAGAGGGAGTGAAGTCAGCTTTGAGCTTTTTTCCCTCTTTCTCCATCTACTACTAGCAGTGACTAATGGCATGCTTGCAAATTAATTTTGTCAACATCACAAAAGTACAGTAGTAAAATACCATATAATCTGACAGAAATCCTTGGGAGCAGATTTTCAAAGGGATGCGTGCGCAACCCCCGAAAACCTGCCCCAAGCTCGCCCTGCGTGCGCCAAGCCTATCTTGCATAGGCTCGGCGGCGCGTGCTAGCCCTGGGACACGTGTATGTCCCGGGGCTTCAAATAAGGGGCTGGTCGGGGGCATGGCCGGGGGCATGGCAGCGGTCCATGGGTGGTCCAGGGACGGGGCTGGAGGCGTGACGGCAGTCCGGGGGCGGGGCCGAGTGCTCCGGCACAGTGGCCTGTGCCTGGGAAGGGAGCTGGCGGTGCGCGCAAGAGGCAGGCGTAACTCCACAAAATAAGGTAGGGGGGGATTTAGTTAGGGCTGGGGGGTGGGTTAGATAGGGGAAGGGAGGGAAAGGTGGGGGGGGGGACCAAAAAAAAATTTCCCTCCAAGGTCGCTCCGATTTCGGAGCGGCCTCGGAGGGAATGGAGGCAGGCTGCTCAGCTCGGCGCGCGCAGGTTGAACAATTGTGCAACACCCCCCCCCCCCCCCCCGCGCGTGCCGACCCTGGATTTTATAACATGCACGTGGCAGCGCGCGCATGTTATAAAATCGGGCGTAGATTTGTTGGCGCCAGGTTGCGCGAACAAATTTGCACCCTCGCGTAAGTTTAAAGATTTGCCACTTGCTTTTGAAAACAACCAGAAATGGTTAGCTGAAATGCTGACAAAAATTTTAAAAACTGAAAATTTTACATATACAATGCCTTCTTATGCTATCCTTGACTTTCTGCTGCACTCATGAGCACATATATTTATCTTTAAAGGAGCAAATTTTTAAAGTTTGTCACCTTTGATCTGTACATTTTAACCATTTTTAATCTTCGAAGTAGCTCTTCCTTTTCCTGGACCTGCTGTGCCAGCTTCCTTTTCTCTTCCAACAGCTCCTGTAGCTTGGGGTTAACATCCAAACAAATGGTTTGTGGAGAATTCTGCAAAGAGGTGCTAGGGGTAGAAATCCTGGAGGTTTTGTCCTGTAGTGGACTGTTTATATTAGTATCTACATCAGAACTTTTGACAAAGCTTTCCAAGTTTCCTGTAGAGCTACATCCTGGTCCTTCTATTGCCAAAGAATCCGTAGACACAGCACTATCATTTTCTTCATAGTCAATTTTAAGGCGCTTTGCCACAGTAAAATAGGAATTAAAGGAGAGTCGTGTTTTCTTTAGTCGCTCTTTAAGGGATGCACTCATAGGCTAAAGAAAAAGTGATAAAAAGATCAAAGGATTATTCTTTGTATAAGAAGTGATGCAGTAATAATTTAGTCATAAGAACTTAGGAACTTGCCATACTGGGTCAGACCAAGGGTCCAGCAAGTCTGTATCCCGTTTCCAACAGTGGCCAAACCAAGTCACAAATACCTGGCTAGATCCCAAATGACCATACAACAGAATGAGAGATGTCGCAAAATATCCACAAATAGTGAAAAAAAAATACAAATTTTGTTATAGTGACTTCATTTCATAGACAGTTATACTAATATATGAAGACATATGAAGACATGGCTATTCTGCCGAGCCTTCCCTGCCAATAGCCCAACAGCCTGATTTAGAATTATTATGCCTCCCTCCCACTCTCCATTGTAAATAGTACTTTATTTATTGTATATAGTAATCTATCTTTGTTCTCCCCCTCTTTTTTTTTTTTTCCCTCTCCCAGTTAAGGCTACCTTGTTAGAATGTAACTTTCATGCTCCTTCAAATTGTCACTTGTTATATGGTTGGTTATAGTTCTACTTTGTTCAATGTAAACTGAGTTGATTTGATCTGTATCAAGAAAGTCGGTATAGAAAAGCCTTAAATAAATAAATAAATAATATCAATACATATATAGCTTACAAAATTATCCAAAATATGTTCTGATTACAGTATTTTAACATTCATAATATACAGTCTTCTCATCATGACATAATATCAAACTCTCCTAAGAAATTCACATATATAAAACAAACCCACAAATATAAAACCCAACCTCAATCATACTACAACATACCCCATTCATACCTATTCACATTCAAATATGGTGACTTCCAAAGCATATTCTTAGTGCATAATCTCAAGGGCTCTTTGAAAGCTCTTCTCCCTCATTCAAGGGTGACATGCCCTTCTGAACTCTGCAAGATGTTTGGATCAATTGTACATGTTGATGTCTCAGTAAATCTCAATTTTGTTTGATGTTTCAAAAAAAATCCCCATCAACAGACCCTCGTTTCATCCGAGCAGGCTTCCTCAGGGAGAAATCTTCCTATAATCACAAGAATACTAGATAAACCAAACTGTTTGTCATCAAAATTCATAAAGTATAAATTATATCCTAAACACATACCTCAAAATCGAATACCCTATTCAAGAATGTTAATGGTATCACTAATGTGGCACCGAAAAGCACTTAATGCTCCACATGACTAATTCATCAACTCTTTTGAAACATCTCAACTATGAAATGGGAAGCACAAAAAAATAAATCAAAACTTGATATTTAAATAAATATTATACAAATTAAATTTGTTCTTTAAATGCTATTTACAACCTATTCATAAACAGATCAGGTAATCTGCTGCTTCACGTGCCTTCTGACCACAAAGAGCCAGGAACGCCATGTACGTCAATGATGTAAACATAAGCATATTCCACGCATTTGACATCCATTTTTAAATCTGCTAACCCAACCAACAAGAGTCTATGAATTACATGAATGCAGACCACTCTATTTCACTATTAAGACCAAACGGTGTCAATGGGCGCCAATTATAAATGAAATGTTCACACTGCCGTAATCTTCGAGACACATCACCCCCATGAGTATCATCTAATCGTTTAATTACAAAGAATCTTACATCCTCCACCGAATGTGACACTGAATTCCAATGAGATATAAGCAGGGTATATTCTTTTAATGTCCGAATACTGCTAATCTCTCTCTTAGTTTGCCCAATATTAATATAAGAACATGTGCATATCACAGCATATATAACATCTTTTTTTTTAATTATATCTTTATTAGATTTTTAAATCAAATATCCAAGAAAAACTTGGTTATAGAAAATATAATACTTTGTTAAACTTATTAATGTTGTGACCAAAGAAAATATTTGACCAAAATATAATAGGACTAAAGAACTAAATCAAACCACAACGGGAAGAGAAACAAAATAGTAAGTTATAAAAAGAAATAGCCTTATTACTCAGTTGGACCAGAGATAGGGCCCTGATAACTACCACTACCAACAGTGAGAAACACCTTGTTCATCAAAAAATGCTCCAGCTGCACTACTTTGAAGAAGACATATCTACTACCCTGATAGTTAAGAATACATTTACAAGGAAATTTCAATTGAAAAGACTCTCCTAGTTCTAGAATCCTCTGTTTCCTATCCAAAAATAATTTGTGATGTTATTGAGTATCTCAAATTACATAAAAAAAATAGAAATTTTATGACCATAGAAAAACCACTTAAATTAAAAAAAAAAAGTTACAATATTAATTGTTTATCAGATTCTTTTGGAAACTCCACTAAAAGAGTAGCTCTGTCATTAATGATAAAATCAGAATTTTCTAAAAAGTCTGTCAAATCAAAAGATTCTTCTTTCTGAATTTCTTCCTTAACCTTAATAGGGAAAAACAAATAAAATGCTTTAACCATAGAAGGAAAGGATTCCTTGGAAAGACTGAGGAGTTCCTGTAAAAATCTCCCTAGCATCTCCAAAGGAGGTACAATTGAACATCTAGGAAAATTCAGTATTCTCATATTACATCTTCTAACATGATTACCAAGATTTTCTAATCTTGGGTTGTAAAATAAGATTCTCTCTCATTATATTAGTAATTTGTTCATTATATTAGTAATTGGTTCAGAAAGGATCTTATTCTCTAAACAGTCAATTTCTCAGCATGATCTTCAATCTCCTGAGATTGATCACCAAGAGCCAAAGACATGCTTCCAACAGAGCTCAGCATAGAGTCAATCCTAGACGACAAACTAGCTTCCAGTTTTGTGATAGAAACCCACAGGGAGTCCAGCATTATAGAGGTTGGCTTGACTAGATGACTTGAAGGAGTCAATGAGCCCAATATGTCCTGGAGGTAAGCTCCCCCCTCTAGACAACAGAAGCAGTATCTTCAATTACTGAGGCCTTGTCCAGCAAACCCAACTGGCTAGGGCTCCTAACCCTGGATGGGACAGGTCCATCGGGACTAAGGGAGGTCAGCGCCTCCAAAGGAACAGAACTGTCAGGTCCAAGTTCATTGCCCGAAGCTCCTTGGCTTATAAATTGGAATGCCTCCAAAGTGGGCGGTGATATAGAGGAGGGCAGGGAAGGACCCAGAGGGAAGGTCCTAACAGAGCCTTTCCTTTTCTTACCCATTTGTTGGAGAAAACCAAAAAGAACTTTCGCTGGAAGTCAAGCTGCAAAAACCTGATAAGGGGTCCGCCACTTTAGCGTGCTAGCGGCAAGTACCAGGGAGATGATGTCAGCAAGGGGGCTCTCCCTCTACCGGCCACTTATGATGATAATTAGCAGCAGTGAAGGCACCAGATGGAAATGCCTCACAGGAAGGCTCCAGTGCTCTCGCTCCTGCAGCAGGGCGATGACGTCAGCAAGGGAGCTCTCCCTCTCCTGGCCAGTCATGATGATAATTAGCAGCAGTGCAGGCACCAGATGGAAATGTCTCACAGGAAGGCTATAGTGCTCTCTCCCCATAACACATCTTGATTTACATGAAAAATAACCCAGCAATGTGTATGAATGAGAAAGACTCCTATGGGGAAAATGTTGGATAGTTAGCACTTTATCACAAACCGAACACTCATCACACTTAATCTGTCTTCTGTCCACTTCTCGTTCCATTTAAAAATCGCTACCGTTAAATAATCTACTCTTCAAATTACGTCCCTTTCTAAATGCAAAAATTGTTTTTTCTGAAAAAAGTTGACAAAGACTCCAAAACTGGCCACTGTTTCTGAACAATTTGTTTAACTGATGTCATACATGCTGAATAAGGTATAGTGCACACCACACAGGATATAGGCTCTGATTTTTAATCAGCAGATTCTGCCAAGTAGCATACAAACCCCATTTGTATGCCTTCTTCACACAACGATATGCATATCCCCGATTCATAAATCTCTGCATCAACTCTTGGGAACAATGTTTATAAACGGGGATAGAAGTGCACAAACGATAATATCTCAAAAATTGTCTACTTGGAATATTTTTCTTAATACAACGAGGATGAAAACTTTGAAAGTGTAATAATGTATTCTTATCTATCAGTTTTCGATATACTAATGTGCTAATACAGGTACCCATTTTATGTATCATTACATCCAAGAAGGGTAAATTAGTCTCATGATGTTGAAAGGAAAATTCCAAATTTAAAGCCAATGTATTAATCCACAATTCAAATTTTTGTAATGTCTCCAACCTATTTAACCAAAAAAAGAATAAATCCTCAATATATCATATCAAAAATCTGATTTGACAGAAATAATGGGAAGGATAAATTGGAGAAATTACTTACCTGATAATTTCATTTTCCTTAGTGTAGACAGATGGACTCAGGACCAATGGGTTATGTGCTCCCCAGCTAGCAGATGGAGACGGAGTTAGGTTTCAAAGTTGATGTCACCCTAGATATACCCCTGCAATAACCTCAGCCATTAAGTATTCTCTTCAAAAGCCACTGTGGACATACTATTGAAAAATTTGAATACAATTTAATAACTTGATTAAAAACTTGATTAAAACTGGTGACTGTAACTGTTCTCACCCCAACATAAGCACTGAATCCCAGCAACATTATAGATGCCCAGATCTAGGGATAGGGTGATGGCTTACCTACAACCTCTTTGGGATCGAGAGTCATGTGCGATTCCTTGGCACTGTTCATGGGCAGCCGTGGGCAGGATGTTGAGTCCATCTATCTACGCTAAGGAAAACAAAATTATCAGGTAAGTAATTCCTCCATTTCCTAGCATGTAGACAGATGGACTCAGGACCAATGGGATGTACAAAAGCTACTCCCGAATAAGATGGAAGGCTGCCCATGGCCGGGTTAACACAGCTCTCGCAAAGGCTACATCTTCTCGGGCTTGGACGTCCAGGCAACAGAACCTGGAGAAGATGTGCAAGGAAGACCATGTCGCTGCTCGGCAGATGTTGACGGGAAACAGTAGCTTAGCTTCTGCCCAGGATACTGCCTGGGCCCTAGTGGAATGAGCTTTAACCTGAAAGGGTAAAGGCTCCCCTGCCTCTACATAAGCTCCCGTGATCACTTCCTTGATCCAGCGAGCTATGGTAGCTCACGAAACTGCTTCACCTTGTTTCCTTCCAATGTGAAGAACAAAAAAGCAGTCTTGTGCACTGGTTCTGTACGTTCTAGATTCCGTACTAACAGCCTACTGACATTTAAGTGGTGTAGGAGGCAGAAGCCTTCCAAGTCCTTGCGTACATCTACGGATGGTAAGGAAATGGACTGGTTCAGGTAAAACTCAGAGACTACCTTCGGCAAGAAGGAAGGAATGGTGCAAAGCTGCAACGTTCCTGGAGTCAACCGGAGGAACGGCTCCTGACATGACAGTGCCTATAGTTCAGAGATGTGATGAGCCGAGCATATCGCCACCAAGAATACAGTCTTCAGTGTTAACAGGCGCAGAGACAGAGCGCACAGCAGCTGAAAATAAGACCTTGTTAAGAAGTCCAGTACTAGATTGAGGTTCCATAGGAGGACCGGCCACTTTAAGGGTAGTCGGAGGTGTTTAACTCCTTTTAAGAAATGGGTTAAGTCCGGATGTGCCGACAGGCGGGCTCCGTTCACCTCGCCTCTGAAACAGAAGAGATCCGCCATCGGGACCTTCAAGGAGTTGAGGGACAGTCCTTTGTTCAGGCCGTCCTGTAAGAATACCAGAGTCATGGGGATCTTGATTGACCAAGGAGAGAGCCCACATTCCTTGCACCAGGCCTCAAATATTCCCCAGATCCACATGTACACCAAGGATGTCGAGAATCTCCACACACAGAGCAAGGTGGCAATTACTGCCACCGAATATCCACGCGAGCCCTCTCAAGGACCAGACCGTAAGACAAAACAGAGTTGGGTCCTCATGAAGAATCGGACCTTGTGCGGAGGAAGGTATAGGGGGTTCTCCACCAGAAGCCTCCGCATGTCTGTATACCATGGGTGTCTGGGCCAATCCAGGATCACCAGGACTAATCCTCTGTGGTGCTCAATCTTGCGAATGATTTTGCCTAGCAGAGGCCATGGAGGAAAGGTGTACATTAAGTCATCCTCTGGCCAGGTCTGGACCAGGGCGTCGATCCCTTGGGAGCGCTGATCTCTTCTGCGACTGAAGAATCGGGTAACCTTTGCGTTGTGGGATGTGGCCAGTAGGTCGATGAATGAGTGGCCCCAGCGATCTACCAGGAGCTGGAAGGCTCTGGTTGATAACTCCAACCGGTATCCAGACTCTCCCTACTGTGAAAGTCTGCTCTGACGTAGTCTTTTCCCGCAATGTGGGAGGTCAAGATCCCTTGTAGATTTAAGTCCGCCCATTCCATAAGGGGGTCTATTTCCAGACACACTTGGTGGCTTTTGTTTCTCCCTGGCAGTTGATGTAGGCTACTGTTGTTGCGTTGTCTGACATCACGCAGAATGCCTGGCCTTGGAATCTGTGGCTGAATTGTAGGCACGCTAATCTGACAGCTCGGGCTTCCAGGTGGTTTATGTTCCAGCATGCCTCTTCCTTGGTCTATCGCCCTTGGGTTTTCAATTCCTGACAATGAGCTCCCCAACCTCGGAGGCTCGTGTCTGTTTTGAGGACTAGCCTGTTCTGTGGAGAAAGACTTACACCCTTGCTTAGGTGAACTTCCTGTAGCCACCACTGGAGCCGAGAACATACTTCCATCAGTAGGTGGAGGCGAATCGAGTAGGCTTACGACAGTGGGTTCCAACATGACAGCAGGATGCATTGAAAGTGGCCGCATGTGTGCCCTTGCCCACGGCACTACCTCTAGGGTTGACGCCATCAGGCCGAGGAGCTGGAGATGGCTCCACACCCTGGGGCGCATTGTGTTTGTCAACAACCAGTGCACATGGCCCATCAGCTTCCTTATCTTCGAGGGGGGGAGGAAGACTCTGTCCTGCTTGGTGTTCAACCGGACTTCCAGGTACTTTAAGGACTGGGAAGGCTTGAGGTTGCTCTTGTCCACGTTCACAACCCAGCCAAGTTCCTGAAGCAGGGACGTGACCCTGTCGGTCACCTGGAGGCTCTCTTCCAACAACTTTGCCCAAATCAGCCAGAAGTCTTGGTAAGAGTGCACCAGGATTCCTTCTTTCCTCAGAGCCGCTGCCACCACCACCATAATTTTGGAGAATGTTCGGGGGAGGGGGGGTGGTTGCCAAGCCGAAGGGCAACATCCAGAACTGGTAATGGCGGCCCAGTACCGCAAAGCATAGAAAGTGCTGCTGATCCTGGTGGATTGGAACATGAAAGTAGGCCTCCGAGAGGTCCAGAGAGGTTAAGAACTCCCGGTTGTACGGTCATTATGACTGAGCAAAGAGTTTCCATGTGGAAGTGAATTATCCACAGATGACGAGTGATGCTCTTGAGGTCCAGAATGGAGAGAAAGGAACCCTCCTTCTTGGGTACGATGAAATAGATGGAATAACGCCCCATATTTTCCTGGGGTGTATATACTGGAGTTAAAACCATCAAACTGTGGTGCCTTATCAACATAGATTCCACTGCCAATTTCTAGTGCTGGGAGTGGCAAGGAGACATCATGAACATGTCCTGAGGGATGCTGCAAAATTCTAGAGCGAATCCTTCTCGTATGATGTCCAGTACCCATTTGTCCAACAGGATCTCTACCCAACGCTGATAGAAGAGGGATAGTTGGCCCCCTATCTCCTCGTCCCATGGATGGGTTGGCCAAATTTCATTGGGGAGTTTGGGTTGAACCTGAGCCTGAGCCAGTTCCTCTTTTTGGTTGATGGCTCTGAAAGGGCTGAGACCTTACCGAAGGTCGAGATATCTGAAATGGTTAGTTTCTGTAGGGCCAAAAACGCTGCGAGCTCCTGGTCCGACCCCTCAAAGGCGAGGGGCACTACAACCTCTTTCTTATCTTACGGTAGCCACAGCACTGGAGGTTCACCCCATTTACTAGGCAACTTTTCCAATTTGCTTCCGAATAGGAGGGATCCCTTAAAGGGCATCTTTGTGAGGTTTGCCTTAGTGGTCACATCCACTGACCAATTTCACAGCCATAGTTGCCTTCTGCGCCACCACTGAGGCTACCCCTCTGGCCAAAGTATGCACTAGGTCAGAGCTTGCATCTGCTAGAAATCCTGCGGAGGGCTCCATCACCTCTCTGGAATGCGCCCCTGAGCTATCTACCTCTCCTCAAGAGAAGCAGACACAAGCGAGCCACCAGGGCACAACAGGAAGCGATCAGCAGCATCACTGCTACTCGTCAAAGGCTTGCTTAAGGATGGACTCAACATAAGAAATTGCCATGCTGGGTCAGACCAAGGGTCCATCAAGCCCACCATCCTGTTTCCAACTGAGGCCAAACCAGGCCACAAGAACCTGGCAATTACCCAAACACTAAGAAGATCCCATGCTACTGATGCAATTAATAGCAGTGGCTATTCCCTAAGTAAACTTGATTAATAGCCGTTAATCGACTTCTCCTCCAAGAACTTATCCAAACCTTTTTTGAACCCAGCTACACTAACTGCACTAACCACATCCTCTGGCAACAAATTCCAGAGCTTTATTGTGCATGGAGTGAAAAATAATTTTCTTCAATTAGTCTTAAATGTGCTACTTGCTAACTTCATGGAATGCCCCCTAGTCCTTCTATTATTCGAAAGTGTAAATAACAGAGTCACATCTACTTGTTCAAGGCCTCTCATGATCTTAAAGACCTCTATCATATCCCCCTCAGCCGTCTCTTCTCAAAGCTGAACAGCCCTTCCTCATAGGGGAGTTGTTCCATCTCCTTTATCATTTTGGTTGCCCTTCTCTGTACCTTCTCCATCGCAACTATATCTTTTTTGAGATGCGGCGACTAGAATTGTACACAGTATTCAAGGTGCGGTCTCACCATGGAGCGATATAGAGGTATTATGACATTTTCCGTTCTATTAACCATTCCCTTCCTAATAATTCCTAACATTGTTTGCTTTTTTGACTGCTGCAGCACACTGAGCCGACGATTTTAAAGTATTATCCACTATATCCACTATGATGCCTAGATCTTTTTCCTGGGTGGTAGCTCCTAATATGGAACCTAACATCGTGTAACTACAGCAAAGATTATTTTTCTCTATATGCAACACCTTGCACTTATCCACATTAAATTTCATCTGCCACTTGAATGCCCAATCTTCCAGTCTTGCAAGTTCCTCCTGTAATGTATCACAGTCTGCTTGTGATTTAACTACTCTGAATAATTTTGTATCATCCGCAAATTTGATAACCTCACTCGTTGTATTCCTTTCCAGATCATTTATATGTATATTGAAAAGCACAGGTCCAAGTACAGATCCCTGAGGCACTCCACTGTTTACCCTTTTCCACTGAGAAAATTGACCATTTAATCCTACTCTCTGTTTCCTGTCTTTTAACCAGTTTGTAATCCACAAAAGGACATCGCCTCCTATCCCATGACATTTTAGTTTTCGTAGAAACCTCTCATGAGGGACTTTGTCAAATGCCTTCTGAAAATCCAAATACACTACATCTACCGGTTCACCTTTATCCACATGTTTATTAACCCCTTCAAAAAAAATGAAGCAGATTTGTTAAGCAAAACTTCCCTTGGGTAAATCCATGTTGACTGTGTTCCATTAAATCATGTCTTTCTATATGCTCTACGATTTTGATCTTGAGAATAGTTTCCACTATTTTTCCCGGCACTGAAGTCAGGCTCACTGGTCTATAGTTACCTGGATCACCCCTGGAGCCTTTTTTAAATATTGGGGTTACATTGGCCACCCTCCAGTCCTCAGGTACAATGGATGATTTTAATGATAGGTTACAAATTTTAACTAATAGATCAGAAATTTCATTTTTTAGTTCCTTCAGTACCCTAGGATGCATACCATCTGGTCCAGGTGATTTGCTACTCTTTAGTTTGTCAATCTGGCCTACTACATCTTCCAGGTTCACAGTGATTTCATTCAGTTCGTCTGACTCATCACAGCTGAAAACTATCTCCAGAACTGGTATCTTCCCAACATCCTCATTAGTAAACACGGAAGCAAAGAATTCATTTAGTCTTTCTGCAATGGCCTTATCTTCCCCAAGAGCCCCTTTAACCCCTCAGTCATCTAATGGTCCAACCGACTCCCTCACAGGTTTCTTGCTTTGGATATATTTTTAAAAGTTTTTATTATGTTTTTGCCTCTATGGCCAACTTCATTTCAAATTCTCTCTTCGCCTGTCTTATCAATGTTTTACACTTAACTTGACAATGCTTATGTTTTATCCTATTTTCTTCAGATGGATCTTTCTTCCAATTTTTGAAGGATTTTATTTTGGCTAAAATAGCCTCTTTCACCTCACCTTTTAACCATGACGATAATCGTTTTGCCTTCCTTCCACCTTTCTTAATGCGCGGAATACATATGGACTGTGCCTCTAGGATTGTATTTTTAAACAATGTCCAAGCCTGTTGAACACTTTTAACCTTTGCAGCTGCACCTTTCGGTTTTTTTCTAACTATTTTCCTCATTTTATCAAAGTTCCCTTTTGAAAGTTTAGTGTTAGAGCTGCAGATTTACTTTTTGTCCCCCTTCCAGTTATTAGTTTAAATTTGATCATGTTTGATCACTATTGCCAAGTGGCCCCACCACAGTTACCCTCTCTCACCAAATCCTGCATTCCACTAAGAATTAAAACTAAAATAGCTCCCTCTCTTGTTGGTTCCTGAACCAGTTGCTTCATGAAGCAATCATTTATTACATCCAGGAACTTTATGTCTCTAGCAAGTCCTGATGTTACATTTACCCAGTCAATATTGGGGTAATTGAAATCTCCCATTATTATTGCACTGCCAAATTGGTTTGCTTCCCTGATTTCTCTTAGTATTTCATCATCTGTCTGACCATTTTGTCCAGGTGGACGGTAGTATACTCCTATCACTATACTCTTACCCAACACACATGGGATTTCTACCCATGTAGATTCTACTGAGCATTTAGTCTCTTGTATGATCTTTATCTTTTGGACTCTATACCCTCCCGGACATAAAGTGCCACACCCCCACCAAGTTGATCCTCCCTAACATTGCGATGATCCTCCCTATCAAGCCGCCTATTGTGCATGTCCTTCAAGGCCACTCCTCCCTATACTGGGACATTTGTTTGCTTCAAAACGGCGCAGACCAGGGCATTCGCTTTTGGGAAATGCAGGAATTCTTCGGCCTCTGGGTCCAGAGGGTACAGGGCCTCCAATGCCCAGCCTCCTTTAAAACTGGATTCCGGGGTGTCCCATTCCAGGTCAATTAACTCCTGGATGGCTTTCATCATCGGGAAATAGTAAGAGGCTTTCTGTAGAGACACCAGGATGGGGTTCTTCTTTGGCTCCGACACAGGATGCATGCCAGGAATTCCCAGAGTCTTCAGTGTCTGGGAAACCAGTCCCGGCAATTCATCTCTGTGGAAAAGCTGTAATATGGTCCGGTATGGTTCCAAGCCTGGAGGGACTTCCCCATCCTCCAATGAGCCTGCACCCCCCCCCCCCCCCCCCTTCATCGGCCGTGGTGTCTCGATCCCTGTCAGGGATACCCTTGGTGAGGCGAAGCATGTCCCGAGGCATGCTAATAGGGCTGGGAGGACAAGGCCTTCCCAGGTGGGCTCAGTCCGGGAAGGGCCTGCAGTTGACTGCACCTGAACAAAGGCTTGAAGGCCCTGAAAGAATTCCACCCAAGAGAAGGTCGCCGGGTCCATGCCTAGGCCAGGAGGAACAGGGGTAGGCGCCGCTGACCTGCCCTCTCCGGAGGAGGACACAGTCCTGGGATTGTTCAAATCCAGGGTACTAATGGGTAAGGTCATGGATGACCTGTCCTCCAACTGGGAAGGGCCAGGTTTGGAGAAGTTCTGAGAGTCCAGCCCTCCCTGGGCCTCCTCACAGTGCTGACACAGGAAGGATTTAAGGTCAGACTGTACAGTCCTAATATGGCAGGCGGCACAAAGAGTGTCGCCTGTGCTTCTTTGCTGCCGGAGCCATAGTTCAGTGCAGCTTGTGTGTTCAGCCAGCTAGCGCTTGAACCTGAGCGCACACAAATCTGCTCTGACCGCGTAAGTATAAGCGTCTGGTTGTGCACAAATGTATGCGTGTACTTACATGCATAGGTATTCGTGTGTTTATGCACGTGGTTATGCGCATAGATGAGCACGTAACTATGCACGCAGTAGGTCCAGCTCACACTTCGCGTACCGACGGTCTATGGGGAAAAATGGTGCTGCACAAAACCGTTCACAAGATGGCGCCGCCGCAGCCTGCCATGTGGAGCGCCTCGCCGAACCTGAAGTGGGGCCTAGCCCATCGGAGGGCCGCTCAACCCGCTCGGAAACCCCGTTCCCTTGCCCCAACAGGATCAGGAACGTCGACAGTACAGTGCGCCAAGCAAGAGACCAAAGGAAATACTTACCGGAGCCCTTCACGTCTTTGAATCAAAGGAGTTCTTTTACTTATCTGGACTCAGCGCTTACCGGCTGAGTATAGAAACAGTCTCTGGCTGCAAGGGAGAGGACATATCCCATCACCACTGTGCTTGGCTTCCCGTACCCACTGCCTTTCAGTTGCTTCAGCAGCAAAGTCCATGCCGGGAACCAGTTACTGGACCAAGGCACACCTCTGAGGGATCTCAGAAATCACCTCAGGAATTCTCAACTGGGGGAGGGACCATTAGGTATCACCACAGGAGAGTGGGGCACTATCTTTCTCCAATTTAAAGATAAAATTTCCTCTTCTAAAGAGTACTGTGCTCCCGATAGGGAAGACACAATCCACATCTGCTAGGAGATAGAGAGATACTGAATGGCTGAGGTCACTGCAGGGGTATATCTAGGGCAACGTCAGCTTTGAAACCTGACTCCATCTCCATCTGCTGGCAGGGGAGCACATAACCCATTGGTCCTGAATCCATCTAGCTACACGCTAGGAAATAATCTTTTTCAAAGGAAGCGACATATAAACCAGTGACTGATAACGCTAAAGGTGACCCCATAGGGATCCCCTTAATCTGATGATAAAAAAACTATTTAAATGTGAAATAGCTTTGGGTAATAACTATGGTAATTAACTGCATAATCACTTGGCTACGACAAAAAGATACCTCTACCTCACTCAATGTTTGATGTATTATACATAATGCTCCATCTTGTGAAATACTCATGTACAAGGACATGATATCCGCAGGTACTAATAAACAATCAGATTCTACTTCTACCATGGTGTCTAAAGCATGAATTAATTGTCTAGTCCCTTACATATGAAGGGGATCTAGTGACACATCAATACATTTGGACATTGATTCAAATATAAATCATTTTCCTGATACAATGGGTCTTTCCAGAGGGGCCACTAAAGATTTATGTATTTTTGGAACTGTATGAAAATAAGGAACAGAAGGATGAGGTTCATATAAAAAACAGTACTCTTTATCTGTAATAACCTTAGTTTTCAAAGACCGGTCTAAAATCTGTTTAATTTCAAATTGAAGATCCAAAGTAGGATCATGATGTAATACATTATAAACCTCTGAATTACCGTATTTTTCGCTCCATAAGACGCACTTTTTTTCCCCCAAAAGTGGGGGGAAAATGTCTATGTGTCTTATGGAGCGAATAAAAAAAACAAAAACTAACTACAACCCCCTCCTGACCCCCCCCCCCCACCCCTCAAGACCTGCCAAAAGTCCCTGGTGGTCCAGGAGCGATCTCCTGCAATTGGGATGTTGGCTACCAGTAATCAAAATGGCGCCGACGGCCCTTTGCCCTTACTATGTCACAGGGGCCAACCAATGGCACCAGTAGCCCATGACATAGTAAGGGCAAAGGGCCGTCGGCGCCATTTTGATTACTGGCAGCTGACGGCCCAAGTGCAGGAGATGCTCCCAGACCCCTGCTGGACCACCAGGGACTTTTGGAAGGTCTTGGGGGGGGGGGGTCAGGAGGGTGGGGGGGTTGTAGTTAATTAAATTTAAAGGGTTGGGATGGGAGGGGGGTTTTGGGGGGGTTCCCACAGAAAGAGAACGATAAAAGTTTTCTGATTCGGGGAGTGGACCAAAATGGCCCTCCCCAGACCTGAAAAAAAAAATTTTATGCACTCCCCTAATTTGCTCCAAAGACACAGATGCCCGGGAACAGAGCCGGTTTAGCACACCATTTTTTTTTTTTAATTTTCCCCCTCTGAATCCTAGGTGCATCTTATGGTCAAGTGCATCTTATGGAGCGAAAAATAAGGTACTCAATTGTTGAATTGCTTCCCATGTATACATGCTATCATCCAATACCACTACGGCTCCACCTTTATCAGCGGGTCGTATTACAATAGATTTATCCTCCTGCAATTGTCTAATAGCCAAAATTTCATCTCTAATCAGGTTAAATTTTATCCTTCTTTTTCAGTCTCCAAAGTCTTCAAATCCTGCAACACTAATGATTCAAAGGCTATGATTAAAGGGTAAGGAGGTTCTACAGGCATCCATGCTGATGGTCTAGACAACTAAGAATGTCCTACCATATGGTTATTTTTTTTTTTTGTTTCAAAGATCAGCCAATCTTATTCACCTAAAAAAGTTTTGTAACTCCGCCCGAGTAGAAAAGGCATCATATTTTTCAGTGGGTATGAAAGACATAACCTTATTCAACATGGTTAACATTTCCACACTCTCCACACCACGTCACAGAACTATACAGGACTATTCCACTAAACTCATCTATATCTTTACCAGATACATTACTAAGGTTGATTTTTATGACTTATGAAGCTTAAATCTCTATTCTAACAATTTACCTGGTGATTAAGTTATCTTAGTTTAATCTTATGTTATTTGATATATACATGTTGAATATGTTTATTTATCTACAGTTTGTTGTATTAATAATTTTATATCATTGAGTTACCTCTCTGTGTCTTACAAATGTATTCTTATGTTTTATGTTATAACTGTAAACTGGTCTTATGTCTTATGTTATACCTGTAAACCGTTGTGAAGGCTAGTACCAAACAACGGTATATAAAAATCTACAAATTAAAGTAAAACATGACCACTGAAAGCACCTTAGATGGCAAATTAAACACAGAACAGTCAAAGAAATCAGAAAGGCACGGGGAATCCAGACATTCCTCAGTGTGACGGGTTTGAAATAATGTGCTAGCTGACATTTTTCCCATAGGAGTCTCTCTTGCCCATAAACATTGCCAGGTCATTTTTCATGTAAATTAAGATGTGTTATATATACTGTGATATGTCCATGTTCTTACAATTACATTGGGCAAACTAAGTAAGAAAATAAACAGAGAATTATTAAACATAAGAGCAGCACTCGGACATTAAAAGAATATGTTCCGCTTGTATCTCATTGGAGTTTAGCATCACAACATATGGTGGAGGATGTAAGATTCTTTGTAATTAAACAATTAGACGGTACCCCTAGGGGCGACATCTTTCGAAGATTATGGCAATATGAACATTTCATTTATAATTGGCAAACTGACGACATTTGGTCTTGATAGTGAAATAGAGTGGTCTGCATTCATGAAATAGATACACTCTCATTGTTGGTTGGGTTAGCAGATTTAAAAATGGACATCAAATGCATGGGATACATTTACATTAAAACATCAAAATACATTTCTGGCTCATTGTGAGAGTGCTCGCGAAGCAGCAGATTACCTGATCTGTTTATGAATAGGACATAAGCAGCATTTAAAGAAGAAATTTAGTTTATATATTATGCATATTTAAACAAAGTTTTGATTTATTTTTTCTGCTTCCATTTCACAGATGAGATGTTTCAAGAGAGTGAAGAATTAGTCATATGGCGCTGGATTTACGTTACGCACGCCGAGTCTATTTTGCATAGGCTCGGCGACACGCACAAGCCTCTGGGCACGCGTATGTCCCGGGGCTTGAAAAAAGGGGCGGGGCGGGGGCATGGCAGAGGCCTCCAAAAGCCCACTCGGCCGGCGCGCGCAACCTACACCAGCCCGGGGGCAGGCGCAACTTGAATAATAAAGGTTGGGGGGGAGGTTTAGGTAGGGCTGGGGGCCAGGCGGAAGGAACAGGGAAAGCCATCGGGGCTCCCCTAGGGCTTGACGCACGCAAGGTGCACAAGTGTGCACCCCCTTGCATGCGCCGACCCCGGATTTTATAACATGCGCGCGGCTGTTTATCTAGAATTATTATGATTATAGGGAGATTGCCCCCCTAAGGAAGCCCAGTCAGGCGAAACAAGAGTCTCTTGTTGGGGATTTTTTTTGAAACATCAAACAAAATTGGGATTTACTGAGACAACAACATGTACCATTGATCCAAACATCTCATACATTTCAGAAGGGCGTGTCACCCGTGAATGAGGGAGAAGAGCCCTTGAGATTACGCACAGAGAATATATTTTGGAAGTCACCATATTTTTATGGTTTTATATATATCTGAATGTAAAGAGGTATGAATGGGGTATGTTGTGAGGTTGGGTTTTATATTTGTGGGGTTGTTTTATATATGTGAATTTTTTAGATGAGAGATATTATGTCATGATAAGAAAGCTATATATTATAATCATGAATGTTAAAATACTGTAATCAGAACATATTTTGGATAACTTTGTAATCTATATATGTACTGATATTAGTACAACATTCTATGAAATGAAGTCACTATAATAAAATTTGTATTTTTTTTTTCACTATTTGTGGATATTTTGCAACATCTCTCATTGTGTTGCATGAACATTTTTAGGTTGAGTGTGATATATAATTCATCTGCTCAATTCTATTTTGCCTATTAAGATCCCAAATGAGAAATTACTACTTACCTGACAATTTTCTTTTCTCCAGTGAAGACAGGTTAATCCACGACCAGTGGGTTATGTACCTCTATCAACAGATGAAGACTGAGCAAAACTGACGTCACAGTATATATACCCCTGCTCTGATATCAGCCCGCCAGTATTCACTGCAAAAGCCAACTGTGGACAAATTAACAATACAATGGACCCTTGAGTTACAACCAGCTTGATATACGAACAACTTGGGTTACAACCAAAATTTTAGTTTTAAGTTACAACCAAAGTCTTGAGTTACAACCTGAATGCCGGCCAAGGTCATGTGTATCCGCTCGTGCGTGCGGTTGCTTCTAATTGGGCGTTTTTTTCCTGTCAATCGCGGTTTTTTGGGCTTGGTGGGTGGGACTTCTGCTCTAATGTTGCAGTGATTGGCTGCTGCTGCTGCCGCCGATGAGGCCTGTCCATCTCAGGTGCACCCAGAGCTGCAAATGTTCACAGAAGCACATAGGCAGACCCAACACGGCATTGCAGCAAGCAACAGCATCACTGGTGACCAAGGAAGCTTCTGTGCAGCAGCAGAAAGGGAGTTTAGCACTCAGCTGGCTACAGCAAGGTATCAGGAGGGGAGGAATGAGTATGCTGGGAAGGGGAAATGAGTTACAACGAGCCCTTGAGTTACGAACTCAATTCGTTCCAGAGGGCTGGTTGTAAGTCAAGGGTCCACTGTACTTGATTATAACTATTAACAAACAACCACTAAGCAACAGGAAACACTGAGCTCAGCCAAAGAGTGTAAAATCACTAATCTAGGGACTGAAACTAACACCAGTTATCCCTGGAATGCAGTCACTCAGGAGGATAACAGAACCACAAACCTGAAGCCAATGGCGGGAAGGTGGATTAATAGAGAAAAGGAAATTATCAGGTAAGTAGTAATTTCTCATTTTTCAGCATTCAGACAGGTTAATCCATGACCAGTGGGATGTACCCAAACTATTCCCGAAGAGAGTGGGAGACTGCCCAGGGTTCAACCAACCCCGCATGTGCAAAAGATGCGTCCTCCCGGGCCTGCACATCCAGACAGTAATACCTGGAAAAAGTGTGCAAGGAGGACCACATCGCCGCTCAGCAAATTTTGACGGGAGACAACAATCGAAGCTCCACCCATGACACTGCCTAAGCCCTAGCGGAATGAGCCCTAACCTGTTTAGGTAACGGCTACTCAGCATCCACATACACAGCTGTGATGACCTCCTTAATCCAGCAAGCATTTGTAGCCCGCAACGCCGGCTCACCCTGTTTACAACCCACCGTGGAGTTCGAACAGCCTGTCAGTCTTGCTAAGAGGTCTAGACACTTCCAATACCTCAAGAGATGTCACTTGACATCCAAGGTCCGCAACAAATGATATTCATCCACATCTCTTTCCTGTTCAGTGTCGGCAGGGAAATCGAATAATTCAAGTGAAAGTCCAAAATCACTTTTGGCAAAAAAGACGAACAGTTCACAGCTGGACCATCCCCAGAGTCACTCAGAGGAATGATTCCCAGCAAGAGTGCGCCTGCAGTTCAGAAAGCCTCCGCGCAGAACAAACTGCCTCAAGAAAAATAGTCTTCAAAGTAAATAACCTCAAGGAAAGGCTAGGCAGTGATCAAAAGGTGGGACCCGCCAGAAAATCCAGAACCAGATTAAGGATCCACAAAGGCACCGGCAACCGCAAGGGAGGACGAAGATACTTCACCCCCTTCAAGAACTGAGCCATATCCGGATGGGCTGACAAGGGTCCACCTGGTTCTGGAAACAGGCAATAGATGCCACCTGTACCTTCAAAGAATTAAAGGCCAATCCTTTAATCAACTCATCCTGCAAAATGTCCAAAATGAGTGGGATCTTAACCGAAAGAGGATGAAATCCTCATTCCTCACATCAGTCTTCAAATACTTGCCAAACCCAAACATAGGCAAAAAAGGTTGAGAAATTCTGAGCTCAAAGCAAGGTGGAAATCACAGCAGTGGAAAATCCATGCTTCAGCAACACAGCCCTTTCAAGGGCTATACCGTAAGACAAAATAGAGTCAAATTCTCGTGAAGAATAGACCACTGTCGCAACAAATCTCTTTGGAGTGGAAAACAGAGAAAGGAACCAGAAAAGAAAGTCTCTGCAGATCTGCATACCACAGTCTTCTGGGCCAGTCGAGAGCCACCAAAAGCACCATCTCTGTCTGCCTCTCAATCCTCTGAACCAACCAGCCCAACAAGGGCCCTGGGGGAAAGGCATACAAAAGCTTTCCCTTCGGCCACTCCTGTATTAGAGCATCAATGCCCAGGAAATTTGGATTTTGTCTGTGACTGAAGAAACAAGGAACCTTCGTATTGCATGATGTATTTCCTGCAACACTTGCTGACTCTTGATGCTTCCCTGGTGATTGATAGAAACCACTATCTGACATTACTAGGACTGCTTAATCCTGCAAGTGGTTGGCGAACCGCAAGCATGCCAATTGAACGACATGCGCTACCAGACGATTAATGCTCCAGAGTGACTCCTCTGCACTCTAGCGCCTCTGCACCATCAACTCCTAACAGTGAGCCACCCAACCCTGCATCCGTCATGAGCATCAGTCAGTTGGAGCTTGCAAGGAAACTCCCTTCCTTAGATGATCCGGCTGCACCCACCATTTCAGTTGGATGCCGATCTCCACTGGTAAATGAAACCATATCAAGTAGTCCAGAGACTGTAGATTCCACCAGGCAACTATGTGCACTGAAGAGGATGCACTTGTGCCCTTACCCACAGAACCACCTCTAGGGTGCCGCCATCAAACCGAGCATCTGCAAGTAAGACCATACTGTCGGGCGAACTGTTTCTATCTATCGATGGAGAAGGAACAGAGAAGGGCAACCAGGATGATGAAGGGGATGGAGCGGCTCCCCTATGGAGAAAGGCTGAAGAGGTTGGGGCTGTTCAGCTTGGAGAGGAGACGGCTGAGGGGGGATATGATAGAGGTCTTTAAGATCATGAGATATCTTGAATGAGTAGATGTGAATCGGTTATTTACACTTTCGAATAATAGAAGGACTAGGGGGCATTCCATGAAGTTAGCAAGTAGCACATTTAAGACTAATCAGAGAAAATTCTTTTTCACTCAACGCACAATAAAGCTTTGGAATTTGTTGCCAGAGGATGTGGTTAGTGCAGTTAGTGTAGCTGGGTTCAAAAAAGGTTTGGATAAGTTCTTGGAGGAGAAATCTATTAACGGCTATTAATCAAGTTTACTTAGGGAATGGCCACTGCTATTAATTGCATCAGTAGCATGGGATCTTCTTGGTGTTTGGGTAATTGCCAGGTTCTTGTGGCGTGGTTTGGCCTCTGTTGGAAACAGGATGCTGGGCTTGATGGACCCTTGGTCTGACCCAGCATGGCAATTTCTTATGTTCTAATAGTCGCACCTGAACCATCAGCTTCTGAATGCAGATCTCCAGCAGAAAAATCCTGCCTTGCTTCTTGTCAAAATGAACATCAAGATACTCCAGCATCTGGGATGGCTTTAAATTGCTCTTGACTAAGTTCACCACCCAATCTAGTTCCTGAGCAAGGAGACCACCTTGCACGAGGATTGAAGACTCTCTTCCAATTTCTTGACCCAAATTAGCCAGTCTAGGTATGGGTGGACCAGTATGCTCCCCTTTTCTCAATGCTGCTGCTACCACCATTGCCTTGAAGAAGGGTAGCTCTCGAAACTGATGTCGTCCAAAATGGTGAACCGCAGAAAACATTGATGCTCCAGATAAATGGGAATATGTAGATACGCCTCTGACAAATCCAGAGACGGAAGAAACTCCCTTGACTGTACTGCCATCATCACCGAGCATATGGTTTCCATGCGGAAACAAGTCACTCGCAAATGACAATCGGCTCCCTTCAAGTCCAGGATGGGCCGAAAAGACCCCTCCTTCTCAGGCACAACAAAATAAACAGAATAACGGCCCATATTTTCTTGTGATTCGGACACTGGAATCATGGCCCGCAAGCTCAGAGCCTCTACTACACAGTCTCCACTGCCTGCCTCTTTTGCAGGCAGCTGCAGGGAGAATCCATAAAGACGTCCCGAGGAAAGTTGAGAAATTCCAGAGCACAGCCGTCCCTTATTACCTTCAGAACCCAGTGGTCTGACGTGATCCTGATCCACCCCTGATAAAACAGAGATAGACGACCCCCTATCTCCTGCTCCAGGAGGTGGGTCGGTACACCTTCACTGAGGTGGTCGGGAGGCACCGCTACCTGAGCATGCGCCCTGTCTGGGCAGCCTGGGCCAAAAGGACTGAGACCTATCCAAAGGTCTAGCCCTCTGAGAAGCCGCTCCTCTGAAGGGTCGAAAACGTCTGAAACTCCTAGTATAACCTCTCGTGCCGAACAAGTGTGGCGCCTGCTTCTTATCCTCTGGCAAGCAAGGAACCTGGGACTCACCCCACTTATCCACCATTTTTCCAACTCACTCCCCAGAAATGAGTGATCTTTTAAAAGGCAATTTTGTAAGATTAGACTTTGAAATTGCATCGGCCAAACAATTCTGCAGCCAAAGCCGACACCTGGCCGCTATCACCAAAGAAACCCCTCTGGCAGAAGTATGGACAAGCTCGCAGCCCGCATCTTCCAAAAAGGCAGCTGCCGGTTCCATCACTGCCCTGGAATTCAAACCAGTCTCATCGACCTCCTGAGATAGAAGCAAAGAAGCGCGAGCCACCAGGGAGCATAAGAACATGCATACTGGGTCAGAGCAAGGGTCCATCTAGCCCAGCATCCTGTCTCCAACAGTGGCCAATCCAGACCACAAGAACCTGGCAAGTACCCAAAAACTAAGTATATCCCATGTTACTGTTGCTAGTAATAGCAGTGGCTATTTTCTAAGTTAACTTAATTAATAAGCAGGTAATGTACTTCTCCTCCAAGAACTTATCCAATCCTTTTTTAAACCCAGCTACACTAACTGCACTAACCATATACCCTGGTAACAAATTCCAGAGTTTAATTGTGCATTGAATGAAAAAGAACTTTCTCCAATTAGTTTTAAATGTGCCACATGCTAACTTCATGGAGTGCCCCCTAGTCCTTTTATTATCTGAAAGAGTAAATAACTGATTCACATTTACCCGTTCTAGACCTCTCATGACCTCTATCATATCCCCCCCTCAGCCGTCTCTTCTCCAAGCTGAACAGCCCTAACCTCTTTAGTCTTTCCTCATAGGGGAGCTGTTCAAACCCCTTTATCATTTTGGTCGCCCTTCTCTGTACCTTCTCCATCGCAACTATAGCTTTTTTTGAGATGCGGCAACCAAAATTGTACACAGTATTCAAGGTGCGGTCTCACCATGGAGCGATTCAGAGGAATTATTACATTTTCTGTTTTATTCACCATTCCCTTTCTAATAATTCCCAACATTCTGTTTGCTTTTTTGACTGCTGCAGCACACTGAACCAACGATTTCAATGTGTTATCCACTATGACGCTTAGATCTCTTTATTGGTGGTAGCTCCTAATATGGAACCTAACATTGTGTAACTATAGCATGGGTTATTTCTCCCTATATGCATCACCTTGCACTTATCCACATTAAATTTCATCTGCCATTTGGATGCCCAATTTTCCAGTCTCACAAGGTCTTCCTGCAATTTATCACAATCTGCTTGTGATTTAACTACTCTGAACAATTTTGTATCATCTGCAAATTTGATTACCTCACTCGTCGTATTCTTTTCCAGATCATTTATAAATATATTGAAAAGCACACGTCCCAATACAGATCCCTGAGGCACTCCACTCCCCTCTCCTCTCCACTGAGAAAATTGTCCATTTAATCCTACTCTCTGTTTCCTGTCTTTTAGCCAGTTTGTAATCCACAAAAGGACAACGCCACCTATCCCATGACTTTTTACTTTTCCTAAAAGCCTCTTATGAGGAACTTTGTCAAATGACTTCTGAAAATCATTTATCCACATGTTTATTAACTCCTTCAAAAAAGTGAAGCAGATTTGTGAGGCAAGATTTGCCTTGGGTAAAGCCATGCTGACTTTGTTCCATTAAACCATGTCTTTCTATATGTTCTGTGATTCTGATGTTTAGAACACTTTCCACTATTTTTCCTGGCACTGAAGTAAGGCTAACTGGTCTGTAGTTTCCTGGATCGCCCCTGGAGCCCTTTTTAAATACTGGGGTTACATTAGCCACCCTCCAGTCTTCAGGTACAATGGATGATTTTAATGATAGGTTACAAATTTTACTAATCACAGATAGGTCTGAAATTTCATTTTTGAGTTCCTTCAGAACCCTGGTGTGTATACCATCCGGTCCAGGTGATTTACTACTCTTCAGTTTGTCAATCAGGCCTACCACATTTTCTAGGTTCACTGTGATTTGGTTCAGTCCAACTGAATCATTACCCATGAAAACCTTCTCCGGAACGGGTATCTCCCCAACATCCTCTTCAGTAAACACCGAAGCAAAGAAATCATTTAATCTTTCCGCGATGACCTTATCTTCTTTAAGTGCCCTTGAACCCCTTGATCATCTAACTCCCTCACAGGCTTTCTGCAAATTCATTGCCACTACCTCAAAGGTCTGCTTAAGGATAGCCTCAATTCTCTTATCCTGAGCATCCTTCAATGCCTCTCCTCCTTCTACCAGAATGGTCATCCGCTTGGTGACGGAACACATTAGTGCATCCACTTTTGGAAAACGCAACTGCTCTCTCACCACCAGATCTAGGGGGTACAGACTTTCCAAGGCTTGTTCCCCTTTAAAATTAGCTTCCAGAGTGCCCCATTCATGATCAATCAACTCTTGAATAGCATCCATAACATAGAAGAAATATGATGCTTTACACAAAGTAACCAATAAGGATTCTTCTTTTGCTCAAACATGGGATCAGAACCTGGTACTCCCAGCATCTTCAGTGTCTGAGAGATTGGTGCCGGCCACTCATCTCTATGAAAGAAGTGCAACATTTTTCTATAAGGTTCCAACCCTGGAGTAATTTCTCTATCCTCCAGGGAGTAAGGATCGCTTTCCTCATCCGTGCCATCCGGGTTCCCATTAGTGTGACCCGCAATAGCCCAAGACACCTTCCAACATTTACCAGCAGTGATAGACTTGTGGAATTCCACAGCCTGCCATCCTGAACTTTCAGGTTTGGCCGGCTTGGCCAAATGTGCCTGTAGAAGGGACTACAGCCCTTGAAAAAATTCCACAAGAACCTGGGTAATTGCCAGGATCTTGTGGCCTGGTTTGGCCTCTGTTGGAAACAGGATACTGGGCTTGATGGACCCTTGGTCTGACCCAGCATGGCAATTTCTTATGTTCTTAAGACAGAAGGGTCTATACCAAAACCAGGGGTTGTTCTGGTACCCACTGAGTTGCCCTCTCCTGCTGACAAACCAGTTAGGGGAGTCTCAAAACTAGGCAAAACTTCTAACAGGTCCCCCTCCGGTTCCCTTCCTGTAACCTGCTGGGAAGGGCCAGGCTCAGCAAAATCAGTTGAAGACAACTCGCCCTGAGACTCCAAGCAGCGCTGATAAAGATTAGAGTGGACCCCCAGCTATGATCCCTGAATATGGCAAGCAGTACAAAATCGCATGGTGCTTAGGCTTCTTTGTTACCGGCGCCATGGAAAAAGAGCATCCAGAGGCAGCATGCTTAACAACAACTACAATAACAAACGAACAATTGTGTGTCCAACAATGCGCCTATACCCAGCAAGCCTGGACAGGACACCCAAGCCAAAAACTTGGACATCCAACCACATGGTCCAGGCGAACACTCAGCCTGTACACACAGGTGCGAACCAAAGTCAGACACTGCTTTCACGGGTGACTTGTGCAGGCAAAAAGCACGCAAGCGCCATTGCAGCCTACCACGCGGCGTCCCATTGAAGCCTGACAGCGGGGCCTAGCCCAAAAGGCTGCTCAACCCACCAAATCACAACTCCCCAAGTCCCCCACAGAGATGGGAATGTTCATCGGATCAGCACACCAAGGCTTGGAGATCAGAAACAGAAGAGGGCAAAGGAATCCCTAAATCTCTCTCTCCTTACTCTTTTTTTTTTTTTTTTAAACTCTTAACCTGAGCTCAGCCCATTCCAGCTGAGTAGAGTTGATCTCCAGCAGCAGGGGGAGAGGGCTAATGCCTTCACCGCCATACTCTGCTTCCTGCATCTGCTAGCCTCTCAGCTGATTCTCTCCTGGCAGCTAAGTCCTCGCCGGAAATGGCTACCAGACCGAGGACTCAACAGAGGGATCACCAGATATCACTTCAGGAGAAGCGATGCGTGATTAATCCTTCTCTTTCCTCTCTTTTTTTTTTTTTAAAAAAAAACAAGCAATCCCCAGTAAGGAGATGCACGTCTACCTTCTGCTGGATTCGGAGAATACTGGTAGGCCGATGTCAGAGCAGGGGTATATATACCATGAAGTCAGCTTTGCTCCGTCCCTACCTGCTGGTAGAGGTATATAACACACCGGTCGTGGATTAACCTGGTTGAATGCTAAGCAACAGTAAATAGATCCCATGCTGCCATTGTGCAGTTTTAAGTAGTGGCTATTTTTTAAGCCTGCTTAGTTAATAACGGTTTATTGACGTCTCTAGGAGGAACTTGTACAACCCTTTTTAAACCCAGCTACGTTAATTGCCTCAACGACATCCTCTGGAAATGAATTTTAAAGCTTAACTGTGCATTAAGTGAAAAATAATTTTCACCAACTTGTTTTGAATGTACTGCTTACTAACTTCATGGAGTGCCCCTTTGTCTTTGCATATTTTTGAAAGAGTAAAATGAAGGAATTACTTACCTGATAATTTCATTTTCCTTAGTGTAGACAGATGGACTCAGGACCAATGGGTATAGTGTGCTCCTGATAGCAGTTGGAGACGGAGTCAGATTTCAATCTGACGTCAGCACTACATATACCCGTGTACAAGGCTCTGTTCTTCAGTTTTCTCCTCGAAAAGCAGTTATGGATATATGTGTGTTTGAATAATTTTGATTAACTAGGTTAACTTGATTAACTGGAGTAACTTGATTAACTTGATTCTTGATTACTCGGATTGGTTGACGTGGTTTCTAGCTGGAGACCGCCAGGACACTCAACCGAGAAGCGCCGACACCTGGTAATATGGGTGTCTGAACTAGCGATAAGGGTTGGCTTACCCGTGCTTGTGTTGCTCTCGGGGGGGAAGATTCCCCCGAGGGTTCTTGATTACGAGGCAGCCATGTGCGGGGTGCTGAGTCCATCTGTCTACACTAAGGAAAATTAAATTATCAGGCAAGTAATTCTTCATTTCCTAGCGTGTAGCAGATGGACTCAGGACCAATGGGATGTACAAAAGCTACTCCCGAACCGGGCGGGAGGCTGCCTGTGGCCTATTTAGTACTGCCCTTGCGAATACTGTGTCCTCCTTGGCCTGAACATCCAGGCGATAGAATCTCGAGAAGGTGTGGATGGAGGACCACGTTGCCGCCCGACAGATCTCTGCAGGTGACAGCATCTTGGTTTGTGCCCAGGACACTGCCTGTGCCCTTGTGGAATGGGCCTTGACTTGTAGAGGTGGAGGCTTGCCTGCCTCTACGTAGGCCGCCTTGATTACTTCTTTGATCTAGCGGGCTATGGTCACCCACGAGGCCGCTTCCCCTTGCTTCTTCCCGCTGTGAAGAACAAATAGATGATCCGTCTTCCGTACAGGTTCCGATCTTTCCAGGTATCGGACTAGGAGTCTGCCGACATTCAGGTGGCGAAGAAGGTGTGAGTCTTCAGAGTCCTTATGCTCTTCTGGAGATGGTAGCAAGATGGTTTGGTTTAGATGGAAGTGAGAAACCACCTTTGGTAGGAAGGAGGGTACAGTGCGCAGCTGTATGGATACCGGCGTGAATCTGAGGAACGGCTCTCAGCAAGATAGTGTTTGAAGTTCGGAGATTCGACGTGCTGAACAGATTGCCACGAGGAACGCCGTCTTCAAGGTCAGGAGCCGTAGGTCTGAACGAGGCTCCCGCTAGGAAGTCTAATACTAGATTAAGATTCCATAGGGGTATCGGCCACTTTAGGGGTGGCTAAATGCGCTTGCCCCCTTTTAGAAAGGGGGAGACGTCTGGGTGGGCCGCTAGGCTGGTGCCGTCCACCCTGAGTCTGAAGCTGGCCAGGGCAGCTAGTTGTACCTTGATGGAGTTGAGAGACAGTCCTTTGTTCACGCCGTCCTGCAGAAATTCCAGGATCATGGGGATTTTGACTGTCCGCGGAAGGATGTCGTGGTCCTCGCACCAGGCTTCAAATATTCTCCATATTCATATATATGTTAAGGAGGTGGAGAATTGCGTGCTCGGAGCAGTATGTCAATCACTGGTCCTGAGTATCCCCTCTTTTTCAGGCGAGACCTCTCAATGGCCAGACCGTAAGCGAGAATCTCGTTGGGTCTTCGTGGAGGATCGGTCCTTGCTGGAGTAGATTCCTGTGTGGAGGTAGGCGTAGAGGGTTTCCCGCCAAAAGTCTTCGCATGTCCGCGTACCACTGTCTTCTTGGCCAGTCCGGGGCCACTAAAAGTACCAACCCTCTGTGGTGTACTATCTTGCAGATGATTCCACCCAGTAGTGGCCATGGAGGGAAGGCTTACAGTAGGTCCTCCTGTGGCCAGGTCTGGACGAGGGCGTCGATTCCCTGGGACAGCGGTTCCAGTCTTCGGCTGAAGAACTTGGGAACCTGGGTGTTGGACCCAGTTGCCAGAAGATTCATGGTCGGGGTTCCCCAGTGGTTTACTATCCGCTAGAAGGCTGCTGTGGACAGTGTCCATTCCCCTGGATCCAGACTCTTTCTGCTGAGGTAGTCCGCAGTGATGTTGTCTTTTCCCGCGATGTGGGCAGCTGATATCCCTTGTAGGTTTGATTCTGCCCATGTCATTAGGGGCTCTATTTCCAGGGACACCTGCTGGCTTCTGGTTGCCCCCTGGCGATTGATGTAGGCCACTGTTGTGGTGTTGTCAGACATGGCTCTGGCTGATTTGCCCCGGAGTCTGTGACTGAACCATAGGCAGGCTAGTCTGACTGTTCGGGCTTCCAGTCGGTTTATATTCCATGCCGACTCTTCTTTGTCCCATTGCCCTTGAACCGTTAGGTTCCTGGCAGTGGGCTCCCCATCCCTGCAGGCTCGCAGCCGTGATGAGCAAGGTCCATTCCGGTGGGGATAGACATGTTCCCTCGCTCAGATGGTCTTCTTGTAGCCACCATTGTAGCTGGTTCCGAACTTTTGCCGGTAGCCGGAGGGGGACGGAGTAGTTTGGAGACATCGGATTCCACTGTGACAGTAGGGAATGCTGTAGGGGCTGCATGTGGGCCCTTGCCCACGGAACGACTTCTATGGTTGATGCCATGAGTCTGAGAACTTGGAATTAGTCCCATGCCGTGGGGAGAGTGGAGTTCAACAATGCTCGTAGTTGTTCCATCATTCTCCTTCTCCTTGTAGGGGGAAGGGTGACCTTGTTCCATTTGGTGACAAACCGGACTCCCAGGTACTCTAAGGATTGGGAGGGCTGCAGGTGGCTCTTGGGTGTGTTGATGACCCACCCGAGGCTCTGCAGTAGGTTCCTTGACTCTGGCGGTTGCTTGATGGCTCTCCTCTGCACGAGGATGCCTTCTTTCCTCAGTGTCGCCACTACTACCACCGTGATCTTGGATAACGTTCGTGGAGCCGTAGCTAGACCGAACGGTAGGGCCTGGAACTAATAGTGATTGCCCAATATCGCGAAGCGTAGGAAACGCTGATGGATGCGATGGATCGGTATGTGGAGATAGGTTTCTGACAGATCCAGGAAGGTCAGAAATTCTCCCAGTTGTACAGCCTTTATGACCAAACGCAGGGTTTCCATGTGGAAGCGGGGTACCTTCAGGTAGCAATTGACGGTCTTGAGGTCCAGTATGGGCCAGAATGTTCCCTCTTTCTTGGGCATGATGAAGTAGATGGAATATTGTCCAGAATTTTGTTGGTGCGTGGGCACCGGTGTTGCCTTTAAGGCGAGGAGTTTTGATAGTGTGGTTTCCACTGTTTTCCTCTTGGAGGAGTCGTGGCACGGAGAGATCACAAACTTGTCCGGGTGGATGCTGTGGAAGCCCAGGTAGTAATCCCTCCCGGATGATGGATAGGCCCCAATTGTCCGACGTTATTTCAACCCATTTTTGGTAGAATAGGGCAAGCCTGCCCCCTATGATCTCTTCCTGTAGATGGGTCTACTGATTCTCATTGCGTGTTGCGGCTGGGGCTTGGTCCCTAGCCGGCTCCTCTTTTGTTGTGTCTGTTCCGAAAGGACTGCCCCTTGCCAGCGGGGCGGGGGCTTGGTAAGTGTTTTTGTATTGTCTATAACGCTGGGATCCTCTGCCCTTGGGTGCCTGGGGAGAGGGGCGTTGGTTCCTCTTGTTCCTGTCCTCCGGTAGACGGGGTACTGGGGATTCGCCCCATTTGTCGGCTAATTTGTCCAGGTCGCTTCCGAATAGGAGTGATCCTCTAAAGGGCATTCTCGTGAGCCTCGTCTTAGAGGTCATGTCGGCTGACCAGCTTCGGAGCCAGAGCTGTCTTCTGGCTGCCACTATGGACGAGAGGCTCCTGGCTGAGGTGCGTACTAGGTCTGAGGTCGCATCCATGAGGAATGATATTGCTGGGTCTAATGCCTCGATTGGTGTAGTCGCGTCCCTGGCCATAGCCAGGCAGGTGCGTGATACCACGGCGCAGCAGGCAGCGATCTGTAAGGTCATAGCTGATACATTGTAGGACTGCTTGAGGATGGATTTCTGCCGTCTGTCATTGGTATCCTTGAGTGAAGCTCCTCCCTCAACTGGTATAGTGGTGCAAACCAGGGCATCAACCTTGGGAAACCTCAGGAGTTCCTTCGTCGCGGGGTCCAGGGGGTAGAGAGCTTCTAGGGCTCGACCTCCCTTAAAGGTGGCCTCTGGAGCGTACCATTCCAGATCGATCAGTTGTTGTACAGCCCGTAGTGTAGAAAAATGGTGTGAGGTCTGGCGGAGCCTGGCCAGGAAGAGGCTCGCCTTGGACTCCACTGTGTTGCATGTGTCTGGGATGGCCAATGCCTTCACACTTGTGACTACAAGGTCTGATAATTCTTCTTTTGGGAAAAAGCGCATCATGGAGTGATACGGTTCCGTTCCTGGTGGGAGTTCCCCCTCTTCCAGGGGTTCTGATTCCTCCTCCGAATCATCTGTGTCCCCTAAGGGGAGGTATTTGTCCAGGGGAGGCTCATTTGGTGGAGGCCTGGAGGGGCCTGGGAGGTTCTGGACCACCGGTGGGGGTTGTGGTTGTGCCGCTGGTGGCCCTGTCTGTGCATGGATGTAGGATTGCAGCTCAGCGAAGAATCCCGCCCAGGAGAGGTTGCCTAGGACCGCACTGGGTCCGATGGCGCTTCCAGAGGGCCCCCACTGTGGAGGGGCTGAGACGGGAATAGAGAGGTCCTGGGTAGTCTCGCTGGATCCGGAATCCTCTACAGGCTGAGGGGGACCTTGTCTCGGCTCCCCCCGAGCTTCTTCGCATAGCCGGCACAGGGCGGAGGTCACTTCGAGCTGCGCCGCTCTCAGGTGGCATGCCGGGCAGAGGCTGGACCTTTAGCTATCTTGGACGGCGGTGCCATGATTTGCACATGTAGCCTGTACAGGTGTGCGTGCCGGGATGCCTGGTTATGCGCTCCGGGTGCGCCTACGTTATATGTGCATAGGAGCGGCAGATGCGCGCGCCGCTGTGCGCCCGGCGCAGATGCGCGCGCCGCCGTGCGCCCGGCTGGCCGTTGTGCACATGGCTCAGTTGTGCGAATGATGCGGTGACCGAGGAGGGGGAAGGCGCCGGCAACTACGCGGTAAGATGGCGGCCCCCGCAGAGGGTTTCCACGTGGGAGGACCCTCTTGCCGGATCAGGGTCTAGCCTGGGCGGGACTGCTCAACCCGATTGTACAGATGCCGGAGGGACGATCTGTGCGGCTGTCCGAGCCTCGGAGACCAGAGACTTAGAGAAAGTTTTCTACCTTACCGTGTCTCGGTGCTTCTCGGTCCTCTGCCGGACGGTCTCCGGCTGCAGGGGGATAGAGAATTACCTTCACCGCCGCCTCTCAGCCGCTCCCTTTTCAGGGGGCTAAGTCCAAGCTGGGTCGGCTACTGGACCGAGGCTGCCCCTCAGCCGCTCCCTTTCCCAGGGGCTAAGTCCACGCCGGGACCGAGGCTTACTTCTGAGGGATCTCGGAAATCACCTCAGGAAATCTCGACTGGGGGAGGGACCCTTAGGTATCACCGCAGAAGAGCGGGGCTCGTTTTGGAGGTAAGTTTTTGTTTCTTCCTTAAATTTGTTTGGTTTTCTAACGCTGTGCAAGCGTGTGAGAAGTCCCGAACTGCTATGGAGACGGAAAAAACTAAAGAACAGAGCCTCAGGCACGGGTATATGTACTGCTGACGTCAGATTGAAATCTGACTCCGTCTCCAACTGCTATCAGGAGCACACTATACCCATTGGTCCTGAGTCCATCTGCTATACGCTAGGAAATAACCAATTCACATCTACTTGTTTCATTCCACTCCTGATTTGACAGACCACGATCATATTCCCTCTCAGACTTCTCTTCTCCAAGTTGAACAAACTCAACCTCTTTAGCCTTTCCTCGTAGGGGAGCCATTCCATCCCCTTTATCATTTTGGTTGCCCTTCTCTGTACCTTTTCCAATGCAACTATATCTTTCTTGAAATGCAGACCTCAGAACTGCATACAATACTGTAAGTGCAGCCACAACATGGAGCGAAACAGGGACATTACGGTAGGACATTTGCAGTTTTATTCTCCATTTCTTTCCTAATAATTCCTAACATTCTGTTTGCTTTTTTGACCACCAGCACACACTGAACCGAGAATTTAAATTGTTATCCACTCTGATGCCCAACTCCTTTTCCTGGGCAGTAAGTCAGAACTTAACATCATGTAACTACATTGTGGTTACTTTTCCCTATGTGCATCACTTTGCACTTTTCAACAGTTAAAACAGAAGAAATTATTAAAACACTTAACCAAATTCAAAGTTAAGTTAAAATGCTTCCTGTAATTGTATGGTGCTTAAATAGGATACTGTTATTTTCACATTTTTTCCATATTTTGAGACTGCACAAAAAAGCTTTTTCTGCTTTACTTACAGTAATTCAACCTATTATAAATCACACTCCAGCTGACAAGATGTAAACAGACCATTAAGAAACTGCCAGCAACTTAAAAAATCACACTGGAGTATACTGAACCGACTGTGGATACTTCCGATAAAAGAAGGGGTGCGGGGGGAATCCTATACAGAATATCCATCTGTCAGTGTCTTGATGGTTGGTGCTGCTGCTCACAAGTTTCAGACTTGTGCTAATTCAACCCCTTTTGAGTCCATTGCCACCTGTCCAATATATGAGCACATATATTCTGTGTACTGTTTTACAAAAGCTTAGTGTTACTTTTTTAGGACTCTAACCACATAGCAAAGCTTAAAACATCCAAAATGTTTAAACTGAGTTAAAACTGCTACTTTAAAAAGTATAAAGAATCCAATCTTAAAACCAAGCTTTAAAGGAGCAAGACAAAAAAAAATCAGTTTTGCTAGTGAAAGGATTTATCTAGGCACTTTTCATACCTGTTTCTTTGCAGTGCTATGCTGAGAAGGAACTGGTGACACCAACCCTTCTGGGGTGCTGAGTCCTGACATAGACCTCCCAGAAGGTTCCATATTAAAACTTGCTAGTTTTACCTTAGAACAAATAGAGAAAATATATTATTTCCAGCATGTTCTAACAAATAAAGACATGTTCTACAAATATTTATAGGTTCCTTTCTCTGATAATTCGAAGGTATCACATTAATTATTTCCTGCTTCTAAAAGACAAGAGAGTTTATTCTAGTTGAAGGAGAAAATACTACTAACTGATAATTTCCTTTCCTCTGCACTCAGGCAGGCCAATCCACATCAGTGGGGTTTATGCATTTCTACCAGCAGATGGAGACAGAGTAAAGCTGACTAACTGACGTCATGGACATATAGCCCTGCCCAGACATCAACCCGACAGTATTCTCTGGAAAAGCCAAACTGTGGACAAACCGATATACTCGAACATGACTACAAACACATATCAAAATAATCCATATACATGGAAAAACTCATAACTGCTGGTATACAAAGACCTTCATATGTAGTTGGGCACCCAAAGACTCACTTATGTGTGGTTTATAAGGATATTAATTGTACTTAAAGCACTAAGATGAAATTGCGCCCAAGGATATTTTAATCATCAGTCTTTTTAATCTGGGGGTTTTTTTTTTCATTTTTTCAATATGCAATTAAAATGGTTGCATTAAGAGTTAACCAAAGACACTTAGAGTAATTTCTTAGTTTAACAGTATATGGAGCTCATGCCAACTTTTTCTAATCAAGATGCACGCTATTCTCATCAAGATGTCTGACACGATTCATGTTTCGAAAACCTCCTTCCTCAGGGGCTAATGCGGCATGAATTCATAATGATGCTCTGTGTCTTAGTTAAATGTAGATTGTGGCAATGCTTCCTAAAACAAGAAAGTTTAAGTTTGTTAAAAATTACTTAAAAAGTGAATAATCATTATTACACAATAAAACATACATGTCTTGGTTGAGAAATCCTGATTTTCATCAAACACTTTAAATGGCAGTCATGCCATTTTTAACTAAAATCCGCCATCTTGTTTGTACTTATTTATACCCTTCAGATGAATAGAAATAGACCAATAGGAAGTGACCAAATTTGAAATAAGCCAGTCAAGCTTGTTGAAATGCTGAATGGAAAAGGTTTGAAGGATGACAGTCATTGGAACGCGTCACGTGAGTATTGCACCAATCATAATAATGACATCCATTCTACGTTCTCATTCATCCCATTTGGGGAATTGGAGGACAGTTGAAAGAAACGTTGTTCTTTGTAATTTAATAAAGATTTAATGTCTCCACCTCTGTCTGATGGAATGACAGCATCTAGGATAGTCCAAAGCAGTTGTTCAAATGTGTGTTTATTTTGTAAACAATGCTTAACAATTGGTGCGAATAATTGTTTTGTATTTAATCTACTGTGATGTTCTCGCAGGCGCGCTTTAATAGATCTTGATGTACGTCATACAATTGCGGCCATGTGCAGTGAAGCATAAACTATGGTATATTCTGCGAATTACTATCAGTGTAAGATTATCTTTGAAAAAAGTAAGTGAAACAGGATCTTGCTAGGTAGCACCTTTAAGGGTGGTGGAGCACATATCACATGTTCCACACAAATTACCTGTTTGATGGGACGTATCCAGTGTATTAGTAGTTGCAGGTAATGCTGCACATACAATTTGATTCTTAATGCTTGGTCCTTTTTTTTTTTTTTAAAGAAATCAAAGAATCATCTGAAAAAACAGAAGGAAATTGAAGAAAATGCCAATGATGATGAATACTCTGGGCTATCAATTCTGCTTTATTAGAATGCTGTAATACACAAACATTCTGTGTGACAATGCTTTTTTCATGGTATTCCAATAATGACATACAATGTGAATACAATGCCAAATGGTAGGCTGTTTTAACTAAGGATAATGGATAACCTCTCTCAAAAAACCAGAGAGCCAAGTCATAAGCTTGGGTTTTAAACTCAGTGGTTGATGAGCAAATCCACTGAGTTCTGAAGAAATGGCTGACTGGTAGCCCATTCTTGAAGGTGCACGGATGAAAACTGTGATACATCAAAAGATTATTACAGTTCATTTTCTTCCAATAAATTGATGTCTCCAAACCTTTTACACTTTTGGTAATCAAAATGCCCAAAAAAAGAAATTTGATGTAAATTTGAATGCATAATGAATTTTAAATGGGAATCAATAGTGTTGATTCAATAAAAAAAAAATGTTTAATTCTTATTCTGTGGATCCCATAGAAAGAAGCGATCACAGATGTATCTCACCCAAAAAGGGATATTTGAAAAAAAAACTTGGATCTGTAGATGTACCTTTGTTCAATAACATCCATAACTAAATTAGCTATTGATGGTGCTACAGATGAACCCATAGCGATTCCAAGTATTTGAATAAAAAACACACATACAGATGCATGCCCAGGTTCTCATTCTTATACACAGAGACGCATGTCCAGGCTTCCATTCCCACCCACAGACAGATGCACACTCACGCTCTCATTCTCACTCACATAAACTCACGCCCAGGCTCCCATTCTAATCCACACACATAGAAACAGAAATAGAAACATAGAAATGATGGCAGAAGAAGACCAAACGGCCCATCCAGTCTGCCCAGCAAGCTACGCACTTTATCCTTTTTTTTTCTTCCCTTTTCTCTCTCACACCTGTTACTCTTGGCTTCCAGCACCCTCAAGCCCTATTTCCCCTCCACCCCACCACCAATGAAGAGAGCATCGCCGGATCTGCATCCAAGTGAACATCCAGCTCAATTAGGGGTAGCAACTTCCGCAACAAGCAGGCCACACCCCTGCCCCTGTCCACCGAGACTATACGATCCAGACCCCATTGGTTGCCGTCCACACCCAGATCCTCCCTTCCACACTCCCCCTGCCGCTGAAGCAGAGAGCCATGCGTTGAAAGAGAAGTATCAGACTCTCTCCCTCGCCGAAGCAGAGAGCTACACTGGACATGCATTGAAAGTAAAGTATCGGCCCAGCTACACCTTGCTTCCCTGTGAATACAAATTTTTTTTTTCTTCCACATTACCTCTTGCCGTTGAAGCCCAGAGCCATGATGGAGTCTCATCAACCCCGTGCATGTACACTGAACAAGGGCACTATCTCCAGGTAGCAGCCCCATTTCCGCGAGAGCCACACTAACTATCAACAAATATTGAACAAGTCTAATAATTGGCAATACCTATAGCCTATGACCTCACCGTTAATTTTACATACTCTTTCCCACCCCTGGTTTTTTTTTGGTTTTTTTTGGAGATGGCAGCCCTCCATCCTTCCGCTCCGTGAAGGTGGAACACCAACCACTGGCATCCCACTCGTGAATGCCTCTGTGGCTACTGCCGCTCCGTGCAGTGTTTTGCTGCCTCCTCTTTATACACGTCCTCTAGACTTGATGGATCCACAGTGTTTATCCCACGCCCCTTTGAAGTCCTTCACAGTTTTAGACTTTACCATTTCCTCCGGAAGGGCATTCCAGGCATCCACCACTCTCTCCGTGAAGAAATACTTCCTGACATTGGTTCTTAGTCTTCCTCCCTGGAGCCTCAGCTCGTAACCTCTGGTTCTGCTGATTTTTTTCTGACGGAAAAGGTTTGTCGTTGTCTTTGGATCGTTAAAGTTTTTCAAGTATCTGAAAGTCTGAATCATATCACCCCTACTCCTTCCTTTCCTCCAGGGTGTACATATTTAGATTCTTCAATCTCTCCTCGTATGACATCCGATGAAGACCCTTCACCTTTCTGGTCGCCCTTCTCTGTACCACTTCAATCCTGTCTCTGTCTCTTTGTAGATACGGTCTCCAGAACTGAACACAGTACTCCAGGTGAGGCCTCACCAAGGACCTGTACAAGGGGATAATCACTTCCCTTTTCTTACTCGATATTCATAGAAACATAGAAATGACGGCAGAAGAAGACCAAACGGCCCATCCAGTCTGCCCAGCAAGCTTCACACATTTTTTCTCTCATACTTATCTGTTTCTCTTAGCTCTTGGTTCTATTTCCCTTCCACCCCCACCATTAATGTAGAGAGCAGTGATGGAGCTGTGTCCAAGTGAAATATCTAGCTTGATTAGTTAGGGGTAGTAGGGGTAGTAACCGCCGCAATAAGCAAGCTACACCCATGCTTATTTGTTTTACCCAGACTATGTTATACAGCCCTTATTGGTTGTTTTTTCTTCTCCCCTGCCGTTGAAGCAGGGAGCTATGCTGGATATGCGTGAAGTATCAGGTTTTTTTTTTCTCCCCTGCCGTAGAAGCAGAGAGCTATGCTAGATATGCGTGAAGTATCAGTTTTTCTTCTCTCCTGCCGTTGAAGCAGAGAGTTATGCTGGATATGCGTGAAGTATCAGTCTTTCTCCCATGCCGTTGAAGCAGAGAGCCATGCTGGATATGCATTGAAAGTGAAGTATCAGGCACATTTGGTTTGGGGTAGTAACCGCCGTAACAAGCCAGCTACTCCCCATTTTGTGATTGCGAATCCTTTTTTCTTCTCCGCTGCCGTTGAAGCTATGCTGGATATGCGTGAAGCATCAGTTTTTCTTTTCCCCTGCTGTTGAAGCAGAGAGCTATGCTGGAAATGCGTGATGTATCAGTTATTCTTCTCCCCTGCCGTTGAAGCAGAGAGCTATGCTGTATATGCATTGAAAGTGAAGTATCAGGCTTATTTGGTTTGGGGTAGTAACCGCCGTAACAAGCCAGCTACTCCCCTCTTTGTGAGTGCAAATCCTTTTTTCCACATTTCCTCTTGCTGTTGAAGCTTAGAGCGATGTTGGAGTCACAGTAAGCATGTGTATGTTTATTGAATAAGGGTATTGTGTCCAGGCAGTAGCCATCATTCTGGCGAGTCACCCCCTCTTCATTGGCGGCCTCTTGACTTTATGGATCCACAGTGTTTATCCCACGCCCCTTTGAAGTCCTTCACAGTTCTGGTCTTCACCACTTCCTCCGGAAGGGCATTCCAGGCATCCACCACCCTCTCCGTGAAGAAATACTTCCTGACATTGGTTCTGAATCTTCCTCCCTGGAGCCTCAAATCGTGACCCCTGGTTCTGCTGTTTTTTTTCCTACGGAAATGGTTTGTTGTTGTCTTTGGATCATTAAAACCTTTCAAGTATCTGAAAGTCTGTATCATATCACCCCTGTTCCTCCTTTCCTCCAGGGTGTACATATTTAGATTCTTCAATCTCTCCTCGTACATCAACCGATGAAGATCCTCCACCTTCCAGGTCGCCCTTCTCTGTACCGCTTCCATCTTGTCTTTGTCTTTTTGTAGATACGGTCTCCAGAACTGAACACAGTACTCCAGGTGAGGCCTCACCAAGGACCTGTACAAGGGAATAATCACTTCCCTTTTCTTACTCGATATTCCTCTCTCTATGCAGCCCAGCATTCTTCTGGCTTTTGCTATCGCCTTGTCGCATTGTTTCGCAGACTTCATATCATTAGACACTATCACTATCACCCCAAGGTCCCTCTCCTGCTCCGTGCACATCAGCCTTCCCCCCCCCCCCCCCCCCCCCACATCGAATACAGTTCATTCGATGGGGGGGGAAAGGCTGATGTGCACGGAGCACATCAGCCTTTCCCCCCCTCTCTCTATGCAGCCCAGCATTCTTCTGGCTTTTGCTATCGCCTTGTCGCATTGTTTCGCAGACTTCATATCATTAAGACACTATGGGGGTCATTTTCAAAGGGTGGGCCATGTCCCACCTAGTTTGGGCTCAGGCCCGAACAACCAGAGCTGTCTGACCCGGAAGAGGGCCAGAGCAGTAATGCCATCGCAGAATCCCATCCGCACAACGGTGAAGAGGAAGGCCGTCGCAGGATCCCATCTCCGTGGCAGCAGAAGTAGAAGTTTGGCTGTGCTTAATGAAAAGGTCCTGTGTGTGTGATTGAGAACAGGAGTTTGAATATGTGTCTTTCTTTACATTTCTAACATATAGAGTAGTTGCCTTGGTAATTGCTCCTTTTAGATTGGTCCACTGCTGATACACGTCTCTCTCGTTCTCCCAGCCTTTTAGTTCTTCCTCTAGGTACTTCCCCATTTCTTCAAAGTCCGTGTTTTTGAACTGTAAAACTCGGGTCTTTGTGCTTCTTTTAGTGGAAAAGAAGCACAAAGACCTGAGTTTTACAGTTCAAAAACACGGACTTTGAAGAAATGGGGAAGTACCTAGAGGAAGCCCCGTTTTCGCATGCGATAGGCCTTCAATGCATGCGAAAACGTGTTTACCGCATGCGATCGCACCATATCGTAGAGAGAGAGAGAGAGAGAGAGAGACTGGCCATAATAGCATGTCCCGTAGATAGGTATTTGTATCCCTAGGATAGGCCCACCTAGTAACTCGAGGTGGGGATTAGGTAAGAGTGTAGGGGGTTAGGGGCCGCTTTCACATTCTACATGCTCTCAGACCAAGCCATGGGAGTATACATGTTTAGAAAATTTAGCATGTCGCCCTGGAGCCGAGCCCTAAGGTTCAGCAATCAGCCTGGCACAACAGGTCGAGTGCTCAGCACTTTGGTTTGCAGGGTTTTCATGAGCAGGATGGCCATCCTACCAAGGTCAGGGGCAGAGGCCACCCCACCACTGCACTCCAAAAGCCAGGTCACTTCAGCCTCCAGAGTGGCATGGGTTTCTTATAGAAAGCCTACTGAATACCCCTGCTCCTTCAGGAAAGAGAGTACCCAATACCTAAAGAGACCCACCTTGCAGCCATTGCTACTGAGGATGCCGATTGCCAGAGCCATCCTCTGTCAAGGGGCATTCAGTTACACATTTTGGTGGCCCTATTACAGGGTCAACAAACACGCGCATAACTCCTCCTGCCTAATTGCTTTAGGGCAGAGCTTTCCAAACTTTTCATGTTGGTGACACACTTTTTAGACAAACATAATTTCGTGACACAGTAATTCAGTCTACCAGCAAACCAGAAGTTAAAGGTTAAACTAACAAAATGTATTTCAACAATTTATGTATGTTTCCTTAAATATATACATAAATAAAATGTTTCACAACACAACCTATCTCATAATAAATATTTGCAGGCTTCCACTTCCTCCATGCTGATCTCGTACATTGTGAGATCGGCATAGAGAAAGTGCTACTCTTGCACATTCCCAAAGATTACATGTGCCAATCACTAAAAAGTAATTTTTTTTTTTACCTTTGCTGTCTGATCTTAGTTTTCTAATCGGTTGGTTACAGGCTTTTTTTTCCACCTTTCCTTTCTTGTTTTTTTGCCAATTCCTTTTACAGGGTCTTTTTTTCTATTTCTTTTCTCTCCATCTGTCTTCCCCCAAACACACAATCAGGTTCTCATTCTCACACGCTATCTCACACATTCTCACACACACAGGCTCTCACTCACATGCAATCTCACACATCCACAGCTCTCACTCTCACATGCCTCTCTCTCATACATACATACTGTCTCTCTCGTGCACATGCTGTCTCACTCTCACAGGCTCTCTCACTCCTACATGCTCTCTTGCTCAAGCACAGGCTCTCACTGGCACATGCTGTCCCTCTGCACGGGTTGCCGAAGGATGGGCTCTTCAGAGGCCCTGATCTTCCCTGGCCGTGACATGGGATCTGCAGCGGCCCTGCTATCGGGTTTCCTCCTCTTCTCGGGCTGCCGCGACGTGGGATCCGCAACGGCCCATTAATGCTGCTCTTCTTCTGTACGCAGCAGATGCTCCTCCTCCTTCCTGCCCACGCGGCTCCGGCAACGTTTTTCTTCCAGGGCTGCACAGGCAGGAAGGAGGAGGAGTGAACGTGACCCTTTTCTTCGGGCCGTGGTGATGTAAGCTCCACCACTGCCCGCCAATCTTCCTGCTATAGTTCCCTGCTTCCGCCGGCCCTGTGGACCGGGCGACACACCTCCACACTACAGGCGACACACTAATGTGTCCCGACACACACTTTGGAAAGCTCTGCTTTAGGGGGTCTCCAGAGCAGGTCTACAGAGATCTGTCCCAAGGGCTGTCTGCTTTGTCTTTGTGTAGCCTTCATTGTAGAAGTGCCACGGGTAATGCCTCATGGATGACAAAGGTGGACAGACAGATAAGCTCCACGCTCCCCATCGGCACTCTCTCTTTGGCCTTTCTTACTCACTCTCCCAGGCTCATTTCTCCTGCTTCTCACTAGTTGCATTTCCATTTTTCCATAAAGGGTATCCTACCCCATCCTCGACATAAGAAAAGGGACGAGGGCATTCTTCTAGCAGCCAAGAAAGAACTGAGATTCTCCCAACGTCCAACAAAATCGGATTCAAAACTAGAAATAGGCCTCTTCAAAACACACCACCTCCAAATCCTCCTCGTCTACGCCCCACCAGGACTTCTCGAATCAGATGCCTCCCCCATCATTGAAATCATCGCAAACCACATGTCGACAACACCACACTCACAACCAATTGTGAGGCCTTTCTCAACACCCTCTCTGCTATGGGCTTCAATCAGATCATCAATAAGCCTACCCACAAAGCTGGCCACACTCTGGACCTTATCTTTCATAAACTCTGGCATCAAGCACTCATCCACACCTATATGCACGCAAGTCCCCTGGTCGGATCATGCATTAACCTACGCCTCCTTCACTATGACAGAAACCCGTAACACTCACCCCATTCAATCCTCGTTTCTTTATAGAAAATCTTGCTCTTCCGATGACCTCAGTAACCACCTGACTAATGAAATCCATCACATTGACCTTTCTGATCCCAACTCAGCTCTTCGATCCTGGAGCATCACCACAGAGATAGTAGCAAATAAATTATGTCCACTATCAACAAAAAAACTCAACCCTAATTCCCCAAAAAGACAACCATGGTTCACCAACGAACTCCGAAAACTCAAACAAAGCCTTAGACAGAAAGAGAGCAAATGGCGCAAAGCCCCTTGCCCCAGCACACTATCCACCTACAAACTCGCTCTCCACAACTACAGGAGCTCTACCTTAAGATCAAAAAGGAATTTCTATGCGCACAAGATTCATGACCTTATCTTTGACACTAAAGCACTATTCTCTTACGTATCCGAATTAACACAAACCAACGCACCAGATATCCCTAACGACCAAGCACAATCCAAAGCCAACAAACTGGCTCTTTTCTTCCAAAGTAAAATCTCCAACCTCCTAACACACTTGCCCCCTAGCCCCACTTCTACTACTAGATCATATCATCCCCTAAACAATAGAATCGTTCTTGAAACATTTGAACCCACCACTGCTTCAGAGATCCAATCGCTACTAAAGAAAATGAAGCCGTCCTCCCATCCCTTCGACCAAATCCCAACTAAACTTCTCCTGCTAGTACCAGACACCATTTCCAAACCCCTAGCTGATATCATAAACTGCTCACTATCTCAGGGAATCTTTCCAGACGCCCTAAAACTGGCCTCACTTAAACCTCTCCTAAAGAAACCGAATTTGGATCCAAAAGACCCCAACAATTTCCACCCTATTTCCAATCTTCCTTTTATGGCTAAGATTATGGAGAAATTAGTCAACTCCCAACTCTCCAATTACATTGAAGATCACAAAATACTGTACCCCACCCAATACGGGTTCCGCAAGGCACAGAGCACCAAAACCCTACTCATAAATCTGACAGACCACCTCATCATGGGCCTGGACAAAGGACAATCCTTCTTACTGGTCCTCCTTGACCTCTCGGCAGCTTTCGATACTGTAAACCATTCCATCCTCCTCAACCAGTTATCAGACATTGGAATAACAGGAACTGCATTTACATGGTTCAAAACGTTCCTCAGTAACAGAGGTTACAAGGTCAGAATCAATAATAAAGAATCCCCCTGCTGCAACTCCTCACTGGGAGTCCCTCAAGGTTCCTCCCTATCCCCTACTCTCTTCAACATATACCTTCTTCCACTTTGCCAGATGTTAACCAAACTTAATCTAAAACACTTCCTATATGCCGACGACGTGCAAATCTTGATCCCCATTAAAGAATCCATCACAAAAACACTCGAGTACTGGGAAAAATGCCTCCATGAGATTAACCACCTCCTCACTAGCTTAAACTTGATACTAAATTCAGCTAAAACTGAACTCCTCCTTATCGTTCCGGAAAACAGTAATATCACCCAAAGTGCACCCTCTAATATATTCGTTACCCAAGCAAGAGACCTAGGAGCCGTAATTGACAACCACCTTATTTTAAAAACATTCATCAACCGTACAACCAAGGATGGCTTTTATAAACTGCAGGTTCTAAAAAGAATTAAACATCTCCTTCACTTTCAGGACTTCAGAACAGTCCTCCAAGCTATAATCTTCTCTAAGATAGACTATTGTAACTCTATCTTGCCAGGTCTCCCTTCATCCACCATCAAACCTCTCCAGATGCTCCAAAATGTGGCAGCCAGAATCTTGACAAACACCAGAAGAAGAGACCATATCTCTCCCATTCTCAAAAATCTACACTGGCTGCCAATACATTTCAGAATACTTCACAAGTCCATCACCATCATCCATAAATCCATCCACAACCAAGTCCCTCTTAACCTTCAAATCCCGCTCAGACTACACACCTCATCCAGACCCATCAGAGAAGCCTACAGAGGATCACTGCATGTTCCCCAAACCAAAGCTACACATCATCTAGCTCTCAGAGACCGGGCCTTCTCCACAGCGGGACCGTCTATATGGAATGCCATTCCACCAGATCTCAGACAGGAACCCTGCTTATCAACATTTAGAAAAAGGCTTAAAACTTGGCTGTTTAAACAAGCCTTTCCTGAACCTAACTGAATTAACACAACTGAACCACCACAACAACTACTGAGAGACATGTCAACACAATGTATATAATTGCTTCTCTTATCGTTAATTGACTCTAACTCTGTCATCTTCCTCCCCCAGTTCTAACACCCTTGTTTTTTGTAACTTCATTGCTTCTCCACTTGTTAATTGTTCAAGGTTATTACAACCCCTGTTACCTGAAAACCAGTATGATGTGATTGTATCATGAATGCCGGTATAGAAAAGCTATAAATAAATAAATAAATCCCTCCACTATGAAACGAATCCCAGGCAGGAGCTACACTCTGGGTGTTATGCTAAGCTGTGATGGTTTGGAGTCTGGGTCTCCCTCTAGGATTTCACCATTCTCCATCTTCTCTAGATAGGATCTTCACCCCAGCCAGCGTTCCCTCCACAGCTGGCTGGGGTGGATCTAATTCCCAGTCTGCAGTGCCCCTCTGTTTGTCTGTGCAGCAATCCTAGGAACATCAGTCTCTTGAATATTATCTCCAAATGGTATCGATGCCTCCGCTGGCAGCTCAGGCATCGCATCTCATAGACCCTCAGCTGCAGCAGCTTTGTGAGTGCTCAAGATGAGCACATAAGAACCCAAGCTGGTTTGTGCTGCTGATTCGAGGATCACGTGCTCCCTTCCTTCCCCATCTAATGATAAACCCTACACCTCCAGGGAATGCCCTAGGGGTATGCCCAGCTCCCTGTAGTGTCGGCCAAGGTGGGGGTACCAGGGCCACACAACCCACATCCCCCCCTCCCCGGCTTCCATGACCAGTGTCACTTCTTCAATATGTGGTGGACCTGAGAGGAGGTTGTGTTCCCTGGGCACCTCAACATGGGAGGAAGACAGATTGCAACCCATCAGGGAAACAGGTCCAGCTCCAAATCTAGGATCCCTATCCCCTCCAGGAAGGGTGGTGGCAACTTAGACTGGTGTGTGGAGAGTGAGGTTTGGAGGCCACATGAAGCACTGCCCTATAGGTAGGGTACTAGGTATGTGTTCATCCTCCGCTCCCTCACTCTTCCATATTGTATTATGGTTCCTGCCTCTCTCTCTATGCCTCCTTTTCTCTAATGGGAGAACCTTGTACTCAGTCTTGCATCCTGACATTAAGGTATGAGGACCAGCAGTGGGTTTTTTGGTAAAGAAAGGAGGGATAAGGTTCCTCTCCTCTAAAGTTGCAGGTATATCACTGAGAAGGGTCTTCCCCTTCCTCTGCTCTGAGGTTGCTACTTCAATGCTTACTTCCCTAGGCTCAAACAATCGGAGGGTACTAAAGGAACTCAAAAATGAAATTTCTGATCTATTAGTTAAAATTTGTAACCTATCATTAAAATCATCCATTGTACCTGAAGACTGGAGGGTGGCCAACGTAACCCCAATATTTAAAAAAAGGCTCCAGAGACGATCCAGGTAACTATAGACCAGTGAGCCTAACTTCAGTGCCGGGAAAAATAGTGGAAACTATTCTCAAGATCAAAATTGTAGAGCATATAGAAAAACATGATTTAATGGAACACAGTCAACACGGATTTACCCAAGGGAAGTCTTGCCTAACAAATCTGCTTCATTTTTTTGAAGGGGTTAATAAACATGTGGATAAAGGTGAACCGGTAGATGTAGTGTATTTGGATTTTCAGAAGGCGTTTGACAAAGTCCCTCATGAGAGGCTTCTACGAAAACTAAAACGTCATGGGGTAGGAGGCGATGTCCTTTCGTGGATTACTAACTGGTTAAAAGACAGGAAACAGAGAGTAGGACTAAATGGTCAATTTTCTCAGTGGAAAAGGGTAAACAGTGGAGTGTCTCAGGGATCTGTACTTGGACCGGTGCTTTTCAATATCTACCATATAAATGGGCTTGGACCGACGTGCCGCAAATGCGCAGTAGAGAGCAGCTCTACTGCGCATGCGTGAGCACGTCGGTCCGAGGGGAGCCCAGCGGACGGCTGTCTTTGAAGCGGCGAGGAGGAGCAGCGGCGGCGGCGGCAGCACGGAAGGTCTCCGGTGGGGTCTCTCTCTCGCGCAGGGAGAAGCGGCGGCACATATACAGAAATGGGAGGTCGCCGGAAGTCTCTCTCGCGCTCGCGCGCGCCTCATCACCAAGCCCGGTGGAGCGGCACGCGAGAGAGAGATCCCCGGAGACCTCCCATTTCTGTGTCTGTGCCACCGCCGCTGCTTCTCCCCGCGCGAGAGAGAGAGACCCCCCTGGAGACCTCCAATGGAGGAGCAGCGGTGGCGTTTAAGTGTCAGGCGGGCCAGAGAGAAGAAGAGGGAGTGGAGGAGGGCTGAGGAGGAGGGACGGGGTTGTGGAGGAAGTGGGAGGGGAAGGAAGAGGATGTAAGTGGGGAGGGTAAAGTTGTGGAATACAGAAAAAGGGAGTGGAGGAGGGTTGAGGGAGAGGGAAGGGGTTGAGGAGGTGGGAGGGATAGGGAAGATGAGAAGGGATGGAAGGAAGAGGATGTAAGTGGGAAGGGTAAAGTGGAGTAGAGAAAAAGAGGGAGTGGAGGAGGGAGAGGGAAGGGGTTGTGGAGGAGGTGGGAGGGAAAGGAAGAGGATGTGAGTAAATGAGGAGGGTAAAGTGGAGTACAGAAAAAGGGAGTGGAGGAGGGCTGAGGGAGAGGGAAGGGGTTGAGGTGGGAGGGGAAGGAAAGGGAAGATGAGAAGAGATGGAAGGAAGAGGATGTGAGTAAGTGGGAAGGGTAAAGTGGAGTAGAGAAAGAAGGAGTGGAGGAGGGCTGAGGGAGAGGGGAGAAGGAAAGGGAAGGTGAGTGGGGAAGGAAAAGGGAAGAGGATATGACTGAACAAGTGGGAAGGGTAAAAAGTTCTGAAGAGAAAAGAGTGGAGGAGGGCTGGGAGAGGGAAGGGGTTGTGGAGGAGGTGAGAGGGGATGGAAGGAAAAGGGAAGTTGTGGAGAACAGAGCGGCTCTAACCGTGCCGGTCTGAATGATGGAATCTCGCCCGTTTTAACGGGCTTAACGGCTAGTATATATATAAATGATCTGGAAAGGAATACGACCAGTGATGTTATCAAATTTGCGGATGATACAAAATTATTCAGAGTAGTTAAATCACAAGCAGACTGTGATACATTACAGGAGGACCTTGCAAGACTGGAAGATTGGGCATCCAGATGGCAGATGAAATTTAATGTGGACAAGTGCAAGGTGTTGCATATAGGGAAAAATAACCCTTGCTGTAGTTACACGATGTTAGGTTCCATATTAGGAGCTACCACCCAGGAAAAAGATCTAGGCATAATAGTGGATAATACTTTAAAATCATCGGCTCAGTGTGCTGCAGCAGTCAAAAAAGCAAACAGAATGTTAGGAATTATTAGGAAGGGTTAATAGAATGGAAAATGTCATAATGCCTCTATATCGCTCCATGGTGAGACCTCACCTTGAATACTGTGTACAATTCCGGTTGCCGCATCTCAAAAAAGATATAGTTGAGATGGAGAAGGTATAGAGAAGGGCAACCAAAATGATAAAGGGGATGGAACAGCTCCCCTATGAGGAAAGGCTGAAGAGGTTAGGGCTGTTCAGCTTGGAGAAGAGACGGCTGAGGGGGGATATGATAGAGGTCTTTAAGATCATGAGAGGTCTTGAACGAGTAGATGTGACTCGGTTATTTACACTTTCAAATAATAGAAGGACTAGGGGGCATTCCATGAAGTTAGCAAGTAGCACATTTAAGACTAATCGGAGAAAATTCTTTTTCACTCAACGCACACAAGTTTTAGTCTGTCTCCATCTACTGGTGCGGAGTCACAACCCAGGTGTCCTGGACTGATCCTGGTACGTACAGGGAAAGCTCTGGAATTTGTTGCCAGAGGATGTGGTTAGTGCAGTTAGTGTAGCTGGGTTCAAAAAAGGTTTGGATAAGTTCTTGGAGGAGAAGTCCATTAACAGCTATTGATCAAGTTTATTTAGGGAATAGCCACTGCTATTAATTGCATCAGTAGCATGGGATCTTCTTAGTATTTGGATAATTGCCAGGTTCTTGTGGCCTGGTTTGGCCTCTGTTGGAAACAGGATGCTGGGCTTGATGGACCCTTGGCCTGACTCAGCATGGCAATTTCTTATGTTCTTAGGGAACCGTGTGATTTATTTGTGGTGGGGGAATCTCTCCCCAAGGTGTTGGTGACCTCCTAATTCCTTTCAGGGGCTTCTGGAGGTGGCTCCTACTAAGATGTTCTGGGTCTATTGGGGGTGTCCTTGCAGAGATGCTGGGGGTTGCCTGTTTTCCCTCTCCAAGGGACTAATTCTGTGGGGTCAGAGCCCACTCTTTCACCCTTCCTTGAGGGTTTCAGTGCTGCTGGGGTGTCACCCAAATATTCCTCTTCTGATGGGTCGCTTACCTCTGTGCAATGAGGTAGTCCTTTCAGGCCAGTCACGTGTTGAGGTAAGAATTCTTTGGATCACTGTTGGATTGTAGCTGCCTGATCTGCAACAGACCTGGTGCCAAGTGGCAACTGACGGATGTCCTAGGTGACCAGAACCACGGAAGCAATGTAGTTAGGTAGGCAAGGGTTGGGGCAGGCAGAGTCCATTCTCAGAAAGGAGTACCAAGCCAAGGTTGGGGTAGGTAGCTAGCAGAGAAGGTGAGAGCAGTCTGGGGTCATGGCAAAACCAGAACAAGCAGGAAGTAAATTCTCCAGTTCAGGGTAATTGGAGCTGTTGCTCAGGCAAGTATGAAGGAAGAACAGAAGAACATAAGAAATTTCCATGCTGGGTCAGACCAAGGGTCCATCAAGCCCAGCATCCTGTTTCCAACAGAGGCCAAACCAGGCCACAAGAACCTAGCAAGTACCCAAACACCAAGAAGTTCCCATGCTACTGATGCAATTAAAAGCAGTGGCTATTCCCTAAGTAAACTTGATTAATAGCAGTTAATGGACTTCTCCTCCAAGAACTTTCTTGAATACTTAAGACAGTGCTTATGTCGTCAAGCTGCGCCACCAGACTTTCCATCTTCAGACCCTATAAAGCTTGATACTTCCTGGTCATGTCCCCTAGTCAGTAGCAGGATACAGGTCAGAGCCGGGATACTAGAGGCTTTGCTGGAAGACTGCAGGGGAGCACAAGATACCACACTGGAGCTGGTCGGTGATGTTACACTTTGAGTCTGGGTCTTTACAATCCTGTTTTTCTCTTGGGGAGACAGCTACTCCTCCTATTTCTGCATGATTTTTTTCTTCTTCTTTCCTATGGGGGTTTTGTTGGAGATGGTGTCCTTGGCTCCACTCTCAGGGGTCAGGACTACCTGTTCTATCTATATTTTTAGCCCTTGCTCCTTCGGTAGCATGTTTGGCCTTCTGGGTCATTTGCACCAGGATGTTACATGCCAGAGCCTGCGCCAAAGCCGCCATCCAAGGATTCGGCAGCCACTTTCGTGTAGGGTGAAAAGGTCGATGCCTGCTTCCGGGCACGGACTAGCTGGCCCTCAGTCTTGGAGGTTACAGCAGTCAAGTCGCCAACCCAGACTGGATTTTTAGGTCTGGTCCTGCCATGAATCCCTTCTGCAGGCTTCTCAGTGGCAAGGGTCTCAGCTGGGACTGTCATTGGGGAAGGAGGCCGCTTCTCCTCAGGGCCCTAAATAGGTCTTCCCATCTCGACGGGTTTGCAGGACACCACCAAGGGGCATTCCTACCCTGTGTGACCCGGGCCCCAGAACATGTAACACCTGGCCTCCTCAGTCTTGATAGAATACCCTACGATATACACCAGTGGTTCCCAAACCTGTCCTGGGGCTCCCCAGCCAGTCAAGTTTTTAGGATATCCAAAATGAATATGCATGAGATAAATCTGCATGCACTATGCCATTGCATGCAAATTTATCTCATGAATATTCATTGCAGATATCCTGAAAACCTGACTGGCTGGGGGTTCCCCAGGACAGGTTTGGGAACCACTGATTATATACCCTTATATGATGACAGCCCAGCCCTAGACTTCTTCCTGCTCTTGTGGCAGGGTCACCCAACCCTCTCTGCTGAACATCATGATGTGCCTCGGGCGTTGATTACAATACCCAAGGGACATGATGGTCACCGGTGACCAGAAGTCCCCCAGGGTAGAGAGGTGCCCCCTCAACATAGCCTTTGGCATATAGGGTGGTACATTTGACAATTCCACCTTAACGCTCAGCCCATCCAGAGGCTCTACTAGAAGGTAAAGCCCCCCCCCCCTGGAATGTCCTGCTCTAGTGCCTGGTGCAGCATCACTGTAGTTTTAACAAACATTATGGCTTTTCAGAACATATGGCTGGCACAGACCACATTACGTTTTTCCATCTCTTGGGCCAGGGTTGAAATGTAAATGTGATTACTGCTGCTACAAGGGGGCTGCAAAGACCATGCTTCCAAGAAATTCCACTCGGAAGGCTCCCAGCCATGCCAGCTTGCATAGTCCTCTATGGGGCAGAGGGTGGCAGGTGCAGGACTCATTGCTGCCACTGCCACCACATGTGTCAGTTTGGGGCTGGCATTATCCCACCCATGCCTAACCCTTGTATCCCCATTTCCACCTTCTTCTTCAGGGAATGGGGCAATATGTTATTTTCTTACTACAACATCTCTTCTGGGGTTCCTCCTCCGAAGCCACAATATCACCTTGAGATCCCACCCTCAGAGGCGATGCTTGTGGCCCCTCGAGGAATGGTAGTGGATCTGGCACCTTGCTTAGTGTGAGAGGGACTGGATTTCCAGACAGGGGTGATACTAGTTAGAGAGTCCTCTCATGTACAAATAGGGTAAGTAGTTCCAGCTGGATGGGCGTTACCTCCCTCCCCATCCTACTAAGGGATCCAGTCAGGTCAGGAGGTCCCACATCACCCACCCCAGGGCCAAGCCCTGGCTGGGTTTCCTTCCCGCTCCCTCCCATCTTGCTGGGTTTCAGTGTCTCCTAGCTGAATACCTATGCCAGTCGCTATATGTTGGTCCCCGACTGGCATCCCACCCACTTTCCCTTTTACCATTGTGACAAGTCCCACACACCTTGGGGGCCTCACCTGGAGGAGTGTCCCACTTTCTCTCTTCTCAAGGGGGCATTGCTTGAGTTAGGAGTTGCAGTGCTAGCTGTGAGGGGGAGCTGTGTCTATGCCTGCAGGAATCTCTTTCTAAAGAGTGTGGTAGTGCACTCTCTCAATAACGCCTGTATTTCTATGCCCCTATGAAGGCCAGGTTATAAAGAAGTGGTGCGGAAGTGTTTGAAAATAGGCTGTTTATTAACACCACCTTCACAAAAGGAGGAGTTGTAAACGAGCCTAAAGAGGAATAGGACTGGCTTGAGATATAGGAATAAAAGGTATATTTAAGTTTCAGTCACTATTGTGGGGGGAGGAGGAGAGAAAGAAAAGTCAAATGGCGCTTTCTTTCAGCTTCTAATCTGACTCCTGCAGGGGAAAGGAGTCCGCAAACGAACTGAAAGTAGCGAGGAGCTCGACTCGCAGCCTTAAACAGCAGATGGAAGGGGGCCTTGACCTTCAGCCCTTAGTAAAGAGAAGGTAAAGCTTAAGGGAGGCAAAAGCTAAACTTAAAAGAAGAGACTAACTACAGAGGTAAACTTGAGGGGGAAGGCAGGAAAACCAGGACATCCACACACAAGAGGCAAAGGGGGGGGGGGGACTTAACAATGAGATACAAGAACTCCCTTTCCTGCCCTTCGTGCTCCCCAGCCTAAGAGAACCCACCTCGGTCCTTTCCCGGGCTGGCCAGCCGCCATGGTGCCGTTCCTAATCCCCTGCCCTTCAGGAAGAGTTGCTACCGTAGTCGAAGGCAACCAAACTTCTGGGACTAAGAAGAGCGGCAGAGCTCTCCTCCTGCTCTCCCAGCATGCACCGGGGATGGGGGGTGGGGAGAGAGAGCTTGGGCTTCTTTTCCTAATCATTCGCGTTGTTTTTTTGTCCGATTCGCGGGTTGCTTTTAATTGGGCTATTTTCCCTGCCAGTCGCGTTTGTTTGGGCTTGTTGGGCGGGACTTGTGCTCTGATGTTGTACTGATTGGCTGCTGCTGCGGCGAAGCCTGTTCACAGCAGGCGCACTCTAACCTGTTGCAGCAGTAAGCTAGCCGGAGTGCAAAAAAACATTCACAGGTGCAAGTGCGAGGGCTCTGCGGGAGGTTTGTTTGTTTTCCTGACAAGCTCTGCGGGAGTTCGCTTCCCTCCCTGACCAGCCAGGGCTCCAACCTCCCTTCCTGCTCCTCCTCGGTGGTGCTTTGCGCTCCTTGATCCAGCCGGGGACACCACTTTTTCTTTTCCCTTTCTGTCCCGGTTCCCACGTGCGGAGAAAACGTTTTTTGTTGAACTTCTCTCCTGTGCGGCAGTCTAGCCTCCCCTCCCTGCTTCTGCTGCGGCTCTCTCCGGGTGCCTTTTTTTTTTTTTATCTGCCTGAAAGCTTCCTGCCGTCCCAAACCCAAAGAAAGGTAAGGTTATCTAGTTACACTTTTTCCTTGCCTTCTGAGGAACGCTGCGGGCAGGACTCAGCCAGGAGAGAATCGCGGCACAAGTCAGGCGGGTTTGTTGGTTTGCCTCGTCTGTCTTGCCTTTATGTCTGTTTTGTGTTTCCCTCCCCCAGTGGGTTTCCAGCTCAGCTGCCAGCCCTATTTTCTTTCCTGCGTCCTCCTTTTCCCCTAATTGCTACGCAGTCCTGTGTATGGGGTGGCCTCCCCTATCCTAATTAGGCTGCAGTAAGCCGTTTTCAGGTTTTCTTTTCTATCCCCCCCCCCAGGACAGCTTGCACGGTTTTTGCGAGCACGCTAGGGAAGCCGGCTCTTCTTGTGTGCTTTTCACAGTCCTCGCTTCTCCGACCCTCCCCTACATTCCAGCAGGCTGACTTTTAAGCCCTTCGGGCTGATACAGTTGGACGGCGCGTTTTCCCTTACCCCTTATTCAGTAAGGGGCCGAAAATGTGCGTACAACCGGCCGAACCTAATAGCGCCCTCATCATGCAAATGCATGTTGATGGCCGTATTAGGTATTCCCGCGCGCTTCAGTAAGTAAAATGTGCAGCCAAACCGCACACTTTACTTTCAGAAATTAGCGCCTACCCAAAGGTTGGCGCAAATTTCTTCGGGCACCAGGAAAGTGCTCAGAAAAACAGTAAAAACTACTTTTCTGTACACCCTCCGACAATATCATGGTGATATTAAGTCGGAGGTCCTGAAGGGTAAAAAAAGTAAAGGAAAAAAATTTAAAATGGGCTGGTGGCTGTGGGGTCAAAAACCGGATGCTCAATTTTGCAGGCGTCTGGTTTCCAAGCCCGTGGCTGTCAGCGGGCTCGGAAACCAGCAGGTGTCCTTTCAAGATCGACCTGTAAGTCGGCATCTAGCCGACTTACAGGTCGACACAGTTATGCCGCTTTAGAAAGAGTGCGGCAGTGCCAGGCGCACCCTCGTTCCCCGCACGCACAGTTCTCTTCACCTACCGCTCGATACTCTCTTCAAATTGCATGCAAATGCATGCCGCGTCTGCGAAGCGTTAGGTGAAGGTTAGGCCCGCGCAACCCATTTTACTGTATAGAGGGCCTATACAGTATCCTGGGTGCGCGGGCCTAACGCTTCACGGCCACACTGGTATCTGTAATTTCAAATGTCTTTTGAAATGACAGGTACCAGGAAGTGGACAGTTATGTTCTCCGATGCTCGGCAAACTTTCCCCCAGCCCCCGTTCACCTGCCCTGGTCGCGTCCGGTATCCGGTGCAGCCCCAGTCTTGTCCCCTCCTCCCGAAGCAAAAAAAACAAAACCGAAAAAGTAGCGAGGGGAGAGAAGGGCAATGCTAGTCCCTTCTCCTCTCCTCCCGAAGCAGGACGCGAAAAGCAGCCTTGCTCCGGGAGGAGGGGGGGGGGGGGGGGCCAGTTTAAAGCGAGGAAGCGACTTACTTTTGCAGCTCCCCCCCTCCCCCTCCGGACATCGGTGACGACCGCGGCTCCAGCCTCCAGCTGTCAGACAGACGCATCGCACGTGGGAAAGCGGCCCCTATGCGTGCAATTGGCTGCTCAAGACGTGACGTCACGACGTTTGGCGTCACGGCATGTGACGTCACGCCTTGAGGTCAAATTGCACGAGGGGCCTACCCGTTCGGGCGTTTATCTTCGCTGGCAGCTGGGAGGCAGAGGAGCCGCTGTCCGGAGGAGGGCTGGCTGGAGTAAGTTGCGTCTTCTCTCTCCTCCTCTCCTTGCGCCGTGGTCCGTCTCGCTTTATAGTGCCGTCTCCGCCGTGGTCCGTCTCGCTTTACAGTGCCGCCTCCGCCGAAGGGGGGTTGCCAAAGGGGAGCTGCCGAAGTGGGGCCGCATTGGATTTTTTTTTTTTCGCTTTTTTTTTTTTTGCTTCGGGAGGAGGGAGAGGACTGGGGCTACCCCGGAGACCGGCACCCATGGACACGGCCAGGGCAGGTGAGTGGGGGCTGGGGGAAAGTTTGCCGCTTACCCTTACTCCTGCCTCAATCGCAGGGGTAGGGGTAGGCAGTAAACTAACATGTTAAACGCGCGGCAAATCGGCAGGGAAAAAAAGCGATAGTCAGAGCGCGCGTCACAGTATCGGAGGGAATAGCTAATTCGTTCATTTACATATCATTTACATGCGTGCGGGAAAGGTTACGGGTCTGTTTCAAGAAGCGCTAAGGACGCGTGAAACTGGAGACTGTATCGCAGGATCGCCTTATGCGTCCCAATTGTGCGCCCACAGCAAGTTAATCTCCAACCGCACCTTACAGTATCGATCTGTTAGGCTGTGGGGTGGGGGACAGGGAGGTCGAGGGGTCCTTGTTGTGGTGGGCCAATTAACAGGTCCGGGAGAACAGGGGGAGGGATGGGCAGGGGTGGGGACTCCCGGCCTGAAGGACCCCCTCGGACGGGCTGGAGGGGCCGGGGGGTAAAAAGGCCCCATATCTCTTTGAGCAAAGGACCGGCTATGTACGGGTGCCCCATGCACTGGGCCAGCACTTCTGGGGACACCCAACATCGCCGGTCTGTGCTCAGGCGATCACCGACCCGTGTGGTCCTGGACTCTGAGCCATCGGCGTACCTGGGGGGATTCCAGGGCATTCACAACCAGAGCGGGGTTGTGACTAAGGGGCTCTTCTGGGATATCCAAGCTCAGGGGCGTCGAGGGGTCTCGTGTTCTGGAGACCACGCTCCAGGCTTTGAAAATGTCCTGGTAGAAGACTGGCAGCGCAGGGAAGTCACTTGCGTACACTTCCCTGTCTATCACTAAGAGCTGCCAGTCGTACCGCAACCCGCCCACTTGCTGGAGGAAAAAAAGCCCCCAGCGGGCGCCACTGCGGAGGCGGGTCTGCGTACAGGAATCTCCGCAAGGCTTGGAGCTGCAGGGTGTGGACTTTTATGTCCACCACCCCCTGCCCTCCTTGAGGGGGAGCCCCAGGGCACATGCGGAGACCCGGTGCCTCCTCCCGGCCCAGAAGAAGCCCAGCAATTTCATCTAAGTCTGGGAGACGAACTCCGAGGGTGGCCAGCCGGTGCCGGGGCCGCAGACTTCGCAGCGGAGAGGTGGACACCCAAATATTTCAGGGTCCCCCTGCCCCAAGAAAAATTATCAATCCGGCTGGGGGGGGGGGGCCACCTGTTGCGGCCCTACCCAAAGTCCGGAGCTTTTGGCCCAGTTGATTCGGGCTGAGGATGCGGATGAAAAAAACCCGCTGGCAGGCTCGCACCCTCTCCAAATCAAGTGGGTCTTGGACCATGAGGAGTACGTCGTCAGCGTAGGCCGACAGAGTGATCCGCATCTCCGGCGCCTGCAGCACCAAGCCAACGAGCTGCTTGCGGAGAAGACACAGGAACGACTCGATGGCCAGGGCATAGAGCTGCCCGGAGAGCAGGCACCCCTGATGTACTCCTCGACCAAATGCCAGAGGCGCCGTCAAGGACCAGTTGACCTTAACAAGGCACTCTGCAGAGGAATACAGGACACGGAGAAGACCCACGAAACGGGGGCCAAACCCAAATGTCTGGAGGGTTCCCATGAGGTATGTGTGATCCACCCTGTCGAAGGCCTTCTCCTGATCAAGGGACAAAAAGCCATTTCTAAGAAACTGTCTGCATCCCAACTCTGGACAGGCGCTCCGGAAAAAATCTATAACAGGAAGGCCGGGAATAGGCGGTGGGGCCTTCCTCTTTGGGCTGGGCGGGTGAACCTCAGAGGTTAGGGACCACACTGACTCATCCGTAGCAGCTCTGTGGTCTGACCCACGGCCCAGGAGTCCGCTCTTCCTGGAGGCGATGGTGGGGGGGGGAGGGTCCTGCGTGGGCACGACACTTACAAAGTCAGCTAGTGCCTGCCATCCATTATCGTGCTCCTCACCCACCACGTGGTCTGATGAGGTTTTCCTTTCCCTCCCTGCTGAAGAATCCCTCGGTGGGGTGGGGGGGGGGAGTTAAGGGGACAGGATGGAACCAGGTCCAAGCTGTCACCAGCCGGAGTTCCCTGTTGTAGAACAGGAACTCCACTCCCTTTCTTGGGCAGAGACCCGGCCGCCTCCATCTCGCTGTAAGAGGGGGAGAAGTGTCCACTCTGCGAGCAGGGAGTGGCCTAGTCTTCCTTTCCGATGGTATTACTTCTGGCCATCATTTCTAGGCCGGATGGTGTAGACTGAACGCCCAAGACCTCTGTCGGGAGGTTGGGACCCCTCGAGGCTTGCTGAGGCACAGCAGCTTTTGTAGTCTTCGTCTTCTGAGGCTCAGCATGTGGAATAGGTGGAATGGATGGCTCTCCCAGGGGTGAGGGGGAGAGAAGCGGAGGCAGCCATCTTCCTGAAATGAATTGAGTCAGGCAAAAAAAAGGTAAGCAATAGAGGACGCAGCCGTCTGCGACTAACGGGTGCAACATGCAGCAAGGATCCATTCTATCTGATGATCCAGGTTGATTTTGTCTTACGTCTTGTCCCTTGAGAGGGCTCATTTGCTGAAGCATGGTTATTCTACTACAGTGATTTTCACCTTGCTTCGGACCAGGACATTTTTCTACTTCTCTGCCTATATTAGCGTTTTTTGCCTGGTGTGAGAGGCAAGGTTCTCTGCTTCTTGAAGTGGAAATTCCATTAATTTTGGAATTTTTAAAGAACAGATTTGACCCTGAATACCTTAATGGTTCCCATGGAAGTTCTGCCTTGTTAAAGGAGGCAAGTCCTTTGAGGGCCCTTATATGTCCATCCAGATGTGGCCCGCAGCTTGAAGGGAGCTAAGCATCTTCATCCTCCCTTGCGTCTGCCGATCCCTCTGGGGACCTTAATCTGGGTCTGTATTTTCATGGCGGGGGAGAACTTTTGATGCTGAATGGCTCTCCTTGCGGTTGCTTATCTGGCAGACAGTTTTATTCCTGGTGGCAATCTGTTCTGCATGTCGGGTTTCCCAGCTGCAGGCTTCTTCTTGCCATGCGCCTTTTCTGTGGAAGACTCCAGGGGTAGTATATCTTCGCATTTTGCCTTTTTTTTGCCGAAAGTGGTTTTGGAGTATCGTCTTTTGTGTTTCTTGGATGTCAAGTGACATTTGCTGTGGTACTTTGAGGCTACTAAATCTTTCCAGAAGTGTGTGAATCTGTTTGTGCTCCATGGTGGCGGTAAACACTGAGCCAGTGGCATGGGCAATTATAGCCTGTTGAGTTGAGGAAGTCAGCACGGTCAAGATTCCTTTGCTAACTCAGACTAGACTGCATTCCACGAGGGCTCAGGTGGTAACATAGGCAGAGTTTCAATTATTGTCTCCTGTCAAGAATTGCTGAACGGTGATGTGGTCATCTTACACACCTTTTCCGAACATTGCTGCTTGGATGTTCAGGCTCAGGAGCATCCTGTGTTCATACAGGTGGTATTGTCTGGACTGCAAGCAGCCTCCTGCCCTGTTCGGGAGTAGCTTTGGGACATCTCACTTGTGGGGATTGGCCTGTCTGAGTACAGAGAAAAGGAGAAATTACTACTTACCTGATAATTTCCTTTCCTCTAATGAAGAAGACCAATCCCTGACCTGCCCTTGGCTGCTGATGTTGCCTTGATTCGCCCTTTAGATGCGAATGTTGCAGAGGGTTTTTCCTGCCTTCGTTAGAGAACTGTTAAGTGGCTTAACCAGCCCCTCGGTTTAATAATTGTTTATTGTTTTGCTGAGCTCAATGTTAGAACATAACATGCCATACTGGGTCAGACCAATGGTCCATCAAGCCCAGCATCCTGTTTCCAACAGTGGCCAATCCAAGACACAAATACCTGGCATGCACACAAACATTGAATAGATCTCAAGCTACTATTCCTTACTGATTAATAGCAGTTTATGGATTTTTTCTCTAGGAACTTATCCAAACCTTTTTTAAACCCAGTTACACTAAATGCTGTAACCACATCATCTGGCAATGAATTCCAGAACTTAACTATACGCTGAGTGAAAAAGAATTTTCTTTGATTTGTTTTAAATGAGCTACTTGCTAAGTTCATGGAGTGCCCCTAGTCCTCTTAATATCTGAGAGAGTAATTAACCGATTTACATTCACCGTTCAAGTCCTTTCATGATTTTGTAGACCTCTATCAGATCCCCCTCAGTCATCTCTTCTCCAAACTGAACAGCCCTAACCTCTTTAGCCTTTCCTCATAGGGGAGATGTTCCATGCCCCATATCATTTTGGTCACCCTTCTCTGCAATTGTTCCAGTACAACTATATCTTTTTTGCGATGTGTTCCCTATTGGTTGGTAGCATGAGTGCTAACTGTTAATAATCGTGTTCAAATATAATCAGTTTATCCACAGTTTGGATTTTTCAGAGAATATTGGCGGGCTAATGTCGGGTCAGGGCTATATATCCATGATGTCAGCTTTTACTCCATCTCCATCTGCTAGTAGAAGTGTATAACCCACTCGTGGGGATTGTCCTGCCTTCATTAGAGGAAAGGAAATTATCACATAAGTAGTAATTTTTCCTTATTTAGTGTCATTCACAAGCTGCGATTGACCTATTTACTGAATGTATGGTACCTAAACTTGTTCAATATCAGTGATGTTTTATTCTGCTGTTTTATAGTTTTATCATGTTTTATTTGTACTTGTAACTGTCATTTATTTATTTAGGACTTTTTTATACCGACACTCATGATACTAATCATATCGTATCAGTTTACAATAAACAGCGGTTGCAATAACATTAACATCAACGTGAACAGTAAGCGAAGAGAGAAAAGTGAATGAAAGTTACAATAAAACAGGGGCACTTGAACTGGGAGGAGGAAAAGCCTCCTCAGTCTGATTTGATGTTGTTTGGAATCTACTTAGAATAGGTTCTGGAAATAGAATACAAGTTAATGTAAATAAGAACATAAGAAATTGCCATGCTGGGTCAGACCAAGGGTCCATCAAGCCCAGCATCCTGTTTCCAACAGTGGCCAATCCAGGCCATAAGAACCTGGCAATTACCCAAACACTAAGAAATCCCATGCTACTGATGCAATTAATAGCAGTGGCTATTTCCTAAGTAAACTTGATTAAGAACATAAGAAAATGCCATACTGGGTCAGACCAAGGGTCCATCAAGCCCAGCATTCTGTTTCCAACAGTGGCCAATCCAGGCCATAAGAACCTGGCAATTACCCAAAAACTAAGTCTATTCCATGTTACCATTGCTAATGGCAGTGGCTATTCTCTAAGGGGCGGATTTTCAGAGCCCTGCTCGTGTAAATCCGCCCAAAACCGGGCGGATTTACGCGAGCAGGGCCCTGCGCGCCGGTAAGCCTATTTTACATAGGCCTACCGGCGCGCGCAGAGCCCTGGGACTCGCGTAAGTCCCGGGGTTCTCCGAGGGGGGCGTGTCGGGGGCGGTCCCGGTCGTCGCGGCGTTTTCGGGGCGTGTCGGCAGCGTTTTGGGGGCGGGTACGGGGGCGTGGCTACGGCCCGGGGTGGTCCGGGGGCGTGGCCGCGCCCTCCGTACCCGCCCCCAGGTCACGGCCCGGTGCGCAGGAGGCCCGCTGGCGCGCGGGGATTTACGCCTCCCTCTGGGAGGCGTAAATCCCCCGACAAAGGTAAGGGGGGGTTTAGACAGGGCCGGGTGGGTGGGTTAGGTAGGGGAAGGGAGGGGAAGGAGAGGGGAGGGGAGGGCAAAGGAAAGTTCCCTCCGAGGCCGCTCCGATTTCGGAGCGGCCTTGGAGGGAACGGGGGGTAGGCTGCGCGGCTCGGCGCGCGCCGGCTATACAAAATCCATAGCCTTGCGCGCGCCGATCCAGGTTTTTAGCAGATACGCGCGGCTCCGCGCGTATCTACTAAAATCCAGCGTACTTTTGTTTGCGCCTGGAGCGCAAACAAAAGTAGGCTATTCGCGCTCCTTTTAAAATCCGCCCCTAAGTGAACTTAATAGCAGGTAATGGACTTCTCCAAGAACTTATCCAATCCTTTTTTAAACACAGCTATACTAACTGCACTAACCACATCCTATGGCAACAAATTCCAGAGTTTAATTGTGCGTTGAGTAAAAAAGAACTTTCTCCGATTAGTTTTAAATGTGCCCCATGCTAACTTCATGGAGTGCCCCCTAGTCTTTCTACTATCCGAAAGAGTAAATAACCGATTCACATCTACCCGTTCTAGACCTCTCATGATTTTAAACACCTCTATCATATCCTCCCTCAGTCGTCTCTTCTCCAAGCTGAAAAGTCCTAACCTCTTTAGTCTTCCTCATAGGGGAGTTGTTCCATTCCCCTTATCATTTTGGTAGCCCTTCTCTGTACCTTCTCCATCTCATCCATAGCTGTTAATGGACTTCTCCTCCAAGAACTTATCCAAACCTTTTTTGAACCCAGCTACACTAACTGCTCTAACCACATCCTCTGGCAAATAGATTAAGACAAGAAATGTATTTATTTTTTTCACCATCTTTCACAATCTAGTTTTGCAATCACATCTGTACGTGTATCTCAGCACTATTGCAGCCTACCATCCTCCAGAAAATGGAGCTCCCATATCCATGCATCCTTTGGTCTCAAGACCTTCCAGTTCAGAAACCACCAGTGCCATGGGACATTAATGTTGTTCTCACCTATTTAATGCAAGCCCCGTTTGCGCCTTTAGAGAAAGCAACTCTGAAATACTTAACCTGAAGAGTCAGCTGGTTCATTGCCCATCTTACATGCAATTTTTTCATGACACGGTAATACTTCAAATTCCTACCAAAAATGATTTCATTGTTTTACGTGAATCAGTCAATAGTTCTCCTGACTTTCTTTCCAAAGTTTCATGTGCATGAGGGTGAAAAGACATTATAGCCGCAACCTAGTCATTGGTGCATATGTTTACTTCCTACTACTGCCTAGATTGTCTAGCTTCCACAGACAATGCAATAGGACAGTCAGTCTTTCACCACTTAATTCATAAATAGTCTGCTCTCCATGGTGGAGTCCGGGTTGCTTATCAATAACCACTATGCTGCGATCCTTAGCTTAGGACTCCCCTCATATCATGGCTAATTCAGCCCTGCTTATCCATGGATAAAAGAAAGTTTGCTTACCATAAACAGTGTTTTCTGTAGATATCAGATTGAATTAGCCATGAGATGCCCTCCCACTTCCCTGGATAGCACACTATCTTATTCTACTAGCTTTGAAACAGACTGAGGAGACTCTGAGGCAACGCCTTCATGGGAACTCCCATAGAACTCAACTTGCTTGGAGAGAGAGTTCCAGATGACGTCACCTCACAGATCATGGCTAATTCATTCTGCTATCTATAGAAAATATAGTTTGCGAAACGCAAACTTGCTTTTATATCTTCTGTAGCAAACCCAAAAGCATGAGGGCTAGCCTGGTGGTTTTTGGAGGTGAGATACCCATCAAAAGGACACCAGGAGAATAAAGTAATGAACCCCCCCCCCCTCCCCTGGGAATTTAAAAAAATAATAGAATACTCAGAAGCCAGGGAGGTGCAGGGATGAGGTATGTGACAATATTTTAAAGTGGTGCCAGCAGAGTAAAGTTCTGCTCTCGGGGAACAGGATTTTCACATGGAAACTTGGGCTGGAAGGCAAGAGGTGTTAGAAGGCAGAAGCATTGTTCACCAGCTCTGCCAGACTCTAGAGAAATCTTGGTGGAGCCATCCTGCACCAAAGAAGGAACAGCCATGGGAATTAATAACACCCGTGCTACTGTATGACTGAGAGAATTGAAAGAAGAAAAAGAGGAAAAAAAATGTAAGTTTAATTTCAAATGACTCTTCTGCCCTGTGTCAAGGTAAGGAGACAGATAGTTAATTGCAAGAATTGAACAGGAACGCAGTTCTGTTTCCCCTGTTCTTAATAGAGGGAAGAGGGAGTTTGTGAGATGGAGTGAGTGCTGTTCCCCTAAAATAACATTTAAACAGGGTATTTTTTTAACATAGAAAACCAGTTTCAACACATGTCTGACTAGCAAGACATCTAATTGGCAGAAGATTCTTGGTGCCAGGAAGGTAGGTTTTAGTATTGATTTTGTACAGTCAGGCAGTAGGTACTTCTAGAAGCAAGGATGTTCTTGAAGGAAGGATGTCTGCTGCATCCAGAATCCTCATCGAACAGATGTTGGCTGCCACAGAGACATCGTATCAGAGCTTTGGGAACCAAAGGGCTGGAGATAAAGTGTGGCACACTCACAACTGAGAAATCGCATAAGGCTGGTTAATACATTATTGAGCTCAATAATAATGCAAAGACTGAAAGAAAACCAACTAACACACCCAGAGGGAAAGAAAAGACCAGAATACTTACCTCAAAGGTACTCTCTGTTTCAGGAGAGCATAAAAGATAAAACAACACAAAGGCTTAATTTCTGACTCCATTTTAGAGTACAGCCACAGTCAGTACAGAAAAAGGATAAATACAGAACAAATACTTATCTGATTCATAGTTGGTTTCCATTTAAGGTTCTGTAAAAGAAAAAAAAGAATAATTGTTAATACTGTTTTCAAAGTATTTTTATTCTAAGATTAAAAAAAAAGGTTCGAATCCAGTAAAATTTCAAATTGTCTAAATATATCTAAAAAAAAAAAAAAAAACCCAGAAAGAAAAAGTTGTTTTGAAATATTGTTTCAAAGATACTTGTTGAAAGATCTTAAATACTTGGTATATTGTCTATTGCCAGCCAGTTCCTAATTCTTTTCAGCAAAATAAAATTGTTAAACCTTTTACTCCAGGAATTATTTATTTCAGAGTTCTCAGGACCAATAACCTCACTCAGGACTTTTATCTTACATTTATCCCTGCTTTCCCTCCCTACCTCTGGGAGACTTAGCTGGGTGGGTTTTGGACCCTTTTCTGCACAAGATACCCAACAGGGAAGAGAGTATCAAACAATACACCCTGTACAGGACTTTGGTGAGGCTTCAGTTGGAGTACGGTGTTGAGTTCTGTAGCCTGTATCTCAAAAGGGATAGAGACAGGATGGAGGTGGTCCAGAGAAGGGCTACCAAAATGCTGTGTGGTCTGTATCGGAAGACCTATGAGGAGAGGCTAAAAGGATCTAAATATGTATACCCTGGAAGAGAGGAGGTGCAGGGGAGATACGAGACAGACCTTCAGATAGCTTAATGATGCATGGACTTCAAACCTTTTCCATTGGAAAGAAAACAATAGAACTAGGGGTCATGAATTGAAACTCCAGTGGAGAAAGACTCAGAACCAATGTCAGGAAATATTTCTTCATGAAGAGGGTGTGGATGCCTGGAATGACCTACTGGAGGAGGTGATGAAGACAAAAACAGTCAAAGTATTCAAAAGGGCATGGGATAAACACTGTGGATCTCTAAAGGCTAGAAGACAGAAATGAGAAAAGTGTGTAGAGGGTTAACGTGCTGGTGTGGTGGTTAGTATTCTTAATAGAAGGCATGGAGATCATTACCCTTAATTCATATGCTTTGATGATTCTAATGCAACTGCAACATTGCTCCCCACTTCAATGGCAGGGGAAAAAGGGAATAGGATACAGACAAACAACCAAGAGGGCCCGACTTCTACGGTCTGGGTACTGATACGCAGACATAAGGGAAAAAGAACAGGACTGCTTCTACGGCCAAGTCCATAAGCAAAGCATGTCAATCAACAGCACTGCAAACTTTCAAGAAAGCTCATCACTTAGTAAAAAAAATGTTGCTAGCTGCAATTTTTAAAGGTATCATAAGGCTTGGGAATAACTGCACAGAGTGAAGTAACTACCCTTGAGAGAAATATGGGAGTAACCTGCACAGAGTGGCAGTTATTACCTTAAGCTTGCTGGGCAAATTGGATGGACCATTTGGTCCTTTTCTACCGTCGTTTCTATGTGAGATCCCAACTAGAGACCTTGTAATACAGAATCACCAAACATCTCACCAACCTTGGCCATGACAGCAGGAAAGTCTCTGCCACAGGACGGTTCTGTTTAGAAAATGCATAGGTATTAGTAATATCCTGATAAACAAATTGAACTGAGGGAGGGCAGTAGATGGCAGTTAAGAACTAGAATTGTAGTAAAAAGAAAACAAAATAGAAAAACTGAAATAAAACAAAAATAAGGCAAACATTAAAAAGAGTGAAATGTTGAATGGCAAAAATTTGGGGTTGACCAAAATATAAAAGTTTCTAAGAATTAAAGTTATAGTGGAGTTCCAATGTTTCAAATTATAATGTTAAAGTGTGCAGAGGTGTATAATCTGGTCATGATATGAGATTAGAAGAGGACAAATTCAGTTGGACCATAAGGAAATGTTTCATAGTGGCTCTCAAATCAATTATTGTGACTCCCTTAGCCAGTTTGGTTTTCCTTATAGCCCTACTGAATATGTGCAAGATATATTTGCATACATTAGCATGGTTCTTAGACATAGTGTATGTTACAGATTTCCTAATATCTGTTGTCAGCTCCAGAAGGAATCATCTTGAACTTTGTGCTTCACTGCAGCTTATGTTTTTCACGGAAGAACCACTTTAAAGGTAGCTAACATGTCCAAAGAGGGCAGCCCTAACATCCAACCAACTACCAGGTCAGAGGAGCAGTAATTTGAGGTGAGAGAGCTTCCCTAACTGGATGCTAAAGAAATAGTTTGGTTGTAAACTATCTTGAAATTCCAGGACCTCAGCTGCTAGTTTTTCTCATGTCATGCTCAAAAGCAAGAGCAGTGATGTCACCTCATCCAATCCTTCTGTAGAATGAGGTACACATTTGTATACCAGGGTAATTTTTAGGATCGAGGAACCGAATAGCAGTCTCTGCCTCAATGGCAGACCACTTTATCTGGGAGAGGCTCCTGTTGAGGAGTAAGGAGTGTAGCCCTCAAAGCTCCAGTGTGAGCAATAAGGGAGGCTTATATCTTCAACCTAACCCAACCTGCAGTGTTGACATCCCTCCTACACATCCAGAAATTCCCAACTTCCAGGCTTTTCAGTCAAGCTCTGAGCTTCTGAGGCAACTCTCACAACTGCCTCACAAAGCATTCTGGGACTCAAGAAGCCATCTGCCAGTATTAGTGGGGGAGTTCTCACGCTCATGGAGAATGAGGTGCTCATAACAAATGAAGCATCCCTACTCTGATCCCCTGGAACGACACTGTACATGATCCTCCCATCAGTCTCTTGACCATACAGAATCCACAGGAAATCCTCCTGGTTTCTCCTTCTTCTTCCTACCCATTATGGCACACAAAGGGAAAGAAAAATTAGAGAAAAAAAAAAGTAAGGAAATCTGAGAGCTTCTGGTACAGCATCTGACTTGGTGGCCATCTTGAATTTGCCAGATCAAGTATTTTAAAGTGTCTCAAATCATCTGGGTCTCGTTATTCTTACAGCTTTGGATTGGGCCAAGCATCTGAGGTTCATGGACCTCATCAGCCTCAAAGTGGTTGAGTTGCTCAGTTTTGTCCTGGCCAGGAGCTTATTTCTTCAGCTTACTTCTGCATCTGTACTGGTCTATCAGGACTCAAGGAAAGGAAATTAACAGGAAATTTCACCTTTTCCACCCTATGCAAATCCTTGTTGCTTGGAACTGTAGGATTCACAACAGGGGTCCTATCACACAGCCTCATTTCCATCCTCATTGTGTAATATGAGCCATCAGACTGTAGGATTTACAACAGGAATCTGTGAGCATTTCTTCCTGTTTTTTTCCCATGGCAGTTGCAACCCGAAGAGGAGTATCATGCTGCAGACATTAGTTCTTTTATTTCAGGCTATAAAAAGGGGCTGGTTCCAAACTCATAGAATCTCAGATTTATAAGTTATATTCACTTCAGCAAACAGAATGCCTGACCTACAGTGCACTCTTAATCCCCTTTACTCACTTTTCTATGGCATTAGTTGATTTCACTGTAAGCTATGTGATTTATCCTGACACACAAAGTACAGTGCACACGCTGCATATTTTCTGCCGCCTGAAGCGCCAAGCTGGAGTGTTACTTGCCCAACCAGCTGCTTACCTTCCATTCCAACGACGTTTGTATTGCACAAGGTGCCTCTGGCTGTATATTTGTTGGCTGTCTGTATCCAGTTTGCTTTTAAAGTGTCCTAACTTGTTCATTACCCTGTATGTTGATAAATTAAAAGAAAACTTTTCATGTTTAGAGGTTACAAGCATTTTTTCTCAACAAAGAACATTAGAACTTCATAGAATTGCGATCTTTAGAAAGCAAACACAGTTAAGTATGCTGTTGTTGCAGTAGCAGGTAATGGGGAAGGGGGGAGCTTTCTCTTCACAAAACCAGGGCAACCATCGCAGATTCCTGAAGTGTGTATGTGTCTCTGCGTGAGGGTTTGTTTTGTTTTTTTTAACAGTAAGGAGTGGTAGAATACTGAGCGTCTTTAATCTCTGTATCTTTTGAATGTTGGGTTCTTTCCAGACATTTAAAAGAACTGAAAGTCTTCAACAGCATTTTTTTTTCAATAACAATATTTAAACAAAAGCAAATGTGATATCAGATCTTTAAAATCTGTCTACGGGCGGAACCTGTTGGAGAACTATGTTAGGAAGTTCCAGTAGTTCGTGTCTTCTTGCAAAACATAAGCTGTTGCATTAAATGCCCAATTAAATAGAATATTTTCACATGGTCCTGACTTTTAAATACGCATTCCAGATCATTCTTAGTTGTATAGTTATATACTGAATAAAAAATTGAGAACTACAAATGCCAGAATTCCGTGGGACTTTCTTCTTTCATACAGCTTGAGGCTGGGGCAGACTAGGGCAGAAATGGTACAGATTTCTTAAAGTTGTGTGTCGAAGTTTGATAGCCAGTGGATGACATCCAGGCCAGCTTAGTGAATTGCCTCCATCCCTTCATAATATTCAAGGTTCGGGCAGTAGTGTTCGATGTGGCTGATTGATCACACATGTCTCTCTGGATGCACAGTTTTGCAAGACCTCGATGCCTCATTGGTTCCATAAATAGGCACACCTTCCATATCCTGTATGTATTCAGTTCAGTGCAGTTCAATATTTATGTTGCAGGGGGAACCCCAGAAGCTCAGTGGTTGGATTCATAAATACATTCCTACTGGACACGATTTCTGTAGACTGGTTTTCATGCCAGCGGCTGACAGAATCCAGATTGTTTGATGAAACTGGAGTGCATGTGATTAGGAAGCTGCGCCCACATCTTGGTGGGTAGGTCATATCTTCATATTCAGAGTCCGTCATGATTTTTTCATACTTTAGAAATATGGTGAAATGCCATTTCTCTGTGAAGGGAGCTATATTAGATAATACCAGCAACCAAGAAAGCAGTATGAATTTTAGAGCACTACTTACAGAAGGCAGCATATTAGTCATCTATAAAGGGTAGCAGAGCTTACAAGAGGGTAGGAGCATCGCTTCCCTAAGGATGTCCCAGCAATCTTCTGAAAATGTTTACCTTTGTCACTGACAGTAATATTAAGGTGCTAGTAGTTAGGGATGTGCTGTTGTTTTTAAAACGATAGGAAAATAACAATATTTCTTGTTTTATTTTGTCATTGCAGCCTGACAAGCTGCACAAATTGTCTGCTTTGGTGTGGGAGACCTGCGTAGCAAAAAAGGATACTTTATAACAATTGCGCTCACTCATTGGATCTTTGGCATTTGCATGTATGATCATTCCCATGGGTCAAACATTCTTGCGTAGACTGATACTGGTCACAGTGTGAATGAAACACGATAGTCACAGAACTTGGGTGTTCACTGCTTTAAAAGAGGATTTGGAGGTCTGGGAGTCATTTCTCTCAGACTTTAATGTTGTCCTAGTCTGGCAGCTGCTTTCTTTGTTCAGTATTGATCTAGAGTTGTATTCAAATACTTCTGGGGGAATTGAATTTAGACTCTAATGTCAGAGAATGGATATGCTTGAGCATCACATGCAATATCCACTTCCACAAGCTCTTCCCAGCTGTGGTGACTTTGCAGGTTTGGAGTGACTGATTGTGGAACAGGTGATATTTTTGTGCAAAAACATGGCGGTGATAGAGATGACAAATCACCAATTCTTAGAAGTGCCCCTTTTATAAAGTGCTTGACTTTAAAAAAAAAAACAAAAAAACTTAAGACATGGTTGTTTAGACAAGCCTTCCCCTAATCAAGATTAGCATTGCTATAGCATAGCCATGCCATAGATCAGATGTAGGCCTCTCTAGTACCTACCATCTCTATAGTTTTTAATTATTTTTACTGAGCTCCTTCCCCCACTGCTTTTCCATCCCACCAGTTTCATTCCCTTGTTTTATTGTAACTTTTTTTGCTCCTTCTGGTTCTGGTTATCGTTTTTAATGCCTCTGTTCCCTGTAAACCGATTTGATTTGTATTGCGAAAGTCGGTATAGAAAAGCTATAAATAAATAAATTGTGTCCGAGTTGTTGAGGGAATTTGTCTTTACTGCTTGCGTCATAATGTTGCTGCACGTGTGAAACATGTCCCTGGGGAAAAGAACAAGATTGCTGACTCTCTCGTTGCAAGTAGTCTTTGTTCAGCAAAATGGCACCAGGAACAGAGGCAAATGAACCCTTGTCCTGGATCACCTATGGGCTTTTAGAGCTTAGCAATATTGGGCTTCTTGTGTAGGTTTGTAGCCCTGTCCATGTGGAGGTCTTATAGCCAGGGTTCCAAACGATTGATACCCTTAAACAGGAATAGGAATTGGCAGCAGGGTCTGGTCCCCAAGCATTTGGTTGTGGACTACATTGTAGATGCCAGGTAGCTTGGAATTTCAAGGAGGGGTGTTCACTCCCATCTTGATGACCTAGCATCCTTCTCTAAGGTGCAAGGGTGGCTCAACCCGATTACCAGCTTTACAATAAAAAAATTCCCAGGAGGTGAGCCTCGGCCTTGACACTAGGCAGCCTGTCACACATGCTCAACTGTTACAGCTGGTGACATCATCTGGCTGGGCAGCTCCATGCTACTGGCCTGTCTGAACTCATACATGGGTGCCAGGCTACACGGGGATCATGCAGCTGCTTAATTGTGTATTAGGAAGTTTGGGTCACTGAACCCAGCAGCCCTTGGGCTAGGCTGTGTGGCCATATTCAACGTCAGCCCCCACCACCAGAGGGGGACATGTTCCCATTGGCCCGGAGCCTATCAAGAGCAGGGAGGCAGGAGGGGAAAATTAAGAGGTAAGCCACTCAGCTCCTGCCTCGCTCTCCTGCTTCCCTCATCTGAACTTGTTGGGCTGTTTCCCTGCCCACCTACCATAATTCTAGCTTGTATCTGGGGACATGTCAGATAGTAATTATTACGTTAGCAAGGCCAGTTTCATGTATTTGTCTTGCATTTATGGTCCATAATGCACACCAGTGTATTTTTGTACCAATTTGTTGCAGTAAGGCTGGGGAGGAAGAAGGGGGCCTGCATCTGAGCAGGGCCATCTGATGGAAGGTTCCCTTTGAAATGGCTGGGCATGCGTGTTACCAGGCTGTATGCTCCACTGTGGGGTCAGGCAAGTAGCTTCTGCTCTAGCTGTGTCACAGGCCCAGAAGACTGACATTCTAACTTGCCTGGACACAGTAAGCCCAGACCTAGGTTCACTCATGACTTGATCATGGTCTAGCTTGCTTAGGGATTAGAGAGCTCTCAGATCCCTGGGTGCAGTACATTATAGAGGTAATTTTCAAACTCATTTATGCTCGTAAATGGGGTTTTTTTTAAATGAAATTGCATGGGGTTTATGTGCATCAAAATGTGTGTGTAGCCTGATTTCACAAATAATTTTATATACACAAAAGAGTGGTGTTCTAGGGGGAGGGCAGAGTTGGTGAGGAGTTTGGATTTACATGCATGCTTTAGATTTTGAAAAGTACCCGTGTAAGTTCACACACACAAGTTACGCCCTGCAAAGAGCAAGTGGAGATGAGTTTGTGTGCACTATTTCAGATACTTTTCAACGTGAGCATATGTGCATAAGGTTTACTTTGAAGATTGGTTTAACTTATACATTTTTTAATAGCGTAACTTATGCAGGTTCTTCTAAAATTACTCGCCCTATGTTCAACATATGGCTCCAGTATGTAGGTTAGAATTCCTTTATTTAGAATCTTCTGCAACCACCAGACATCAGTTCAGTGCGGATTAGATGAAAGCATTCATAAAAATTATAAACAATACAACATACAAATACATCAGGTTACATCTTAATAATAACAATAAAACTACAGCCTTTTTTTTCCACTCAATATTTGTGTCCGTGAGCCTTGTGAGTAGTGGAAAAGTGGCCCGGGCAGGCCACGGTTGCCCTGATTACAGGCATTAATAATTATAAATGAGCAAGACTTTTCAGTTCATTCATATTAAATCTAATGGCCTAAAATTCCTTGAATGGTCTGTTTTATAAATCAAATCATCACACATCTTCCCATGTAAGTACGGATTAAAACTTAGGTTACATTTCTTACGCAGTTATACTACCAGTTAACACCCAGGCTGGCAGGTCCCCCAGTCTTTTCCATCAAGGATTATTATTGCTCAAGTTAAATGACTCGTCATGATAGCAAATTAAAGTAGATAAGGGTAAATTACTCAATGATGTCTGAACATGCCTTACACTTTCTTGCAGTATTTATGAATGTGATTATTTTTGTGTGACATCTTATTGTTAACGCCATCAGAATTTTTCTATTTGAGCTTATAATGTCCAAATTTCATTAAAATAGGACCTATCAATTTTGGACAAACAAGTACAGTATTGCTATGGTCAACAGAGAGAAATTGTTGGGGAAGTCTGCCGGAGGAAGAGAGAGGAGTATGCTGCGATCAGGTGGTGGAGACTGCCCCTCCCCCTCCTGCCGCCATCGGTGAGTGGAACTGACGTCATCATCTGGGAACTTTTTCCCTTGTTAAAAGCAGTGCATCAGCGGCGCGCTGCTGTCGGTGCCCTGCCAAAGCCGCGCTCTCTTTTGCCAAATTTGGAGCTGATTTGTTTGGCACCTATGGGCAAGAAAAGGAAGGGGAGCAAACAGGGGAGGAGTCAAGATGGCGGCCTAACGCCAGCATTGCTCTGCTCGGCGCTCTCCTAACTTTGTTTCAGCAAATTTATTACCTTTAAAATGCCAGCGAAAAGAAAGGGGAAAGCGAAAATCTTCCCCTTGGAACCCCTTCCTTTCTCCCAGGCAGCAAACGATTGTGCAATGCCTGGCAACGGCTTCGCTTTCGGGGCCAGGAGTTCCGACTGCTGAGGTGAGTGGAGGAGAACTCACCACAGCTTCGGAAGAGGTGTCCCTGAACCCGCTTGACGTCAGACCTCCACCGTTGGAGCGGGAGGGGCCACAGAGCTTGTCGGGCAGAGTCCCGGTGTGGTTTCTTCTGTAGCCAACACAGAGGGAGCGTCTGCGGAGAACTATACCACTCCAGAAGGGCTGGAAACTGCAACAAGAGGGCTCTCCCCTGATGAAATATCTTATGCAGCAAGCAGTGGAGTAGAAGGTGAGAGGCTGTCTGTGCCAAAAAAAACTTCACATTGATCCAGAAATCAGCCATAGTCACTCTTGATTCAATTTGGGACCTTGTTATAAATATGGGCAATGCTATTTCTGATTGCTCTCTCAAGATTTCTACACTATCACAGCAACTAGAAACAGTTTGTAAAAACAGCCAGCTTCAAAACCAGGAAAAATTTAATCATAGAAGAAGAGATGAAAGTAATTAAAAGAGTACAAAGTTCTCTAATTCAGGATGGTGACATCCTGAATAGAAGAACTGAGTAGTTGAGAACAGACTGAGACACCTAAACCTGCATCTTCTAAATTTTCCAAGGGTGGTGGGGGAATTGCCACGTTTATCTCTAAGGAGATATTACCTTGAAATTCTTGAATTTTCTTCGGAAGTGATTTCCCCCCCCCCCCCCCCCCTTGGATAAAGTATATTTTTTACCATCTGGTTTAGGATTTCAAGCACAGACACTGGCTGTCGATTTGAATAACCTTACAGATTATTTGGAGTCTTCCAATTATGAAGTAACAGAGCTACATTACTGGTTACTTTCTTAACTGATAGTGACTTGAGTGCAGTTATGGAAAAGTACTTTAAGAAATCCAATGTCTTATTTATGGGTCAACCTGTGAGAATTTTCCCGGACTTCTCCAAGACTACTCAAGAAAGAAGGAAGGGCTTCTTAGCCTTGAGGCAGGAAACCCTGGCCTTAGGGGGGTGTGTCTTTTCTTAAGATACCCGTGCAAATATCTGGTCCAGTTCAGGGGAGATAATTTTGTATTTCTTGCACCAGAACAAATTAAAAAGTTCATTGAAGCAAGGAAAATGATACCACCTACTAGAACCATTGTTCCAACGTAAAATTAATTTAGCTGTGTTATGTTATGTCATTTCAAGTTTTTGTTTCTTATATTCTCCTCGATTTAAGTCTGCCTCCCCCTTAGATTGGGGCCTAATGGATACAATGAGTAGTAAGGGAAAATGTATTCTTTTTTTTTCCCTTGGTTTTTTTCTTTTAAAAATTATTGCTTTTTTGATGTATCATGTTTCTGGAGCAAAGAGGATTCTTTGTGAATTATTTATGAAATTTCAATAAATAAATTTAAAAAGAAAAGGATGGGGAGAGTCTTCTCCGTGGCATCTATGGTCCCCACCAAAGGCCTAATGGACCAACACGTTGTTCGGCATGTTTTGGAGACCAGAATGGAAGCATTTAGAGACTACATTGTCATCAGGAGCCTCACTGAGTCCAAGTACTAACCTACCTCCACCAAATTGATGTTGCCGTTGGAATTATTTAAGAAGTATATTGTGATCTTGCTTGTTGCTTTAGATAGATGTCCTGCTCTTTCAAAAAGGTTTTACTTGCCAAAACATTGAAGGGTTGAAGCTCCGTTGTTAGGGGAGGTGGACTCCCTTCAAAGTCCCTCCCTATCTACTTTCCTTGAGTCATCTTTTGATGACATTACCTCTAGAGCAACCCTTTTGGTTACCTTTGTAACAGAGCAGGACAGAGATGTAATTTTTCAGAAGTTTTGCAGGTACAAAACTAAATTGTTTTGTGGATAACAATTGTATGTATTTTCAGATGTATCACGGGTTACACAACTTCATAGAAAGCAGTTTCTACAGTCAAAACAGAAGGTTGTGAAGATAGGTGGAATTGTTTTCTCATGTATCCTTGTAAGTGTTTGTGTACAGTAAAAATAATTTCATTCTTGTTGACCCATTACATCTTGAGACTTTCCTTACAAGCAGAAAGTCAGGGATATTTGGGTAGCATGAATGTTGATTTAGTTCCTCTCAGGTCCATGATGGTGTTTGCCTCATAATGTGGGCTACAGTGGTGATATAGAATGCATAAATAGTATCTATATATTTCATAGTTTTTTTCCTTGTTATACCACTATTCTTGTACATTTTCCTTTGGTTGTCGATATAAAAATCATTAAAATATAAATAAAAAAAACAAACCAATAAGAAAGTGCTTAGAATTTGAAGTTATGTATGAGCAAATACAGAGATACTTGTATGTAAAATAAGATATGTCGTGATCTTCCTACTGCAGTACTTTAATCACATCCAACATCCACCCTTGAAATCGAGAACATCCTCAAGAAAATAAAACAATCGTCCCATCCTTTAGATCACATTCCATCCAATCTGCTGAGCTCCATCCCTAATATCATAGCTAAACCTGTCGCAGACATCATTAACTGCTCGCTCGCGCGCGCAAGGCCATGTCCCCAACCAACTCAAGCTGGCAATGCTCAAGCCTCTCAAAAAACCCAACATTTCCACTGCAGACCCAGCCAATTTCAGACCCATAGCAAATCTTCCGATCGCCAAAATTATGGAGAAAATTGTAAACAGACAACTTTCAGAATACTTAGATGAAAACAACATCCTTACCACAAACCAATTCGGTTTCCGCAAGACACGGAATACCGAATCACTATTAGCCTCACTGTCTGACACCATTCTCTTGAACCTGGAAAAAGGTCAACCTTGCCTCCTCGCACTTCTGGATCTCTCCTCAGCGTTTGACACCGTAAACCACTCGTGCCTCCTACAGTGTCTGGTCGACATTGGCATCACAGGATCAGCGCTAAACTGGTTCAAATCGTTTCTGGAAAACAGATTTACAAGATAAAAATTAATAACAAAGAATCTCATCCCATTGAATCCAAGATGGGGGTACCACAAGGATCATCCCTTTCACCCACTCTTTTTAATATCTATCTGCTGCCTCTTTGTCATCTTCTAACCAAACTCAAGCTAATACACTTCTTATACGCGGATGACATACAAATACTCATCCCTATAGCGGAATCTCTACACAAAACTATGTCACACTGGAACAACTGCCTCACAGCAATAAACAACCTACTTGACAGCCTCAACCTGGTTCTAAACACAAACAAAACTGAAATCCTCCTTATAGCGCCTGAAAATTATGTCCCACCTTCAACGGCCAGCCAATCTCCTGTCACCGACAAAGATCTCACCTCGCCACAAGTAAGAGACCTTGGTGTACTCCTAGATAACAGGCTCAACTTCAACAAGTTCGTAAAGAACACCACAAAAGAATGCTTTTTTAAATTGCAAGTATTAAAAAAATTAAAACCCCTCCTACTCTACAGAGACTTCCGCCTAGTTCTCCAAGCCATTATACTCCCGAAACTGGACTACTGCAACTCACTCCTTCTGGGCCTTCCAGCTAGCACCACCAGACCACTTCAGATGGTCCTGAACGCTACGGCCAGAATTCTCACAAACACCAAAAAAAGGGACCATATCACCCCCATCCTCCAGCACCTACATTGGCTACCTATCAAAATCAGAATTCAATTTAAAACAATAATGATGATACACAAGGCCCTACATAACATTTCTCCTCTCAACTTAACGTTTCAACTTCAGCTACACATCTCCAAGAGACCAACTAGAAGGGCCTACAAGAACATGCTACTCAATCAGCCGGCAAAAACCTCTCTGAGGAAACGCGCACTATCCACAGCCGGCCCAACACTCTGGAAGGCGCTCCCTCCTGACCTTCGCAGTGAACCGTGCTTAAGACACGATTTTTTGCACAAGCTTTCCGGGAGATCTAAGAGCCGGAAGAATACCACACCAGAATAGTCTTTGATCTACCATCACCTCCTGTACATAGGTTGCTGATTAGTTCGTGATCGCAATTTACTAAACATGTTTATTCTCTGTTACCTCCTCTAAGTTCCTCTATTCCCCATTATGTTATTCGTTTACTGTTATTTGTATTTGATTTTTGTTATTGTTTTATGTTTCAATGTAAACCTCTTATCGAGGAGTTAGTTATTTACTTGTAAACTGGTCTGATATGTATATTATACAGGAACATTGGTATATAAAAACTATAAATAAATAAATCTCGTTCATTTTTGTTGTAAAGAGTGTTTAGCCTTTGCCCTGAACTTCTGTTTATTAATTGGATAGAGAAATTCTCAGTTCCCTCTTTTACTTGGGTTATTTTCAGAAGGCTACTACTTTGTGGCTAAACCTTTCAGGGCAATGCTTCACCCCAGCTCTATACAGGTCTCTCTTTCCCAATTAGACAAGAAGACTTATTATAATTTTGTAGTAGTAATTTTATTAGAAATTGGATAACAGAAAAATTAGTGATTATTTATATAGCTCTCATACATATCAGCTTTATAAGTTGCAATAATAAGGCAAAATACTAGATTATATATAATGAATAAATGTATTATAAGTTTTGTCGAGGGGAAGAGGGTACAACGCAATGTACACACCATTAAAGCATCTACCTTCTCCAAATTTCTCTTTCGCATGTTACCTTTTTTGCCTTTTTCCCTATAGCTTGTGTGCGAACAGCAGACACATATTTTCCCTGCTCCACAACTAACCTTTACATCCCCTTCCTCAACATCTGCTTCCCCTTATAGCATTCTCACTTCAACCTTGCACGAGAAGTCATGATTTATCACCATTACCTGCGCATGTCCTCGGCCCGACCATTACATCTGCTAAAATGGAACAAAAGTGAGAAAACCATGTTCTGTCCTCATTCTTACTTCCCATATCTTGGAAATAATACTTGAAAAACAAATACCATTGAAGAAATGGGGCAAGGGTCATTCTCCCTATGGCATGTCTCGTCATTAGGCAGGTCATATTAAAGTGCCTCCTTCTAAATATGCACAATAATAACTTCTAAAGTCATCTGAAAATGAATGACTTTAAAAGGCTAGGTGATGACAGCTAAAATTTTCTAGAAGCTGTGTCAGCCCTGTTTTCAAGCTCCACTTATCAGGTGTTCATATTTCTTAGTGTTTTTTCCTTTCATTCTGGGAGGAACTCAGAAAACAATTGCACAATGCTGCTAGCTGAAGAGAGTAGGGCTGTGGTTGACAGCCACCTGACCCCCTATGGGTGTTTAGCTGTTGTGAACCAGTTTTTATAATAATCTGTTTTCACATGACTATAAACATTGGAAACATTTTGACTGGGCTTTGAAATTATTTTTCCTTGCCAATCAAAGAAATAACAGGCCCATCTTTTTTTATTTTTCATTATAAATAAAGGGGGGGAGTGTGTGTGTGGACAAATGACTGGAATGGAGTATTTTAAGATGTTGCTGCTAATGTAATTGGGTTTTTGATGTTGTGGTGGGATGTATATCAGGTTGCACAGGTCTTTGTATCAATGCTAATGTATGTATTAAGGGATACATAAAAAGTTTGTATATGTACTGTATTATATTGTGTTGTAACTGGCTGAGATATTAAGAATAAATTAAGAATAAATTGTTATATGAGGACATGATGTATTAAAATTCTCAGATTGATGTTATTGGACTCCCTATATATGTGTGTTGCAGTATAAAATAGAACACTAATGGAATACTATATTGTGACACTAGTCAGTAAACTGAAATGTATTGACTGCTGCTGATAATACACTGAGAAGGCTTTGGTGTTGCAGTGAGGCTTGGTGCAATTACTTTTGAGATCAATTTTAAAAGCATTGCTAACGCAAAAATGCCCACATACATGCAATTGTGGGCTGCACACGAACAACGCGGATTATAAAAAGTTGCAAGGTACGCATATATATCCATGCACACGTCAAAAATAAGAGGGCGGAAAAGGGGCGGGGCATGAGCAGGGCATCGGCATTTCAGGGCGGGGCTAACAGTTACGCGCGTTAACTCCGTATTTTAAAACCAGGGACCGCGCCGCACATTGGCTTGTTATCTGTGTAACCGCTGCTGCTCTGGATGAGAAGCAAGTCTGAATAGGTCGCGTTTTAGGGCTTACAGGACAGGATGAGGGGTCTAGATCAACTGGGGATTTGCAGGATGAAGAACCAGAGGGGTCTTGAAGACCTTGATGTTAACTGGGCAAACTGGTGGGCTAACTAGAAAAACTGGGCTGTCCCTTATGCGAGCATGTTTCACAATCCACCAACATGTCTGCATAAACTGGGAAAATCTCCCCCCCTCCCCCACCACGTGTGCGCTGGCCCGGCTTTTATAACAGGCACGCGCGCTACACGCATTTTAAAACACACCCAGCCCCGCGCGTAACCCCCGTTACGCGCACAAGAGCCAGGCCTCTATCAAGGGGCAGTCCCGGGGGCGGGGAGGGGCGGAGCTGGAGGCCGCCGATACAGTGGGCATTTGCCACTGTGATGGGGGATCGTGTGCCGGCACTCAACTTTCACCTGCTCAGGAGCGCGCGCATGTTATAAAATCGTGTGCGCATGTGTATTTTTTTAAAATCTACCCTAAAGTTTGCTTTCTCGAGCAATCTCTTAAGATTAGGCGCATGCTTACATGTGGGAGATGTATTTTAAAACATACGTGTGCAAGTACGCACATGATTTTAAATTGCAGCTTATCTCGGCTCGTACCCCAATACACGCATGTATAGGTGCACATATGTTCATAGAAACATACAGAAACATAGAAATTATGGCAGAAGAAGACCAAATGGTCCATCCAGTCTGCCCAGCAAGCTTTCACTTTTTTCCCCCATACTTATCTGTTACTCTTGTCCTTGTAAGTGACTTTTTTTTATTCTATTTCCCTTCCACCCCCGCCATCAATGTAGTTAGCAGTGCTGGAGCTGCATCTATTTTATTTATTTATTTATTTAGAGTTTTTATATACCGACCTTCTCGATATACATAATCGAATCAGGTCGGTTTACATAGAACAAAACTTTCGCAAGTAAGGCGATACATTAAACAATAAAACAGAGTATTGAACTAAAGAGTACAGCATAACATTAAACAATAAACGGCGAATAGAACAATAAAACGTAAATCAATAAATATTAAATCTTATGTATAGATATATATATATAAATGTATATATATAAATAAATATATAAAATAAAAATGACTATACATTTGTCAAATATCATGAGTAAGAGGTATTATTAATTGCAAATTATTGGTGGAAGAATTGTGCTGGTAAAGGTAAACAGGGGACAGTGGGCATTTTAAAATGGCATAACTATGAGACGAGCACGAGCTGAAGCTGAAGTAACAAGAAAGGGTCTTTCATAATAAGATAACTGATAATAAGATATCTAAGTGAAGTATCTAACTAGTTGTTTAGGGGTAGTAACTGCCGTCATAGCAAGCTACTCCTACGCATGTTTATCCAGCCTGTGCAACTAAGAACATAAGAAAATGCCATACTGGGTCAGACCAAGGGTCCATCAAGCCCAGCATCCTGTTTCCAACAGTGGCCAATCCAGGCCATAAGAACCTGGCAAGTACCCAAAAACTAAGTCTATTCCATGTAACCATTGCTAATGGCAGTGGCTATTCTCTAAGGGGCGGATTTTCAGAGCCCTGCTTGCCTAAATCCGGGCGGATTTAGGCGAGCAGGGCCCTGCGCGCCGGTGCGCCTATGTTCAATAGGCCTACCGGCGCGCGCAGACCCCGGGACTCGCGTAAGTCCCGGGGTTTTCCGAGGGGGGCGTGTTGGGGGTGTGTCGAGGGGGCGGGCATGATCCGGGTGGTGTTTTCGGGGCGGGCTGTAGCGTTCCGGGGGCGTGGTTACGGTCCGGGGGCGTGGCCGTGCCCTCCGGACCCGCCCCCAGGTTGCGTCCCGGCGCGCTAGCGGCCCGCTGGCGCGCGGGGATTTACGCCTCCCTCTGGGAGGCGTAAATCCCCCAACAAAGGTAAGGGGGGGGTTTAGACAGGGCCGGGTGGGTTAGGTAGGGGAAGGTGAGGGGAGGGCAAAAGAAAGTTCCCTCCGAGGCCGCTCTGATTTCGGAGCGCCCTCGGAGGGAACGTACTTTTGTTGGCGCCTGATGCGCCAACAAAAGTACGCCAAATCGCACAATTTGAAAATCGACCCCTAAGTGAACTTAATAGCAGGTAATGGACTTCTCCTCCAAGAACTTATCCAATCCTTTTTTAAACACAGCTACACTAACTGCACTAACCACATTCTCTGGCAACAAATTCCAGAGTTTAATTGTGCGTTGAGTAAAAAAGAACTTTCTCCGATTAGTTTTAAATGTGCCCCATGCTAACTTCATGGAGTGCCCCCTAGTCTTTCTACTATCCGAAAGAGTAAATAACCGATTCACATCTACCCGTTCTAGACCTCTCATGATTTTAAACACCTCTATCATATCCCCCCTCAGTCGTCTCTTCTCCAAGCTGAAAAGTCCTAACCTCTTTAGTCTTTCCTCATAGGGGAGTTGTTCCATTCCCCTTATCATTATGGTAGCCCTTCTCTGTACCTTCTCCATCGCAATTATATCTTTTTTGAGATGCAGCGACCAGAATTGTACACAGTATTCAAGGTGCAGTCTCACCATGGAGCGATACAGAGGCATTATGACATTTTCCGTTTTATTCACCATTCCTTTTCTAATAATTCCCAACATTCTGTTTGCTTTTTTGACTGCCGCAGCACACTGTACTGACAATTTCAATGTGTTATCCACTATAACACCTAGATCTCTTTCTTGGGTTGTAGCACCTAATATGGAACCCAACATTGTTGCTGTTATAGCTGTTATAGTTGGGTTGTAGCACCTAATATGAAACCCAACATTGTTGCTGTTATATGTTTTTCTGTTTCAACTGTGTTATGTAAAGCCTTTGCTAATTTATTGTTTCACTGTAAACCGTGGTGATGTATATCTTTACGTACCACGGCATAAAAGAATCTATAAATAAATAAATAATTTGTGTAAATATAGCATGGGTTATTTTTCCTTATATGCATCACCTTGCACTTATCCACATTAAATTTCATCTGCCATTTGGATGCCCAATTTTCCAGTCTCACAAGGTCTTCCTGCAATTTATCACAATCTGCTTGTGATTTAACTACTCTGAACAATTTTGTGCCATCTGCAAATTTGATTATCTTACTTGTCGTATTTCTTTCCAGATCATTTATAAATATATTGAATAGTAAGGGTCCCAATACAGATCCCTGAGGCACTCCACTGTCCACTCCCTTCCACTGAGAAAATTGCCCATTTAATCCTACTCTCTGTTTCCTGTCTTTTAGCCAGTTTGCAAGCCACGAAAGGACATCGCCACCTATCCCATGACTTTTTACTTTTCCTAGAAGCCTCTCATGAGGAACTTTGTCAAACGCCTTCTGAAAATCCAAGTATACTACATCTACCGGTCCACCTTTATCCACATGTTTATTAACTCCTTCAAAAAAGTGAAGCAGATTTGTGAGGCAAGACTTGCCCTGGGTAAAGCCACGCTGACTTTGTTCCATTAAACCATGTCTTTCTATATGTTCTGTGATTTTGATGTTGGTTGTTGTCTGAATATAAATCATCTTTTCAACATTCCCCTGCCGTTGATGCAGAGAACTATGCTGGATATCATTGAAAGTGAAGTATCAGGCTTATTTGGTTTGGGGTAGTAACCGCCGTATCAAGCAAGCTATTCCCCTGCTTTTTTGTGGATGCAAGTCCTTTTTTTTCACATTTCCTCTTGCTGTTGAAGCTTAGAGCAATGTTGGATTCGCATTAACCGTGTGTATGTTTATTGAATTAGGATATTAATTTCCAGGTAGTAGCCGTCATTCAGCAAGCCACCCCCCATGCCTCTTCATTTCATTCACATCCTCTAGACTTTAAGGATCCACAGTGTTTATCCCACGCCTCTTTGAAATCCTTCACAGTTTTGGTCTTCACCACTTCCTCCGGAAGGGCGTTCCAGGCATCCACCACCCTCTCCGTGAAGAAATACTTTCTGACATTGGTTCATTTTAAAATTAGCCTATCTCTGTTTAAACATGAAATAAATGCAAGGAGGTGAGCCTCTTTCAGTGGAAAGAATGATCTGGAACAAGGGATCATGGGCTGTGTGTAGATTTGGGATTAATCTATGGACCTATTCCTTTACAAAAAGGGTAGTTGGCACATGGAACAGCTGCCCTGTGGTGGAGACGAGGACGTATCTGAATTCAAGAAAACATGACATCAGTACATGGGGATCTCTGAGAACAGGAAGGGACTATAATGCTGAGCAGGAGCTGTGGACCTTGGACGGGCTGTATGTTCTTTATCTGCCATCATTTTCTACATTTCTCTGTTGCTGTGTATACTCTTCTGTATAGATAATGAGTCTTACATGCACAGTCAGTGATTCAGTTTAAATCTGGATGTCTCCCTAGAGGGATAACAATATGACACAGGCCAAACCAAGAAAAGATTATTCCTTGTGGCTATAGCTTTAGTTAGAAATTTATTGTCAGAATTTACTGTAGCACAGCTTTAAACCTGATCCAACCCTGGTTTCAGTGAAAAAGAGGCCAAGTGTCAGTTCATTTTTGATCGAGAATATGCCTCTGGCAATGCTATAGTGGTTGCAAATGAATTCTCAGCCTGACCACACCCATAGTCTTTTGTGCTACTGCAGGCAAATACATTCATGTGAAAAAGCAAAATAAAATCTTTTGTCTAGAAGGCCCAGGTTCTCCATGAGACAGAAGAGCATCAAGCCAGTTGAGGAGGCCTTAGCTGCCAACATTGTGTATTTTCTTAGTTATAAATGCCTGGTACATTAAGAAAATTATTATTATATATTTTTTCTTTTTTGCCCAGCAGTTTCCTCCTGCTCCTTTGGAATTCCAGCTCAGCCTGAACTGAGGGGCTGGGGTTTGGCATCACGAGCCTTCATCTTCAGCTTCCCAAAGAGTCTTCCACTATTTTTTTTATATCCCCTCCCATCTGACGTTAATCCAGCCATCACAGTGACAGGTCAGGGGTACGGGGGCTGCTCCCGGAGCCCTGCTATCATGAGCGCTAAATCCAGCCCCTAGGTGTCGCTGTTGTGTGATGACTGACACACACCCTCCCCCAAACACACAACAGAGGGGTCTGTGAGCGCTATCTCTGCAGCACCCTCGGATCCTACAGGCACAAAAAGCAGAGATCTGGTCCAGGAATTGAACCCAAGACCTTTGCAGCACTGGTACTGGCCAGCCCTAAGCTTATAATTTCTATTAATTGGTTTGTCAAAATCCTATCTATTACCAAAAGCATTCTGTCTTGTTTTTATTTTCTTTTTTATAAACCACAAAAAGTGGATTTCAGAATAACATGCCAAGAAAACATAAAAAGGCATTACAAACAAATTCATTTCAGATATATTTTTAAAAACTGCATTCCCGTACACTTTCCCATTCACAGCGTAGTGCAGGAGGAAAGGGAAAAAAAGAATATATCCATGTCAATAAAGGTATATTACTTCTATTACAGTATATGAAAATATAATCTGTTCTATCACAAGCCATTTTCTAGACATTTAAGGCATGCCATAAGTGACAGCCATTATTTCTAACCTCTTAAGGTACTTAAAAAATAACAGCATCAAATATCTCTCACGAAGAAAAAAAAAATAGGCCTTTACAATGAAGAAAAAACAAATCTAAATGGAAGTTCAAAGCAAACACATTATTTCATCAGAGGGTGATCTGAGACTCCAGAGTTATCCCTGGAAGAAAGCCCATTCTGCTGTGCCAGTTGTATCTCAAGAAAGCTTGATGCTTGATCACAATCAAAGTGATGAAAGTCCCATTATCCAGCTTCAGCCTCAATTTACCAAGATAGAAGTTTGATGTCTGAGCTTTCAATTTATTGAAATCTTGTTTAACAAAAGCAAATGTCTTTCTCTGTGTTTGGCTGACACAAGATGAATCATGAAATATATGTAATCACTGATCATTAGAAAGAAATCATTTCTTTTTTGTGGCAAGTTCCAGTATCATGCCTTTATCCAATTCAGCTGTAAATGCAACCATCTGGGTACTCCATACTTACTCCAGACTCTAGGCTAACTGAGGAGTTCTGTTTGCCTGCCTGTCAGTAAATATAAATCAACTGCAGGTTGTATACAGGGAGGGTAATTTTCAAAGTGGAGCTGTGCACATAAGTCCGCTTTGAAAATTTGTGGGTTGTCCTACTACACTTGTGGGCATACATGCACAAAGTTACACCTTCTTCAGAGCAGGTGTAACTTTGTAAGGATAACTTTCAGCAACTATTCGCGGTAGAGCATTTTTGCCTGTAAGTGGTCGCACGGAGATTTAACCTAAATAAATAAATAAAATAGTATTTCATAAACTGTGCGTCGGGAGCTGCAGTTTTATAAAATACCGCACAGATCTGCTCTGAAAGTACGGTGAAAATTTCCAATGTGAGGAAAGCACAAAGTTTCTCTACCTCTTTTATAAACGTATGTGCGTATATTTTACTTGCAAAAAAAAAAAAAATTAAAAAATTACATGTATGCGTAAAACCCTGATTTACACATAGAGGCAAGCATATTTTAAAATATGCGTGCACTTGAAATCACCAGTTTGCCAATACCTCTGCCAGTTCACCCAGTCTGTTGCCAGTTCACCGAGAGCCTCCTAGGACTTCACCCTGAATTCCCACTCCAGTTCACCCAGATCTCCCACCCAAAAAAAAAGAGACAGCAGATGAATCTGATATCAATTGCACTAGCGAATTAGCAGGTGTAAAACTGCGCAAATAGGGCCAGATTTTAGTAGGTACGAGCGGGCGTAGATTTGTGCACGCAACCCGGCAGGCACAAATCTATGCCCGATTTTATAACATGTGCGTGCAGCCGCGCACATGTTATAAAATCCAGGGTCGGCGCGGGCAAGGGGGTGCACACTTGTGCACCTTGCGCGGGCCGAGCCCTAGGGGAGCACCGATGGCTTTCCCCGTTCCTTCCGAGGCCGCTTCGAAATCGGAGTGGCCTCAGAGGGAACTTTCCTTCCGCCCCCTTGCACCTTGCCCTATCTAACCTGCCCCCCAGCCCTAGCTAAATCCCCCCCTACCTTTGTTTTATTATTTATGCCTGCCTCCGGACAGGCGTAGGTTGCGCGCGCTGGCCAAGTTCCAGCGCGCGATACACTGGCATGGTCAGTGTGCCAGAGGCCTTGGTCCCGCCCACTCCCTGCCCCTTTTTTCGAGCCCTGGGGCATATGCGCGTCCCAGGGCTTGCACGCTTCGCTGGGCCTATGCAAAATAGGCTTGGCGCGCACAGGAGCGGGTTTAAAAGGGTTACGTGCATATATTACGCACGTAACCCTTTTAAAATCCGTCCCATAAGTTGCAAAATTTTACACCTTATAAAATTGCAACTCTTGGTGCTGCCCCTAGTCTGCCCCCCTTTTTTGTGCTGGTAAACATGAGCGTGAAACTGAAAACACACACGTACTTTCAATGTGTATAAAATAGCATGTACATGAGCACAGCTTCTTACACATGTATATGCTCATTTTCCGCATGTCGCCCCTTTGAAAATGTACCCATGTAGAGTTACGCACATACTTTTGAAAATTGAAAGTATACACATAAATCTTTTCCCTGCCCCAATTCCATGCCCTGGAATGCCTCTTGCGGCCATGCACAAAATCTGCTTTCATGTCTACTTTTTCACGATTAGGCCACCGGTTAATTTTCAACAGGTCATTGATGCACGTAAAACCAGGTTTTGTGTGCCTAAATGCTTTTGACAAGCAACCCTAGTTTGATCAAATTATTGCAGAAAGCAAAGAGCTTAATTTACTAAGCATTTTTCCCATAGACCCAGAACGACAGAAAAGTCTTGGTAAATCATGCCCTAAGTTTGTTCTTAATCTTGTAAAATGTATCTGTTTGAAGCATTTGACAAAACTCATTCTCCAAATTTTGTCTAACAAAGTGGTCACCTTTGCTTCTTTAAAGTTTTTGGAAAGTCATTTTTCAGCTTCCTTAGGCATTTTGTTGCCTTGAGTCTGTTAGAAAGAATTTAATTTTGCTTTTGTAAAAGATCTTTCTTTTTTTTTTTTTGCTCGTAAGTTTCTTCCTCCTCCCTTGGGCATCCAGCTCGGTTGTAGGCAGTCTCAAGAGAGAGGCCAAAGATTGCATAGGTATGAAAACTAAATTTCCCTCTTGTACTTGTAGGTGGGTCTCTCAATACCAGAGTTGAGTTGCATTAGCTGGACAATGCGCAGAAGCTTCCATTATGGCTGCATGTGCTCTTATATATTCTGTGGATAAACTGAGGATTGTGGTTAAAAAAATTCCGTCAGTCTGGTAGCTTCCATGAAGTCTAGATTCACTATGAAAGCAAAGCAAAAATTCAGGAATAGGGTAAGGCTTGTTATATGCCAAACTATATACCATTGCCAAATCTTTACAACTCCCATCCAAGTATGCTCCCAGTAAGCAAATGCACAGGTGTGGGGATTATTAACTACTGGAACACTATAGATATCATCAATAACACCAAGAGGAAGAAGAGGTAGAATAACCAACTCAGAGCTCTCGCTTCCTCAAGAGACAGGTTCCCTTCATAGATGCCCAGGACATTGCAAAAACTCTGACAGCCAAATCAAAACGGAACTGAAACTACTAAATTAAATGTTAAATAAAGTATCTTTTCTCATCTTATAGGGCATGAACAAAATATATAATGGCTGTCTGTTAGTTGTAGAGTTGATAGTCATTCATTACTCTTGAGGGAAAGGATTTCTGTAAGCAACTCATGACTTCACTGTGCATGAGTTCTAGAAACCCTCCACCTCACCCATAAGCAACAAAAATAATAACATTTCTCTAACCATCAAAACACTCTAGGTAAAATACAAAATTAAAATAAAAACAGTAATCTATAAATAAACATATCAACATAAAACCAACACCAGGCCAAGAATCTGACTCCTCTAGCCCCACTCTGCCTCTGACAACATCAGAGGCAGCCCAGCCCATAGGACCACACCACAGGCTGCACCACTTGCAAAAGCAGCTAGGAGAGAGCAGGGAGACCCCTCCCAGTGCCCTCCAAGGGTTCCCCTCCCTCTTCCCCCACAGCCACTGACAATCCTCAAGAGCTCCTTTTGCCCTGCCCCAGCCCTCCAAGGCTATCGGAGACAGCCAGCCCATAGGCCATGCCCTCCTGCCATCAGGCCTAATGCTGAAGGGCTGCACCAAAGGTCATGCCCCTTCATGTGCTGCTTCGCAGACAAACCAAATGGAAGTGATTTTCTTAGCCATTTTCCATTTAATGATGCACCATCAGTTTTTCTGTTTGATGTCTGCACCATCCCAATTATGAGGCAGCTAAAGAATTTAGGCGTGTGGCTGGAATCTAATCTATATTTACGCATGCAGGTAAAATCTATAGTAAAGGGGATCTTCTTTAAATTACGAACACTGCATCGGCTGAGTCCAAGTGCTTGTGCTGACCACCTTGGGCTCCTGTAACTGTTTAGGTCGGACCTCTGGCGAACACTCCACATTGTGCAGAATTCTGCTGCCCATATTTTGACAAATACTAGCATCAGGGAACATATTGCACCCAAGTCGCAGTCATCCCACTGGCTCCCAGCCCTATGGAGAGTCAAATACAAGACTGCAATGATGATCGTTCATGTTATTAAGCGACAACATTTCACCCTGGTCTTGTACCATTCCGCTCATCTATGACCCTGCCTACCAGAAAACCTAATGCTTGTTAACTTGCACCCAGGTTTGTAATAAACAACTGAAGGCTTTTATAATATGGGGTCCTTGTGAGGATGGAAGAGGGTGGATAAGATTTGTAAAAATGAGCATATCTTTAAGGTGGGCTGCATCCTCTCTCCTTAAATACTTGAACTTAAATTTAACTAATGGGCAGTCAGTTATTTGTAGGGGGGGAAGGGGCAGATACTCTCTTCAATACTTTCTGAAAGCCATGATGAGTAGGAAGCACCAGCGTTTTAAAAAACTGTGAATCAATTTTGCATAAACTGAGTTTTATTTCATAAAATAATGAATCCAAAGTTACATACTAGGAGTTATGGAAAAATGAATGGCCCGTACTAATGATAACTTGGTGAAAAAAAAAGCAGAATCAAAGACTGTGCAGCGTGCTAGAGAAAGTGTTGAGGAATAAAGAGCCGTGCAGCCTGAGAACATGCCCAGGCATGGCTTTCAGCAACCATTATGTTTTTTTGACCGTCTGCTACTGCATGGCCCATGAATTCTATAGTTGAAAGAAAAATGGGGAAATAGGATAACATTCTCCCAGATAATGTGATCCTTGTAGTGGCGAGATTAGTTAAACGAGCAGAAGAAAGAAAACAAAGCTGTTGTTGGTTTAACAGGCAACACCCAGGGGGTGGTTCTGTTATTAGGAAGGGTGAGACGGTCGCCTCGGGCAGCAAAACTTTCTGCCGTACACCAAAATGGTGCCAGCTGTACCAGAGGAAGGCACCCAAGTGGCATCACTTCGGCATCCGGGCAGACAATGCCATTCTTCAAGGACCCAGGTGGGAGCGAATAGACATCACTTCTGCCCCTTTTCACTCATTGGTCTAGGAAGGGGATAAGTAGGGGCTAGGATGGGAGCTCCCTGGCCCCAGGATATTGAAATGGGGAAGGGTCCGACCATGCCCTGATCAGACCCTGGGCATGCTCTAGGCTGGTCAAATGCCATGGATATGAAAAGACCTGAACATTTTAAGGTATTTTCGTAGGAGGCCATTTTCAGTTTGTTCCATTTGGAATAAACTGAAAGCGACCTCATTTGTTGCATTTCTCACGTTTGTTTCAACCCCATTAGTGGTATGCCTCAGTGGTAAGCTTCAGCTCTCTTCAACATTTTCATAAGCAATATTGTAGAAGGGCTATTGGGTAAGGTTTGCCTTTTACCCATAACACCAAAATCTAAAATAGGGTAAACCCTACTGGAAGGTTTTGGAAAATATGAGGATGTATCTCGTGAAGCTTGCAGAACGATCTAGAGTTTGACAGCTATGATTTAATGATAAAAAGTGCAAGTTTGTGCATTAGGATGGTAACTTTTAAATAGGGCATGGGCACACCTGCGTGTGCTCGTCAACCAATGCCCGGGGCATGGCCCTTTTTATAACATATGCACATATATGCACGTATGTTCTAAAATAGCCTGATTGCACGCACATGTGCACACAATTCTAAGTGGACGCGCACCTATGTGCGCAAATGACGCTTCTACCATGTAAGGGGGGATTTTAAAACACACACGCACCAATGCCATTACCACTTTTCCTGGTTCATTCCCAGTTCGCCCAGGTAAGGGATAGGACTTCCAAACACCCCCCCCTCCCTAGATTAATAGCCTCCCTTCTCCCGTTAGTCCCGACCCTTAAAACCCCGCCGATCTCTCTATTTATCGCAGAAGTAAAAATACGCGGTAAGGGACCCCAGCACTCGCCTGTGCGCGAAAGTATTTATGCGCTAATTTGAAGTTGAAATCCAGGAACGCCCATGCTCCGCCCAGCCCACGTCCATTCCCCGCCCCTTTTTTGGAACTTTTTGTCTGTGCACGCAGCGGGAGATACGCGCATATTTGGGTGACTTTTAAATTCTGCTCAGCGTGCGACAGCCCAATTTATGGGCATATCTCCTGGTTTTGGTGTGCGCCGGGCTTTTAAAATTCACCCTTAGGGTTGTAAAAACTAAAGACAGCAATAGGAGGTGAAGTTTCTCTGTGCACAGAACAAGAGCAGGATCTGGGAGTGATCACATTTCTTGAACTTAAGATGGCCAAACAGATAGATAAGGTAAAGGCAGAAGCCAGAAGGATGCTTGGATGCCTAGGGAGAGAAATAACCATCAGCAAAAAAAAGGAGACGATGTTGCCCATCTATAAGTCTCTGATGAGACCTCATTTGTGGTTCTGCGTACAATTCTGGAGACTGCACCTTCACAAGGATATAAAACTGAGTGGTGTCAGTCCATGATTAATGGTCTTCAATATAAACCATATAAAGACAGAAGAACTAAACGTGTTTACCCTGAAGGAAAAGAGGGAAAGGGAAGATATGATAGAGACATTCAAATACCTCCAAGGATTAAATACACAATAGGAAAGACTATTTCAACAGAAAGGAGGCTCTGGGATGAGGGCGAAAGAGTATAGACGCAGGAATAATTAAAGGAAATATTTGTTTATGGAGAGAGTGGCGGACGCATGGAATGGCTTTCCAGTGGGGGTGGGACAGAGAGGAACAGCGTCAGAGTTCAAGAAAGCACCTGACAAGCACAGGAGATCTCTGAGGGAGTAGAAGAGCTTGCAAAGCTTAAGTGACGTGAGTGGCTGGAGAGAGTGGATGGGTCGCATGGTCTTATCTGTCATCGTGTCCTATGTTTTTAGGTTTCCAAGCTGAGCGTGCAGCTTAGGCACAACATTGGCAGACGGGTTAACCCTCCCACCCCCATCCATGGTGCTATGTGCAGCCTTTTCTGCTAGCACACCCCAAAAGCCAACGCTGCAGATTACTCTACAATACTTGTGTCATTGATGCTGCAGGTTAATGTATTAATTAATGTTACTTTTTGACGCACTTATTAATTACTTATGAAGCAATATGTTTAATGTGTTGTACTAGTAACATAAGTGAATAAATGCATGGTGTAACTTCTTGGCACAGTTTCCAGTGCTGGCACATCTTGCATTTAACCACCTCTATGGAATATTTTGTACCTGCAGTTACAAGTTTCAAATATTTAAATGCCAGCTAATGCTATATTGTCAAAGCAATGATTAACATGAATCACCATGCACTTAGTCATCCCAGAATGCTGTTGGCAACCATGGGTGCTGCTTGGAGAATATTCAGTCTTAAGCATAATTTTCCATTATTCAGAATTTACAACATTTTTATTTTCATGACTGTCCTGGAGATACTTTTAAAAGAATCAACAAAGAAAATGTAGTACATGAGCTTTTGAGAGAACCCAGGTCCTTTCTCTAGATGTCAGTTTTCTCCAGGACCAAAGGTGTTATCACCAAATGTGAGGCAGGTGGACCCCAGCGGGCTTCTTCCAGAGCTGTGAGGACAACGTAAGGACACCATGCAACTCTTACCGTATTCATCAACTGGGCATGCATGGCGGACTGTGATTAGGGAAGACCTTGGGGAATAGGGGAAGTGCCATTGAATTGGTGGGGACTTGAAGGAAGTGGGGGAGGAGGTGTGTGGGGGGAGGGAGTTTGGAGTGACCTTGACTTGACAATTAACTCTCCTCTTATCTGCCCCTCCCACCCCCTCCTCATGAACTCCCTTCCGTGGGCAAAATGCTCACATCTGATGCTTTCTCTTCCACCTTGCTGCACCCGTGTGCCTGGAACAGCCTTCTGGAGGTGCCACATCATGCCACTCTCTGACCATATTCATCCCACATAAAGCACACCTCTTCACAGCTGCCTTTACATCTCAAACCCTGGCTCTTCCTGAGTGCACATGTGTCGATTTTAACCATATTCATTGTAATGAACATGTCTCCTGTGACCTTCTTTTTGTCTGGTCTGTGTGTCTCATCTTGGCTAGACTGAGCAGGGACTGTCTCCTATTTATATGTACAAATCTGGGTATGCCTAATAGCACTGTTATGATCGTGTGCTAAATCATTATCTACCACCGTTCCAGGCAGAACTATCGTCCTAGGACTCTGATAGTAACCGACTGCCTTTGGTAAAGGTAAAGAATGATATTGTTTCAGGAGACACATAAGCAGTCACACCTCTTACCAACAGCAGCACAAAGGAGTTCCAAGCAATATTAGAGTATGTGCCAATTCTACATACTTTCGATTTTATAAGGGGCAGCCACAGTCATTATTCCTAAGGTTTTATCATGTCTTATATTAATTCCTACACCAAGATAATTTCTCCAGTGCATTTTCATTCTGTATCGTTGACATTCCAATTTGCCTTCTCTTATTCTGTGGTGTGTGACCTCATTATTTGCATTACCTGATCAGTTTTAGGCTCTTGGAAACTGAGATAATCAAAATATTTAAGAAACCTAAAATGGAGGGTAACCTATTTTAATTTAATTTTTACTTTTTCATTTATTTATATTTAAAGGTTCTAAAACACTTTCTCAAACTCAAAAGATCACCCAAGGTTGGGGCTGGTGGAAGCACGAGGCGGATTAGGCATCCACCTAGGGCTTCCACTGGCCCTGCTCAGATGTACTTTTTTTGCAGCAGATCAAAACCATGGACTCTTCCTGTTGGCAGGATTGTGGTGATTGCGCCTTCTTCTTCTCGCTCACCTGAGTCCACATGACATGACTTCTTCTTCCCATCCACATGGGCAGGAAGAAGGAGGCACAATCACCACAGTCGGAAGAAGCAAAAACAGCATCGGCATTGGCCCTGCGGGACCAGAAGAAAGGAGCAGTAAGCGGAGTATTGTCAGCCAGGCATGCATGACCCCATGAGGCTGGAGAGAGGAGCAGGAGCAGCATTGGCCCACATAGGTGGAAAAGAGTGGAGGACTCCCATTGGCCACATGAGCCCAAGGAGGGGGCTGCTGCTGCTTGTGCATTCTGGAGAGGGAGAAGAGTGAGTGAGTATGTGTTTGAGCCTGAGAGAAAGTATGTATATGTGTGTGCGTATGTATGTGAGAGTAAAAGAGTGTGTGTATGTAAGAGAGTGAAAGAAAATAAGTGTGTGTGTGTGTGTGTGAAAGAGAGTGAGATAAAGTGTGTGTGTATATGTGTGAGAGAAGGTGAGTGAATGAATGAGTGAGTATGTGTGAGAGAAAGTATATGTGTGAGCACATGAGAGTGCGTGTGAGAGAGAATGTGTGAGTGCTTGTATGTGTGAGTGAGCAAGCGTGTGTGTTACTGTGTATGTGTATATCAAAGAAAGGAAAACATTTGTGTGAACACCCACCCACCACCACTAATCCATGACAACTTCAGGGTGACGAAATCAAAAGCTACCAAGTATGGAGAATTTCTTCACAACAACCCAGCATTAAGATATCATCCCTGTTGCATAGGAGGTGGATCCTTGGGCTGAGGTGGGGTTGACGCAACCCATAGGCGAGGGCCTATGGGTCCCCATCGTCAGCAGGTGGAGTAAGCTGAAGCTGGAGGCCATTGGAGCTTCACATATACTAGCCCATGTTCCCCTTGGGTTGAGCCTTCGGGTGCTGGGGCCGGCAGGACTTAGGCAGGCCTCAAGGTTAAGTACAGGTAGTAGATGGTTCAGCCCAGAGACAGCAGCCGTGGTCCTATCCCTGACGAGATGTGGAACAGGAACTCAAGCACCAAGAAACAAGAAGGAACTGAAGGTGCCTGAGCAAAGGAAGGCCGAAGCCTTAATAGTCCGTGTCCAGAGGATAAGGACAGAGGCATCACTGTCAAGCTTGAATGGAAGTTGGCGGCACTTGGAAGGTGTAGCAAGCAACGTGGAACTCTGGACTCAAGAAAGTCTGAGGTGAAGTCATTTGTAGCAATGGTCAGGGCACGGAGAAGGCAGGTGTGGTCAGACGTAGCAATGGTCAAGGCATAGAGAAGGCAGGCATGGTCAGACGTAGCATTGATCAAGGCACGGAGAAGGCAGGTGTGGTCAGACGTATCAGTGGTCAGGCTTGGAGAAGGCAGGCAAGGTCAGGCGTAGCAGTGGTCAGGCTTAGAGAAGGCAGGCAAGGTCAGGCGTAGCAGTGGTCAGGCTTGGAGAAGGCAGGCAAGGTTGGGCGTAGCGATGGTCAGAACCAGGAAGTCAATCAGCACACAGACGAGATGAACACTGAACAGGAACCAGGAACTTGGAGAAACAGGAACATGAAGCAAAGCTTACAGAGAAGCAACGAGTATGAGGAAACCAGGAACAGGAGACCTGTTGCAAAGGCAATGCTTCAGTGAGAGCCTTGAACATTTAAGCACTGAGAGAACTGATGTCAGCATCTGGGTCCGCAGCCAGGTTCCCGCCACGGACCCTTTAAAGGTTTCACTGGTGCACGCACGCGTGCACCTAGGGAGGGATGCGGCACGGTGTCTCTCCGCAAACCCCGCAGAGAGGCCCGACAGATGGAGGCATCCTGGCTGGAGGTCCCGGGAAGTGGAGCAGAGCCAGAGATGCTGGCGGAAGTCCGAGGTCAGGAATGGCGGCCCACCGCCGCCAGCAATGAGGAGCTGGATCCTGAAGCTTGTGTAGAGAGGTGAGAGGACCGCACCGTGGGGCTGCCGTGGGCGGCGAGCGTAACAATTGTTAACTGAATCCAACGCCATTTCAGTACTGTGACCCAACCAAAAGCTTGCTTGAAAGCTATACAGCCTCCCATTCTCCTCTAAAAAAAAGATGTTAATTGGATAATAGCAATTTTTTTCCTTAATCTTAGCCAGAAGCAGAATATTGGCCACTGATCTATGATTAGCACAAATGGAGGCATCCAGCACAGACTTTTTCAATATTGGGCCTACTACTGTACTACGCAGCCATCAAGAGGTACAACACTCAACCACAGAGTCATGTACTATCTGCAAAATATAATCAACTGCAAAGTCTGATAATGCTTTAATAACTCTGGACGGACAAGGGTCCAGCAGAGAGTAGATTGTTCCAGCTGCGAGCCCCACAGATTTGTCCCCGCAGATCTTAACCCAAATTTTTAAGTGGATTTCTGCACAGAAGTTCACTTTGAAAATTCACAGGTGTCCCTAGCACGCTCGCCGACACAGGCGCACGAAGTTGCACCTGCACCTGAAAACAGAGCAAATGCCCATAAACCCTTTCCCCACCCCAAGTCTGTGCCCATTGGCCCCAGAACACCTGTTCTGAGTGCACATAACAGTAGTCAGGTGATCGAGTTACATGCAGGCTTTTAAGTGCACTGACCACCAGCTGATTTTCCAAAGGCAATTTATGTGCACATTGCCTGCTCTTTGCTTGTAAATCCTTTTGCAGATCCATCCCATCAAGCCCAGTTTGTACTATGTGTGTGCAGCTGAACTGTGACACCAATTGGCATTACTAAAGCTATTATGCCATTTGGAGGATATGATAACTCATTAGCCAGTTGGGTCACACTACAACCACTACACTGCTGCTCAGTGGCATAGCTGGAATTGATTTTTTTGGATGGGCACAAGGTTATTGTCTGCTGTCACATAGCCCACCTGTTCAATTGGCCATAATAATCAGGTTTTTTTTAAACATCTGTTTTATAATAAATATATGTAAGCCATGTACAAATGCTTTTAAATTAGGACAGTACACAAGTACAATAAGCATAATTTAACTTATTTTTTCTGTATTTGATGAATTATAGTGTTCATGATAGGGTATTAGAAAGGCACAGTGGCCAATGTACTAAAATGGGCTTAAAAATTTAAAAGCAAGTACACGCAAAAAAAAATGTTTTTATGAGAAAACCTAGAGAGTATACATGCTGTTTGTGCTTTAATCGCACATACTTCGCACGCACACTATAGCTTTTATGAGTTTAAGCACCAAAAATCATTCTAATGAGCTAATATCGTGCAAAATGATGCAATATTTATCAATTTATTTATTTAACGCTTTTTTTATACCGACGTTCGTTTGCACATCATAGCTCATTACCTATGAACTCAGAGATAAAGTGCACATGATAGCTGTGCAGACAAAGTATTGCAAAAACTTGGGAAGAACACCGCAAAGAGGCATTCTTAAGCCTTTGTATTGAAGTACGAAGATTAAGTTCTTACGTCCTTTACCATTTGCTTGCCATTGCCTGCCTGGCTTTTCGTGCATACTTGGGTGATGCTAGGTGTACATTAGTGCGGCAGCCTCTACCAATTCATCTAACACCCTGTTACTCTAGTCTTAGGCCTTGAAAATGAATTAATTTCCAGCTGGGAGCTTGTTTTGTGATTACATAGAATGCTGAATGGAAACTAGGCGTATTCTGATGACAAACCCATTGTGCTGGAGGTCCTAAGTCACATGGAAAGTCATACATTCAGAGGTGTCTCATGCAGTATATGTAAGGCTTCTAATTTTAGGTTCTAACTGATAAACTCAGATAAACCACACCCCATGCAAAAAATAAATAAATAAAATAGGTGTTTATTAGAAAAACACCACTTCCCCTGGTACTCTCTCATCTCTCCTTTGTTTACCCTGGATCCTCCTCTTTGTTTTTGTGATTTTTCCACCCTAACAACTCAGTTGCACTAATGTATATATTTGATTCAACCAGAGAAGGTATCCAACAATAGTACCTGTGCTGTAATAACACTGATTTTTGGTACCCCACGAAGGACCCCTAATCAGCTGGAAAATAAACATCTAAATTTATCGTTTATAAACACCTAAAATCAGAAACTCTGAGTAAGTTCACTTCTAGCCTTCTCAACCTCTATTGTCTTGCATGGATTACTAATATCACAGCCCTTCGCGTACACGTCCCTCATAGAAACCTGAGATCAGCTAACAAAGCACGCCTAACCATTCCCTCCGTCAAAACAGCAAGACTAACCCAAGTAAGGGAACGGGCGCTATCCTTAGCAGGTCCCTTACTATGGAACACCATGCCTTTAGAAATCAGATTACAAAGAGACATTAAAACCTTCAGAAAAAGTTTAAAAACATGGCTCTTTAAACAAGTGTATCACAAAGAAACTGGAGAATAGAACCCAGGGGAGTGTAGGATGCAGACAGTAGAACAACCCACACACAACACCCCTAATCAGCATAAGAAGAGAACATTTTATTTTATCTTAATTTTTTGTTCACCACCAAAGGATAAGATACAATTATTAATCTATTTTTGTACTTAAAACTGATACAGATAGAAATGGACATGATTTATCACACTCACTAAATAACATTGATCATACAACTATGTTACTGTAACTTGATGGCACCTGTGTAGTTGATATAATTTAATACTTTTAGCAACATTAATTTATGTGCCTTATTGTAAACCGTTGTGATGGTATATATCTTAACGATGGTATAGAAAAGATTTTAAATTAAATTAAATTACTAACACAAATGAGGCATTATTATCCAATAAGCTGAAGATTTTGTTTCTCCATTAATTATCTTGGTTTATACTTCTTTAAGTCTCCTGTTGGCTTACATGCCTGAAATATGTAAATCAAGAAAGTTGCTGTTGCAAAATCTACATTCACTGCAGAAAAGAATTATTCTTTAAGTATTTATTTATTTATTTGTAGATTCTTATATACCGCGGTACATATAGTTATACATCACCTCGGTTTACAGTGAAACAATAACTTAGCAACAAGTAATAAGAAGCGGCTGGCTATGCAGTGAATTCATATCCTGGCTATCTTCAGTTTCCTTGCATATCACGCCGAGTGGGAAATGTACTAAGATTTATCTTGCCACATTCACTTGGAAGTGGCATATTGTAGTTATAAGGTTATCGGTTTTAGAAAAATATACTTTAACTAACTGTTTCACAAGCAGTGAGGCAGAGCAAGAAATGAAGGACCGCGCAGCTAGGAAAATATAGCACTTTGCATGGGCATGTACGGTAATCTCTTCTGTCCAATTAGAGCCCTCAGATCAAATTACATTTATTTACAGGCCACAGCTTCCAAGAGGTTCAAAGCAGTGAGCAGCATAAGAAGAGAAAAGCATAAAATATCACATAAGCAATCCTAAAAGAGAACAGGCTAACAAAGCATAAAATAAAACTACAGTGAAGAATACAACAAATGGCAATGCAACCAATTTAAATAGCACATCAGCTTCTAATACAATATGATAGCAGCAATATCAAATACAATGAATAAATGTAGCTCTAAAATAAAACATCAGCAATAAATGTCATTATAAAAATGAATGGGCTATTAGCAGTACAGAAGGAAAGCTTTCCATTGATAGGTGCTATCTGCTAAAATATCTTTGTGAATGTTCGTTTCAGTTCCTATCCCCCATGGTCATCTATATTTGGTAGATAATATTGGTCCCCACACTGATGGCCATGAATCATGCTTTGAAGTCTTCCTGGTGCTATCTGACTATACCGCTCATGAGCAGCAGATCATAAGATATCAAATGCAGATTGTTTTTTTCTGCAAGAGTCAACCAAGTTGGGTTAGTTTTGCCTTTTAATTTATTTAATTACAGCACGGTTTCTTTGATTTTGGATTTGTTAAGTGGTGATCCACTTACTGCAGGTCATCAGGTTGAAACGTGGCGTGTCATTGTGGCTTGCGTCCACGCATTTTCAGTGTTCATTTGCACATTTATATTTTTGCAGTAAAATTATTTTCTGCAGATCTGCCAGTCAAGTGCCCTTTTCATTCCATAAAGTACTAAGCCCAGAACAGTGTGTCTTAGACAGGGGCACTCCTGTTGCAGCTGTCATTAGTAGAAAAAAAAACAACAAAATATTGAAATACTTATATTGCAAAGATGACAAAACAACACCTCCTCATGCGTGCCATAGTATGAACAGCTTCCAAGTGTTTGCTAAGGATGAGAACCTGCGTAAATACGAATCAAAACAATGCAAAACAAGAGATTTTATTTTGAGCAGGATACTGGGTCTGACCTAAATGAATATAGAAAGAGCATAGGTTTGCATATTCTAAGTAATCACTGCAAATGTAGGGGGCTTCCCTAGGTAAATGAACGGGTCTGCGTACTGAGTACTCTCTATTGCGGTGGACTTGCCGGGCTCTGAATTGGCAAGAATACAAAAATGCAAACAGGGCCGGCGGGAGCATTAGGCGGACTAGGCGGCCATCTAGTCTGTGGGCAGAGCGCCTTAGTCTTGGACTTGAGGGAGGCATTTTTTGAAAGCAGTGAACGAGGGTGAAGAGGCATGGAGCTGGGAAAGGCGGCGGTGTGTGAACGAAGCTTTGGAGGTTCGTGGTGTGCGATCTGTGGGGTTCGGGTTGGTGCAGGAGGAGATAGAGAGAGAGCGAGAGATCGCGTGATGCCGGTGCATCATCACCGCCTACAGCGACTGCAGGCCCTTGCACCGGCACTGGATGCAAAGAGCGCTTGAGTGAATGCTGCCTTCGAAGTCTGTAAGCTGTCCGGTTTCTTAAACTGGAACGGTGGGTCCCTGCACTAGAATAGGGGACCTGTTCCTTAGTTCTGGTAGTAAAGTACATTTAGAATGAGGGGATCTACAAACAGAGACGCAGTGGATGGATTGTAGTCTGCATGGAAGCAGACTCTGTAATGTGGCAGTACGAGACATAGGAGCTTGGAACTCAAATGATTAATTCTCCAAACCCACAGACCTTGATTCAGCTCTGCTCTTTATCACAGACCTTTGTTTTCTCACTGCTATTTAAGCAAGCTGATTTAAGGTGAACTGATTTCACATGAGGGTGTGCCTGGTTAAGCCTAGACTTGCAAAAATCAAGATTTATTTTTTTTTACTTAGGGGAAATGAAGGCAAAGAGAAAAAAAAAAAGAAAGTGACCGCATTAGTCACTTATCACATGGAAGCGAAAAGAAAGGGAGGGGAATAAATCCCTGAAAAGATCTGCAATAAGGAACAGTTATCAATTAAGATTATAATAATGGGGATGTGGCTGCCTGCTCTGCTCCACTGGGAGAGACATCCTTTAGGGAGGATTCACTAGGGCTTTTCTCCTATTCTGAGTCTACAAGAAAAAAAGTTTAGCATATCCGCATTTTGTATTTATAAAATAATGGTACAAGGGGCTCCCAGGAGCCTAAGGCAAGATGTTCCTGCTCAGAGCAAAGCTAAATAAGAGACCGTACAGATGATCTTCCACATCTTTTGCATTATAGTTATATCTAATATTTAGAGGATTTATTCAGCACACGGAATTGGTGTGCAGGGAAAATAATGTTTCTTTTTTCAATGGGTTGTTGGGTTGGGGGGGGGGGGTGTAATGCGGTTGTGGTTTGTTTAATGTGTTTGGTTCATTCGCTGAACTGAAATAGACATAATTTCTTTTCAACCAGAAGAAAAAAAAAAACATTATCCTTTCCGTGGGAATCTCTGATGTGGAAAGGTGCAGGAGTAATCCCCATTCACTCTTGCCCCGCTGGCTCCCAGGTCGAAAATGGCACCGGCAGGCCCTGAAGCTGGCGCCATTTTGTTTTATAGCCAAATGCAGCACTGCCCTAAAACAAAATGGTGCAGGCCTCAGGGCCAGCTGGTGCCATTTTTGGCCTGGTTGCTGGCGGGACAGGAGCAACCGGGAATCATTCCTGCATCAAACACACCCATAGAAGGGGCAAGCATTTTGTTGCATTTTTTATTTTGTTTAAAAATTAATGCAGAAACCCTACAGATCACTAAAGTCAACTCTTCTAGGTTTTCTGAGAGAGAAGGGTGTAGAGTTATTTTCCACAATTTTCTCCTCTCCCACCTTTAGCCAATAAAAATCTTACGGAATACCTGGCAGAGAAACTAAATAACTGTGGGCTTTCAGAGTTGTCTCTTCTGAAGTCAAATCCTATAGTCATTCATAAGCCAACTGGAGCTACCCATCTTGGTTAAAAAGTCAGACCTTCATTCTGGGGCCTAAAAATCTATACAGTGAATTTTCAAAGGAGTTACGCATGTAAAAGTGCATATATCATAGCAATTTTCAAAAGCCATTTATGCGCTCAAAATCTTTTGAAAATTGCCTCCTATTTCTACCCACTGTCATCCCAAACTCCCTGAGAAGTAACTTATAGATAGGGTTCTTCGTTTTCACTTTAAACCGATTTTCACCCATAAATGCCACAATGTTTCCAAAAGTGACAATCCGTTGAAACCGATTTTTTACCCTAATTCTAGAGTAATTAAAGAGCAGCTCCAGAGCTGCAGGTGCGCCATCTCAAAGCCCCCAGCAGCTGTTGAAAGTCAGCGCGGGCCGAAGCACCTGCAGCGTTTCAAGTCCTGCCCGCCAGCCGAAACGTTTGCCTTCCAGTGCCACTGATGTGATGTTTTCAATTCCGGCCTCCCCCTCCCTCTAAGCAGCCTCTGAAGCGGGCCACGCCCACCAGCAGGCTCCCTGGCCCTGCACAAACAGAAATGCAGGGCTGCAGAGCGTGGGAGGGGGGAGGCCCTCAGTCTGCAGGCTGCCAGAGGAGAGAGGACATATCTGCAGCTGATGCAATGGGGACGAGGAAAAGAGGGAGATTCTCGCTGGGGGGCGTAGGGGGAGAATGGGACAAGCTAGGCGGGGAATGGGGGGTAGAGGTAGGGCTGCTGCTGAATGGACGGTTGGGAGAACCTGCTTAAGATTCTTTTATTTTCCTGGCTTCTGCCCACCAAAATAAACTCCACCAGGGTTTACCCAGAATAATAAATGGGTCCCATTTTTCCACTGGTTTTCTCCGGTTTTTGTTCTTGTCATAATAATAAACCCCCAGGGAAAACTTAAAAAAAACCCCCGAAAAACCGAAAATGAAGGTCCCTCAGCTCAAGGCGTCCTCCGGCTCAGCTTTCAACATTTTCTTTCGTTTTGGTCCTCGCCTCTCTCAAACGTGGATCAAGGACCGAGCTCCTCTCTTCTGTACCTGAGAGGAATTAAATGCAGCTCCCTAAGAGCTACTTCTTACAGTGCTCTTGGAATGATTTTCTGAGGTCTCCTTGAGAACAGCTCTGTGCCCACTTTCCGTTAGGCGCTGCCAGTGCTATTTCGTGCCCTAGCCCTGACATCTGTGACGAGCAAGTGCCCCAGATAAGAACCCCCTCATCGGTACTTACAATCGGGCCGATACAGTAAAAAAGCAGGAGAGCGGGCGAGCGCACAGGACACTCTCCTGTGTGCGCGATACAATAAAGTAATTTATTTAAATTAGGGCCGGCGGTAAAAAGAAGCGCGTCCCTAGCGCCTCTTTTCGGACAGGAGCGGTGGCTGTCAGCGGGTTTGACAGCCAATGCTCAATTTTGCCGGCGTCGGTTCTCAAGCCCGCTGACAGCCACGGGTTCGGAAATCTGACGCCGGCAAAATTGAGCGTCCGGTTTTTCAACCCGCGAACCGCGGGCCTATTTCAAAATTTATTTTTTTTTTTACTTTTTTTAACTTTCGGGACCTCCGACTTAATATCGCCATGATATTAAGTCGGAGGGTGCACAGAAAAGCAGTTTTTACTGCTTTTCTGTGCACTTTCCCGGTGCCCGGAGAAATTAGCGCCTACCTTTTGGGTAGGCGCTAATTTCTTAAAGTAAAATGTGCGGCTTGGCTGCACATTTTGCTTTCTGAATCGCGCGGGAATACCTAATAGGGCCATCAACATGCATTTGCATGTTGCGGGCGCTATTAGGTTCGGGGGGGTTGGATGCGCGTTTTCGACGCGCTATTACCCCTTACTGAATAAGGGGTAAAGCTAGCGCGTCGAAAACGCGCGTCCAAATGCCGGCTAACAGTGCACTCCACTGTACTGTATCGGCCTGAATGTGCCACAGACGACGCCATCAGCAGGGCCTGACATGTTTCTTTATCCTCATATCTGCACTTTCGCATCCCTTTGGCGCAAGTGTGATCTTTCAGTCAGGAATGAGAATCCCAATCAACGTGAAACATGCAGGGAGAACGAGAGAGGCTTGCTCTGCAGACATTATCTCATGCCCTGTCTTGCGGGCTCATATAGTGAAAAACATTTAAAGATTTCTGCTCTGATACATGTGATGATGTTTTATAGCTGTGGAATTTCGTTTTTCAAATAAAGGGGTGTCACAAAGTCTGGCTTGCAAGCCTGTACAAGGCATGCACTGCCGGACGCCTCAGGAAAACAGGTGCAACAATAGCTAAATTAAGAGTAAGAATGCAAAATCCTCAGAACCAGATAGAACGATGTAGCTGCTAATTATGCCTTCCTTGTTCAAAGCGCTTTATTTTAAAATATTGAAGTGTCAGGTTACCAAATGGAACAGTTGAAATGACTTTAGGTAATTGCGATCCTGCTTTTGGAACCTAGGGTTCGCTTTAATTTTAGGACAAATATTTGCCTGAACTTCTCTTTTGAGTATTAAATATCAGCTCGGAAGAAAGATTTATCGGGGGGGTCATTCTCGTCATAACCTACGCAAAAAAAATCAGACACGCAGTGCACCAAGAGCACTATCCATCCAACTCGTTGCAGTGTTTAGAAAAACACAGAATTCTGCTTTTGGAGGACTGAGCAAACCATAAGGCCCAGGGGATCGCACTCAGTCTCACACCCAGTGTTCTGTTCCAAATCAAAAAAAGGAAGTTTACTGAGGAAAATATAAATAAATTAAGCAGTACATGAAGCAAAACAGATCAGAGGTAAGAATGGTAAGAAAAACAGTCTTTCTCCCAAAGGTGATTTCCAGCACAATTTCACCAAAGTTACCCTCTCAAACTCCCTGCAAACTGGGACAAGACTCAGGAGACCTCGTCTAGCTCTCCCAAAGCTACCTTTTCGCTTTCAAACCCTTAGAAGTCAGGAAAATCCTCCTCTCCCACGCCAAAGGATGGTAGCGCTCCAGCTGCCTGGTGACTCAGTGCCTATCCCTTTTGGCCTGGGGATGAAGAAATCCACCCTGTGACTGAAAACAGCTGGATCCCTGCTGAATCCCATTCCAGTTTTAGGATGGAAAAGAAAAAAAGCTTCCCTCTTCCTGCCCTGGGGGGGGGGGGGGGGGGGGCCACAGCCCATGGCTGCCTCTTGACTCTCTTCTTGAGTCACGTTTTAGACTCTCGGACAACAGGGGAGGGGGACAGGACCCTCCTAACACTCACACAAATCCACTAAAGCCCCTGAAATTCCCATTGCCGGAAAATTCCTCTCTTTATCCTATGGGGTAGCCTAGTGGGCTTTATAGTTAGTTACTCGATGCATGTGTGAGAAGGATCGGAGGGGGTCTGGAAACTTTCAAAAGTTCCAGGACAAGGAGCTGTGATACTAGACCCAAGGGGGTTGCATTATTCACCAACATGAGAATTAGTTGGTAAAAACAACAACAACGATCGAAATGGTACCTTCGGAAGGTTAATAAAAGAAGGTGCAAATTGCAGGATTGTACACCGCAAGCAGCTCCAGGCTGGATGAGTCCTTTGCCAATAACAGTGACACAATTAGAACGTCGTGCATGGGAAAAGGTGAAAGCGATTTGATTTGTATATTTATTCATTCTGCATTTTCCATTGATTTTGTCTAGTTCGGATTCAATAAAATGGATACATGTGTGTGTATATATATATATATATATATATATATATATGTATACAAAGAAATCCTGCCAGACTGCGTGACATTGTACCCTGCAGAAATGATCCACCGTGCATACGAGCATAGCTATTCCTCTTAACATGGTTTATGAAAGTGGAGCTAAGCAAACACGACACGGGAGCCTTATGAGGGTAATGTTCAATAGTGCACATAACTCAGCACTTACACGCCTAAGTTATGCCCGTAGTTTATACATTGTCCAGTGGGAGCCACACAGTTTATAAAATACCAAGTAAAGTATGCAAATATGTTTCAGTACATGCACATTTTTTAAATAAAAGGGATCTGCATCATTTACTTGCCTATTTTCTAAAAGTAGGTGCATATATTTTATGCGTTAAATAATTGTGACCTGGGGGCATAATAGCCCTCAGTTTATGCGCAGGTATTTTATAAAGCATGCATCTCGTTTATGAAAATATTTGTGTGCATCCTTCCGAGCACCAGCTCACCGAGACCTTCACCAGCTGACCCAGGCCTTCTTCAGTTGATCCACATCCTCCACTGCTTGCTCCAGATCCACCCACACCCACACCGAAAAAAGTTCAGGGAAATGAGAAATCAGATTTACGTTCCATGAGTTAATTAGCAGATGTAAAGGTATGTGTGTGGGTTTGGTCACATATGCATGTACTCATTTTTAAAATACATAAATGTGCGCATTCTCCTAAAACCCACCCTAGAACACCCTCCAAATGCCCTCTTCGTATGCCTATTCTTTTGCACACGCCAGCATTGGTATGTGTGAACTCCTGCCCTTCTGACAATGTGCTTAGCGTGCAGAGAGGTTACCTATGGTTACCAACATCGCTCTAAGCTTCAACAGCAAGAGGAAATGTGGAAAAAAGGATTCACACTCACAAAGAGGGGAGTAGCTGGCTTGTTACGGCGGTTACTACCCCAAATCAAATAAGTCTGATACTTCACTTTCAATGCATATACAGCATAGTTCTCTGATTCAACGGCAGGGGAGAAGAAAAACCGATACTTCACACATCCAGCAGAGCTCTCTGCTTCAACGGCAGGGGAGAAAATGAGGGTTCGCACTCACAAAACGGGGAGGAGCTGGCTTGTTACGGCGGTTACTACCCCAAACCAAATGTGCCTGATACTTCACTTTCGATGCACATCCAGCATGGCTCTCTGCTTCAACAGCATGGGAGAAGACTGATACTTCACGCGTATCCAGCATAGCTCCCTGCTTCAACGGCAGGGGAGAAGAAAAACAACCAATAAGGGCTGTATAACATAGGCTGGGTAAAACAAATAAGCATGGGTGTAGCTTGCTTATTGCGGCGGCTACTACCCCTAACTAATCAAGCTAGATATTTCACTTGGATGCAGCTCCATCACTGCTCTCTACATTAAAACTGGGGGTGGAAGGGAAATAGAACCAAGAGCTAAAAGAAACAGATAAGTATGAGAGAAAAAATGTGTGAAGCTTGCTGGGCAGACTGGATGGGCCATTTGGTCTTCTTCTGCCGTCATTTCTATGTTTCTATGTTTCTATGTTTCTATGTGTGTGTAAGCCAATTTTACATGCGCATCCCCCTTCCCAACATGTCTTCCACAATTACCCCCTACAAGTCTTGTTATAAGTTATAGAAAAAAAAATAGAAGGCTGCATATTATTTGGTAACTTCTTTTTCTTGAATGCAGATAAACCTGTGAAAGAGCAGGAGAACAAAGTGGTTAGCGATGGCTGCATGCATTTCCAGACCCTTTGTTTGCTGAGTCTGAAGTGGTTTCCCTTTCAACTCTCTCTTTTCTTTACTCATACTTTGTACAGTGCATGGCAAGGACAACAGCTCAGGTCTCCAGTCAACAATGATACAGCTACAGCTACAGCGGTGCTCTGCCTTAGGCTATGGGAGCAGCTAAGGCAGATGGATCTGTCTGGATTGTCGCACTTACAGGTTCCTTAAGGAATTATTTGGAAACCTTAACCAAAGGCCTGTGGTTGAGGCTATGGGTTGTTCCAATAGCCCAATTCATTATTTACAAAATCAAAATTAAAAAAAAAAACCGATTCCAGTGAAGTTGTTAGAGGAGATATGCTTCTTTGTCCGTGACTGAATTATTTACCTTCAACATTCAGGTGGGGCTGGAATCAGTCAGTATATTTCTCTCGAGCTTCGCTTCCGAGACCTCGGGCTAAATAGTTTTCAGCTGAATGGTTCGCGGTATCAGAACGTGATTCATCAGATGTGATAAAGAAGATGATAGCTCTTTCTGCTCACCTCTGAAACTCAAAAAAGATCCATTGTAACTCGGACTTGATGCTGTGGCGCCTCTCGTCACAGATGCTAATGAAGAAGATGACCAAACACAATAGGAATGGCCAACAAGGCCTTGTTGTAATAAACAATTTACATGTTCATTTACATGTAATGTCACCTTCCTCCAAAAATGGACTAAGTGTGGCTTTCAGCATAGCCATGTGTTAGTGCTGGATAAGGGTTTGCCAAATTTAGATGCGTCTTGGATGACTTGCCGCTGTTGAATGTGTCTTGTGGATTTATCTATGTTAGTTTTATAATATTGTGCCACTTTGAGAGTGGCCTGCCTATGGTAGACCTGCCCTATACAATGGGCTGACTCTTATGGTCAACCCTTTCACATCATCATCAGGGGGTGTGGCCAGAAGCCCAGCAGGAACAGCAGCTAAAGAGTCCAAAAACACAGCAGGGGGGGGGGGAGAACTAGCTGTCAAAAAAATGCACTGTATTGCATCGGCCCCTTTGTTTGAATTGCACTGGCTTCCGATATCTGAGCATATTAAGTACAAGATTGCGCTAATCACTTTCAAGTTAATTTCCCTGAATTCTTCCCCTTGGGCTAATGCCCTCCTTCGCCTTTACTGCCCTAGTAGACAGCTGAGATCATCATCAGGATTGTTAGATGTTCCTTCACCTCAACAAGCCAGACTCTGCACCACTAGAGATTGCGCCTTCTTGGTGATTAGTGGCTGCACCTATCCTCTGGAACTCACTCCCTTTCAAATTAAGACAGGCAGATGACTTAAAGTCATTTAAAAGTCTCTTAAAAACATGTCTTTTTAGACAGATCTGGTATGATTATTTTTTACCTCTGTTTCACCCTGATTTTAAGTTTGTTGTTTGTACATGGTATTTTATTATTTTAATCTGTTTATGTACATGTGATTTTATTGTTGCTATATTAAATGCTTTCTGTTTTATTTGCTTGTTTTGTTTCTATTACTGTTTTCTATTTCATGTTTTATTATACTTGTTTTGGCGTTTTATAGACCTTCTGTACATTGCCTAGGATATAGGCAACTCATAAATTTTATTTATTTTATTTATTTATTTAGAAACTTTTATATACCGGTATTAGTGGGGACATCATACCGGTTCACATACTAACAAAAAGGCTTGAAAATACATATCAACAGGGAAGGAGAACTGGGCGGGGGGTTAACCAAGGGCAGTATGGAAAAATAGATTAAAAAAAAACCAAACGAGAACAAGTAACAATTTACAATATAATTAGCTCCTTAATATAAGGAAAGGGAGGACACCAGGGGGTGGTGTGAGGGAGGAACTATTTTGAATAAACTTGGTTGAACAGTAGTGTTTTTAGTTTCTTTTTAAATTTGATCATACATGGGTTCAAGGCGCATGTGGACGGGCAGGCTGACATTAAATTCTAAACAAAGATAAAAGATAAAGATAAGGAAATGACTCCAAAGACTTGAACCAGCTGCAAAGACCGGAACAGGACTCTGAAGACTTGGACTGAAGACTTGGATACAGGATCGGAGACTTGGATGCAGGAACTAGGAGACCAGGAACAGAAGACTATGTGAAACAGGAGACCTTGAAGGATCAGTAACCTTGCAAAGGCTGGAGCAGAAGCTGAAAAGCCCTTTTATAGGTCTGGCTGGACATGACATCATCAGGAAGCGCCACAGCATTTCCTGCCATGAGCCCTTTAAATTCTGGGCCATGACGTGTGCATGCCGGCAGGAATAGGAATGGAAGTTGGCAGACCTCAGGCCGCGAAGGCCAGAATAGCGTCAGTGGCGCTCCTCTGCTTGAAGGAGGTGACGGCATCACTCAGTGATGGCAACAGGCTGACATTAGGTGGAGCAGAGCAGACGTGGCATCCCAAGGCCACGCTGAAGGCCAAGGCAGTGTCTCCTCGCTGCAAGGTTCATAGGGGATGTCGCCAGCACTGGGAACAGCAGCGCTCCGGCCGCACAAGAAGGCAGAGGTGACATCCACTGGGATTGGGAGCTGGTGGTGTTGAGGCCGCACAGGCATCAGAGGCGGCACTGGAGGGTGAGTGAGACTGCTCACAGGGTCCCACTCGCGAGCAGAATCGCAACAGTAGTACAGAAGCATTCACAGAGAGGCAGAATGCTTGGCAGTTAAGATTCAATACAACATTCACTATATTATTGAATTGATATTTGTTCACAAGCAGCTAAACATGATTAAATCATTAAATGAATTTTGGATCTTCATAAAAACTGCACTTATCTATTTATACTAACAGGTTGTATACATTAAAGGTGCAGAAGCTATAATCATGGGTCCATCAGTTCAATCTTTTTAAATATTTCTTTGCGCCATAAAACACTAAACAAATTAGTTCAAACTTCAGTCATTTTATCGACTTATAAGACAACTCAAGAATTACTTCCGATCAGTGGTTGCAGCAGTTCTGTAAGACCGACACAGCACTGCATTTTGAGACTAAATTAGCTTTGCAGCAGGAAACTTTCTTGAAAGAAGCTGCCAGCACAGTGCATTTCCACATCAAAGGATTTAATTAAAATGAGCTGCCATTATGGTCAGAAAACTCACTGCCATCATTTCTTTATGAGACCTCACCCGGAGTTTTGGAGACAGAGATAGGAGAGAAGGGCAACCAAAATAGTGCAGGGTCCACAGCAAAAAACAATGTGAGAGGAGAACTGAGGACCTAAATATGTAAACCCCAGAGAAGAGGAGCGTTCAGGGGGGAGGGGAAGGGATATGATTTCTGAAAGATATTCGTAATGCACAAGAATCAAACCTTTTCCAATGGAAAGGAAGCTGTAGAATTATGATCCATGATAGGACGTTCCAGGAATAACATCAGCAAATATTTCTTCACAGAAAGGGTGGTGGATGCCTGGAATGCCCGCCCAGAAGAGGTGGTGAAAGCAAAATGGTGACTGAATTCAAAAGGGAGGGATAAACACAAAGGATCCCTTCTGGCAAGAGGATGAAAATAAAGCATGGGATAGCTCGTGGTAAAGGGATAAGGGGGGTAACCTGCCTGAAGAGGTGGACAGATTGGATGGGCCATTTTGGTCTTTATCGGCCAATATTTACTACATAAATCCCTTCATCAGACGGATACTGTTATAATCTGGTATGGTTGTGGACCCTGGATCGTAGTGAGAGCTGACTCCACCCACAGGGAGGAGCCCTGTGGGGACTCACTACGATAGGCATGGCCTCAGCTGAGACGGACTTTATTAGACTGGAACGTGGGTAATATCCACAGAGTGGAATGAAGACACAGTCCAGAGTAGTAAGGTTGCTCAATGATGATATCCCTGGTTGGCCCGCAGACTGGGGTACGCCAGGAACCCTCTCCCGATGACTCACCTCTCAGGGTAGATCCGGTAATGGCCCGCAGCGCGGGGTACGCCGAGAATCAGTGAGTAGTAGTTCAGAGAGGTGCAGGAGGTCAGTAGAGCAAGGTAGATGACGGTACTCACTCCGAAGTATAGAAGAAGGCACCTGAGATGGCACAAGGTACACCGGCAGTTCCGTCAGCAAGCTGGTAGAAACGAGAAGCGAACTCACAAGGCTGAACTAGGCAGGACCCCAAACAAGGATAGAATGATTCTCCAGGCAGGAAGGCCTTCCGAGGAGCGGATAGCCAGAACATGACAAGGCTCCCGAGGAGCGAGTACCTAAGACGTTCTAAGTCCAGGAGATCAGGAACGAGTTCAGGGTAGCGAAGCGAAGCGTCTCCAAGAGGAGTGGAATAAGCAGGAAGGAAGTCCTTGCTAACTCTTAGGAAGCATAGGCTGGATGGATTTAAATACACTGGTGGGTAACGTCATGCGGAGGGGACGCCCCCGAGGTTCCCGCCATGACGTGAATAAGAGAGGGCCTGGCGCGTGCGCGCGGGCCCTAGGTAATCCCCGATTCAAGATGGCGGATGGGATCGCCCACGCCATCCCGGGGACGCCGGGGGAAGGCGGCGTCTGCAGGCTGAGGCCGCCATGGCTCCGAGAATCGCTGGTGCAGGGAAAAGAGACGTGAGCAGCAGAGGTCGCAGCCGTCTGCGACCGACGGGCGCAACAGATGCGTACAGCAACTAGAACCCAATGCTCGTTAAGAATCTCCAGCAAATCCCCCTCTCTTAATCAGTTACGCACACCCATTGCCCCACTATGTAGGAGGGTCCTTTGCATTTTTCCGAGTATTTTACATTCAGAAGGGCACTTTTTGCTTTTAGTTCACAATGCAGTACAAATCTGGATCTGAAAAATAAGAACATAAGAACATAAGAAATTGCCATGCTGGGTCAGACCAAGGGTCCATCAAGCCCAGCATCCTGTTTCCAACAGTGGCCAATCCAGGCCATAAGAACCTGGCAAGTACCCAAAAACTAAGTCTATTCCATGTAACCATTGCTAATGGCAGTGGCTATTCTCTAAGTGAACTTAATAGCAAGTAATGGACTTCTCTTCCAAGAACTTATCCAATCCTTTTTTAAACACAGCTATACTAACTGCACTAACCACATCCTCTGGCAACAAATTCCAGAGTTTAATTGTGCGTTGAGTAAAAAAGAACTTTCTCCGATTAGTTTTAAATGTGCCACATGCTAACTTCATGGAGTGCCCCCTAGTCTTTCTACTATCTGAAAGAGTAAATAACCGATTCACATCTACCCGTTCTAGACCTCTCATGATTTTAAACACCTCTATCATATCTATCATTTCTCTGGGAAATCGATTTATACTCAATATTATATTAACTATTTTCTTTTACTCTGTGTAACCGTTATTTTGGAAAATGTATTTAAAAACTGGGGCGGGCAGTGTGTCATAACAGTATTTTTCTCCTTGGCCGGCAAGTTAAAAATTCACTTCTGATGATGTAGTGGGACATCATTTGAGTGCATGCAGTGAGGACTTAACAGTTTGGAGAAATCTACGAATGGCAAGCAATAAATGCCTTATTTGTACAGCATGTGATAGTTTCTCTAGAAGCAGACATGGGGCTGAATTCATTAAACAATTGTGTGTCTAAGAAGGATTTGAGATGACTAACTCAAGAAATGGGACAGATTTTCAGTCCAAGGGAGGAAAATCTTCAAAGTGATTTGCACAGCTACATAGTGCAACCCTATAGTAATGCATGCAACAAAGCGCATTCTGCTTCTCATATGTTTAGTTTTGGTAAGTATTGTCAAGCAATTTTTATTTTATGATCTGAACTCCCATTTCTGAAAATGTAAATCTTAATTTTTAAAAGTATACTGACATAATCTTCCTTGTCTTTTAAGCATGGCTGTTTATTTACATATCTGGTATTCTATCATTCCTTCATGTCAAGGGATCAAAAAGAGTTAGCGACAGTAGAAGACAGTCCCCCCAGTAAGAAGCTTTAAATAGTAAATTTTACAACAAGCGTAGATGATAGCTTCAAATAACCCACATTGTATGGTAATAAAATTAAAAGCATGGCGTGGATCTTAAACTGGATGGGAAGGCAGGTCTCAGGAAAACATCCAGTGGTCACTCGTAGAGGCTTTGCAGAACATTTGTTACCATCTAAAAGGGCAGTGTATGGGAGTCAGCCCTCCATTCCCAGGATCCAAACAGAGCGGCCTCACACTTTCCAGAGAGGAAAAATAAGAAATCATAAACACTCTTCTTGTGACATCAGATACACCAAAAATGGCTGTTGTCTTTAGAATAACTCCTCTGACCTTCAACAAAAAAGCTTACAAGTAAATTTTAAAAGCCCCGAACGCGTGAATTATGGGGATTTTGTGTGTGGTCGGGTCCTGTGCGCGTCACGCACATTTTTGGAAGGGCTCGGCCACGCGTGTAAACCGTGTTACATGCCGAACTGCCGGGCCTTTCAAAAGGGGCAGGGTGGGGGGAGGGGCGAGGTTTGGGCAGGGAGGGGTGGGGTGGGGGAGCAGGGCCGGGACAGCGTCATGTCCCGGGGAAGTGCACGCCGGCAGCCAGCTGGCACGCGGGGTTTACTTCTGCTCCTGAGGAGCAGTAAGTATAAAAATAAAACAATTGGGGCTAGGTAGGGTTAATTTAGGGGTCGGGGAGGAGAGGGGAAGAGGGAGGAAGGATAGGGTTAGGGTTAGGGAACTGGGAAAAAGGGAGATCGCGTCACTGCACGTAGTTTGAAAATCCCCCATCTTGCGTGCGAGTTGCAGGCTGCCCGAACATGCGCGCATGGATGTTAAAATCTGGCGCGCATGTGTGCGTGGACATCGTATTTTATAACATGTGCGCGGCGACACGTGCATGTTCTAAAATTGGCGTGTCCATGTTCGCATGTGTCGGGAACCACGTGCACATGGATGCGCGCTCTTGGGTCTTAAAATCAACCTCTAATTGGGGAAAATTTTCAAAGGCTTAGGTGCCTTCTATACTGGTAAAAAGAGAGTTTACATTCCTAAATCAGCTATAGCTGGCTAAGTGGTTTTTTAGTCTCCAGAAAGTGCAGACATACTTTTGACTGCCTAGAAAAGAAGTGATTTGTAGGGTGTTACGGAAATGTGGTTGGAAATTATTGAGTAAATGTTCAAAGGGGTTGTCTGTGGAAAAATAGCATAGACGTGCGTAACATAGCATGTGATGCGTACATGTGTTATGATCCAGCTAGCGGAGCCCATCCTGCAAGTAGGCCTCTCCACTCACTCACCACCATTACCACCAGCACTGCCACTACCGCTGACTCCGCCGATGAGTTCTCTCTCTTTGCAGCCTAGTGCCGCCCCAGGACGCCCTCACCTTTGTGCCCTGGGCCACTGCCACTGACTGCACTATCTTTGCGGCAGGAGCCGCCGCCAGGATCCCCTCTTCACGGCCTGATTGCTGTCGGGGTTCCTCTTTGCAGCAGGAATCCGCCTCCAGGTCCACCATCAGGGCCTGCTTCTTTGTCCTCGCGGCAGGGATGCCGCTGTCCTTGGTTCTGCCCCCCAGGCCCTCTAGGCGCCGACATGTGCCTCTTCACTGTATTTAAAGGGCCAGCGGCGGGAAAAGCACGCGGCCCCACCAGAAGCCAGCCCTTGTTCACTTCTTGCTTCAACCCTACAAAAGGGCTCAGTTCCTGTTCCTCAGGGCCTTCATTCCAGAATCCACAATTGTCTGTGTTTCTCTTGAGGTCAAGGTCCTCCATGGTCTTCACTTGTCTAGATGGTTCTTTGTTCCATGTTCTTGGTGTTCCTGGTCTCCTCATCATGATGTTCCTGGTCTTGTCCTTCGCTGGAGCTCCTTCATCGCCTGTTCCATGTCCTGATGTTCCAGATGTCCAGAAGTTCTGTGTTCCTGATGTCTTGGTCCTGATGCCTTCGTCTTCGCCTCTGCAACCATTTCCCAGTTTCCTTGTGTCCACCTTTCCTGGCGTGCCACCGTCGTGGTCCGTGACCAGACCATGGGGGGGGGGCTGTGTAGGGCGCCTCATGGTACAAGGCCTTCTTCTCGTCTGCAGCGCAAGCCTCCGGAAGACTCCTGTTCTTAATGCCTTGCTTCTGCGAATCCTAAGTCTTGAATCCTGAGTCTTGAATCCTGAGTCTTGAATCCTGTCCTGGTCTTCGGAGTTCCTTGTGCTTGCTTCCGTCCATGCCCAAGACTCTGCCAGAACCTTCTCCACTTCAGGGTGGTCCGCGACCAGCCACAGGCGGCTGTGAAGGGTGTGCCCCAGTGCAGGCCTCTACTGAATCTTCGACATGTTCTAGTCTCAAGTTCCACTTCTTCACCTGGAGTCTGTTTCACGCTCAGTGTGGTCCGTGACCAGCCATGGGTGGCTGTGTAGGGCATGCTGTGATGCAGTTCTCACCCAGTACTTTCGCCTGAGTCCTGAATCCTTGCCTGAGACCTACAAGTAACCTGAATCCTTGTCCGAGTCTTCTGAATAACCTGAATCCTTGTCTCAGTCTTCCAAGTTCCATGAGCCTTTGTCTGAGTCTTCCAAGTTCCTCAGTACCTGTCCTGTCTTGTTCCTGCCCTCAGCCTCCGTCTGGCCTCATGCACTCGTCGTTCCCAAGTGGTGGGTCCGGAATGGCTACTGAGTGGCCGGAAGGCTACTCTTGTGACCAGCATTGCGTTGCTGGGTCACACTGGTACGTGTAGGTCCAGCAGAGGGCTGACCCTGCCTTGTTCCTGCTTTAAAGTTCCTTGCCTTAGTTTCGATCCTGCTTTGTTCCTGCTCCGCCCGTGCTTGCATGCTCTCACCTCCCACGGTGTGCCTTGAGGCTCCTCCCTGAGTCGTGCCGAGGTCCAGGGGCTCACGCTCTCCCATGAGCTAGCGACTGCGCTTCCACGCTCACACCAGCCGTAGGCCGCGCGCCCGCAACAGGATCAAAGGCCTCGCAGTTGCAACAACATGTTATTTTATGAACATCAAAATACCAGCATATTTTCGGTTTTGCACACGATTTTGCCGGCGCAAAAAAGTGGCAGTCTCGAGGTGTTCCATGGCAGGGTCAAGAGTTATACACAGAACCTGCTATTTTATAAGAGATTTATATGTGTACATTAACAAATTAGTGCAGCGAGTTGCTGCACAGTTTATAAAATACAGCACGGTTCTGCTCCAAAAGTACCCACGTTTCAGTGTGCATTGATATTTGCAATGCAATAAAAGGCAGTAACTTTCAAACCGGTGTGCGGGCACACCTTTGCACACATACGTCGGCCCGCGCCCAGGGCCGCGGCCATTTTATAACATACGTGCGCATATGCACGCATGTTATAAAATAGTCTGGCCACGCGGGCGTGTGCACCAAACTTTAAAAGGATGCGCGCATGTGCACACAAATCCCGCTTCCACTGCATAAACAGGGATATTTTAAAAGTGAGGCGTGCCTCATGCCATTCCCAGTTTACTAGTTCATCCACCAGTTCATCCAGTTAACAGATAGGTCCTCCAACACCCCCACCCCCTAGTTTGATAGCCTACACTCCCCCCAGTTACCCCAGATCCTTTAAACCCCTCAGAAATGGCTCGATCCTTTTATTTTAGCTTACACTCCATCCATAGCAGAGGTAAAGTTACATAGCAAAGGACCTCGGCACACACCGGGGTGCATACGTATTAAAGTGCATATATGCATGTATTTTAGGCACAAAAACACATCTATGCATAAAACCCCCAATTTATATGTGAGGGCAGATATTTTATAAAATATGTTTGTGTACCGTTTTGAAAATACTTACTTGTGCATGTACTTGGAATTACCAGTTCGCTGATACCTCCACCAGGTCACCCAGACCTGCTCCAGCTCACATAGACCCTCTAGCACTTCACCCTGTACTCCCACCAGTTCACCCAGACCTCCCACCCATAAACTGCAGACCACTGGCAAATCCGATTTCACTTCTGCGAGTCAATGAGCAGGCGTAAAAGTTTACGAATAAGTTCAATAATGCATATGTGTATATCTTTTACAAAACAACAACTGCCCTGTGTTTTTCTGAACCCCACTCCTCAAACACTCCAGCCCACCCCCTTTTTTCTATCAGCAAAATGTACATGCAAAATAGCATATCCTTATTCTTAGGTAGAAGTTTACTCCAGGGTCTGCAAACTTTTACATAAAGCTAAGGAGAGAGAGCAGTACTTCAAAAGATTAAATCAGTGAAAAATCTCCCGGAAAGTTTGCCTTCTACAAGTTCACCAATGGAAGGGCTGCCCTGTGAGGAAAGGCTAAGGAAGTTAGGGTTGCTCAGTTTGCAGAAGAGACGACTGAGGGGGGATGTGATAGAAGTCTACAAAAGCATGAAAGGACTTGAAAAAGTTAATTTAAATCGGTTATTTACTCTCTCAGATAATAGAAGGATCAGGGGGCACTCCATGAAGTTAGCAAGTAGCTCATTTAAAACAAATTGAAGAAAATTATTTTTCACTCAGCGCATAGTTAAGCTCTGGAATTCATTGCCAGAGGATGTGGTTACAGTAGTTAATGTAGCTGGTTTTAAAAAAGGTTTGGATAAGTTCCTAGAGGAAAAATCCATAAACTGCTATTAATTAATAAGCAATAGTAGCTTGAGACTTATTTAATGTTTGGGTACTTGCCAGGTTCTTATGGCCTGGATTGGCCACTGTTGGAAACAGGATGCTGGGCTTGATGGACCCTTGGTCTGACCCAGTATGGCATGTTCTTATGTTCTTATGTTATGTTCTTAAATGTTTACAAGATGGCAGCAGAGCCGCAGTGCAGACAGAGATTTGGCACCAGAGCTGTGCACAGGGAAGACACGGTCCAAGCATTTATGCCAGCCTTGAAAGAGAAAAATGTGATTCAACCCTCATTTACTTAGATTTAGAGTCCACCTTTCAGCCACTTCAAAGCGGGTATGGGCAATGCTGTGGTTTCAGAAGAAGTGAAGAAAGAATAGTAATAAATCGAGACTTCAGAGCAAATGCATCTCCTCCTTAACAGCTGCTTGTCCAGTAGCAAGGAAGGAAATCCTTCAGAGTGATGGGAAAGGGAAGCCTTTCTCTATTTCACTTTGAGATATCAGCAAAGCCTATATGAGAGGTTAATCACAGACCCATAGTCTTTAGAATGAAGAAATTAAAGAAACCAAGAATCAGATGGCTCTTAGACAACTGAAATCTATACACAATTGATATCGGTAAGAGAGAAAATTAATTGCCTCAAAAGGACGAGAGAGAAGATCTCCTGAGTTAGAGACTGCTTGAAACCTAGGGATATAGGTGATAGATTGTTAGCTCCACAATTAGAGAACAAAGATCAAATCCCAGAGACCCAAGGTACCACCCATCCTAAATTAGAAAAGAAAGCAGGTGTCAAATTGTAGTTGAGATTACACTCTTAAATCTAAGTAAATAAAAAGAACCCATACAGGACCTTTAAAGAATTGTATTTGATTTTATACCCTACAAATTAGAGATGACATAAGATTTAAAAAAAAAAAAAAAAAAAAGTGAGTGCCTTAAAATATACACATGTCCGATCTCCCAGAGTATAACAATAAATAGGAATAAACTCTCCATTCGTGGTAAAGTTGGCTTGACTTTTAAGGGGTGAATTCTCAAAGAAATGTACATGCTTGAAACACAGGTTTATGTGTTTATAAATGGCTCAGAGGCATTCCTGGAGGGTGGAGTTGGGAGCGGAGTCAGGATCCACGTGCATCCTTTTGATTTTAAAAAGTATTAGGGCCTGATTTTCAGAAGCATGTACATGCTTAAAATGAGGTTTTACATGTGTAAATGCACTGTGAAAATTGGAGTTTGAAAATTGCTATGATAATATGTTACATATTTCACATGCATGTAAAATAACACGCACAAGGTACGCCCTTTGTACAGGTGAGTTCATGGACATTATTATGCATAAATTTAAAAGCAGATTGATGCGTTTAAGTTTGTTTTGAAAATTGATGTAACGTATGCGCATAGTTGTTGTACAAGTTACCCGCGAGGTTATAGAATTGTCCTCCCTGGGGTTATTTATGTAACAGCCAGCATAAATGAGGGAGCAGGTATGTGCATAAATTACATGTGTTAAGTTCACTTTGACAATTATCCCACCAAATCTCCCCCCACAATATTACACCTGCTATTATGTGCAGGGAAATTTTCTGTGCATCTTTTTGAAAATTGCAAAAGTAAGCAAAACAGTTAAGTGCATGGCCCTCCCCCAACCCCTCCAATAAATGTCTCCGCTCAGACCGAATTTAGCTGCATATCAGGGGGGCAATGTTATATCGGTAAAGCATTGTTTTACCCATGGCCATGCCTTTGAAAATTACCCTCTGAAGATTTTAGAGAAGATGGATTTTCCACGGGGTCCTATTGAGTGATAAGTGGATTTATTTCCTCACTTCGGCTTAGTGTCTTCCATAACACCCTACAGACAGGTAAAGGCTTGACTATGTCAGTTAATTACAAAGAGGGCAAACCCAGAGACCAATGCACTAGCTACATGTCAATCTCGCTGCTGAACTGTGATGTCAAAATATTTGCAAAAATGCTAAAAAGAGCGTCTGATGCCGGATTTGGTGTATCCTGATCAGACTGGTTTTGTAGCAGGGAGGTACTCTTCGCATAATGTTAGCAGGGTGATAAATATTATTTGCCCTGTAGAGACAAGTATCTCCAAGCCCCTGTCTCTGGATGTTAAAAAGCATTGACAGGATAAAATAAAAACATTTATAACTTCTTCAGAAACCATGGAACTGACTTTCTGCTCGGTAATGTCAGCCAATGGATTTTGATGTGAAGATTGCAGTTTCTAAGAAAAGAATTTCTAGAATTAAGCTCCCCCTGTTTTCAGGATCTCCAGCTCGGAGAATCTGCAGCAAGGCCTGAGAATAATGCTTCTAAACTTTAAGCTGCTGGCAAGGGATGAAAATATTTCTTCAGAAGAAGAAGGAACATGGTTTTAGAAGATACTCCTTGAAACAATCAACATAGAACCCAGTGCATTATCACAGGTCTGGTTTCATTATACTCAAGTGAAATTTTCTGCAAAATATGGACGATAAGAGTACATTTCTGATTTCATGATAATGTGCTGCATAGTCTTTGTACTTATGCATCAAGGCGCTGAGCTGTGCTATGCTGTGCTGTGCTGAAGATGATAATGCATGGACATGCAGTACTTTCATCATTTCGGACTGGCATCGATGCTTACGTGCTGTTCTCTTCCTGAGCTACACAGGCTGTGCTCTTGCAGGGCGGATGATAAGCTCGTTCGCCCTTTTGCTGTCCTGATGCTTAGATGGCGATCCTGGACTTATGTTATATTGCTGATTGACCACTGCTGACTGGATGTGCTGTTGCCAGGGTGGGGCTTCCCAAACCTATCCTGGGGAGCCCAAAACTAGTCGCATTTTTGGATACCCTCAATGACTATGCATGCGATAAATTTGCATAGAAACTGGGTTTCCAACGTCTGCCGATTTATCGCATGCATAGGCACTTTGGACATATAGAAAAACCAAACCCAGTTGTGGGGATCCCCAGGATAGGTTCGGGAAGCCTTGAGCTAGGATGGTGTGCTTCCCTAATAACTGTGATTTGCTGTTGTAATCATTCTGTTCTTTCTGTTGATTATTCTTTGCTTTCAATTTTCATGAATGAGCATTGTGCAGTTTGGTTTTTTTTTTTTAAGAAGATGCAGGGCACACAGCACGGCTCAGACAATCAGTGAATGAATAAGAGAGACATTTACTTTACGACTGTTTGGTCATGGAAACTGGGCCAAGCCATTGAACATGCCAGGAAGTGCAACCAAAGCTGCCAGGGGAGACGGGAGGGGTTGTCTTTGCCTTGGTGTGGGTTTTACTCTTGTGTGGGCTTGCACTATTAAAATCACCACCCAACAAGACTACCAGCAAGAAACACACTCCGGAGTCTGTATCAACAGCATCCAATTTTCTTGAGTTATGACACCACTGAAATTAAAAAGCACAGCCGGTGTAGTTCCCAGGGTCATTCATGGCTTATCATTGTGTTGCCTTTTTAATTTTTTTTTTTGCAGGGACCAGTTTGTTCAGTTCACGTAATCCAAACCTTTTTCAGCACACACAACGGATCACTGGGAGTTCTCCCTCGTGCTCTCTCTCTCTGTGCATGATTTACCGAGAACTTGGAAACACGAACCTGCGGAAGCAATGTGTAGAATCAGGGGGTGCACCTCTTCCTTTTCCTGCTCAGTTTTTAGAAAAAAGGATCAGTTGCCTGCTACTGGTGTATCAGGCTGCATAGTCACGTGCAGGGTTAGAAGAACATCTCGCCACCGTTTGTGTTCTTCGGATTCTTTCTTTCTTTTTTTTTTTTTTGTTAAAGTTGACCCCCAAGGTTAACTGTGGTACAAGAAAAAAAAGCTAGCAGCACAGATTCTGTAAGCCCAAGTGCACTGCATGATGGGAGCGTGGGGACGCACATTCCGTTGTTGCACTATGACATGTGATGTCACTGTGGGTAGAAGCAGGAAGGATCATTATCAAAGGCATTTCCTCAGGTAAAACAGAGCTTGACCCATGGACATGGCCTTTTATCCAATCGCCCATTAAAACTTGCCGGTAGATTTACACACGTATGTCTTGTATGTGCATACGTTTCCCTGGACTGAGCAGGGGTGAACCTGGGAGTAGGGGGGTTCTATTTGTATTCATTCATTCTTGTGTATTTTCAAAAGTATGTGAGTAAATGTTCCTGAATAAGAATCCGCACGCAAATTAGTACATGTAATTGTGTGCAGGTAGATTGGGTGGGATATTTTTCAAAACTAACTTGCATGCACACGTTCATTTTGAAAACGTATGCACGTATTTGATTTGAAATTTAGGGAGCCTCTTATACCCCAAATGGGAGGGGTATGCGGATAAAGCAGTTGTGTGCTGGCGGACAAGAACTTTTGTTCTAGGATAAATTTTTGTTTTGATGGTGTCGATTTCTAAGTCATCTGTAACCCAGGTCTAATCAAAATCAACACTGAATTTGCCAAACCCAGGTTATTTTAAACTTATTAAATGGTTCAGTTTGTTTTGGGAGGGGGGGGGGTTTGTGTTTTTTTACAAGAAGTAGCAGAATCCTTAAAGATTTGGAACATGAAAGGGATTTCTGATCGGTTTTAATTGGTTTGACATGGCAGTAAAACAATTGAAATCCCACCTTCCAATCTCACTTCCCCCCATCTCCATTTCTAGTTCCCTTTTGCCCACATTTTATTTATTTATTTGAAGCTTTTTTATACCGACATTTGTTTGCACATCACATCGGTTTACAAGGAACATATAGCAATAATGTTGTGAAAGAATAAGGAAAAGAAGTTACATCTCAAACATTAAAAGAATGACCCTCTCATCAATATTTCTCTTCTCAATTGTGCCCATCTCCTGTCCTGTCTTCTGACAACCACTGTTTGCCCAGTGGTGCCAGGAGCAGCTCGGTGTAGGTATCTCTGCACTATCCCACTACCAGATCCCTCGCCAAGTGACCCTTTCCTCAAAGCCTAGTTCTAGTGATTGGCCTGGTATTTGGAAATGGTGATGCACTGAGTCCCTCCTGCCATTAGGCTGCATCTCTTCCTGTCTGGTCCATGCCTTGGTCTTATATGTTTTAATCTGCACTTTTCCAGGTTGGAGGCATGGAATAGGATCTAGAGCGGCTTAGCTTAAAGGTAGAACTGGCTGCCCAGCCCTAATTTTAATATGAGCCATCTCAGATTCGACTAAGTTTGTTAGGCAGGAATATTTCTTAAGCTACAAGCAGCTCTCACCTCACAACATTGTGACGTCCAGTGAGGTTCCATTTTTGGAGCTGCCCATGTCCTGCTCACCAAGCCAGGCTAAAAATCATACGTCAATTTGAGATTAGCTCAGATTTTTGGTAAATTGAATCACGAAAGTTCAGATCTACTTTAAACCCCATCACGTCAGAGCTGGTTACGGCTCCCACAGTCTGAGCCCAATCAAAGGCCTTCCATGCTGCACCCTCTCACCATCAGGTTCTTTCATCCTAACGTGTCTATTATTACTGACACAAAGGAAGAGGTAGATTCACAGGACTCTGTTTTCCTCTCTTTGCACACACTGAATAAACCTGCGGCTCGTCTACATTCAACATGAAACAGTAAACGGCTATGAAGGCCTGCAAAAAGTCCTTAGGAATAATTTCTAAACAAGATAATCCGGTTAGAGAAAGAATGCAAATTGATAGGGGGAGAGGGGGTTGGGAGTAGAGTCTAATCCCAACCAGTTCATCCATCCCTAGCAGAAGGTGCATGAGTTTTCTTTGTCACTTTGACGAGGTATTGCACCGTTTACAATGCTGGGATCACTGTGTTGTAGCTCTGCAGACTATAAGCTTCTCCCTATGAGAAGAGAGCTTGGAAGATGTTGATAATTCACTGTAGTTTATCTGCCTTCTGACTCTGACCGCTCTTCCTCTTTCAGAGTTCAAAGTAGCCTGCAACAAGAAATTCTAAATAAAATGTATTGCTTTGACTCAACAAGGTATTTGGAGCAACAGGAAAGCTTCTGAAACACAGGGAGAGAAAGATGTTCCCATCTTAATGCTATCATTTTAGTCCTCGGCACGTGATGACCATGAGAAGGTTCAGGATCAGGAAGTAAATGGAACGCTACACTAGGTCCTCAGCTTCTGCAACATATTTTAAAACTACCTTCACGAATAAAGATGGCATGGAATCTAAGAAAATGACTGTAATAGGAAAACTTTCTGCCTGTCTTCTCTGCTTTTAGATGGCACGCTTCCTGTTTCCTTTTAAGGAATCCATTCGGTTATTCACCTTACCGCCTCCCTTCCGCAGGGAATGTAAAACAAAATTGATGTGACTCACAAGAATGTTCTGATGGGCTACAGTAAAGAAACATCCGGTATCTTAGTCACTGTAATCCCCACCAGAATCAGCAACCATGGCACCCCTCTTACTTTCCCTTTATCTTGCTTTATCTATCTCTGTCTACTACTACCTCTACTACTACTACTAGTTAACATTTCTATAGCGCTACATGACATACGCAGCTCTGTACAAACACACAAAAAAGACAGTCCCTGCTCAATAGAACTCACAATCTAATAAGACAAACATATAGGACAAGAGACTTGGGGCATTTCATAAAGCAAGACAATGGTTAAAAAAGAAAAGAAAGTTACTTAATGAAGCTAAAAGCAGACAATCAGGCCTAAGATTTAAGAGCAGCTTCAAAAAGGAGGGTCTTTAGATGGAATTTAAATGTGGCGAGAGAGGGAGCATGACGCACCAGTTCAGAAAGACTATTCCAAGCACACGGCGGGTGGAAAGCACGGAGTCGGGAATTGGCGGTAGAGGAGAAGGGCACGGATAGGAGTGACTTGCCCGATGAGTGAAGTGCACGAGGAAGGGTGTAGAGAGATAAGAGAGGAGAGGTAGTAAAGTGCTGCAGAGTGAAGGCATTTGTAGGTGAGAAAGAGGAGCTTGAATTGTATGCGGGAGTGGAAAGGGAGCAAATGCAGTGACTTCAGAAGAGGGGTTATGTGAGTGTAGCAACTTTGGTGAAAGATAAGTCATGCAGCTGAATTTAGGACAGATTGCAATGGAGAAAGATGGCTTGCCAAGAGATCTGTGAGGAGCAGGTTGCAATAGTCTAAGCGGGAGGAGATGAGAGAATGGATAGGGGTTCTGGTAGTGTGTTCAGAAAGGAATGGATGGATTTTGGTGATGTTATAGAGAACAAAACAGCACATTTTAGCAGAGTTTTAGATATGCTTAGAGGAGAGAGAGGATTCAAAGATGACGCCTAGATTACGGGCTGAGGGGACTGGGAGGATGATAGTGTTATCCACAGAAATAGATAAAGGAGGAAGAGGGGAGGTGGGCTTGAGGGGGAAAGATAAGGAGCTCCATCTTGGCCATGTTGAGTTTAAGGTGGTGGCAGGATGTCCAGGCAGCAATGTCAGACAGGCAGGCCGAGATCCAGGACTGTATTTTTGGTGAAATTTCTGGTGTAGAAAGGTAGATCTGGGAGTCATCAGCATAAAAATGGTATTGAAAACCATGAGAGGAAATCAGTGTACCAAGAGAATTAGTATATAGTGAGAAGAGAAGAGGGCATTAGGACAAAACCCTGAGGCAAACTAATTGATAGTGGAATGGCAACAGAAGAGGAATCACCAGAGGAAACATTAAAAGTGCGATGGGAGAGGTAAGAAGAGAATCAAGACAGGTTGGAGTCCCAAAATCCAAGTGAGGATAGAGCATCAATGAGTAGGTAGTGATCAACAGTTTCAAAAGCAGCAGACAGGTCAAGGAGGATAAGGATAGACCTTTGGCTTTAGACATAATCAGGTCATTGGAAACTTTGGCAGGGACTGTTTCAGTTGAATATAGAGGGCAAAAACCAGACTAGAATGGATCAAGAATGTCTTGATATGTAAGAAAGCCAAGACAGTGGCAGTAAACAGCATGCTCAAGTAGTTTGAAGGCAAAAGGGAGAAGCAATATGGGATGATAGTTGGCAGGACCAATAGGATCCAGTGAGATTTTTTTAAGGAGTGGTATGATTACAGCATGTTTGGAGGAAGAGAGAAGATGAGAGGTTTCCTCCACTGTGACTTCAGGAAAGGAGAAGAGAGTGGTGAAGGCTAGGGGAAGGGTAAAGGAAAGAATTGGAGGAGAGGCAGGTAAAGTTGACCTGGCTGAGAACTAAGACTAATTTTGTGAATCTTGTCATGGAAGTAGTCAGGCCATAGTCTGGGCAGAGAGAGAAGCTGAGGAGGGAGGCCAGGGACGTTTGAGGAGGCAAAGAGACAGCAAGGGTTGGATATAAGAGAGTTTGTCAGATGGACATAGTAGTCTTGTCTGGCAAGTGCAATAGCCTACTGGCAGGTGGTCAGCATGAATCTGATGTGTATGAAGTCTGCATGGGCACGAGATTTTAGCCAGAGATCTTCTCTAGAGTGGGCACAGGAACATGGGAAGCAAATTCTAGGGGTAAGCCAAGGTTGGGGTTTAGGGCACTTTACAGGATGAGTAAGAGGAGAGCAAGAATGTATAAGGCTGAACCGAATATAGTGTTATAAGAAGAAACTTTTTCACCAACAGTTTCAGACAATGTTGTGGAAGAAAGTAGAGGCGAAACAGCAGTGGAGAAGATAAGGGTCAACAGCTTGGAGATTCCTAGAGATGTAGGTAGTGACAGGACAAGTCTGTGGGGGAGGCTGATTTAGTCACTTTAGTGTGAAAGTTATCAGGTGATGGTTTGATATCTCTTTTCATCTTTATCTTTCATTTCTCATTTTCCAAGTTTGTTTGTCTTTTTTTTTAATTGTTGATGTAGGGCTGCTTGGGCTCATGCATTAATTGCAGTTCCTAAATCTGGCCCTTGCCTCTGCCAGAGATGCATTAATAGAATAATCCACAAATAGGAGAGAAGCATCTAGAGACTGAGAGATCAAGAAGCTCTTTGGGCTGGGAAGGAGTTAGGATCCTGGTCCAAGGGAGCAGACTGAAGAGAGGTTCCTGAGAATTGACTACAAAAGTGGACTAGAGATTAATACAACAGTTTGTCATGAGTTGGAAGAGAAAGAACGTATTCTAACTAGCCAAGTTAGAAATGTAATTGCCAGCATGGTACAGTGAAGTGAGGGTGTCTCACCTGCAGGTTAAGAAGGGAGAGAATGGGGATCTTTGGAGGAGCTTTTCAGGGAGGAGACAGCAATGTGAAGGAACCTCTCAGGAAGAAAATCCAGGGGGATATAGGAAGTGAAGGTGAAACCCCAGAGAGAGGCTTCCAGAGTCAAAGAGAGTGCTTAGGGTTTTTCCACATGAGCAAAGTAGATATGCCCAGCTATGATGGGTCGGCAATAGAGACAGAGACATGGAGAGCCTTAGTAGCACCAACTGACTTTGGATGTAGAATCACATTGTGTATTAGGAGAAACTGTTTCTGAAGATAAAGGGGATTGTGAGAAGCATGGCCGCCACCTGCATGAAGTGCACCTGTCAGATTATCCCTACTGAGGTTGTCTTTATATTCAAGTAAAAGGAAATCCTTGAAACAAAAACAATAAATCTGTATTGCTTGTTGATTTCAAAGCTGTCCCCCGGTGAACTCATGCCTGCAGCAATATGGCCTTGGAGCAGTAGCTTCCCCCAATGAAGATAAACCCTGGTACCCTTGAGAACCAGGAGTTACACTGATATTTAAGAATAATCAAGATACTTTTATGTAAGTGCTTTCCAACTCATGCAAAAATACCTAGGAGCTGATTCAATATGGTTGGCTGCCTCTCTATCCAGAGGCAAAATAACATCAACAAACATTCACCAGTTGGATCCAAATTTGGGGAGAAGAGGAAATATTGATCTGGTATCTACCTAATTGGAAATGATCTTGATCCAATAAAGAGTGAGGTCATTTTCAATTGGGTCAAAGTTGAAAAGCATTATAAAATCCGTGCATATGTAGCCCCTGTCCCTATGAGCTCTTGAGCACAGGGACGCACTGAGAGGCTTATGGACCAAGCCTGGCCCCATGGCCTCCCAGGGTTCCTACACAGGAGGGAAAGAAACAATCTTTCAAGGCATTTCTGCCCGGTCACTCCAAAAATCACTACACTGACTCCCAAGTTGCTGTTCAAAAATAAAAGTCTTTACTGGTGCTGAGGAGCAGGTAAAAGCAAAGTCCCCAAACTCTGGCCAGCAGATAATAATGCAACACAAGTCCAAACCTTCAGAAAATCCATCTCTCTCCTTCAGGTCTGCTCCCTGGGGCAGGGACCCTTCGCAATCCTCTTTGCTTTCTACAATGTCGGGCACGTAGTTGAGCTTCTGGCTGAGCTCCTTTGTCAGACAGGAACTGCACAGATTTCTCCTCTTCTGGGAGGCTTCCTTTTCCAAGAACTCCCACAGAAGACCAATCCCTCTTGAAACAAAGCTCATTCAGGCAGGGATGAGATATCTTCTTTCACCTCTCCTCCCATGAGTTCTCTTTATCTGCCACATTGGACCCCCTTGACTCTTTCCTTCTCTGGGTCCCAGCCACCTTCCCTGGAGCAGAAACACGTCTTCTCTGGCAGCTCCTCTGGGTCCTTTCCCTATGCAGGGACAGACCCTTTCAAGTGCCCTCCATGAGGAGGGGCACTGATAGCCTCAGCCCTGAGCTAAGAACGATTCCAAACCCCTACTGACCCTCTCAAAAAGGGCATGCTAGCTTTATTAAACCTTGGACACCTCCCACTAGGGAATGCCAAGATTCACCAAGCACACCGCCCTACGCCAACATCACTACTGGTAGCCAGGCCTCCGGAGGCCACTGTAGCCATACTGGTAAGGGGCAAGACTAATGAGGGACAGAATTTGGCACCCTCTTACATATACGCATGCCTTTATTCCTTCCCTTGTTTTATTATTTATTACTGATCATTTCCCCTACTGTTTGCTTTCTTGATACATTCTTCAGCTTCAAGTGATACTCCTTTTTTTTTTTTGTTCTTGTATGCTTGATTTAACTGTATTACTTTTGTCTGTTTTATTTACAGATTTTTGTGATTTAATATTTAAGCTATTTTCTGCTGCTGTCCTTTACTGGATTTTGCCGAGCAACACTGCACTACATTCATATATTTTAATTTTGGCTATACAGTTTTATTTTGGCCATAACACCACCATCTCTGCCCATAACAATGCTTTGCTGTGACGCACCATATTTGTTTATGTTATTTACAATTTTGGCACCCTTTTTTCGTATATTTAAACTTCTATCCCCTTGAATGGCACGCTTTGATGTGCCATTCAAGTTCAGTTGCGACACTTGTCTTCTCCGGGTGAGTGCTGTTTGTAAGACCCTGCTTCTTCTAATGTTTGTGCGTTCGGCGGGTTTTGTTTTGATGTTTTTTGTCCACCAGCTTTAGTAACATTTGTTTATTTCTTTATATATTTAGTTCGAGGTCCACCCGGACGCAGCCACTCGAAACATGGTTCCGTGTAGGCGGACAGTATGTAATGGATTACAGTTACTTTGTTCAAATTGTTACTCACTTCTTCTAACTCACCACTAAATCATGTGAAGGTTTAGAAACATTTTTGTGGACTGGAATCATTTTGACCATCCTATTAAGCTCTGTTTGGTTTCCCTGTTTTTGGCTTGGCCTCCCACCATTTTGGTTTGCCACCATCATTATTCAACCAAGACTCATTGTATAGAAAGGAAAAATATACAAGTGTTATCCAAAACCACCAAATTCCACCAATTCATATTACCAAATAGATCTTAATACTTATTTCATAGATATAATTGCAAAAGTTAAAAAAAAAAAACCCCAGCATTTCTGGTCTATGATATTTTGCATACATGTAAAGGTAAATTAAACAGGTATTATCATTACATAGATAATTATCAACAACATACCCATATGATATCCCTCAAAATTTTATTTGTAATAAACTTTAAAAACATTAATATAGCTTATACATTAATATAGCTTATACATACATTACACCATATTACAAATCTCAAACATTCATACTCCACATTCACACTCCCTTGTACAAGAGCACGTTGAATTAATAGCATTGGAAGTGAGAGAGTATAGGAGTACATTGAATAAATAGTATTCTAAATTAGTCATTTTTGGAATGAATACAAGGGGAAGTTCTATCAACAACTAATAACAGCTAGAAATAGATAAAAAGTTTTCCTATAAAGAGTAACATATAAAGTGATTTCTTCAATATATAGTTAGTAGTTTAAGTGCAATATTGATAAATATAATAAAGAAATTTTTTTGTATTTTTAAGTGATGCAAATTATTTGTTATTACATGTATTAACATTGTCGGTGTGAATGTGGAGTATGAATGTTTGAGATTTGTAATATGGTGTAATGTATGTATAAGCTGTATTAATGATTTTATAGTTTGTTACAAATACAATTTTGAGGATATCATACGGGTATGTTGTTGATAATTATCTATGATATTTTGGCCAGTTTTTACTGAAGCGAACTGTTCTTCCAAGGAAGATGTGGGAGAGATTATGGGTTTCTCTCTAGTAAAGATGGGCACAGACTTTTAACTACTCCAACCCCCTTCAACCCAAGGGGGATCAGATTAATATTGCCCAGATCTACAGAATCACTGAAATTGCAAACCGTGATTCTTTCACACGTCCATTTATCTTTCCTGCAGTTCAGGAAAATGTTTCATTCCTTGCCTGTAAACTAACTACACTAGTTGGAATGGGCGATGCTGGCTGGAATGGGCGATGCTGGTTGGAATGGGCGATGCTGGCTGTCCATTTAAGTGGCTGGAAGGGAAACTTTAGCAACTAGTAAGGCAATGCTCAGTGTTCTGGGCTGAATCATTCTCATGCCAGTTTTCCAAAAGTAAAGCACATTGAAGGCTACAGTCATGAAGGCAATACTGAGCAGCTACTCTTACTGAAGTGTACTGCCCTCTTTCCTTGCGTTTTCTACAGTCACCCCATGCCTTCATGTCTGTCAGAAAAGTGCAGCCAGCACATTGTTGACTTGTTACTTCTGAGACATCTACAGCCCTTCTCAACATGGCTGCCCCAGCCTGCCATTTCCTCATGGGACTGCATAATGCCCCTAATCACATGACTCTAAGAGTCAATAGGAATGCAGATGAGGGTTTGGCCAATCAGAAAGCTGAAGAGGACAAAGATTTCAAATTTGCCTGGATTTTTCAGAGCAGGAAAACAGAGGTGCTGCCTTTGATTCTGCCTATTTAGGCCTGCTGTGCCTTGCTGGGAACCCACAGGGAGTATCACAGCTAGGCTGGGCAGCAGGAAATAAGTGGACTACTTGGGAGAAGAATAGCTGTAACTCAGTAGGAGTTACAGCAACGCTCCTCTTCAGACCTTTCTATTTGCTGACAGTTGCTGTGATCTGTGACCAGAGCGCTGTTTGCTGCAGCCTATGTGTGGAGGATAATGAGCTTAGAAAAGTGCAGAACACTACTTGAGTGGACCTTGAGATGCACCCTCAAGGGAAGAGGTTTGCCCTGGTCCCTTGTACAAATCAGTGAGCCCTCAGATTTTACTCCAGTGACATCCATCACCACCTTAAAAGTACAGGTATTCCTTTGCATCAGATGTAAGCCTTTGGATTACATCATCAGTCCTTGAATCCCTGGACCCATCAACATATGCCAGGGCTGGAAAGGGCATTCTTTAGCATATCCCAGCTGAATTCTTTGTGCCCTTCATTATTGTCTTTTACTGCTAACCAATGAGTGTTAAGGGCCTATCTACATTACAGCTGCTGCCTTTAGAAGGCATGGGGACTATCATATAAGCTGATCCATGTATATTACTGGGCTCAGTGATTAGCATAGGCATATACCCTCAAGGGTTATAGTGAGCTCACCGATAATTTAAAGCTATACAGTAAATTCAAGGTTACATATTATTCATAGTTTATTGCTCTAAGGGCAGAGTAACAGTGGAAACTGGTTTGCAGAGTGTATGGATGCTTGTACCTATTTATGGTTAACCCTTTATGTGCAGCTCTCGATTCACAGCCCTGGTTCTTGAAATAACAAACGCTGTAGTGTTTTACTTTGATGTGCTCATTGGCTCACAGATAAAGGGGTTGGTGCACTGCTACTCATTTCAGAGACAAGTCTATTCACAGAAGGGGAACCCTTCATTATTCAGCCCCCATTCCTAGGTGTGGCTACAAAAGGCAGGCCCAATTAATGCATAAGCATTTGTAAACTCAGTTTTCATCTTTATTAAAAAGTCTTTGGATGGAGTTTTATGGAGCAAGATGGTGGACATTTCAAACAAAGTTGTCCTCAGAGAGATCACATGATTTTAGTGTGCAGCCTAGCCCATAAAAGAGTAGCATCTCCGTTCTAATAACCTCTGTGTACTAAATAGCAAGTGTCTGCTACAGAAATAACATGTATAAGATAAACTAAGCATGCACAGTCCTCTTTTCCTCATGGCTCACCCTTTGCTGCAGACCCATATCAAAGGAATCCTGACTGGTTGTCAGTGTTGAGAGCTGAAGCAGGACATCACCTAGGCTCCAAGAGAGGAGGCGAAAGAAGAGAAAAGAGAAAATACTTTCAGGGGAGTTAAAAAAAAAAAAAAAAGAAAGAACAAAAGAATGCACCTTTGACATCTGCCAAGGAGGAGATGGACTGACATCAGAAGGAACCTCAGCCTGGAATGGCACATCTGTCACACTGATGTCAAGGAGGAAAGTATGATAAATCAAGAAACCCAAGCTCAAAAAACAATGTAATCTGGGGACTAAACAATCACCAACCATCACAAGCCTCCCAGCAGTAATTTAATAAATTAATCATACCAAAATTGTTTCACCACTTTAAATATTCTTTTTCTTTGTTTTTTCTCTTTGTAGGACCTTCAAGCACCCAGAATGTCAAAATCACATTCTGCTTTTACTCATAAGTCCGATTTTATTTTATTATTTACTCATTTCAAGATAAAAGACTGTGCCCAAACCTTGGGAACTCACACTTCTTTCAAATACTGTGTGTGCACTTTTATATATTCATTTCAATTTGTATCGAAGGTCCCTACTAGAGCAGTCTTTCCAACCAACTATATTAACATAGAAAGTCTAAGATTCAGAACCACACTTATCTTCGTATGAACATCAAAGCCCCGACATGGATCCACGTTTTGATATCTGCATCAGGGGGTCTTTCTTTTCTTTTGGAGATTATTCTCAACTATAATCCATAAGACTGCTCACAAAAACGCATTGAAAAAACTTTAAATGTGGTATATCTCATAGCGTTATCTCAGGCGTAAAATCGAAAACAAAGGTGGGGGGGATTTAGGTAGGGCTGGGGGGCGGGTTAGATAGGGGAAGGGAGGGGAAGGTGGGCGGGGAGTGGAAGGAATGTTCCCTCCGAGGCCGCTCCAATTTCGGAGCGGCCTCGGAGGGAATGGGGAAAGCCATTGAGGCTCCCCTAGGGCTCGGCGCAAGCCGACCCCGGATCTTATAACATGCGCGTGGCTGCGCGCACATGTTATAAAATCGGGCGTAGATTTGTGCACGCCGGGTTGTGCGCACAAATCTACGCCTGCGCGTAGGTTTGAATATCTGGCCCTAAATGTTTATGCCAGGGCTCTTGAGTTCTGGGATTGTAAATATGAAGTTGTAATCCTGGTTAAATCTGTTATTGGGTTATTGTTTCATGTTTTGGTTTTGCTTCGCTATGACCACTCTAAATTAATTGAGTTCAACAGCTGTGAAGTGCACATGCAGGTGGTCTTGGTGGTTGGGGGGGGGGGGGGGAGAGTGTCTGCCTCCTATGTTGCTACCAGTCAGAAGGCTAATGATGCAGGCTGCTGGCCATCTGATCCCCTCACAATGACCATGACTCTTGGATGCACCGGCGCTCACCTCTCCCTCAGCACACAGGGAAGCAGAGCTGCTGGATCTTCCCTGCAACACGGTGGGTTGTGAGGGATATGGCACGGCATCCAGGTGCCCCTTCTTGTCCACCCCTTCCGATGGTCCTGGGACCGTGCATTAGTTTAACCTTCAAAACTTGCATTTGATAAGATCAAAACACATCTTCAAGTCCTTTTTTAAGTCGAGGGAAAGCCAAGGATTCCACTGAGGTCTATGGTACCTTAACAGGAAGTATATTGTTTAGACTAGATGGGATTTATTCTTATCTGATGTCATATTGTGAAGGGTGGTGGGGGTGTGAGCCCTTTGTGCTGCAGCGTGGTTGATGCGAACCCATGAGGCCTACGCTAGCAGCTGGCAAATGCGCCCTGTAGCAAGACAGTCTGTAGCTTCACCTATACCAGCCGCCTCCCCCACAGATTGAGCCTTTGGGTTCTGGAGGCTGGCAGGGCTTAGGCAGGTCCCTAGAGTGGTGAAGATAACTAGAGTCCAAAAGCACACCGGCATCAGGGCAGGAGGAAGACTAACAGAGTCAGAGATAGGCCAAGGTCAAGGTAGGTGGCTAGCAAGAGTTGTCAGGTCCAGACAAGGGATCAAGATCCAGATAGTCAAGCCAAGGGTAGACGAAAACACACTGAAGACACTGGACAAAGTGGATAGGACAAGGGAGGCTGGAGAAGATAAGGCTGGACAAGGCAATGCTAGATGAGGCAAGGTTGGAGGACATGGCTGGATAAGGCAAGGCTGGATGAGACAAGGCAGGAAGGCAAGGCTGGATTCAGGAACGCAGGAGAACAGGAACCGGGAACACACAAGTAACATGTACTGCAAAGTAGGAGACCCATTGCTGCAGGGCCATTGTTTAAATAGCCCAGTCGGGCCGACGTCTTCGGGAAGTGCGCTCAATGTTTCCTGCCAGGTGGGAGGTGGGTTGAGTCTCAGCTGCTGCTATGCCCCAGCTTCAACCAATCACATTTAGTGTGCATTTTAGCAAATAGTATGTGCTATTCGCACTTAGTACAGACTGTTTGTAAGCAGTATAGGCCGCAGCACGTGTGCAGAGTGAGCACTGAGAGAAAAATAAAAATATGCCAGTCTCAAACTAGCAAAGCACAAATAGATGGAAAACTGCCTTATCTATCTATAGGTAGATAGATAAGGCAGATAAATAGAGAGCTAGATAAGGCAGATATTGATATAGATATATATATATATATATGGATTCCTTTCCAAATAATTCCTAACATTCTATTTGCTTTTCTGGCTGTTGTTGCACACCCAGCTGATGATTTCAATGTATTATCCACAAGGACTTCAATATCCTTTTCCTGGGTGGTAACTCCCAATACAGAACCCAGAATTGTGTGCCTGTAGTTGGGATTATTTTTCCCCAGGTGCATTCTTTTGCACTTTTACACATTAAATTGCACTTGCCATTCAGATGCCCAGTCTTGCAAGGTCCTTCTACAAATTCTTATAGTCTGCTCGTGTTTTAACAGCTGGGAAAGTAATCAAGAATGCAAATAGAAGAAAAAAATATCAAATAGGGTAAACTGGGAGTACAAGACCTTTTTTTAAGATATGTTAATGATAAAAGGAAGTGCAAAAGTGGCACTGTGAGACTCAAAGGTGAAGGGAAGGCATGTGTACACACTAAATAAGGAAAAAGCAAAATTGCTTAACAAACATTTCTGTTTGATCTTCGCTGTGGAAGGGCCTTGAGCAGGACCATATAAAACAAACAATCCCTACCACCCACACCAGGAACCTCGGAGTCATCATTGATAAAGATCTCTCATTTAAGAACCACATATCAAATAAAACCAAAGAAGGATACCACAGACTCTTAACCCTAAGACGTCTGAAACCATTTCTCAACCCTGACGATTTCAGAACAGTCCTGCAACTACTCATTTTCTCCACATTCGACTATTGCCACTCCTTACTAATAGGAATACCCTTTTCAACCCTCAAACCTCTACAAATATTGCAGAACTCAGCTGCCAGAGTCCTAACAAGAACAAAAAGAAATGACCACATAGCGCCCATATTAACATTGCTTCACTGGCTTCCTATTACTGCATGTATTGCCTACAAAACAATGACCATCATTCACAAAATTTTAAACAACGATAATCAAGGTCTAAACACGCTCAACATAACTCATCAAAACCCCTCAAGAAACCTATGCTCCAATAACTCAAGTTACTTAAACATCCCTACCATAAAAGATGCACATCTGGCAACAACAAGAGAAAGAGCCTTCTCCATCGCCTCCCCCAAACTCTGGAACACACTACCTGAAGACCTGAGAACCCAGCACAACATAAAAACATTCAAAAAAGACCTAAAAACTTTTTTCTTCCGCAAATTCTTCACCAACCCACTGTCAACTCACCATACCAACCATCAAATGAATTCTCAACTCTAATCTCCAACCAAACTTGCTTCCCTCCTCATCCAACCTAAGAATAATTATTTGACCTGACTTGTTTATCTCTATATATGCTTATTCTGCTATTATGTTTCAATACTGTTAAGAAAAATGTTCACTTTGTAAACCGTTATGATGGCTCTACCGAATAACGGTATATAAAACTTATCAAATAAATAAATAAATAAACACAAATAAGACTGGTAGTGAGTTAAACTTCAATCAATTTTCAGAACAGTGTGTTCATGAGGAGGAAACTAAACTTAAAGCAGATAAGGTGATGGGGCCGGATCTGAAGGCACTAAGGGAATTTAGAGATGTCCTGGCAGCTCCGCTGGCTGAGCCTTTCAATGTTCTTTAGAGTCTGGAGTAGTGCCGGAGGACTGGAAAAGGGCAGATGTGGTTCCTATTCACAAAAGTGGAAGCAAGGAGGAGGCTGGGAACTACAGGCCAGTTACGCTGACCTCTGTGGTGAGCAAACTAATAGAATGTTGCTAAAACAGAGGGCAGTGCAATTTTTGGAATCCAATGAATTGCAAGATCTGAGGCAGCAAGGTCTTACCAGAGATAAATCTTGTCAGATGAATCTGATCAATTTAATTGGGTGACTAGGGAGTTGGATCAAGGGATAGCGCTAAATGTAGTGAGCTTGGATATCAGTAAGGCCTTTGACATGGTTCTGTATAGAAGACATAAATAAATTGTGCGCCCTTGGTATGGATAGTATGGTATGAATAGACTTAGTTTTTGGGTACTTGCCAGGTTCTTATGGCCTGGATTGGCCACTGTTGGAAACAGGATGCTGGGCTTGATGGACCCTTGGTCTGACCCAGTATGGCATGTTCTTATGTTCTTATGTTCTTATGGATCCTAGAGTGACTGACGAAGGGTAGTGGTAAAGGGAGTTTTCTCTGAGCAGGGGGTTGTTGCTACACTCAACACTTTTATGAGCGACATAACAGAAGGATTTTCGGGAAAGGTTTGTCTTTTTGCTGATAAAACCAAAATCTGGATCAAGGTGGACAGCCAGGAAGGTGTGGGAAAACATGAGGAGAGATCTAGTGAAGCTTGGGGAATGGTCTAAGGTCTGGCAGCTAAGATTTAAAGCTAAAGAATGTAGAGTAATGAATTTAGGATGCAAAAGCCCCAAGGGAAAGGTGGCCAAACAGGTGGATAAACAACAGTAAAAGCCAAAGAGATGCTTGGCTGCATAGGGAGAGGAATGGTCAGCAGAAAAAGGGAGGTGATATTGCCCCTGTATAGGTCCCTGGTGAGACCTCACTTGGAATACTGTGTACAGTTCTGGAGACCGCACCTTCAAAAGAATATAAACAGGATAGAGGCGGTCCAGAGGAAGCTACTAAAATGGTCAGTGGTCTTTGTTCTAAAGCCTATGGGGATAGTTACTAGCCTTGAGAGAAACATGGGGGTATCCTGCATGGAGCAGCAGATACTACCATAAGAAGCTTGCAGGGCAGATTGGATGAGCTATCTGGATCTTTTCTGCCATCATTACTATGTAACTATGTAGACTCACAGATCTAAACATGCACACCCTGGAGGAAAGGTGAGATAGGGGAGATTTGATAGAGACATTCAAATATCTCAAAGGTTTCCATGCACAGGAGTTGAGCTTTTTTCAACGGAAAAGAGGCTCTAGAACAAGGGGTCATGAGATGAGGGTGAAAGGGGGTAGACTCAGGAGTAATCTTAGGGAATATTTCTTTACAGAGGAGGGTGGTGGATGTGTGTAACAGCTTCCCAGTTGAGGTGATGAAGACAAAAACAGCATCTGAATTCAAGAAAGCATGGGATAAACACAGGGGATCTCTAAGGAAGTGATGAGAATTATAATGCTAAATAAATTGGACAGATGGGCAGACTGGATGGGCCATGCGGTCTTTTCTGTAGTCATGTTTCTGTGTTTCTATGAATAATTTTATATCATCTGCAATCTTGATAACCTTACTCATTGTTCCCTTTTCTAGATTGTTAATGAATAAGTTAATCACTGGCTCGATATCCTGGGACACCCCATTGTTTATCTCTTTTCTGATCATTTAGTTCTACTCTTTCTTTCCTGTTCTTTCTTTCTTTCTGTTTTTTTCCCATCGGATCACCAAAATAGTGTTCCTGGTGGCTAACAACAGCTAATGGCATCACAGAGCAATGTGCAAAATATAACAATATAAATCAATACAACAATAATCTAGGGGTGTCAAATTGCAATCCTCGAAGACAGCAAACACGAATATGCACGAAATATATTTTCATGCAATTCATGCAAATATTTTGCATGCATATTCATTAGGAATATTCTGAAAACCAGAATCATCAGCAGCCCTCCAGGATTGTACTATGATACCTCTGCTTCAAGCAGTCACCAGTTCCTAAGAAGGCATTGCCTCCTATCTCAGGACTTTTTAATTTCCCGAGGAGTCTCTGGAAATCCAGATAAATATATCCACAGGCTCCCCCTTAGCCTCATGATTCTTTACCTACTGTAGATCCCTTAATCAACCTTAAGGTTGATTAAGGGATCTACAGTAGGTAGACTAAAGGACTACCTACTAAATAGGGCTAAATATTTTCCAGAAACAGCTTGTTTGAACTCATTTCCTTTGTAATAAAAGATAATGGATGTGCCTTTAGGTATCGTTTATTTTTGACGTGGCAATATAACAGTAGCTTTACCTGGGTTAGCATGATGCCACAGGCACACAGCTCCCATTACTTCCTTTGGGGGCAATTTTGACATTTTAAAAGCTGTTTTACACTTGAGGACAAAGCAGAAAGGTCACTGCAACAAACTCTCTTCTTTTGCTACATCGGTTAGCCACCCACCTCAAAAGTCTCACAACTTTTCTTTATTTTTCAGCCCTGGGTGCAAATTTACATGCAAAAACCACATTTATAGGTTCAGTGGTAGTTTTCCCATCAGATATTGTGGCAGCCACCCACCTATTACAAACTATTTTGGCAATCCCCTAACACCTACATTAGCCCATAAAACATGCATTTCAGCTTTCTTATCCTATTCTGAACTTAGTTTTACTAGCAGTTACAGCTTTTACTCCTTCTCTTTCTCAATACTCGCTCAGGGGCCAATGTACTAAACTGCATTAATGCTATGGCATACGTCAATGTGCATTCAAATGTGAATCGTGCTGTTAACACCCTTAAGCTAGTTTACATCCATTAACAAGCCTGTGATAGTGCTATCACAAAATCTATGTTAATAAAGTAATGAGATGCAAAACTAAGCAAAATAACTCATTGCCCATTAACACAGTGAAACAATGTGAGTGCAAAATTCTTCACATATGCACTAGTGCGAAAAACTTAACTACACCTTATGGAGGTATAGTTACTTTTTGCAACACCCTCTGCATGTATGCACCCTTCTTTAGTGTCTCATTAACTCTGGCCATGCATGTCGACAATTTTATGCTTAAAACAGCTTTCATCTAATCAAACACAGAATACAGATCCATGAGACTAGAAGGACTCTCCAGGACTGGTAAGCATGTTAAAAGGCATACTGCACTGCTACACTGGCAAGCAGAAATAATGTATATCGCTTACTTACAGCACTAGATAGCACTGCTATGTACAATCAATTCCTCAATCTCACACACTAAGATACAGACAAATAAAGCATATGGATATGGGAGGGAACGAGGAGACATTAGGAGGAAGGGGAGATAGAATGGGTAAGAGACAGAGCAGGAGGCTGGAGGAGGGTGAAAAAGAGATGGAAACGGGAGCTGGAAAGGATGACAGAGAAGCTGGATGATGAGCTGGCATTAGATGCTGGAGAGGTGAAATAGAGGTTGGAGAGGAGGGAGAAAGGGAACTGGAGGCTGGATGTAGGATGAGAGAGAGAGTCCTTTTTGTAGAAGGTGCAAGTAGAGGGAGATGGAGACAGGACGGTAGGCGAGGGAGAGAGCAGTCAGAGGTCGATTAGGGTCTGAGAAGTGAATGAAAGACGAGACAATGAAGGTCTGAATGGGGGTTATAGAGAGCCTGGAAAAGGGGTAGGAAAGACGGCACTGGAAGGAGAATGGGAGCGAAATGAAGAGCCAAGGAGCAAGAGAGGTGAGGAGATTTGATGGAGAGGTGGTGAAACAGAGAAGATGGTGAGAAGGGGAGGAGAGCACAGACGGAAGGGGATGGAGAGATAGAGAAAGGAGGAGGGACATATGGGAAGGAGAACCAAGAAAAGAAACTAGAGAAGACAGACAAGATGATTTATTTAGTTAGTTGTGTATTTGTTCTAAGTTATAAATCACTACTTTTCCAAGAGGAACTCCAGGTAGCATAGAACATAAAATACACTATACAACTAACATATAAGAAAATAATTTGTAAGTAATAAACAGCCAGTATAAAATATCGTTTTTATACAGTTAAAAGCAGAGGAGAGATTTAGAAAATGAGATCAGGAAAAAAACCCCACAAAGGTAAATACAAATCTCTATTTTCACTTTTACAAATACTGGATTGTGTGCATTTTTATTGCTCCTACCCCATTTCGACTTCAGAGACCCCCCATAGATGGGGAAGGCCCAGGGAAGGAAAGGTTCAATTTTTAAATTTATTTATTTATTTATTTAGAACTTTTCTATACCGACTTTCCAATAACAGAATTACTGATCAATTCGGTTTACATTTTGAACAATAACAGTGACAAGCAAATGTCTTACAGAGAACAGGAAGAATAACTTGGAAATGAATATATGGGGTTAAACAAAGAAATACAATATACATAGCCTAATATAGGCAGAGGCAGATAACTTCTGTGTGGGGTTGTGTATAGCTTTTAAGACTGTCAGGAGGTTGGGAATTGCATTTTGTACTTTTGGGCTGCCAAGGAGTTAAAGATGAAGAATTCTTTGGGGAATTCTTTGTGATGTTCTATGGAATTCTTTGTGTTGTTCTATGGGTATTGAATAGGGTGATGCTGGATTTTTGGTTCCCAAACAAAAGGAAATGAAAAAAAAATTGCTTGTTTTGTTTCGTTTTCAAATGAAACAAAAATGAGGGTTTTTCGTTGTGTTTGTTATTAGAGGTTATGACTGTTTTTACTGTAACCCTCCCCGAACATTGGAGGGTGCGGGCAATAAATGATTCTAAATAAATAAATAAATAAATAAATAACATGCCACAAAAAGTGCTGAAAGGTTGCCAAATGCCTTCATGAAAGCTGCAGCTGCTGGTTTAAAACCATTTTTGGTGGTCAATCGCAGTCCAAACTGAACAACTTCCAGAATCACAGCAGTTTAGTCTTCACCTGGGCTGGAGGAGCACCAAAATGAGACGGCTCGCTTGGCAAATATGGGGAAGCCCATTCTTTTGGTTCTGACTTGTTTTGAATTTAGGGGGGGGGGGGGGGGGAATTTAATTTAACACTGAAAAGGGCTCTGAAGGATCCTTTCTCTGCAGTGAGGGATAAGGGGAGGGCAGGGCCAGAATGGGTCCTATGGACCGGATGCACGGAGCTTGGGGTTTTTGGGAGGTTTTTTTTTATGCGTGGTCACAGGATACGAATAACCGGGTTCATGTGCAGGCTTTACTTGCCCGGAACACCAGGCCTCTTGTCTGGCGGGGAAGGACTCCCTGAGGTTTGGGTCTGCAAGTTTGCTGGGACAGAAAGTCTGGGAGTTGTCACTTACCCGAGGGGGGACCCAGGCACCTGCAGTCCCTTTCCAACGAACGCCCGGTGCTCCTTTGTCGGTCCCATGTCAACATATATTAGGGGCAAATAAAGAAAAAGACATCCGACCCGAGCATAGGGTCAGGAGAAGCAGGAAAATGATATTTTGGAAGAAAAAAAAATGGAGCTCGTTGTGTGACCGACAAAGGAGCACTGGGGCGTTGTAAAAGGGACTGCAGGACCCCGGGTCCCCCTCAGGTAGGTGACAATTCCCATTCTGTCCCAGTAAAGGATCACTCAGAGCAGGGGGCAGCAGAAGGACGTCCTCACTTCTATTTAACTTCCTGTGAACGACCCTGAGAGGCAGAGGAAGGCCTGGGGGGGGGGGGGTGAATTTTCTGGCTGGATGGGGGGGGGGGGGGGGGGGGGGTGCCCTGCCATCAGATCCCAGGACCGGGCCCATCACAAGGCAGACTGCATCAGCCCAGAGCAGGAGGAGAAGGAAAGCTTGGCCCTTCCTGTTCAGCCCAGGCAGGTGAAAAGCCTTTCCCTCCTGTGAAGTTTGAGTCCTGGAGACAGATATTTTTTTTTCTTTTTTTGTGTTGCATACACCGAGTGGCAGCTTAATTGAAGTGAGCGGCTGGGTGGGGCAGGGCTGCAGACTCTGCCCCACCTTTGTCAGGACTTGCAGGGAAGGTGGGGGAGACGTCCTGGAGGAGCAGCAGGGATTTAGAGGGAACATTCTTGAGGGATCAGTCAGCCCCGCGCACCTTGGGGAGAGAGAGAAAGTGGTGCGGGGGGCCCCACGTTTTATAAGGAGGGACACGGGAGCGGGGCTGAGCCAGAGGGATCGGAGGAGAGCTGTGCTCGCAGGATATTTCTGGGCACCGAAGACCTCCAGGTAAGAACAGGGTCCGGGGATCCGAGCCCTTCATTTGTACTTTTCAGGCAGAAAACATCTTGCAGTCTCTTGCCCGGGCTTAAAGGCGGATACAACTTTCCTAACCGCATCCAGTGGGCTCTTCTGGGGGTGCCGTGTGCGTAGCTGAGGGAAAGCGTTTGCCTGACAAATATAATCCTAGAGAGAGGGGGAATCGATGATCCTTTTCCTTATGTTGGCTCGGGGGGAAAGCTGCTGGAGGCTCCAGGTGCAAACTTGCGCTGCAGCGCTGGCCCGGGGGCTGCAGGGGAGCGGAGGATGGTCCCTGCAGCACCGGTACCGGTACCGGTACCGGTGCTGCAGGGACGCCTGCCCTGCCGTGCAAAGCTCCTTCTCTAAGTTGTGTTGGGGAAGCTGCTTCGCCTTTTCTTCTTTCCCAGTCATTGGCACGAGTCATCCAACATGGAGATCGGAGCTCTCCTTGGTGGCCTTGAGTGTAACATTTGCCTTAAAAAAAAAAAAATTACACAGTTTCAGGAGTTGATTGGAACTGGGGGGGGGGGGGAGGCTGTTTACAAAATATGAATTTCTACTCAGGAAAAAACTTCTTAAGAATGACAGAAACAATCGCTTTCTTTGTTTTTGAATGCCCTCCCTCTGTTTTGGCTGCTGATCTGCCTTTTTTTCTTTTTTTTCACTGCCATGCCAGCATCACAGGTTCAGTGCCACTGGGGTGAAATCCTCTCTGCTGCCATTAAGCCCCCCCATGGCAGCGTTTCCCAGCCAGTGTGCCATGGCACCCTGGGGTGCCTTCAGATCTGATCAGGTCCCTCCCCCCCGGAAAAAGCACCACTGCCTGCTGCTGGCCTGGGCTCTGCTCTGGGCACCTGGCAGCAGAGGTGGCACTAAACCCCCCTAGGAGCTCCTTTCTGAGAGCCTGTGCCAGTCACGCATGAGCACCTGGAGTGTAATCATGAATGGGCAACCTGCAGGGCGTTAATAGCTGGGCCTCACTCTCTGCTGCACGCAGGTTGCACACAGCACCCCCTTCCCTCTGCTGAGCATCCTCCTTTGCGTCCTTCTAGCCTTTTTTTTCTCCCTATGTCCAGGCTGAGTGAAGTGGAGAGAGCATGCACTGAGCACTGCATGCGATTTACTCTGAGACTTTAAGATGTGTGTTCAGCACAGGCCAAACACACATTGTAACTGGGGGGGAGGGGGGGAGCAGGCTTTCAGAAGACTCTGGGGTAAGGTCGCAGATCCCATAGCCGGGGTTTTGAGCTCGCTTGGGAAGAAGGAGCAGTAGTAGTAGTAGTAGTAGGGTTCCTTCCATGCTGCTGCTGTCCAGATAGTATATTATAAATATACCAGAGGACAATAAGCTAAATCTCAAACCCACCAATTACTTAATTTATTGTGGATACTTCATCCATACTATGAATGGTATGGATGAAGTATGACTGAGGATCAATAATTTGTATTGATCATATTTTAGAATTTATTCTAAATGTATAGATGCCTCACACATGATTGTTTTGTATAAAAAATATTTTTAAAAATTTTTGTATACACAATAAATTAAGTAATTGGTGGGTTTGAGATTTAGCTTATTGTCCTCTGGTATATTTATAATATATTATATAACAGATAGAGGTGTTGCACGTGTATTTGTAGCTGTCCAGATAGTGTCACCAGTTCATGATTTTTAAAATAAAGAATATAAATGTAAGCTGGGAGTGTGCAAGGTTAGGGCTGTTCAGCTTGGAGAAGAGACGGCTGAAGGGAGATTTGACAGAGGTCTTTAAAATCATGAGAGGTCTTGAAAGGGTAAATGTGAATCGGTGTTTATTCTTTCAGATAATAGAAGGACTGGGGGCACTCCATGAAGTTAGCAAGTAGCACATTTAAAACAAATTGGAGAAAATTCTTTTTCACTCAATGCACAATTAAGCTCTGGAATTCGTGCCAGAGGATATGGTTAGTGTGATCAATGTAGCTGGGTTTAAAAATGGCTTGGATAAGTTCATGGACGAGAAATCCATAAACTATTAATGTTTATTTAATGTTTCTTGTATTTAATATTTGGGTACTTGACGGGTACTTGTAACCTGGATTGGCCATTGTTGGAAACAGGATGCTGGGCTTGCTGGCCCCTCGGTCTGACCCAGTATGGCATGTTCTTATCTTTGTATGTTCTTAAGGGGTGGGATCTGCATTCATTGACAGGCAGCATCGAGCCTCCCCGTTTTCTTTGCGTTTTGTGGCTTTTGCCAGATTCTGGTGCCAGGGAACTTCCTGCTCCGGGGGCCAATGCAACTTCCCTGGGCTTCAAAAGGTTGGGCGACTCTGCCCTAGGGATAGCTCAGCTGCCTAAGGCATCATCCTGTATCATTAGTGTGAAACTGTGTTTAAAAGATTATAACCCAGCACTGTTTAAGTCAGCCACTCACCCTTCCAAAGCAGAAAACAATGAGAACCATTCATAGCTGGGTAATAAGAATGATTTTTTTCCTTTTATAGGACATTTGATGAACATTGAAACTAGAGATGGGTGGGGCTGGGGGTCATTCCTTTTTTTGGTTTACTTGCTTTCAATTCTGCTGCGTTACTGAACTGAACAGACTCCCCCCCCCCCCCCCCCCCAGCTGCGTCAATGCTGAGATTTAATTTTCTCACCTTTTGCAAATCCCCACTCAAGGCCGATTACAAATTCACATGCAATTGGTTGGTGCCTGCCCCGGAAGGATTACAATTTAAGGGGTCGATGTACTGGTACCTGAACATAATCTGCTTTCTGCCTTTCAGCTCTTCAAAGCAAATCAAATGAATAAATGACAATGTAAATAAAAAGCATTTCCCCCCATAGACAGAGAATGGGAGAAAGCCTTTAGTAAATGATCCCGTCCCCCCGAGCCAATGAAGGAGCAACAGTGGGAGAAGCAGCACTGGAACCCTGGCTTGCAGTCGGCTGCTCTAACCCCTAGGCAGAGATTCTGCTGTGACATTACTCGCAGAGCCATCCCAGAGGCTGACCTGGAAACAGCCCAGGAGAGGGTCACACCGGAGAGTAGGTTGCGATGAGGCAAGTACTTTAGGAGGAAAAGTCCGAGCACAGCTGAAGCCAGGCTGCCGGAAGGAGGACGAAAGCAAAGGGCATTTAAAGAGGAGAGAACACGGCGGACTGCATCAGCTTGAATCCTCTTATCGAACTGGGAGAGGCTGCAACAAACCTGGACCATTGGGAACCTGGCCTGAGTTTCCCTCTTCACCAGCTTCAGATTTGAATAAGCGCACATGAAAAGTACTTGTCAAATACCTTGAATATGCAACTATTCTCATAGGTCCAAACTAATCTGAGAAAATCTTGATTAAAAAAAACAAAACAGGGCAAAAAAAGCATCTGACATTCCAAATGGGTGAAAGATGACCTAATTAGCCAAGCAAATCTGAGTCACATGTTTGTAGATCTAAATCTGGATTCCTGTTGGGATGGAAGAGGTCTCTTCATCCATCGCCATTTTTCCCCAAAGACACAGAACAGATACAAAAATAATCCTTGTAACATCTGGTCTTATCATCCTTATATGAACTATTGAAAAAGCCAGCAGATTTGAAATGTTGCAGGAGGGTGAAATATAGTTCTGCAACACACTCAGACGGAGAAAATAATTTCTGACTGAAAGCTGAGAACATAAGAACATAAGATATACCATACTGGGTCAGACCAAGGGTCCATCAAGCCCAGCATCCTGTTTCCAACAGTGGCCATTCCAAGTCACAAGTACCTGGCAAGTACCCAAACATTAAATAGATCTCAAGCTACTATTCCTTATTAATTAATAGCAGTTTATAGATTTTTCCTCTAGGAACATATCCAAACCTTTTTAAACCCAGTTACACTAACTGCCATAACCACATCCTCTGGCAATGAATTCTAGAGCTTAACTATGCACTGAGTGACTAAGAATTTTCTTCAATTTGTTTTAAATGTGCTACTTGCTAACTTCATGGAGTGCCCCCTAGTTCTTCTATTATCCAAGAGAGTAAATAACCAATTTAAGCTAACCTGTTCAAGTCCTTTCATGATTTTGTAGACCTCTATCATATCCCCCCTCAACCGTCTCTTCTTCGAACTGAACAGCCCTAACTTCTTTAGCCTTTTCTCATAGGGGAACCATTCCATGCCCTTTATCATTTTTTGGTAGCCCTTCTCTGCACTTTTTTGAGATGTGGTGACCAGAATTGCACACAGTATTCAAGGTGCAGTCTCACCATGGAGCGATACAGAGGCATTATGTCATCCATCGTTTTATTCACCATTCCCTTCCTAATAATTCCTAACATTCTGTTTGCTTTTTTGACTGCTGCAGCACACTGAACCGACGATTTCAATGTATTATCCACTATGACTCCTAGATCTCTTTCCTGGGTAGTAACTCCTAAGGTAGAACCTAACATTGTGTAACTACAGCAAGGGTTATTTTTCCCTATATACATCACTTTTCACTTGTCCACATTAAATTTCATCTGCCATTTGGAAGCCCAATCTTCCAGTTTCACAAGGTCCTCCTGCAATTTATCACAATCTGCTTGAGATTTAACTACTCTGCATAATGTTTTGTCATCCACAAATGTGATCACCTTACTTTTATCCCTTTCCAGGGATAAAAGTATATATATTTTATCCCTTTCCAGGGATAAAATATATATTCTCTGCTGTTATATGTAAGGGCTCCGCCCAAAAGCTTTTGTTATTTGTGAACCGATGCGATGTGCAAACGAACATCGGTATAAAAGAGACTTTAAATACATAAATAAATAAATATTAAAAAGCACCGGTCCAAGGACAGATCCCTGAGACACTCCACTGTTTATCTTTTTCCTACTCTCTGTTTCCTGTCTTTTAACTAGCTTGCTATCCAGTGGCGTAGCCAGAATTGATTTTTTGGGTGGGCACAAGGTTAACATGGGTGGGCTGTAGGCATGCAGGTCTACTAGTTGTTTTTTTACTGATAAATAATGCCAAATTATGCAGCATAGCATTCACATCTACGCCTAAGTATGAGGTTTACTTAATGATACAAACATAATTCACAGTGATTTGTGGTACTTTAGCCTTCTTATTATTACGATTTTATACACGGCTCCTACCTGTCCATAAATTTTGAGAGAGCGGTTGTGTTGCTTATATTTAAATTGCTAACATCTCAAAATATAGATATATATTTTTACCTTTGTTGTCTGATCTTTGTATTTTTCTAATCAGTTGGTCCTGGTTTCTTTTTCCCATTTTTTCCCTTATAGCTCATTTCCTAATTCCTTTTCAGTGTCTTTCTTCTATTACTGTCTTCTTCCCTTCCACACACACACACACACACACAAACACACATACACGCTTTCTCTCACAGACTCCCTCTCACACACTCAAGCTCTCACTCTCATATGCTCTCCCCCCCCCCCACAAGCTCACATACAAGTTCTCACTTTCTCACCCCTCCCCAGGCTTATATTCTTATGCACACACAGACGCACATCCAGGCACCCATTCTCACCCACACACATAAACCCAGACTCCCATTCTCACCCACAAACCCATGCTCCCAGTCTCACCCACACATATTCAAGCTCCCATTCTCATCCATACATATACACATTTAAGGTCCTATTCTCACCCACACATACACACATTCAAGCACCCATTCTTATCCACATATTCAAGCTTCCATTCTCACCCACCCACACAAACCCAGGCTCTCATTCTCACCCATATATACACACATTCAAGCTCCCATTCTCACCCACCCACAAACCCAGGCTCCCATTCTCAACCACACATACACACATTTGAGCTCCCATTCACCCACATATTCAAGCTTCCATTCTCACCCACATACACACCCAGGCTCCAGTTTTCAACCACACACACTCCCATTCTCATCCACACATACACATTCAAGCACGTGCACAGCTTCGGCTTTCTCCCCCAGAGCAGGAAGATCAGCTGCCTCTCCTGCTGCCACCGGACTCCTGCTATCTTCGGGCGTCGGGCCGAACTGCCCGCCGAACTTCCTGTCGGGGGGGGGGGGGAGAGGGGAAGCGCAGCGCACAACGTCCGCTTCCTCCCTCCCCTCCCCCAGGCAGGAAGATCGGCGGGCCGTTTGACCCGAAGATAGCAGGAGAACGGTTGGCAGCAGGAGAGGCAGCTGATCTTCCTGCTCTGGGGGAGAAAGCGGAAGCTGTGCGCGGCGCTTCCGCTCCCCCAAACAGGAAGTTCGGCAGGCCGTTTGGTCCGAAGATAGCAGGAGAACGGGTGGCAGCAGGAGAGGCAGCTGATCTTCCTGCATTGGGGGGAGGAAGCGGAAGCTGCGCGTGGCGCTTCCGCTCCCCCCCCCCCCCCCCCGAACAGGAAGACCGGTTGGCCATACGGCCGCAGCAGCACTTCCCCACGTGTGCCGTGATGGCGCGCGAGGCGTGGGTTCTCTTGTTCGCTGTCGCGGGGATGGGATCCCGCGACAGCCTTGCAGTTCCGGTGCCAGTTGGGTGGGCCTGGGTCTAAGGTGGGTGGGCACCTGCCCACCCAGGCCCACCCGTGGCTACGCCACTGTTGCTATCTACAAAAGGGCATCAACTCCTTTCCTATGATTTTTAGTTTTCTTAGAAGCCTCTCATGTGGGACTTTGTTGAATGCCTTCTGAAAATCCAAATATAACATTTCTACTGGTTCACCTTTGTCCACATGTTTATTCACGCCTTCAAAAAAATGTAGGAGATTTGTGAGGCAAGACTTCCCTTGGGTAAATCCATGCTGGCTGTATCCCATTAAATCATGTCTATCTAAATGTTTTGTAATATTATTCTTTATAAGTTTCCATGATTTTTCCCAGCATTGAAGTCAGGCTCACCAGTCTATAGTTTCCCAGATCACCCCTGGAGCCCTTTTTAAATGTCAGGGTTACATTGGCCACCTTCCAGTCTTCAGGAACAATGGATGATTTTAATGATAGGTTACAAATTAATTGAAATAAGTCTGAAATTTCATTTTTAGTTCTTTTCATCTGGTCCAAGTGATTTACTGCTCCTCAATTTGTCAATATGGCCTACGACATCTTCCACGTTCATCGTGATCTGGTTCAGTTCATCTGAAACATTATCCTTGAAAACCGTCTCCGGAATGGGTATCTCTCCAACGTCCTCTTCAGTAAATACCGAAGCAAAGAATTAGTTTAGTCTATCTGCGTTGGTCTTATCTTCCCTAATTCCCCTTTAACCCCTTGATCATCTAACAGTCCAACTGACTCCCTCACAGGCTTTCTACTTTGGATATATTTTAAAACATTTTTATTATTAGTTTTTGCCTCTATGGCCAACTTCTTTTCAAATTCTCTTCTAGCCTGTCTTATCAATATCTTACATTTAACTTGCCAATGCTTATCCTTTTTCCTGCTTTCTTCAGTTGGGTCCTTCTTCCAATTTTTGAAGGATGTTTATTTGTGTAAAATAGCCTCTTTCACCTCACTTTTCAGCCATGCCAGTAATTGTTTGACCTTCCGTCCACCTTTCTTAATGTGTGGAATACATTTGTACTGTGCTTCTAAGATGGTATTTTTTAACAATGTCCACACCTGTTGCACACTCTTAACCTTTGTAGCTGCACCTTTCAGGTTTTTTTTTAACTTTTCTCATTTTATCAAAGTTTCCCTTTTGAACGTTTAGTGCTACAGCTGTGGATTTACATACTGTCCTTCCAGTCATTAATTCAAATTTGATCATATTACGATCACAATACCAAGTGGCCCCCACCACCATTATCTCTCTCACCAAATCCCGTGCTCCACTGAGAATTAGATCTAAAATTGCTCCCTCTGCATCCTCTGTGACTTGGCACTTGGCATGTATCAGGAGAAAACTCTTTCCCGCTCCTCTAAGGCTGCTCCGGGCACTGGCAGTGCCCATCAGGGGCATGCATGGGCCCCCAGCTGTCCCCAGCCCCTTCTCTCCCTAATCAGCAGTATGCAAGGCACCCAGAAACAACTCCCAAAACTACAGATAATTTTTTACAGTAAAATTCTATGTTTCAGCACTATACACCCCTTGTGAGAACCTCCAACATGGTTGTCTTTCTGAGGCAGCAAAATTGAACAGTCTTGTTAACAAAAGTAAATTGCTAATTTATTCTAAACATTGAGGGTCAGAGTCCAGCAAAGAAAGAGAAAAAAGCAAACATTTTTTCACATTTTATTGGTTGGATTCCAGCACATAAAGCAAAAAGTAGTCCTATGTAAAGCAGCCCAGTTGATCTCCAGGATGCCAGTGGATTTTATTTTATTTTTCCATAGTAATAAAGTTAACATTTCTTTTCTTGATACATTTGACTGGAGCCTATAGTATACAGCTGAATGAAGGCTGGTAAAAAATGTGCAGCTATTTAAATCCTGTAATTGCACTTTCTTATGGAAAATACTATTGAATTAAGACTCTCCTTGCAATCACTTGCAGTGCAGCTTTCTGTATTGATGCTAAGAGTTGGTGGCAGCAGGCATTATTATCATCCTTGTTTACACATTCTCATCTTGCCCCTAAGGTAAGGCAATACTTACCATGTCACCATTTAGCAAAAGCTGGCCACGCCTATAGCCTGTGGGACGTGTCACTGGGAAAGGCATTTGAGCCACACGTCTATGGAATGCAATAGACTCTGCTGTTCTTTCTTGTTTAAATCTGGGATTCCCTGTGAAAGCCCAGTGATCCCTAGTGCAACGCTGTGAACCACCGCATGGGAGACCTCGTTCACTTTCCAGACCTGGTTCTTGATCCTTGTGCCAGCCAGGACAGGTGCATTGCAGAAGCAGTGTGTCCAAGCACCCTCTACCAGCCACCCCCCATTGGAGGAACCCTGGTTGTTACTCTAATGCAGTGCTTCTCAACCCAGTCCTGGGGGCATATTTAGCCATAAGGTTTTGGGGATATCCACAATGAATATGCATGAAATAGATTTGCATGCATCACTTGAAAACCTGACTGGCTAGGTGTGCCTCCAGGACTGAGTTGAGAAGCACTGCTCTGGTGGCATCTACCAGCCAGTATGGACCACACTTGTACCAGGTATTGAAGGGGCCTGCAGTCTGTGCCATTTGGGCAAGAACTATCTCAGAGATTATCAAATTTGGGGGAGGGGAGGGGATAAACCCTTGGTGGGCCTGGAAATGAAGATGCCTAAAAGGGCCTCCTGAACCAACCAAGCAGCCGGAAGCTGTCATTCCAAATAAAGATATTTTGTTTTAAATCCATGATTCACTAGAGCCCAATCACCACTAGAGAGGTGGAAACAATTGAAAGTCAAATTCAAGGCTTGAGTTCAACGAAAATTTCAGTTTTCCCCCCAAATCGACTGGTGAAAGCCATCAGAGTATTCCTGGTGGGTCTGGGCAAAATCTGAAATAACCAAAGCAGACCTGAAACAATTCCATTTCCAGAATTTCAAAAAAATTCAGAGCAGATCTGCAAATGCCCTTCATGAGGACATTTTAAGTGTGAAGTGGATTTTTGTATGCACTTTACATTTTTCTTCAAGGAGGCTCATCAAGACAATTCAAACACCTTCAAATTGTTTGCCAAAATCTGTTTTAAAGTTTGCACATCCCTAGTCATTCTCATTGATTTACTTAAAAAAAAAAAAACAACCCAAAAACTTTCTTGATGTTAACTCAGAGTTTATGTCTTTATGGTTTGTTTGTTTGTTTTGTTTTTTTAAATGGATAACTGGACTTCAACACTGGCCATGAACATGATTTGATGTTCATTAGTGCTGATAATCATTGAAATCAAGGGGAGAGAGGCTCAGAAGCTTTGCACAAGATGCAGGGTCTGCAGAACAGAGGACATGGGATCTGATCAGCCACCCTGAGAATCCTGCTTTTGATGAATCTTCCACATTTTAATGCCATGAAATCAATGTAAAAAATGATTGAAGGTCTATAAACTCGACACTTAAATTGATTCAGAATGTGTCCTAGTTTTGCTACTGACTTTGTGGGGTCAGTTCCCCATGAGGGATCCACCGAGAACACCTTCTCTGGATCAGCTTTTGGCAGCCTACCAGAGACTAAAAGGCTCCCTATTTAACCAAAGTTATTGCCAGTAAGATCTTTCGTGCAGATTTGGTTTTCTGTTAGCTGTAACAGAACAGAATGGTAGGGATATCTCCTTGTGCAAAGGGGGTACAGGAGTTAGTGAGCCGTCTCCAGAGGAGCGGGAGAAGTCAGGGAAACATAAAACATGAAGCCAGGTAAAGAGTTCGGGTCCCGCCCAGTCTGCTGCCGTACTGCAGGCTCTAATTTCGATCTCCGACTTTTACCTGCAGCTGAGGATCCTCTGAGATTACCCCACGTGGTTCTTGGCTTCTGCTGTTCTTTTTCCTTCCACCGCATCCAGTGGGAGGCTGTGCCACATAGCCACTATCAATTCTGTGAAGAACGTTTTCTTAGTGTTACTCTGAGTCTGTTTCCTTTCAGCCTCGGACCATGACCCCCTTCTTCTAAAGCTTCTCTTCTACTAACATCAAAGGTGATTCATTCTCTGATGCAGTGGTTCATGGCCTCAAAGGCAGAACACCTTCTGGGGAACCTAGGTAGCTCTGCGTAGCAGCAGAATATGACGAGGTTTTCATACAGATGTTAATGTTTAGCGCGGACTGCATGCTAAGTTCATGCTATACAGCCGGAATGAACAGAACGGTCATTTAAAGAAACAGATTGAGCAGTCTCTAAGAATAAGCTTTTTATACTTGCCTGAATGAAAACGGTGGATTAAATCCAATTTATTTCTGACTTCTGTTATGTGAAGGCAGCTCAGGCAGAATAGTCCTTACAGCAGCGCTGCTGAGAAAGCAGAAAGCAGCTCCCGGAATCCCCTACCCACAGGACAAGGACAGAATTCCAGCATTGCCTGAGACAAGGGAGAGAGAGAGGACTGGAGCTGGGTCTGCGGGTGACACCGTAGGCACTGGCAGTGAGCAACTGGGCACTGCTACATGGGCCAAGAGAAGCTTTCCTGCCAAGTACTTCTATGGCACTACGGCCAGACTTTTCCCATAGGCATAAGATGGCAAAACCCCTTCAGTATACCTGGGTGTAGGTTACTGTGAACTGGTGCAACCCTGCATCACTCGGGATCGAGCTGAGCCTAGGGATTAGTTCCGCAATGGAGATGCCTGCAGGCAGTGCATAGTTTGTTGTTGTTTTTTTCAACAGAGATAGTCAAGACTGGTCTATAAGGAGACATAAATATGAAAAAAAGGGAATGAGGTAAAAAAAAAACAGATTGCAATGGAGAGGAGGGGTGCGGGGTATTTTATATTTATAAGCATTCGATAATATCCCATGTTTTTCTAAAGGAGGATTACATAAAGTAATAAGGCATTAAGTACATAAGTAATGGCCACATAAAGATTAGGTAGGAGGAAGGAAGTAGATGCACTGGGTATAAATTACATATATTACTTAAGAAGTAAGTTGAACATCAGAGATGCAGCTCAGAAGTGGGTGAGCCTAGAGGGATTCACGATCAGGGAGACTCTCGGTGGGCCAGAACTAGAGGGTGGTCTGGCTAAACAGCCAAGCTCTGACTTATTTTTCGGAAGGTGAGGTAACAAATTTCCAGGCGAAGCTCTAGCGGTATCTTGTTCCATATGTTAGTGGCAGAGCAGCTGAAGCCAGTGGTGAGGAGAAAAGAAGGTTCCCTTATAGGGGTGCAGGAGAGTAAGGTCCAATTGATTCACACATTTGAAGACAAAGCAAAAGTGCTTAAAATTTTATCCTGCTCTCAACCGGGAGCCAGTGTAGTTGACGCAACGTTGGCATAACATGGTCAATGGATACGGTCCCTTCCAAAAGTCTAGCTGCCGTGCTCCGGAAAAGCTGGAGGTGTTTAAAGTTACATTGCGCCATGCCTTGGGATAGAGAGTTGGAGCAATTGATGCGGTTGGTGATCAGTGAGTGCAAGAGCTAGGTCACATATCTCAAAGTAGTTATGCAGCTGATGAATCTGGCATAGGTGCCTTTCAAAACATTTAGTGACCGCAATTTGGCCCTACGTATTAGACATTCATTGGCAGATAATGCCCTAGTGGGGTGAATTAAAGGCTGGGCTAAATCCCTTGATCTTCTCATTCACTTTCAAAGCATGAAGGCCAGCATCTAATCCAGGCAGGCTGTGCCTGTGAAGTGGCATCTGCAAGAATCTGACAGCTCTGCATGTCATAAAGCTAAATAGCACACAGTGGAAAATTCACCCCATTCTTGAAATTTTGTCTTGCTCTCATATATTTCTTGAAGACAATTTCAAAGATATTGGCACTGGTAAAAAGATGTTCATCCAGATAGATTTTCCTAGGTGAACATAGTCCCTTTCAATGGGGCTGCAGGTACACACAGCAATTAACAATGCACATACTTTTAGCTGCCGTAAAAAGATGTTTCAGAGGTGGGGGAGGGGTTTAGCACAGGGAGGAAAATAGAGGAGTGAATTTTCAAAGGAGTCCCACACATTAAATTAGCATAGAACTTAGCAATTTTCAAAAGCCCATTTACGCGTGTAAAACCTTTAGAAAATTCAGCCTTAAGGAATTAATTTTCCCAAGGAGTTAAAGTGTAAAAGTAGCATTTTTCAAAAGTTCACTTACTCATGTACAACCCAGTTCTGAATGAGGAAATCCTTTTGATAATTACATCCAGAGAGCGTATTTTTGATTTTGAAATGCACAGGTGCTCTTTTATCCGAGATAGGCTGCCCGAAGATGATTGCAGATGCCACTAGTGCATGCATGGTTACTGCTAATTTTCAAAGGCGACACTACCCAAGTAGTTTCCTATTGAAAATTAAGCACAAAGTATGCAGACAAACATGCATGTGTACATTGCAACCAGGTGGACCATTCAAATTTGCCCCCTCCTCAGCTCTTCCACCACCACCAGTGTTCATCTCAGTGTGTGTGTGTGTGCGTGTGCATGCAGGTGGGGAGAAGAGTGGGCCTGTTGGAAAGCAGAGAGAAAAATGGGTGCAATCATTTCAGTGAGAATAAACTTAAAAAATAAATGTGAGCAAGTTTTGTAATAATCATAGAGTTATGGTGTCTTTATGTGGTGGTGGTGGTGGTTGGGAGGTTTAAGGAAAATCTGTTAGAATTTTGACTTGAATTAGCTCGCTATGTAGAGAAAAATGGTGAGGTCCACAGGGGTTGGGAGCGGAAATTTGCGTAGTCATTTTTTTTTTTACTTATTTAGCACACACTCTAGTAAAACTTGCAACCCAAATCACTAAAAAGGGACTGTGCCTTTAGTTTGGGGGGGTTGGATAAGCCAGAAAATAAATGTCAAGACAGAGTCAGGCATCAACCAAAAAAGGTCATTGAATGACTTCGCTGCACCATGGACGCAACTTTCATAAAACAGCATTCGGTGTGGATGGATTCCCATCACTGTCAAAAAGCGCCACCTAGTGGAGGCATTTTTACTGTTCATCATGCCTGCCACAGTGACCATCCCCACTAAAAAGTCCTTTTTATTAACAGTTGTAACTCATCCATAGATGAAAGGCAGGGGTGGAAAGCTTTGCTGCGTTAATTGGAAAATGAGTTTGTAGTTCATGTCGGTGGACTCTTATTGGGTTGGAAGAGATTTTACCTTTCCTCCCATCCTAGCCAAAACTTATCTAGAATTCACAGATACATAAAAGACAGTCCGGGGCGCCACTTCACTGTTTGTACGTTTCACCAAAGCTGGGCCGTGCACTTCGAGGATAGAAAACCGGCAGAGCAGGAGCCATTAGGTATCACTCCTGTCCCCAAGGAGGATGGTAACTTTCAAACAGGCGCGCGAGCATCCATGTTGCGCGCATGTGCCGGCTCGCGCTAGTGGGCGCAGTCATTGTATGACATACGTGCGCGTATACGCCCATGATATAAAATTGGCTGTACGCGGGTACATGTACGCACAATTTTATATGGACGCAGGCATGTGTGGGCAAATGCCAGATCTAGTGCATAAGTGGGGGGATTTTATTAGATATGTACACCAACGCAATTCCCAGTTTGCTCAGGACTTCCTAACCCCCTAATTAATATGCCCCCTTTTACCCTTTTAGCCCCAACCCTTAAAACCCTGCTAACTAGCCTCTCTTGTTTTGTTTCATTACTTACCCGCCATCCATAGCAGAAGTAAAGTTGCGTGGTAGGTATAACCCGGCGCGTGCTAGTGCACGTAATACTTATGCGTACATTTCATGTTACAGACCCGGTCCTCCCATTCCTCGTCCCCTTTTTTGCCTTCCCATTTGTTTGTGTACCGGGAGATACCCGCGTACTCGGGCGCTTCTTAAAATCCACACGGTGCGTGCGGGCTTTTAAAATTCACTTGTAAGAGGATACATTTCAAAGAACTCTGTGTGGTCCCATGTACGCACGAATATGGCTGTGTGGAGATCTACTACGGAATTGTACAACCTGTTCGTACCGGATACATGCAGATTAGAAAATACACGTATGTTTACTCCCCAACGTATGTGCTTGTGTTTGGTTATGCACAACTATCAGCAATGCATTGAGAGTGAGTACGTTCCCTATCTATTTTACAAACCTGCACGGGTGTATTTAATGCGCAAAAAGTATAGATCTTGCTCATGTAAAGCCCTGATTTATACGCAGAAGCCAGTATATTTTAAAACCTGTGCACGTAAGTTTGCCAATACCTCTGCCAATTTACCCAGTCCTTCTACAGGTCACTGAGACCCCCTCCCCCCAATTCTTCACCCTGAACACCCTCTGTTCACCCAGACCTTCCACCCAACCAATAGCAGACAGCAGACAAGTCTGACATCAGTTGTACCAGAGAGTTAGCAGGTGTAAAATTGTGCAAATGCGTTGCCAAATGTGCTCGCATAAGTCTCTTCCAAAATAACAATTTACGGTCGTAACTCTTGGACCCCATCTTCAAATGCCTCTAGACCGCCCCTTATTTGTGCGTGGAAATGTGCAAGCGAAACCTAAAGTTCGAGGATCTAAAATAGCATATACACAAATAGGGGTTACTTTACGCTCGCCAATGCTAGTTTTACGCATGTAATCACTTTGAAATGTATCTCATTAGTGGTACGAGGGGGTGCAGCGGCTCAGAGAGATGTGGAAATCTGCTACGATGCTGAGGACTGGTGGGGGTGGGGGAGGGGGAGGGTTATGAAAACCTGGTCCCGGGAGGAGGTGGGGAAGAGGAGCAAGGTTCTCTTCCATAATTTATCACGGGCTCTTCGACTATTCTGCTAAAATAAAGATTAACATTTTTCTCTTCCATGCCGCTAAATAATTACATAGAAACATACATAGAAATGATGGCAGAAGAAGACCAAACGGCCCATCCAGTCTACCCAGCAAGCTTTCACACCTATTTTTTTCTCATACTTATCATACTTATAATTGTACTTAAATATGCATTATTTGGTCCCTCCAAGGGCCCTTGTCCTGTTTTAGTTCTGAAAGGTAAATAATTATTTGTATCAATCTGTTTAAATGCAAGCTCTGCTTTCATGCATAGTTTTAATCTTTGATTGTTGATATTGCAACTGTTTGCCTTGTTGTACATCACCTAAAGCACACTATGTATAGAGATCTATGAATGTTTATAGATTATTTACACACATATATATTATACACACATAGGCTTTACAAATATTTAATGTAATGTGGATACTTGATAAACACACTGAAGTAAACCCTATAATCAGGAAAGTAACACCACTATTTATGTTAATCAGTGTACATTTTTGTTGTACAAACTTTATTACACAATGTCAAAAAATATTTCTCATGTCATTTCAAGTGCAAAAAAGACTACCAAAGAACAAAGCCCACACTCACACCATGCCCTAATCAAACATAAAAACAATTCTAAAATATCATGTGTGTGTAGTACACTTTGGGTCTGATTTTAAAAAGCATTTACATGCGTAAAATTGGGTTTTACGCATGTAAATGCACTTTACTCGAGTAAGTGGGCTTTTGAAAATTGCTACAATATATGCCATTGAATCGTCCATAGGATTTATTCGCATAAGTGCACTTTACGTGAGTAAATGGCTTTTGAAAATTGCTACAATAGTAGTTACATTTATGCATGTGACTCCTTTGAAAATTACCCCCTTTATATATATTGAAACCAGCAGTGAAGCAGGTGTAAACACTTCCAAGGAAAAATCTACAAAGAGACTAAAGTTCAAATCGAGGCTACTTTGTAAATAACAATAAGGCATGTGAAAAGCAGCCTTACTGAAAAGGACACATTTTGAGCACAGTTCAGAAAAGGATATATCATATCATATTTTTTGACATTGTATAATAAAGCTTGTATGACACAAATTGACATTGTTTTACATAATAGTGGTGTTAATTTCATGACTATAGGGTTTACTTTAAATATATATATATATATATATATATTTTTTTTTTTTATTTTTTTTTTCATTGTCAGCAGCTGCCCTTAGTATTAACACAGACATTTTGACCTGAAAATTTTGAATGAGCTGCAAATAGGCAACATTGTGCAAAGCAGCTTATTTGAATGTAATACAGATTTCATTAGTGCATGCATCTAAAGGTGTAAGTTAACGCTAAGAACAAAAAAACATAAGACTTGCCATACAGGGTCAGAGCAAGGGTCCATCATGCCCAGTACCCTGTTTCCAATAGTGGCCAATCCAGGTCACAAGTACCTGGGAGCAGGGCCAGTGCACGGGAATAGGCGTCCTAGGCGTCTTCTGCCCCTCCCCCGGTCACGGTTCTGACTCATACCGAGTGTGCGGTTTTCTGGGCAGCAAGGAGGTTGGGCATTCATTGCTTGCGGCTCGCCAAGTATCCACTCCTCTTGGCTCACTCCCCCTAATGGTTGGCGCCCTAGACCCAGGCCTAATTCGCCTAATGCTTCTGCCGGCCCTGCCTGGCAGGATCCCAAAAGCCAATAGATTCCAAGCTGCTTATCCCAAGAATAAGCAGTGGATTTCTGCAACTCAATCTTAATAATGGTTAATGGACTTTTCCTCCAGGAACTTGTCCAAAAATTTTTTTAAACACAGATATACTAATAGCTTTCACCACATCCTCTGGCAACGAATTCCAGAGCTTAATTATGCGTTGAGTAAAAAAGTATTTTCTCTTAGTTTTAAATGTATTACCCAGTAACTTCATTGTGTGTCCCCTGGTCTTTGTACTTTTTGAAAGAGTAAACAACTGATTAACATTTAATCGTTCCATTCAACTCATTTTATAGACTTCTATCATATCTCCCCTCAGCCGTCTCTTCTCTCCAAGCTGAAGAGTCCTAACCTCTTAAGCCTTTCTTCAAAGTGAGATTGTTCCATCCCCTTTTTCATTTTGGTCACCCTGCTCTGTACCTCTTTCTAATTCTGCTATATCTTTCCTGAGATGAGGTGACCAGAACTGAACACAATACTCAAGATGAGTTCACACCATGGAGCAATACAGATGCATTATGATATGCTCTGTGTTGTTCTCCATTCCTTTCATAATAATCCCTAGCATTCTAGTTGTTTTCTTGGTTGCTGTGCATTTAATGCACACGGTAAGGTGGATTTTAGCAATAGCTGCTGCTTGCTGTTCTCTTAAGCTTTTACATCATCTAGTGAATGTTCTGCAGTAATGTGCGCCGCTACTCATGATTTAGCACAGTTAAGTATGTATTAGAGCTTCATGTTTTTACTTTGTGTACTGCAGTCATAATATGTACACGGACATTCTTTGTGAAAAAACACCCACAAATGTTTGTTAGGCCAAGGAATGTTTATAGATGCGAGCCTCTAAGCTACCAACGTCTCGTCCTCAAGTAACGGAAGTTTAGCAGGTTATTTCCTTTCTCCTATTTGTGATAGACGCTCTAAAATAAATTGCATGGTGACCTTTGGCACGTCCTCTAAGGCTGTGTGATATTTTAAGGATATCTTGAAATCCACAGTGGAACTGAGCTGTAGAGAAAATACTCAGCATTATCTATTGTTTCACAGAGTAGGTAAAGCAAATTGATTTACTGTGAATGGGGTCATCTATGAAAGCAGCTAATCCTAAACTGTACTGAAAACAGGTCTGAAAGATCCGATTTGTCAGAACAGGAAGTGAAGTGCTATAAAGTTTTGCTGCCATTCCTTGATATTCTACAATCTCTAGTAAAACTGTATTTTGTGATATAAACTCATAGCCATCCATGTTCTCAGACCTGCAAAGGATGTCACAGTTGTACCTGAAGACAGATATAAAGTCTCAGATAGTTGGCAGTTATTCATTGCTGCTGGGATTTCAGCTTTTCAGAGTCTTGGACACAGGGTCGGGGCTTCCATTAGGCAAACTGGCCAGCTGCCTAGAGAGCCAGACTGTGTGTGTGGGGCGGGTCACAGAGAGGGACGGAAAAAGCTCACCAGTGCCAGGCCACGGGCAGTGCCCATCCCACTGGCAGCTGAAGCGTGCAGGAGGAGACCTGGCAAGGAGGGGAGAGAGAGAGAGAGAGAGAGAAATGAATGGTGGGTAAATGTGGAGGGGTGGAGAGTGAGGGAGAGTGAAGAGAGTATGTGTATTTTTAGTGGAAAGAGAGGGAAGGAGCCGAGCAGTTGTCAAGGTGGGGAGAAGGTGCTGGGTGGATGAGGGTGGGATGGAGAGAGAGAGGAGGCTGGCATGCAGAACGAGAGAAACTTTGGGGCAATGCTCATATACCAGGCATGGAGTGGAGGAGAGACGTTGGGCAGAGTGGGAAGGAAGAGATCGAGGAGGTAGCGCTGCGCTGGAGCTGCCACCATTAGATAACTATGGGCAAGGGGGAGGTTCGGCAAGGGTGCCTAATACCCTGCCTGGATACAAAAGCTAAGCTGAAAACAATTTTTAAAAAATATGTAAACATGAACTGAATTTCTTGACAGAGACCTTGAGGATTGCAATGTTATCGGTTAGAAGCTGTTTTGGTGGCTGCACTGATCTCTTTAAAAAATAGAAAAGAAAAGGGTCCGCCTGTCGAGTTTGTGGCAACGCTAAATGCTGCCATGTGAAGGGATTTGGGGCCGGTCCCTGGGTTGGCTGGATCTGGGGATGCTGGTGTGGGGGGAGGGGAGGGACAGCGCCAGGGCGACTCGTAGCTGGACGTGGGGGCCCCTAACTGTAGGGTTACCGAAGAGAGCCTGGCGCTAGAACCGTCACTGGAATGAAACGGCTAAAATAAGTTGAAGAGGGGGTAGGAAATCTCCAAATGGTTGCAACCCACAGCGTTCCATCGATTTCTGGGAAGAGGTCACATTGAAGCCAGTGGTGCCCTAGGAGCCACAGCATCTACTCTCTTACCTCACCAGCCTCACCAACCTCCATCACTACTCCCACGCATGGTCCTTCTCTAGGCTTGAAATCTGTTGCCATGCGAAGCACTTTTCTTACCACTTTGCTTTCTCTTTCAGGTGACTATGGAATGGATAGTGTAAAAGGAAAAGGCAAGAGAGACGGTTTGGTCAGCACTGGAAGAGGTAAGAGAATAAAACTGTCTCATCTCTATTGTGTTGTTCCAGAGATTTGTCTTCCTCTGGTCCCAACATGTGTGTTACTCGACTTTGTCTCTACCTCCCGCTCCTAAAAAACTAAAAGAAAACTGAAGAGTCAAATCTGGTAAGGTCGGTTCAAGGTCACTTTCTCCTCGGTCCACTCCAGCAGGAAGGAACATGGCTCAAAAAAAAAAAAAAGACTTAGGTTATCTATTCCATTAGAAATATTCCCGTCCTTTTTTCGATCAAGAAGTGGCTGAATACTTACTACACGCAACCCGGAAGAGTAGCTCTTTGTCTTTAAAGGATGCTCGTTAAAGCCAGTGCGTGAAAAGCGTGAATATGATGGGAAGACAAATCTGTGTGATAAGGCTGCACTGCAGGAGTGCCCAAATTCTGCAGAGTCAACTGGCGTATGGGATCATTTACTACAAAAATGCATTTCACCCCCCAACTGCGAACAGTAAAATTGTCAAAAATCTGTTAAACCCACCTAAAGTATCTGAATGTAATCCACTTTGAAGTGCTGAAAAAGTGCAAAAAGCGGAATATAAATCTAAATAAATAAAATAAATAAAAGCAGAGACACTGCAATTAAGAGAAATTCAAAATTATGCTGCAGTACAAGACATCCTCCTTGATGGCAAGAGATTCCCATTTCAGAATGGGGGATATTAATTAATAAGAAGGCCAATTACAGGTGCAGTGCTGGATGGACTGGGAGCAGTCTGTACTTATGTGGTGTTTACAAGGTAATCCAAGTATTGTTCTTTATTGAGAAAATTGATGTTTTAGGGTTTTTTGTTTTTTTTTTACAATGATCTTAAATCTATGGTACCCAGTTGTCTATAAGACAAATGCAGAAAAGAAACCCGCAAAGAAATCTTTGTAAGACTTGCACTAGAAGATATTGTGGAGACATTAACACAAATCTCTACTCTGACTATTTTGTTTACTGAAGAATAAGTAACATTTTGATTTTTATCCATTGTTACAGAGACTGTAATCACCACAACAAGACTGACATCTTTACCACCAAGTAAGTGGAGCTGGCTCTTCTGTACCTAACATATTCGTAGAAGTTCGAGCTTTTTGCACCGTATCTTATTAAAATTCTCAGTTTCCTTGTGGATGAGCAGAGCAGTTTCAGAAGACTTCGGAGTTCATGTTGCCAGTGTTTTCTCTTTATTAAGAATAGACTATTTATTTTAAAAAGGGCAATATTTCCATTTTATTCCTTCAGATGTACTCCAGTGAGAGCTTAGTACACTGCCCTATCCACCCTCCCCCCCTCCGAATTCCTTGAAAGTCCAATGAAGCTAACAAAAGCTGGCCAGTTCAGCTCTTGTGTCTCGTCTGGTTTTGTGATGCAATGCAATTCAGTGCTGCAGCTCTGGCCTCAAACGTTTTCATCTTCTGTCTTTTATACAAAAAAAGAAAAAGATTCTTCTGACAGTGTGGGCTCATTTTACCGACCAGATCAGACTTGCTTTCTCTGTAGAAACAAATCACGGTGAAAAGCAAGTTCCAACTCAGAGGACAGAGCAGATCATGTTCAAAACACTTTTTTTTTAAAAATAGTATAAACAAAATATAGATCCCAGCGACATCTAGAAGGCAGTTCTCATGCTGGTCTAGCAACACGCGCTAGAACTTGCAAAGGTTTCTGTCCTCTCGAGGATTAATACGACTCTGAGGTTCTGTAGGAAGTAGGACGTCATTCTTCCAAGCTCGCGCTGCTGTGTGCTGTAGCGATCCTGACGGGTATTAGATGTCTGTAATGATGGCTTCCCTGAAACTGGATATCAAACAAGAAACTACTTGTGCCAATCCTTTGGGCAGAAGTAGCACCCTCAGGCAGTGACGTATTAAATGAAACCGTGCCGACGATAAAATCTGCTCTCCTCCCACCACCGCAGTTCTTCTCTATGCTTTCAGGACGCCACGCCTGCTTCCTTTGCTCTCCGGTCTGTTATAGTTTTATTTCTGGGAGCACTGATGCCTTACTTTGTGGGGTGGGGGTTTGTCTTCCAACAGAAGGAGGAAACAGCAGCGGGACCAAGGTATCATCCCAGAGTGGAGGGAGTGGAATGGAAAAAAAGAGCCTGACCCATGGTAGCAGCTATGTCACCACAAGTAAGTATTAAGAACATGCAACCCGAAAGCATGAGGTTAATGGAGACAAGCAGAACGATGATGGCTTCTTAAAGGTAAAGAGCCACAGCCTCCCTGATATCACAGGGAGTAAACTGAGAGTGTTGGAAAGGTTGTCCTTAAAACAACAGGAGCACTGCAGCTAGAGAATGTAGTGCCCTGGGGCCGAAACAGCAGGAAGGGCTCCCTCCCCACGTCGCCAAGTGTACAGATGTAACCGTTTAACCACCATCTCTAATCGCTCATCTGCGCCACAGCACCATCTCTCTGTCCATCATACTTATATTTTATATATTGCCTTCCTCAGGGAAGGACCCAAGGTGGGTCACAACAGATAACAAAATTACACTTCTCATTGTATTTTATTTGTATTATTGTAAATGCTATGTCATAAAATATTGAACATCCAATCATACCCCCATCCATCCCCACGCTCATTAAGGAGGGGCCAGATTGCTTCCCATAGCTAAAACTCCCTCCCAACTACCCCATAACATAAACACTCCTTCCAAATATCCCCTAGCATCACCACTTTCACTCATAGCTCAGTTGCTGGCTCTGGTCCTTCCTTCCGAAGGAACTACAATTTTTTTAAATTGAATTCATTACCAGCAGCCAACAACAAAATCAGATGTTTGCACGCTGCTTTGGTGCAAGTTACATAGATAGTTTTTTTGATTAAAAGAGATATCGGTCAATCAAGTTCATCCACCTTCACATTATCCATTTCTACTTTTGTCAATGATGCTGGCTGTTTCACGACACCAAGGATTTCAGCAGTAGAAAGTAGCAGTAGACCTGGATGGGGTCTGGCCTTCCAGTCTGCGGTGGAAAGGAGGATCTTAGCACAGCAAAGAACGAAAAGGACAGTTGTCCCAACCCCTCCACCCCCACTGGGAGCAGGGGGCGAAGCAGTTCTCCACTCTGAAGAGACAACGAAGGCCACAAAAGCCAGAGGAACATGCACGAGCCCCAGCTTTCTCCTTGACCTGGCTGTCAGATAAAGGGCTTTTCCGGCGTCCATGTTCAGCCCATTGGGCAAGGTACTGGATGACAGACCCGGCAGGGGCTCTGTGTGCCAGGAAGTCCTTTGGGGGGGGGGGGGGACCGGAAGAGGAAGGAGGGAACTGTTTTTCCTGAACACTGGATGAGCTGGCCCCCAAGTGTTGACAAATGCATCCCCTTGCCTTTTTTCATAAGATGGCCACTGCTATCCAAAATCATTCTCGGCTTTATAATGCTCTTTTCTCAATTGGAACAGCAGAAAAATAAATTCTAAAATGCCTTATTCCTACTTGTGGAAGATGGTTGGCACGAGTCAATTTTTGTTTTTGTCCAGCTCCAGCAGAAGGAAAATAATATCCCAGTCATCCCAATGCAAAATAAAATCATTCCAAAGTCATGATTTTATTTTTGACAGTGTCCTATTATGAACGTTCAACGAGATTGCAGTTATAGAGCTGCCAAATCCTGTATGTGAAGAATGCCATACAGGACTGGATGTCATGTAGCTTTCTTTTGATTTGCCTGATGGGACTTCATTGTGTGACCCACTTGCAAGTTTTCAGCAAGCTTCTTCTATCAAAACCCAAAGGCTGATGACTGTTGCCTGATAGATAGTCTGATCAGGCTGCACATACTTCTTTACAACATAAATTATTTTCCCTCATCTCTTCTTCCCTCAACCAGGTAGTGTCTCCTTTTTATTGAAAAATATCGTAAGCCTTGGAAAAATATAGTTCTAAACCTTCAGAAATGATTAATAATAATGGGAGACAGTCCTTGAGTTTACAAGTTCAGTAATGGATCATCCTATTTTGCACGCCTACCTTGGGAATGCAGCCTACAAAGGGTCATTGTTCAACGTGAAATCCATCCAAATGAAAAGAGAGAGAGAAAAAAATATCAGACAGAATAAGCACAAGAAGAAAATGAGAGAAGACAGTGAAAAACCAGCCTTCAGTTCACAAAGGCACAAACTTTGCAGTACAGCTGATTTATTTATGTTTTACACTTCAGCAAAGTTCGTCTTTCCCAAGAATAAGAACAAACTCATTTTGATACCAGTGGTCTAGAAATGCTGCTTGCTATTTGATTCTGCAGTGTGTCGATTCCAAGGGATATATGGCTAAGAGAACCATGGAGTCTCGCAGTAGAATTAAAGGAGTTGATTAATGATTACAAAGTGTAATCTTGGGTCCAGCTGGTGGCTCAAGTCTTCCAGTCCCCTGCCAACCCAGGCATTCACAGCCCCAGGGGGAGGTAGGGAGCTGTTGGGCAATGGAGACGCCTAGTGGCCGGATTCAAGGCCGATGACTGTCGGAGCCCTGCTGCATTGTCCCTCAATCAAGGACCACAGCGCAATGACTGAACTAAACAGAGTTGGGAGGGGATTATAAAAGAAGGAGCGAAAAGTCCCCAGATAGTTACGAATGAAGGCTCCTGGGGCTGGCTCCCAGCGCAAAAGAGCAGGAAGAAACTGCTGGCCAAAAGAAAGGAAGGAAAGAAAGTTCAAGCTCCGTAGTTATTTAAGGTTGAATTCTTTTTATTGCCACATTTTTCCTTTTTGCAAGGTTACCTTCTGCACAAGATGCCTTACTCAAAGGAGCCTGTGCCATCCAGACCCATAGCAGAACAGTCTTTCGGAAGCATTATGCTAACTCTGTGCGCCAGCTCTTGAGATCTGCCCCCCACGCTCTTTTTTTTTTTTTTTTTTTTTTTCCCCTGCCCTTGGAGATTTCGGCCAGCGATGTTGCCTTCGCTTTGCCTGTAAACCCAGCAGGAAAGAAGCATGCTTTCATACCTCTTCATAGTCTGATCATTTTAAATGATTTTCAAATTTTATTCTATAGCTCCCTTCACTGGTACAGAACTGTGCATGTCGATTGCACCGCATAACTAATAATGATAATAATTCATCCTAAACTATTGCCCTGAAAAATGAAAGCCAGAATTCTCAGACAACAAAGCTGAAGTTGCTGATGTTACGCAGTGCACATTTCCCACTTCCACGTGTGTGTACGTTTACCCAGTGCTTGCCTGTTCTGCTTCTGATGATATCATTAATCAGAGGATAAGAACAGTAAATCAGACAGCTACCATGTGGAACCAAAACACAAGACCTAGCAAGCAGGAATAACTCGAGCAGTACTTGAGGACACATTTATAGCTCTGCTTTCTGATTATTTTCCCACTTATAGGTACTGGTGGTAGTTCAAGATTGCAAGTAGGCTCCTCTGGCTCAAGGCGGCCTCAGTCTCCCAGTTCTACGCTCTCCGTTTCACCTGGCTCAACCTTTGAAAGGAAAACTTCTTATACCACTATTACCCGCCAAGCAGGCTATGAAGGTAGGAGGAGCTATTCCAGTTAATCCTTGTATTTGCATATTCTGTATCTTGTTATATCTAGTACCTATGTATGGTGTGTTCTACACATGTTGTACAGAATAAGGGTTTTTGACTGGGATCCTCTAATTGTGTCACAGTCAGGGCAGCTGGATAAGGAGATTTCCCCAACAGAAGCAGTACAGGTTAGGGTCTTCATCCTAACCAGCCGCCTACTCCTTGGGTTCAGCCTGCAAGTTCTGGAGGCCAGCAGGACTTTCTTGGAATAGAAAACGGGTCTTCTGGAGGTGGTGCACTGGATCAAGAACAGGGTACTCCACAGGAATAGAGAGTGTATCAGCAAGACAGGAAAGACACATTGACAAAAGACAGGGCAAGATCAGAGTAGGGTGCAGAGCAAGGAACACACAGGACAGCTAGGCCACTGGGAGGCCTGGACAAGACAAGGAATACATGCACTCAAGACAGGCCTCTGGAAGACCTGGATAAGGCACAGGGGCCCACAGGAAACAGGAGGGCCTCTGAGGTCTATAGAGAATATGAGTTACAGTAAGGCCTGCAGGGACCAGACGGGTCACTGGGAGGCCTGCAGGGAACAGCAGAGGAGCACAGCAAGGGAACACTGACAAGGGTGGTCACTGGAGGGCCTAGATTGGGCAGGACAAGAGACAGAAGACACACAGACTAGAAAGGCCCACCCAAGACAGGGACAAGACAAGGAGCCCAGGCAGGCAGGTAGGAAGCCTCAACAGGGCATGAGGTATACACAGAGCAAGGCAAAGCTGATACAGGCAAGGGTCCAGGAACAATGGCAAGGACTACAAAACCTTAGGCAGATGGGAACCAAAGGCAAGACAAGGGATGGACAGAAACAGAAGAACCAGGCCAGACAAACTAGGCCACCTGGAGACTGAAACAAGACCAGGACAAGGCAAAGGACAGCCACAGAGCTAGATCCACAGGAACAGAAGCACAAAGGAGACAAACAAACAGGGACAAGACTGAATAATACAAGAAGGCCATAATGGCCACACAGAAACAAGGCAAGGTAGAAAGGCCACTAGACCACACAAGAGTAAGGCAAGAAGGCACCACCATAACAAGAATAAGTGCAAGGTTGGTCAAAGTAAGGAGCTGACGTGACTTGATGATGAGGCCCCTAGTGCAGGGAAAGGCAGGGTTATATAGGGCAGGGCTTGCTGAGTCATGCAGCCTTCAAGACTCTGGTTGGAGTGAGTGTAAGCGTGGCTCTGGGAGGACCTCTGCTGGCAGGGGGACTACCTAGCAGCCAGATTTTTTTTTTTTACAAATTGCTTAATTCAGTCTTTTTATTATTGAATTAACAGTTTTACACACTCAAGAACACTGTACAAAAAAATAACAAAAGCAACAAGAAGTGCAGGAGAATACAGGCAGTTATCCACTTAGGCTTCAAAACAAAATGAAATGTGTGGTTTCCTTCAGGAATCGAGGAAATCTGTTAAGGCTTGCCAAATAGCACGAACTTGCTTCTTCTGGCACAGTTTAGTTGTTTTCAGCAACTTCATCTCTATAAACCATGCTTGATTCAGTCTCTTCCTGCACATGAAAGTCTCTCTCTGTGCAGGCACTGTGAAGGTCATTTTCCAACAGTCCACATAGGCTGAAGTCTGGGGGCACTTTTTTATCCACAGACTTTAGCCAGAATTTTCAGAGTGGATTTATTGCTTGTGAAATTCACGGGTGTGTGCATGTGACGTCGCCAACACACGCACACAGTTAAACCTGCTCGGGAGAAGGATTCACTTTGTGAGCTATTCCTTTAGCACATGTGACCACCCTTCTCGAGTCTTCTCGACAGCGGCGCCAACCATCTGGAACACCATGCCCCCACCTAGACAAGAACCTTGCATGCTGACATTCAGAAAGAAACTCAAGACTTGGCTATTTCTACAAGCCTTCCCTGATCTATGACCTCCCCAACTACAATAACTCGCCATGGTCCTCTAGTCGATGTACCCCAACCCTGACATGGCTTCTGACTCTATATTAGTTAGTTCCGAGTTTTATGAACTGATACTATTTAGTCAGGAATATACGATATTATTATAGCCCTGAGTATATGATATTATTTATATATTCGATAGTATTCAGTCCTGAGTACATGTTGTTATTATAGTCCTGAGTATATGACTAGATATTATTTATTTCTGAGTTAGCCATGCCTCTGGCTCTTCCTCCTCCCAGTTCGAGTGCCCCTGTTTTATTGTAACTTTTGTTCACTTTTTTCACTTTTCGTCTATTGTTCATGTTGATGTTAATGTTATTGCACCATTGTTTCTTGTAAACCGATATGATATGATTGGTATAAAAAAGCCCTAAATAAATAAATAAGACGCTAAGGTTACAGGCTGAGGGGACTGTGAGAATGATAGTGTTATCCATAAGACAGAAAATAACTCGCCGGCTTTTCATAGACTTGACAATTTCAAATCATTCTGATATTTTGCATCATTACGCAAAGTGGAGTAACTATCACTGAAGTCTAGCACATCATGCGAGCATTCATTTCCTTGAATGAAGCATGTCCTGGCTCTTGCTAGTGCTGCAGTATTTTTGATGTGCATGTCGGCCAGTCGCAGAGCTCATGTCAACCTTCTGAAGACTCTGTATTCAATTTGAAATTTGTCCATTCCTGTGAACTCTGCTGGTGGATGGGTGGGTGAGGGAGAGAAGAAGGGGAGGTTCATGAATGATGTCATTTACAAAGTTTGAAAGAATATGTATTTCATTTTGTTGTAAGGATGCTTTAATTTATGGTGTATTACCAGGGCCGGTGTAAGGGGATTAGGCACCCTAGGCACTTTCTGCCTTGTGCCGCCCCTCCAGTCACAGCCCCTACTCCTGCTTTAATAAGGCAGCTGCAGAATACCTTTCATGATTTTCAGGGAGGTGCCATCTATCAGGCCTATCCAGTACCGAGCTTCAGCGGCCAATTGCACGCTTTCCCCGTGCAGGCGGCCATCTTGTCGGGAGGAGCTAAGGCAGGCCAGATCGTGTTCCTGCTCATGGCTGGCTGCAAAAAAGTAAGTTTTTTGCCGGCGTCCGGGCTGGGGGAAAGCTTCGCCGCTGTCATCTCTCTCCCCCCATCCCAGAGCAAGGCTGCTTTTCGCGCCCTGCTCCGGGAGGGGGGGAGAAGAGATGACAGTGGCGAAGCAACTTACTTTTAGCTTTTAAGTTTTTTTCGCTTATTTTTTGGATTCGCCGCTGTCATCTCTCCCCCCCCCCTCCCGGAGCAAGGCTGCTTTTCGCGCCCTGCTCCGGGAGGGGGGGAGAAGAGATGACAGTGGCGAAGCAACTTACTTTTAGCTTTTAAGTTTTTTTCGCTTATTTTTTGGATTCGCCGCTGTCATCTCTCCCCCCCCCCTCCCCCTCCCGGAGCAAGGCAGCTTTTCGCGCCCTGCTCCGGGAGGGGGGAGAAGAGACAAGCGGCGAAACAACTTACTTGCACGGGGGAAAGTGGTCTCCGTGGCAGCCCCAGTCCTCTCCCCTCCTCCCGAAGCCAAAAAAAAAAAAGCTTTTTTTTTTTTGGCTTCGGGAGGAGGGGAGAGGACTGGGGCTGCCACGGAGACCGGCACCCATGATCGCGGCCGGGGCAGGTGAGTGGGGGCTGGGGGAAAGCTTGCCACCTACCCTTACCCATGCCTCTACCGCCTGGGTCAGGGTAGGCGGTAAGTTTGCAGGTTAAACGCGCGACAAAACGGCAGGGAAAGGTAGCGTTAGTCGGGGCGCGGGTTACGGGATGCTAGGGGAATAGCTAATTGGCTCGTTTGCATGCAATATCGCGCTAATTCGCTCGTTTGCATGCAATATACATGCCGCGGGCGGAAGGGGTTACCTGGGGAATTTAGGACGCGGTAGGAGTAGGTTAAAGGGGATTCGGGATCGCAGGAAGGGCTAACGCGGCTGGAACGTGAGTTAAAAGCGGCTTAGGAGCAGGGTAAACGCGGCCGCACTTTACAGGATAGGCCTGTATGTGAGACAGGCCCGTGAAATGAAAAGTGAAACAATCAGAGTAATACACAGGGTCGGCGGAAGCACTAGGCGAGCTAGGCCTGGGCCTAGAGTGCCGACTATTAGGGGCAGGGAGCACATGCCGACGCTCCCCCACACCTTGTGCCGCCCACCCACTCCTCCACCCTCCCAATCCCCCCCCCAAGACTCATGAAAACCCCTGGTTGTCCAGTGGGGAGGAGGAGGGCCTGGGAGCGATCTGATGTTCCCAGGCCATCGGCTGCCACTAACCAAAATGGCACCGATGGCCTTTAGACTTTTCCATGTGACTAGGGCTACCAGTGTCATTGATCAACCTGTGTCACATGGTAGGGGTGCTGGTCATCCATTTCCCCTACCATGTGACATGGGTTGGCCAATGGCATGGGTAGCTCCTGTCATATGGTAGGGGGCTAAAGCCACCGATGCCATTTTGGTTAGTGGCAGCCGATGGTCCGGGAGTGGCAGATCGCTCCCGGGCCTCCCACTAGACCACCAAGGGTTTTTGTCAGTCTTGGGGGAGGCATGAGGGTGGTGCAATTGTGGGGGGGGAGGGAAGGCAGGGTGAGGTGGGGGCTGGGCAGAATTTTGAAAGTGCACATTTTGACCCTTCAAAATTCTGCCACCTGAAGCGGGTGCCTCACCCTGCCTCATTGGCTCGCGAGCGGCAGCGGTGACGACCCCCTAATAGTCAGCACTCTAGGCCCAGGCCTAGCTCGCCTAGTGCTTCCGTCGACCCTGTGTATTACTCTGATTGTTTCACGTTTCATTTCACGGGCCTGTCTCACATATTTATTTATTTATTTATTTAAAAACCTTTCTATACCGTCGTTTAGTGATGCACCATCACAACGGTTTACATTTAGGCACAAAATAGGTTTGCTTTGCTTTCTAAGTTATCCATGGGGTGCCAGTATTTTACGGTTACATAATTCATAATATACTCTAAATGAGAAGTGTGTTGGAGATACAGTTTATATGATACTGTGGTAATCATATGTGATAACTGTTTTAATTTAAAATTTAATTATGATTAAAACAAAAAAGTAACATTCTGCTTTTTATAGGTGGCTTTCAGCTGTAGGAATTTGTTGTTATTCAGCGACCTCACTGTGAAATGCTTTTTTGAATAGCCAAGTTTTTAAGCTCTTTTTGAAGAGTTTTAGTTCTTTCATAAGTCTAAGCTCAAGCGGTAATGTGTTCCATAATAACGGTCCTGCCAAAGATAGCGCTCTCTCTCTAACTTGGGTCAATTTTGCTGTTTTGACTGAGGGTATGGTTAGTAGTGCTTTATTCGCTGATCTGAGATTTCTTTGAGGGACATGTAATCGTAGGGCAGTGTTTAGCCAGTCGGCCTTTTCGTCGTTTATTAGTTTATGAACTGTGCATAGTGTTTTGAATTGGACTCTTTGTTCTATTGGGAGCCAGTGTAGATCTGCAAGTGTTTGGGTGATGAGATCTCTTCTTCCTTTTCCAGTTAGTATTCTTGCAGCTGAGTTCTGTAGTATATGTGGCACCTCCCTGAAAATCATGAAAGGTACCCTGCAGCTGCCTTGTTAAAGCAGGTTGAGCAATGATTGTGCTAAATCTGAGGATAAGCAGGACGTGGTACATCTTGCCTGTCTGGTCTCAACTTAACTGTATTGATCCGATCTTGGGATATCCTACCAGGTCATAACAATAATGAGAATCAGTAGTCATTCTGGGCCAGCCTGGTGGGTCCTGGCTTTGATTCCAGGCTCAGGCCTTCTGCTCCCTGGGTTGCCCGAGGTGGGGGATGCTGCAGAGACAGAGTTCGTAGAACCTGAGGAAGGAAGGGAACACGGTAAATTGTGCAATGGTGGCACCTAGTGGCCAAATTTAGGTCCCATGGTTGCAGGACCCTGGAAGGAACTCTGGTGCATGTCCCCCAGCCTATGACTTTCGTTGTGATCGCTGGGCTTAAAGTTAACTAAGAGGGGATAAGTCCCTGGGTACTTGCGAACGAAGGCTCATGGCACCAGTTCCCAGCTCCAGTTCCAATTGACCTTGGAGCCCAAAGCCGCAGGAGGAAACTACTGGATCAAAAGAACAGGAGACGTTCTGAGATATTCCCTAAGTCAGCATGGAAAAAGGATTGCTAACATTTCAGATTCATTAAGCATCTGCTATGGGGACAAGTACAGCATGGTATGCAAGAGAGCAGCACTATAAGACAAAGCCATAATTCTTTGTTTTTTCTTCTTCTTCTTCTTTAGGAAGTTCCAGTGGAAATTCTTCTCCAGAATACACTAGAAAAGAATTTGGTATGTTTATGTAACAATTCTGATCTCTAACTTGAGTAACCAGATTCTTCTGATTATCTCATTCATCCCATAAGTCAAATTACTGTAATAACCATTGGGCCACAACCAAAGAAAAAAAATGGTTCCTGAAATGAATGTGCATCCCAGATTAAGACTTGCCAGAGGATAAAATTACACACTGAAACCACTTCTGCATGTTTTGCATGTTATAGATATATAATATAATAATAATATATAATAATATAGAGGATTCACGTATGTTGCTGGACTGCTAGATTCATTGATAGCTGATTAAAAATCCAAGCGTTCCCATATTATAAACAGTTGCAATGCCACATCCTGCTTCCTTATATGTAGGCTGTTAACCTCATAAAAGCTGGGCCTAGGGCGGAAAGATCGTGCTTGAGGAAGATCAGAGAGAGATGAGGAGAACCAGAAAGAGAACAGAGACAGACCCTAGGAATAAAAAGATCTCAGCAGTGAGAGAGAGAGTAGGGAGAAAGATAAAGAGAATGAGACTGATAGCGGGGAGAGAGGCTTGGACACTGGAACTGGACAGAAGACGGGGAATTAAGGAAATGACTCTGGGAGGGGGCCTGGCATCAGATGAGAGAGGAGGAATGGAAGCGAGAGAGTAGAGTAGGGGAATTAAAGGGAAGAAAGGCAGAGAGGTTAGATCAGTAAGAGAGGCTGACTATGCAAGGAAGGGATTCTGGAAGATCATAACAGGAAGAGCAAGAAGGCACCTTAGAGAGACAAGACGTTGTTGATGCATGTGATGGAGAAATAACATGAGTCCTTTTCCGTACCTAAACTCGTGCTGCATTGCATTCATTTCCTAGTGGGGAGTAAAGAAATAAAGTGCTTTTTAAATTTCTGAATGGGCTAAGCATTTAAGTGAACTGAAAGGTGCTTCACATTCACGAGGCTTGTTGTTTTTGGCAGACTCTAACGCGCCTCTTCTCTCATTTCCTTTCTCAGCATCTTCCTTCACCAGGGGGCGGACTCAGAGCAGAGGTGAGCCACGGGCCAGGGTGACGTTGGGGGCGCGATTGGCCTCCCGCTTCCCAAGCACACGGCGTAGATGTTAGGCTGCGGGGTGCAGATGGTACATTTTATGGAGATGGGTGCACCGTGGCCCAGCTTTCAGTACTTTCAAAGGGAGCAGCCTGGCAGGCTTCCGGAGAATGGGACGCTGGGCCTGGCCGTGCATTCTTTCTTCTGGGAGAGCCCATGTTCTCAGGAAACCTCACTGTGCTCCTTCCCATCCAGGCTTCCTTCTAAATTGCCTCTGCTGAGACGATAGAGAACCAAAAGGGAAAAAAAAACCATTAAATAAAGCAGAGCACACAGTACATGGCCCTCAATACTTACACCATGGATGTCTCCCTTCTTCCTGTCAATGGTTTTCTGTTGAGACCCAACATGAACCGTGCGTCTCAGCTGGAAGGCAGGGCTTCTCTCCATCGGATCTTTCAGCCGTGCGAGATTGACTACCAAACCTTAAAATAAGCCCGCTTTAATCAAGGCAAAATGCTCCCCTTTTCCCCCCTCTGCTTTTGTATTAGGTGAACCTCTGAGGGAGATGCGCCGGTGCGAATTACTCAAAAGCCCGGCGGGCATTAAAAGCAAAGGGTAGAGTTTGTTCTGCGCCGCAGCCAAGAAGCCTTCCCTCCCGGCGGGCACCGCTCCCTCGTGTGCGAATGCAATAAGGCACAGGGACGTGATGCTACAGGCCCCTTGGTCCTCTGCAAGAGAATTCTCCTAGTGAGGGGGGGGGGGGGAAGAGGTAATTCTGGATTGCAAAAAAGAACAATAGGGTTACACAAGACGGGATATTAGTGCCGCCGGCAGCCCCAGCCAGGGGGGCCAGGGTCTGGAATGTGAGCTGGCTCGGCCAAGTTTCCTTTCCTTACCCTGGGATTTCATCCCAGCTGCAATACATACACCCCCCCCCCCCCCACCAGCCTCATGCTGAAAAGGACGTCCCCCGGCAGCACCAGCACATATACAGTACCTATAGGTATAGATCTATAAATACATATATCCTGTGACTTAATTCAATTGGCCCTTAAAACAAACAAAATCATTAAGAGCCTTCCCTCTCCAGCACCAACCCTCCTCCCCCAGTTTCTCATTCAGATTTTTATTTCATTGCTGAAGTAATATTTATTTTAAAAAGTTTTAAAAGCTTTTTTTTTTCCCCCCCCTTAGCCTCGCCCACCACTTTGCTGCCAAGTAAATGCTGATCCTTATGAGAGGCAGGTGGTGGTGGTGCCACCCTGCCCACGTGCCAGGCAGAAAGGCAGGCACAGGCAGCTGACGAGTGGCCTGGAGAGAGGGAGCCTTCTGCACACAAAGGCAATAGGCAGCTTTTCATCCCCCTCAAAAAAAGAAAAAATATGAGAAGAGAAAAAAATGTATTAAGCAGGAAAAAAAAAACCCTTTGGGAATAAGATGAAAAGAAACAGTAAACAGAGCCAAAAAAAACCCCCAAAACCAGGCCATTCCATATTCCAAAAGTCTCTTGCTGGTATTGCTGTTTTATGCCTCCCAGCACAGGCCAGAGGCACAGACCCTCTGCAGGACTTTTCCTTAACCTTGCTAATCTGTCCACCAGAAGCAGCTGTGGACTGGTGCCCTCCTCTCCCTAGCCTGCCATGGCTCAGCCGGGCATCTGGCACCTTTGCAGCAAATCCCGGCCTTGTCAGATTTACAGGTGATAACCCTGGGGGTGCAATTAAAAGACTTGGATCTCACTTCCTCGGCGGGCGACCTGAAGACTAAACTTTCACTCTCTCTCTCTCTCTCTCTCTCTCTCTCTCTCTCTCTCTCTCCCTCATCATGCTGATTATCTTCTCCAAGCCTGCAGCATATTCACGGCGGAGCAGATGCCTGATAGCAAACGGATAGGGGACGTAATAGGAAATAAAACAGAAGTCGCTGGCCCCGAGCTCCATCCATTATTCAGAACAGGATGTCAGTATCGGTGTCACCAAAGAATTAATCATCTGCATTTTTTTTTTGTCCCCCTGGTGCAGAGAGTGAAATCAGAGCCCGGCTGCAGAGTGCTTCTCCCTCCGGAAGATGTAAGCATCCCCTCTCTTTCCATCTCTAAAGTCAACCGAATAGCCGGGGGGAGTCCTTCCTCCTAATGTCTTTGGTTAATTGTCACTCCCTAATTGATGACTCTGGAGTTAGCATCTGCCCTGGGGGTTTGTGAAGAGGGGGGAGTGGGGGCGGGGTGTGTGACCTCCCTGCATTGATGCTCATTCATCAACCTACTAAATGCCCATAAAACAGATTAACACCTTTACTAGAAATGAAAGGATGAGCTTTACCTGCAGGTGTTAATAAAAAAAAAAAATGATTCAAGAGGATTGATGATGATGATGATGATGATGATGTACTGCAGATTATTTCTCAAAAACTCATGACCTTCACTGTGTAGGTGCAGCTTCAGCCCCCGAGTGGTTTGGCTGCAAGGGCAACCCTGGTTTAGAGCCCTTCTGACAGATTCCCCAAGCAGCAGCTGAAAACATCTGTAGGTGGCTTCCTAATTAGAGATGCCATGGGGCTTATGCTGTCTTTGCCTTGTAGAGAAGTGCGTGAATTTTCACTGGAAATGTACAATGGTTGTGCCACAAAGTGCTTTTTTTTTTTTTTACTGTACATACAAGCCAACATAATACTTGGCACAGGATGGAGCAGATATGGAATGGACTTCCATGTTTCATGATATCAGTATGTCACTTAATAAAGTAAGATGTCTCATTTCCTCTGTACACAAAATGGTCACCCACCAATACCGCCAACCACCCATGGCCTACAAATTTCCATGACAATTTCATATTCCGGTAATTAAGAGGGGGGGGAAAAAAAGAGATGTCAATTGTTTGCCAGTTGGAAGCTTATTCTCTAGAAAGGCCAGAGAACAGAATTGCATGAATAAAGCTGTACCAGACGCTTTGCTGCTAATAAGGCGTTCTTGGCATTCTGCTTGGCCCTATCGGACCTGAAACCAGCAGTCGTGGCGAGAGACAGACCATGCAACATCTTTTGAGCTACCCATTGCTTGCGGACGGCTCCTGCACTGGGCAGGATCTTGTCAAGGCCGACTTACGAGTGCAGAAATGTGCTTATCGGTGGAAAGAGAGATGCTTTTAAGGGATGGACACGAGGAGAAGAAGTAGCCTGGCTGGTCCTAGTCAGTGCACTCACTTTCTTGCTTCTAAGAGCATTAAAAATCCACCAAATAAAAAAATATATGACTAGTGACAATGAATGTTTGTTTGTTTGACAGGAAGGTTTCACGTTCTTCCCAAGGCTCTTACAGTTTCCTTTGTTGGGATGTCTTGAGGCTTGTTGGACCCTCTGCTAGAACCACAGAAGCTATTCTGTTCGCCAATTAACTAAAAGAGCACAGGATTGTCAATAGTGGACTTTCAGTTTTTTTTGAATGTTCTGAATTAATGAAAACTCTTAGGATTGTTAGCATTGATAAGTTCCCGCCTTTGGGGGCCTGCAAGATCAAAACTCTTTCTGATAATTCTAATACATTTTTTAAGTTAGAAAAACTAATTCAAAGGGTTAAACGAAAAGGATTTTACTCCTAGGCCAAAAAATAAAGGCTGGGGACCATTTTAGAGAGATTAAAAAACAAAAACAAAAAAACCATTCTAATCTAATATATGTGCTATTTTAAATTCAATAGTTCACATGCCAGCAGGGTGTGAGGCACTATTTATAAGCATGAACATCTGAGCTACGGAGCTTCAGCCATTCATTTGTTAGATCTGAAAAGAACCACACAATGAAAGAGTAGATTACATAAAGACAGTATTTAGCCTCGCTGTATTCCCAAGACATAAAGACGGTATTTAGTATCACTGAATCTGAATAAAGCTGGAGGAGTCCTGCCCTGACACGAATGCTTTTGCTTTTCTCCCCCAGGGACAGAACTCGACGATGTGAAGCGTTTACTGAAGGGAGGCCGGTCTTCCAGCCTCAGCCCCACTCGATCCCCCTCGAACACACTCCCCATCCCCAAGAAAGCCATCGTGGAAACCAAGACGATAACGGAGAGCTCCCAGTCAGGTACTACTGGGAACCGGGGGCCGTGCGGCCAGCATCCAAAGTCTTACTCTACGTTGCCTCGTCTCTTCTTGAGCGCCTGCCGGTAGATAAGGGGCAATGCCTGCCACTCACTGAATTACAGCAAGAACAAGCCTGTAGACGTCCAGCGATCCTAAGCACGTGTTCCGCCAACCGAAACACCTTCCTGTGCTAATGATTGATTAGAGATTTACTGTTGTTATACAAACAATGGACCCATCTATTACAGTCTGTTCTTCATTCTGCTGAATCACAATGCAAAATTCTAGAAGGGTTCCTGGTCACCTTTTGAACAAGCTTGTTATGAAGACGGCACTTACGCACCCGCTGATGGTGCATGGATTAACAGACCTTTAGTTTTCCATTTTGTTTAGTGCAAACTGGAATGGTAGCGCACACCGAATGTTGTTTTTTTTTTTAGCATGCACAAAAGCCATTTTAGCACAAGCTAAATGGAATTAAACAAAATGAAAAACAAAACATTTTTTTCCCTGCACATCCCATCACAGACATCATAATTCTATTTTCCCTGTCCCTGAAAGCTTCATTTTTTTATCACCCTGTTTGAATCATCATACTCCTTATGTATGTATCTTTGCCCTATTTATTGAAAGGCGTAACTTTACCTGTATACAGTTTATGCTAAAAGGATAACTTTTCAAAATTGCTCGTGGGTGCCCGTATATACATGAATATGGGCATGTGCAAAGTTGCTCCAGTAGTTTATAGCCTGTGTGCAAACGACATGCGCAAGTTATAAAAAAAAAACAAGTACCTATGTGCACAAACAACATGCTCGCATAAGTAAAAACCACGAGCCAGGCAAGTTTGGACTTATCCGATCACTAGGGGCGGCACTTAGCTACATAAGACTGAGAAGTGCTACTTAGATGGACTTAGCACCGGCTAAGTAGCGCTCGCTACTACTTAGCCGGATAAATCAGAACATAGCCAGAGAAGTGCAGCTACTTTGCTGGAGAAGTAGGAATTTAGCCAGATAATGATATACCCGCCTATTTGCACTTCACACTTTAAAGAGATACGTGAGTAGCTTTTACTCACATTATTTAGACACATTTACCCCGCCCCCCGCCCCATAAATCAGGTTTACATACGTAAGTCAAAGGATTTTCTAACGTGCAATGAAATAACCAGTTTTACCAGTTAGTCTACCAGTTCACCCAGTCCGTCTGCTGCTCGTGAAGACCCTCCTGGCTCTTCAGCCTGACGTCTCCTCCCCTCCCCATTTCACTCAGACCCCTTACCCCCAATCATTTTTTTCACTTTTAAGATGTTTATGATCGCTTATTCCCGCTGTTGAGCATGAGCACGGCGCCACATTACGTGGTATAAAGCTGCAACGTTCTGGCATAAATGTTGGCCTCTCCCTGAAATGCCCTGGCCCTCTCCTGTTTACATGGGCGCCGATTTACGTGCGCATGTGAAGATTGTTAAAATAGCATATAATTGCGTAGATGCTATTTTGCATGCAGAAGTGCCACTTACTTTTTACGCTTGCGACTTTTGAAAATTCACCTGTAAAATGCATATCGACCCAGGTTACACAGTCGGCTTGTGCACGCGCCTTGTGTTTGAAAATCCGGGGGGGGGGGAAGGGTTTGTATGTGCTTGAAAGCATTCGTGTAAATCTGCGCGCACACACACGCACTGCCGAAACGTTAGGCCCTGACGCGGGAGTCGGGAGCTCCAGATCGCCATAATCTTTCTGCCGTTTAATTCAGCAGCTGGGACCTATGATACAACCATCCTGGATGCTGCACTTCCATCCTACATGTGGACCTCCACCCTGCCTGCAGGATCGTCCCTCGGGGGCCAGCACAACAACATGATCCACACCTCCTCTCTGAACGCGAATGCCCAGTCAACGGGTTCAGGTAGGGTGTCTGCACCCGCGCCTCGGCGACTGCAGTCCAGCTCGGGTCTCCTTTTTGGGGAAGGGGGGGATTGGGTCACCTCGGCGATGCAACAGAGAACAGACAAAACGATGGCACGTCAAAGCAGCTTCAGCTTTTTTCCAGTGTCCACGCTGGATGGAATATTTTTGTTTACTGAGGGCTGTCCTATTTATGAACTTCTTGCAACTGTACTTCCTTGGCTGGTTGACAACATCTCTGGCCTGAATCTCTTTCCCAAGATTACAGACGTCATTGATACAAGCTAAGTGTGGCTGCCATGTTGGTCCACTTGAATACACGGAAATAAGGATTAACAAAGAGAAAACCTAGAAATATTTCAGGTAATACCTTTTATCGGACTATTTAGTCCAATAAAAAGGTATCACCCTATATTTTTCTGTTTGTTTTTTATTTGCTAACCTTTTATTTCAGTCAATGTCACTGAGACGCCGTGTACTATACAGGAGTATTCACTGTCAGGCTACTTTTTCAGACTCCTATTGCATCCCAGTTTCATCCTTTCTCATTATGAGCTTAATTATAGACAGAGCTACTTAAGAGAGAGTTGTTTAGCACATGGAGCTAGGGAAAGTATGATTGCATGTTTCTAGCAAGTACGTGAATTTCCAAGGAACCCGTGGCACCAGTACTCTTCAGTCTAATGATGAGCTTTAAGCTAAATGCCTAAATGTAATAGCATTTCTTATGCAACGCATAGATCTGGTATTCTTCCCTATTTCTCCCCCTGCAGTGTTTGGCATCCCGAATAATCTGGCTCCCAGCTCCCCCGCGCTGACCTCAGGGCTCACCACATCCTCCTCAGGTTGGGTTCTGCACTCCTTCGCCATGTCTATTCGTAGTGCTGTGAAATCTTTGGCTCGTAGATTCTGAGTATTTAGTTAGCCGGAAATGGCTGAGGTTTGCAACTTACGCAATTTCAAAGGGGGGAAAAAAAAAGCCCAGTGGGCGAGTTTGTTTTGATGTGAGAGAGTTACATTTCTGCAGGTTGACCGGATGGTCCAGCGACAATGCCGCTCGCTGCTATGTAGGGAAGCTTGGATTTGATTGGCAGACCAGGCTGCCACCCACCCAGGGCTGGAGATGCTGCATAGCAGGCATTGACAGTCCCTCAGGGGAGATTCAGGGTGTATGTGTACTGGGTTTGGATGCTCCGCAGCACCCAGCAAAGAACTGTTGCTGCACTGCGATGTTGCTGTCAATACGTTGAGAAAGATGGATGCTAACAGGGTGCAAATAAAACATCCTGGTAGCCACAAATGATGCCCCATGGCACCTTTGCTTCAACCTATCGCTGCCATAAATGGCAGAGAGTGAGACTGGGGTAACTAATGACTGGGCTGAAGGAAAGTGAGCTAGACCAGAAAACGTAATGTTTAGCATGCTCGCAGCTAAGATTAATCAGGCTGGGTAGCAGTAACTAAGTACAATCCCATTGTAAGCATTGTGAGTGTACAATTCATGTTTAAGTAGCCATGCAGGGCAGGCCTTCTTCTCTAGGTCCATTTTTACGCTCTGAAAATCTTATATTGCAGTATTCGGCGTTCAGAACAACCTAGCTCCAAGCTCTGGTCTCATCAGCAGCAGCGCGGTCACAGCTTCAACGGCAGGTCAGTAACACGATCGCTACTAACCCCGGAACCGTGCAGGCTCAGTCGTCTGGAGTTAGGGTTGCGAACCCTCACAACCAGGTGGCACCAGGCCCGCTATGAAAAATGTAAACGACCAGCCCTTCTGAAACTTCTAAATGTGAAACATTTGTCCCAAAAGGTTTTGGCTATGTGGGAATACAAAGCAGATGAAATCTTAGCTTTAAAAAATGGGAAAAATGTAATTAAAAATGTTAGCAAGAGGTACCAGATGGGAGCAGTGAGAATAAACAAAGTGATAATGGGAGCTGATGATGTGAAGTCATAAATCATACAAAAATATAAGGCAAACTGTTAACATCTTCAGACTATGGTGAAATCACAGAACCACTGGCCGTTCCGATTCATGGACCGCGATCACCCTCAAACCATGTATAACATTGATCATAACTGCTGCCTGGAAATATACGTTAGACTGGGAGGAAGTGTTAGAAGGAAGTCCTTTGCTGGTTGGAAGACGGAGGGGAGGTAGTGGATGCCTGAAGTGGTCCCCCCAGCGTAGGTGGCATAGGTCGGGCCAGTGGTTGAGTTGGGAAAGATATGATGGAGGGCAGTGAATGAAATAAGGTTGAAAGGTTTGGTACAAGACGTGAGGAGCGGAGCTGGCCTTGGTTTACGCTTGACAATTTCTCTGCTCATCTACCCAAAGTGGCAGAGGGGAAGACAAGTGGATCCGGTAACGCTGCGCTGCTGCGTTACCGGATCCTTTGTGCACCATAAGGTGCCCACTTTTGGTGTTTTCCAGCCATTTTGAAAGGATTATTGCTGCTTTTAGATTCCGTCACGAGTCGGCTTCCATTGTTGGCTTTAATAGTAGCCTCGGCGGTAAGTCGCTGCATTATTTCACGGCCATGTCCCAGCAGAGATAAGCGAAGTGCATTTCAGCACAAATCCTGATTTATGTTTTATGATTGCATTTTACTGTGCAGCTGGCTCTTTTTGCTGCTCTGTTCCGTGTCATAAACAAACCCCATGTTGTGCTTCATTGAAGAGCTGTGACTCCTGTCAGGGGGGGCTTCCTGATACCTGGCAAATCTATTTTTGCGGTATTTGCTAGTGATTTTTTTTCAATCTGCATCACTCAGAGCAGCATGTTGTAGTCCATAAACACACCGCTGTCTAGAGACGAGTGCAGAGTTCATTATTCATTCAATAAGAAACAAATAAATTAACATCAAATTATAGTCCCCATCATGGTCCCCAGCACCACAATCCTACCAAGTATGCCTATAAAATACTATCCTTTTTAATTGAACAATTAAGTGTAAAATGTGACTATACAGTCTAATAAAGTTCCTGTTTGTATCTTTTTATCAAAATAAAATGGTGAAAGCTCAATAAGCAGCTATGCTAAATTGTTCTGGTTATTGCTTTTATCAACAGTTCAAGCATTAGCGACTCGAGTTACGCCAAACAATGAAATATCACCCCACTCTCAATTTTCTATTGCAGCCTACGGCATTAAGAAAAATGTCCCTCAGAGCGCCCAGGGCACAGGGGTCCTTAGCACAGTGTCCACGTCAGCAGGTGAGTTCTCCAGACACGCTCAGAAGGGGCCGTGTCACCTCATGCTTTTTATAAGGATGGATCAGCGGCAGGCGCACGCTTTGCAGCTCCTTTAAAGTTTGCTAAATGATAGCTTCCCGTTTCCTCAGGCTGTAGGCAGTGCAGTGTGCAGAACAGCTGTGCAATTACCCTCCAGTCATCTGCTGGGTTTAGATATTTCCGTTCTGTTATCCAGTCCGGCTAGCATCCTTTCTGGCTACCCTCCAGCTGGAATAATTGTACTTAACTCGCTTTCCCGCTGAGTGTCTGGAATTCAGAGGATGCCACATGACCGGAGTGTAAAACGCACACACACGAGGGGGTCCCAAAAATCCGAGGAAGGTGGTGGGAGGGGGAGATACTTTTAATGCAAGAAATGTGTAGATAACAACAAAAAGCACGGGAGAGTCCTGGTTTAAAACCAATGATTATCGCAGCAGGGGCTATGAAAAAAGATCTTAACCAATTTCAAACTGCAAACCACTACACCCAGCTCACAATGTCCGGTTAGAACATGAAGGTCCAGCTGCCTTAATAACTGGCTTCTGACAGCTATTGTGCTAAGTAATCATAGAATCAAACACTCAAAAAGCGATAATAATATCGCCATAAACTGGACTTGGTACAGACTTTTTCCGTGGTCCTGTGCAGCGTGGCTACTGGTCTGGTGCATGGGCTTTTGAGCCTGTACTGTACCTGTGTTTTGCCATGCGTAGGTGGCTTGCGTTGTTCTCCTACTGACCACACGCCTTCCTAGGCTGTTAGCGCTGGTGCTCGGGCGACACGCATGCATGTGTGGCTGAGATGCTCTTCGGTGAGTATTGAACTCACTGTCCGAGCTTTTCCTCGCCAGAGCTGCTCACTTTGGTCTTTTTTTTTTTTTCCAGTTAACACCGGGAACGCTCGCAGCGATGATATCCTGAGCAAAGACTACAAGTTCCTGCTGCTGGAGAAGGAGAACGCCCCCCCGAAGAAGGAGTCGGAGCTGCTGATCATGTCCAAGGACAGTGGGAAGGTCTTCACCGCCTCCACCACAGGAATCAGCAGTAGGTTCCACGGGCACCATGCCAGCCAGCAGGAAAGGGACTTAGGGCAGCTGTGCCACTATTAACGAACGAGAATGACAACGAACGACAATTACAGTGCATGAACAGGCGACGGAAAATATGCACCAAAAAAAAAAAACCAGAGTCAAAAAAAGTGAGCGCAAAACTGTAAACAGGGCCAAAATCCACAGGTTTCCAGCATACAAACTAATGTATAGTGTGAAAGACATGGGGCCAGATTTTCGAATCTAGGCACGGGCGTAGATTTGTGCGCGCAACCTGGCGCGCACAAATCTACGCCCAATTTTATAACATGCGTGCGCAGCCGCGCGCATTCTATAAAATCCGGGGTCGGCGCGAGCAAGGGAGTGCACACTTGTGCACCTTGCGTGCGCCGAGCCCTAGGGGAGCCCCGATGGCTTTCCCTGTTCCCTCTGAGGCAGCTCCGAAATTGGAGCGGCCTCGGAAGGAAATTTCCTTCCGCCTCCCCCCCCCCTCCCCCGCCCTACCTAAATCCCCCCTACCTTTAATTCTTTATTTACGCCTGCCTCTGGGCAGGCATAGGTTGCGTGTGCCAGCACGACCGCTGTGCTGGAGGCCTCTGTCCCGCCCCGCCCCTGGCCTGCCCACTCCCCGCCCATTTTTTCAAGCCCCGGGAAATACGCGCATCGCCGAGCCTGTGCAAAATAGGCTCGGCGCGCGCAGGAGGGTTTTAAAAGGGTTCTGCGTGTATATTACGTGCGTAACCCTTTTAAAATCCGCCCCATGGCTGGTAGGGTGACAATGGGCCTTCATAACACCCACGCAAGCTTTCACTGTAGCGTTGTCAATGGGTCAGGTGTAATCATTGGAACACACCAGAAATTCACTTTTTAAAAATGTTTCCAATACGCACATAGAAAATGAGAAAGTTACTCCCCTTTCCTCGAATGGCACCCAGTTGAAGAACAGCGGGCGGAAGGCCACCCTGAGAACACCCAACACAACGTCGTGTTTCGGCTCCTGCTTCAGGGGTGAAGAAATTGCAGCAGTGTCGCCTTCGTTTCAGTCCTTCTCTCCCCCCTCCAACCTTGCTCTCCCTCTCCCCCCCCGGAACAGGAGACGCCTACGGGCACCACGCGACTTTCAAATGATCGTGCTGCTCGAACCTTTGGAAAGCCACGCGTTGTGTCGGGCGTATTGCATTTCGATTTGAAGCTGCTACTACAAATAAAAGGATCCCTGCACCTAAGGTGAAAGGTCTATTGTCCTGCTCTTCGGCCCAAGACACTTCCCACGAGCTGGGACCCCACCCCCTCAGATTGCTGCGGTGCGGTGAGAATTCACGGCCACTTACAAGACAAAGAGCTGGGTTGCTTTCCAGATATCAATGGGCCAGGTTTAACCACTGCGCAAGCAGCAAAAAAAAAATTACCAAAAGCATCTCGCAGGCCTTCATTATGAAAGCAATTAGTTAAATAATGCAAAACAACAACAACAAAACAAAAAAAAGAACCATTTTGTCTGGCCAGAGCTTACATTTCATGGCATTGTTGGCTCTTTTAATTTATTTCCCGTTAGAAAGCCTGCTCCTTAAAATGATTTTTCATTAGGAAATTAGAAATGCTAAAATAGTCTCCTTTGAGCAATTTGAAATAGCGCAAGTTTAGATTCATGTAATAAACTTGCTGCAAGGCAGAAACGTAAGAAATTCCCGTGAGCTTTTTGCACGTTTTTGGCTGAATTTTTGGGGGGTGAGGGGTGGGGCTGGGGGTTTCTTAGCCCAGCAGCTTCTTCCTTCTTCTTCTTTGGGTTTTTAGCTCAGTCAGAGGCAGCTTCTATTGAGCTAAGGCACTGTGATCCTTCATTTAAAACCTCCTGGGGTATCCTCCCCACCCCTCCCTATTTTTATATCCTCCATTCCTCAGCCAGGCACCACCGATGTCAGCGCCCTCTGGAATCCAACTAACGTTGGCCACTAGGTGTCACCACTGAGCAATGGGTGAGACGTCCCCTCTGCCACCCTCAGTGGCTGCGAACGCTGTTTCTGCCCAGGGAGCAGAAACCTGGACTGGAACTCGGACCCCAGGTCCTTCGCATGGCAGCGCATAGCCCTTGCCGCTGTGCTACAGGGCTGGTCTTCTTGCCTTAAATCTAAGACCACAGGAAGATTAAAAGGCTTCCTGTAAGCCACACCAGAAGTAATTCTGAAAGTAAACTGAGCCACAAATTATGGGGTTGCACTCTCTGACCACTAATCTTCATTGAGAAATTCTGAAAGACAACTTTCATTATTGTGCTCCCAGATTCATGAAAGGGCTTCACGAGATGGGGAGGAGTCTGCTTGCTCTCTATCAAGTATTCCTTCTGGAGGTTTTGTGCAAAATGTCCTCCTGGTTTCCTTCTCTCTCTCCTTTTTTTTTTTCATTTTTTCTTCCATTTTCTCATTTTAGCTTTGGCCTATCTCTTGGCTAAGGTAAACAATGATAAAGGTTCAAAGCAGTGTGCTACCCTAGTGTTGTGTTCCGCAGCCGTACCTCCCCTACAGCGGCGACCCGCCGCGGCAACTCCTAGAATAGCCTCCGAGCCGGTGCCTGTCGCTTCGGCGCTGGTCCCTGGTTTGGCCGCCGGGTGGGGAGCCATCCCTGCTCCTCCCTCACGGCGTCTTGCAGTGTTTCCTCCGCGGAGGAAATCCAAGATGGCCGCCGCCATCTTTAGGCGCGAGGCCGCACCTCATCCTTAGATTTAAAGGGGCCAGGCCCCTTAACTACTCACAGCTGTTTCTAATGGGCCTGAGTAGAGGAAGTATATAGGGAAGCTTCCTCTGCCCATTCCTCGACTTGGCAACGTCCCACATAGTCAGGTCTGCTTGCTTTGGTGAGTTCTTGTACTTCAGATCCTTGTTCCTGTCTCGTCTTGGTGTTCCTGGTTCCTGACTTTGGATTGGCAAGCGGTGATTCCTGGTGTGTGACTTCGGACTGGCAAGCGGCGACCCCTTGGTGTAAGACCTTGGACTGGTAAGCGACGACCCTCTGACACTTGACCTCGGACATCTTCTGGACCATCGTCTCCAAGGGCCCACCTAAGTCCCAGCAGCCTGGGTCCCTATGGGCTCCTCCCGGGGGGACCGCGGGCTTCCAGGGATGAAGCTCCAGTTGGCCCTTGCACCGAACTCTCGACTCCTTGACCTCTCAAAGGTCCACCTAAGTCCCAGCGGCCCTGGTCCCTACGGGCTCCTCCTGGGGGGACCGCGGACTTCCAGTGGCAAAGACTCCGTTCCTCTTCTTGAGATCACGACTCTTCGTCTGCCTCCACAGTCGCCTCAGTCTCCAGTGCCGAGGGTCAGCTGGTCGCATCTTCTGTCCTGCCTCGCCACCCAACGGGAGAACCTACGGTTCCACTTCCTAAGGTATTCCATCCTCCCGTCGGCCCAAGGGTTCACAACCATAGAAACATAGAAACATAGAAATGACGGCAGAAGAAGACCAAACGGCCCATCCAGTCTGCCCAGCAAGCTTCACACATTTTTTTCTCTCATACTTATCTGTTTCACTTAGCTCTTGGTTCTATTTCCCTTCCACCCCCACCATTGAAATATCTAGCTTGATTAGTTAGGGGTAGTAGGGGTAGTAACCGCCGCAATAAGCAAGCTACACCCATGCTTATTTGTTTTACCCAGACTATGTTATACAGTCCTTATTGGTTGTTTTTCTTCTCCCCTGCTGTTGAAGCAGGGAGCTATGCTGGAAATGCGTGATGTATCAGTCTTCTCCCATGCCGTTGAAGCAGAGAGCCGTGCTGGATATGCATCGAAAGTGAAGTATTAGACACATTTGGTTTGGGGTAGTAACCGCCGTAACAAGCCAGCTACTCCCCACTTTGTGAGTGCGAACCCTTTTTTCTTCTCCCCTGCCGTTGAAGCAGAGAACTATGCTGTATATGCATTGAAGGTGAAGCATCAGGCTTATTTGGTTTGGGGTAGTAACCGCCGTAACAAGCCAGCTACTCCCCTCTTTGTGAGTGTAAATCCATTTTTCCACATTTCCTCTTGCTGTTGAAGCTTAGAGCGATGTTGGAGTCACAGTAAGCATGTGTATGTTTATTGAATAAGGGTATTGTCTCCAGGCAGTAGCCGTCATTCTGGCGAGTCACCCACTCTTCATTGGCGGCCTCTTAACTTTATGGATCCACAGTGTTTGTCCCACGCCCCTTTGAAGTCCTTCACAGTTCTGGTCTTCACCACATCCTCCGGAAGGGCATTCCAGGCGTCCACCACCCTCTCCGTGAAGAAATACTTCCTGACATTGGTTCTGAATCTTCCTCCCTGGAGCTTCAAATCGTGACCCCTGGTTCTGCTGATTTTTTTCCTACGGAACAGGTTTGTCGTTGTCTTTGGATCATTAAAACCTTTCAAGTATCTGAAAGTCTGAGCATAACACCTAGTAGGGGAAATTTAATCTGCTTTACGCAAGACAGTTCCAATCTTAGCAAACGAAACTGGTGCCACGAACCCACAAGAAATATAAAATAAAAGTAATAATAATAATAATTATTATTATTACTAACTACGATCCAACCCAGGGTCTCAATGGCACTGCATACCTGGCTCTGATTCTCAGGCCTGGCACCTGTTCCCTGGGCTAGCTGGGGCTGGGGCACAGTGGTGGCAGCGTTCACAGCTCCCCAAGCGAGAGGGCACATCAGCGATACCCGCCGGCTGGCTGAGGAGGGCCCCTGTGCCAGACCCCAGAAAGGAACCTACAGCCGTGCTCCTCAGGCAGAGGAGTGTCCCTGCGGCAACCGGGATAGATGGGAGGGGGGGGGGGGGGGGTGAAACTGGGGCAAAGAGCAGGTATCAGGGCACCGTGAGTCCAATAAGGGCTAATTCTAACTGAACAGGAAGTAGGGGGACGCTGCTAGGTGGGGGAAAAGAAAAAGAAATGATTAATAAAATAAAGGATTCCATTTCTTATTCTTTTGACACTTACCACAGTAACCAACAAAACACAAATAAAAACTGTCAGATTTACTTTCTTTTTTTTTTTTTTAAATGTCTTTTTCATTTTTTTAACCCGACCGTTTCATCCTGTTCCTGCGGGCTTCCAGGTCACTTGGAACCAGCCTCTACTGAGCTCTGGCACCTTCAACCTTTATTTCCAGCTACCTGTAGATTTTTTTCCCCTATTTTTTTTATTTCCCTTTCCTCCTAACCCCTTGTCATTGCAGCAACCGCCCACAGCCAGGGGCCAGGCACCAGGTTTCCCTCCGCAGCCCTGCAATCATGGGCCCTAAATCCAGCCACTAGATGTCGCCTTCAAGCAAGGACTGGATTCCCTTCTCCTGGGGCTTGTAGACACTGCCTCCATGGCATCCCCAACCACAGCCGGCCTGGGAAGCAAAGGCCTATCCAGGCAACAAGCACAGCATTGTCACTGAGCCATTGGACTGACCCCAAGAGTTAATTTCATGTAGCACTGATTCACAAGATCTTATTGGTTTCTTCACTTTCTTATGGGGGAATCTCAACAAATATAGTGCCATTAAAAACATTTGATGTGCCCAAGCTAAGCATCAATGCATGTGATCAAATGCAAGATGATTAAGAAATTAAGAACATGCCATACTGGGTCAGACCAAGGGTCCATCAAGCCCAGCATCCTGTTTCCAACAGTGGCCAATCCAGGCTACAAGTACCTGGCAAGTACCCAAAAACTAAGTCTATCCCATGCAACTGATGCTAGTAATAGCAGTGGCTATTTTCTAAGTCAACTTGATTAATAGCAGGTAATCGACTTCTCCTGCAAGAATTTATCCAAATCCTTTTTAAACCCAGCTACACTAACTGCACTAACCAGATCCCCTGGCAACAAATTCCAGAGTTTAATTGTGCGCTGAGTGAAAAAAAAACTTTCTCCGATTAGTTTTAAATGTTCATGGAGTGCCCCCTAGTCCTATTATCCGAAAGATTAAATAACCAATTCACATTTACCTGTTCTAGACTGCTCATGAATTTAGATCCCAAAAAACAAACTGGAGGCCGATCCAATGTGTGAATAAAGTTCTCCTTTTTTACCGATCTCTCATGAATTTAAACACCTCTATCATATCCCCCCTCAGCCGTCTCTTCTCCAAGGTGAACAATCCCAACCTCTTTAGTCTTTCCTCATAGGGGAGCTGTTCCATTCCCTTTATCATTTTGGTCGCCCTTCTCTGTACCTTCTCCATTGCAACTATATCTTTTTTTAGATGTGGCGACCAGAATTGTACACAGTATTCATGATGCGGTCTCACCATGGAGCAATACAGAGGCATTATGATATTTTCCATTTTATTCACCATTCCCTTTCTAATAATTCCCAACATTCTGTTTGCTTTCTTCACTGCCGCAGCACACTGAGCCGACGATTTCAGAGTGTTATCCACTATGACACCTAGATCTCTTTCTTGGGTGGAAGCTCCTAATATGGAACCTAACATCATGTAATTATAGCATGGGTTATTTTTCCCTATATGCACATTAAATTTCATCTGCCATTTTGATGCCCAATTTTCCAGTCTCACAAGGTCTTCCTGCAATTTATCACAATCTGCTTGTGATTTAACTACTCTGAATAATTTTGTATCATCTGCAAATTTGATTACTTCACTTGTCGTATTCCTTTCCAGATCATTTATAAATATATTGAAAAGCACGGGTCCCAGTACAGATCCCTCAGGCACTCCACTGCCCACTCCCCTCCACTGAGAAAATTGTCCATTTAAGCCTACACTCTGTTTCCTATCCCCTAACCAGTTTCTAATCCACGAAAGGACATCGCCACCTATCCCATGACTTTTTACTTTTTCCTAGAAGCCTCTCATGAGGAATTTTGTCAAATGCCTTCTGAAAATCCAAGTACACTACATCTACTGGTTCACCTTTATCCACATGTTTATTAACTCCTTCAAAAAAGTGAAGCAGATTTGTGAGGCAAGACTTGCCTTGGGTAAAGCCATGCTGACTTTGTTCCATTAATGAACTTGTATCAGCAGAGGAAGGCCTCTCTGGATATAGCCTATAAAGCTTGAAAAAAAATCATAAAAGTACCAGTTTTGCATCTTTTTGTGTATACTGTATCCTCTCCCAGGTTCGCTGAGTGAAGAGGCACTCAAGAAAGACAAGCAGATAGTCGTCAGCAACGCAGACAGTTATGTGAAAGCGGAGTCAAACGGTGAGGACACATTATATTGTATGCCAGAAGGAATAAAATAATTAAAGTTCAGCATCTCATTTCCTTATTGTAGCCTGGAGAATATAATTTTGAAAAACCTAATTACAATCTGCCATTTTTTTTTCATTACCAGGAGGTTTAAAATTCACAAAGGACAAAGCCACCTATGCAGGTGAGTGAGTTCTTCCACTCGTTTCTAGAAGGGCAGTCAACTAACTTTCTTGTGAAAATCCTAAGGAAATATGTTGCAAAATAAGACTTGGTTGAGAAGTGTAGTGTACCGTTGCTCTGGGATCAGTAACAGAGTCTATCAGGAAGAGCGTGCACATCCCAGACATTGCCATCTGCTGTCAGAAAACAGAGCACATCTTGCATTTTCCTAAAGAGGGGTAGGTTTGTTACATGCATTGCAAGATCAATTAGCAAGGGGCACGCAACACATCTGCATTTCTGTATTATATTAAGACATGAGATACGGATTGGTAGGATGGTGGAAATCCCTTGAGAACTGAGATTAAAATCCTCATTGTGCCATATCGCATTCCTGCCCAATTAAAACGTTTTGGTGTCGTTCTGTGTAGTAAGAGGAATTCTCCCTCAAAGATAGGACTAAAAACAAATGAACCTCGCCGTTTTCCTTTTCTGTTCTGCTTCAGAAATCCATAAAGACGATGGAGGCGGTGGAATAGGGGCCGCTCCAGCGTGGTGTCCTTGTGGCTCCTGTTGTAGTTGGTGGAAATGGCTCTTGGGTTTGCTCCTGGCCTGGTTGCTGCTTCTTGGACTGCTCTTTGGACTCATTGCTTTAGGTAAGAACATTCTGGGCAACCTATGCTACCCCTGATGAAGAAATGGTTATTTCGAAACACTGGACCACTGCCGGGGGATGGTCAACTTTGACAAAAGCTAAGTAATTGTACATATTTTTTAGGTCCAATAATCATGTGTCTCCGAGGATTCTATTAAGATTTTATGTGCAATAGTGGAAAATTCTTAACAAATATATAAGACCAAGTGATTGAAATCTGCCATAAACCAGACATAACAGCATAGGTAGTTCACTTTGAAACTTGTCATGAGTAAAGTTCTGGCGGATGTTTGCAGCTGCTTTCTGCGGGAGTACTTTTGCTATGGAAAATAACACACACAGCTGAAAATGAAATCTATGCAAGTTCTTTTCTTCCCCTGATGTAAACAGGAACCCAAAAACGCCTCTGTAGAATTCAGGCCTTTTTGGAGGGAGGGCAGTCTTCAGACTGCCCTCCCTCTAAAATTATGTAGAAATTGCTATTTAGCACGTAAATTCCTTTGAAAATTCTTATCAAGTTCTGTCAAACATTCCATGAAATATGGTAACCCCATGGTTTATCTTTAAGCTTCTCAATGTGCTTATGACGTAAGTATGCTGAAGTTACGGACTCTGCTCATGGTGGCTCAGGGAGCATACCTTAAACCTGTCAAAGCATTAACGTGTGACATTTATTTGGCTTTGAATAATAATAGCACTATTTGGAAGGGTGATTCTGTTGGTGTCTGTGGAGGTGAACAGCATGTTTGGAAGGGTCATTGTCATCCTGTATGGGTGACCATCTCACATTTACAATGAATTCTGAGATAGACAGAAAGTGCTGTTTGGATACTCCATACTCCATAATCCCTAAACCACATGACTGTTATAACAATAATAACAACTTTTGTTTGGAATAATCTTGCTGTATGAAATAAACACATGACAATTTGCTACGATGATATCTATTTATACTTGTCTCACGAATCTGCAAACCGTTCTGATGGCGAAACCGAATGACGGTATACAAAACACATTAAATAAATAAATAATAAATAAATAAAATACTCGAGAAATGTGGAAATAGCACAAAGCCGTTCTCAAAGGTATTCAGAGAATACCAATTTGTGAATGAGCAGCTGTTCCCGTTCTTTGCAATAAGTGCATGTATAAAGTAAACGCAGCCTATCCCTCAACCTTGACTTTCTCTTATTTATGATAGCGGAGGAGGTGAAGGCGCTGAAATCTCGGGTGGAGAAGCTGGAAAGCACAAGTCGCACCAGTCGTTTAACCTCGCTGGACATTGACAATGCAGAGATTGCAAGATACCGAAATGCTAATGAGCTCGGAGTTGGAATTGGAGCTGGAGCGGGAGCTGGAGCCAACACTGGATCCGTAGGCACCAGCTCAGATGCACTTTGGGACCAACAAGCCCGAGACAGTCTGTGGCTGTATATAAGGAACAGAATGCAGTCAGAGAGAGATCAAGGTGAAGAGGATTATTGGACTGAGTAACAAGAGCTCACATGTCTTATGCAGGACATAGATTGAGGAAGGGCTCAGGGCTAAAGGGAAAGAAATGGATACTATAAAATTAGCAACCAAATGATTCTGAATCTAATGACTTTACAGCTATGATAGACAGACAGATATTTATTTAAGAACAGAAGAGGTGCCATGCTGAGCCAGGCTAAAGGTCCATCAAGCATGGTCTCCGACAGTGGCCAGTCCAGGTCATAAGTAGAAAGTCAATCCCAAAGTGTGTATCCATTTACTGCTGCTCTTAATGCACAGAAGAAATTCAGATATGTGTCATTTGTAGGCAGGGCAGCATCTGTGCTGGTTTAGAAGTCAGCAGTTGCTGTTGGATAAATGGAGTAAGCTTGATGAGCGCTGTCATAATAAGTGGGACAAAAGAAAAATTTGGGAATTAGTTTGGTAACTTGCAAGAGGTCCACAGGTTTCTCGAATAAGCCTAGCAAACTTAAAAAAAAAATACTGTGAGACTGGTGAACATTATCCAGATGTTCAACCCAAATAAGAGTTGTCAGGTTAACATTTGGCCTGCTATTTGATCAATCAGTGTTACCTGGGTAATTGTGGCTCACCAGTGATGAATATCGGCACTGACCAGCCCTGGGAATTTTGTTGTCTGGCTAAATTTTGGGCAGGCTGTGATATTCCCCAACAAAATGTAGCCAGTGAGTAGTAGGAGGATGAATTGGGATACCAGTGGGGAGTGAATTTTAAATTGCAAGGTTTATCTGGCTAACTCCCAAAGGGCCCGATGTAATATTTGAGTTAAAACAAAAAAATGTGAGGTAAATTTTTTTTTCACACAGTAAAAATGGAGTTAAGTCCCAATGCAGTAAGTTAATGGTATGCTAATGCACGGAGAGTTAAAACAAAACATGCTAACCTGAAACTGTGCATAGAAGACTTGCCTAGCACACTCGCAGGCTGATGCCATATCGGCTCGCGTAAAACGGGCGCTCGTGATTGAGCGCCCGCTCTGCTAATGCGCGCACAGCCACCTCTCCTGAGTGCGAGATGCACTATTTAAATGACGGGTCATGCTAAAAAGGATACACTAGGGCATCGGGTGCCCAGGGGAAGTGGCTGTGCGCTCAGTTAATGGGCATCTTTTTCCCTAACCTGACTGGCGACAAAATGTTTTCTTTTTCATGCTGCTTCCTATGGTTCCTGGGATGATACTAAGTAGAACGAACTACAGAAAAGCAGTATTTGGGGCTTTATTGTGGCTTTGTGGGGGGGTTAGATGGCTCGGAGCGCACAAAGGGTTAATGCCAGCCCTGGGACTGGCATCACGTTTTCCGTGTTAAAACATGCGTATTGGGTGCACGGTGATTTTTTTTTAGCATCAAGGGGGTAATAGCTAATAGCTTCATCTATATGCATTTACATGTGATGAGCGATATTAGCTATGCACTAGTTTGGACTGTACGTTTTGGACATCGGGTGTCAGCCTAGCGCGTCCAAAACACAAATCCAGGAGCTCACTCGCCTGTGAGCTAGGCTCAGTACACAATAGAACGTCGGCCTGATGAAATATGACTTCTGCACAGAAAACATATTTTGTGTGCACAAATAGTGACTTATGTGTATAGAACAAGATTTATACACGTAAAACACAAAACAGAGGCATACGAAGCATATTGTCTGTGCAGAAAATCATGTTCTATGTGAATAAATTCTGAGTACAGGACCCCCGCACTGAGAACATCAGGTTGAGCCCCCAAGGAGTAAGACCAGTCCCGGTAACTTTACTCCAGCTCTGGCCAGGAGTTACAGTTCCAGAGTTCAGGAACAAGGAGTTAAGCCTACACATCTCTCTGCATCGGGGCCTTCATTAGCATAGTATTTGAGTGAGGGAGCACTAATTTTTCTGCACAGTTTTAAGGTGGTTTGTGCGTGCATTGCTGCTTGGAGAGTAATGTGCACCCATTCGCGGGTAAAACCGCATGCACCGACCATCAAGCAGAGTGCAAGCCGATTCGCCTCTATTTCTGGGCTCCACAGAAGGTGGATTCAATGCAGATTCCGGCACATTGGCAAATCCATGGTGAATCCACATCGGATTTGGTTGGTTTTCTCCAGCAAAGCAGGAAAATTTGCCATGTTCTAAACAGTGACTTTAGGAGACAACAATGTGTTTGCATTGCTCTGCTGTCATGAAAGAGATCGCATAGCTGATATGTAAAGATATTGCTTTGCTTGCAGTTAAGACATGAGGCACTATTTCTCCCTTGCAGAAAACAGAGGAAGTGTTGGGAGGGCAGGGAAGTTGACTTAAATGTAAAAGTCTGCTAAATATTTTTACTTTTTGATTTCAGGCTATTTCAGGGGAGAAAGAGGAGAACCCGGGCAGAAAGGTGAGCAGATGATTCATTTGCATGTTCTCCCTTGGAATCGCCATCTTTGAAATATAGATATTTCCTTTGCAAGTTTTCTGCAGACCCCCAACAAATCAGTGCAATAGGTAATTAAACAAGCATGATCAGGACAAGCTAACTCTTCTCTCTTCTTTCTCAGGGGATATGGGAATCCAAGGTTCTAAAGGTGAGCATGAGTCAGAAGGTTGAGATGCAGATTCAAAACTTTCAACTTTATTAACACGACAATTTGTGCAATTTCAGGAATTTCTAGCCATATTCTAGTTTGGCAATTCTGAAGCACTTCCTATTGTTTCCACTATTTCCTTAAAATGTTACTAATTTTAAAATGCAAACAATGTGATGCATAAGCCAAGCATTGCATGTGACCAGGTACCATTCTACCATACCTTAGACAGCTCCAAGAATTTTATTTCAGTCACATTGTTTGGATGAGGAGAAAAAAAAAAAAAAAAAAAAAAAAAAAGGTCAATCAAGGTCAATATTCTTCAAAGTACCCACCTGCTAGCTCATTTCCACTGAAGGATTTTAAAAAACAAATTTGGCATGGCACAGCTCAGTGAATTTAAGAGTCCTGAATTCTGCTGGGCCCTTGCCAATCTGACAGAACAGTCCAAATGCTCTTGCCGTTGCTATGCGTTTCCTTCCTTTAGAATAACACATGCTACCATGACCAGGTATTAGAACCAAAACACTATGACCTGCTGCTGAGATTTAAAATCTGTCAAAATAAAGCAAGGGCAACCAGAGGAAGTCTTATCACTACTCTGGAGGTATCAGTGTAGCTTCCTTTTTATATGTTTGCCCAATTCCAGGGTATGTTAAATTCCACTATCTCCTGAGAGGAACATGAATGCTCTTAGGGGTGAATATTCATTAAACCATTCAGCAACAAGAAAACTGGCTTCGTTAAAGCTGTCTATCTTTAGGCAATGTTTCAGCGAAATGCCCTTAACCCAACCATAATTTTGGGAACACCCACATTTTAAATGGCTTAATATAGCTGCCTAGTAAACTTAGGTGGATATACTTAGCCGCTCTATGGGGTTAATGTTTCAAAAGCTCAGATCTGGCCAGTTAACTCCGAAAATTAGCCGCCTAGAGTTTTGGAAAGTCTTTTTTCCTTAGGGGATAATAATCAAACTGCTCGCATAGATGCAAATACCATGGGTAATTTTTTTTTTTTACCCATGGAATTCACACCAATAATAAAAACAAATGGCGTGTGTGGTTTTCTTTCATTATCGCCATGGGTACAAAGTTGCCACAGGATTTGCGTCAGCTTTTTGTGCGTGGAAAACTCGAAAGGAAAATAACCTGGGTAGATTTGAAAAACAAAATGCGATCTAAGTTGCATTATTTTCCTCCTTCCTGACCTAAACACGCCCTCAGGAATGTCCCCAATAATGCATGGTCCTTTTACCTATCCACATCGAGGATGGTCAATTTGAAAAAGCCAATTTATGCAGGTAAAAAGCGTTTTATCCATGGAAAAAATCGGGTTCCAAATTGCTTTCCCCGTATCTTGCAGAGCACCATGTCCTTAGTCTTCAAGAGCAGCTCTATGCCTGAGAAGTGTAACAAGATTAAAAACCCACAGTGCCCTCTACAGGTTATAGAAATAAATTCACCACCTACTTCCAAGGCATCCCAGCAAAGTTTCTTGAGCATAATCTGCTTAATTGTATAGTGTGGGCACCAGCAGATTTAATTACTCACTAACATCACAAAGTGCTAATTGAAGCATAATAAATGAGAAAGGGATAAAGTTGTGGGGGATAATGCAAGGCACTGGTTTTCTGGAAAAGAAATGATGAATGTGTTTTTAATCCTTTCTTAAAACAGGAGATCGAGGGCTCCCGGGATCGCCAGGTAAGCAAGTCTCAGTAGGGTACTTCACCAGCTTTTTGCAGGAATTTGATGGATTGGATAAGGTTGCCATGCTGCTAAGGGATAAGATGAAAGATGAGGATGAAATTCTTAAAGTGCAGCACCTTTCCGGAGGGATTCCCCAGGGCGGCCATAGCTGGAGTTGGTTAATACTATGAATGGCTTCTGTTGCTTACTGTGCTATCTTGAAAAATTCATCGACATGGGCTTACAAGATGTGCTAAGCATTCTTGCCATAGGCACAAAATTGGAAAAACCCTTTGGAACATCAAAGGCTAGCAAGAGGTAGCTAAGGTTGCCAGGCTCTGCTAGAGCAATATGTGGCTGTGGCTAGAGAGACGCAATCATATATTCACAGTAAAAGCAAGAACCAGTGACCTTCTCAGCATCGCAGAAAACTATGCACAAAGTGCCTATTCCATCTGCATTTTTTCTATGCATTTAATGGGAAAAACTTGATTTAAAACTGAAAAAAAACAGAAAAATTGAGAATTCTCCTGCTTCATTGCATTTGCAAACTCCCCCTCTCCCCCCCCCCCCCCAGGAGAAAGTGGGATTTGCTGCTGCCACAGCATCCCTAGCCTCGGCCTGACCTAGGGAGTGAAATCCCCTGAGCTGGTAATCATCCCTAGTCCCCTCCCTCCCCCTGTTTTTTGTTTTTTTAATACTGTACAATTACAGAATTGTTGCTTTTTTTTTTTTTTTTTGCCTTTCGCTCAGAAATTCTCCCATTAAAGTCTCTGCACATCAGTTTTGTATCCATTCTGCAAAATTTGCGCAACGAACGCTTTGCTTTTCACATATCCTTATATTCATGTAAGCTGATGTATGCATGTGTGTGTGTGTGAGATATCCGGGAGAGACAGAGCGCACCCGCATTCAGACACATTACACATTAACGATGTCAGAGCAACTGAGAAGTCAAAGCCTTTCCATTTATTTGTGTAAAACAATTTTTATTGAACAGATATAAAGTAGGCAACTAACATCGCCAGGGGTTCTTACACGGTTTCACCCCCGACGACATATACATACAGTAGTATGAATGTTCAAGTAGTTATACATTTTCTCCCCCCCTGCCTCCCTCTTTCTTCCTAGTGATTGTAGGGTAGACCAGAGGTGACCATAATCATATCCTATGAGTCTGAAAGGTACCTGGTCCCCCATATCCATTTATTCTCAGTGCTGACCCACAAATCCGCCTCCCTTTTTCCTTTGCTTTTTTATTACCTCTCTGCTCCAGTCTCTCACTGTCAGTAGCTAAACGCTGCTTGCCAGGAAAGATGGGGCAAACATTCCTCTGTGAGGCCTGCGCCCAGTTAAGGGGCTCTCTCTGTTTATCCGTAATGAAAGATCCTCATCGCAGAAGCAGGCTGCTGAGGTCTCGGGGAGCGCGCCAAAACACAAAAAAACCGGAATTTTGGATGGCTTTTGGTGCCACTTCGGATGGGGAAGCAAACGCAAAATGATGCAGCTAATTTCGTTGTTTTTTTCGTGTCATATTTAAAATGATAGCACATCCCTAACGGCCGTGCAGCAGCTCATTGTGGGATATGATTTTGGCCCTCGTTATCTCCTCCTTCATTATTTTACCTGAAGCGTCTGCCACAGGGTTTCTCTCATGATCAAGGAGAGCAACACCGTATCTCATGACACATGTGCGTGCCGTGCACACTCTCACCAAGATATATATATATATATATATATATATATATATATATATATATATATATATATATAATAATTATTTTTTTACCTCCTTTAATTGAAAACACCAGCACCTTCCAATCCCCTTTCCTGCCTATTTACCTTAAGCCCCACCCTGTGCTGTACCAACAGGTGTCGGGTGCAGTAAAATAATTTAGTTTCTTGGGCATTGTCTTGGTTTGCTACAGGTCCTCCAGGCCTCATCGGTCACACAGGCCCAGAAGGACCTAAAGGACAGAAAGGCAGCACAGGTAAGGGGACCAAGCCAGTTTCACTGCATTTACCTCATTCAGTGCTCATTAAAAGGTGCCTGGGGGATGGGCAGGGGTGGCCAGAGCTAGCCTCATCACTCAAGAACTGGATTAAACAAGACAATTCACACTGGAGCAATCATCAGGCAAGGAGGGGATTCCTCTCCAGACACGGGATGAGCTGTAGATGGGGCTGGAGGCAGTTACCCACGGAGCAAGGCCTGGATTAAAGCCGAGCTCATCAATAAGTCCCGTGTTGCACTGCCTTCCATGCTTGCCTTGTAATGCCGCTGTCTTCACATGGCTCCTAGGCCCAGGGTCAGCCGCCCTGGGCCTAGGATGAACCCAAAGCGGGCACCCCAGAAGTGCCCACTTTGGGTCCATCGGGGTAGACTTTCGGCGCAGGGCAGAGCGCGTAGGGTAGCCGGTTATGTTTTTAGCCAGCTCTCCGAAGCTGATTTGAGGACCCGCAACGTAGCCAGTGGACCCCAGGCTTCCATCTGGCGCCTGCTGAACTTAGCTATAGCTGCGCCCGGGTTTTGAAAATAAGAGAGAGACTGCTCCCTTCCTCTCCCCTGGGGCCGCCCACTTTTCAATTTAGCTACTCAGCAGGTGGAAATGTCCCCCTTTGGCTGGATCCCCCTGAAAATTGATCCCATTGGATACAGTCACAGAGAATGTGGTAAAAGTAATTTTTTGTTAAGGTAACTAATTACAGTTACACGTTACTCAAAGAGCAAACTAATTTAATGTAGTTTAGCAAGCTAATTTAATTTAAGAGTTTTACTAATTAATTACAACTGCATAACCCCTACTGCTTCTTTCCTGAAACACTATAAAGAAGTACAAGAATGCTCTGTTTTGAGACTTAATTAAACCAGTTTACTCACAGATTATTTTTATATCTAACAGCTGCCTGAAATCACAGTAAATTAGGGGGTCCTTCCAGAAAAAGTAATTAAAAGTAGACGATGTTTCTAAACAGAAAATAGATTCATTATATGTTTGATTTGTCAGACAGAACAGTAATCAGTTACACTAGCCACACAAGAAACAAAGGTCAACAAATGTTAGCCACACAGGCAACTAATTGCGTGCAACTAGTCTCTTGTCAGTGGATCTCTTAAAGCACTGGCCACAGGCCTGAAGCAGTGAGACAACTGTAGCGGTGTAAGCAGACAGCTGAAGGTCCTCTGCTGCTGATCCACGGGGTCTCTGGAAACGAGAAATTTGTTTGCCTGAATCCTAGGGTTGCACCAAAGGCTGGCGGATGGATATCGCATGGTACCATGCTGCCCTGGTACCTTAATGTTGAAGAAGATGGAATTAATTGTAATAGATGTCGGATGGGCAAGCACCGCAGGAAGGAAATAGCCCTGCGTGTTTTTTTTAGTTTTGTTTGGTTTTTTTTCTTAGGTGACACTGGTATGGAAGGACCCATGGGACAAAGAGGACGAGAGGGTCCACCCGGGCCTCGGGGAGAGCCTGGACCTTCCGGATTTGGGGAGAAGGGAGACAGAGGTAAGAGGGTCTCCCTTCATCCATTTCCCCCCCCGTTAGAAAACGTTTTGATAAAGCTACCAGAACCGGGCGACCACAAATTCCGATCTGCTCGGGAAAACGAAGACCAGTCATTTCTGCAGCTGGCGCATGGCTAATTAATTGCCGATGTTTCTCGCACATCACCAGCATCACTTTGCCTCCAGCAGAGAAATGATTGATTTTTTTTTTTTTTTACAATGAAGTCATTTAATAACAAGAAGATGGGTGATTTAATGTTTTATAATTTGATAACCTTGGGAGTTATGAGAGGCCCTCAGATGTTTCAGGCTCCTCATTGCTTGCTTCTGGTGCAGGGGATTTTTCATGATATTCAAGAGTCTGTTGTGCCTTAATTACTGACTAAATTATGTCTCTTGACGAGAGAGACTCGGTATCATCAACAAGTCATTTCCCCGCCATCCTCGGTCATTAAAGTGATTCATAAAGCTAAGCAGAATGGGGAGGCTTTGCTTTATTTTATTTACAGTTGCCTCGTTCACATTTTTTTTTTTTCCTTGTTGTTCTGAAGTGGAAACAATGAGCGAACCATCTGCAGAGCACTGATTGAGTGCCTCCGTAACTTGGTGCTTTGGGAGTAATCAAAATGCGGCAGCCATGCAGTAAATAAAACAGTAAAAGGGTGGTTAGGGCTGTGAATCCCTGTTAAAACTAAATCCAGGGAACTCGTCGTCCTGAGGTCGTCAGCCCAAGTGGCTCCGTGAGGAGCAGCCTCCCCCGGGCCTTAGCTGACCCCTTGACGTTTCTGTTGGGAAAGAGCGTCGTGAAGAAAGAGACGCGTTGCCGCGCGGAGTAATGGCTTCCTGTCTTGGTGCACTTTGCAGGCTCTTCAGGAGACCCAGGCCTTCCAGGACCACCGGGTGTACCAGGTTCCATTGGCCCTAAAGGTAAATAATGCAAAGTCGATTACGATAATCACAAGCAAACCCTGAATGACTCAAAGCACTGGTTCAACAAACTCTTTCTTACATAGAAACAGCCAATGCAATTGTTGTTGTTGTTGTTTGAAATTGTGTTGTAAACCGCTCTGGGCTTTTTGATATGAGTGGTTAAAAAAAAAAAAAAGACTAGGAAGAGAATAAAATAAAATAAAATAAAATAAAGTATTACGACATGAAAAGATGGCAAAGGCCATCTGGTCTGTCCGTTCTCCAAGTTGCAGCACTGTGAAGCCTATTTGATCTCAGGCTTTACCCCTCACATCCTCACAAGTAAGGAACCTCTGTGCTTATCCTATGTCTTCTTGTTCACAGCTTAAGGTAGTGAGTACTAGTTTAGAGGGAAATGTGTGTTCCAAAACTTTATATCATGTGGTCAAGGCCATAGACATATAAGGATAAACATTCAGTAGGACGCCTAACCACAAAAGCAGGTGTGCATTTTTAAGCTCATTTAAAATAAGTTGATTTCCCAGCATAAGGTAACTTCGTACATTGTGTTTGAAAATCTGATTGTTATGAGGATTAAAGTACGTGTGCACACTTATACATTTCAAATGATGGTGTACGTTAGACGCTTTTAGCAGCTTGCCTACAATGTGCATACTTTGGGAGGAAATGTAATGCATGCATGAAGTTTCTGAAAATGCCTCCAGAATAAATTCCAGAAAACTGCTTTCTATGTGGCCAAATGTACAAACACTTTCTAGTAGCAAAAAATCCACTTACCCTATTACTGTTGACATTGGCAGAATAACTCTATTTTCACCTATGTAAAAGGTGTCTACGTCTCTGAAAAGTTACCCTGCAATATAAAAAAAATGATGGATTTTGCATCAAGAATGCCTTATGTCACAATAGCTTTTCTTCATATTCACGTATCTTCCCATGTTCTCATCCTTGCATTAAATCTGCCCATATGTATCTACCTTTTATCTCCTTCTGAATGTAATACCTTTTCTTAAATGCCACTCATGAAGACATAAGAAATGCCATGTTGGCTCAGACCAAAAGTCCATTGAACTCGGCATCCTTAGAAACATAGATAGACATAGAAACATAGAAATGATGGCAGAAGAAGACCAAACGGCCCATCCTGTCTTCCATAGTGGCCAGTCCAGGTCATTAGGAGGTATTAAGCAAAGGTTAGAACTGTTTCTTGTGGCGGCTTTCCCAAATCAGCCTAGCAAATAATTGTTTATGGATTTTTGTTTTCCTAGGGACTTATCCAAGCCTCTCTTAAACCTAACTATGCTAGATAGGTTCACCACATCCTCCAGTAATAAACTCCACAGTTTGACTGTGCACTGAGTGGAAAAATCCTTTCTCCGGTTTGCTTTAAATGCGCTGCTTATTAGTTTCATGGACGGTTCCCTAGCCTTAGTACTATTTGAAAGGGCAAATAACCGCTCCCTACTTACCTGTTCCACTCCACTCATTGCTTTTATAAACCTCTGTTATATCCCTCTCGGTTGTCTCGTCTCCACGCTGAAAAGCCATAACCTGCTTAGCCTTTCTATCATTTTGGTTGCCCTTCTCTGCACCTTTTCCGGTTCCGCTGTTCCTTTTTTTAAAAGGGGGCGACCAGAACTGCACACAGCGCTCGAGGTGCAGGCGCACCATTCTCTGATTTCAATCTCTCGTCCTTTTCGGATCATTCCAGATCATTCTATTTGCTGTTTTGATTGCCACCGCACGTTTCTTTCTTTCTTTTATTTCCTTCTTTGATTTATATTCCACCCTTTCAGGCAAAGAGGATTACTTTCAGGCCCTGCAGGTATCTCCCTGTCCCCAGAGGGCTCACAGTCTAAGGAGTTAAAAATGACTGCAGGGTCTTTTCCTGGGTGGTGACGACTCCTAGTGCGGAGCCCAGCGTCGTGTGCCTGTGGTTAGGATTACTTTTCACTATCTGCATCACTTTGCGTTTGTCCACATTAAATGTTATCTGCCCCTAAGATGCCCGGTTCCCTGATCTGACAAGGTCCTTCTGCAGTTCCTCACATCTGATTGTGTCATATTTTCCTGTGCAGGTAGCATTGGCTCTTCCGGATCACCAGGCCCTTCAGGTAAGCTTCATTTTCTTCTGGACTCGTATGAGTGGGGGTTAGGGCCCGTCTCATTTCGTTGAAGGCAGGGCTGTGGAATGCTGGTCCTTAAGGGCCGCAGCGCAGGCCTGGCTTTCAAGATGGCCGAGATACAATAATTAACCATTGCCCTGGAGCCGCTGGATGAAGGCACCTCACCTGAGTATTGCTTGCAAATATCCAAAAAAACAGCTCTGCTTGTGGCCCTTGAAGACCAAGAGTCTGACACCTGTCTGCACTGGCATAAGAAGCCAGGAAGCCAGAAACTATTTTATTATTAACTAATCTAAATGGCCATCATTTGACGGTTAACAATTTATTCATTAAAACTTCAGCTGGGCTTCTTTTTGTGGTTGACATGGAGGGGTCAGGTGACTGCGTATGAGGCCGTTATAGCTGCAGGCAGCCTCCTGTGGGGGAGAGGGAAAATGGCGGCCCTCAGTCATCAGTCACAAGCAGCAGCCCAGCACTTGCCTGGCATTAGGCGTCCTTGTGTTCATAATGCTCAGAGGCAAAGGTATACTGTGAATGTACTTTTACATCATAAGATGGTCTGGAAAAAAAACAATCGGAGCGATAATAAAAGCTGACTTGCTTTTCCCCGAGAGACTGTTCTAACTGGCCTTCAGCCTCCCCCTGAGGGATGGGTTGGGGGGCCTGGGCAGTCTCTTTCTACTGCTCAGCTTGACTTCCCAATGCTCACCATGATATAACAGTTGACGCTCAGCATTACCCAATCAGACATTTATTGCAAACTCTTTTATAATAGTTCAGATTTCTACTTCCATAAGTAGAAATCTTCCGGTTTCTGATTGTTTACAGTCCACCTGCCAGAGCTGATACCGGGCAGCATAAAGTAAGCACGTTCAGCACTCGAGAGCCCGATAAGTAGGACTTATCTGGCTGAATATCCGGGTATATTCAGCAGCCTCTAGATAGCTGGATAAGTCACTTATCTGGCTATCTTTTATCCACATAAAAAATGGGTGAGCAGGGGGTGGATCAGGGCAGCGCTACTTATCCGGTTAACTTATTCACTCTAATCCAGTTAAGTTAATCGGATAAGTTAGACCAGCCATAGAGCTGGTCTAACTTATCCGGATATAACTTATCCAGCTAAGTAGCGATTTGTGCGCAGGTATTCAGCGGCATAGCCATGCCACTGAATGTCCCTTGTAACATAGCTGGATATGTAAATCCTGCTAAATTACTTAGATGGATATGGCTGAGTATTGAATCAACCCTACAACACTGTCAAACACTTTGTGTTAGAAATTTTGTGTTAGAGGTTCTCTTGCGTGAAGACTTAATGCTTCTGAAGTTAACCTTAGCTGGCCGGTTTCTGCAGCGGTGAAATATTTAACCTTAGTCTCCTTTGCTCCGCAGGTACTCCTGGCATTCAAGGTTTCAGAGGGGAGCCAGGTCTTTCAGGCCCTAAAGGTAAGACGTTGGGATCACCCCAGGCTCAGTCAGTAGTTCTGGGGGGGCTGTATCGTAGGTACGAGGGACCTGATATTACCAAAAGAAGCCTGTGAAGGAAAGCAGATGGATGCCATGGCACCAAGAAAAGGGAGATTAGGGGTTGGGCTTTTTCCTTTGTAATTATTATTAAAATCTATCATTTTGAATTGCATTTCGAGTTTGAGTTCAGCCCTGATATGTTTCTACCTCCCTCCTTGGTTTTTAATTTTGGGCTTTTCTCTCTCTCTCTCTTTGTCATGTAACTTTGATGGAGCCCAGTTGGCTTCTTCCATTCATGAAGGGAATCGGGCTAATCTTGCTTTGCAGTGCTTTGTATGCAGGTGACCTTGTGTTTGTCTTTCAGGCGATAAGGGAGCCTTGGGAGCACCTGGACCGAAAGGTAAGCATTAGCCTCATGATGACGCCCATTGCAAATACTGAAAGGAAAGGAAGTCCATCGCCCTCGCCACCTTTACGGCCCTTTCTGCTTCGTGCGCAATCATTCACTTTCTGCAGTAGATGGGATTTCATGACGTAATTGCAGAAAGAGACCGTTCTTTCCACGTAATCCAAAGCGGCAATCTGCACATAAACAGTAACACATCACCACAACATCTCAGAATAAAGCCAGTGGGGCAAAATTAATATTAATTAAAGAATCGGTTTTACAAAAGTCGCCATGCCGGTATTAGTGGAGAGATTAATTTCTGTGTTTTGTTAAAGGTGACCAGGGAGACAAAGGTTCTCGAGGTCTGACAGGTGAGTATATGTAATATCTCACTTTTTGTTGGGAGACTGTGATAAAATCAGCACATGCAGCACATGCAGCATGCCCGCCAGCCCGGACCTTAAGCTCATGCTCCCCAAACTCGTCCGATTGCCCCCCCCCCCCCCAACCAGTCGGATTTCCAGGATCTCCACAATGAACATACACAATATATAGAAATCTCCCTCATGCACCTTCACTGTGGAGATCCTGAAAACCTGACTGGCTGCAGGGTGAATCGGGCAGGTTAGAGAGCCACTGGCATAAACGATCAACCAAAGCACGAGGGAAGTAATTGTTAAAGAGTGATGTGGGGGCTGCCTGTTTAAAATTAGCGCTTGGGCCTGTCAGCAGCAGCACGTGCGCCTGCCTGTCCTGTTTTAGAAGCCTCTAGAGTACAGGCTTGCAAATGTTAAAAGGAGAAAAGGGGCCGATTGGAAGCACTTTGGGGCAGGACTGGAAAGTGCATGCCCAAGTTGCTATTTTGTAGGTAGTACACGCGCATGTATTACTGAACCTGTCCGTGCACCTTTACGTCTGCCGGCTAACTCACTCCAATTAAATTGTCTTTTGTTTGCAGTTTCTGGGTGGGTGGTCTGGGTGAACTGGTGGGGGCTCAGAGGGATGTGCAGGAGGGTGGAGGTGAACTGGTGGAGGTAATGGTGAACTGATGAGTTGCAGCACACATGGAAGTGGAGTAGGTGCACAAAATCCCTGCCCCAAATGTCTAATTCTAGGTTATTGCACACAAATTGTTGCAGTTGTTACATGCGCACAGTATACACCCGCATTTATGTACAATGGGTAGAGAACGCACGCGCGTTCCTGCTTTACAAATATGTGCGCGTGCTGAAAGTGTGTACTTTCGGGCAGAAATACGTAGTATTTATAAACTCTGCAGCTCCCGACACACAGTTCATAAAATACCAGCAAACTATGCACACACTTATGCACGCAAATGGTGTATTATGGACAATTTTGAAACTTGGGCTCTTGAGGACGGGACCTCCAGAAATGATTTAGGTGTTAGATATTCTCTGTTGCTATTTTAATGATCTGTAAAAGTATTTGGGGCTGGAAGGTCTAGGACAAGTCCAGTTAGGTCTGTGTGGGGTGCCAGCTCAATCTTTACATAGTTTCAAGGGGAGAAGTTGGGAGGGACAGAGAAGGAATTTCTCCAATGTGAAAAAATAGAGACAAATTTGAATTTCATCGAAAGCAGGGTTAAAAAAAAACATGCAAAAAGCCTGCATGTTAGTTTACTGTGCACAATTTTGAAATTAATGCATCTTCATGCAACCTCCGGAGAAGAAAAAAACACCACAGTGAAGATAACAGTGCAAACAAAAGCTTGTTCAAAATGCAGTACGAAGCTTTTCCAAGATCCTCCAGTTTGGCAGCTCAGAGCAAAGTCCCACAGTGCTTTTCTGTGCAAGTCTTTGTTTGCACAATTTATTTTTCTCGATTTTTCTCTTCCAAAAGGCAGGAAATGAAACCCTTGGGCAAAAGATGCACAATTTCAAGATTGTGCCAGTGGATTGACTGGCAGCAAGAGGGGAGGGAGGGAAGGGTACAGGGGAACAGGGGGTTGTACGTTTTTTTTAACTCCTGTTTTTGACAAAAACTTAAATCTCATCCAAAGTGTTAAAATGTTCTTCCTCGGAGCTGTCATTTTTGGGAAGTCAGAAAACTCAATAGCTGTGCATGACGGAAAGACATTTTTCTTAACTACACTCTTTTGCTTTACAGGGGAACCAGGTGCCAGGGGTTTACCTGGCCCTGCAGGAGAGGCTGGAGCCAAAGGATCAGCAGGTACGTTTCCCAGAAGAACTTCAATAGCATGTTGAAAGAGTGTCTACTAGGGTTGGCCATCTCTGGTCCTCAAGAGCCTTGAATGTAGGGTATGAGCGGAATTCAACATTGTTGAAATAAATCAGTATAGGATATTACTTCAGCGCGAGTGCTGGTGTGGAGGTAAAAATCTAGGAGACCGATGCACTAAGGGGAGCTAAATGTTGCACACTGTTTTTCTACTGGGACTTGTAGGCAAATAAACCTGGTAGAAAAAGAGCACGTGTAGTTTTTCTACAGGAAATTTTACAAAAGCTTGAACCAGACCTCATTGAGATCTAGTTAAAAGTTTTTGCAAAGCAAACTTTGCGCAAATATTTACTATGTGCTAATGCATTGCAGCAGCTCATTAACTATTAATTTAAATAGATTTTCTCAAGCACAAAACTATGCATAAAAATGGACTCTGCAAAGTTGAAACATTTCACATTCATGTACTAAAAGAGAAAATGGTGTGTGCACTACAGCAAATAATGCACATTGTGTGCTATTTTTGCATGCATGACCTAGATTCATCATTTTGCTATAATTATTGCGAAATGATCGCCCCGCGGTAGAAAAAGGGGCGTGGGGCGGCAAATGCGCAGCCGGCCCCATCGCAGCATATGGTAATGCACGCGGCGGCGTGTCAACGTACTAAGTGATATCAGCCGCGCTAGTCATTGTCACCCCCGTAGCGCCCCAGGAAAAGGTGTTATTTCCCGCATAATTGCCTGCGCTAGTGTTTATTGCACACAGTGCTGGCAGCCCCTAATCTCCCTAAACCTCACCCAAACACCTCTCGGTTTAAGAATACATTTTTAATTTGCATACGCGATTTGCGATAGGCCGGAATGTTCGCGATAACAGCCTATCGCAAGATGACAAACGACCCTGTCAATTCCCCTTCATAGGTCAGCCTCTAGACATGAGAAGTTGCTCGGTGAGATGAGGGGGTGGATGGCAAAAGGAGAATCCAGAGCCATGTGGAAAGCAAACAGTAGATCAGAGGCAAGACAGAGAGGCAGGATGGAAGGCTTAGCAAATGATGCCACGTTGACTTAAAGAAGGACCAATTCAAAATGGTTTTTTTTAAAGATTATTACTACAAATGAACCTAGTTATCGCTTACCGTAGGAGGTTGTGATTTTGAAAACTGCATCTGTTTCAAAAATTGGTCCTGTTTTTTGTATTTTTTTTTTAATGCTGTACTGCAGTATTGAGAATGGGGTCGCTAACGCTGTCCAGACTCAAAATTCCTGTTATGGTAATGTTACGGCAAGAGTTGTGTTCTTCGGAGGCGTGAGACGTCAGGTACTGCTATCACATTACCATATTAGTGGATATAACACAGAAGGCCTGACCTAAAAAGAAAAAAAACCCCACAAAAAAAACAGATGCTACTTTTGAAAATCACAGCCTTCTGTGGAAAGCGGTAACAATGGTTGCTTACAGGTTAATTCTTAACATCTCTGCAATAATTCTCCTTGAAAATAGTAGTAAAAGACAAGCAGCAACCGGTGTATCTCAAGACAGAGAGCGTGATATGCCAGGCGAAAAAAGAGGAAATTGAAAAACTAAGCCCAAGGCAGATTTCTTGATGAATTGAAGCAATTTTGGTGCTAACTGATGTGTTTTGAATAGGTCCACCTGGGCCAGATGGACACCAAGGACCAAGAGGTATGTCACTCCGTTTACATTGCTCTACTGAAAGATCTCACAAAAGACAATGAAAAAAGTCAATTGGCCAACAGTTTTAGGAATTTATAAATCAACTGGAATTATGAAAACTACTGGAATCATGTGACTGATTAACGGGGATCACATGACAAAGTCCGCTCTATCCTGCTAGTGCGTACACAGATTATAACTAAAACATCTTAATATCACATGCTTATAAGGAATACTTTGCATCGTATCTAATGTTATTGAAGAATTTTATATCTTAACCCAGGATTAATACCTTCTTGTAAAAAAATGACCTAAAAACTCATTACCCTTCTGTATATCACATAATTGTGGGATAATGTCATAGAAAATGGTTTGTGACACAATCATTATACGAAAGGATATGAAATAATGCCACCATTCATGACTTTCATGTACCCTAACATTGTTTTTTCCTATGAATTTTCAATTTCTTTTTGTACCAAGCCCATTTCCATATAAAAGTATGTCTGTGTCTATGGAGAAAACTTATGGATCAATGAAGTCACTATTACCTGTTAATGCTTCAGGAATTAATAGATTTCTTCTGGTATTGATATTGCTCCATGGTGAAGTAGTATGGTTGCCGTATTAGTCCACTTAGAAACATAGACATTTATTTGCTTTCATATTTCTAAATCGTCCCACCCAAGGAGGCTACAGAGCGGAATACCATAAACTTTAAAATACATTTAGCAAAATAAAACAAAAACAACAGAAAAAAGTAATTACAATGCGAACCCTCCCCCAAAATTAGAATCAAATAAAATCAAATTGGGTACATTAAAATTTAAAACATGTAAACATCAATAAACTCAAAACAAAAATATAAAACAGCAGAATCAAGCAATACAGTTTGCTAGAAAATTATCCAAATGCAGCCACAGATAACTAAGCTTTGCATAATTTTCTAAAAGATCTTTGACTAATTTAAGCTCCTGAGGGATGGCATTCCAACAGACTAGCCCTACGCAGGAAGCATTTCCTAGAGGTATCCACCAGCTTAATTTCGTCCAGGATTTTAAGAGATGACAATTGTGAGGAACGCAGAATTTGCCTCTAGTGTATAACAGTGTAACGGAGACACAATATATTGAGGAACAACATTATTCAATGCTTCCAACACCAAAAGGATTATTTTAAATTGTATCCTTTGGTTAATTGGCAACCCTTGTAATGCCTTAAGAGTAGAAGAGAAGATCATAAGGCCAGAATGCATGTCTTCTGTACCGCAATGAATGTGGGTGCCCTGAACACAGAATGGAAGAGCATTGGGCAGCCTTTGTTAGCCTTAGCTGCAGGGGTTAATGATGCTGAATTTTATGTCAGCCTTTAACTCTTCCAGCCAGGGTTTCACGAGTTAGTTAAGGCTCCACATTGCAGTTAGCATTCATTTAAGATATCTCTGTACATTGACAAATTGAGGTTCTGATGCATTTGTTCCTACTGCATTGGTGAAAGTTGCTAATTTTTAAACTCACATTTCTTGAAAATGTCAATACCTGGCACTTTGAAAGACAAAAACTGTTTTCTAACTTGGAACCATCCAAAATAATAAGACGGTAACTTTCAAAATGGGCGCATGGTGCCCATATACACATGTATACGGGTGCGGCCAGATGCGCTGCTATTTTATATTGTGTCAGGTACACGCACATTTACAAAACAGGCCGGGCATGTGTATGTGAGCGCCTACTTAAAGCGTGCACGCCCACAGCGGGGAAATGTCATCCATGAGACACATAAGTGAGAGAATTTTATGACATGCGTGTGACCAGCCCATGACCAGTTACACCAGTTCATCCACCAGTTTCCCCAGTCTACAGCTAAGCCTTCAAGACTCCCCCTGGTTCTTTAGCCTGCACTCCCCCCAGTTAACCCAGACCCCTCAGTCAATTCATATGTGCCTAGAAATCGTTTTGTACTGACTTACAGCTCATCTATAGCAGAAGTAAAGTTGCACTGAAATGGGCCTGGACACGCGCTCCTGTGTGTGCACACATACACGCATATCTCTTGGCCCCACCCCGGAATGCCCATGCCCCTCCCACATTCCGCCCCTTTTTATCCTGATGCAAGATATTTGCACATGGGTACATGGGCGGGTATGTGGCTGGTTTATAAAAATCAGGTGGACATGTGCTTAGATGCACATGTATCTCCCAGTTTTGGCATGCGGCTTGCTTTTAAAATTCACCTTAATGTGTGTGTGATCTAGACAAATGCAAAAAAAAAAAAAGTTTGAAAAATCCCCTTCCTCCCACCACCACTAATATCATTCTGTATATTCTAAAAGAAATCAAACAGAACTGAGGACAACATATGACAAAGAAAATGGAGACTTAAGATGAAAATGTCATTGAAAATGCGATGAGGTTTCTCTGTGTCTGTGCTACCATCATGTAAACACACACACACACACACACACACACACACTTGGGACCAGATTTTTTCCAAGAGGCACAGAATAGGTGAAAATCAGCTCCATATAGTACAGATTGTTAAAATGCTACAGATTTATATGTGCACCCATGGGAAATGCCATTGCTTTATGTAGCGCTGATCACTAGTTTCAACTGATATTTACAATTCTTCAGCGGTATGCAGTCATACAATATAGATTTGATGTGTAGCTTCACTTTCCATGGAAACTTGAAAATATTGAGAAATTTCCTGCACAAAATGCTACTAATCATCTAATATGTAAAGCAGCAACTATTTAATAACGTAGGGAAATATTATCAGCTTGATATTATCCTCATATTATTAGCCATGGAGCATGTCACCAGGACCCCCAATGATGATATGTACCCCATACTACCTAGGTTCCTATTAATATATATATGTACCCCATACTACCTAGGTTCCTATTAATATATATATGTACCCCATACTACCTAGGTTCCTATTAATATATATGTGTACCCCATACTACCTAGGTTCTTATTCATATATATATGTACCCCATACTACCTAGGTTCCTATTAATATATATATGTACCCCATACTACCTAGGTTCCTATTAATATATATTAGGGATGTGAATCGTGTCCTCGATCGTCTTAACGATCGATTTCGGCTGGGAGGGGGAGGGAATCGTATTGTTGCCGTTTGGGGGGGTAAAATATCGTGAAAAATCGTGAAAAATCTAAAAATCGCAAAACCGGCACATTAAAACCCCCTAAAACCCACCCCCGACCCTTTAAATTAAATCCCCCACCCTCCCGAACCCCCCCCCAAATGAGTTAAATAACCTGCGGGTCCAGCGGCGGTCCGGAACGGCAGCGGTCCGGAACGGGCTCCTGCTCCTGAATCTTGTTGTCTTCAGCCGGCGCCATTTTCCAAAATGGCGCCGAAAAATGGCGGCGGCCATAGACGAACACGATTGGACGGCAGGAGGTCCTTCCGGACCCCCGCTGGACTTTTGGCAAGTCTCGTGGGGGTCAGGAGGCCCCCCACAAGCTGGCCAAAAGTTCCTGGAGGTCCAGCGGGGGTCAGGGAGCGATTTCCCGCCGCGAATCGTTTTCGTACGGAAAATGGCGCCGGCAGGAGATCGACTGCAGGAGGTCGTTCAGCGAGGGTTCCGGCGCCTCGCTGAACGACCTCCTGCAGTCGATCTCCTGCCGGCGCCATTTTCCGTACGAAAACGATTCGCGGCGGGAAATCGCTCCCTGACCCCCGCTGGACCTCCAGGAACTTTTGGCCAGCTTGTGGGGGGCCTCCTGACCCCCACGAGACTTGCCAAAAGTCCAGCGGGGGTCCGGAAGGACCTCCTGCCGTCCAATCGTGTTCGTCTATGGCCGCCGCCATTTTTCGGCGCCATTTTGGAAAATGGCGCCGGCTGAAGACAACAAGATTCAGGAGCAGGAGCCCGTTCCGGACCGCTGCCGTTCCGGACCGCCGCTGGACCCGCAGGTTATTTAACTCATTTGGGGGGGGGTTCGGGAGGGTGGGGGATTTAATTTAAAGGGTCGGGGGTGGGTTTTAGGGGGTTTTAGTGTGCCGGCTCACGATTCTAACGATTTATAACGATAAATCGTTAGAATCTCTATTGTATTGTGTTCCATAACGGTTTAAGACGATATTAAAATTATCGGACGATAATTTTAATCGTCCTAAAACGATTCACATCCCTAATATATATATGTACCCCATACTACCTAGGTTCTTATTCATATATATATGTACCCCATACTACCTAGGTTCCAATTAATATATATATGTACCCCATACTACCTAGGTTCCTATTAATATATATCTGTACCCCATACTACCTTGGTTCCTATTAATATATATATGTACCCCATACTACCTAGGTTCTTATTCATATATATATGTACCCCATACTACCTAGGTTCCTATTCATATATATATGTACCCCATACTACCTAGGTTCCTATTCATATATATATGTACCCCATACTACCTAGGTTCCTATTAATATATATATATGTACCCCATACTACCTAGGTTCCTATTAATATATATATGTACCCCATACTACCTAGGTTCCTATTAATATATATATGTACCCCATACTACCTAGGTTCCTATTCATATATATATGTACCCCATACTACCTAGGTTCCTATTCATATATATATGTACCCCATACTACCTAGGTTCCTATTAATATATATATGTACCCCATACTACCTAGGTTCTTATTAATATATATATGTACCCCATACTACCTAGGTTCCTATTAATATATATATGTACCCCATACTACCTAGGTTCTTATTCATATTAATAGGAATATATAATATATATAGTGCATTTGTGCTGTTTTCAGTAGAACTTTTAAACAGAAATAAATACCTACTTGTATCATTTCTAGGAGAAACAGGACTTCTGGGATTACCTGGCCCCCGGGGTCCACCTGGCCCTGCAGGAGATGCAGGATTACCTGGTAAGACACTAGAAAAATCAAAGTTGTTAAACAAAAAGCACTAAGCTGTTCACACAATAATTTGGGAAGGACTGATACAACAACCTGAATTCAGAAAAAGGGAAGCGGGTTTTTTTTTAGGGATCTAGGAGTGTGTACTCGAGGTCAGTAAGGAGCAGAAATGTGAATCTTTGTGCTAACTAAATCCTGTCCTTCACCATTCATTCATTTATTTATTTTAGTGGTTTTATATACCAATAATCGTTTGGAACATCTAATTGGTTTACAGTGAAACAGCAATTCAGCAACAGGCTTTACATATAAGTTAGTGAACAACAATTCGGAAACAGGCTATAGCTTGGTAGTCAATGTAACTAATATGAGAGTCATTACTATGTATAACTATGTTTAGAAAAAGTCGTCGATATATGACAAAATATATACATACATATACATGTGGCTTGGTAATCGAGGAATTAAAATCTATGAAAGGCATATTTACTCAGTGGTGTAGAATATCATTATATATAAAAACTAAATACATACATACCGTAGCTGAGAGAGCGATAGATAAATAAATAAATAAAATAAATAATGAGGCAGGGTGAGGTGGCCGCTTCAGGCGGCAAGATTTTGAGGCGGCAGAATTGCCCCCTGAAACCTTCCTGCCACAGCCTCCTCGCCCTGACTTTGTTGTGCCTGCACTAGGAATTTGAAAATGGGGGCCAGCTAGGTAGAGAGAACATGGTACAAATCTACTCTTCTTTCACCTTCCATCCCTCCAAGTCACATTAAATCTTCACTGAGGGTAACTCTGCCGTTCCTTCGTAGTCTCTTATTGCTATACGACTACTCTTGCTTATCTACAATTAGCAACTTAATTCTACTTCAGCACGTAATGTGCTGCCCTGAAAATCTATTACACGTTGCTACTATTTATCATTTCTAAAGTGGTACTAGACAATACACAGCACTGTACAGACAGGGGAGGCTCCAGAGGGAGGCTGGAGAATGGTGCGAGGGCCCCTCCCCCAGATTCATTCATTCATTCACTTATTAGATTTACATTCCACACTTCCCAAAGCTCAGAGTGGAATACAATAGATACGGGGAGTGCGGGTACAAACAGGAAAAACACAACATGAAAATCAATAAACTAAATTCAAATCAAGCTGTAAAAGGCCAGGAGGCAGAAGAAAGCCAGTGTAGGCAATGTACATAACATAGAGCCAACCCAAACCCAGTTAAAACCACGGTAAGGTGATCCGCAAAAAGTTCTGGACACAAAAGAATGCCAGAATAGGCCATTTGATAACACAGGAAGTGCCAAGTCTTCCCTGAAATTAATAAGATCATGCGTGAATTTTAAAACACTAGGGAGCAGATTCTAGTGATAGGGATCAGCACAGGAAAAGTTTATTTTTCCTAGTGCTCACAAGATTTCCCTCCTGGAATACGCAGGAAATGTTCCTGAGATGATTGCAAAGCTCTGAGAGGTATATAGCAAAACAATTGAGATGCAAGATATTGTGATCAGTCAGCACCTTAAAAGCAATAAGAAGCAGTTTAAATCTGCCTCTGCGGTAAACTGAAAGCCAGTAATGGTCAGTCAGGATGAGTGTGGTATAGCCTCTGGGATAGCAGTTAGTGTTACATGCATTTATGTGGCAAGCCGATGGACAGGGAGTTACAGGAGTTTAACAGAGAGAAAAGTTAAGTATGGACCAATGCAACTAGATCAGTGGGAGATAAAAAGGCTGTAGCTAACGAATGCAGTGCAACTGCCAGAAGGCCACTTTGGCTACAGCTGAAATGTGATCTTATAAAAGAGGGATGCGCAGCTCTGACCCTGGTCTGGTTTTCAGGATACCCACAATGAATACCATGAGATACATTTGCATGCATTGCCTCTATTGTATGTAACTTTATCTCATGCATATTCATTGTGGATATCCTGAAAACCAGATCTGTCTGTGGCACTCCAGGACCGGAGTGCCTGCCCCTGTTCTAGAGAACATAAGAACCTGCCATGCTGGGTCAGACCAAGGGTCCATCAAGCCCAGCATCCTGTTTCCAACAGTGGCCAATCCAGGTCACAAGTACCTTCCCCAGAGTTAAGAGAGAATCTAGAATAACCCCAAGACATAACTTTGGAGCCTATCTGCAGGTATTACTGTGTAATAAAAAAAAAAAGTAATGTACCTGGCTTCAGTCTTTGAAGTATTCCAATGGATGGATAATGATGGAAAATTCTACTGAAAATTGAAAAGGTTTTGGCTTTTTTTAAAATTCAATTGTAATGTTGCATACAGAAGCTATCTTACTAAAATAAGAGGGTCTCATATGCAAGCTGATAATGCATCTGATTGTCTGAATATAACCTCATCATCCCAGGCTGAGCAGACAGATGTGGAAAAACATGATGCGTATCAGTTATTAATGCTTTTTTGATCAGGAAAGAATGTACTTTGTTGTGTGCTGCTATTATTAATTTGTAAATTAAAATGTATTTGCTGCCCTGCGAAATCTGATATTATTTATTGTCTTTGACTTCAGGCCTTCCAGGACTTCAAGGACCTCCAGGCAAGTGATTCCATTTTCTTGCAGAATTCTTTTGTAAAGTCTGTGTTCTGGTCACTTCTCTGGGGCAAGGGAATTTTTCTTTACAGTCTGAAATGAAAATATATAATCTTTAGAATGAACGTTGTAAATAAAAGGAAACAGAGAAACTGGTGGGTAGAGATTGTCCCATCCATCTAGTCTGCCCGTCTTACCAGCCTATGGCACCCTCACAGACTCGACTTAATCTTGACAGTACTATTGCTTCTTCACTGCTAACGACCCTCTGTGTTTATCCTGCATTTTCTTGAATTTTAATACTGTTTTTGTCACCTCCATCTCCCCTTCCAGCCTCCTATCATAACCCCCTTGTTCAAAATTATTTCCACTGGAAAATGCTACCCCTTGTGCATTATTTAAACCCTTCAAGTGTTTGAATGCTTCTATCATATCCCTCCTCCTCTTCTCTCCTTCGGGATGTACACACATTTAGGTCCTTAAATCTCATATCTTAGGGCTTTATGGCACAGATCTGGATTGTCTGTACTCCTTTTTTTTTTTTTTTGTAACTCATTCTCTGTCCCTCTGGAGATGAAGCCTCCAGGAAGAGACATAATATTCCAGATGCAATATCAGCAATAATATATATTTAAAAAACCCATTTCCCTATACTACCTAGCATTCTATTGGCTCTTCCAAATACCTTTTCACACTGTTTGGGAACCATGAGGTCATCATATATGATCATCCACCAGATGAGGTGCCAGTTTGGGGCTCATCGATCTGTAACTCCACGTCCTGTCCTGTTTCTCTAGGGTTCTGCATCCCACACATGCGACTCTCCTCCTTTTTATATTGAACCTCAAGCTCTTTAACATGCCTCCTCTTTTCTTACGTCTCTTCTCGTTTGCACTGTGAAGCGTCAGCCTTGTTGCAGATGTTACTGTCGTGTGTGCAAAAACGCAAGCCTTCCTTCCTTCTAAAAATACGGACCTGAACAGGCCCCAGAACTAAACTCTCTGGAATGCTACTGGCCACCCCCACCTCTGCTCCATGTGAACTCTCTTTACCACCTTGCCCTGCTGATGCCCACTCAGCCAGTTTCTAACCCTGTTTACCATTTGAGGACGCTCTTCCAAACTGCCCGGCCTGTCTATGAATCTCCTATGTGGAACAGAGTTTAGAGGTATTAAGCAGGGATGTGCAGTCAGAAAAATTTTGTTTTCTTTTTTTGGTTTTCTTTTTTTCTATTCACTTCACTTTTTTTATTCATTTTGATTTAATTTTTGTTTTTCATTAGTGTACACAAAAAAAACAAAAAAAAACAAATAAAAACAAACGACAGTCCTAGTGTCAAGTCATTCTAAGCAGACCACATCCAGAGCTCTCCCCCCGTCTAATTCCCTTGCCACCCAGTTATAGAAATCCATCTGATTTGTTTGGCATGCACTTCCACCTAATGATTTCATGCTGCCTTGAAGCTTAAAATCTGCAGGCTTTCCTGTGTCTCCTGACAGCAAGAGAATAGATTGCTGCCTTCCCCTCTTAGTCCCTAATGATGGCTAATTATTAATCATACGTGTGCACATGAGGCCCGGAATTAAGAAGAAAGGATTCCTAAATACCCAAGGACAGTAGAGTGATGCACCTTCCCGTGATCCGTCCCATAGTATAGCACAACACTTGATGACAGCTTACATTTAACAGGGGAACCACCACGCCTGGCTACATTCTATGGCTTTCATTCACGCTGACCACATCAAGGTTGAAATTCAAGGAGCCGCACTAATAATATTTTTAATAGAATTCACCTGGCAGGTCAACAAGACATTTTTTTGTGAAAGCTGCTGTTACTTAGCAGATTCAGTACATCCAGCCCTCCACCTTCCCATACCTAACAACCTCTACTTTCATTGTAAATCTAACTGGGACACTGCTGCACTGACCCCATGCAGCTATACTTGGAAGACTCTGTACTTCTGACAGTCTAAGGCCAGCCCATGAGGGCTGCAACCCCGCCCCAGCTAGATTTTCGGGATTGCCACAGTGAACACACAAGGTCTATCTGTCGGCACTGCCTCCATTGTTTGCAGAGAGATCTCGTGCATATTCACTGTGGAAATGCTGACAACCCGACTGGGGTTGTGGCCTTCCAGGATCAAGTTTGGGGAGCCATGTTCTAAGGCATCCTGACACTTTAATTGAAGTCAGTAGCGCCACAGCAGGGCTGCCGTAGGACGTATGAGGCTTGAGGAAGCGCATGGAGACTGGCCCCATGTGTGCGCAAAGTATGTTCACATCATGAAAAGCAAAGTTTTGTAAACTAAAGGCCTGGGCCATGAGAAAAATGTACCCACCTATTACTGTAACGAATGTGAGAACAGTAACAGATGAAGCGAGAGAGAAGGGTGGTCAAGGAAGCCCTTCATGTTAAATCAGATTCTGAAACTTCAGTCTTCAGTGACTGAGAGTCTGCAATCAGGCTCACGCATGCGCACTGCAGTCTTAGCCAAAAGAGCGAGGATGGCAGCAGCTCTCAGCCACGTCGAGGACGTGGGGCCTGCTAAGAGTCTCGTGAGCACAATGTAGGTAAAAAGACTCAATGCACAGAAGGCACCTGAGATTAAACTGCACCCTTGCATTGCCTTAACGAGCTGCCACGAATATCCCCAGAAAACTCTTATGGTTTCTGCATGCTCATCCCAGGGCAGCACAGTAACCGGTCCGGCAGTCTTCGCCATCGAGGAGCATGCTTTGCACTTCAAAACCCCATCACTAGGATTTTATGTTCTTGCAAAGAATGATCTTGCTAAAAAAAAAAATAATAATAATAATTCTATTTTGAAAAAATATCCAGAAATAAGAGTTAACCATATGTTTATTTATTGCAGGGCTTCAGGGTGACCCTGGGCGACAAGGGGCAAAAGGTGAGTCTGAGCTGGCTGTTCTATATCCTGCAGTTTACTGATTTTTAGCTGCAGTTTCAGTGGGTGCCTGGCTCAACAGTGGCATCTAGTGGCTAAAGAGAGAAAAACTGCAATAACTGCTTCCCAGAGAAGCCCCACCTGACCCAGCCAGCACAACCCTGAAAAGCTGGCACAGCGTTGGCTTGGGTCCCGATGGCATCTTACTGGCTTGGTAGTTCCTCTTTCTCTGGGAATGGACAGGATTACAAGTCCATAGAGATGCAGATCCAGGCAGGGTTGACCTGGGACATGTGGGCCACCCTTCCTGCGTGCACGGCAGCTCCTCCTGGTCTTGTTCTCTTCCTGAAGAGGCAGCGCTGGCAGCCTCCAAGGGAGGCTCCAGGCTTCGCTCTTCTGCTTTTACTAGACCAAGTACAGAAGGCTCTGCTCGCTGCCTCCATGTCCGCAAGAGGTTGATTCAGTGCCAGCACTAGTACAGAAGGGCGGAAGGTTCTCGGAAGAGAAACTGACCTTACTTTTGGTTGAAAACTGACCTTTTTATTTTTCTGCTGCTCTCTTCACAAAATTTCACCTTGGCCATTCCATTTTCACTGGAGTTTTATTTGTTCCTTTATTCCCACCTGCTTCAAAATGTCCCAGAAAAGTTTTGAAATGTGGCTACTCCAGTACCCCCAGGCTGTGCTCGAAAGCCCCAGTTAGGGACTCACTCTGGGCTCTCACCATGTGAACAAGCCAAGGGTAGCTTGGCTGGTTCTTCATGCCAAGCCTCAGTGTAGCAGCTGATTGCATTAGCAAAGTTTGGGTAGGGTGCCCAGCTCGGAGTGCCACGGAGTCTGGTAGTAAGGGGAAGGCAGGAGGGACTGGGGAAAAAACTTTTTTGGGGTTTTTTTTTCCTGTGAACTGGTAAAATTTCTTGCCCCCCCCTTGCCTGGTGGCCAGTAAAAACAATCGACTTAAATGGTGGTTTCCTGAGAGAACGTAGAGTAAAAGGTCTATTAAATGTTTACCTAATAAAATCATTCGTTCCTTGCAGGTGACACTGGATCTCAAGGCAGGGTTATCAATGCAGGTAGGCAGCTATCTGTTTCTCCACTAATTCACGTTGATCCTGTTTGTACACTGCCCAGATCCGTTCACGAATTCACACTCAAGCCTTCGGTGAGTTGTTGTGGGGCAGGCGGCTCCTGCCAGGGGAATGGAGAAAGGCAGCCCAGTTGTCGGTGCTGGAGATTTTACCCGGCTCCCCTCCGGGACTGCATCGCCCAGGAATGGAGGCGTCGCGCCGCTTTGCTTGTGGGCAGACGGTAGCACCAGTCACTGCAGCCAGTAAGATGAGCCCTGCTAGAATAGCGGGCAATGGCATCTCTAGACTGTCTATTGCCCGAGATTTTCAAAAAGTCACAGCAGTTGTGCAAAGATGACCTGTGCTCCAAGGAAGGAGCAGTTTCTTCTGTAAGCCAGGAGACCCTGATCACAAGTTGTGAGCTATTGAGCGAGAACTAGAGTAGAAACTGCCTTCTTATTTTATTAAAACCCAGTTAACATTTTCCCATAGAAACAAAAAACAAAGCACACACACCCCCCTCCCCACACAGCTTGCTTTTCCTCTGATTTCTGCCTAACGGCAGCTGCTAAAGATGTTAACCTGCTCAGTTGCTTTGAGTACTGTATTGACTGCTGGCCCCAAAAATTATTCAGTGTATTATGTATATGGGACCAGTGCGGTGCATCAAAACTGTGCAGGTTACAGGAATAAATATAGGTAACTCTTCATAACGTATATATTTCTCAAAGCGTACTTCAGGCATCAAATGAAAACCACTGACTCTAAAGACCGGGACCCACTGGCTTAAAATTAGAGAGAGATACCACTGTAACCCCCCCCCCTTTCTCGTGGCACATCCATGTCACTAACAATGGTGCCCAGCGCAGCGAGGGCGAGAGACAGCAGTCCAGAAGTTAGAAGCATTAGGATCCTAAACCAGTGGGACACGCATCATAGACCGCAGCGCCCTCTCCATCTCATTTCCGCCCTGGAAACTGGATTCTTCCCGAAGGATCAGGCTTAACCTGTAAGGCCCAGGGGAATCACACTGGGTCTTTCCCAAAAGAAAATCCAGGCACAAAGCATTGTCTTCCAAAAGAAAGGAAAAGTTTACTGAAGCCAAAAACCATTTTTTTTTTATGGGGCAGGAGTAGGGGGTTGGAGGAGCCTGGGGAGGCCCCGGCTGGGCCTGATTCCAGCCCATCCTGGGAGTTCAGGGCCCCTGGGCTGTCTTTGCAGAGTGGGAAAGGGGTTGGAGGGTCTCTGGGAGGCTCGTTTTATTTTGGGGGAGTTAGTTTTTAAATGTATGGGTTTTCTTCAGTTCGGGAAACAAACTGGGAAAAAAAAAAAAAAGTTAAAATGAAATAAACATTTGTGACCTGCACGCCCCTACAGTCAAACTTGGTGCAGCATAATAAAATGATGCCTACATATCTCGCTATTACCAGCTACAGAGCCACCACTAGCAGCCCCCAACATATGGGAATACAGCACCTACCACGCCACATGCTCTCTCCTCCTCCTCTGCCAGCTGCCACCTTTAATTCAGAACCCACCAGGCAACAAATAAAGACTTCTCCACTCTCTTTCCAGCTGCTGGTTTGTGCCCTGGCTTGAATCAAGTTGTCCCAGTGGTTTTAGGAACTCAAAACTTCTAACTTCTGAACCACTGTCTCTCTCTCTCTGCCTCGCTGGGCTGGGCAGAATGGCTCCTGACACCACTGTCAGTCACATGATCGTGTCTGCAGTCCGGATAAAAAGCCGGATGAGTGGATTGGCAGTAGTATTGCTGACTCCAGATTTTCAGAGCAAGCTGATCCAATCCTGGTTTTGCCCCAAAGCATGCAGGGACATGTAGTCTTGCTGTTCATATGGAATGCAATTGGGAATTCAGCACTATTAATCCCTGTAAGCAGTGGGGTCAGGGGCGGTGCTTGCTATTTTTGCTGCCCTGTGTGAACAAGTACTGTGTGCCCCCCCCCCCCCCCCCCCCCGCATCACTCAGTCTCTGTCCCGGGCCCATCAAAAAAAAAAAAGCTGAGCACCCTCCAGCAATTTATATTGTTAAAAACTGGCACCCCCCAAATGGAACCCAAGGTCAAGGGAAGGGTATTAGGGTCCTTAAGCAAACCTTACAGCCTTGCACACACACCCACACCCTCTACAGACGCCCACACACAATTCAATTATGCATTTATAACAGATTTAATTCCTATTACCACAAGAGATATTGTCTCTTGTCTTTAATATATTGTGGTAATAGGAATTAATTCTAGTTCCCTCTCTTTGGTGCTTTTTTGATTGTTAACATTGAGAGGAGTTTGCTTCTGTTTTTGGTGATTTTCTAACAGATTTTACATGAAAAAGCACATTCTAAAGTACAGTCTTCTGAGGCAAAATATCACTTACAACATGCATATTATATTTACATGCACTGCTGTGGTGCCAACCAGAAAACTCTGCAAAAAAGACCCTTGGAACTCCTATGGAACTAGACTTTTTGTAATGCGTATTGAGTATGAGCTTGGCCCTCAGAAAGCCCTGAATAAACGAAATTACCATTACAATACAGTAAACCTTCCATACCAAAACAACCCTAACTGCCAACACTCAAACAGTAATAAACTTTAGGGATGTGAATTGGGCTTCTGACGATTGAAAATATCGTATGATATTTTCAAAATCGTCAGAAATCGGGGGCTCCCTGAAACCGATAGGAAAACCCCACGATATTGTTCGTGGGGGTTCTCTTATCGTTTTGGGGGAGGGCGGGAAAAATGGCACACAACAATAACCCCTAAACTCACCCTGACCCTTTAAAACTAATCCCTTAGCTTCCCCCACCCTCCCGACCCCCCCAAAAAAAACTTTTTACAGGTGGTCCAGTGGGGGTCCCGGGAGCGATCTCCCGCTCCCGGGCCGTAGGCTGCCATTAATCAAAATGGTGCCAATGGCTCTTTGCCCTTACCATGTGACAGGTATCCGTGCCATTGGCCGACCCCTGTCACATGGAGGGAGCACTGGATGGCTGGTGCCATTGGGCCATCCAGGGCTCCTACCATGTGACAGGGGCCGGGCAATGGCACGGATACCCTGTCACATGGTAAGGGCAAAGGCCATCGGTGCCATTTTTTATTAGTGGCAGCCGATGGCCCGAGAGTGGGAGATCGCTCCCGGGACCCCCACTGGACCACCTGTAAAAAGTTTTTTGGGGGGTCGGGAGGGTGGGGGAAGCTAAGGGATTCGTTTTAAAGGGTCGGGGTGGGTTTTTTGTTTATCGGCTCAGGCGCAGCCAATTAAAAAAAAAAACCCGATCGGGCCGGACAAAAAAAAACAAAACACCATGTGAATCGGAACCGGAATCAGAACCAATTCATGTTCCGATTCACATCTCTAATAAACTTACCTATGAAAAGGTAACACTGCACATACTACACTAGGCCCTAGAACATTAATACACTTCCTATTAGGAAAACAACAAATCAGACTGCTATAGATCACTACAGATAAATTATATGGTAACAGAATACTTCACCTCGGTCACATATGGAGAACACAGATAGACCTTGACCAAATACAGAATAAAGAGACCATGAAATATAAAAAGAAACATGATGAGAAGAACTGAACTGAAACCCACAACAAGCTAACTTCTATAAGCAGAGAAACAATGGAAAAACAGAAACATTACCATTCTTCATAAAACATTAAAGAATAAAATAATATAAAATATCAATAATAATAGTAAAATCATAATCATAAAAGAATAAATATTTCAAACCAGTTAACAAATAGAATATCCAAAATTGACCAAACAGCAAAAAAAAATTTCAAAACATCTGATGAATAAAAAAATCCAATAATTAAAATATGTTCCAATATTTCCCCAAAAAACAATAAAATATTTCAAAACAGTAGAAACATCAAATTAAACCCAATAATTAAAATGAATAAGGATTTAAAAAGTCTCCTGTTCTCCATACCTGAGATCTTTAGATTTCCAGTCACCTTAAGATTGTCATGGATTGGGGAGGTAGAGTCACACAAACTTTATCTTTACACACACACACACACAGAAACATACACACTCATTCTCTCACAAATTCCATCTTTTATATACATACCTATGCTCTTATACACACTTGCTTTCTCTTAGACACATTATGTGTGTGTGTGAGCATACCAGGGAGAACCTAATAGGATGTGCAATCATTTTTCCCGAATTAGGCCATGTCATCGAAATTGCCTAATTTGGAATGGTTCGGGAGAACCGAAAAACGATTGAATTTTTTCTTGAAATTTTGGAAAAAAATAATTTTTGAGTTAGTGGGCGCTAACTCCAGATAATGCGCACTAACCCGAAAATCGGGATCCCCCCAAAAAAAAACCCGAACCGTGGGAAAAACAAAATTGCCACAGGGGGGTCCCCGAAACGAAGCCCAACACAAAAGTTTTACCCGAAGCACATCTTAACCTATATGTGATATATTGGCTCTCACACAGACACACATGCATATAGGCACTTGCACACATGCTCTCATACAGACACAATGACTAATCAAGGGAGCCTTATTGTATAGATATCAACTCACACAATCTATCAGCAGGTATTATTTTATTATTAATGAGACCACACCATAAAACCTATCTAGACAAAAAAATCCTGTCTAGCACACACATACATCATTCATATCAACACATCATACAATAAAAACATTAACACATTTAGGGGTAGATTTTCAGACAAGCGCGAACAGCCTACTTTTGTTTGCGCTCCAGGCGCAAACAAAAGTACGCTGGATTTTAGTAGATACGCGCGTAGTCGCGCGTATCGGCTAAAATCCTGGATCGGCGCGCGCAAGGCTATCGATTTTGTATAGCCTGCGCGCGCCGAGCCGCGCTGCCTCCCCCCGTTCCCTCCAAGGCCGCTCCGAAATCGGAGCGGCCTCGGAGGGAACTTTCCTTTGCCCTCCCCTCACCTTACCCTCCCTTCCCCTACCTAACCCACCCACCCGGCCCTGTCTACACCCCCCCCTTACCTTTGTCGGGGGATTTACGCCTCCCGGAGGGAGGCGTAAATCCCCGCGCGCCAGCGGGCCTGCTGCGCGCCGGGCCGTGACCTGGGGGCGGGTACGGAGGGCGCGGCCACGCCCCCGGGCCGTAGCCACGCCCCGTACCCGCCCCCAAAACGCTGCCGACACGCCCCCGGAACGCCGCGACGACCGGGCCCGCCCCCCCGACACGCCCCCCTCCGAGAACCCCGGGACTTACGCGAGTCCCGGGGCTCCGCGCGCGCCGGGAGGCCTATGTAAAATAGGCTTCCCGGCGTGCAGGGCCCTGCTCGCGTAAATCCGCCCGGTTTTGGGCGGATTTACGCGAGCAGGGCTCTGAAAATCCGCCCCTAAATGTAAACACTACTCAATGACAAGTGCAAAAACAGCTTTCAAATATCTATATATAATGTTTTTCAACAATAGACATTTTTCCACACAATAATTTAATTAAACATATACATCCAACTGCTTCATGGAACACTGGAAAATAAATATATTAACTCAAAAACATTTTCCTTTTTAATCATCATCAATATCCAGTGACCAAGATGATTCAGCACAGTCATTGGACTGTGCTGAATCATCTTGGTCACTAGGAAATAGTGACCAAGTCGTTTTAGGACTAGGAAATAGTCCTAAAAGGAGTCCAATGGACTGTGCTGAATCATCTTGGTCACTGGATATTGATGATGATTAAAAAGGAAAATGTTTTTGAGTTAATATATTTATTTTCCAGTGTTCCATGAAGCAGTTGGATGTATATGTTTAATTAAATTATTGTGTGGAAAAATATGTCTATTGTTGAAAAACATTATATATAGATATTTGAAAGCTGTTTTTGCACTTGTCATTGAGTAGTGTTTACATTAAATGTGTTAATGTTTTTATTGTATGATGTGTTGATATGAATGATGTATGTGTGTGCTAGACAGGATTTTTTTGTCTAGATAGGTTTTATGGTGTGGTCTCATTAATAATAAAATAATACCTGCTGATAGATTGTGTGAGTTGATATCTATACAATAAGGCTCCCTTGATTAGTCATTTAGTACAGATATAGGGAACCTATAGTACTTTAACTTGTCCCCTAGTGCATTATACTCATACAGACACAGACACATACACATGAATACACAAGGTTCTCACACAGACACAATGCATACATGCGCACTCAAGCTCTCGCATAGACACAAAAATATACACATGCACACAAGCTCTCACATAGACACAGACATATATACATGAACACAAGCTCTGCCACGTATATACTCAAGCTCTGACACAGACACACACACATGCACACAAGCTCTGACACACACAGACATATATACATGAACACAAGCTCTGCCACGTATATACTCAAGCTCTGCCACAGACACACACACATGCACAGAAGCTCTCACATAGACACAGACATATATACATGAACACAAGCTCTGCCACGTATATACTCAAGCTCTGCCACAGACACACACACATGCACACAAGCTCTCACATAGACACAGACATATATACATGAACACAAGCTCTGCCACGTATATACTCAAGCTCTGCCACAGAAACACACACGCACACAAGCTCTCACATAGACACAGACACACACACATGCACACAAGCTCTGCCACAGAAACACACACACATACAGATGTTCTCACATACACACACACACACACACACACACACGGCTTCCTTTCTCCAGGCCATGGTGGCATGGGCTTCACCGTGGCCCCCTCTGTCCTCTTCCTTTTCACTTTGGGCTGTGATGGGATGAGCTCCACCACGGCCCTGCAGGCTACCCTTTCTTTGGCCCCTCTGGCCTTTCTACGGGGGGGAGCTGCAAAGCTGTGAGTGCCCACACGCAGCTAAAAGAGGAAACTGCCACGGTCTTTCTTCATTTTTGGCCGCTGGCGGGTTGAGGTCTGCCAGCGGCCCGCCTCTCCACAAACGTTTCTTGGTTTTGGCCATCGGCGAGTTGAGCTCCAGTGGCGGCCCCTGCTGCTGCCACCCTCCCCAGGTGCGCCGCCCCATGCAAATGCCCGGTGTGCACACCCAGTTGCGCCAGACCTGAGTGGGGTAAAAACAAGACTGGATTATCCTGTCCTGAAAAAACTGAAGCCAGTTGACAACGCTAGTTGGCAGCTGTTAGCAGATCACAGACTCTTAGTGAAGCAAGTGTGGCCTGCCTAGGTCAGAGCAGCAGTGAAGAGCAACCGCAATATATCTCTGGATGGGAAAAGAATTAAGTAATGTGCTGTGCAAACTATTTACCCATTCTGTCCCCAGTGGCGATGCTGCTGCTCGTACTCACTGACTGGTTAGTGCTAACAAGGAACACAGAAACTTTCAGTTAGGAATGTGTAGGCAGGCTTCTGAGACACCCATGACTGCACAGGGAGTTTGGGATTAGAGCAAGACCTGAAAAATAGGACAGTTACTGGGCATTTGAGAATTACCACAGAATTCAGAACATTTGAGAAGTTTATTGCAAATCCGTAGCAAAAATGATTTTGTAATTCATTTGATAATTAGAACCAATTCAATAAATAAAAAAAAATACCTTGTCTGCCAGAGAGACAGAAGTGTTTGACAGTTCCTCTTGCTTAGTTATTTGAAATTCCGCATGGGTGAAGGGTGCTGTGTGGTTTAAAATGTATCATATGAACGTGACCAAGGGAACTTTGTTCGTGTGTTTGCTTTTCAGAGGGCTTATCATCTTATGCTCTTCCTGGTCCTCCTGGTCCACCTGGACCACTGGGCCCTCAGGGACCACCAGGTGTTCCAGGTAAGTAAACCCTATCAGGTGATTCAGACATAGTTTTGGACCCAATATACACGATGAGGCCAATATCCAAAAAAGCACTTATCTGGATAAGTACTACTTATCCAGATAAGTGATGCCGATGAATATCTGGCTAGGATCAGCGGGCGACACTTTGCTGGATAAGTCAGGGGCAGGGAATGAGCATAACACATTGGCTGAGCTCTTTACACATGATTAGCCTTAGCACATATTGCACTGTCTAAAGAACCTTTACGCTGGAGTTGGTTGGACAAGGTATGCGGCTAACAACTGGGGTTTCACCAAGGGCCCCTAATCTGTGATTGTGGAAAGGAACCATAGACAACAGCTTCTAAGAAGTCAACTGCTTGAAGATGAATAGTCTGACAGTGATCTGGCAGAGCAGGATAACTGAGCCTTTCTGGGTGCACAAAGTGGCAGAGTGGTGGGAGAACATGAAGGAGACTAAGGGGGGGGGGGGCAAAGATCAAGTCTTGTTCTTTTGTTTGGAATGATCTGCATTGCTCAGCAAACTAAAAGAAACTCATAGTTAGCAAGATGGCTGATCTGAAGACTGCTACTCTTCAGCAGCTTGCAAGAAGTGTATATATAGATAAGTCTGCAATATAGTTTTATAGCTATGTGTTCTGGTATATAGCTCCATTATTCTTAAAGAGGCACCTCATACTTAATTGAATTGCCCTTTTGTTTACATCATTGGAATTCTCCCACTGCTTGAGGGCGTTCTGCTTAATATTTTGTTCCCCCTATTCTAGTGGAGGTCAATTTTCAGAGCAATTCAACCGAGTGAACAAGCATTTACCTGGGCTGATTGCTCTGGTTGAAAATTGTTGTTATTATTCAATGAATTTGATATACTGCATGTAGAAAAAACATCCAAGTGATTTACAGTTTAAAAAAATATATATAAGGCAACAAAATCAAACAATATCATAATATAATTACAAAGCCCAAGAAAAAAGAGCAAGACATCCAGTATAACATTTGTAAGACAACTATTGGCAATGTCCTATTACTACCAAACTAAGAACTAACTAAAATTAAAACAAAATAACAAAATCATGTTATAAAACAAAAAAAAACAATTGTCCCCCTCAGAACAGCTAAAAATGTGTGGGCTTTAACATCTGCATACTTTTAGCCAGATTAAAAAGAGATGTTCGGAGGATGTTTAGTTTGGAAGACAAGAATACAGCAGGAGCATGATATTTATTTATTTATTTAGCATTTTTGTATACCAACATTCTTGATAAAAATATCAAATCATATCGGTTTCCATTGAAACAGAACAGTCGCAGTTATGGCGTTACATTGAAACAAGTCGACAAATCATTAAATAACAGGTGAATATAGAAAATAATAATTATAGATAAGCAATTATAAATAAAACCATTATAGTTAAAATTTGATTATAAATAAACAGGTCGTCAAAAACGAATGACAAATATAATAGGGCAGCAAAACAGTGGAAAACAAGCGATACATAAAGAAAGGCGACTGAAATATATTGCTGTGCGTAAGCGGAATAGAATGGGCGTGGTGGGGCCCAGGGGAATCGGGTGGCCATGAGGAAGGAGAGGGTTGAGAAGCTCCGGCTGAAAGGTGGATAGCAATGTTTGACAGATATTCAAACACTGCTAGCTGGATAAATGGTACTATCTGGTTAGCTGGCTAACTTGAGAGCAGCAGTGGGCAGATCAGGGCAGAACTTCTTAGCCGGAAAATCAAGCCAGATAACTAAGTGATTTTGAGACTTAGCCAGCTAAGTAGAGTTTGTACATCAATATTCAGGGCCTAGCCATGCCGCTGAATATCCTTGTCACTTAACTGACTTGCCTTTAAATATCTGCTCCCATGTGTACATTGCATTTCAAATGTATGCATGCTTTTTTATCCCTGATCAGCTACCTTCAGAAATAGCAGATACAAAATGCATGCATATATTTGTATGTGCATAACACCCTTATTTCAAAGGGCTTGAGCATGGGTTTGGAAAATTGAGTAATTAAATCCTAAATCCTTTGAAAATTAGTAATAAGGTACATGCCTAGACATGTACCTTGTAATACCATGAGCTATTGAAAATTGCCACCAAAAAGCAGAATATTCTGGTTTTAATAAGGCTGTCACATGAGCTAAAAAGAACCACAGGATAAAAAGTTATGTTAATGAGAGCAACATGGCCTCAGATGAATTGCAACACGACTCATTCTGATTCTCATTTTTCATGATTAGAGGAAGCTGGAGAAGATGTGCCACAAAATGAATTGGGCAAATCTATATTGCTAAGTGGCAACAGCTCTGGTCCTGATGGTTTTTATTTAGCTGGTATGCCACTATGTTTTAAAACATTACATTATAGTTCTTTATTCTGCAAGTTTAGGGGAAGCAAAAACAAAAAGGATGCACTTAATTATCAAGATTATTTCAGCTGTGCAAAGAAAAGAGGAAAATAAAAACAAATTGCTAAATATGAGGTGCATCTCTAAGAAAAAGCAGGAGTGCAATGGTGTAAGATGAACTGAATTACTCAAAAAGATGCGATGGGCAACAGATGGAAGATAAATAATTCTTTATGCTGAGACCAATTGTGTTAATTCTTTCCAACTGATTTTCTCAGTTATTGCTTTATATAATCATAGAAAATTAATATCCTTTTCAACCTTTTTAAACCAGGTCCTGTTGGGCCAGCTGGACTGCCAGGACAGCCAGGTACTGAGATCCTCATTAGATACATAAAACCATTTCCATTGGTAGAGAGCATTGTAGCCTCTTAAATTAGCTGTCTAAAAATTGCGTCCCATGTATGTGAAAAAAAGTACACATGTATTTCCCAACCCATTTACTTTTACTCACATTGTAGAGGAGACATTCTCAGGGAGGGGTTAAGTTGGAGGAGAAAACATGTGTCGTTTTGGTTGGGAAAAATGTTGTGCAGAAAAATCAGGTGCAAATTTCCTTGGCCAATTTTCAAAATAGATGGGTAGTTTTACTTTGAAAATTGGTGCAAAGACTGCAGGTAAAAAGTATCTTTGCGAACTTTGCAGCAATGCCTGGTGAAATTTGCAGAAAATTGCCCTCAAAATGCCTACCAACTGATGCTGCCGAACTAGGGCACTATAGTTTATCCTTGTTATGTTAAACATAGTCAAAGTATATAGAACCTTTTAGTGAAATTATCAGTAATCATTAATAGAAAGATTCCACCCTACTGCTTAGCAAAGCAAATATTATAGTATTTGCATTATTTATATATCATAGGACCATCCTAAGTCTAGATGCAGGACTGCATTCACAATTGTCATCATACAATTCTAGCATCATAAGGTTTAATCTTGAACTGTGTGTGATTCTTTTTTTATCTTGTTCTTATTTTATTTAGAACATTTTTCAGTTACATATAAAAAGTCTTCGGTATTGATATATCATAAAGTTGAATGCTTATCTTAGACACTTATCAGTGAGGGATCTCAGGCACTGTTGAGTGAGAATAAAGGCAAGATATAAAGTTTGAGATCCCTCACAGATAAGTATCTAAGATAAGCGTTCAACTTTACGATATGATGTGCCATTACAGAAGGTTTTTTACGTTCAACTTCAAAATGTTCCAAAAAAAAAAATTAAGAAAAAGATAGAGAATCACACAGTTAAAGGGACTGACCTATGATTACATCTTATGATGCTAGAATTGGAATTAAGTCATAAGTGCAGTCATAATATTATTAAATAAGGAGTGTAAGTGTAATAACTACCCCCCCCCCCCAAAAAAAAAAAGGACTACTATCCCAAAAACCATAATGGTCATTAAATTTCACCCCTCAGACATCTTCCTTCTCATATTATGGTCATTGTAATAACTCATAATACTGAAAAATTGAGGAAAGAGATTGTTCTTATAAAATATATAATGTGGGAGGAAAAAAAAGTTCATATCTTACTGAAACAACAGCAAGCAAAGTTGTAGGTCTGTCACGTCCTGTGCCCGCAGGCCTCAAGCAGCTGTAATCAATACTGGCAACAAAATTAAAAAAACATTAAATTAAAAATCCCTCAAAAAAGCATTGTCTGTAAAAATATTTAAAACATTTTTCCTTAAGTGCTCAATAGCATGAAATATGGCAAGCACTTAATAGCGTAAGACATCTTCATTCATTCATTCATTATTCCGAATAAATTGTGAATAAATAGCCAAATGTTCCCAGCTGAAGGCCTCTGTTTCACCATCCGTACATGGCTTCCTCAGGGGGGGGGGGTCAGAAAATTAACACTGGCTGTTCTAAAATGCAATCCAAATTGATTTAAACAAACAAACCTTAGAAAGTCTGAACAAGCAAAACAATTAGAGGACATTCAAGCACCACGTTGGATGACGCCGTTTCCCATCTCTCTGATGCTGTCATGCATATACCTTGATATTTGCTTTGCGAAGCAGTAGGTGGAATCTTTTGGTTAATGATAAACATAGTGAAATAATAGAGGATTGTGGAGAAAAACCAATTAGCCCATCCAGATCAGCCACCCAGGGCCTGTAGTGTCACTAGGTCATGCTTCATTTATCTTCCCCATGGCCTGCTGTGTCACTAGCTTGTGTTTTCCTTATCCACCCCTTGTTTACTTTTCCTCACCTTGCTGGACGGTAACCCAGCCACCACTAACCTGCCAGCATCGATCTGATTGATTTCTGGGGAGTTGTAGCCTGTCGGTTCCAACCTGGCTGCTCAACGGCCTGCAATATTGCAAGATCATGCTTCTTTTATCCACCTTTTTGTTTTCTGCTTATTACCTCTCCCCCTTGCTTCTGCTCTTGAGAGAGTGAAGGGGGGATTATTTGCAATATTGCAACCTCTCAACCCTGTTCCTACCACTTTCCTCGATATCTGTCCCAGTGGTGCTTGAATTGTGTCACAGTCAGGGGCGGATTGGCCTATCGGGAGATCGGGCATCCCACGGTGGGCTGGTCGCTTCAGTCACGTGGTCTGCCATGCACGGCCATGACAAAGCCGCGCTCGGCAGACCACGTGATGTGTCCTGGGCCAGCCAGGGCAGCGAATACCTGGGCCGGTCTTCCTCTGGAATCCACCTCTCCTGGTAGGTTATTCCAAGTATCTACCACACTTTCAGTAAAGTAGCATTTTCTCATATGTTTTTACAAATTTTTCAAGTAGCCTGTCAGAAATAGTCTAATTTGCATTCTTCCATTTGCAGGCCAAAAAGGAGCACGCGGTGAAGCAGGAGAAGCATCGGTTGTATATGAGAGGAGGGTAGAAAGTTCCTCTAGAACTGGTAAGTAGGGATGTGAATCGGGCTTCGGACGATTTAAAATATCGTCGATATTTTCAAAATCATCAGAAATCAGGGGCTCCCCCAAAACGATAGGAAAACCCCATGATATTGATCATGGGGTTCTCTTATCGTTTTGGGGGAGGGCGGGAAAAACGGCACACAAAAATAACCCCTAAACCCACCCCGACCCTTGAAAACTAATCCCTTAGCTTCCCCCACCCTTCCGACCCCCCCCAAAAAAACATTTTACAGGTACCTGGTGGTCCAGTGGGGGTCCCGGGAGCGATCTCCCACTCCCGGGCCGTCTGCTGCCACTAATCAAAATGGCGCCGATGGCCCTTTGCCCTTACCATGTGACAGGGTATCCGTGCCAGTGGCTGGCCCCTGTCATATGGATGGCACTTGCCATTTTTAAAGATGGCGCTGGCCATCCATTACGCCGGGAGCAGGAGGACGGCCCAGGAGCGGGAGATCGCTCCCAGGACCCCCACTGGACCACCAGGTACCTGTACAATGTTTTTGGGGGGGTCGGGAGGGTGGGGGAAACTAAGTGGTTAGTTTTAAAGGGTCTGGGTAGGTTTTTTGTTTATCGGCTCGGGCGCAGCCGATAAACAAAACCGCGATCAGGCCGGACGAAAAAAAAAACACGATGTGAATCGGAACCGGAATCCGAGCCGATTCCGGTTCCGATTCACATCTCTACTAGTAAGTGGATTTTAAGAACTTTTCATTTACCACCTTGAAGTGGTATCTTTTCATATAGATTTCAGAAGGCCCTTTCTGACTGAAGGTGAAAACATTTAACTGCACAATGGGTGCCTTCATGTATGCAATTCGACAGAGAGAGAGAGAGTGTGTATATATGGCCAGGACCAGACTGGGGCCTGCTGTAGGCCATGAGCCTCCCTGTGAGCCCCTGTGGCCAGGACTGGATAGAGCAGGCCTCATGATCTCCTGGGGTTCCCACACAGAAGGGAAACGATTCAGCCTTGTCAGAAAGCATCACACGGACACCACAGCTGATGCGCAAAGCAAAAGTTCTTTACTGGCACTGATGGAAGGTAAAAGAAAAGTCTAAAACAGTGATACACAAATAGCTAGCGCACCAGACAGCAAATTAAAGTCCAAAAGCAGAAAAACAAATCTCAGTCTCGTTCAGTAGCAAAAGGCAAGCAAGCTCTCTGGTATGGGGATCCTTCTTTCTCCAGATTCCTGTGTCAGGATGCAATGCTTCCTCGCTCTGGCACTCCTCTCCTATTTTACACTCAGACGAACCTCTGGCTGTGTAGGGACCTCCCTCTTAACAGGCAGTTTCTCTTTGAACTCCCTAAAGGACAATCCCCTCACATCTCTCTGTTCTGAAGCAATCTCTTTCCTTGGACTTTCAACTTAGCAGCACTTCTCTGGAACCCTCTCAGGGATCCCTCCAGGACCCCAGGACACCTCCTCGTTCCTTGAAGACCTGTAAAGCCCTTATCTTTGGGTCCCAGCCCCATTTCCCAGGACAGGAACAATTCTTCTTCTATCCTGGTTTCTCTTGAAAGCCTGAGTATCCTGGCCTCGGGCCCCAGCCACTTTCTTGTTGGGAGGGTTAGATTTCCGCTGGGTACCATCAGACTCCTGCAGAGCTCTGGGCCTTTCTCCTTCAGGAGGATACGTCCCTTCGGAGCACCCTCCACAAGGAGAGACAGTTTTGATTCCTTTCGCCCTTGCGTGACCAAGGCTGAGTCCCATTCAGGGCTCCATTTTCCCCTCTGAATCTGTGTCTCATGGGCACAGTAGTCCTTATGAAGCCTAGGGCACCACCCACCGGAGAGTGCAAAATCTCCTAACGCACTCCCACACTCACTGACCTCACTAACTGGAGCAGAGTCTGAGACCACCGAACCCACGCTATTAGCACAACGCGTCTATTGAGACCACTATGGCCATTACAATTAAGGGCAATTCCACTAGTAAGGGGCAAATATGAGGGGGTCCCCTTACCTAAAGGCATGCAACATTGTAGTATAACCCCCTTTCAGAATGAGAGAATATCTGATGCCTGTTTGTGAACTAAATACCAGTCTCTCGTGGAGTCACAAAAAAACATAAAGGTCACACAGATGGTGTAGTGGACCTGGCCCTCATTCAAAGGTTGTATTTATCACGCTAGATAGGGAAAACACTACAACCACCCCCACCCCCCCAAAAACACGTTTCCCCGTATGTGATCTGTCTGACTGCACCCCATTATATGTAAACTCTTGCTTTCTCCCTCTTCTGTCTGCGAAAGACGCCTTTCTCAAACACTCACCTTGGGATAATGGAGGGTCTCACGCCAAAGGTGTCCAGATAGGAGCTGGGTGCTCTACATGGCACACTGTATGTCGGGGAGCGCCACCACGTTCGGTCTTGTCTGCACTCATCAACATGTTTGGGAGTCCCTCTTCAAACTTTAAAAGTTGCAGACTTCCTGTATGATGATGATGATCATTTTTTTCTGCTGTGTAATGCTAATGGAGAATTACTTGAAACAGGGCTCCAGGACATCATTTCATTGATAAAAGCCTGGCTAATTGATAACCTTCTGTTCCTAAATGTTAAGAAAACAAAAGATTCTATGGGTGGGTAAATGTTCGTCCAATCAGTATCAGCCCTTTCAAATACAATTTATTTATTTATTAAAAAAATGTGTATGTCACATCATCCAAGGTTCTGAGCAGCTTCCAAATAAAACATTCGTAATTCCAATTCAATAAAATACAGATAACATATTTAAGACTGACACACAGAAATATGACCACTTACATCAAATAAAATTAGATGGATCTTTAATTTGTATTCAGTCAGAGATAAAGAGACTAGGGGTGGTCTTGTACTCACAGTTAACAATGAAACAGCAAATCCGCCATGTAGCAAGAGTAGCTTTTTATAAGCTTAAACTGGGGAGACCCCCTAAACCTTTTTTTTACCCCTGGATCTCTTTCATACACTAGGCCAGTCATTGGTATTAAGCCACCTGGATTACTGTAGGATCGCCAGATAGGCTAACACATGCCCTTCAGCTTGTCCAAAATGGAAGCATATTGTGCCAGCTTTGAGAGACCTCCATTGCCTCCCTGTGAAATGGAGGTCAAAATGTAGGCCATTGGTGATCGGTTTTAAACGTTTAACGCTTACTCAGGCGTGTGCCTTGAGGAATACTATCAAGTGATTCACTCCAACTAGAGCATTGCGCTCAAAAGGAGATTCCTTCAGTCGGTAATTCCAGGCTTCTGCAAACGCGGTCAAGAGCATTTTCATCCACAGCAGTGGTGATATGGAATCATTTGCCTGCGATGTTAAGGGAGCAGCAGGAATTAAAGCCCTTTAGAAAACATATAAAAGCTTAATTATTTTTTAAAGAGGCATTTGGGTGAGGTAGTGTATGGTACTGCTCAGGAGTAAGTTTTAAATTTTAAAGAACTGTTTTAGTTCTTTTTATTAAAATGTTGAATTTTATGTGATGTCAGCATAATTTTATGATTGTTACTTTGTAATCAGCGCTGGACAATCATTTGGAAGAAGCAGACTTATAAAAGATTTTAAATAAATATATCAAAAGAAAGGCGTCGTTAACAAAACAACCTTCTGTTTCTGTGGTTTCCAGCAGACAGAGTTAACCAATAACAAAAAGCACTGAATTCATCAAGCTTCACGGGCTCCTACAGCACTGATTAACTGCAACAGGAGCAACAAAACCTTTTTCTTTTTAAAAAGCCGAAAACCAGATGAGTTTTTAGCACACACATCTCCATGCCTATATAGACAGTATGTATATAGCCAAACCTAACAAGAGCTGGTAGCTCCATTTTGAAATACCAGGGCTATTTTTGTGAGTAAATGGGGGGGATGCGTGGGGTAGGGTCCTGGCTTCCGGAGCCTGATTTTTTTGAAGGGGAGGAGTAGGAGGGCTGGGTCTGCAGGTGATGGAAAAAAATATATTCTTTTTATATTTTGAAAAATGGCCACCTCCAGGAGCGGTGGTACTGGTGGGAGGGGGGGGGGTGTCTGAGACACCTAGGTTGTTTGTTTTATTTACTGCTTTCGGGAGGGGGGGCTTACATAAGCCCCTTTAAGATAGGGCCCCGGGAGCATCATATGGTTCAAAATGACCTGGCAGTTGACTACTTTTAAAAAACGTATTTCACGGCTGGCTGCTGCACAGTAATAATTCTTGACTTTGATGAAATCATTTGCTTTATGAAAGCTGCCCTGTGTCAGCTAATGGGCCCCCTCGGGGTGCAAGTGGCAATCAGTCCAATGCGATGATGAGACCCAAAGGTTGATATAAAATACATGACCACCGCATCGATTTATTCTGTAAAGTAATTAATGTACTTATGTAGAGGTGAGATGATGGTATCATTATGACGACTGTTTCCATTTTCTCTTATTTCCATAGGTGTTAGCGAAGCACAACTTCAAGGAGTAATTCCGGGTCCCCCAGGTCCTCCAGGCCCACCGGGTCCACCAGGAATAGCAGGTAGACTAAAGCTGCTGACAGTAGATATTAAGTATTTTCGTGCTATGCACAGCATTATCAATGTGGGCCAGACAGCTCTCCAGCTCTGAATTCTGTTGGCCTTCAAATTTGTTTAAGGGAATTTTGTAATCAAATAGTCTTCATTTTATATTTTAGGAGCTTCCATTCAGGGTCCACCAGGTCCTCCAGGCATTCCTGGACAACCAGGTAAGAGTTTCTTTCACTCAGTACTTGGGTAGAAAATAAATACAATTTTCAGAAGACTACCTGCTACTTAACACGCAACAAGCATGACAGGTCATTTGTTTTTCTAATGCTACAGACATGGCAGCATTTTTTTTTTAATTATGAAAATGAAATTAATGCCCACCTAGCAATCAGGATGGGAATGATCAGATGTTTTCTTTTTTTTTATGGGTAACAAATTTCTACTATTCAGAGTGGCATGGAATATAGGAAGAAAAAAACCCAGAAAGCTGCGTAGGGCCTAATGTTAGTCCACAGACATTGCAGTAAAATTGTTTAGCTAGCAGCTCACATGTTTAGGTAGGATAGGCCCTTAACCTGGGTAAACAAGTTTCTCAGAGGATAAGCTGGATGGCAGTCATCATCAAATGATGAAGCCTGGACCGGAACGTTTTATGTCAAATCTTCTAGAACTTTTCCTGTGCCTCACTGGGCATGTACAGCATGCCATTGTGCCATGTGTCCTCATGGGGGCCCCTCTAGTTTTGGTGTCCAGTAGTGCATGATGCCTGGAGCAGGCCCGAACCATTCTAACAGGAAGGAGATCTCATCCTTGATGCAGTTCCAGGAGCTGCATCATTCTCCAGGGGTCACTGTACAGTCTTTGGTTGTCTGATCCATGTGCGGCCTAAGTTATTTGAAGCCTCCCATCTGGCCTCCTGCTGTCTCTTGGGACCTCAAAGTGGTACTAACCTAGGTGATAAGAGCTCCCTTTTGAGCCTCTCTGCTTTTGCAACCTGAAGAATCTGACCTAGAAGGTCCAGGTCCAGGCTCTATCCACTTCATACTTAATTTTATCATGATAGGATGGGCGTGCATGCCCATCCTAAGTTTCTGCCTAAGGAGGTGTTGGAATTCCATCTTTCCAAGCTGCAGGTCCACCAAGGTGACCAAGCACTGCACAATTTGGATTGCAAAAGAGCATGGGCATATACCTAGAACTGACTGAAGCTCATAGAAAGTCTGCCCAGCTTTTCATTTTGTTTGATATCAACAAACTGGGGATTGCTGTTGCCAAACTGACTTTATCCAATTGGCTAGCAGATTGCATCTCCTTCTGTTATGCACAAGCAAGCCTGAATCTAATAGGTCATGTCAAAACTCACAGTGTCAGAGCCATGGCAGAGTCAGTGGCCCACCTAAGACTGGTCTCAGGGGAGGAGCTCTCTCCACACATTCGCTTCACACTGTTGTTTGGAGAGAGATTCCTGATGTGGTAGTAGGTTTGGCCAGTCTGTCTTGCAGAATCTTTTTCAGATGTACAACCCAGTTCCATTCCCTCCTAGATTCCATTGTTTTTGTTCCAGGCTGCCCTTCATAAGAAAAAAGTCTTCTTGCCAACAAATACAGTTATTGTGTACACTGGCACTGTTTTGTTTTTCCCTTTTTTTTCGCCCGGGTCAATCTGTAGTTAAAGGTTCCTCACTTGTAAGGACTGCCATCTCCACTTTTCCTTGGAGAAAGCAGCATTGCTTACCTGTAACAGGTGTTACCTGAGGACAGCAGAATGTGAAACCCGCCCGCTTCCCCATGGAGTTGACCCCTCCTTATTTAATCTAAGAAAGAAGACCGATGGGGCCTCGGCATGGTCGTCTAGCATAAAGGCATGCTTGCACATGCCCCGTGAGACCCAGTCAAAGTTCTAAAAACTTTAAAATGCAAATTCCTGGCTGGGCTCTGTTGGATGATGTCATCCCACTTGTGAGGACTGATATTCTGCTGTCCTCAGAGAAAACCTATAACAGATTATCAACTCTACTGACTCTTTTTCCCGATTTTCTTTTGTTCCAAACAGTAGTTTTGTTGCCTTTAACATCAGTGCAAGATGTTAAAGGCAAGTCCTTATATCCCCTTGTAAAATACTCTTTATTAAGTGCTGGTATCCATGGGGGTAATTAGCAGTCTTTAGAAAGCCATCCATAAATGGCATTTCCATCTACTCTCCTTATCACTAAGATGTACTTTCTTCTGCTTCTGTTGTCTAGGGGAAAGCAGACAGGGACTTCCTGGTCCACCAGGTCAACCAGGGTCTTTTGTGCCCAGTTCAGGTAAATATTCTATTTTGCACGTGACAAAATGTCAGATAATATTCTACTGTTCTTTCCAAGTTTTGCTCAGTGACTGTACCCCTATCTTATTAAAATCAGTCTCTTTCGGATTAACGTTACATGGAATATCAACTGCATTTCCATAGCTTCCTTTAAAATAAGAGCGAGTATGATGAATGATGGAACTCAATGAGATGTTCCATCGCAGGATACTTGCAAAACTGACTATAAGGAAAAAACAAACTAAGTTTCACGGCACTAGATATTTTGATTTGATTTTTTGTTTTATTGCAGAAACTTTCTTCGCAGGACCACCGGGTCCTCCTGGCCCAACTGGTCCTAAAGGAGATCAAGGTAAACATGCGAGACCCTATCAACTGTAATCCTTGATCAAAGTGTGCTTTTTTTTTTTTTTAGAACTCAGTTGAAAACAAGAAAAACGTAAATTCTAATGCAACCTGTGAAAACCAAGTCACGATCTTCATTGAACATTTGATCCTTTGAACTTGATGACCAAATACTTGTTACCATATAACGTCGATGTGGCCCACGTTCTTCAGTAACCATGAGCTGGTGTAACTGTAGAAATGATATGGGTTGAGGGGTAAACCCCTTACTCCCCCACTAGAAATACAATGTTCGTGCTTTGATACAGCGTTGTTTATACTTTGATACTTTAACGTGCAGCTGGGTGTAGTCACTTGTACCTGAGTGAGATAAATTATAGAGATGTGAAGGGATATTTGAGGGTGGCCAAAACCCTGTGTATAATATTCTCTTTTCTTCTTCATAGGGGAACCAGGACGATCAGGATACCAAGGTAAATGTCATTTACAGCTCAGAATTCACAATGAAAATGCTTGAAACTTGCTTGCTTGCTAAAGCATTGGGTCTCATCTCCATTTGTTTTAAACAGGTGAACCTGGACAGCCAGGACTTCCAGGAGTCCCAGGAAGAGAAGGTCAGTTCGCAGTTCATCTTTTCATACAGTTAATAAACCTAATGTAGATAGAAGGCACATACTGCTTTGGCAATAAGAAATAGAATGTTAATGGGTATATGTTGATTGTTTTATAGGTAGAGGGCATTTCATAATTCTCTTGCTCGCTCGCTTTCACAGCTGCTTGATTATAGATTGCTGTTATCAGCTGTAGGATGGTCAACATAAATCTTCAGAGGAATAGTCTGGTGTAGCAAAAAAGACAGGCATTGAGTTTCACTTTATAGACTAATTTATTGACGCATGAGCTTTCGAGGACAGACTCCACTTCATCAGATGCAAGAAGTGATGTACTGGAGATGTGTAAAATATATACAGAACAGAGAGAAGGCATTGGTTTAGGCAGGACATGTGTGGAGAGAGAATGTTAATAGCATTATTTTGCCTTCTGACAACTGAGATAAGTGTGAACAGACAGAATGATCTGATAACAGTTAAGTTCATAGAGAACTAGAGTGAATCATGAATCTGTTCAGACCTTAGGTGATGGTGCTAATTTTTTTTAATGAGTTCCAATTCAGCAGTTTCACATTGGAGTGCTCATTTGAAGTTTCTCTGTAGGAGTATGGCAACCTTAATGTCAGATAAAGAATGTCCTAGAAGATTGAAATGTCCTTCTACTGGTTTCCAAATGTTGTCATTTCTAATGATCAACATAATCATGTCACGAGAAGAAGCGGATTAACTTCCATTTACACTGCTTACAACACATTTTTAACATTAAGTCTCAGGATAGAGTCACTAGGAAGCCCCTACCACAGCCACCCTGCCAACCCCCCCATCACTGCATGACTTCAACAACACGTTGAAAGTGGCTCAGTCATCTCTGCAGGATACAAGATGACATATTCTAAAGGATATTTTGTATGGGCAAATTGTGGATGGAAAAAGAGTAGGGTACCCAATGTTGTGTTTAAAGACATTTGCAAGAACATTTGAAGGACATATGAAGGCTTTTGACATTGATCCAAACTCTTGGGAGATCTTAATAGGGAATAGGATAAAGAGGCACTACCTTCTCACCCATGGAGTACATCATCATAATGAGAAATGGTTGCTTGGAATACAACAGAAATGTGACTGTTAGTACAGTTGTGCCCAGACATACAGACCGATTCAGTAAAAGTCACGGGAGAGTGGGCGAGCGTCCACTCTCCCCGCGTGCGCACAGGCCACTCTCCTGTGCGCGCGATTTAGGGGGGAAAGAATATGCTAATGAGGGCCCCCGGTAAAAAGAGGCGCTAGGGACACTAGCGCGTCCCTAGCGCCTCCTTTTTGACAGGAGCAGCAGCTGTCAGCGGGTTTGACAGCCGACGCTCAATTTTGCCAGCGTCGGTTCTCGGACCCACTGACAGCTACGGGTTCAGAAAACGAACGTCGGCATAATTGAGCATCCGTCTTCCGACACACGGGCCGCCAGCCAATTTAAATTTATTTTTTTTTTAAATTTTAAATTTTTTTTAAATTTTGGGGCCTCCGACTTAATATCGCCATGATATTAAGTCGGAGGGTATACAGAAAAGCAGTTTTTTTCTGCTTTTCTGTACACCTTCCCGGTGCTGGCAGAAATTAATGCCTACCTTTGGGCAGGCGTTAATTTCTGAAAGTAAAATGTGCGGCTTGGCTGCACATTTTACTTTCTATATCATGAGGGAATAACTAATAGGCCCATCAACATGCATTTGCATGTTGTGGGCGCTATTAGTTTTGGGAGGGTTGGCCGTGCATTTTCGACGCGCTATTACCCCTTACTGTACTCCACTGGAGCGCACTGTACTGTATTGGCCCGATAATAAGCAGTTTCAAAAGCCATTTATACCTGTGAGCATTGTAGAAGGATCTGCAAGTCTAACAAGGGTCTTTATAGCCACAGAAGGAAGAGGACTATTAATTAGCAGAAGATCTGCAATAAAATCAGATGTTGTGTGTGGGCAGGCTTAGAAAGTCTCTTATCTATCCCAGCTGTGAGGTGCAGAAGAGTACAGTGATTGAATATGCCTAAGAGGAAATTCCCCTCAAAGCAGTCACCCAGTGAGGGATTGCAACACGTACCCCAAAGAAATCTGAGATCAGCCAATAAAGCTCTACTAACCGTCCCCTCGGTAAAGACAGCGAAACTAACACAAGTTAGAGAGAGAGCACTATCTTTGGCTGGTCCAACATTGTGGAACACATTGCCACTAGAGACAAGATTACAGAGTGATCCAAAAATCTTCAAAAAAAATTTTAAAAACCTGGCTATTCAGAAAAGCATTTCACAATGAGAACGGAGAATGAAAAACACAGAACAAGGTTACCTAGATGGTGGTCCCACATTTTTTCATTTTATACTCAATAATTATGTTAGAGAACTCCAGTTTAAACACAACTCTTGTATGATTACCCTATTAATCATATACGTGGACTAGATCCATGCCACCTATCTCATACCTTATTTTATATAAACATGTACCGACACTGTAATGGCACTTTTGTAGATACCTTTGTAACCAAACTAAATATATGTGCCTATTCGATACTTGTATTGAGAATGTCGGTATATAAAAATCCGAAATAAATAAATAAATAAATATATGTAAACCGTTGTGATGGTGCATTACTAAACGACGGTATAGAAAAGATTGTAAATAAATAAATAAACATGACTGTGAGAGGAAGAGGGCAGAGCTAAATGTTGACATTCTGTCAAATGATCTTAGCATTTCCCCTTTTTCATAAGTGTGCATATTGCTAGCAGTGAGATTTATGGGTCTTAGGCCAAGAGTGGCCAAGCCTAGCTCTTAAGAGCCACAAACAGGCCTGATTTTGAGGGTATCTACAATGAATATGCATGTCGTAGATTTGCGTGCACTGCCTCCTTTGTATGCAAATATATTAGCTCATGCATATTCATTGTGGATAGCTTGAAAACCTAAGCCTTTTTATGGCTCTTGAGGACTGGAATTGGCCCTGTCGCATGATAAAATATGATTGGTTGTACTGCCCAGATTTTAAAAGCTAATTTGAAATGCTTTTAGCTAAAGCTTGCATTTTGTATTCATGTAATCTGTTACTGGCTTTCAGGTCAAGGAATGCCTGGACCTGTCGGACCTCCTGGGAATCCAGGCCCTCAAGGACCACAAGGAGAAAAAGGTTAGTCAGAAGGTGAAAGTAAAGTATTTCTTCTGCCATTAAAGGCAGTCAGGCCTTTTTCAGCTGTTGATGCTAAGCCTCCTTAATTACAGTACGCTGCAGGAATAAAGCCACATAAAATCTCCTGACCTTGTGTGATATATATATAATTGTGTTCTTACATTATCAGAGAAACTAACACAATTGGTTGCTAGTGGTCTTTGTTTAGTATATCCCAGTGTAACACAGCACACTATTACTATTTCACTATTTATATATCACCCCAACGCAGGGCACTGTACCACAAATTACATAGAAAGATACAATGAATCCCTGCCCAAGAGCGCTTAAAGTCTTAATTGCATACCTGAGGCAATGGTGATGGTGGCAGTAGTGGGATTTCAACTCCTGCCTCCTAGTTCCCAGGGCACTATCATATGCTACCAAGTTAACAGGGTTTAGAAACTGAGTTGATCTTCTAACAGGGCCTGAATAGGATTGGTCTGTGGGTGCAAAATAATACAACAGTGATAGAGGAAGAGAGAGCAAATAGAACATACAGTGTGGAGGGGGGGTGGGGGGGTCTGATTATGTTTCTATCTCCAGAATATTAAGAAGTGGATCTCATGTATATGTGCCCGATGAGATATATTACACTGCTGGATAACATTAGGGGTGTGCAATGGACATTTTTTTCTTTGTTTTTGGTATCATTTTCTTTTCTAATTCTTTTTGTTGTGTGTGTTTCATTTTTTGTTTTTTTAAACAAAGCAAACAACAAATGAAGAAAAAAAAAAAAGCAAAAGGAAAAAATGTTGGGTCAGCCCTGCTCCCTTCTTTGCTGTCACCACCACCAAAGCTCCCCACCCCTGGACTCTCTCAGACACCCTCTACCCCATTTGTGGGTTTAAGGGGCAGAAGCAATGCCCGGATGCTTCTGCCCCACCTGTCTCCATTTCAAATTGGTGCCAGCCGGCCCTGAGGTCTGTGCCATTTTGTTGTAAAGAGGCTCCTTTGTAGGGCAGTAATGATATACTTCCATATAACAAAATGATGCCTGCCTCTGGGCCTGATGATGACATTTTGAAATGGGGTGGAAGCAACTGGGGATTACTCCTGCCCCTTAGAGGGGTTAAGTGGTTGGGTGGGGGGAGGTGGTCCCATTTTAGCTGCAAATTAACCAAAATGAAAGCAAACGAAATTTCATTGAAAACTTCCCATTTCGTTTCAAAACAAAAGCACATCCCTTGACAACATTCAAATATCTAGAAGCCTTCTACAAGGTAAACAGATGATAGCACTCTCCATAGAAAAAGAAACTCAAGAAGATAGGTCACAATACGAAGTTGGAAGGAGGCAGTTTAGAGGAAATGTGAAACAATTCTCCTGAGTGGATGCATGGACGAGCCTGCCAGCAGAGGCAGTGGGAACCAAAGCAGTGGCAGCATTCAAGCGTGCTGGCAACAGATACAGAAGGGCAAGGTAGGGAGATGAGCGGAGACTGAGTAAGGTGTCTACAGCAATTCTGGAGGCAAAGACAATTGGGAAGACTGGATGGGCCAAGTAGCCCTTATCTGCCAGCAGATACCTTATGATCATCTCAACACTCACCCTCGTGCTATGTTCTAGACAGATGAAAAAGTGACATCCATGCATGAGAGGGGTTATTGCATTCCTGGAAGACTTGCCAATAGATAGGTTGGACTTCTTTCTGGGTTCTCAATGTCCTGGTAGTTCCACTAAGTTAATTGAACTTTGAGCTTGTGAGAACAGTTTTATTGTATTTTTATCTGTGATGAACAGCACTTGGGTTTCATATTTATGAAGTAGGGTGGTATAGAAGTATAAAATATAACAATGTATTACAGTATGGACCACCAATAAATCAGCTTGACATGTGCCATGCATATAGACATACTTAAAAGCCATCATACTAGTAAGAAAATATTTTTAAGCAATTCAATTGCCTGTTGCAATTAACAGAATCATGAATATTCCGCATGTTTGCTCTGATTTTTTACTGCATTCTTGTAGGATATTAGAATACAGCTGTTTGAAAGCTCCTCTTATTTAGCTATTCCACCACAATGAACCTAAGAAGGTGAGGCGCTGTTGGACCGACCTTCATCAGAGCCCCATGCAGGCACCACAGCAAAATGTACAAAGCATGAGTACAGCACAAAATCTGTAGAATGGCATTAGGACAATAAAGAAAGTTGATATAGTAAAACCAAAAAAGAGGAAGCTGGGTAGCTGAACACCAGGTGATTTGATGTGGCTAGACATGCTGCTTTAAACCTCCAACTCTCTTCCCATTAACAGAAAACCTGTTCTTTGTGTAGGTGAAGCAGGAGTTCCAGGAGCTCCCGGCATCCCAGGAGCCCCACGAAGTAAGCAACGTTTTATACACTTTCAGATTTGCTACCCGGGGTTCCAGTGCCGTGCACTGCCATGCAAAGGACCTGGGTTTGATTTCCAGGCTGGGTCCTCCACGCCAGCCAGGGCTGGGAGATGCCCCAGAGATAGCATTCGCAGCCCTTGGAGGGGAGGGTATTCTAGTCATTGCACAACGGCGACACCTAGCGGCCGCATTAAGGGCCTGTGATTGCAGGGGGGAGGAGTCCTGGTGCAGGGGGGAGGAGTCCTGGTGCATGGCTTCCCCGGCTGAGGATTGCCACTGCAGTGACAAGGCAAAGTGAGTTGGGAAGGGGATATAAAATAGGGGAAGAATCCCCGACTACTTGCAAATGAAGGTTCATGGCGCCAGATTACAGCCCCCGGTTCTGACTGAGCTGGAACCTGAAAAGGAGCAGGAGGAGCCTGGCAAGCCAAACAAAATAAAATAATTAAATCTGCTAATCAGAGGATGTTCAAATCGAAAGTCCATTTTCATACTTATTACTTGTAACCTAACACCCTTAAGTACTTTAACGCTGTACCCCCTAACTTCACATTTACTGCCTTCTCTGCTCCTGCAGTGCACAAGTCGAATGAATGGCTCTTGTTTCCCCAGATTCAGTTCCAGGTTCAAGGACCCCGGGGGGTCCAGGTCCCCCTGGACCCCCCGGGCCCCCTGGTCCACCTGGAGCAGCCGGACAAGGATCTCAGCAAGTCCAAGCATATATCGCAGAGTACCTTCAGAGTAAGTAGCCGGTTACTTCATTTTAACCACTGCTGAGGTGAATATTCAGCCACTGTAGTGGCTCCTGATGGTTTTGTCACCCAGGGAACATAATTTAATATTGGCCCTGCATAGCCCCGAAGGCCATGCGCAGAAAGCAGAAGCAGACTTCAGCCCTAATTTCTGAAGCGAACCTGACACGCGCGAGCCCGCTCTGAAAATGAGCGGATGCTCAGGTACATTTACGCCTGCTTGGCAGCGGATCCGAGCGCGGACGCGTGCATTTGCTCGCCTGGTTTTGATCATCAGAAGTGCACACGTAAATGTCTTCCCAGGAACACCTCTGGGGAGGTGCACGCGAAAGCAAGTGCGAAATCACTTCCGTGCGTAGCTGGTAACTTTCAAACAGGCGTGCGGGCGCGCACACACACACACATGACGGCGCGAGCCCGGGGGCACGGCGATTTTATAGCATAGGCGCACGTACGGGCGCGGATGCGTGTGCTTAATTTTGCAGGTAGGCGTGCCCAGCCTCGCAAATCGGGTTTCTGTCACATAAGTGAGGGAATTTTATAAGCTGCTCGTGCCCACTCCATGATAAGTTTCGCCGGTGTAGAGAGAGGTCCTCCAAATCCCCCCTGGTTTAATAGCCCGCACTCTCCCCAGTTACCCCAGACCCTTTAAACCCCTCAGGGATGGATTTTTCTTAATCTTACACCTCCTCCAGTGCAGAAGTAAAGTTAGGTGGCAGCGGACCTGGGGGCGCGTTGCCCCGCACATCTCTTGGCTCCTCCCCAGAACGCCTTAACCCCCTCGCCCCTTTTTAAATCGAAGTGAGATGCGGGCGCATGTAGGCGGCTTTTAAAATCAGGTGGAAACGTGCGTGTGTGTCCTACGTGCCTGCGCGTCTCCCGTTTTTGGCGCGCCCCCAGCTTTTAAAATTCATCTTCTAATTTTTACGCAGGGGTGGATTTAGGGATTTTTACCGCCCTTTGGGCACTTTATCTGCCTCGCTCCATTTCCCTTGTTCCCCCCCAGCTCCTGTGAGGGGCTGTTCTCTGCTGAATGAGACTCAGCAGAGCTGGACGGCAGAAAATCTCAGCCCTCTCGCTGCTCCTACATTTTTTGCTGCCCTAGGCACACGCATAATGGGTGCCTATTGGCAAATGCAGGGCCGTTTATACACCTACAGCCTTCCCGGGCTAATTTTCAAACTGCCCATTTACACATGGGAATGTTTTTGATAACTACCCCAGAATGAACATGAAGGGCCATATCTTACATGCCCTCGCTGTCGTCGTAATCAAGTGCTGTCTTCAGTGTGAAGGCGATCAACTACGGTGCACCAGTTCTGAGCTTTCCTCTCCCTTTTGCCCATGTTTCCATATCCTTATGCATATTTTTACACTACCACATAGGGCCGGATTTTAAAAGGGTTAGGCGTGTAAATGGCCTTACGCGCTGGGCCTATTTTAAAAAGGCCCGGCGACGCGCGTAAAGCCCGGGGACGCATGTAAGTCCCGGGGCTTTACAAAAGGGGCGTTCCAGGGGCGGTCCATGGGCGGGGTGCCGGCACGCGCAACTTGCGCCTGCCCAGAGGCAGGCACAAAAGGTAAGATAATAATTTGGGGGGGGGGGGGGGGGGTTTAGAGTAGGGCTGGGGGGAAAAGTTAGGGGAAGGGGTGGGAAGGTTAGGTTAGGGGGAAGGGATGTTCCCTTCCCGGCCGCTTCCTTCCAGGCCGCTCCGATCTTGGAGTGGCCTGGGAGGGAATGGGGACAGGCAGCGCAGCTCGGCGTGCCGAGGTGCACAATTGTGCACCCCCTTGCACGCGCCGACCCCTGATTTTCTAACTTGCGGACGCCTGCGTGCACAAGTTATAAAATCGGGTGTACATGTGCACGCGCCAGGTAGCGCTCGCTCATGTAGGCCGCGCACGCTTCTTTTAAAATCTACCCCATATTGTTTATAATAAATGAGTGGGAAATAAATTATTCCTATTCATATTATGTTCCTATGATTATTAGATTCATATGTATATAAGTAAATATTGTTTGGGGTTTTTTCCCCCCCCCCAGCTATTGGATATGGATCTACTTTGCAAGGCCCACCTGGCCCTCCAGGACCCCCAGGCTCTTATGATGAACTCATAGTACTGCTGCAAAGTAAGTTTGCTTATTCGTTTAATGATAATAGATTTTCATCGGCATTCAGTCGTGGTCACGAGCTACAGCAACATCAACAAGGAAGCTCACACTAATGTAGGTTATATTTCATGAAGGAAATGACCATGTTTAAACATCCTTCTAGTTCTTTCAACTTGGCAGTCCCTAATTGCAGGTGTACGGGTTTTAAAAAAAAAAAAAAGGGCAGAACCAACACACCAGTACATTTGGAGGAGGAAAAGATATATGTTATGAGGGTATTTGTGTTTTCTTTGTCCTCCTTAGTTTCATGAATCAAGGATGTTACGCTAGAATGGGCTATATAGTATATTTTGTAAATAAATAAATAAAAATAAATATGGGTAGGATGGTGATACCCTAGATCCGCAATGATCAATTCATTTAATATATGCATATACCGGTACCGCATAAAAAGTAAAAATACAATGAAAGCAGTTCATAACATAATATTCATAATTTAAAATAACAAAATATAAATAAAATATAAAAAAATTAAATTAAAATAAAATTAAAACTAAAATAACTATATAACTCCCAAACAAAACTACCTGTCCTTCAATCCAGCTCTAAATGCCAAGTAACACATTGTAAAAGAGGATAAAAAAACAGAAAAAGGTAGCGTCATAATTAATGACACGTATAATGGAATGACAGACTTTGGAACATGGACTTTAGTGAGTTACCAGTCTTCCTGACTTTAATGCATAAAAGTCCCCGTTTTGCAGGAGAACCTCAGCATGTTCTGCAGAGTCTTGTTATAGTACACTATGGTGCAGTCTGAAAGCGGCAGCCTGGATATGGAGCACCGGAGCTGATAATGTCGCAGAAGCAAAAACAGAACAGAAAACGCTTTTAGTTCCCATGAACTATCAAAGCGGTGTACAGTAATCAAATTAATACATAAAACACTGATAGAAATTTCTTTCTTCTGCCTACAAACGAAAGAAAGCATGCAAACATTATCCGTGCGGGCTGCGTTTGTCTTAATATTGTGCTCACAGGCATTCATCTTGAGGTGTTGGTGCTGTGGCACTTTAAATGCCTGTAGCATGCACTTAAAGAACCTCAGCATGATAGCAGAAGTTCAGAAAGTGTGGGTTTTTTTTAATATTTTAGGAGATGATGTTCGTCAGTATCTAATTGGTCCTCCCGGTCCACCAGGGGTCCCTGGATCCACGTCTGTGTCTTTGGATTACTCGGAGCTGGCAAGTCGCCTTATGACCTACATGAGCAGTAAGCAATTCTCTCACTTTCTCTTATCTGAACTTCTAGGCCAAAGGATCATCAGAAATATCAAAGAATCAGAGGGCACGTGTTAAATGGCTATGATAAAAAAATAACATTGGTTGCTAATTTAACATTCTACTTAAGGATCTTGAATAAAAGCTGTATAATACGGGGGCCTAGCAACAAAAGTTACTTAAGAACTATCCAGCCCACGCGAACCAACCAGATATTCAAACCCAAAGTAACCGTATAGTCTGTGTTTTGAAGACTGGGAGAACAAAAAAAAATCCATGGCCAGTTTACGTCATCCCAAATGAAAGGGTAAAGTATGTGTGCTAGCTATGCACATACGTTTTTTAAACATCCCCAAAATACCACCCCACCCCCCCCAGCCAGGCTACCTTTTTATAAAGCAACTAAAAGTATGTGTGTGGTAAAATTGCACTCATACGTTTGGGCAGCTGAAAATCCACTTATGCAGATTCAGTCTGTCCCACTATAATTTCTGTTTTTACCCGCAGAGAGATCCCGACTAAACCTTTGGAAACATATCCTTCTCTATTTTTCTTATTTATATTGGGATATCCTACTGTTTCTAGAAAAACCTATCATGCGTGATAAATCTCATAGGTGGATGAGAGCTGTCGTGTGACAGAATGGCAAATAAGTTATGCATCTCCTTTATGCTTGAGAATGCTATCAGCAGATGGTAGTTATTTAACTGGTAGAGAAAATTATTTTTATTTTTAATACTGATGCAATTCATTTCTAGATTCTGGAATTGCCTTTGGTCTGCCTGGCCCACCTGGCCCGCCCGGGATCCCTGGACTCCCTGGATCAGCTTACGGCGATATAACAGCTTTGCTCCAAAGTAAGAAGCAATTATATCGAGTAACCACCAGTGTGTGTGTCCGCTGGTCAAAATCTGAGATAATATACGAAAGCACGATATCTTCAAACCAGAGCTGCTGCTTGTGCATCCATTCTCAGTAATGGGCTGTGCTGTAACCAGACATCCCCCCTGGCTCCCCATCACGGTCTTCGTGTGGATTGAGGATGAAAAATCAGCAACTGCTGAAATCAAGTCTTATGTGCCATGCCATGCTCCGGGGACATTCTGGGGCTGAGTTAAGTTAACCAGATAAGTTATCGGCTAACTCCAACATTCAGAATTAGCCGGATAACTTATCTGGTTGGCTCTGGTTGTGCTAAAGAGTAATCCTAAAGTTAGCTGGATAAAGTTATCCAGCTAACTTTAAGATAGCCAGCTATATTCAATAGTGCAGGTACACCACTGATTATCTCTCCAAAGTTAGCTGGATAAGTTTACCTGGCTTTCAGTGCCTGAACATTACCCCTATATATAGTCTTCATGAAATGTTTGGAGAAGGCAAATGAAATATTCCTGTTGCCGTATGCTAATGCATTCTTATTAGTTCATAAAATGACATGAAATCGTGAAGGTCCATGGTTAGATTTTATTTACAGTGCATTCAGAAAGTATTCAGACCCCTTCACTTTTTCCACATTTTGCTACGTTACAGCCTTATTCTAAAATGGATAATATGCATTTTTCTCTCCTCAGTCTACACACAATACCCCATAATGACAAAGCAAAATCGGGTTTGTAGAAATTTGTGCAAATTAATTTTAAAAAATATCACATTTACCTAAGTATTCAGACCCTTGACTCGATACTTGCACCTTTTGCAGCGATTACAGCCTCAAGTCTTCTTGGGTATGACGTTACAATCTTGGCATATGGTTCTGCCACCATATATTTTTTTTTTAATCTGGGACCTGAGGAGGTGGAGCAGGGCCAATGCTGTAAATCAGTTGTGGTGGGCAAAAGGGCAGCTGGAGACCGAACACTGGTGGGAGCTGGGGAATGGAGGATCGGTGGGGTAAGGACGAGAAAGTGGGAATTCCCTGGCCCCGCCCCCCTCACACAGGTCACACCTGGCCACGGCTCCGCTCTTGACCCCCTCCAGTTCCTCACGGCTCCACTTCCTGTTTGTCTACGAATTAAGCCCTCCGTGTAATGTCGTAGGATGATCTATTGTCCATTTAGTTGCCATTCAAGATCCCGGTATGAACCTTCAATGCGTTTGTATGATGTGTCACTGTAACATCGTAACTTTTTTTCTTTTTTTTAAGCGTAGGAAACTAGTGTCGCTAAACCTCTCTTCAAAGAGCAGCCCCCTCCATCGCTTTCATTAATTTACTCACCCATTCCCTGCGCTTTTTCTCTCTTCTTGAATCTCTTCCTTAAGTTTAGGGCTCCCAGCTACACCCATATTCCAAGTGTAACCTAACAGTGGTTTCAAATAAGGACAACTCATCACAACACTGTGAGATGTCAGAAGCCTGGGGTCAGTTTTCCAAGAATGCTCCGTTCCTGAATTAGGTCCCTAAATTTTAAGCTCCCCAATTCACGTGAATTTTCATCCAATATTAGATGCTTACGTTTTCAGCAGAAAATGTTTCTAAATGTAGGGGGCCTAAAAATTAGACACCTAAATTTAGACCTGCAATTCATATTCCTAAATTTAGGTAACTAAGGAGGTCATTTGTCAAGCCACAATATTTTACTGCAGGAATGGCAAAATATTCTGGGGGAGTGTTCATGTGATATTTTGCCCATCCCTGAGAAAATATGATGGCGGTCTCCCCATAATATATTTTATCATGGGAAAAAAAATGCAAATAAAATATACTGCAGGGAAAGGCTCACTAATGCACAATAATGGCCCAATTTGCCTAAGGCCTCATCTTAAATGGCCACATGACCCGGAAAGCTCACTCCCAATGAGTCAAAACCCCCTGGGGTTCTGAGTAGATCCCTGCCCACCCATCTGCGTGCGATAGCTGGAAAGCTTAGCGCAGGCCTGCGCTAGCAACATCGGGGCGGAGTCGGCCCCGGAAGAGGAGGAGTCGGGGCGTCACTTTTTATGGTGTAGTTATTCGGCGCGATGCTGGCAGCGATCGCACCACGGTAGTGCGATCGCTGCCGGCTACCACAGGACCGCCCCTCGCTTCGCCCCCCGTTAGCACCAGGATTCACTAAGCCTTGCGGCATTAGTGAATCCAGGTCTTAATCTTCTTAATCTAGGCACTCTGCTCCAATCAGTTTTCAAAGAGGCCAATTTAGGTGACTAATTCCCAAAGTTAGACACCTAAACCCTTTGAAAATTAATCCTTAGGGCCCTGTTTTACTAAGCATGTTCCCATAAACACAAAATGGGAGAACAGCTTTGGTAAATAACCCCCTTAGTTGGCAAATTCCTGAACAACTGGAAAAGACAAGCACAGATGAGCCAGTTCTAAACTTGAATGGAAAAGGGGATGTCCTGTTGTTGACCGTGATCTGCATTTAAAATAACTCTGCAGACAATATATCTTATCCATCAGCGGCTGCTCTGAACAGCGGCACTTCAAGTTCATCAGAAGCCGGTTTGGCAGGAAGGTTTAGCTCAGGAATTTGCGCTGTTCTATATAACTTTTATTCACTTTTGAAATATTCCCTTGATGAAGCCTAGGCATTAAGCATAATGAAGGCCCTTGTAGGGACCTGATTAATATAAACAAGGACAGGAAGATCCATGTACTCGAGCCTTTATTGAGTCTAACGCAGGATTTGCCTGATACAACATAATTCAGGAAAAATTCACACCGTGTATACTATACAATACATTTATATCATGTAACACCATGTCAAAGAGTTTTAAGTTTGTATAGATGAGAATTGAATTTAATACATGCATTTTTAGATGATATAAGAAAGCAAAGTGTTGAAAAAATGTTAATTTGTATGTTAGAGTGAGGTAAGTAGTGTATGGAGTGCTTTGTGTGGATGTGTGATTGCCAATGGGTATAGTTATCACTGAGTAGTAATTTTAAATGAGAACTATATTTTTGTGAAGTATAATATGGAATGGTGAAAAAATATAATAAGGATTTTTTGTACATTTAATAATATATTTGAAATATTTAATATTGATACTCTTGTATATATTTTATCATCACAAATTGTATAGAATCCATATATTAGGATTTAGCTAAAGCCAAGATCTATTCCTCTCTCTCTCTCTCTCTCTCTCTCTCTCTCTCTCTCTCTCTCTCTCTCTCTCTCTCTCTCTATATATATATAGATATATATATAGATATATATATATAGATATATATATAGATATATATATATATATATATAGATATATATATATATAGATATATATATATATATAGATATATATATAGATATATATATATATATATATATATATATATATATGTTCCATCCCTCTCCCCCCCCCCCCCAAAGAATGAATTATTTTAATGTGGTTCTATATTTATTTTACCAACTATTTCAGCTTCTGAATTCAGAGGGATTGTTGGGCCACCGGGACCGCCAGGGCAGCCTGGGCGTCCAGGACCCCCAGGACCTGTTGGGCCACCAGGACCTCTGAGCGCAAACCAAGTTGGTTTCAGCGTGGAGGATATCTCTGCCTACCTGCAGCGTAAGGAGTTTGCATCCTTTCCTCCCTCATCTCCCCCTCTCTAGTCTTCTGCTCCGCATCTCCTTTCACCTTCAGAGCCTGCCGGGTTTTGAGAACTTTTATTTTAATTCTGCTCTGGATAGAATATGAATGTGGGGGGGAAATGCACATTGTAATAATATAAAAAAGAGATCAAACGCCGCCTCTTAACTGTAAAAGGAAAATTAACCAAGGCCAGTTAATAGTTTGTAAGCCAAGATCAGTATAATAAACATTGCAAAGTAAAATCTTCACAAGGAACACTGAATGAAGAAGAAGATAAAACTAGAGTTTAAAAAAAAGAAAGAAAAGTTAACGTATTTCAAAATCTGCCATTTTGCATTTCCTCCTCCTCTACAAAACATTCTTAACACCTTTTCTGCTTCTAATCTGCATCCATGGTAACTTATTTCAAATTTCGCCGCCTGATCTGTCCAGACATTTCTTTTTCATCGTTGCTTTAATCATCTCACCAGCCTCTTCATCCCTCGTGGCCTATGTCCTCTTTACTTCTAGCCTTCAGCTACCGTCACCCACATCTCTGTCCTGCAATACTGCTATTACGACTATTTATAATTTCTAAAGCCCTGCTAGTCCTACGCAGCCCTGCACGTCCCTGCTCCGTGGAGCTTACAAGACAAAACCAGAGTCTAAGGGAAGCGGATTTATTGTAGAGAAGTCTTTAGGACTCAAAAGCAGAGAGCATGAGCCACCGACCCAGCAGGGCTATTCCAGGCTTACTGCGCAGCAAGGTGGAAAGCACAGAGTCGGGAGTGGATGGTGGAGGAGAAGGGCACAGATTAGAGTGGCTTTCTTGATAAATGGAGTTCACGAAGGAAGGGTGTAGGGAGAGAGAAGAGAAGACAGGTCACGAGGAGCTGCAGAGTGAATGCATTTGTAGACGAGTAAGAGAAGCTTGAACTGTATGCAGAAGCAGACGGAGGAGCCAATGTAGGGACTTTTGGGGGGGGGGGTGGCTATGTCCTTATGTCCCTATGGTCTATGTCCTTGAATCCAGGTCACCATCTGCTACTTTTTTCCTTCTCCGCTCTTCCTTTCATGCATTCACAAAGATTTTTCCCCACCCCGTGTTAAATGAACCACTAACCTCTGTCTAGCAGCATTAAGGGAAGGCCAACCTTACAGAGTGGATATCATCCCACCGAGGAAGTGGATACCCCATGAAACGCTGGGCGCGTGCGCTATCCTATGGATCTCACGATGCCAGTGAAAGTTATATTGTACTGAATGATACGCACTCTCTGAGTTTGCCCTGCGCCATTAGCAGTACTAGGACTCTGACTGCTGAGAGTTTCAGCTGAAAAAAAACCTCCTTTTTACCTACATTAAGGGAGCAAATCAATAATGCTTCTCGCCCACTCTCTTTCTGGGAAAACACCTTGATAAGTCAGGCTCTTTGTTTTTTTTCTGTTCTTCCTTTTCCTCTACTCTGATTTGCATGCGGCTTTCCATGTGTTTTATTCTAGAAACCTTCTTGTGCTATTTATATAACATTTCTTCAAGCACTCTTGCAGCAAAAATGTACGTTTTCAAATTAAAGTGGTTTAAAGGATATAATTCAGAGTAAGAGGAGCCACATATTTGTTTTCCAATTTATCTCACAAATCTTTTTCCTCCCAAAAGGTACGGGCTACGTAGGAGGAATCCCAGGGCCACCTGGACCCCCAGGACCCCAGGGGCCACCTGGTAACTCGGAAGGACTGGTCTCCTACGCAGAAAATATCCAAAGTGATCGATTCAGGACTGAGCTGATTCAATATCTAACAAGTAATTACACTTTTCTTTTCACCGCCCATTGCAATGTTTGTCTGGTTTTTTTTTTTTTTGGTCCATGTGAATGGATGTCCCCGCGGTTACAGGTGTCAGCATGAGATTTATCTGAACTTCTTCTACGTCCCTGCACTGCATGAAGCTATAAGCGAGCAGGAACTCAAATTTTAATGCTGCACGCCAAAAGCCAGCGTATCTGTCCTTAAACAAGGCCGTCATCTGGGATACCCATAATGCAGAGCCAGATTACTGTTATGTACTCAGCCCAGGATTATACTTTTCTGCTTAGGAGTTTCTGGACTACTTTCTCTTCAGTTTTCTTCACTGTTTTGAACCTGCAGTGTTTTCTTTCCAGTAGCATCCATTTCTTCTGTTCGGATTGCCAACCTTTTGGGAATGCCGTTATATTCTGCCTTGTTTGAAGTACCAAAACCTGAACACGTGATTCCAGCTGAGCACGAGAGTAACTCTTTGCTCTGTATTCAGTAAGCGGGCGAGCGGTAAAGTTATCTGGCTATTTGGTGGGACTTAGCCGGAGAAGTCTTGTCACTGCATATTCCTGGATGAAGGTTTATGGCTAACTTTATCCAGATAACTTTAGAGCAAGCCTTCACCCCCCACCAGACATGTCCGGATGAGGTTTATGCCATGCCCTCGGGAACTTCCTGTTTTTGTGCAGGCCAATGATTTGCCCAGATAAAATGTACCCACTGAGCAGAGATGAAATATTAACCCTGACAACTTATCCAGCTAACTCCAGAATATCGACCACTCTGGCCTTTCTGGACGAGGATACTTGCATTATTGCCCCTGGTGGTATTAGCAGACACTCTCTAGTGCTCTGGGTTGGACACCATATCACAGTGAATCATACAGATGGGAATAGGCACAAGATATCTCGGTAAACTGCATGCCAAGATATAAATCTTTCATCTGTATCGTATTGTTTCAAAGGCAGATGAGTTCAGTGGAGCCAATAGCCATTAACATTGGGCTGTTGAGGACTTCTGTTTCATGCCATTGGACAGGAGTTCAGTTAAAGATCTCAACCATCTTGTTTATTTGCTGTGAGATGGATGGCAATCTAAGTGGCAGACACACAAGTGACCTAACTATTCGGCTGCTCTTAGAGACGGTCTTTCCAGGACAAGATTGAGGGTTATTGTAGGGGCTGAATTACATTTAGCTATTAAGCCAGTGAAAAACACACGCACATACACAAAATAGTCTTCCAAAGAAAAAAAAAAGTAATTTTTAAAGCAGTAGACAGTATTTTTAGATTTTTATCTATTTTTGTTGGTTTGGGTACCTACACAGTGCATTCTACTTATTTCTGCAATTTGATTTCTTGCAAGCCGTTGCTTTGCATGAGTATAAGCAACTGTGATGATGCTTGACAATCTCCATCAGCTTTAAGCAGGCATTACTTTATATTGCCACTCACCTCAAGCATCTTTGGGTAGATGGAACGTCTCCTTGGTGGCACTGGAGCTGGGAACCTGCGTAGGGTGAGCACATACGCCCGGGGTCAAAAGGCAGAAGCAGATGCAGCTCTGGATTTACTCCACTGTGTGCATGGAGATGCAGTTCTGACCTTCCTAAGAAAAGTAGAAGTACATCTCCATTCGTGCAGCGGGGCAAAACCAGGACTGGGCCAGCCTGTCCTTTTTAACGTTGTGGCACCGTATGGCCACTCTGAACCTGGGACATCAGCAGCAACAGCAGTGGAGCTCCTTGTGATTTGCCTCTGGAAAGGCTGCGCTAGGTCTGTTAATATACTACACTGTCCATGCTTTCCTTCTTAAATTGCGCAGAGCTTGGAGATTTGGCAGGGCGAGTTTTACCCGTTCACCAGACAGAAAAGTATTTCCAGCAAAGCCTCTGCAAGCAGCCGGGTTTAGAAAATGGCAGCTCTGGGCCTTCCCTAGCATGGGCCAGACAGGGTGAAAAGCTTGCTGAGCTGTCTCTGTTCAATAGATTAAGGGCATAGGCTTTCAGCGCTCACCGTGCCTGTTTCCGTTACCTCAGAATTCCACTTTAGAAAAAAAACTGAAAAGAACACTTAAACTAAATTTATTGCACTTTCTTTACTTGTTCTTGCAAACTCCGCATTTACAGTTTGGTAAAATAATTACCTTGTCTGTTAAATTGCAATCCTTGGGCAGGTATTGTGTATTTTCCTGTTCCCAGCCCTTTTCTTCAGGTTATCATCCAAATATGCCACCTATGGTAAGACTGAACACATGCATGCCAGGTTTTGGATGGAACCATGGCCTGTGGCCCCTGACCAAGGACCGCTATTGCCATGCATATCGGAGGCAGTGGTGGTTTAAAAAAATGTAGAAATCCTTGGCGTAGTTGTGAATGAAGGCTCATAGTGCTGTAGACCAGTAGATCCCCCTTCTGATTGAACTGGAAATCGGAAAGAGCAGGAGGAATCTTGTAGGCCATAAGACAAACCCACAAGAGCTGTGAGCTGTGGAACATTTTCTGGCAGCTGTTTCCCCCAACCCAAGCCTGACCCCCATCGCGCTTTCCACTCCTGGCTGGACCCAGCACACTCATCCCTCTTTCCCCCATCCCTGTCCCGTGGACTGACAGGCTCTCCCCACCCCCGCCAGCTTGCAAGATTCCCCATCCACCCTGGCTCCCTCCCTTTGCTGCCTTTCCCTGCGTGCATGCTGAGAGCGAGAGGCGGCCTGCTCGTTTCTCCAGCTGCTGGCTGTGCGTTCTACAACTCTGGGGCTTTGCAAAGAGCTCGCATTGCAATCATAGCACATGTAGCATTGAAACAATGCAGAAACCCAACAGACTGAGAACACTACTGGGACCTAAGCATATTAAATAGATGTAGATAGATGATAAGGGATCGTAATATTGACAGCGAACTCTAGTAATGGATGTTTATGTTTTCTAGGTGACAGTGTCCGAAGGTACATTTCCGGACCCCCGGGACCTCCAGGCCCTCAAGGACCACCAGGACAGAAAGGCGATAGCGGACTTCTATCCTCCTCCTCCTCCTTATCTTCATCCTCCTCCTTATCGTCGTCTTCATCTTCATCCTCATCGCTATCAACAATGCTGGATTACAGCGAGATATCAAGCCGGGTAGTGGAAAACATACAGAGTGAGTGTGAGACGAGCTCGCTTCTTTTCATCTTGTGAAACGCTCGCACACGTATGCTGTATGCGATGCTGGAGGAAATTCTTTGCGCAGTGTAAACTCATTTCTGTGTTTCAGACTTACACTATCGGAGCCAAAAGCTCAAAAGGTTTGACCTGACGTTTATGCTTCCAGGATAAGGAATTTTCCATAGCGCATTTACACTTAACGGGAAAATATGAGACGATGTGGATTTTACTCTTTGCTCTAGCACAGCCATACGTGACATGCACTGTTCCATGAATTGTTAGGTTATCTGTTTTTAGAGGCCTGCAAGGCTTTCTCACCTCACATCAGCGGTGTTTCAGAACTGGGTAAATGACCTATTATCTGGAGATCTTTTTTTTTTATCATGCTGCCACAAAGAAATCCGGGCTGTTTTGTAACCTATTCAGCTACGATTTACTCCTGCTTGTGCATGTTTTGCACTGCTTTTGACTTCTAGAGAAGAGACGTCTCTCTCAGTGCAGTACATGTGGGCTGTGTTGCATTGCACAGTATTAAATGGGAGCTTCCTGGCAGATCCAGGCTCTTGCCATAAGTAACACTTTTCCCCATAGGGCTGGTTCGGTAACTCATGGCATTATTTTGCTTTTGAGGAACAGACTTTAGGAGTTTAGCTGTTCTCTCTCCATTTTACTGAAATGTTGCATTTTCTGTAAATAAGAGAGGATTTTCTTCCCTATGTGCATGCGCTGAGTAACAGGCGTGTAAGCCCTTACAGCCCCCATTATAGTCATTTTACAACACTGAGGCAACCTTGCTAAGTGGATTAACATTGGCCATTAACGCAAATAAATTAGCACACGTTAAGCTTTAAAGTTAGAATATTAATGTAGATATTACGCCAAAACCGTAATGACACCTCCCTCTGGTGTGAATGTTTTTTGTGTTGACAGGTCTGGGTTCACTTTTGCAAGCTTTACTGTGTGATATTCTTCTATGAACTAATCGGTAGTGAGCTGTTTTGCATCTCATTAGCTTAAGTTATTTTTTTTCATTAAAACGCACAGGCTAATTAACTCATATAGAGTCGATTGCACATGCTAACTGCATTTTAATGTACGTTAACATTTGCGAAAGTGTTAGCACATTTTAGAACCTTGACCTCCTTTAAAAGACACCTAAGATCATCCCTCATATTAAAAGATGATGTTACCTTCCTTGTGCAGCTTGGGGGAAAAACCGTTGAGCCAAATTTTAATCCAGTGTACGTTCCAGAGGGGCTTGTTGAATACAGTGTTAATGTATCTGAGGAACTGTATTAACTAAGAGGATAACTTTAAAATGAGCATATGCACGCAAATGCAGGCCTGAGTGCACAAGCACTAGAATTTTGTATCGTCTGTGCATATATTATACAAAATCCACCTCTTCACAGGTGTGTGTGCTCCTTATTTTAAGCACTCGCACAAGGAAATATTTGTGTATTTTCTTAGCATTTGTTGGCTTTTACACACAAGTCAGCACATTTTGTAACATGCGCGCAAGCAGGAAATGACCAGATTAAGCAATTAGTCCACCAGTTTGCCCAGTCTATCTGTAGGTCATCTAGACTCAGTGTTTATTCAGCCGGCACTCCCCCTCCTTTTTACCCTGACACTTCACCCAGTCAGTAATTAGCTATAAAGAGTTTATTCTGATTTACACCTAATAAGTAGCAGATATGTGCGCAGGTAACAGCCATCACGTACTGCTTGCGCTGGTTATAAAATAGCAGCTTATGCACCTAACTGTTGGACCTGCTTTTAAGCACGCCAATCTATTTATGCTTCAGTACCTGAGCGAGTATGTGGAAGTTTGTAAAACAGGACAGAAACACGTCCTGTGCGCGTGCAACTCTTATAAAATGCTATTATTTTTTTGCTAAGAATTTACATCCCTCAAGACTTAATGAAGCTTATTGCTTATGTAAAAGGTTAATCATGAAGTATGATACCTATTTGTGACAGAACTGTTGACATGTCCCATGTAGCAAGCCCCATTCACTTCCAAGAATCTACTGCATGGACAAACACAGCGTTCGCATTACTTTAGTCAAGAATCTAACAGACACAAGATAGGACTTAATATAAATGCAGTTTTAAAAAATTCCACATCAGTTCTATAAGGTGCTGATGCAATACAGTGCGCTCAGCCAAGCACATTATATAACCCGCAGTTGGACGCGGCTTGTATAGATGCTAACTAATCCCCTTATGCATTAAGGGGATTAGCGCCTCTACAATGCACATCCAACGCAAAGTGAATCTAATAGCGCTCATCACATGCAAATGCATGTAAATGAGGCTATTAGCTATTCACTCCCAATGCAAAAAAATAATGTGCGTCTAGGACGCACATTTTAGCAATCAGAAATTAATGCCAAGCGTTAATTGCTGAGTGCTCCTAAAACGGATACAGAAAAGCAGAAAAAACTGCTTTTCTGACTGCCTCCTACTTAATATCATTAGAGTTGTTCCTCCTACTTAATATCATTGGGATATTAAGTAGGAGGAACAACTCTAAAAAAAAAATAAAATAAAAAAAGGTCAAAAAAAAGCACGGTAGTCAGGTTTAGGAAGCGGATGCTCAGTTGACAAGCGTCTGTTTCCTGATCCCCTGGCACATGCACAAGTTAGGAAAATGGACGCTGTTAAATTCAGCGTCCAGCCTACGAACTTGACAACCGGCACAAGAAGAAGTATATAAATCAGTAATAAAGTGTCGGGCACTTAATATTAATTTATTCGCTTGTTCACTTATTGCCCATTGGTCCTTTTCACTGACAATTACCTTTCAGGACATCCTTCTGAAAGGTAATTGGTCCTTCCACTGACATGTGACAGTAAAGGGACCAATCGTCAATAAATGAAGGCGTGAATAAATTAAGTGCCCGACACTTTAATATTGATTTATACACTTCTTCTTGTGCTGGTAGTCAGGTTGGGAGAATGGACGCTGAATTTATCAGCGTCCATTTTCCTAACCCTTGCTTGTGTGCTGGTTAGGAAAACGGGACACTGATAAATTCAGCATCCGTTTTCTTAACCGGCGGACAGCCACAGACCTCTCGCGGGCGCACGCTGTCAAGGAGGCGCTAGGGGCGTGCAATCGCCCCTAACGCCTCCTCTACAGCACGAGTCCTAATTTAAATATTGCATCGCATCCCCAGGAGAGGTGCCTGGGGGCGCGTTAGGAAAGCGGGCACTGAACACACAGCGCCCGCTTTCAGTGCAGCTTTTTTGCATCGGCCCCAATGTGTTTCCATGCTTGCCTTCTGTTTGCTTCTTGCTTCTAAAATAACATTTTTCGATTTCAGATCGCGGGCTGCTTCACGATGTGACCTACACTGTGCAGGGAATCCCAGGTATACCCGGCCCTCCAGGGCCACCGGGTCGACCTGGAATCAGCAGGGTATTTGCAGCATACGGAAATGTTACCGAGGATCTCATGGACTTCTTCAGAAGTAAGGAAAACCTTTTCCCCTTCTCCTCAGTTCATCACTAAATTGATGCTGGTTTAATGCAGACATGTTTTTTTTTTTTTGAAGTGTAACGTTCTTCTCTATAACTTTTTTTTCTACCCCTTCTGACATGTCTAATGCGTGACAGATTTTTCCCCCTTCAGTTCCCTCAGCAATGTCACTAATAAAGATACTGAAAAGAGCCGGTTCTAGTAGTGAGCCCCGGGAGTACTGCACTGGTAACTTGGCCTTCGCCAAGCTGGACTCCATTTACAAATGTTCTCTGTGCCTGCCCTCTGAGCTGGTTCCTCGCCCAGTTTACAGTTTTCTGATCAACTCCGATTTTGTCCAGCTCTTCTTATGTAGAGCTGAGTCAGAAGGCTTACCAAAGTCCAGATAGGCAACGTCTACTCCATGGCTCTGATTCACCCCTTTGTCACCTCTTTAAAAAGTCAAATCCTGCCTTTGTGAAGCCTCATGTCGAGTGGGGCCCTGTGCTCTACTTATTTCCAGGTGCTGCGCTATCTCTTTCTTTAACGTGGCTTACACATTTTTTGTCCACTACTTATGTTAGACAAATGGGCCTGTAGTGTCCCCTCTTTAGTATGGCAGGAATACATCTGTAGTAAATACGGAGCAAAACAATGTTTAAGATTTCTGCCTTTTGCGGGTGCGTCTCCTTGCAAATTCCATTTTCAGCCAAATTTTTGCCAATCCCCCCCCTTGAATGTTTCGCCTCTCCCTTATATATCTAAAAAGGTTTTTACCTCCTCTGTGTTCAGAACTGATTTCAGTCTCCAGCAGCCTGTTTCCATAGTCCATTTGGTTTGCTCGCTACCTCTTAGAGAGCCTAGACGGAGCCCTGCGCGCTCTCCGAATAGCTTTTGAAAGTCTCTTGCTGTTTAGCCACTCTAAATAGATGCTTGCTTTTTTTGTTTTTTGTATTTTTTGCCAGTTTACTCTGTTTTGGCTATAAAGAATCTGCTCCTCTGAAACTGAATGCTAGTTTACATTCCCACCCACCCAGCTTCCTTCCCCGCTTACATATGCTCCCCTAAAGTTTTTAGGACAGGCTTTCTTTTCAGTCGGGTTTCTTTTTTTGCGTAAAGTCTTAACCTGTGCACGGTGTTCCTTTTGCACTCTGAAAGGTACTTGGAACTCCTGAGGTCCATTTTAAGAGTCTATCTGGGTAACCTTTTAAGTTAATCAATGAATTGAATATTTTCCCCCACTCACTGGCCACATTTTGTCCTGGTAACTCATTACCCACCCAACATTTAGCTGCATAAAAAGATTCGGTGATGGAAGTGTTCTGAGGGTGGGGCTATGTTTTAATCAAATTTAAAAAATAAATGGGAGCAAGGAGCCCACTTCCAGTTAAATAGTGGTGGTCTCAGAATATTAAAAGTGCCCAGAATGGGCTATAGCCATGCTCAGAAGTCAGGCTGCGTTGGCATCGCACAATCATTACTCCTCAACCGCTGTTTTGAAGGGGGGGGGGATAGCACACACGCTGTCGGGAATTGGTACAAGCTGTTTCCGAAATGAAACCAAATCTGAATTTCAGCAGGAACGGTTTTCATTTCGTTTGCAAACTAAAGCAAACGAGGATGTTTTGTTGAGTTCTTCTTCTTGTATGCAAACAAATAAACATCCCTGCCAATGTAATAAGTATCTATTATAAACAAATAAACATCCCTGCCAATGTAATAAGTATCTATTATAAAGAAATCCAAGGGTGGACCAAGTAACTGCAGACCAAAGAGCCCGATTTCAGAGCTGCGTAAAATGGTGGAAATTATAGCTAAGAACAAAATTACTGCTTTTAGGAATAAACCAGGCATAATGGAGAAGAGCCAGCATGCATTTAGCAAAGAGAAATTGTGCCCTTCTAATCTCTGAGAATCCTTTAAGGAGTTAATAAGAACATAAGAAATTGCCATGCTGGGTCAGACCAAGGGTCCATCAAGCCCAGCATCCTGTTTCCTACAGTGGCCAATCCAGGTCACAAGAACCTGGCAATTACCCAAATACTAAGAAGATCCCATGCTACTGATGCAGTTAATAGCAGTGGCTATTCCCTAAGTAAACTTGATTAATAGCTGTTAATGGACTTCTCCTCCAAGAACTTATCCAATCCTTTTTTAAGCACAGCTACACTAACTGCACTAACCACATCCTCTGGCAACAAACTCCAGAGTTTTATTGTACGTTGAGTGAAAAAGAATTTTCTCCGATTAGTTTTAAATGTGCTACTTGCTAACTTCATGGAATGCCCCCTAGTCCTTCTATTATTCGAAAGTTTAAATAACCGAGTCACATCTACTCGTTCAAGACCTCTCATGATCTTAAAGACCTCTATCATATCCCCCCTCAGCCGTCTCTTCTCCAAGCTGAACAGCCCTAACCTCTTCAGCCTTTCCTCATAGGGGAGCTGATCCATCCCCTTTATCATTTTGGTTGCCCTTCTCTGTACCTTCTCCATCGCAACTATATCTTTTTTGAGATGTGGCGACCAGAATTGTACACAGTATTCAAGGTGCGGTCTCACCATGGAGCTATACAGTGGCATTATGACATTTTCCATTCTATTAACCAGTCCCTTCCTAATAATTCCTAACATTCTGTTTGCTTTTTTGACTGCTGCAGCACACTGAGCTGACGATTTCAATGTGTTATCCACTATGACGCCTAGATCTTTTTCCTGGGTGGTAGCTCCTAATATGGAACCTAAGCATTTGCATAAGGCGCTGCCAGTCCATATAATTAATATATCTCGATTTTCAGAAGGCATTTGATGAAGTCCCTCATGGGAAAGTCCTCATGGAATTCAAAAGACAGAGGACAGGAGGCAATGTCTACAGTGACTAGGTAACTGTTTAAAAGACAGGAAACCAAAAATAAGACCAAATGGTCAGTTTTCCTAACGGAAATAGGCAATAAAGTACCCCAGGGATCTTGTATTGGGACTGTGTTGTTTAACTTAATCTATTAATTATTTGTAAAAAGTAACATTCAGTGAGGTGATCAAATTTGTAGATGATAACAAAATTATTCAAAAACAGTTAAAGTACAAACAAACTGGGAAAAACTGCAGGAAGACCTTGCCAGTCTGGGTTGGTCAATCTGTGTGCCTCATAGGGAAAAATAATCCTAAATCTATCTGTACACAATGCTAGGTTGCACATGAGGAGTCACCGCCCAGGAAATGGATCTTGGAGTCACCCTGGAGAAAACATTGAGATCCTCAGCTCAGCATGCAGCAGCAGCAGCAGCCAAAAAAAAAAGGCAGACAGAATGTTGGGAATTATTTATTTGTAAAGGAATGGAGAAGAAAACAGAGAATATCAGAATGCTTCCGTATAAATCCATGAGGCAATCACACGTTGAGTACCGCATGACGTTCTGGTCACCCCCATCTCAAAAAAAGATAGAATGGTGCCAGCAAAAGTCTGTGAAGGGCAACATTAAATGATAAAAAGGCATGGCACAGCTCCCTTATGATTAAAAGCCGGACAGGTTAGGACTCTTCAGCTTGGAGAAGGGAGAACTGAGAAGGGAATATGATAAAGCAAGGACAAGGGAACACGTCAGGGAAGTAATTGCAGGAGATTTTAAACCCATAGTTCCAGCTTCTCCTGCTCATCCAGACGTGCTTTTACACTTCAGCTGCTCTTCACATTTCCTTCTCTTATCGTCCCTGCACCAACTCATTACCTCCATTCATTGGACAAGCTGATTGTTTATGCCCTTCTCCTCTTTTGCCAACTCCTGGCTCTGCACTTCCCATCCGTCCTCTCAAAAAAATAACAGCAATCAATAAGAATCGGACTCCGTTTCACGTATTATACGGCTGAGTATTTCAGGGACCAAAACAGCAGCGATTGCTTCGTCGGTGCATTTGCTGATCTTCCGCGACATTACCTTGCTCATTCGTGTTTTCTTTTTTCAACAGCTTACGGCACAATTCCAGGCCCTCCTGGTATCCAAGGTCCGAAAGGAGAGAGAGGATTCCCTGGTCAAAAAGGTGAGAAGTTCAAGCTCGAGTGCAGGCTGAGTCGGATCCTGCAGGCACGCGCCTAAGGGTGCCGACCCCATGGGAGGGGGAGGGGCGGCTGATTTCTACCAATCGCTGCAGTCCACTGCCTAGGGAACCCTGAATTTTGTTGGGGGGGGTCCCTCCTCCTGTTCCGCCAAAAGTTCCGTCTCTGCTGGACGCTCGGAGGGCTGCCGCCTCTGAAAACCCGGACCCTACGTCGCATTCCTTCATTCCGAGCTTCCTCAGCAACTACAGCATAACATTGTAGGAGCATAATCCAGATGGGCTCAGAAGAAAGCTGCTCTGAAAACGGATTTGTGCTGTTAGGACGTCAGGTTACTTTTCTAAGGTGATGCACTTATTTTAATTTAGGGGTTGTTCCCAAACGTGTCCTACTGATTCCACAGCCAATCGGGTTTTCGGGATACTTCTAGGGATGGTAATTCATGAAATTCTGTGAATTCCAGGAATCTGAAGGTTTTATTCCATGAAGTGATTTCTATTCAGAGTGAGATTTTACAGCATACAATATATCCTTCTGGATTTGAGTGCTGTTTAAGACAACGAAAATGTTAACTCTACTTTGCCCTCAAGCATGCGATGTTTGGTATAAATGCTAAATGTGAATACACAATTCGCTATGAATCTAAGGGTAAATGGGCTATACTTCTTAACAGAGGACACCTGTTATTAATTGGAAGATGCAGTTAATTAAGAGTTCACCACCCCTTCTGGGAAGACAAGAACAGTTAATGAATCCAAAAGGGCATGGGACAAACACTGTGGAGCTGTAAAGGCTTAAAGAAAGGGATGGTGTAACATTTCTGCATGGGGGTAACCTGCACAGAGCGGCAGTTACTATCCTTAACAGAAACATGGGGGTAAACTGCATGGAGAGGCAGTTACTACCCTTAACAGATCACATGGGGGTAACCTGCATGGAGTGGCAGTTACTACCCTTAACAGAAAGCATGGGGTAAACTGCATGGAGAGGCAGTTACTACCCTTAACAGATCACATGGGGGTAACCTGCATGGAACGGCAGTTACTACCCTTAACAGAAACATGGGGGTAAACTGCATGGAGAGGCAGTTACTACCCTTAACAGATCACATGGGGGTAACCTGCATGGAACGGCAGTTACTATGCTTAACAGAAACATGGGGGTAACCTGCATGGAGCGGCAGTTACTACCCTTATCAGAAAGTATGGGGTAACCTGCATGGAGCGGCAGTTACTACCCTTAACAGAATGCATGGGGGTAACCTGCATGGAGTGGCAGTTACTACCCTTAACAGAAAGCATGGGGTAAACTGCATGGAGAGGCAGTTACTACCCTTAACAGATCACATGGGGGTAACCTGCATGGAACGGCAGTTACTACCCTTAACAGAAACATGGGGGTAACCTGCATGGAAGAAGTTACTTTCCTTAACAAAACACATGTAACCTGCACAGAATGGCAGTTACTACCCTTAACAGTATGCATGGGGGTAACCTTCCCAGAACAGCAGTTACTACCTTTATTGGAATGCATGATGGTAGCCTGCACAGAATGGCAGTTACTACCCTTAATGGAGTGCATGGGGTAAATCTACATGGAACAGCAGTTACTAAACCTTAAAAGAATGCAAGTAACCTGCACGGAAGGGCAGTTACTACTCCTAATGTAATGCATGGTGGTAGCCTGCACAGAACAGCAAGTTAATACCCTTAAAGGAACTCATGGTGGGGACCTGCACAGAACAGCAGTTACTATCATAAGCAAATTGTTGAGCAGACTAGATGGACCATTTGGTCTTTATCTGTCATCATTACTATGTTACTATGTAAGAGTTATGGTACAATAAGAGGCATGTGTCATATGAGCTAAGGACGCCCTGCTCTTGGTCAAAATATCATGAAACAAAGTTAAATGATGATTTTAAAGGCCATGTTAAAATAACTTGCACTATCAAGTCCTTCTGAATGCAAGCCTGCAATAAAGTGACCTTCCTCATGGGAGCACCAGGAGAACATCTGGAGCAACAGCAGGAGCGGGCATGTCAGTGCAGCCAGCTTGGGGTTGTATGCTAACATTTTGGATGCTATGAATGGAACAGGGGATCCTTGTAACCCTACTGAATTCAAAATAGCAACCTGTTACCTCATAGGAGGCAAACAAAGCATTGACTATTGGCTGTACATTGCAGTTTTTCTGGACGGAAGAATTCCGCTTATGCGTTCGTTCTTCAGCACCACGTCACATGATCCTTCATGCTGTTTGTCTCTGGAGTGCTGTCACATCTGCATGTCTTGTCCCTTCCAGACGTCTTTTGTTTTATTATTGTAATTACCCATTGTGCTAAGCAGTGATTTGCATATTTTAACTTTTGTTACAGGTGATATTGGACCACAAGGTCCTCCAGGACTACAAGGGCCCAGGGGACAGAAAGGACAGAAAGGTACGGCCCTGAATGATGAGACTTCACGTTAACTTGTAGACATGGTGTGGCAGGCTGAGTTTCTGAATAATTCTTAGGCTGGCAGGAAGCCATAAGAGTATAAATAAAATAGATTTTCTTTCTTAATAGGCCTCTGAATCCTTGATCTTACAAATGGCAACATCTTCCAAAATTAGAGCAGTAATGTTCATGTCATAGCCTCTGCCTGTTCATAACGTGTGCTTATGCCCAAGAATCTCTTACAAATATCAGAAGGTCTAGAGCAGAGGTGGCCAACTCCAGTCCTCGAGAGCCACAAACAGGGGAGGTTTTCAGGACAATCACAATGAATATGCATGAGATAAATGGGCATGCATTGCCTCCATTGTATGCAAATCTGTCATACATATTTGCTGTGGATATCCTGAAAACCAGGTCCATTTGTGGCTTTTGAGGACCAGAGTTGGCTTCCCCTGTCTAGAGCAGGGCTTACAATTCCAATTGAAACCACACTAAAACCTGTTTCACATTTATACAACTTAATGAATCAACAACAGGTCATAACATTAATGCTCATCACATCACTTTATATTGAAACTTCTATATTCAAGATGAACTCTTTATCATTTGTTTATTCAAAAAAAAATTTTATATATATTTTTTTATATTAATACTTCCTTAAATACATTTCAAAAGTATTTCATCAATCATTCAACCCCCACACATACCTTTGACAACTATGTCACATGCACACTAAATTCCCCAATGCCCCACTTTAAAATATTAACTCATACAAAATCAGTATCAATGAACATTACAATATCTTTCAAATAAGTGTATTCTTTAAACGCAAGCATTAATGTTATGATCTGTCGTTAAGTCACTAGAGCAGGGCTTCCCAAACCTGTCCTGGGGACCCCACAGCTGGGCAGGTTTTCAGGATATCCACACTCAATATGCACGAGATAAATTTGCATATACGTAGTCTCCATGGTATGCAAATATTTCTCATGCATAATCATTGTAGATATCCTGAAAATTCAACTAGCGGTGGGATCACCAGGACAGGTTTGGGAATCTCTGGTCTAGAGGCTTTTTCCTGTTTTAAAATGAGAAGTTATTTCCAAATAATTGGATGAGAAGTGGGGAGAAGTTGCTGCCAAACTAAAATGCCCCATGTGGCTGAGCCCTCCCAAGAGCTGTATGGCGCTAAACTATTGCACCATTGAGTAGACTTTACAAGAATTTTAGAAGGGTAGGGGCAATTTTTAAATAGCATGTGGGGCCTGAAAGCCTTAGATTTCAAAGTTTCCCTTTGAAAATTTGGTTGGCGTACTTTCCCGCCCCAGTCTAACCCCATGGGGTAAACGTACATGCACTGTGAATGATTTTCAACCTGTGTTTTTATGTGGATAGGTATATGTTTACCTCCATAAAAACTTCTGAAAGTTACCCTCAAATTAATTTACTAACCATTGGTAAATATTTCAATGAGGTCTATGTGCATGTAACACATCTGGAATGCTCTTCCTCTCGTACCCCTAAGGGCTCAATTCAAAAGAAGTACAATATGCAGCCATATAGCATGGCTGAACCTACCAATAGGATTGACTGGTGGTTCTTTCCTGGCTAAAAAAGATAAAATCTACGGTTGCACAAATTATCTATATTGGCTTCAGTGTATTTTTCTGCAGAGATATAAATGTGCTTTGAATTTTATTCCTATGTTTACTATTTTTTTTCCTAAGGTGAACAAATAGTTCTTGGCAGACGAAAAAGAAGAAGCACTGGCATATGATCCGAGAACATGAATCCGTAGGACTCAGGAGATCAAAAACCAAACCTAGCCAGTTACTATCCTGTAGTGTTACCTTACAACCAGTAGAAAGTTGAGCGGACCTCGTAAGGACTTCCCATTAGGCTCTATCAGCTTGATGCACTGGGTCAAAGCTACAAGAGAAATATTTTCCCAATTATACCACCATTTTGTGGTTTGTTTTGTATATGACAGATGTGAGTGTCCACTCATGTCCAGTGGAGTCCAAGCTTGTTTAAAGCACATGATGCGCTCTATTTAGGTTTTAATTTATAGAGTATTATTCCTCCATGTTGACGCCAGAGTGGTTTACACTCGGTGCAGAAATTAATTTGAATAATTTAATAAATATCAAGAGAAAAAAATTATGCCCCTCATTTTCATTGCTAAAACTGCCAGAGGGGTAGCAGTGTTAGCCTTTAGAGGCATGAAAGCAACATAGAGGCTGATGGCACCTTATGGAATAACAAATTTAGGATGGGAAGGAAAAGGGTTCTCAAAAGATGGAGCTGCACCTGACCAAATGGACTCTTGCCTTCATAACCTTCTGCCTCCATTAACCTCTTAGTCTAGAAGGTGCACCCAGACTCTGGATCACTTTTTCATTGCTAAATACGGCTTTTTGGCCATATCATTTCCAATTTTTTCTGGGTTTTACTAATACGTTGTGATATCAAAGTTTAATGCCTACATATCACAGCTATACACATCTAAACATTCACCTTCATCGAACAAATTCACAAGACAGAGCAGTTGATAATCTTTTTTAAGTGTCTTAAAAATATACAGGAACACGGCACTGCTTAACACAGTGTATAAGGACAGAGTAGATTCTGATATGCTACAGCTGACTTAACAAAATACACTTATACTCTCTTTTATGGCCCTTCTGTCTAGATGTTGAAAGGTGTTGGGTTGGCAAGTGGCTCCAGCTTTTCAGAGCAGGAGGATCTGGTCCTGCCTCTACCCCACTGGGTGCATGTTGTCTTGCTTTTCTTAGGGAAGGCAGTAGGAAATCAGTACTATAAATCCCAGCATGCAGCTGCATAAACCAAAGACTGGATCGAGCTGTCCTGAAACTCTTGAGCCAGTTGGGAACCCTAGAATGAATCTAAGCACTTAAAACAAAACAAAAAACATAGGCTCTTGAACAATGGCCCTTAAGGGGGCCACATGGTGGTCTGGTTGTCAGCGTAACCAAGCTTGTCAAATAAGCCTGGTTCTTAGACCCATAATCTCTCTCAAACACTGCAAACCAAACCTGTTTGTAGCCCTCAAGGACCGGAACTGAAATGTTCTGACCAACTGTTAGTATTTTCTTTGTATATGAATATTTTTAAGATGAACAAAGTTCTTTTTTTTTTTAATGTATGACTATCAATTAAAGTTGTTTTGTTTTTAATCTCATGCTCTCCTGTTTCATCTAATACCTTAAAACTTCTGTGGGGTCCCAGTGATCCTAACATGCTCACACTTAAAGTACTTATTAGGCCTAACCATGCAGCTGACATTGTGCAAATGGACCATTTCTTTATTCACTGTTTTAAGATTCAGCAAGAGCTTTAGCCATGAACAGTACTCATATCCTCCTCTGAATTCTACACTGAAAAAAAATGTATATTGTAACAATGTGTGATATAAGTTCCTTTAATTCAGTGCTTGATATTAGATAAGTACATTAGTGCTGTGCCAGACATCGAAAGAAGGCACTTGTGTGGTCTCAAAAGCTCGCATGCATCATCTTTGGAGAATTCTGTTGTGAATCCTATAAAATGGTTTGACAACCTGCAACAAATCCGACTTTCTCCAGGAGCCATGCAGCTGCTGGAAAACTGCACTGCTGTGCCAAACCAAAGACCGAAATCACCCAGAGTGAGAGAGTTGCTCCTTTCTTGAGTCCATACCAACCAAGTTCCAGATTGGCAATGGTGTCATGTAAATCATCAGGAAGCAGGTCCTCGCATATCATCAGGCCACGCAGAATGCTTTACTCAAGCATAAGCTTCAGCCTGGCCAGTTTGAACAGTTGCCTGTTCAATGTTTCTTTATAAGTATTGTAGCCTGTCCAGTCTTTATTCCATGTGCAACGAAATTGTAGAAAGTAAACTAACAGTGGCAATTAAATACTAAAGCATATTTAGACTATCTAGCAACAACAAACAAAAATGCCAACTCATTTTAGGCTGTGCAGGAGTTCATTGACACAGGTATTGTCAATTGCTTATCTTGTCAATTTATATACAATGGCAAATATACAACCTCTTTGCACAGTGAACATTTCTAGCCAGAGTAAATATTATTCTCAAAGGCAGCATGTGCAGCACAGTACGAAGGCACTAGTGCGCTCTGGGACCAGAATTCCAAATTCTTCATCATTTAAATGCATTAGCTATGCCCCGTAGTCATTATGCAGTACAGACCCCCACCCATTTCATACAGATAGTGTACAATAGTGCCATAATTAGCTATGCTGCATCAGCTGGAGGTATTTTACACAAATCCACAACTCTCTTTATAGTCTAATCTTGTATTTATAATAACCCCACGCTTTTTAGTCACATAAGACCGCGCAGAGCAGCTCACAACACATGAAAATACAATTCCATAAACAGTGCTCATGCGCCACACTGGTAACTTTCCATTTTCTTCATCCCTGTCAAACGATAACTGAATATTCCTGCTGATGATCCTCTATGGTGCCCCTGTTCCTATTTCTAGGCACTGCACAGATTAGGTGGCCACGTGGCTGCTCGCATATTTCCACAGAAGATCTCGCTCATCTGCATGCGACAGCTGGCGATTTTTGCACTAACAACCAAAGAGGTATCTGATGAATGCCAATGTGGTGTGGCTCTTTTAATGTTGCAATTGTGTTAATTTAAGGCGTGTAAGGGGAGGGACATGGAAGATTAAACTTTGCGACAGGGCAGAGTTATTCTCCAAATGGACATGCAAAAAAAAAAATAAATTGTTAAAGAGTATAAGAAACATCCCATTTGTTGAACTGAAAAACAGGAATACTATTGGCTGTGAAAAAAAAATGGTTGTATTTGTTTTGATGAAACAAGACAGTTTTAATAAAGTTTCTCTTAAAACACATGGTCATCATGAGCAAAGTACTTCATTGATCATTTTTGTTCTGTAAAAAGATCACTAGTCATCCATAAATAAATAAATAAATGCATCACTCTTCCAGCAGGGGTTCTGTATTCCAAAGTGAGCAAATGACTGAGTAGGGCACATAATTTCATCCACCGTATAGCTTCCAAATTTAGTTTGGATCATAGAGCAATAAAAAGGCAGGTTTAGCAAAAGTTAAGTGTGCAAATAACCATACCAGCTTCCCGAGGGCTTCCCGAGCAGTTTCCCCCCCTTTTACAAATAAAGCTCCTGTTCTCAACAAGCCCAGCCCGAGGAGATCTCTTTGTTTATCAAGCATTAGCATTCCCGCCTCCCTTCTACTTGAAATGAAACACAGAAGTCAAGGAAAACTCCTTCAATGCCAAAAACGTCTTTGGTGGAAAGATTGGGCCCCAGCTCAGCTTACATTATCAATTAATCCACAAGCAATAACAGAAACAACTCTCAAAACAAACAATAATAGCATCAGTGAGAAAATGTGACCCCCACCCAGGGGTGACCAGTGCTTTCCGCCTTAGACTGCTGGTGAACCCCCTCTCCCCAGCCGTAAAAGGTAATAGGTTACCTGCCCTCGTGATCGAGCATCCGTGGTCCTTAAAAGACAGGAAACTCTAGGGTTGTTGTGGCTGCTGTCCCTTTCCATACTCCGAAGCAGCAGTTGCCTGTTGATCTTATCGTGTGTGCTCCGCTGCTAGCGAGCTAAGTGGTTGTGGCATTCGCCAATGCCCAGCATGACTGCTGTCATCATTTAAAAAGGATGTTTGCCCATGTAGGCTGGTCACCTCTGCCATAGCCCCCCGGAATCAACTTCTCATTTGCCAGGGGTCCTCCCCATCTACCAGGAACTGTGGGCCTCTCCATCTACAAGGAACTGCAGGCTGTCCTGCAGATTGCTATTAAAGATATCAAGGCCAATGTTGGATTAATGCAGACCGTCCAGTCCAAACAACCCTGGGCAATTCTATCTATCAAATCATGCAGCGCAGTAATGCCCTGGATAACGGGCATGAACCTCTGCACCCTTGTCCTCTCCACTACCTTGAGAGACTGCGCTCCCTGCCAAACTCACCTAGGGGTGATGCAGGACCAAATGATGTGTGCTTTGGGGAATAAATCCATAAATCTCAATGCAGTGCCCTCTGGATTTTTTGGACTAGCTCCACGCTGTGCATTGCTGCCAGGTCATTGCCCCCCCAAGATGGACATTTATCGCCCAAAGTGCAAATGTGGACCTGCTCAAGTTAAGCACGAAAGGCATTAAATGGTCCTATCTCATCCATGGGCGGCCATGCCAAGACAGCACCATCCAATGTGAGTCCATGCCCGGATGTATTCCCAGGGGCCTAGCTCTAGCCCTCTTGTACACCCATTGGATAAAAGAGTGGCCCTTGATCCAGATGTAGCACATTTGCCTGACCTGAAACACCGGAAATAAGTTGTGAGTAAACTAATCACTGAAATAGGCCTCTGACCTGAGGTAAGGATAATATCCATCACAGTAGTGGGAGCTCCTGTTTTGAAGGAATATGAGTTGAAGTTTGTCCCAGCAATGCCTGCCGCCCCTAAAGACAATTGCAAAATGCTGGTAAATTGGAAACAGCCTAGTGGGTGACCATGTTCATATGACAACAGGGGCCCATGAACTGACGGCCTGATAGCAATGTAGCGCCTCAGGTTGTAGACCGGGCAAGTCTCGTTACTCACTAGCTTGTGCAACTCCATCTTGACTCTCTTGATTCCCTGGTCTGTTTTGGATCTGCATATGGTCAACACCAGCTTACTGCCGCATAACTGGACATCCTTTTTCTGTAAATAAGAGGAGTCAGGTCTGCATGGCGCCCATGAATTGCCACCAAAAATGCCAATGAAAAAGAACAAAATAGGCAAGTTTCAAAATAGTTAAAACATACGTTCTCTAGGGCTAACAGTAAGAGTTTTAGCAGCTGGTGTGTGATAGGGCAGTGCTCATCCTTTGCCTTTCCTGTGGCCCATACCCACCCGCACATTATGCATTTTATGGCAAAATCAGCAGCGAGGTTCTGGAAACCAAGAGCCTTGGAAAAGAAGGCAATGCCAGCCAAGTGCGTCACCCTGGTGGATCTCGCAATCCCTCCTGTATTGTATTATTGATCATGCTGAGATACACCAGATTATAGGGCTACCAACTTGTGACAGAAACCACTGGAAGCCAGAAGTGCTTTCAAGTAATTCTTCCTTGTGCTCTCTGCCAGGGAGGCAAGGATCATGCCCCAAACATCAGAGGGCCAAGATACCTCCTTCGGGATTGGAGTCTTTTTCCACTCTGCTTCCAGGGCAAGCCACCTGAAAGAGGCCCATTTGAAGTGGGAGAGAGAATCCGCTATACTATCATCAATACCAGGATCATGTGCAGCAAAGAATGTAACGTTGAAACGAATCAGCTCAGGATCAGGTCTCTCAGGAGTGCAGTTGCGCCTGTGGTTCTAGCTGAGAGCCTGTTTCTGGCTTCTACCGTTGCTGTGTTATTGGATCAAAAAACCACCCTTGCATTACTGAGATCCCGTCCCCAAATTCTCAGAGCCACGGCACGGCTGTGAGGAACAATTTCAAAAAGGTTGTATCTCTGATGGTCCCAATCTTATGCCATCCAGGGGGGCCAGGGCTCCACACACCAAACCCTACTATAATAGATGCCAAAACCATGCCCTGTGCCATCTCTAAAGACTTCTAACTCACAGTTGGATCACAGCGGGTCCTGCCACATTGTGAACCTATTAAAATTGTGCAGGAGTGTCTGCCAGACTTTTATATCCTGCCTATTGCCCTTAGTAATGTGCATATAATAAGGCCTTCTCGTTACACTCACAGTGGCCATAGCGAGATAGCGAATGAATGCCCTCCCCACTTGGCATGACCCAGCAAGCAAAGTTCAGGAGTCCTATGAGAGACTGAAATTGCCTCAAGGTAGCCTTACTCCCCCTCCCAACAATTTCCAGTGCCTGTCAATCTGGTAACTTTTTCTTGGGGTAATCCGGTAAGTCTAGCTAGGACATTATCTCTATACCCAGGAATGCAATGACCGCAGATGGGCTCTCTATTTTGTCCTGAGCTAATCCACAAATCCAAAAGAAGGGCAAAGGACACCAAGAATGGCATGAATAGTCCAAGCCAGTAAAAGACAACATGGTATAAATAGTGGCACGAGTTCATCAACTGTCATATCAACAGTAGGCAAGGCATTCAAAAGGGTTTTGTTTTTCCCACATGAAGAGTTATTAAAAGGCAACAGGAGAAATAAAAACAGAACAGCTGTTTGTGTTGTGCAATATATGACTGGTTCATCAGACCTATGCACCCTCAACAGACAAAATTGGGACATACTCAAGTTGAATCTTATTTTAGAAATAAGGAAATACATTTTGCCTTTGCCTGTGGGTAAAATTTCAAAGAGATATTGAGTCTTGCGTTTTTGAACAATAGTCCTCATATTTCTAAAGAGAAGATCTAAGAACATTTCAAATGTAGATCCTGCAGTGCTTGTAACGTGATCATTAAGGAGTTTATTTAACCATGTTACAGGGAAGAGATATTTTAAAGAACAAATTGTGCTCACAATTTTGTCATTATATATATATATATATATATATATATATATGAGTGATACATTCCTGCAATAAAATCTACATAGGTAAAAGGTAGGAGCTTGCAAAAATGCATATCAAAACACCAGAGCTGTCATAAACAAGGGCACAAGAAGGCACCATTAGTGACACATTGTATGGACCAAAACCCATAAATTTGTGGAGCTCCAATTTGCAATTGACATGATACTTAAACATCCATGAGATGGTGGGTTGCGGGAAACTTCAGGTCAAACAAAAGCAGATGTGGATCTACAACTTGAAGTGCTTAGAACCTCCTAGAAAACGTCTGCATCGAATGAGAACAATTTTTATAAAACAAGCATCAATTAATGTTTTTCACTGATAAATTTTTTCTTTTAAATGAATTTTTTCCTTCTGGACAACACATTTAGATGAGCTTTTTCAAATGAAGTTGGTTTTTGTTAAACTATTCATTTGACAGCGTTTGTCAGGATTGTAACCAAATCATTTGATTCATTATGAGCTACCATGTCTACCAATCAACTCAATGTGTGTCGATTTTTGATTGGATACTTTTTTTTTTTTTAAAGTCAGTTTCTCAACAGAATTGCTCATTCAGTTTCTGGGAAGGTATATACAACTGCTGTAGATGCTTTTCGACATCTTTTGAGCCATTATTTAATGGGGTAAGTCTGTTATGGACTTTTTCTTACAAGCAGCTGCTCTTTTCATTAGTCACACATTCCAATAGATGGCAAATGTGAATTCTTTGTAAAGATGGCATTGGCAAAGTGCTGACAGCTTTAAGTGTTCCTTCTGTTGGTCATGTTTTTATTGTGAATTCTTTAATAGGTGTTTCTGTCATACAGAATACCTTTTGCTCTTTCAAAATACAGCAGCACCTTCTGAAGTTTCTATAATATTGTTTTGATATTTCAGAAGCAATGGATTAGATGTAAAATGCATGTTTCTCAACTTAACAATAGCTGATAGTGTCAGAAAAAGGAACAAAGCAGAATAGGAATAAATGATTTACATCTTCAATTACATTGCCTAACTAAGTTGTTTTTCACCTTCATATATTTTCCTGGGACATTTAGCTCCTTTATAAATAAATGGGTGACTACAAAAAGAAAGTGATATAAGAATAAAAATTTGTTTAAAAATTGCCAGAGAAGGTTTTTTGACTCAAGATGGTGCATTTTGAATTCATCTCGAAAGCCTTTTTGGCTTGAAATTTGGCATTTTTTCCCCTTCTTTAGACTGATATGTAATTAAAAATCATGTAGGTGTGTTTTTTGGTTATTTACTGGGTACATATATAGCTATTAATTTTGTGCTTGAGGGGACTCTCATTTGTGCTAGAATAAAATTGATACAGAACAAAAACTAAAATAAAAAATATAAATTAAAACTATATATACAATAAAGATAGAAGTAGGAAATATGTCTGCTGAAATATCCTAAAAAAGCAATTGATTGAGCGTCAGCTGTCAAACCCGTTGATAGCCACCGCTCCGGGTCAAAAGAAGGCGCTAGTGTCCCTAGCGCCTCCTTTTGCCCGTTTCTACCGCACCACCTAATTTACATACTGAATCGCGCGCACCGGCAAGTGGCCGGTGTGCGCGCTGGGAGAGCAGGCGTTCGTCCGCTCTCCCGCGTTTTTACTGAATCGGCCCGTTAGATACTCTAAGGCATAGAGTGAGGGGTAAGGCAGTAATATGCGTGATAAAACTCACCCAGGAGCTGAATTAAAGAGCAGCAAAATCCAAAGAGAAAAAGGGAAGAGAGGGATTTTCTTTTTTAAAATTTGTTTGCTTTTTTTTTTTTTCAGACCAAAACACTCCAGTTGAACCAAGAGAGCGGAAGTATAGGAGAAGCAGGCTGGGCAGCAAGAACAGTAGCAGAAATGGCAATACAGGTGGTCAGTGAACCAGAAAACAGGCAGGGCAGCAGGAGCAGGCTGAGCAGTGATGGCAAGAGGCAACAATACAGCAAGATGTTGAGAACAAAAAGTGTGACCACTGATTTGCTACAACTCACATGGAAATTCAGGGAAACCTAGTAGAGAGCTTTGCCGCCAACTCTGATGCCAGCTGTGGATGCTGTGGACTAAAAATGTCCCCTACCATTAAGAATACCTGTTCACTAGACACCCTGGTTCCTGGCAGGAAATACTGGGCAATCATGTCGGGAGGGCAACCAGTGCTGGTGCTTCCGGAATAGTTTCCGATGCTCCGCCCAGTTTTCCCCAATGCTGAGGAAGACGATGACCCCAAGGTCTGGGGGAGGGGAGAAACCACCAAGAATCGATCTCCCTCACCCCGATCCTTAGAGTGGAAATCAAAGGGACTGCGAGAGACGGGGATGGCTCCCCGTGAGCCTTGGATGTTGAAGCGACCGGCGCAGGAGACTTTCTCCATTTTGTCAAAGTGCACACGACGCCTCTTGGGTGTAATCTGATCGCACAGATGAGACCCATGGACATCATGCGATGCCCCCAGGCAGAAGATGCAAACCTCATGCGGGTCCGTAATGGACATAGCCCACGGGTACCGGGGCACTGACGAAAACCAGTCGACGGGCACCGGAAGGTGGAAAGTCGGGAATCGATCGCAAGATCGAGCACAAGTTGAAAAGAATCTACTGTACTGGGAGGGCACTGACTGAAAAGGGGGACCAGACGAGGATTAAAGAGAACGCGATGAAAATAGAGACAAAATTTGAAAAAAAATGGAGCTCCAAAGACTGCGAGGCAACTGCACCACGGAAAAGAAGAGACTGAAGGGGAATCTCGCGTGGTCGCGTGATAGTAGCAGGTTGGGCATGCCCAGTCTGCTAGCCAAAGTTTCTAGAAACTTTGACAAAAGTTTTCCGTGCTGGGCTCCATTGGATGATGTCACCCACATGTGAGGACTATCACCCTGCTTGTCCTAGGAGAACTTATAAAACAAAATAATCTACACAGATCAGCAGGGGTTTAAGGATCGGGTCTAACAGGAGAGAAGTGAAGGTTTGGAAGACCTATCCCTTACACCTGGATTTACTGGAAAACTGGTAATGGCATCGATGTATGTCTTAAAATCTCCCCACTTACACACTATGCATGCATAGTCGCGTGTCCACTTAAAATTCATGCACATGTGCACGCGCTCAGGCTATTTTATAACATGCGCGCATATATGCATGTATGTTATAAAATGCCAGCGTCCCTGGGCACGGGTCGACGAACACGTGCACATATATATGCATGGATTTACCAGTTTAAAAGTTACAGTCCCTAGTTGTACCTAAGGCAATGGAGGATGAAATGACTTGTCCAGGTCACAAGGAATATCAGCTGGATTTGAACTATGGATTTCCTGTTTTGCAGCCTGCTGCTCTAATCTCTAGGCCAACGCTTCTCAACCGGTGTGTTGCCAAACACTGGAAGGTGTGTTGTGTCTCCCGGTGTCCCACTGCCCGTTGCACTTCCCTTCTCCCTTTTTCCAGCCCCCGTGGGCCAATTGGAAGCCTCCTTTCTTCCTACCCCCATTGCTCAATGGGAAGCCTCCTTCATTCTGCCTGCCCCCGCGCAGGCCAATCGGAAACCTTCTCCCTTCTACCTACCAGTGGGAGTAGGAAGAAGGGAGGAAACCTTTGATTGGCCGGTGAGGCAGGCTTCAGAATGCCCAGGGATGGGGTGGGAGGAATAGAAGTGTTGAACTCCGGCGAAGCAAGGCTGCCACGGAACCATGGCGGCAAAGAGGAAACCCGACCCCGACCGAGGCCACCATGGGAACCCATTCCCTTGGTGGCGCAAAAGGAAAGCCCGCCGGAGTAAAGCCGCGATGGAACTGGACCCATCCTTGCAGTGAAGAAAGAATACGTTTTTGGTGAGAGCTGATGTGTCTGAGGGTGTGAATGAGTGCCTGGGTGAGAGCTGGTGTGTCTGAAGGTGTGAATGGGTGCCTGGGTGAGAGCTGGGGTGTCTGAGGGTGTGAATGGGTGCCTGGGAGAGAGCTGGTGTGTCTGTGGGTGTGAATGGATGCATGGGTGAGAGCTTGTGTTTGTGGGTGTGAATGGATGCATGGGTGAGAGCTTGTGTCTGTGGGTGTGAATGGATGCATGGGTGAGAGCTTGTGTCTGTGGGTGTGAATGGATGCATGGGTGAGAGCTTGTGTTTGTGGGTGTGAATGGATGCATGGGTGAGAGCTTGTGTGAATGGGTGCGAGAGCATTTGTGTGTGATTGAGAGCTTGTATATAAGAGACCATGAGTGTGATTGAGAGACTGGTCAGGGTGGTGATGTGTTTCTGTGTGAGAGAGAGAGACTGGTCAGGAAGATGACTAGTGTAAGAGACTGAGACTGGTCGTAGGGTCTAATTGGGGGGGTGTGTGTGTGAGTGACTGGTTGTGGGCGCTAAGGAAGAGGACTGTGAGGACAGAGCTTCAGCAGCCCTTACTGCTTCTGGTGAGTACTATTGGCCTGGAAGGGAAAGGAGTAGGAGAGTTGCTGGAGAGGGTAAGTAAAGGTGGCTTTTTAAATTTAATTTTCTTGATTGACTGCCATTTTAATTATTGGGTATTATGCGATGTCTGCTGTTTGAAATATTTATTGATATTTGGACATGTTTTAATAATTTGTATGAGCTTTTAATTGTTGGATATTATTCTGTTCAGCAGCTGTTTTGTAACATTTTTAGTATAGCTTTACAATTATTTCTGTGTGGGGCTCTATAGCAGCTTGGCTTATTCTGTTTTCCCAATAGGAAATGTATTAGTGTTTAGGCCTGGTTTAATAGTTGTATTTCTTAGATACGGTTGTTACTGTTTGAGTGTGTTCCATAAAACAGGTGTAACTTTGTGCAGGTTAGTTTGTGTGCATTATTGCAAATCCTGAGAGTCTGTTAGGTGCTATATTTCTCTTTCCATTTCTCCAGGTTCGCACTGCATGCAGAGTGGCTTTTTTGGTTTTCCATTCCAGTTTCTGTCTCCATATTTATAATTTGTGGTTTTTCTGTACTTTGTTAAGGTTGTATGACTGAGGTGAGGTATTTAACTAGCATGTAGGCATTTGTATCAATCTTATTTGTTGTGTTTTCTCAATAGGATATGCTTGAGTGGTAAATTACTGTTTTTTCATAAGGAAGGCTATTTTGCCTGGTAGTAAAAGGAGTTTGTTTTGCTTTTACTGGGATGTCATCAGAACCAGAAGATCTTTTTTGTATGGCGAGTTGTACAGGGTAATGCTCTAGATCTGCTCTGCATTCATTGCTGGGGGTTGAAGGGATTCCTGTGGATGCAGAGTGCATGTTTACATTTAACCCCATGATGGTCACATGTTCAGTGTGTCACACATGTGAGAACTATCTGTCAGGTGTGTCCAGGCCAAAAAAAGGTTGAGAACCACTGCTCTAGGCTATTCATCCACTAGTGGAGCATGGTCCTATGTTGCATAAAAACAATTTGCAAAATTCCAGGAATAAAGTCATTAATTGCATCTGTTGATGATAACATCTCTCTTTGCTCTTCTGACTCATTTTTTCATTGTTTAAACCCTCTTCTCAGTCAACCTGCCTGGGAGACTTTGGTTTCACTTGCAAAGAGCTAAAAGAGCTATTGCCCTTAGCACTGCTCTTATATTGGCAAGGGCTGTCATTCTTCCAAGTCATCCTTGCAGGTCCCAGATAAAAAGACTCATATGGTATATTCTCTCTCATAATGCTGTGGTCTGAAGCTCTGAATTAATAAAGTCTTTATATATACTTTAACATACTTTCAAAGCCAGTTATTTGTTAATCTGGCATAAATTTCAAGGAAACATTTTTTTTTAAAGTTTTCTTTGTAACAAAGTTACCTATTTATACTGGTCCTTTACAATGTGCTGTCAGGAAAATGCAAGCATAAGAACAAATCATCAAGCAGCATATTTTATATTATGTAAAAATTATTCCAATATTCTACAGGAAGCCTTCTTTGTATAAATAATTTTATTTATAAAACAGGGATGTGCTTTGCAAACTTTTTACTGTGATCAGGACCAACCATTGTCCATTACCACAAATTGTGTTGCATTGTTTATATACATATCTTAATAAAGATTTTAAAAGGCCATATTGTCTGTGACATACAATATTTAAAAGGACACCACCTGCATTTTTTTTAACTAATTGAATGAATTTCAAAAATGACAATAAAATGAAAGGTAACATGATAGCTCCATGTTATCAGGGACAGATTGAACGAGTTTTGGTTTTACTGCACTGTATCCATGGATTTGTAATCCTAATTTTCTTAGAGATGACAGTCCTTAGATTCAATGGGGTAAAACCAGGAGTAGCTTAGCTTGTCCCTTACAATATGGAGCCATCTGGTCTCTTAAATAAAATGTTTGATAGAGCATTTACTACCTGTTGCGTCTCCTTTTGAAATACTGCCTAGTACACATAAAGAACAGCTTTATATTAAACCTAATACATTTGATTTTTTTTCACATGGCTTTGTACAATTACAAAATCCTTCATGCAATGCACAACATTTTGACCTTGCAATTCAACAAAACATTTGATGAAACTACTGCAATTCTGAATAACAAACACAGTATCTCTTACTTACCACCAAAGATTTCTAATGATCCCAAACCACTTTCTTGCCAAACTGATATTTGCATGGTAATTTACAGATTAGTTTTCTAAACCTTGACATTTGATTAGTTATAGAATTTAAAAAATGCACTAAAAATGTTGTAGGCAACTGGTGACAACTGGAACAATAAAAGAAGGGAAAAGGCTAAAGTAGCTAGGCTTCTACTACTGGCTCAGCTCCAAAAAAAGACTAAGATCAATAGGAGCGTCCTTACTTCAGAGACAGAGTTTTACGGGATGAAAGCCCAAGATCCCTAAGCTTGCAGTGTACTGCAATAATAGCAGGACCTTCACAATAAACAAGCACAAATATCATTTGTTCATTAAAATACGTTTTACCTCTGTAAAAGGAGCTTTGATTCATCTCAGTGTGACATAACTGCTAAATACTTTTGAAGTGAACACACTAATCAAGGCTATTAACATAGAAACCTAGACTATCAGAGCAGATAAAGACCACAAGACCCATCGAGTCTGCCCGTTAGCCTTTCTTGATGAAATACCGCAGAGCCTGTGTCACCTCTGGCTTTATCTTCATTCCCTCTCTGCTTATTAGGGTTACATTCTGTTTTTCATGTTCTCAAATGCTATGTTCATCTGAGGATTTTCTTGATCACAGAATTATAATCTATTTTCAGTAATTTCACTAACAGTAGTAATTTTTTATAAAGGTTCAGATTTAAAAAAGATAAAAAGACCAAAGACAATTTATACTCCAGCATTTCAAAATAATCAACAGCAAAGAATATAACATTCTAATAATATATGTAAGTTTATACAGAGTACAAGATACAGGTTTATAAAATTAATGGAAATTAAGACTATCTATAAAAAAGCAAGTTAAAATCATACATTACAAAATTAAGATCAAAGCATGCATTTTTCAAGAATGTTTATAATTGAAAAATAAGAGATTCTGTCTCAAAAGTTCCAAATAAACATGTAGTAAAGTTCTATATTAATTTACATTGGCTCCTTCATGTGTCTATTAGCTGTACCCATGAAATAAATCAATGACTTGTGGTCTGAAATAAATGCAAATCAGAAAACTCAAGGAAAATAAGTACATCAAAGTATTCAGGTAATTAAAAAAAAACAAAAAACAGGCCACAAAATGAACAGGAAACAAACATTTGACAAACTCATTTTCAGCATATCAAAATACAGCTAATACTGTCTTGATATAATCTGAACATACTGGTTTACCCTCAAAGAATGTGTTAAAATAAACAAGTTTAATACCGGTAACATTTTTTCAAACTACATAATAAAAGTTTACAACAGCTATACTGCAAACCAGCAAAGCATATTTTAACTTGGAGCTACACCGCATGAAGGGGAAAATAAACACACTAAAATTGTTAGCTCTTGCACCCTAAAATTGCCCTAAATATTTAACTTAACCCCTTCTAAAAATATTAAGTCAACAGTTTGAAACATTTCTTTTGTCAGAATGTGATACCAAGAACAAATTGCTTATAAGTTAGGTTTAGGCCACGATTCCTCAAGAAACAGATTGTTCTTTGGTAAGAACAGAATATAATATCTAACTGAAATTGTATTAAAGACACATGCATGAATACAGTGAATCTGATGAATAAAATATTCTAATATACAATGTTTCTACAGCACTAAACATATCTAATTTGTAGGGAAAACATATCTGCACTCTGTGTTGCAAGTTTTCCATTCTTACGTGTTTTAGTGCAAATAAATTTTTGGATGAGGGTTGTTTTTTTATAAATAGCAGCAAGAAATTTTATATATCTATCTATATATATATAAGTATAAGTAAATTCATAGAGACTTCTCAACAGTAAACAAAACTCCTAAGTTCTAGTATCTTTTAGTAGATCAGGCACTCAGATTACACAACTAGCACCCCTTTGGTCATGGAGGCAATCAACCAAGCATTTAGTGGAATGTTTGGCTGTCTAGCTGTGTATAACTTCCAAATATCATCCTTTTAAGAAGAATGCTTAAAATTATGAAATTAGTCACAAGAAGTAACGCAACCATTTCAATATATGGTTTAATTGAGGAGAAATCTTTCACCCTAGATTGTCCCCACATCTGCCCTGAGGCTCCAGCATGGAAGGGAGACAAATTCCTCTGTAGCCAAAACTGAGAAATGTGAACAGAATGTGAAATATTAAAATAAAATATTACAATATGTTTCAGATTTTACGAAAAACAAATATGGTTTATGACCTTTCCGATTAATTGAAATATATTTCCCAAATCAATTTCTCCTTGACACCCGAATACCACAATAGTGAACATATTTGCATCAAAGAGAACAAAAACGTAATGACAAATCCCCAAGGTACACTGGGAATCACCCCATAAATATAGCAAACAGCCAAGCCTTCATTCCACTATGTATGTCTCTCTCCTCCAATTAAATGCAAGAAAACACCAGGACAGAGATGCCCTCAAATGCCTTTACAAAGCATCAAGGATGTCTGCTGTCAGTTGCATAAGCTAACATGGCAGAATCTGGGAGTGTTAGAATGCCAACCACCACACCCAACCAAAAACAGGAACAAAGAAAAAGAAATCCAACTTTTAGCTCCACTAAATAAAATGAAATGCAGGATCAAGTGGAGTGCAGGCTGGGGATTGGGTAAAATTTTGAAATTCGACTCTGAGTTGAAGGGTTAAGGCATTCTGAGTCCCCACTCATTTTAAAGAACACTTCTTGTTCTTGTAGTTTCCTAGCAAATTCTTCTTCAAGGGCCTGAAAAACAAACAAACCCCCCCCCCCATTTGGTTACAATGTTTCCATTTTAATAAAACTAATACACAAGGTGCTAAATTTATTACAGAAAGTTATTTTAAAGTGAGAACAAACAGGTAAGAAAGAACACACTGCCATCATGCATGGCAGTCTGACACGTTGCTATCTGCCTGACAATGAGACGGGAAATACAACCACCATCATCATACACTGCCTGCACAATTTCATAAATGGCTTAAAGGAAAGTGTAATCGCTTGCTTATAATTAGGTATAATTCTCTAACAGCATGCTCAAATCCCCAGTTATCTTTTTTGCAGCTGTTATTGGAGAACAAAGATTATACTTTGTCCAACAAGCAGTCTCAATGGATTAAACACACATGGGCAGCAGCAAGCTCGTGTAACTCACCCTCTTAGCTGGCTCTCCAGTCTCCATGGCCTTTTTGATCAGATGGATAAGTGAAACAAGTATGTTGGGAGGTCAAGGCAATTAACTAAAGGCCAAATTTTAAAAACCTGGTGCGTGCAAAAACCAGGGGATACGCGCATGGCTGGGCCATGCGTGCGCCAAGCGCATTTTAAAAACAGCCCGGCCATATGCATATCTTCCAATAAACGCGGAAGTGCCGGAACAGCGACCATTAGGCACGGTCCTGGGGAAGAACTGGTACATAGACCTTACTTCATCTTACAAGATGAAGTAAGTTCCAAAATTTAAAAAAAAAAGAGAAAGGTAGGAAGAGGAGTTTTAGGGGTTGGGGAGGAGAGGGGAAAAGGGAAGGAGAGTAGGTACGGGGTTAGGGGGAAAGGCCATTTGCATCGCCGTGTTTTTTCTAAAATCGCCCCTCGCATGCGCGAGTTGCGACCCAGTCGCACATGCACGCAACCAATATAAAATCAGGCACGCATGTGCACACGGGTATTGTATTTTAGAACATGCTCATGGCAATGCGTGCATGTTAGAAAATTGGCGCATCCATGTGCGCGTGCCGGGAACTGTGCGCACATGGGCGTGTGCATGGCTTTTAAAATCTACTTCTAAGGTTTCCAGGAGACAATTTCAATAATAGTAGTTTCATAGGCTTACTAAACTAAATAAGAATCCAACTACCATAAACTTACGCACATCATTACCTGCGGAGTTTTATCATATTATCATCATTCACTACTGTGTCATATTTATTCTCTTGGTTACTTATTTTACCGTTTCATATTTATGTACCGTCTCATTTATTCACATAGGCTTATTTATTCACTCCGCTATACTACTACACTAATTGGCTGAAATGTAAATATTGCATTGTTCAATCTCTCCCCTCTTCCAGCTCCAAGTTAATTTTCCCTGTTTTATTGTTTTATTGTAACTTTCTCACCCTTCAATTGATTCTCTGTATTTAAAGTTCACAGTTCTTTTGGGAATATTGTTATCACGTTACCTTATGCTTTTCACACATTGTTAATTGTAAACCGGGTTGATGTGATGCCAGTCATGAAACTCGGTATAACAAAAACAATCAATAAATAAATAAATAAATAAATAAATAAACAAACTACCTTTCTCACAGTAATCAAGGCAGTTTACTGGATCTCATATGGTATTAGACTTATGGTAAAGTGCACAGGGTGTGGATTTGGCCTACAGAAAGCCATGAATGAATCTACTTACATTTCCAATATAGCAAACCTTCCATATCATAACTGTTAGCACTCACTACAACCATACATATGAAAAAGCAATGCTGCAAATATTACATCAGGCCCAAAATACCAATACACCTCCTATTAGGAATACAGATTAAAGCCAAGCTGTTGTACATTCCTCCACAAAAACTACATAGAATCATAGAAATGACAGTAGAAAAGGACCATCCAATCTGCCCAGCAAGTTTATGGTAGTAACTGCTGCCATGCAAGCTACTTTTATAATTATCAGTTTCCCAGACTGTCAAAATCAAGGCGCTTGCTGGTTGCTATTTGAGTCCAATTCTCTGTTACCTCTTGCCATTGAAGCAGAGAGCAATGTTAGAGTTGCATCAACAGCATTAAGGCTTATTGGTTAAGGGTAGTATCTGCAGTATCAGCAAGTTACTCCTGTGCTTAGTTTTCCCAGACTGTGCAATTCAATGTCCTAGTTGGTTGCTGTCAATCTAATTCGCCTTTTCCTCTTTTCCCCCTGCTGCTAAAGCAGAGAGCAATGATGCAGCTGCATCAAAAGCATCAAGGCTTATTGGTTAAGGGTAGTAACCGCCGCACCAGCAAGTTACTCCCATGCACGCTTTTCTTCATTCCCATCCTCTAACCTTAAGGGATCCTCAGTGTTAATCCCTTGCCACATTAAAATCTTTCACGGTTTTAGTCTTCATTACTACCTCCAGAAGGGCATTCCAGACATCCACCACCCTCTCCGTGAAGAAATATTTTCTGGCATTGGTTCTCAGTCGTCCTTCCTGTAGCTTCATTTCGTGACCCCTAGTTCTACTGATTTCTTTCCAATGGAAAAGGTTTGTCGAAGATTGTGTATGATTCAAACCTTTCAGGTATCTGAATGTTTGTATCATATCTCCCCTGCACCTCCTCTCCTCCAGGGTATACATATTTAGGACCTTCAATCTCTCCTCTTAAGTCATTTGATGGAGACCCACCATCATTTTGGTTGCCCTTCTCTGGACTGCCTCCATCCTGTCTCTGTCCCTTTTGAGTTACGGTCTCCAGAACGGAACACAGTACTCCAGGTGAGGGCCTCACCAAGGACTTGTACAAAGGGATTATCATCTCCTTTTTCTTACTGGTTATTACTCTCTCAATGCAGCCTAGAATTCTTCTGGCTTTTGCTATCACCTTGTCACATTGCTTTGCCATCTTCAGATTGCTAGACACTATCACTCCAAGGTCTCTCTATTGTTCCGTGCACAACAGCCCTTCACCCCCATCACATACAACTCTTTTGGATTACCACACCCCAGAGGCATGACTCTGCACTTCTTGGCATCGAATCCCAGCTGCCATAACTTCGTCCACCGTTCAAGCTTCCTTAAATCAAGTCTCATTCTCTCTACTCCTACCGGCGTGTTCACTCTGTTGCAGATCTTTGTATCATCCGCAAATAGACAAACTTTACCCTACTATCCCTTTCGCAATGTCGCTCACAAAGATATTGAACAGAACCAGTCCCAACACCGATCCTGGGGCAGTCCATTGAATACTGTTTTCTCTTCAAAGCAGATTCTATTTACCATCACACGCTGTCTTCTATCCGTCAACCAATTAGTAATCCATGCCACCACCTTGGTGCTCAGTCCCAAGCTTCTCATTTTATTCATGGGACCATATCAAAAGCTTTACTAAAATCCAAGAGCTCTTTCCCAATCCAATTCTTTAGTCACCCAGCTAGCAGAATATCCAACTTCAGTCACACATGCGGAACAGAAACTGTCACCAATACAGAATAAAGAGACCATAAAATATAAATTGGAACGTAACTTGGTTTTATGTAGACAGAGGTTTGGGAATGTCCATGATAATGTTAGGCAACCAATCAAAGAGAAATGGATGTTTGACTGTGCTGCTGGTAACTGACTGGCTGCTTGTATACAGTTTAAAAATGTCGAACTACTGACTGTTAAGCTTGTGAAGCACCTTTTGCCTGCTATGTGGTTAGGTCACATTGTCCATATATGTGAATCCATTCGGGCTGCTTGTTATCAGAGAAGTGGCTAATGCCAGTAACACTTCAGCATGCAAGAAAACGTCTTTTGGCCCGACCCACTTTCCCCTTAAATAAGCTTCCAGCCCAGTCTGTACCTTTCTCAACCATGCTAGTTGCCATTGATAACAGGAGTCGTCTGAAGTAGGGGCAACACAGATTTCACTCACTGTCCCTGATTAGACACCATCCTCCTTCAGCTATAACTCAGTCCTTGCTGCAGCAGCTTTACTCAGAACCCGAGCTGTGTGGACCCTGTATCCCACTTGTAGATGTGGCTGTTGTATGACAGCTTGCAATTTTTGGCCCCAATGACTGTGACCAGTGCAACTAGCCCCTGCCAGCTTGATGATGGGTCCTGGATGGGTCCTGGATTCGATGTGCACTGCCACTAAGCCTGCTTTATGAGGCATCTTTTTGCCCTCTATTTGCAAAGGATGACTAAATAGCTAACCACAAAGTCCTCTCTCACCTTTTTTCTTGGTCTAAGTTTTTCTCGCCACTCCTTCAGTTCTTGGCTATGTTCCTCATCTAATTCTTTTAGCTTCTGCGTTTCATGCTCAATTAACAGATGGCATTTTTCATTCTGTAAAAAATGATATGAAGATATTGCTTATATGTAGAATAAGTTTCAATTATACAGTTGATGGTGGTAAATGTTAGCTTAATTATTTTGAATTAAAGATTATTCCTATTTGTGTCTGTCTTTAAACTACTTAATCTTATACAAAGCATCTGTTTTCACATTAAGGCTACATTAGGAACTCAGTCTAGGAGTCACATGTATTTTATTTTCACTATAAAAGGCAAAAAACATAAGAAATCATCAATAAACATGACAATTTCAGAATATATTTTTAAAAACTACATCAAATAAACAACTTGAGAATTACAATTATGCATCAAAATATTAAGGGAGGTAGTAAGCAGTGAGAGCTTTGAAAATGGACAAAGTGTAAAAAGCGCTTAAAGTGGTAATGGATATGAAATATAATTAAACGAGAAGCTTGCCAGATTCCCATACATATGTATACGTGGATATTTATGTGTGTGTGTGTGTATATATATATATATATATATATATATATATAATTCCGATATAAGAAATCTTCTATAAAACTTTGATGGCTTTTCTCTCCTTAGTGAGAATTTCAAAATGCATCCTATATATTTAACCTGTAGCTGCTGCAACTCCTTGATGTTGGCATCACACTGTAGCTGAAGGTCTCGCATTTGATTTTCATGTTTCTGATGCTGTGCCAGCCTTTCGTTTTTCTGTCTTTTGTCTTCCTGAGCAGCAAACTACAAGTAAAATATAAAAACAGTGAAAGGAATTACAAATGACAAAGATTCAATTCTGCTCAATAGCTACTTAGTAAATAATTCCATAAATACTTATTAGAGGGGAGCCAATTATGATATGCCATCACAGCTGCAGTAGTCCTATCAACTTTCTTATTTCTGTAAACTTGCCAATCATATAATAGCCTATATTACAGGGCTGGATCAGTGGCAGAGAAGTAAACTGCCATCTGAAGGCATTAGCTTCAATTCCCAGATTGGTTCTGCAACTCATTGGGCCAGCTGAAGCTAGAAGATAAGATATGCCATACTGGTTCAGACCAAGGGTCCATAAAGCCCAGCATCCTGTTTTCAATAGTGGCAAATCCAAGTCACAAGTACCAGGCAAGTACCCAAACATTAAATAGATCTCAAGCTACTATTGCTTATTAATTAATACCAGTTTATGGATTTTTCCTCTAGGAACATATCCAAACCTTTTTTTAAACCCAGTTACACTAACTGGGTAACAACATCCTCTGGCAATGAATTCCAGAGCTTAACTATACACTGAGTGAAAAAGAATTTTCTCTGATTTGTTTTAAATGAGCTACTTGCTAACTTCATGGAGTGTCCCCTAGTCCTATTTTCTGAGAGTAAATAGCCATAAGAACATGCCATACTGGGTCAGACCAAGGGTCCATCAAGCCCAGCATCCTGTTTCCAACAGTGGCCAATCCATGCTATAATAAATCCATGCTATACAACTTTTCTTTTTTTTTTATATTTACTTTCATATATAAGTAAATCCATGCTATATAACATTCAAACACCCAACAGAATTACAGAGTCCACGAAATAACTTGTCATCAACCAGCACCAAGCAAGTCCTTCTCATTCAAAAATGATTTTATTCTGGACTATAAAAAGATTAACTTTACGTTTATAATATATATCCTGTTATACCCTTAATTCATAATTGTTAAGAAAATACCTTTTAAATCTTGTAAACCGTTGTGATGGCTTCACTGAATAACGGTATATAAAACTCAACAAATAAATAAATAAATACCTGGCAAGTCCCCAAAAACTAAGTCTATCCCATGCTACTGATGCTAGTAATAGCAGTGGATATTTTCTAAGTCAGCTTAATTAATAGCAGGTAATGGACTTCTCCTCCAAGAACTTATCCAATTCTTTTTTAAACCCAGCTACACTAACTGCACTAACCACATTCTCTGGCAACAAATTCCAGAGTTTACTTGTGAGTTGAGTTAAAAAGAACTTTCTATGATTAGTTTTAATGTGCCACATGCTAACTTTTCTTATCCAAAAGAGTAAATAATCGATTCACATTTACCCATTCTAGACCTCTAATGATTTTAAACACCTCTATCATATCCCCCCTCAGACATCTCTTCTCCAAGATGAAAAGTCCTAACCTCTTTAGTCTTTCCTCATAAGGGAGCTGTTCCATTCCCCTTATCATTTTGGTTGCCCTTCTCTCTACCTTCTCCATCGCAATTATATCTTTTTTGAGATGCGGCGACCAGACTTATGCACAGTATTCAAAGTGCGGTCTCACCATGGAGCAATACAGAGGCATTATGACATTTTCTATTTTATTCACCATTCCCTTTCTAATAATTCCCAACATTCTGTTTGCTTTTTTGATTGGTCAAATATACACATACATGTGAGGGTAAATTAAACAGGTACTATCGTTACATCACATATATCAAACAGTATACCCGTGTTACGTTTTTACAATATTTTATTATTACATTTTTTAAAAATTAGACAAACATAGTTTATATAACCTACACAATACATCTCAACCATTCATTCACACACACATCCCAAACAATATCAACATTGACTAACGTAACATGTTATACAAGTTAAAAACCAAATACATTTACCAAATATTCCAATATTGCACTAGAAGTTAAAGCTGCTCTGCTTATGTTGCCCCTATTTATTATCCCGTTATTTATCACATATTGGAAAACTCTAATAGGATAATGCTCCCTTTACTTTATCCTTAACATCCCCCCATTGTCTACTCCACAATAACCTAAACATACCCTTAGCAACCTCTCACCCTCCCCCCCAAAGCTCCCCCTAATTCTCCCTCTCCGCCACACAACACTCCCCCCAAGCTTATCTGCCCCTCACCAGGAGACCTTTCAGTCCAACACCATGGAACAATTTACTATCTACTACCCCTTTCCCTCAAACTACCCACACTTGTCCACCACCAGCCTCATCAAACTGAATCAATCCTCATTTACTATTCGTTTTGTAACATCTCAGATGTATCATAGTTACCTGTATACACACAACTAGCATCATCAAATCTGATCAACCTCCTTTACCACTTTTATTGTAACATATTAACTGTATTATATTTAATTGTATATTCACATCCATTTTCACGTCATTTTAATATTTTAACTTATACCTATGATGTTCCTTGAACTCTAACAAATTTGTACCCTTATTTTTCCCCACACGTTCCATGTATCATCAACAAGTTCCATGTAAACAGATATGATGTACCAACGAATACCAGCATATAAAAGCTTCTAAATAAATAAATAAATAAAAATAGCTTCAAGAAACAAACTCCCAAAAGGGGAGGAAAGAGGGTTTGTGTGACTATTTATCCTGCTGTTCTCAGAGAAAGTAAAGTTTCTTACCTTTAACAGGTGTCATCCATGGACAACAAAACAAATAGTCACACAAGATGGGTGATGTCATTCAACAGTACGGAGTCAGCTCATTTTTTTCCCATAGCTCAGAAAGTTCAACTATGGTTTCTAAGCATGAACAGAACTTCCTATGCTAGTGTCCCCTCTGTGCGATTCTGCTTCAGTCTTTTTCCAAACCAGGTAAACTTCCTGGGGAGTAGAGAGGGATTGCTGTCCACAGTGAACACAGATAAACAACTTTGCTTTCGCCATGGACAAGCACAACTCACAGCCAGCCACACAAGATGGGACTCCCCAGCTCAGGGCTGCTTGAAATAATTTTTTACTTTGTTTTTCTGCAACCCCTCTGATGCACTGTGGGAAGTTTGGTTTGATTATTTAAAAATGTTCTTATCCATTGCTTGTCTAAATACACAGTACTTTTGTGAGTCTTTATCCAGACAGTAATGCTTTATAAAAGTGTATATTGTTAACATGTGACAGCTTGACAGATATCCTGGATTGTTGTCAAGTTGATACATCGCATCAGTGCAACCACTGCTCATATCTGATATGCCTTTGTTGGTTGTGGTATGTCCTAATCAATGGTTGCATAGCAATGAGAAATGCATTGAGTCAGTCAACTTGATGATGTTTGTTTTTTGACAGCTATGTCTATTTTATTTTTAGCTGTTAGAGGATATAAAAATTTGAGTTGATTTTCTGAGTGTGTGTATTCTGTCTAAATAGAACAAGAGGAATCTTCTTTAATCCAGGTTATGTAATACTTGTTCAGCCGGTGGTCTATGCAATTCTGGAAGGAAAGTTGGAAGTACTATTTCGCAATTAGGGGTAGCAACCTCTGTAACAAGCAGGCCATACCCTTACCCCATACTCTTACCCACCCCTGTTTTTATTTTTTTGTTTGTTTTTTTGTTTTTTGTTTTTGTTTTTTTTGAGATAGCAGCCCTCCATCCTTCCGCTCCGTGAAGGTGGAACATCAACTACTGGCCACTGGTATCCCGCTCCGTGAATGCATCTGTGGCTACTGCCGCTCCGTGCAGTGTTTTGCTGCCTCCTCTTTATTCATGCCCTCTAGACTTGATGGATCCACAGTGTTTATCCCACGCCCCTTTGAAGTCGTTCACAGTTTTAGACTTTACCACTTCCTCCGGAAGAGCATTCCAGGCATCCACCACCCTTTCCGTGAAGAAATACTTCCTGACATTGGTTCTTAGTCTTCCTCCCTGTAGCCTCAGCTAGTGACCTCTGGTTCTGCAGATTTTTTTCTGACGGAAAAGGTTTGTCGTTGTCTTTGGATCATTAAAGTTTTTCAAGTATCTGAAAGTCTGAATCATATCACCCCTGCTCCTCCTTTCCTCCAGGGAGTACATATTTAGATTGTTCAATCTCTCCTCGTATGTCATCCGATGAAAACCCTCCACCTTCCTGGTCGCCCTTCTCTGTACCGCTTCTATCTTGTCCTTGTCTCTTTGTAGATACGGTCTCCAGAACTGAACACAGTACTCCAGGTGAGGCCTCACCAAGGACCTGTACAAGGGGATAATTGCGCTGGACGTTCACTTGGATGCAGATTCGGCGCTGCTCTCTAAATTGGTGGTGGGGTGGAGGGGAATTAGGGCTGGAGGGTACTGGAAGCCAATAGTAACAGGTGGGAGAGAAAAAAAGGGGGAAAAATGGATAAAGTGCGTAGATTGCTGGGCAGACTAGATGGGCCGTTTGGTCTTCTTCTGCCGTCATTTCTATGTTTCTTAGTTCAGGAGGAATTGTAATGCCACTTTTGACAAGAACTTTGGGTGAGTTCTGAGAAGCATTTTAGTTTTGAATACCTGTGTGTAGGGTGTATAGCTTACTAGTGCTTGTAACTCACTCACTTTTCTGGCTGATGTTACTGCTATTAAAAAATGTTTTCCATGCCAGAAATTTCATTTCCTCAGCAGTCACTAGCTCAAAGGGCAACATAATTAGCTATGTTAACATATTTAAGTCCAATTGTGGTGCTGGTTTCTTTAGTGGAGGCTTTAGATTATGCAGACCTTTTATGAATCTAGCCACTACTGGCTGCTGAGAAATTGGCTTACCTTCAGTCATATTATGATAAGCTGCTATTGCACTTAAATGCACTCTGAAGGAATTAATTTTAGCTTACAGTCCATGAGGTGAACCAAGTACTGCAGTATTTTGTAACTGGATATGTTAAATGGTTGTTCTACCTGGTGGTTGCACCAGTTAGTAAATCTCCTCCATGTGAAGTTGTATTCTTGTGGAAGCTTTTCTGGATGCTAACAGAATTTCATTTACCCTTTTTGGCAACTTTTTTTTTTTTTTTTTTTTTAATTATGCTACTCTTAATGCCAGAGACTAAAGCATTATAACAAGACTCTTCCTTTGTATAACAAGTTATTAGGTTTGGGATTACTGGTACCCTTATTGGTAGATCTACTATTAGCCTGTGCAAGGGAACCAACTCTGCCAAGGCCAGTTAAGGGCCGTCAGGACCACTGTTCCCTGGTCTTTTCTTAACTTTAGAATATTTTTTATTAGTGATATTGGTGGAAATTAATAGACTATGCCGCCTTTCCATGAAATCAGAAAAGCATCTTTTGCTATCGCATCTTGTGATGGTCTGTCGGAACAATACCGTGGTAGTTTGTGATTGAATGGAGATGTGAAGAGGTCTGTCTATTACTGGTGTTCCCCTAGTCATGAAAAGGTTCTGAAGCATGACATTGAGAGACCATTTGTGTGGTTGTAGTTGACAGCTTAATCTGTCAGCTATTATATTGTTTTTCCCTGGTACGTAAATTGCTGAACTCTGCATTTTACTTTTGGCTTCCCAGTTCCATATAGTTATGGATTCCTTGCAAAGCTGGTAGGATCCTGTTCCTCCTTGCTTATTTATATAGAACATGGCTACTTGAATGTCTGTATCAGTAGTATACTGTATTTTAACCAAGGTTTGAATGTTCTTAGAGCACTGAATATCACTCCAAGCTCTAGCAGATTGATATGAAGAATGGTTTCCTCTTGTGACCATTCTCCCTGTGGACTGATTTTGTAGAGAGGTGCTTCCTAGCCATGATGGGATGCATCTGTTACTACATGCTGTATATTGGATGGGTGAAGCTATGATCATAGAGAAGGTTTCTCTTCTTTGTCCACCAGGTCAGTGAATCATTCACTTTTTTTTATTTAGCATGATTTTGTAGCTTAGTGTTTGAATAAGTGGATTCCATCTCTTTTTTAGATGCCATTGCACTTGTCTTATTTTTTGTCATACTATTGGTGTCACGTGCACTATCTGTGCTATGTGTCCCAGTAGTCTCATGTATTTTCTGGCTGTTATCCATTTCCTTGTTTGCATTTCTCAAAGTATACTGATTAACCTGTTTGTTCTCTTCATTGGAAGGCATACTTTCATCTTGGTCATATCTAGCTGTGTTCTCCAGATGCTGCTTTGGGGTCGATGTTGAATTTTCGTAATTTATTAGGAACCCTAGAAAGTGCATTGTTCTTATTAGTAAACTGGTATCTTCGAGTGAATTCTTATAAGATAGATTTGATATTAGCCAGTTGCCTAAGGGTGGAAATACTAGCATCTTCTGTTTTCTGAAGGGAGCTGTTACAACTGCTAGGCATTTGGTGAATACCCTGGATGCTGCTGCATGACCAAAAAGTAATACCTTTTATTGGTAATGCTGGGCTTGTAGGTTAAATTGTAGATCTTTCCGGTGAGCCTTGTTGATTGGAATATGTGCACAGGTGTCTTTTAGATCCAAGAATATAAGCCAGTCCCCTTTCTTTACAAGTGGTAATATTGTACCTATTAAATTCATTAATTTTGCTCTTTTTAGAAAGATTTTCTCTCTCTGAAATCTAGTATCAGAAGACAAAGGCTTTTTTTTTTTTTTTTTAAATCAAGAAATAACTGGATCCTGTTTCCCTTTGTGTTTGAGGAACAGGTTGTATTGCCTTCATTTGAAGAAGTGCTTACAGTTCTTTCTACAGCAAGCGAATTGGTCTTGAGCACTGAAGGTAAATTGGGGGGAGGGGGGGTTATGGTGGCAAATTTTTGAAACTTATTTGTTATCTTACTCCAGTGATTCTTGAAAAACTACTGTCTTCCCCCTGCTTCCAGTTCTGAGAATGTGTTTTGATGTTTATTTTGATTGGAGTGAAAAAATGGAGTCAATCTCTGTGGAGATTGTTGGTTCTGCCTCTGTTGAGCTCTGTTATGTTTTTGCCACCTGGTTCCTGGCTGCTTGCCCTTGTGCTGCAGCTGGTGTTGCTGCTGTATTTATTTATTTATTTATTTTTAGATTTTTATATACCGGTGTTCCTATATGAAATAAAGATCACATCGGTTTACATTGAAACAGAACATGAAAATTGCCAAAAGGCATTACATAGAACAAGGTTATGAAACTTGGAACAGTGTACATAAGTTCAAAATTTAACAATAACGTTGTAACATTGATGACCAAAAGATAAAGGAGAAAAAAAAAAAAAAAGACAAACAATTAAGTTGACATGATGACTGGGCGTTGTCTATAAAAATAGTAGAGTTCTTATTTGTACTTTCTTTGTGTTGATAAGTCCTGGGGTGATGAAGCAAAAGATTGCAGAGCCTATATATTGATTCATATTGTCTCTACTATCTCTTTCACTTTTTCTCCAAGTAAATTCTCCCTGTACATTGTGTATCTGCTATTTTTTCATTGATATCATCTGAAGCCTGAAGCTCTTAGCCAAGCTAGCTTTCTTGCTGCTAAACTATGGCAGATACTCTTGTATTAGCATCATAAATTGACTGTGTCATATGTTTTCCACAGTCCTTTGTATCTGCCATGATTTCACTGAAGGATTCTTCTTGTTCTGGTTATTTTTCTGAATGTTTTGTAAAGCTTTTCAGGACAGCCTTTGACAGTTCTGCACTGCAACTTATAAACAAAGTTCCCTAGATATGGTTCCTAAAGTGACTGATGGGATTAGAAAATGGTTGAGTGAGAGGCAACAAAAGGTAGCGGTAAATGGAATTCAGGTTGTCAAAAGTAGCTGTATTTTGCTGAATCCAAGAGCCCTTTGGATATAAAACTTAGTGGCTTTCTTGTTTACAGGAAGCAATGGAATGGTGTTTTCTACATGCTTTTCTGCACATTCTGGAGAAATTCTGGATGGCATTGCCATCAGTTCCTTGGGGTCACCAATGAATTTAAGGAAAACAGGTGTCATGGGTGCATCTTCTACCTCTACCTTAAATGGAGTAGCCTTAGCCATTTCCTGCACAAAAGCTGAAAAGCATAGAATTTCTGATACTGATCTAGTCCTGTAGAGAGAGGTATCTGATGGGTGCTCTGGGAGACTGCTCCTGTTTAGCATCAGAACTGCTAGGCTCATAAGGCAGATCTCAGAACTTGTCTGATTCCAACACTACAAGTGGTTCAAAAATCTAATGTGGATAGTCTTACCTTCAAAAGGATAAGCATGGGAATAACCTGCACAGTACAGCAGATACTGGCATAAGCTTGCTGGGCAGACTAGGTGGACCATTTGGTCCTTTTCTGCCATCATTTCTGTCTATGTTTCTATGTATAGACTCATTTAGTTTTGGGACTGAAAGCTACCAAGATACTGGAGATATCTCCCCTTTAGAAGACATGCAGCTATGAATTGGCATAGTGCCCGAAGTCAAGTCATAGTGTTGTGGCTTCAAAGTCTATGCCAAACTGTATGGTGCACTGACAAAGGTCTCAAGGACTGGTTCTGCTGGTGCCAAATTGAAGCTGATGTACTTGATGTCATGCATCCATGCACTGGAGATGCCGACAGAGAACCACAAAATCCTCCTCCTCAAACGTTGCTGACAGGGGACACAGATGGGGAGGATGTTCACCTGAATAGCCAAGGGGAATGTACTGAGGATTGTGCCATGGACCCTTGGAAACTGTTGAGGTTTAGTCACTTGACAAGGACTCACTTCTGGGTGCAGCTGCTTGGGAATGGACAAGCCTTAATATCTTTTCTCTATCCTTGAAGCATCAAAGAAGAATGATACTTACACTACAATGCCTTTATATGATGTTCAATTCAGTGTCTCCTTGAGAACAAACTCGCTGTTGAAGAATTCTTCTAGTGTACTGATAGGGAGGAGCAGGATGACTCCCTGTTCCTGAATCTCTTCTTGGATCTCAGCACTATGATTGCTGATTGATCCCTTACTTCCAAAAGACAGCAAATGAATCATGCAGCTTCTGGGTTCTTTAATATCAATACCTTCAGAGATAATGAAACCGCATCGGACTTTGGTATCTATCTGAAGATATTTTGTAACTTCAATCTTTTGAGCTTCATGGTCCTAGATGACATCTTAGTGAAAATGGATGACATATGATGTTCAATTCAGTGTCTCCTTGAGAACAAACTCGCTGTTGAAGAATTCTTCTAGTGTACTGATAGGGAGGAGCAGGATAACTCCCTGCTCCTGAATCTCTTCTTGGATCTCAGCTCTATGAATGCTGATTGATCCCTTACTTCCAAAAGACAGCAAATGGATCATGCAGCTTCTGGGTTCTTTAATATCAATACCTTCAGAGATAATGAAGCCGCATCGGACTTTGGTATCTATCTGAAGATATTTTGTAACTTCAATCTTTTGAGCTTCATGGTCCTAGATGACATCTTAGTGAAAATGGAAAAACTTGCAGTATGATAATCTAGCCACACACATCTAATACAATCCTTGTGATGATCTATTTTAGACATCTTTTGACCATGAGAGGCATCACTTAAGCTGCTAGCTTGCTGCTCTGACATGAAGTGAATCAACGCAGCAAAATCAAATGAAATCTTGACAGAAAAATGCACAACATGGTGCTACCAAGCAGCCTCATGGCACTGCAGCTGTCAAGAAAAGCAAGCTTGCCCAGGGAAGTAGAGGAATGACCAAGGGGGCCCAATGCCAGCAAAAAGTATGGTCTTCCGAAAATTAGTGACAATAGGGAGAAAGCAGAATTGCTTACCTGTAACAGGTGTCCTCAGAGGACAACAGGATGTCAGTCCTCACATATGGGTGATATCATCCAATGGAGTCTGGCCTGGAAGTTTTATGTCAAAGCTTCTAGAACTTTGACTGTGACTTACCAGGTTCACCCAACATGCTACTATGCATTCAAGCAGGGGTCCCTTAAATCCTGTTCTTTATTTTCAGGAGAAGACAAATCCAAGGGGTGGTGGGAGGACTTTGTGACACCTGTTACAGGTAAGCAGCTCAGTTTTTTCTGAAGACAAACAGGATAGCAGTCCTCACATATGGGACTCCCTAGCTTTGGATTGTCCTGGACGAAAACAATGGAAACAATAATCAAGTGCCATTTTATATGTTATCTATGAGGGGCAGCCTGGAACAAAAACAATGGACTCTAGGAGGGAATGGAGTTGGGTTCTACACCTCAGATTCCTCAGACCTGTCATGCCAAACCTACTATCACATCGGGAGTCCCTGTCCAAATAGTGGTGAGATGTGAATGTGTGGAGAGAACTCCACATCGCAATTTGCAGATCTCCTCCATAGAGATCAATTTTAGTTGTGCCACTGATGCTGCCATGGCTCAGACAGAATGAGCCTTGAATTGGCCCACTAGGTATAACAGAAGGAGATGTAATCTGCTAGCCAAATGGATAAAGTCAGTTTGGCATTAGCAATTCTCAGTTTATTGGTGTCAAAAGAAACAAAAAGCTGGATGGATGTTTTATGGACTCCAGTCTGCTCCATGTAGAAGGCCAAGGATCCCTTGCAGTCCAAACTGCAGTGTTTGTTCACCTTGACAAGACATGTGGCCTAGGAAAAAATGCTGGATGGATGATTGACTGGCTAAGATGGAATTCAAACACCATCACTTTACTATTTTTAATTTGATTTACAGTATATTCCACCTTTCAGCCAATTCAAAGTGAATTACATTCAGTACTGTAGACATTTTCCTGTCCCCAAAGGGCTCTTAATCTAAGTTTGTACCTGAGGCAATGAAGAGTGAAGTAACTTGCCCAGGTCATAAGGAGTGGCAGTGGGATTTTAACACAGGTTTCCCTGGTTTGTTGTCCCCTACTCTAACCACTAGGCAACTCCTTCTCCATAATTAGGAACTTAGGATGGGCACACAGAACCACCCTATCAGAATGAAACTTGGTATATGGTGGATAAATTATTAGAGCCTGGAGCTCCCGGACCCTGCATGCTGAAGTAACTGCTATCAAAAATATGACCTTCCATGTCAGGTACTTCGTGTCACAGAAGTGCAGTGGCTCAAAGGGAGCATTCATCAGCATACCTGGGAACGTCTGATTTACATCATCCTGAGATTTTTATCAATTAGCTGGGGGGGGGGGGGGGAGGACGACTCACACAAGAGGGGTCAGGTCGGATAGTATGCATACAAATTTCCTTTTTCACACACATACACACTTGTTTTCATATTCATGCTCACTCACATTCCTCTCATTGTCCCATACACACACATACCCCCACTCACATACACTCCCCATGCCACATTCAAATGTACACCCCACATACACTCCCCTCCCACCCACACACACGCGAGCACCTCCCTAACCCACTCTCTCTCCCCATACTAACTTATCTCTTCCCACTCCAAACCTACCAATGGCAACAACCTCATTTATTTAATCATTTATAACCCGCCAATCTGCAAATCTTGGTGGAGTACAATATACACCCACAACAGAATAATCCATATACAGTGAGGCACAACATAGGACAAAACATCCAAAATAGCGCAGAAGCCTTAATAAACACGGAAAGCCTGTGTAAAGAGATACGTTTTAAGCGACTTCCTGAATTCAGCTATGCTGAATATCCTATTATCTAAAGTGGCCAAACGAACTTGCTTAAAAGAGAGAATTTCTAATAAGTGTTGAAAGGAAGAGCGTAAAGGCTGGGAAGGGAGATATGTACAGATGGAGGCTTCAATACTAGATGGCCTTAAAAACTATGGTGAGTACCTTCAACTTTACTCTCCAAACCACGGGGAGCCAATGCAGGTCAAGACAGGGGAGCTATGATTCCACAAAGAGGAACTAGAAATCAATCTGGCAGCAGAATTTTGTATAAGCTGCAATGCATGAAGATGTGATGACGGAAGTCCTAGGAACAGAATGTTATAGTAGCCCAGGCCAGACAGAATACAGATTGAACCACAATGTGAAAATCCTTCTGGCATAAAATGGGCTGAAGAGGCCGCTGGGTCCAGAGTTTGTGATAAGCTGAATGCACTAGTGAATTAATATGGGGACACAAAGATAAGGGACAATCAACTACCACCCTCAGATTGCAAGCAGCCAATGAAATGGGGATGGAATGCCATTTGAACAAAAAGCTCACAGGGATGTTCGGGTGAGGGACCCTAGACAGAAATACAATGTCAGTTTTCTTTACATTGAGTGATAACTTATTAAATAGCCATTCTTTGATCTCTATCAAGCAAGCTGAGAGTTTCTGAAACACATAGGCAAAAGAAGTGATTAGAAGGAGGAACTGGATGTCTGCGTATATTTTAAACAGAACCCCCATTCTGGAGAGAATAGTGCAAAGAGGAACAAGATAAATATTAAACAGGATAGTGGGAGAGAGTAAACTTGGAGTACACCAGTAGACAAACAGTGCAAATTAGATAAATTCCTGATAGTTACACAATAAAAGCAGTTAGACAGAAAAGAAGAGAACAGAGAGAAGATTGTAGACGAGATACCTAGGTAGCGACAGGATTCCCTCTTCAAGCCATGCAATGTCCTACTTCTGCTATGGGCCAACCGGACTTCTCCTTCCTGCCTCCACATGCCAATCGGAGGCCTCCACACTTCTCCCTGCCTGCATGGGCAGGAAAAAGAAAGGAGGCATTCAGTTGACCCATGCAGGCCAGATCAGATACCGTCCAGTCCATGCAGGCTGCGCAGACTGCTTCACAAGCAATTTTCAGGTGTTAGCTCTGAGATCCAGCAATTTCTTTAGAAATACAGTCTTCAGATCAAATCCAGAGAGTTCCCAGGTATGTTCATCAGTTGGGACAGAACCATACTGAGGGCCTAAGACATGGTTGAAGGCCTGATGGTAGGTTTGAAATGAAGCAGTCCCTGCATATACCGGACAACCAAAGGATGTACAAAGATTAGTCTACCTTCTACATACTGATTATAGGCACCAGTTGCAGTGAAGTGAACTTTTACTGAGTTGGTCTTGAGACCAGACTTGGGTAAATATATTAAGTTCATCAAGCAGCTTTTTTGTGGAGCAGAAGAAAGGATTTAGGATCTTTTGCTCACACAAGGCAAACCTCCTTAATTTAAGTCTAAAGACTTTCTAGTGAAAGAATATAACTCAAAACACATCTTCTGACAGGTCAAATGGTATGAAGTCCAGGCAGTGAGAACCAGGGTCCTAATGTTGGGATGGTACAACTTGAGTGATGAGATCTGGGAAAATCCCCAGCCTGATCTGTTTCCTAATGAACATCTCCCTAAGGAGCAGGAACAAAATCTGTCTTGGCCAAAAAGTGGTTTTTTGTATCATGATCTCCCATCTTCTTTCAGCTTCAGAGTCTTCACGACTAGAGGTATCGGAGAATAGGCGAACAGTAGATCCCGGCCCTAACTGAAGGCAAAGGCATCTGAAGCTAGTTTGCCCCATGTCCATTTCCTGGAACAGAAGAAATGGATCCTTCCTGCTCTGAGGGGTCACAACAGTGTGTCCCACTCATGGAATATCCGATTTGCTACTCTCTGGTCCAGGAACCATTCGTGAGGTTCTAGGGATCAACTCAATCTGTTCGCCAGAACATTCTCCATACCTGCCAGATATATGGCACTGAGAACCAACCCCTGAGAGATGACCCAGTCCCACAACTGAGCAGACTCCTGACATAGAAAGTACAATCCTGTGCCTCCTGCTTATTGATGTAAATAATCACAGTTTCGTTGTTCGTTTAGACTAGGACTACTTTGTTGGCTGATTTCTGAAAGCCTATACGGTATACCAGATTGCCCTTAGCTCTAGGAAGTTTATATGATGAAGCTTTTCCTAAACAGACCGGAGACACTGGGTATAGACTCCTCCTCACGAGCTCCCCAACCCAGGTTGGATGCATTCGTGGCGAGGACAATTTTGATCAGAGAAATTTGAAAGGATATACCCCAAATCAGATAGGAATTGTCCCATTACCAGGACAGAGAATCCCTGAGCTGTTGTGCAGCATGGATGTGCAGATCATGAGTGGCCTGTAGCCACTGTGATCTGAGAGACCATTGGGCTCTCCTCATGTGAAGACATACCAAGGGAGTGACATGAACAGTTGGGGCCATAAAGCTCAACATCTTCAACATTTCCCCATGTGATGTCTGCTGATGCATCTGGATCCTTTTCACTGCAGATATTGCAGAAGGAAGGACTCTTGCTGAGTCATGTCTAGCAGAGCTCCCATAAACTCCAACTGAGACTTGGGGTTCATCACATCAACTAGCTCAACACCTGGATGGTCTTGTGCATCGATTCTGCGGCACCTGCCTCAGATATTCTTGACTGGCCAATTGTACAGATAGGAATACACATGCACCCCAATTTTCACAGGTCTGCTGCCACCACCACAGCAAGTCATTTTCTGAAGACACATGGGGCCAATGCCAGGCCTAAAGACTGCACATGATATTGGAGATGATGGTCTACCACAACAAATTTGAGATACTTTCTGTGAGGGGAAATATCTAGCTGGGTGTAAATATTCTTGAGATTTGAGAGAGCTTCGCCAGACTCTTTTTGAAGAGAGGGAATTAAAGTGCCCAGGGAAATCATCTTGAACTTTTCTTAAAAAAAAAAAAAAAATGTTCAAGACCATTAGGTCTAAGATGGTAAGAAGTCCCTCTGTTTTCTTTGGACTCAGAAAATACTTTTAAGTAGAATCCCCACCCACTTTCCCCTTGTGGAACAATTTCAACTGCATTGGTCTCCAAGAGGGAAGAGAGCTCCTTTTGAAGTACTTGCTAATGTGGCAAGTAACCCCAACTTGGGTCTGGGGGCTGATGTGGCAGGAAAACTAATAGATATAATTTGTACCTTCTCTTTTTTTTTTTTTTTTAAATTCTTTATTTATTGTTTTCAAACATTAATACAATAAATAAAATTATACTTGGAAATACAACAAAAGACAAGATCTTGGAAACATACATCTAAATTAAATCCTAAGGTTAATTTAGATAAAGAAAATGCCTTTGTTTAACATCTATTAGGGTAAATCATAGTGACAAATCAGCATTTATTATAGCAGAGCATATACTTAGATAAAGTAAAGAAAACATTTTCTAAGGAATGTTTGCATTATTTGATGACCTTCCTTATACAATAAACCCGCGAACTAATTACCAAGAAGGCTTCTGAGATCCTCTGGCTCTGTAAACATATAATTCTTCCCTTCCAGCTTTACTAAACAACGACAAGGATATCTCAATATAAAGGATCCACCCCTTCCCAATAGGTCTTTTCTTAACAATAAGAATTTCTTTCTTCGCAGTTGTGTAGTTCTTGCACAGTCCGGAAATATCCAGATCTTCTGTCCATAGAACATTTTTTGGCGATTGCGAAAGAAAAACTTCATTATCGTATCTTTATCTGTTATGAAGGCACATTGAACTAATAAAGTACCTCTTGATGTTACCTCAAGTTCTTCTTGTGACTTTTGTATCAAATCTGAAATATCCAAGGAACTTTCCTTGTCAATTTTTGGGTCCAAGGATGCATCAATTTTCTCTTTGTCATCTATTGATTGTTCCTGTTCTACTTTCTTTTTCTTTTTACCCAAGTAAAAAGCTCTAACGATTATCGGGAGACATTTTTCAGGGATCTCAAGGATTTGCATCAAATAGTTTCTAAACAACTCTGTTGGATTCAATTTCCTAATAATAGGAAAATTATTAACTCTAAGATTTAATGATTTAATAGAATTTTCTAATCCTTCCATCCTCTTATATACTTCTGTTTCAACTACTATCTGATGGTTCTGAATTTTTTCTACTTGGGATATTCTTTTATCTAACTCCTTCATATCTTTTTCTTGTTCTACCAATTTTTCAGAATTTTGGACTGAGATATTTGTGTTCTTCATAACCATTTCAGTTAATTTATTTATTGATGCATCCATCTTAACCAAAAAACTCCAAACATTATCCAATGTAACATTAGCTGGCTTAGAAATCATTATATCAGAGTTAATAACAGCTTCAACATTTTTATGAGGGTTGTTCTTTTCATGTTTCTCTACTTTAGGGGTACTACAACTCCTTGGGAGGGGAAATAATTTACTTGAGATACTTTTCTGAGTTATCCCTTGATCTAAATTTACTATCACTTCTACATTTTCTTCCTGATATAATATATTGTCCAGAGCAGTGGTTTTCAGAATTATTCCTTCCTGATTGCCTCCTGGCATTTCTGGGGATATTATTCCCACTGTCCCAGGTGGAGGTGGTGTTTCGGGTGCCCCAGGGCTTAAAGATGTTTCTTCGACCGGAAGGAGCGTATCCCGCTCTGATAATACTCCTTCAATGGTCTGCACATCTGGGGAATTTTGGGTCATCCATTCAGAGACTGATCTCTGGCCTGAGTCTGCCGTCATCGCACCAATTGGAGGCTTTATTTTTGCCTTCCTCTTAGTGTGTGGCATTTCATCAGTAAACGAATTTATTTCAATAGGAAATATAATGTCCCGGGCAGGATAGTATCTGATATGAAATGCAAACTATCGCTGTTGTCACTTGATGGAGGGTGAGATTTGAAGTTTGAGGAAACCTGAAGGAGGTTAATATGATATTATAGATACACTTACGTTGCAGTCCTCGTATATATTCTGCTACATCCGGCTACTCCCGACGAAGCCCGAAGACACGCACCCCTTTAGCGCGCGGGGCTTCAGCGCGCCGCTATAATGCAAATTTATAGTTGAAGAAATCAAACTAACTTCCGGGTTTGGCCACGCCCCTCCGGTGGCGTCAGTCGCTGGCTGCAGGTCTCACAAACCGTCGGGGCAAGTTAAACAGCTTACCCACGGGATAACAGCAAGCGATTTCAGGAAACAACAGGTATGTCCTCCTCCTCTCACCCTCAAGGAGCGAGAGGGAGTGATTCAATTTATACAAGCTCACTTCTGGGTCCGAGTTCGACCACGCCCCTCCTGCAGCATCAGTCGCTGGCTGCAGGTCTCACAAACCGTCGGGGCAAGTTAAACAGCTTACCCCCGGGATAACAGCAAGCGATTTCAGGAAACAACAGGTATGTCCTTCTCCTCTCACCCTCAAGGAGTGAGAGGAAGCGATTCAATTTATATAGGCTCACTTCCGGGTCCGAGTTCGGCCACGCCCCTCCGGCAGCATCAGTCGCTGGCTGCAGGTCTCACAAACCGTCGGGGCAAGTTAAACAGCTTACCCCCGGGATAACAGCAAACGATTTCAGGAAACAACAGGTATGTCCTCCTTCTCCTCTCACCCTCAAGGAGCGAGAGGGAGCGATTCAATTTATACAGGCTCACTTCCGGGTCCGAGTTCGGCCACGCCCCTCCGGCAGCGTCAGTCGCTGGCTGCAGGTCTCACAAACCGTCGGGGCAAGTTAAACAGCTTACCCCCGGGATAACAGCAAGCAATTTCAGGAAACAACAGGTATATCCTCCTTCTCCTCTCACCCTCCTTGTACCTTCTCTTTATGATGCTGAAGACTCACATGTCCAAAGTTACAATGGGCCAATGGTTTACACAAAACCTCAGCCTGCTTCTGACAGGAACGTCCTCCAGCATGAACACTGGGATGCAGGCTATGCTCTCTGTGATCCAGTTAAAAACCTGTCCCAGGTGTTGACTAGGGTGCTGGCTGTGGCAAAGGGGTCTGCTGCCTTACAAAGGCACATGGGAGCAATCAGTAATGCCTCTTCGGTTGGAAAATGGACTTCTTCTGTCCCATCCTGATACCTCTAGAAGAAAAGGGTGGGTCTGGAATAATTGTGGAGAGCTTTGAAATGTTGCACATTATTCACATGTCTGTGCCACTGTGTCCTTAATCCTAACTCTGAAGAGATTCTCTGCAACGAATGGCATGTTTGCAAATCTTTCCTGCACCTCAGGTCAGAGATCTAAGGCCTCCAGTCAAGCGAGTCTGTGGCAACAAATCTCATGGCAATTACACTTGATGCCATCTCAAAAATATCAAAGGTTGAGTGGAGCACCTGGTTTCTGCATGCCACTCTCTTTTCCAACAGAGACTGGAGGGTGTCCTACTGCTTTTGAGAAAGCTGCTCAGCCACCCCCTGTTTCTGCTTCATTAAGTCCCATAAGTACTGTCCCATGAAGAGCTGGTAGGAGGCTATGCAGGCATTTAGCATAGCTCTCTGGAACATCTTCCTCCCAAGAGTGTCTAAAGTCCTAGACTCCTTCTCTGGAAGCACCGAGGAATGGGTCCCTAGTCCTCTTGGACCTCTTGAGAGTGAGTTTGACCTCCTCAGGATTGGTGTGGTAGCTGCCTCTTTTTGAATCTGAGAGTCTTATGAACAAGATAAATTGCATCTGCCTTCTTGTTCATGGGAGCCAAAGACAGGTGGTTTTCCTACATCCCCATCTGTGCCCTCCTGAAGGATTTCATAAACTTGGATTGCCACTACCCTTCTTAATCCTTAGGGGATTTCACAATCTGGAGGATGTCCATGATCTTGATTCTGGTTTTATCCGATGTCAGCAAAGCAAAGGGAATGGCTTCTTCCATTCTAACAAAATCAGTGAAGGAGATGTCTTCAGCAGGGGACTTCCTTCTCTCTAGATGAGGAGAGGGATCAGAGACACATCTTCTTCAGACATCACCGGATCTATAGTTACACCACCAGAAGATTCAGACACTGACTGATAGGATGGTGGCGAAGATCCTGACTGTGCCCTCAGACAAGACCTCAGAGAGGGGTGCACTAGTTTGCTTGGACCTGGAACCCAAACAGCCCTGGTATTTTGGGGAGACTTCTCCTCAGATGAGCTGAACACCACCAGGGCAGCCATCATCATATCTCTGATTCCCTCTAGGAACCAGCATTGGTGAAAGGCTGCTGGAGGGACTTGAGTAGCAGCTCAACATCAGCCTGCTCCAATGCCCTTACTGCCGGAGCATCAAGGCCTCCCAGTGTTTTGTCCAAACCCTGCTGTATTTTCACCATCTCCTCAAAGATAGCCAATGCCAATACCAATAGGAAGGCAAGAGGGATGGCCACATTTTTTTGGGAATAGACAAGCTGATCAGTGGCTGATACCTAGACCCTTGAGACTTGTGCAGATCCTGGGCCTTCAGCGAGGATGAACTCTCCACAGTACACGTTAGGGTTTTTTTTCCCGGCTATCATTGGACTGTCCCTGCTCCTGGCATCATGCACCAATGAAGGCTGATTCCTTTGTTTCTTTACCTTTGCTTGGTGTCCAACATTGATGCTCTCTGACACCGGCTGCTGTCCAGTGTCACGAGGCCCTGTAGGTGTGGGGCTACGACGATAGTGGTCTTCTCCACTCTCCGTTGCGCCTTGTTCCACTGAGGACAAGAACTGAGCTAGGATCTGAGATATCTATGTCATTGCATGGGAGGCTAGCGTCCCCTGTGCCCTGGGTGGTGACCCCTTCCTCTTGGGGGGGGTGGGGGAATACTGCTGCTAGCAAAATATTAGTCTGGGCCTCTGGGTCTGACCATTGTCCGCTCCACCTCAGGGCCTGGCCTGTCTCGCTTCTCCAGGGGCTCTTGGTGGTGCGACCCCCTCCCGCTTGTGCCTCGAGGCCGCTAACAAATCCGAGGTGACCCCAATGATCCATGCACGGATACTGGTTCCACATCTGAAGAGACGAGCTCTAGGTCCGGCACCGAGTCGCCCTGTGCCACTGGTGTCCATATTGCCATCAATGAGTCCCCTTCTGTTGGTGAAACGTGTGGAACTCTATGGTCTTTAGGCTTTATGACTTTCGATGCACAGTTCCTGGATGCATAGTGCTTCGGCGTAGACTCCTTGTGTCAGTGCATCAGCTAAGGCTCTCTGACTCGCGCTTCTTCCTCCCCGACGCATGTGAGTCAGCATGGCACCGTGCATCAAGTCGATCATCGTGTCGAACGTCATGTCGGACGCATGCATCAGGCAGTTGCATCGATGTACTTGTGTCATCCGAGCCATGTCTGGGTCTTACTTCCAGTGGATCTTCCAACGCTCCATGCGTCGATGCAGCCTGGGCGAGCTTTAGCGGGACCCCTGGGTAGCCTGAGGGGCTTACCGAGGCAGCTCTCTTCCCCCTCAACTTCGGGGGTTCCTGACTGGGCCCCAGGGAGGACTGGGTAGATCCATGAGCTGGTTCCAGAGCATACGAGCCAGAAGCTGCCTCCCTCAGCTTTGCTATCTTTGCCAGCCACTGCTTCCTTGCTCTCGGGGACATGCGGCCGCAGTCCCTGCAGTTGGATCGCTCATTGCCTGGTCCCAAACAGAGGTAATAGAGCACATGGCCGACTATTGCTGACATAATCCTGCCGCACTGGCAGAAATTAAAGCCAGGCGGTCTAGGCACTGCGGCCCTGCTGTATCCAGAGCAAACGAGAGAAAAATACTTGTAGCCTAACAAAGGCAATACTAGTGAGGAGCTCCACATGCAACCTGCACCGCGGAGAAAACTAGACTGAGGCAAGCTGGAACCGCAGGGGAGGACACGCAGGCAGGCACACAGAGCAGAGCTCTGTGTGCTTTGAGGAGCTCTGCCACCTAGAGGACGTTCCCCAGACAACATGGCTAATTCAGCCTGCTTATCCATGGGAAAATGGCTAATATGTGGCTGGTTAGGTTCAAGGATGAAAAAAATGTGAGTGGTCCATACAGCAATGGCTGTGCAGGAAGTCTCATATATACCTACACTTTTCTAAGCCTTGAGAGAAATGCTTCATGTTGCTGCTATCAGATGATGGCACCCATTTGTGTTGCCGATACATCCTGCTTGTCAATGAAGATTGTGAGATATGTGTTCAGACAGTCTTTTTCTAGGAAAAAGATATTTGTACCAACAGATTTTGAAAAGAATTTAGGAGTCAACTATTCACACACAAATGGACTAAGTGAGTTGCTCCATTAGAAAAGAATCTGTCAGCATAATAGGATAACAAAGTTATTTACATTTTAAAGAAAGGAAGAATAATCTTGACAAAGGAACTTGGCAACAAAATATTGATTTCTAGGATTAATATGAAGGACTTAACATACTCAAATGATTTTTTTTTTGTATTTAGCTTTTTCCCCGAAATATTTCAAGAAAAGTAAATGCCCTCTCTTTACCATCAAAACTTAATCACTGTTTTATTCTGCTACATAACTTTGTAAGGCTCACAGAATTTCTCTGTTAAAGCTCAATAGATTGTCTTCTATTGCAAAATAGGTTACCTGCTTAATCTTTTCCCGATCCTGCTCTGGAGAGCCAGCAGAATTAATTCTTAAGCTCTTTTTAAACATGGCCATGCGTGTCTTTGCTTCACTGCGCTGGATTTTTGGTAGCCTTGCTCTTTCTTGAGTTTGTTTGTTCTTTAATTCCTCAACAAGCCGCTGATTATACCTCTGCATTTGTTCCATTTCCTTAAAACAGGAAAAAAAAGTACACTAAGAGAATTCATGCAATAAATTCACTTAAAAAAAAAAAAACAACTGGCTTTTTTCAACCATTTATTTGCTTCAAGTCATCCGGAACAACTTTATTTTGTATTTTCTACAACTAATATATAATCACAGACATATAAAAATAAAATACTACGCATGTTATTTCCTATCAGTTAAAAAGCATAGGGAAGAAAAGCCTAAAACTAGTGTCACTGGGATTAAATTTTGCATTATTTGATACTACAAAAACATGATACATTAATAAATTACAGCTTGAAATAGATTCTCATAAAACAGTACAATGAAAACATGACTGCCATAAAAACACAATGATGGTCATAACAATAACCTTTTCATGCCGTTTAAGTAGCTGATGCCTCTGCATGAAGTACTGATCTTTGAGTTGTTGTTTAACTAGTTGGTGTTTTTCCTGCAAATGATGCTCTTCCAACTCCCAGATTGCAGCTTCTCTAGCTGCAACAGAAAAGAATGAACCAAGTTTAGTTAACTTTTAGAATATTAATTTAAAAAACCGCTAACAAAATCCTTTGGATTTAAAAACTATGACAATCAACAAAGGGATACATTTATAAAGTAGTAGTATCCCAATGGTTCCCAAATGGGGGTACACAATCAGCAAGTGCTGCTGCATGGGAAAGGAAAGCTCAAACTGCAGGGAAGAACCACCTGCTAATATCGAAGGAAAAATCAAACCAATCTTGTTGCTCTAGGTAATCCATTGCCAGCTCCAATCTGCACTCCCCTATTCCTCATGATCACCTGCAGCATTTTCTGTCTTGAAGCAGCTAGGGAGCAGCAAAAATTGCTACCACTACACTTCTTGTCCATAAGGTTACCACTTCCTCTTCCTGTTGCATGGACTTCCTGATTGGAAATTACACCTGCATAGAGGAAAGTGTACGAGGAGGTTCCATTGGAAAGAGATCAATAGAACTAGGGGTCATGAAATGAAACTCAAGGGGGGATGACTCAGAACCAGTGTCAGGAAATATTTCTTCATGGAGAGGATGGTAAATGCCTGGAATGCCCTTCTGGAGGAGGTGGTGAAGATGAACACAGTGAAGGAATTCAAAGGGGCATGGGGAAAACACTGTGGATCCCTAAATGCTAGAGGATGGAAATAAAGAAAAGAGTGCAAGGGGATAAATTTGCTAGTGTGGCAGTTGCTACCCTTAACAATTAAACCTCGATACTATTAATACAACTGAATCACTGTTCTCTGCTTCAATGGCAGTGGGAAAAGGGGAATTGGATTCAGATAGCAATCAACGAGGGCCCTGACTTTTATGGTTTGGGGAACAAATAAACATGGGGGTAACTTGCTGATGTGGCTTTTACTACCCTTAATCACTAAGCCTGATACTTTTCATGCAACTTCGACATTGCTCTCTGCTTTCACGGTAAGGGTTAAGGGAAATTGGATTCAAACAGCATTCAAGGGCCCTGACATTTATGGTCTGCAAAACTAAGCATGAGGGTAACCTGCACAGTGCAGCAGATGCTGGCATAAGCATAAGCTTGCTGGACAGACTTAGTGGATCATTTGGTCCTTTTCTGCCGTCATTACTATGTCACTATGTAACCATGAAGTATTGCAGTGCTTGCACTGTTCCTTGTGATTCATGCTTTTCTCTTGAGTCCTGCTATGCTTGTAGTGGTGGTGGTTTTCCTACTGCTTCCCAGTTGCCAAGGAAGCGACTGTAAGATTAAGATGGACGGGTGAGAACTGGGGACAGCTAAGGGAGAGGAGGGGCTGGCAGATGGTAAGAAGAAACAGGAATTATAAGAGGACAGAGAGGTGGACAAGAAAGAGACAGGAAATAGAATGCTGGCATGTTGAGGGAACCAATGGAATGCTGATGGATGTGTTGGGGGAAGAAAGAGAGAAAGATCGAGCTGGAGGGCAGGGTCTTGTGGAAAATAATTGGGAAGATTAAAATGGAAAGCATAAGATAGTGAGAGGAAGGTTTGCGAACAGTGAAGAAGAGATGGAAGACTGAAGTATCAAAGGGAGAAAAGACAGGAAAGTGAAAAGGTGGGAATTAGAAAGATTAAGTGTGAGAAATGAGGGGATGAGGAAGAAGGAGAAAATGAAAGGAAACAGTTGGAAAATAAAGATGGAGATAAATAAGATTAAAGAAATATCTGAAAGATAGGTGAGGGAGATAAAAGAAAGAAAACAAGTAAAGAAGAGAGAAAATTTAAAGAGCACCAAGAATCTAAGTTAGAAGACAAAAATATTAAAACACAGAAAAGAACAAAGCTGGGAAAAGCTTCAACAACAAAAGTAAAGAAAAATCACATTTTATATCCCAGTTTAGGTATTGAAATATGACTTTATAAAGTACTAAATATTTTTATATTCTATGTGCATTTTAAAACCTGTGGAACATATTTACACACTTCACTGCTGTATGCTTGCTAGTTATATTTTCTTCATGTAATATGTATAAATATAAAAAAAAGTGTGGCAAATAATATACTGATGTGTGCGTATGGAAAATAAAAGGTCTTAATGTTAACTGTTATCTATTTATCTATTTATTTTGGTTTTTTTAATATACCGGTCTTCTTGCATTAGATGCAAATCAAATCGGTTTACATTGAACAATTAAACTTGCTTGAAAGCATTACATGTAACAGAACATATAACATAAAACCCTGTAGGAACAATAATAAAACATGGAGTTTGAAGTATACATCTTAAACAGATGCCTTGCAGAAAACCAATGAGGAATTAAAAGTTAAAAATTAAATAACAGATGGATGTATCGAGAGAAATAGGGCTTGGGAGCAATGAGAGGATAATTAGAAGGGAGGATGTGGGGGTGAAAGGGAAGGGGGAAAAAGAAAAATAGAGGGACCAGAAAGGTGGATAAAAAAGGAGGGATTAGAGGGAGGAATAATACAAAAAGAACAAACAAATCATATTTGCCATGGTAAGTCTACTGTAAGTAATCAGGGAAATGCTAGACTGAATAGCCAAGTTTTCAGTTTTTTCTTGAAGGATTGCTGGCAGGGATCCTGTCTAAGGTCTGGTGGAAGTGAGTTCCAATGAGAAGGACCTGCTGTGGAAAGAGCCCTATTTCTTAGTGGAGTTTTGGCTTGAGAGACAAAAAGGGAGCCTTGATAAGCTTTTCTAATTGGTCTCTTTGATTTGTTGGTGCGAAACCGAAAGGTAAGATCAATTGGAGCTAAGTTGTTTAAGGATTTGTGTATGATGGTCATGGCTTTGTAGAGGACTCTGTATTTAATCGGAAGCCAGTGAAGCTTGTAGAGAATGGGTGTGATGTGGTCTCTCTTATTCGAGTTGGTCAGGATCCTGGCTGCTGAGTTCAGTAACATTTGTAGAGGCTTGATGGAGTTGGCTGGAATGTTATTGATCAGTATATTATTTGCACACATTTTTGTTGCTATTTATCTTTGTGTGTGTGCTGTTTACTCCGCCCCTCTTCTGTGCATATGTATAAATATACCATATACTACTTTTGAGAACCAATGAGGAAGAAATCGCTGACTTGGCTAAGAGGTGATTCTACAAGTGGTCAAGGGTCATAAGCTGGCAACTGGGACATATCCTTGTAGTGTGGGTACAACTGGGTGGACTCTATGGGACAAATTAGTCTTTTTCTGCTGTCATCTCTAATGTTACAAGGTAATGGGATCCTACTGGATCCTACCTGTCCTGCCAACTATCATCCCATATCCCTTCTGCCTCCAAACTACTTGAACGTGCTGTTCACCGTCGCTGTCTTGACTTTCTTGCATCTCAAGCCATTCTTGATCAATTCCAGTCTGGTTTTCGCCTTCTACATTCAACTGAAACAGCCCCTGCCAAAAGTTTCCAATGCCCTGTTTATGGCTAAAGCCAAAGGTCTTTATTCTATCCTTATCCTCCTTGACCTGTCTGCTGCTTTTGACACTGTTGAACATCATCTACTCCTTGATACTCTGTCCTTGCTTGAATTTCGGGACTCTGTCCTGTCTTGGTTCTCTTCTTACCTCTCCCATTACACTTTTCAGTGTTTCCTCTGGTGGTTCTTCCTCTACTGCCATTCTACTATCAATTGGTGTGCCTCAGGGCTCCATCCTGGGCCCTCTTCTCTTCTCACTATATACTAATTCCCTTGGTGTTCTCATTTCCTCTCATGGCTTTCAATACTATTTTTATGCTGATGACTTCCTGATCTACCTATGTATACCAGAAATGTCACCAAAAATCCAATCCCGGATCTTGGCCTGCCTGTCTGACATTGCTGCCTGGATGTCCCACCACTACCTTAAACTCAACATAGCCAAGACGGAGTTCCTTATCTTTCTCCCCAAGCCCACCTCCCCTCTTCCTTCTCTCTCTGTTTCTATAGATAACACTGTCATCGTCCCTGTCCCATCAGCTTGTAATCTTGGAGTCCTCTTCAACTCCTCTCTTCCTCTCTACGCATATCTAAAACACTGCTAAAATATGTCGTTTCTATTCTTTATCTTGGGACTTAGATTCCAATTAAAGAATCAACTTAGAGAAATTCAAAAGTCAACATTATGTCAAATATATAATATGTTTCTTTCTTTATAACATTGCCAAAATCCATCTTCTCCTTTCTGAACACACCACCAGAACCCTTATCCACTCTCATCTTAGACTATTGCAACCTGCTCCTCACAGATCTCCTGGCAAGCCATCTCTCTCGTCTGCAATCTGTCCCAAATTCAGCTGCGCGACTTATCTTTTGCCAAAGTCGCTATGCTCATATAACCTCTCTTCTGAAGTCACTGCATTGGCTCCCAATCTACTCCTGCATACAGTTCAAGCTCCTCTCTCTCACCTACAAATGCCTTCACTCTGCAGCACCTCACTACCTCGCCTCTCTTATCTCTCTCTCCACCCCTCCTCGTGCACTCTGCTTATCTGATAAGTCACTCCTATCCATGCCCTTCTCCACTACTGCCAATTCCAGGCTCCGTATCTTCCACCTGACTGCACCATGTGCTTGGAATAGTCTTCCTGAACTGGTGCATCATGCTCCCTCTCTTGCCATGTTTAAATCCCATCTAAAGACTCTTGCCATGTTTAAATCCCATCTAAAGACTCACCTTTTTGAAACCGCTTTTAAATTTTATGCCAATTGTCTGCTTTTAGTCTTGACTAACTTTTTCTTTTCTTTTAAAGAAGTCTCTTGTCCTGTATGTTTGTCTTATTAGATTGTAAGCTCCATTGAGCAGGGACTGTCTTTTTGTATGTTTGTACAGCTCTGCATATGCCATATAGTGCTATTGAAATGTTTAGTAGAAGTAGTATTTGTAATTGCTCATCTATTGCTTTGCAGTATTCATAAAGACTGCACATTGTACTGGAGTACTTCAAATCTATTTTATACATACATAGATATATACATAGAAATGACAGCAGAAAAAGACTAAATGGCCCATCCAGTCTGCCCAGCAAGCTCCCAAACTTATTTCCCTGTACTTATCTGTTTCACCGATCACCAAATTCATGGGCCTTGTTGGTAACTTTGATTCAAATTTCCTGCCACCCCCTGCCATTGATGCAGAGAGTAATGTTGGAGTTACATCAAAGGTGAAGCATAAGGTTTAATAGTTAAGGGTAGTAACCGCTGCATCAAGCAAGTTACCCCGATGTTAGTTTACCCAGATTGTACAGATCAATGCCTTGTTGGATGTTGTCTGAATGTAAATCCTCTTTTTCACATTTCCCCCTGCTGCTAAAGCAGAGAGCAACGCTGTATATGCATTCAAAGTGAAGTATCAGGCTTAAGTGGTTTAGGGTAGCAACTGCTGCAATAAGCTTCCCCCACGCTTATTTGTTTATCCAGACTGTGTAGTTCAGTCCTTGTTGGTTGTTGTCTGAATGCAAATCCTCTTTTCCACATTTCCCCTTGTCGTTGAAGCAGAGAGCAATGTTGGAGTTGCATTAACCATGTGAAGGCTTATTGAATAAGGGTAGTAATCATCAGGTAGTAGCCACCCCCATGGCTCTTCTCTTCATTCCCATCCTCTAGCCTTTATGGATCCACAGTGTTTATCCCATGCCCCTTTGAAATCCTAGTAACTATGTTTGTGCAAACTATGGGCCTGAATCACTAAGCATTTTTCCCATAGACACAGAATGAGAGAAAAGCCTGAGTGAATGAGGCCCTATGCTTTTCAGATGGCTCCAAATCAGATTTGAGCTAGACTAGTCTTGGTTGTGCTCTACTGCATGCAAAACATATAGCTCAGCTTCACGTAACAGAAACAAGACAAGAATGCATCCACAGTGTAAGGTGAATTTAATATCAGGGCTTTCTTAAACTGTGTAATGACCTGAAGCCATCTGGTAATCCAAGAGTAAACTAAAACAGAAGACATTAAATAATGGACCTAATATGGGAAATAAATGATAATACACCACAACCCGCCAACTCCAAAGCCTGAGAAAGTAAGGGAAAATAAGTAACTTGAGTCTTAAATTATTCTATAGAATATTGTTATACATGTCAGTTTATAATTCGGTATATTTTCTATGGAAAAGCAGTTAAAGCAAGCTTGTAAATGCTGTTGTACAGAACTGGAGAATACATGAGGAGTGATCACATATACCTCTCATGAGCTGTTGCTTGTTATTCAGACAGTCTCTTTCAATATTAGCCAACTCAGTCTTCTGCTGATAGATGATTTTCTTGAGTGACCCATCAAGTTCTTGCTGCTGCTTTTGCAGGAATTCCTGTTCCTATTAACGATTGATGGATAAATAAATCCCCACATACAACTGCATATTAAAGCAGAGCTTGCAGAGCACATTTTCTTCCAACAGAGTTTATGGACAAATATAGGTGTCTGCTAGACAACTTGCAATTGGATCATGCCTTCTCTTAGGTCATCCAAAGAAAAAAGAGCTCATAAAATTGTAAGTTCCAATATTTAATTACACAAGAAATCCACACAAAGAAAAGCACTACATCCAAAAATCTGCAATCTTGAGTCACACAGATTTGGAAATAAAGTAATTCCAAAAAGAATAAACCAAGAAAAATGCTAGAAATAAAGGGAAGCTAAGAGCATAATGCCTATGTTTACAGTAAAAGGCAAAATGGCAGATTGAACCCCCCCCCCACCCCCCAAAAAAAAAAAAAAATGGAAGCCAACAAAACAGAATCATACTGTATTAAATATCTTCAAAAAATAAAAATAGTAACTTACTAAAAAGCAGTAATGAGCCCATCACACTTATGAAATAATCTATAAGATCCAACAAACACTGAATGAAAATATGTATTTCAAATTTTTGCATCTCTGCTGGCTGATTTCTTCTCAAACATGGCATCATTTCAGTGCACAAATCTGACCTCTTACATACTACAAAGCCATACAAATGTGGGACTGGGTTCAGTACAGAGCTGGGGTGGCCGATTCTGGTCCTCAAGAGCCAAGAACAGGATCGGTTTTCAGGATATCCATAATGAATATGCATGAAGTCGATTTGCATTCAATGGAGGCAAGGTATGCAAACCTCTCTCATGCATATTCATTATGGATGTCCTGAAAATCAGATTTGATTGTGCCTCATGAGAACCAAAATTGGCTACCCCTGGGTATTTATAGAGGTTCAAATTTCATTACAATTCACTTTCAGTTTGATGAAAATGAAACATATCCGTGCATGGTTGATTACATTTGACAGTAGCGTATTATATGGCAGCTTGCATTCCTTTAAAAGGAATATAGAAAACAAATGAGTTAAGGTAACCTGATTGGAAGTCTCAATCAAAGTAAATGAAAAATATCCCCAAAGCAAAACTAAACCCTAGGCACACCAATAACAGGTTCAAAATAGCTCATCTGTAACATATATTCCCTGAAAACAACAATTCAACAGTCATAAAAGTTAAGTCAGTGGACTACATAGAGCACCAAGTGGAATGAAATTCCAAAGCCACACAAACCTGAGGTTTGAATTTCCTGCCCCACTGGATGGTTATGTTTTAGCCAGGTAAGCCATTATCTAGTTAAAAACTTAGCAGGATAAAAAAAGACAGGCAGGGCAGGGAGGTGTTCCAGCATCATGGCTTAAATTTACTTTGTGAGTGCCGAAATTCAGCACTAGCCAGTAAAAAGGTTATCCAGCTAACTTGCAGACCTGGATAAAATATTTAAAATAGCAGCCAATTCCCTCCCACCCCCCAAATCTCTAATTAAAATCAGCAGTCAGGAGAAGCTGTTCTTATTCCTCCTTCTTTACTTTCAAAATACTATTATCTGAAATTATCACCCCTAAACCCAAAATGCTCCTCAATGTATTAGTTGCCTCATTTCCTACAGTTCGATTAATACATGCTGCTCCTGCTCTGCATTGGGAGTAGTGATTTTGTCAAAAATTATATTGAAGATAAGTGAAGGGGTGAAATCATTCCTGCTTGACCACTATTTTAAACAGAGACGTAGGAATGGGCTGGGCGTTAGCTGTACTAAATCTTTAAACTGTTCTTTTTTATTTTTTCAATGTTCAATAAGCTGGTGAGCATCAAAGTTACCCAGATAACATTATCCGGTTAACTTTATCCAACCATACTCAGCAGAAAATCTAACTGGCATAGTCTACGTTGAATATACCAACTAAAGTTACCTAGTTAACTTTAACTAGATAATTTGCCACTCCTGGCCTACAGAATATGGATGTCCAAGTCTTCTCTGTGCATGTGTAAGGACTTCCCATGCTACAATGGACTCGCAGCTTCTCTCAGTTCTCATTTAGACAAATATATAAGGAAGAGAAATCCCAAAGGGAGGAAGGAGAGTTTGTGTAATTTGTGAACTGACAGGTCAGCAACTTCACTTTCTCTGAAGACGAGCAGGTTCTGTATGTCACACAAGTGGGCCTCCTTAGCTAAGAACTACCTTCAACAAAAGGGGGAAAACAAGAATCTGCAATGGGCAGGAATATTTTTGTTGGGAACTCTGCCCTCACAAAGCCTCTGCTCAGTCTGATAAAGTTAGGAGAGAACAGGAAATAAGTGTGTTACCCACATATTGGGGGGGGGGGGGGGGTTTAAAAAAAGAAAAAGAAAACTAAGGATAAAACACTTACTTGCGGAAATGCTTTTGAAAATTACCTTCTAAAAGCTGAACAGAAATCAAAGTTGTTTACCTGTCACAGGCATTCCCAAAGAAAAGCAGGATACACAGTCCTTACATATGCATGACATTGACTGACAGAGCTCAGAGTGGAGCTTTATCCAAGCACTACACTTTTAATAATTGTTCTACTGAGCATAAGTGAGAGCTCTCACCTCAGAGTTGAGCATGGCGGGCCCCTCAGTTCAGTAAAAAAGTTATAGAACTATACAAAACCTCCTCGGAAAGGTGGGTGGGACCGTGAGGACCGTTTCCTGCTGTCCTCAAAGAACACCTGTTCCATGTAAAGAACTTTGCTTTCTCCAAGGAAGAAGCAGGATATGACAGTCCTCATGCATGGGAATCCCTAGATCAGAAGTGGCCAACTTTGGTCCTCGAGAACCACAAACAGGCCTGGTTTTCAGGATATCTACTGTTGATTATACCCGGGTTCAATCCCCGGCTTCTCCACCATTGCTGAATATACTGATGGTATTTCTGCTAAAGAAAAAACACCAGAAAACACCAGAAACCTTGAATGCCAGACCCTGCAGGAGGAGTGATAAACAACTCTTGCAGGACTTCAGAGATAACAGATGAATCAACAACGTGAGACACAGGAGGAGATAGCGCCAAGGGTACGAAAGATAATCTGTGGGAAGGAATGTGAAGGGAGAGGAGATAAGGTGGAGACGAAGCAGAGAAGCATAATAAATTTGTGGTTTGAATTGTGCAAGCAGAGGCCAGATGGCTTGCTGACTTAGTTTTTTAACCTATATAAGTAGAGCTGATATGAAGCCAGTTAGTTAGAAAAAAACTGTTCCTGCGCGAGAGATGTGCTAGCTATAACCATTATGTAAGTATGTAGTAATTTCTGTCACTTACTATATATCCATTTTCCATTTGCTCATGTACATGCTTTGAATGATATATAATAAAGAATAGTAACGTAAAATAGTATCAGAGTTGTTCTTGTAAACAATAAAAGTCGAGCCTATTTTTTAACACTACACTGAATATGCATGAGATAGGTTTGCTGAAATAAGAATGTGCTCTATGGGAAATGGAGTCGGATTCTAAACCCCAAATAAGCCATGCAACACAGACTGATCAAACTTGCTGCATCGGGTAATGAGATGTGAATATATGGACAGAATTCCACATCTTAGCTTTGGCAATTATCCTCAAATGGGCCAAAGATACTGTCATAAGCCTTGAAATGCCTACCAACATTCAAACCTGTCTGGACATAAGAGAAAGAGATGTAATCTTTCAATTAGACAGTATTCATTTGGTTACGGTAATTTCCGGTCTATTGGGATCAAAAGAAACAAAAAGCCCTTTCAAAGGGCTTCAGTCCACCCCAAATAGAAGGCTACGGCTCTTTTGCAATACAGACTGTGCAAGGCTTGTTCACATTTATGGTTATGTGGCTTAGGGAAAAATACTGGAAGGACTATTAAGGTGGAAATCAGGCACTATTCTTAGGAGCTTAAGATGTGTGCACAGAACCACCCTCCTGTGGAAAAACTTTGTATAAAGTAGATAAATCACTAGGGCCTGGTGTTCACAGACTCTGAATGCCAAAGTGATTGCTACCAAAAATAAGCCCTATCCAGATCAGGTAGTTCAACTCATTCGAGTAATGGATCAAAGGGAGCTTTCATCAGCTGAGTCAGTAACACATTAAAGTCCTATGACACATCAGACGGCTTGATGGGAGGCTCAATACAAGTCCTGCATAAATCAAACAATTAAAGGCTGTACCAGAGGTAGGTTTACCAATTGCACCACGTTGAACCTTAACAGAATTCATTTTTAGATCAGCCTCTGAAAGATAGAGAAGGAATTCAGGCAGTTTTTTTGTGGAACAGGAGAGAGGATCTAAAGTTGAAAAATCCACTGCTGATTCTTGGGACAAGCAGCTTGGAATCTATCTACCCCTTGGGGTCCTGCCAGGTACTTGTGATCTGGCTTGGCCACTGTTGGAAACATGATACTGGGCTTGATGGACCTTTGGTCTGACCCAGCAAACTACCTCTTCTTGAAACCATAAGACTTTCAGGTAGAAGCCTTTCCAGAAACAGAAAAAATTAAAAAAAAAAGACATCCTCTGACAGGTTTAGGGAACCCAATATTATCCTTTCAACATCCAGTCTGTGAAGGCGGAGACCTGATGTTTGGAGACCAATGTCTTTCTGATGGCTGAAGAATTCCTCAGTCTGATTTGGTTCCTTGATTGATATCTCCCAAAGAAATGGGAACCAAATCTGTCTCTGCTATTAACAAGCCTTGACAATCAGTCTCTCAATCTCTTCTGAGTATCAGCAAAGTCTTTGCCACAGAGGAATCAGAAGATATACATACATAAGACCCTTTCCCCAATTTATGGAGAAGGCTTCTGAGGCTGGTTTGCCTTTCAAATCTTTCCTGAAACAGAAATGAGGAAACTTTCTATTCAAGAAAGAGATTCAGCAAGAGTGTTTCCCACTCACAGAACATCTGAATTGCTAAGCCCTTACCTGGGCCCAAATGTGTGGTCCCAGGACTTGACTCAGTATTTTTGCTAGGATATTGTCGTTGCCCGTCAGATAGGTAGCTCTCAGAGTCATTCTCTGTGACATGGTTCAAGATCACATTCTGAGACTACTAACAAGAAGGTAGGATCCTGTTCCCAACCTGCTTTATTACATAAACATGGCCATGGGGTTATCTGCCTGAATTAGAATAATTCTGTTGGCCAACTGATATCCGAAAGCCTTTAAAGCATTCCAGATTGCCTAACAGCTCTAAGAGATTTATGTCCTAATGTTTCTTCTGAGTGGACTATAGCTCCTGGGTGCAGAGCGCCTCTACATGCGCTCCTCAGCCCAGGTTGGATTTGTCTGTTCTTAAAGTAATTTGAAAAATTTGGTATTTGGAAAAACAGGATTAGTTCCTGAGCTGCTGAATAATTTGGATGCCATTTTGAAGATCTTTCATGGCCTGAGATCATAGTGTCCACAGGCATGTCTCATGTGGTGATGGGCAAAGGGTGTGATGTATTGTTGATACCATAAGGCTAAACAGTCTCAACATGTTCCATGTGGATATCTACTGATTCTTTTTATTCCTTCCACTATAGACAGCAAGTTGGTTTACCTTTTCTTGTGGGAGGAAGTCTTTTGCCAGATTTGGGTTTAGCAGAGCTTCTATGAACGTCAAATGAAATGATGGGTTTAACTAGGATTTGGGGTAGTTGATAATGAATCCTTGAAACTCCAACAGCCACATGACTTGTTCATTGATTCTGCGGCACCTCTGAGATGTGCTCAATTCTCTTTCTGAATAATCAGTTAAAATACTGTTAAGCATTTCATAAATACACTTGCTACTGACGCAGTCTGCACAGGAGAGAAAACTAATCCAGATACAGTCCACCCAGGAGAGGGCACCTGTGCAGACACAGTCTGCCCAGAACAGGGTGACTTTCCAGATGCAGTATGCCTAGAAGAGGGTGCTTTCTCAGACATAGTGCACTCAGAAGAGGGCGTCTTTCCAGATGCAGTGTGCCCAGAAGAGAATGCCTCTCCAGACGCATTATGCCCTGAAGAGGGCGCCTTTCCAGACATCCAGCTTTTCAGCCAAGCCTCGATTTGTCTACCCAATTATAACCCCCCATGGAAAATTGGACCAAAGAGGAGGGGGTCCTGTTACATTTTCATCTGCTGTGCAGCCTCATTGTACCCTTGTTCTGACTACTATGCCGCCTCCCTACCTGTAGAGGCCTCCAGTGAGCTCTGTTCAGTTATCCAAGCCAATTCCTTAATGGCCTTCTGACTCAGCCTGTTTTGCAACCTCTGCTCCACCAGGAGTCCTCAGTGAGCTTAGCCTCCAGCCTTGCCAATCTCCTCCTCATTGCTTTTACCACACCTAAACTCAGCCCTATGTAAATTAGCTCTGCCATTCTACTCTTGGCTTTTCATGGAGTCACCTTTGGCTCTTTGACCTGGCCACTGTTCCGTGCCCTGCCTTGTGGCCTCCAGGCCTTCTTACTCCATGACTTGCGGCCAATCCAGGCCTTGCTTTGCCTTGAGACCCCCAGGGCCTTCTTGCTCCCTTCTCCTTGACTTGTGGTCCTCAGAGTTTTTGCTACCTTGCACCCTGCCCTGTGGCCTGCTCTCACTTTTTACCTTATTCTGTGGCCTACCCTAGGCCTTGCTTTACCCTGTGGCCTTTGGGGGCTGATCTTACTTTACTTCTCGCACTGTGGCCTCCTAGGCCTCTTCTTGCTTACTGGTCTATGAGCCTTGTACCTAGCGGCCTTCTGTGTTACTGCCTCTTGGCCTGTCTTGTATCGTCCTTGTCTGGGCCTGTCTTTGTCTACCTTGTTTGGTCTTGTTCTGCCCAGTCCTAGTCTTAGTATCCTTCCTGTCTTGCCCATGTATTGTCTTGCCTCAGCCTGTATTTCGTTCTAGTCCTTGCCAGTTCCAGCTTGTCTGGATCTGTATTCAGTCCCAGTCCCAGCTCAGTGACTTGTTCTTGTATCAATTACTCAGGGTCCAGACTATCTGGCCTTTCCAAGCCTTGCTCCAGACTATCCAGCCTGTCCAACCGTTGTTCTACTAACTGGGTTCCTTATTTTAGGCTGTATACATATATGATGCAAATAATTTGGTAAAGAAAAGTTTGGAAGGGTAAGCACTGTCAAATTACAATGGAAGACATCAAGAAATGGAATATCTGAACTCTTCAGTAACACAAAAATGATCCTGCTTAATTGCACTAAAACTTCAAAGTCAATTTGGCCTGCCTCATATGGAGGAGTGCCATGGGATTCATATGTACTGGACATATTAAAACAGAATAGCCCGTGGATTGCAAGACCAAGCTAATCGCCAATCTTATGGAACCTCCAATGAGTCCAAACTCTTATAGCCATGCATCATGGAGCTATACTAATTTCTGTTCAGGCCTTAGTGCTTGCTGCCGTTGGCTCTCAGTTCAAGACTTTGGACTCCTTGCTCAGACTTGGGTAGGGAGATCGACTGCTTTATTCTGGTGTCTATCCTTGTCTTTGGCAAGACCTGACCACTAGTGTGATCATGATCAGCATTCAGGGCAGTGTGTTAAGCCTCTGAGGCAAGCTTCTTGAAGTTGGATGTAAATTTACTGATAAGGAAGGTATACAGTCTGTCCTTCTAGATCCAAACTGCTCAGAGTGACATGCCAGAGCAGATTTCGCAACCATCAGCATTATGGTCCTTCCCAATCAAATACAGCATACTTCGTGATGTTCAGTGATGTAATATTTCATGCGCATTTGGACCATAATTTGAAGCCACTTGCTTGATTCTCTGATATGGTGAGAAAGAATGTGAAACCAAAAGAAGAAAACATTTTCTTCAGGGAACACATGCTTACAAAAGAATAATTTGATAATAAATGATTGGAAGCCTGATGCCTCATTTCCAGCTGAAAAATAGGAAGGGGGAGGTCATTTGTTTTGATTCAGAACAACATAAAAAAGGAAATACAATTTTAGATGTATTGAAAGCCTGACTAAGGAACTAAGAATAAAATAAAATATTTCACTGAGAAACAAAGTACACATTGAACTGAATACTACAGAGCCTGCTGGAACGTGTCAGACTGGGCCAGTGGAAAAAAAAGGAACAGACAAGCTGCAAGGCCACTTCTGTGTAGAAGTCCAGTGCATATGCAGAAAAGCTTTTAATCTTCTTTGAAAACTCTGGAATTTTGTTCCACACTGTGCTGCTACATAGTCATATGACATGGTGAACCTATTTTTCTTCAGAGAATGCAGATCTAATTACTATTCAGGACACTCTGATGCTCTTGTGGTAAAACGAAAACATCAGACTGGCTTTTAGTTCAATATTCATTGTAAGCCTATTAGCAAGCCTAAGGATTTATTTGTTAATTTTGGATCCTTAAACATTTATATTATTTAACCAACACATTTTTAGTCTGGAACATTTAAAACATTCTCTCTCCTCCTGCATTTATCTCCATTTAAAACATTTTTTTCTAGTTATTTTAATTTTTCTAAACATACTAGCAAAATATGCTCTGCTTCTTTTTTTTTTTTTTTTAAATAAAAACTACTAATCTTTTGGAGTTTGAATTTCTTTTTAAAAAAGGTATTTTTTGGGGGGGTCTTCCTAATACCATAAGAATACTTTTACTCTTTTTTGGCAAAATTTTCACTGGAAAGGTGTTAATGAGAAAATTCATACCAGAAAGTAGACAATTACACTGCACACAAAGAATTAAACAAGTAATAGAGGAGGCATTGTACAGGCTGCACTAAAAGCTGCAAATTCTCACAAGCAATCTACAGATAAGAAACATCACTGCTTTACACCCAGAATCACCCACAGATTGCTCATGGATTTCCAGAGAAATTTGTAGTTTTTAGGCAATCTATACTATAAGCATTATTGAATTCCTCACATGTGTTTTATACATTGTATCTTATTCATTTGTTGTATAAGCATTTTGATCTGAATATACTCTCGGGGTATTTTGAAATCTTGAAAATTAAGAAGAGACTTTAAAGAATTTTTATTGCATTAAAAAACAAAAGTAATAAGTTGGCATGATGAATAAAAATTAATTAAAGCAGATACTGAACAAAAAGGACCTGTGCTGATATATGCTGCATTCACATATGAAGGCCTTATTCTATTTGTCTCATTGACATTGCTTGCATAAAAAAATGATGAGTAGGTAGTAGTTTTTTTTCTTACAGACTGATGATTTTTCAAAGAGCCACTTAACTTATGGCTCTGGAACCCAAATGAATACATGGGATTTATAATAACCTGGTAAACTTTTTTTATATTTTTTAAGTGCACTAACTAATGACTTAGTGTTACCATAATTTTGTCTAAGCATGAGATTAATGAGAGACTTAGATTTGATTCCCAGTCCTTGGGCTGAAAGAGCCTAGAAGTGCTGTACAAACAGCAATATGAGCAATGTAGCATCAGCCATTGCACAACAGCAATGACTAGGCGAAGCTCAAGATGTGCAACCTCCATATTCTGAAGGAATCCATGGTCTGTCACCTCTGGCCAGAGAGCCATCAGTGCAATGGAAGGCCACCAGGAGTGGTAGTGTTAGAAAATAAGGGGAAACCCCAGGCAGGAAAGTTGCTGTTCTCTGTCAAGGAAGTTATCTTTTCTCCCATACACCTAGCACAGTAGGCTGTGGTAGTAGTGTTGGATGGCTGATTTCTCCTTCCTGTAGGTTTCAACCCCTTCGTCCACATCAATCTCACTCTTTCTTCCTTTGGAGACCCACTCATTCTGCCTATTCACCTCACTACCTCTCAGGTAGCTGTCATTTACTGGCTCCCAGATAAATCTCCCTCCTCCTGCACATCTACTAATTCCTGGCTTTCCTTCTTTCTTGAACCATCTTCCCCTTCCCTTATTCCTGGGGTCTTTAACCTCCAAGCTGATGACCCCTCTCTACTGTTATGCTAACCTCCTTATTTCATCTTTAACTCTGCTCTACTGTCCCACGCACAAGCATGGCCACTGTCTTGACCCAGTTCTTTCTTCCAACTGCTCTCTCTCAGGCATCTCCACATCAGTTCTCCTCTCAGACCATAGTCCGATAACTTTCACATTAAATCACCCTCCTCCACAGCCTCGTCCAGTTACCACTAAATACCTTCAGGAATCTCCAGGCTTTCTGAGTCAGTTTCTTCTAATACCATAAATTTCCTCTGCTTTAGACACTCTTGCCCCTTTGCTTCACCCATCCTGTAAGGTGCATCAAACCCCAGCTTTGGCTCACCTCTAACATTTGTTCCTTACATTCCTTGTTCCTTACATTCCTGTACCAGCTCTGCAGAATGCCTCTGGATAAAATCCCATGCCCATGCTGACTTCATACACTTCAAATTCATGCTGACTTCCTTCCAGTTGGCTATTGCACTTGCCAAGCAAGACTACTATGTCCATCTGACACTCTCTTGCATCCAACCCTCACCACACAATTCCCTTCTCAAACTTTCTTCACCTCCCACCCCTCCTTTACTCTCTGTCCAGACTATGGCTGACTATTTCCATGACAAGGTTCATAAAATTAGTCAAGTTCTCAACAAGATCACCTCTATATCTCCGTCTCCCACCCTTGCCCTTGCCATTATCTCCTTTTCTGAAATCAAGGTATAGGAAACTACCCAGCTTTTCTCCTCCTCTAAACTCACTACTTGTTCCTCTGATTCCATTCCCACTCAGCTACTCAGATCTATTTCCCCTGCAGTCATCTTCCATATGTCATATCTTCAATCTATTATTTTCCACTGCTACAGCTGCCTTCAAACATCACACCACTCCTCAAAAAACCCTCACAGAATCTACCTGCCCTGCTATCATACCATCGCCCTCCTCCCTTTTGCTTCAAAACTACTTGAATATGCTGTGCATCACTGCTGTCTTGACATTCTTTCATCTCAAGCCATTCTTGATCCATTCCAATCTGGTTTTCTCCCTCTATATACTGTAGAAAAAGCCCTTGGCAAAGTCTCCAATGACCTGTTTGGTTTTAGCCATAAAGGCCTTTACTTAATCCTTATCCTCCTTAAACCTATCCACTACTTTTTACACTCTGTTGATCACCACCTACTACTTAATAGTCTGTCTTCACTTGCATTTCAGGATTCTGTCCTATCTTGGATTCCCTTCCTACCTCTCCTATCACACTTTTAAGTGTGTCCTCTGGTGGATCCTCCTCTATTGTCATCCCCTTTCAACTGGTGTGCCTTAGGGCTCTGTCCCGGGCCCTCTTCTCTTTTCTCACTATACTAATTCTCATGCAGTTCAATACCATTTTTATGCTGCTGAGTCCCAGATTTACCTTTCTATACCAGACATTTCATCACAAATCTTGTCCCAAATCTCAGCCTGCTTGTCTGACATTGCTGTCTGGATGTCCCACTACCACCTTAAACTCAGTATGGCTAAAATGGAGCTCCTTATACCCCACCCCCACCAAGTCCACTTTCCCTCTTCCATTCTTTATTTCTGTGGTTAAGACTGTAATCCTCCAAGTCCTCCTCAGCCCATAACCTTAGGGGCTATCTGACTGCTCTCTCCTCTACACGCATCCAAAACATTGCTAAGTGTGTCATATCTTTCTCTATATCACTACTGAAATCCATCCCATCCCTCCCTTTTTGAACATTCTACCAGATCTCTTATTCACTCATTACCTGCTTAGACTACTGCAATCTGCTCCTCACTGATCTCCCAGTGAACCATCTCTTCCAAAATTCAGCTACACAAATTATCTCTAGCCAAAGTTGCCATACACATATAATCCCTCTTCTCAAATCACTACATTGGTTCCCTATCCATTTCCACATACAGCTCAAACTCCTCTTACCCACAAAAGCCTTCATTCTGCCGCTCCTCACTACCTCTCATCGCTCCATTCACCCCTCCATATGATCTTCACTCATTAGGCAAGTCACTCCTGTCTACACCCTTCTCCTCAATGAGCAATTTCCTTCTCTGTGCTTTCCACCTGGATATACAACATGCTTGAACAGTCTTCCTAATTTGGTGCGTCATACTCCCTTCTCTTGCCTTATTCAAATCCAATTTAAAACCCCATCTTTTTAAGGATGCTTTTAAATCTTAATCCTGAGCTATCCCCTTTACAACCTTACAGACTATTTTCTTAATAAATTCCCAAAGTCTCTTTTACCCTCTGTGTTTCTCTTAATTAAACTGTAAGCTCCAGCAAGTAGGGATGGATTCTTCTATGTTTTTGTACAGCGCTGCATACATCAAACAGCACAATAGAAGTTATAAATAGTAGGAGTACTTAATGTAAAGACACATGTGGGCCATTAAAAGAAGGGAAAAACCCACCAAACGCAAGCAAAAAAAGTTCCTCTGTGAATTGACTTACATCCTGCATCTGTGCGTTGAACAGTGTATACGAAGACAAATGAAATGACTGAATCATAACCTGAGCAATACCCTGCAGATTAGAATGAAAGGGACTTCCTAGGTCAGAAATGATATAAAGTCCATCTTTCAAAACTAAAATTTATAAATCTTAACACTGCTCCTTCTCCTGTCTTTGTTATGTCCATGATATTCTGAGAGAGAAGCTACCTCTTTGGTTTGATTCAGTTAAAAACAAGCAACAGTGATTTTAGAGCAGGGATTCTCAATTTTTCAGGGGTTGCAAACAAATTTGACTTTCAGGGTAACCAAACACTGCAAATTAGCTTTGTTCTTAGACCAAATTTATGCAAATATATCTGATGATTATTCATTGTGGAAAGCCTAACAATCATACCTGCTTGTGGCCCTTGAGAACCAGAGTAAAGAACCCCTGGCCTAGAAAAAAAATACTCTCACTCCCTATTTGGATTTCCTTTTGCTTTTAGAAGTAAAGTTAAATAGAGATCTATGAAATACCCAGAAAAAGCCTTTGGAAAAAAGAATGAATTGTCACACAGCTCCTCCTACACCAGCCTGACGGAGCCTGTGACATGGAGGGATGAATTTCTTCATAGATGCCTATCATGAAATATCCCCCCAAGAATGCAAGGTAAACTCGAATCCCCATTTCACTCTCCTTCCGCAGAAAGCGTTAAGAGTGCTATATAACCCTGAAAATTTTTATTATTCTCAAATGCATTTCTGGGTGGAACATTTGTCCCATTTGCCTTACTTTCCAAAACCAAAGGGGAACTCAATCTGTAGGAAAATGACAACGACAAAGCCCACAGGAACAGGTGGAAGTAAGTAGACTTGTTTCAACGGTTTTGTAATCTAAAAGGCCTCATCAGATAAATAATGGCTTGTTAGACTGGGCTACATGCCACCTTATAACAGTTTGGAAGTATTTGTTCTCCAATTTCTGTTACACTTACCATTCACTAAACTGATGCATTTTACTTATACAATCAGAATTAACATTTCTTTTAAAAAGTTATATTTACCAACTAAAACATTTTAATTTTTACATCAAAACATTTTTTGTAAAATATACATTACCTGAACATGGATATGACAACTTCACGTTACATTTTCAACAAGATACCATTTAATCACCAGACTAAGCAATCTTGAGATCAATTTGTAGGTTAAAAGCAATATCAAGAATTAGCTGACATACCTAAATATTTTCATCACGCAAGCAAATGCAAAATGATTAAGCTGTGTGTATGTTTCATTTTTAGTGGCACAAAGCTGCTACTGTTACCTGAGCATGCTGGGTTTGTGCAAGCTCCTCTTTCCTGCGTTTCATGAGCTCTTTTCTCAGCTCTTTTGGTGCTTTCTCCACGTCATTTATAACCTACAGTATATAAGCATGCAGAAGGTGGGGGAAATAACACTTTCTCCACAGCAAGAATTTGTCGTGAACATGTCAGCTGTAGATCAAGCAGTAACTACTAGACAGCCACCTCCAACATGCATTCATGTGAAAGCATGGACATTAACTGGGAGAAAAGCATGGAAAGCCAGTGCATGCTATGCGCATCTGTTATTTGAAAGCAGTTAGGAAGATTTATAAGAATTTTCCTTTCCATGCAAATGTGATGTGATTCTAGGGCCAGTGATCTTAATTTCTTTTTCTACGTTTACATGCAAGAGCCAGAACCAGCACAATACTAAAGCTGAAGCTCCTATTTACTTGCTAACACCTAGATCTACAACAGTAAGATAGTGAGATGTGTGCCAAATGCCCCAACTTTTATTTAAGCAACACCTACTAAATGTCATACAATTAAAAAACGTAGAGGTCAAGTGATGATAAGTAAGAGAAAGATATTTTTCTTCTGCTCTAGAGTTGCCTTAATCCCCACCTACCGTATTTGTTTAAAATCCGATTTACCTTTACCTCTACGTGAACTTGCAGTGTTAGAGAATCTTCTGTTTATTATGTTGGCAACACATGTAAAACTGTCATGCCAATAAAGTTATCTGCATCTTCAAGGGAAACATTGGGGACTGTTTCTTCTAAATATGGACTACAAAAACTTTAAAGAAGATAAGGACAAGCTGGGATTGGTCAACTCAAAGATGGTGGAGAGTCAAGTTATTATGGTTCAGGGACCCCCAGCTGGTGATCTAGTGGCTACAGAGTTTATTATGGTGGTTGAGAGCGCCCTAAACAAGAAATTCAAGGTGATCTATGAAAAACTGCAAGAAATACTTTTTCCCCCTAAGGTCATCAGCAAAGTAACAGATTTGGAGAAAAGTGTTTCCAAAGTTGTAGATGAATCACGAACTACAGCAACAGAGGCATCTAAACAAAGAAAGAGGATAAAATCAAAGATCCTAAAAATGAGTCTCGCAGGAATAACCTGCACTTTATAGATATATCTGAGTCAGTGGCCTACAATGAACTTGGGGGCGGGGGTCATTTGGAAATGTGGTTAGGTGATGCATTGAAACTTGATGCAAGTTTGGGCCTTCTTCGAGGTCAGGGTCTAGAAGACAGCAAGTGGACGCCCAGAATCAAAACAAAAATTTTAAATTTTGCCCATAAATCAGCAATTTTACAAACCATTTGCAGAGGTAGTTAACTCGGCTAAGAAGCCACAAAGATACTCCATTTTCAAGACTATTTGATGAAAGTGGGTAAGCAAAAGAGAGAATTTTCATTTTATTGCTCTAAGATATTTGAACTGAAAATATATTTCAAATTGCAATACTCAGCAGAACGCAGGGGTATTCATCAAAGAGAAGTTATTTTTAAATATGCCACTAGAAGCCAAGCTATTTTTGGATAAAATCAATAATGACCCTGCAGTTCAAGATGATGACTGAGAATATAATGCTGGTTGAAAAGTCTCCAGGTGGGGACTTTCCCTTTATTACATTTTAAGAGACTTCTTTTTTGTATCTCTCTTATACTGGCAATTTTACAATGAAGATGTCTTGGGAAAAGCATGGTGGTACTTCAAGAGCTGCATCTGTTTGTGTTACCACCCCTAGAAGCATTTTTGGCCAACTGGCTGGATAAAGTTGTGAAAGCAAGTTTGCTTATTGTAAACTGTGTTTCCATAGATAGTAGGATGAATTAGCCAAGACATGTGGGTGACGTCATCCAGTGGCACTGAACGGACTCGTCCCTCCTAGCTATTAGAGTGCACGTTGCATCGTGCGCCTCCTCAGTCAGTTTTAGAAATAAATATAGCTAGATAGGTGACTCTCCAGGGAAGGGTGGGTATTTAGCATGGCTAATTCATCCTATCTATGGACAGCACTATTTACGGTAAGCAAACTTGCTTTTTCCGTCGATAAACAGGGCGGAATTAGCCATGACATGTTGGAGTCCCAAGCTGTGGGTTGCAGTGGAGCATTTACTGAAATCAGCAATCCAGATCCCACCAAGGAGAGTAGACTATTGGGTAGAACAGGCTTTGAAAACTGCTTGTCTGAATTTACTGTCATTCCTTGAAAGGTAGTTCAAACATTAATGGGATGCAAAGATATGTACCGATGACTAAGTTTCAGCTTTGCAAATATCTTTGAGAGGTACTGCTTGCAGATGAGCTATGAATGAGCTATAGCTCTAACTTAATGAGCTTTGATGGAGTCTGTAAGTTGTAGGCCTGGTAATGTGTAACAGGGTAGGATGCAGTCTGCTATCCAGTTAGACAATGCACGTTTGGTGACTGCTATGCCCAGCTGCAAAGTGAAACGATACAGAAGAGTTATCCTTTTGTAGTAGGCTAAAGCTGTTTGAAGTCTAGGATATTTTATTTTTATTTATTTAGAGTTTTTATATACCGGCAATCATGAAAACATATCTTGCTGGTTTACATAGAACGGGAGTGCAATAAATACATAAAAAACTAGAACTGTGGTGACCGAAGGTACAGTTACATTTAACAGGGGTAGCCGAACTTGGAGAAGGAAGAAGAGAGGAAAGAATAGAAATGGTTAAACAATATACAAATTAAATGTTGTATACAAATTAAATGTTATATACAAAAGGCATGGTGTTTTAGGAGTCATTGGGTTGTGTCATTGGGTTGTGTCCGGAAAAGCTTGCTTGAATAACCAAGTCTTAAGTTTTTTCCTAAAAGTTATATGAAAAGGATATGAAGAGCTTTCTCACCTTCATGTGTATGTAGCCTCGAAAAGAAGGTAGGTAATATGATGACATCATTAATATGGAAAGCTGATGCAACTTTTGACAGGTACTTCAGGTGAGTACAGAGAACTACCCCCTACTGTGGAAAAACTGTGAATAATGAACTAATGCCTGAAGTTCACTGACTCTTCTGGCTGATGTTATTACTACAAGAAATGCTAATTTCCATGTTAAAAACTTAAGAGAAGCCAAATAACGACTCAAAGGATGGCTTTATTAATTGAGATAGAACAACATTCAGATCCCATGGCACAGGTGGCTTGTGCACCGGAGGTTTAATTTGCCATGAGCTTTTCATAAAGGGGATGGAACAGCTCCCCTATGAGGAAAGGCTGAAGAGGTTACGGCTGAGGGGGGATATGATAGAGGTCTTTATGATCATGAGAGGTCTTGAACGAGTAGATATGAATCGGTTATTTACACTTTCAGATAATATGAGGATTAGGGAGCATTCCATGAAGTTAGCAAGTAGCACATTTAAGACTAATCAGAGAAAATTCTCTCTCACTCAATGCACAATTAAGCTCTGGAATTTGATGCCAGAGGATGTGGTTAGTGCAGTTAGTGTAGCTGGGTTCAAAAAAGGTTTGGATAGGTTCTTGGAGGAGAAGTCCATTAATGGCTATTAATCAATTATACTTAATTAAGGAAATAACTACTGCTATTAATTGCATCAGTAACATGGGATCTTCTTGGTGTTTGGGTACTTGCCAAGTTTCATGTGGACTGGTTTGGAAAATTGGGCTGTCTGGAAAAAAAACACAGTTCACATGGGAATATTTAACTGTGGCTAACCTCTGAAACAGTTCAGCTGGTGTTTTAGGTGCTTCCTGCCCTGTACAGAACTCTGAAGTGGTTGAAAAGAACATCAAAGATGTCTAGAAAAAAGGCTAAAATAAAATCTGTCTTGGATAAACGTCTAATGAAAGTTAAATAGAACTGGAAATATTTGCCAAAAACATTTTGATAGGGGAAAAATTCCCTAACCCTAATATGCAAAAAACAATAACAAAACAGTATTTTGATTCTGTACTAAGTTGGTCTCTATTAACATTGGAAAATCCTATCAGTATTCATTAGTGGCACACATTATCTTATCTATTTACAGCCAATACTACCTTGGATTGATAAGCATCAATTTTTCCGTTGTCTTTTTGGCACACCAAAATATGCTTAGTATTGTGTGATAAGGAACTTATACCCTTTTCCAAACTATTATCCTATAACTGCTCTAGACTGTCAACATTCCCCCATCATATATCCCTCAGAAAGGCTGCTTTTAAATTATATGTAAACGTCCTAATGTGTATCAAAAGAACATACCTATCTTTAATAAAAGTCATGGGCAGGTATGCACCAGTGAAATGAAAAAATGAGGAACTAGAGGTTCAAATTAACTCAAATCAATTCATGCAGAACTTCCACATTGTATCCATTTCTTATATCCTAGGCTTGAATGTATACACCATCATGGTACTTCCGCATCTTGCATGTAAACACAGAAAATAGTCTGATCTTTTTCAAGAAATGTTTGCAGTAGTTTTAAGGGAAAGCACATGCTCCTTTAGAAAGCATCTTTATTCATCTAGAAAGTGTTTAAGATATTTGAACAAAGACTGTTCTGAAAAAAAAAATGTGAATATGTAGTTTGCCAATGTTTTTTTTTTTTGTTTTTTTTTTTTTTAAATCAAACATTTTGGATGAACTGTTGCTTAGTGCACAAGTTTTCATATCTCTCGTTGAAATCATCACTATGAACTCTGCATATTTCTAGGCACACAGTGGTGTTATCCAAGGAAAGACATTAGTAGTCACTCTGATTGCTTGAATTGACCTCTTCCAGCACACAAGTCCCTTCTATCCTGGATCTAAGTGCCTATAACTATATACTAAGTTGGACTCTGTAGAAGTGTTTGTCAATAATAGTCTAAAATTTACTGTGATGTACCAGATTCCTCTTTTAAAAGGGCAGTTAGGGTTGGTGAAATGGAAAAAAAGGAACATTTCTAAAATGATAAAGCAAATCTGTTTTACCTGTAACAAGTGTTCTCTGAGAAAAACAATCCATCAGTCATACAAATGGAACACATGACTGATGGCTGTTTGGTGCATAGCAATCTTTCAGAAATTTCCAGAAAAGGTAAAAGCCTTTCACTGTATGTTAATTTAAATTACTATTTGTTTATGTATGTATGTGATGTATGTTTTTAACACTGCAATCCACTCTGAACAAAATTTTGGAGATGTGGAAAATAAGTCTTAAATAAATAAATAAATAAATATGTGCAGTATCTCCCATCAGTTTTATGTATTAGCTTTGATTAGGGGAAGAACAATGTCAAGGGAGAAGTGGAAGGGTCCATATGACTGGTGAATTATTGTCTTCAGAGAACACCCGTTACAAGTAAGCAACTTCACTTTCTATGAAGACATGCAGTTCATAGAGTCAAACAATGGGCCTCCTTAAGGGCTGCTTCAACAGCCGGGGGGGGGGGGGGGAATGAAAAAACTTGTATCACCCCACAAGAATAGAAATATTTCTGGGAAATTACCAAAATCTTTACTCCTCAAAAACACTGTGGGGAACAAATAGTCTAACCTGTTGTCCTGCCAAGAGGCCATGTCCAGACACTAATAGAATATTAAAGAGTAGATAGAACTCCACAAGGCAGCCTTGCAAATCTCCTCGACTGACTGACAGCACCATCATCCAAACATTATAGGCATTCACATGCCTTTCTAAAGTCAGGTTTGATTAAGCGTAAGAGAAGGAGATATAATCTGCAACCTGATCCAAAATGGTGTGCTTTCTCACTACACTCCCAGATTTACTAGGTCAAAAAATGCTGGGTGGACTTTCTATGAGCTTGAGTTTGCACCAGGTAGAATTAGACAGCTCTCCTACAATCCAAGAAATGAAGGGCAGGACAAGTGACTTATTAAGGTAGACATCTGACATCACCTTCGGCAGGAACTTAGGATACATGCAAAGCACTACAACATTACCATGAAATCTAGTATAAGGTGGATAAGTCACTAGGGCCTATAACTCACAGACTCTGTGAGCTGAAGTGACTGCCACCAAAAAAAACAGCCTTCCAGGCCAGTTACTTTAACTTACAGAACTTGAGATGTTCAAAAGGAGCTTTTATCAGCTGGGAAAGAAACATATTGACCCAAATTGGTCTCATAATACCATGAAAGGCTTGAAATGAAGCACACCTTGCATGAACATGACAACTACAGGCTAAACAGAAACAGGATTTCCTTCTACATAATTGTGATAATGAGCAAATTCCTTTACTATATCTAGAGAAGGGTATTTTTAATTGGGTTTAGCATCCCTATCATTTTGAAAATTTGGCTTCTATGTGCTGAGATGAACCCAGACAGGTTTTTTAGGCCAGACTCTGAAAGATATAGGAAGTAATTAGCCATTTATGTGGGGAAAGACAAGGGATCTAGATCTCTGCTCTTGCACCAGATGGAAAACCACCTCCTTTTAAAATCATTACTTTCTAGAAGCTTGAAAGATTTGAGAAACCTTACTGGAGAAAAGTGTGAGGACTAAAGACTGGATGTTGGGATAAATGCTCCTTGGTTCTTTGTGATCAAAACCCAGGAAGATGCCAATAACTGGTTTCCTGAGGACAAATTCTAGCATGGAAACCTAATTTGTCTAAGCCAAGAGGAAGCTATAAGGATCATGGTTTCTTGATCTCTCTTGAACTTTATTAAGGTTTTGGCCACTACAGGTCTGGGGAAAGACAAAGGAAATGAGGGGAGCCGCAAGGCTGCTGCAATGTAGCAATTACTGAGCATATTCAGTAAAAGGCTTTTGTCTTTAAAGAAAGCTCTGGAAAATGGATGCCAATTTGGCAGTAAGCATGGGCATGACATTTGTGTGACTGAACTTGTGTCTTACTTGTCCCTACCTATTTAGTTCTGCCTTGCATTTCCTTTAAGCTTGAACCTTTTTCAAATTTCAAAGGTTTCAGGGCTCTGACACATCATATACCAGAATGGCTAACATCTAGTTATAGCAGTGGTGCAGCAGCAAAAGTATGCAAATTAATGTGACGGCCTCAGCAGCATGCCTAATTTGCTGTTGCACAACAGCTGTAAACGAATGTCAATGACTTTCAAATTTTCATTTTACCTACCCTGAAAGAGCCCCAAGGCGACTTTTAAAACAATGCTTTTATCTGTTATATTTTCAAACAATGTATGCTTTTGCTAAACGTCATTCTACCATAACTGTCGATGACCTCTCCACAAAGTCATGATTTTTAAGTCCTGCCTGTAGTCTCCTAATGTAAACTATTTCTCATCATATGGAAATATAAAGTTGCTATTTTTCTGTTTGTTTCCTAATCTGTAATGAACACACTTTCTGTTAAAACTTGTGCATCCAAGAACAAATGGCTAAAAAGTAGAAGCACCCACAGAAGAGAGAGATGCCAAATCACCAAGTGATATTCCAATTTCCATGAAAGATTTGTTTGATCAATGCAGTGCATCAAGTTCCAAACCAACAGCCATAAAAGACCCGGCCACCAGGGACTCAAAAATAAAGACATCAAGCAACAGGAAAAAAAACACACATTAGAATAAAGCATTAAACCGTTTACATCTCTAGAAAATAACACAGAGCATAAATTATACAAATTGGCTCTTTCAATAGTATGAGATATAGAAATTGATAAAATTAACAAAAAAACATTTTATCTATCAAACTCATTTATTGAGAATGTTTTTCATAGATGAATCTCTCCTCAAAAGCAGTGTTTCCCAACCTTTTCAAGCTCAACATAAACCTATATTAACAAAAATGTAATGTGGCACACCAGCTTCTGAATAGGGCGGAGACACAATGAAGCAGCATTCCCGTGACTTTGAACTGAACTGATGTGGAGCTGTGGCTTATTGGTTAGAGCAGCAGGCTGAGAAACAGGAAAACTCATCTCACTTCTCCCACTGATGCTCCTCATGACCTTGGGCTAGTCACTTCACCCGCCACTGCCCCAGGAACAAACAAGGATTTGAAGTCCTACTGTATCTGAATATAAACTTGCTTTGAGTTTGTGTTTGTAAAGAATTACATCTAAAATCAAAATCCAGGCATGCATGTGTATGGCAAGAGATTCTGGCAGCTCTAGATTTAAGTGGGTGTGGTTAATATACATGCCGATGCAATACCGAGCGCGAAATAATTTGCATTCGTGCCATGCAATAATCGTTATCGTGTGCGTTAACGTCATAACACGTTTTGATAAATGACCCTGTTGGTTAGTTACCTTGATTGCTGCATGTGGCTGCCAGAGCTCTGCCTGTGCTGCTCCTAACACTCTCAGTGAGCCACATCAGTGCAAACTCTCTTATCTCTCTCAGCCTAGTGACAAAACTGAGGCTGGAAGAATTCATAAGAGGCAGTGGTGGTGTGTGCAGTGTGGGTGTTGCACAAAGCAGGACATAGAAACATAGAAACATAGAAATGACGGCAGAAGACGACCAATCGGTCCATCCAGTCTGCCCAGCAAGCTTCACACTTCTTTTTTCTCATACTTATCTGTTTCTCTTGGCTCTTAGTAACCTTAGGTTCTATTTCCCTTTCACCCCCACTATTAATGTAGAGAGCAGTGATGGAGCTGCTTCCAAGTGAAATGTTAAGTTTGATTAGTTGGGTAAGCGGCAGCATAGCTCTCTGCCGTTGAAGCAGAGATATGCGTGAAGTATTAGTTTTTCTTCTCCCCTGCCGTTGAAGCAGGGAGCTATGCTGGATATGCATTGAAAGTGAAGTATACCTTGAAAGTCACATTAACTATCAGATATTGAAAAGCCTAATAATTGGTAATTGAATAAGCCTAATAAATGGTAATACCTATAGCCCATGAACCCATCCCTGTTTTTTTTTTTGTGTTTGTTTTTTTTCTTTTTTTAATTGGGAGATGGCAGCCCTCCATCCTTCCGCTCCGTGAAGGTGGAACACCAACCACTGGCATCCCGCTCCGTGAATGCCTCTGTGGCTACTGCCGCTCCGTGCAGTGTTTTGCTGCCTGCTCTTTATACGCGTCCTGTAGACCTGATGGATCCACAGTGTTTATCCCACGCCCCTTTAAAGTGCTTCACAGTTTTGGACTTCACCACTTCCTCCGGAAGGGCATTCCAGGCATCCACCACTCTCTCCGTGAAGAAATACTTCCTGACATTGGCTCTTAGTCTTCCTCCTTGGAGTCTCAGCTCGTGACCTCTGGTTCTGCTGATTTTTTTCTGACGGAAAAGGTTTGTTCATTCATCTCAGCACCAGAAGGAATAGTCCCCACCAGGACCTGCCAAACTTCAGGGAGGAAATCCTCTCTCCTTTTCTTTTTCCCTCTCTCTTATTTATTTATTTTTTGAAACTAATTTCCAAGACTGCTGGTTTTGTACCTCGACCACCTGCTGGAGAAATACTGAGGGACTGCAGGTGGCACACCAGGTTATATGGTACTTTCAGCAAAACTGTCTCCATCTGCTGGAAGGGAGGCAAAAACCAGGAGTCTGGACTGATCTGGGTATGTACAGGGAATGATCCTTTTCAGACATGGCTATCAACACCTTGCATGCTGCCCCTTAACTGATACACTCCAGGGCTCTTATGGTAGATAGGAAGGAGAAGCATGCATGAATACATATGTGCTCAGAAAAGAGCTCCTGCACTTTTAAAAGCCAGTGCTGGTGTCTCTTGTTGCTGCGAGCTACTGAGAGCAGAGTCCAGGTGCTGGCCTGGACCTGAACATTAGGTAGTGGTGACTTTTCCATAGCACATCTTTTCAGGTCTAAAGGCACACTGGTTGGGAAACACTGCTCTAAGTGGAGGACATGAACAAGCCCCTTAAAGAATACATGTGCCATTTATAATAAATATTTACTCATCATATCCTCCAGCACACAATACATACTAATGGATACTACCACCAGATACATGATCCAGATACACAAAGTAAAGTTAGAAACCTCACTCTTCATCAGCAGGTAGCTATGTCTTTTTAGAAAGAAATTTTAATGTGATAAAAATCTTTCAGTAAAAGTGATGATTACTTTTATATATAAGACAAGGAATACATTTATTTAACAGGTCTATAAAATACTTTGAACATGTCAGTGTTGCCATATGGTAGATCTAAAACTACTATGTGAGTGTGCAAAAGCAAGCATTCTATAAATATGTTAATTATACAGCTTGACAGGTCAATGAAACTGGAGTACAATTAATTCTGCAGACTGTGGCTAGTACAATCATGCAATTGGACAAGTAATATTTAGCAAGCTCTTCCACAGGTACAGTTTCAGTATCACTTTTATTAAAATCAATCCATGTTACACAGAGAAACATCAGAGAAGAGAGAAGGAAAACAGAAACAAGGTATGTGCAACAGCTTTGATAGCGAAGGTATGTCCTGCACTGGGAAACTTGGAGCTCAAGAGGGATGAAACAGAGTTGCTTACCTGTAATAGGTATTCTCCTAGGACAGCAAGATGGTAGTCCTCACAGATGGGTGACATCATCAGATGGAGCCCAGCATGGAAACACTGAGCATGCCCAGTATGCCACTATCCGCGCGGCCATGCGGGGCCCCTCTTCAGTCTCGTATCGTAGCAAAAAATAAAACAACAAATTGACGGAGAACCCAACTCTGCGGGGTGTCGAGCGGGTTTCCTGAGGACTAACATCCCTGCTGTCCTAGGAGAACACCTGTTACAGGTAAGCAACTCTGCTATCTCCTAGGACAAGCAGGATGGTAGTCCTCACAGATGAGTGAATACCAAGCTACAGGCTGCCCCTGGCAATAACAGGACCAACAGCACTTAACCACATGCCAACGGGCACAACAGAAGTGCTGGAGGTGACAACGGGAGGCAGCATGAACCAGATACTGGGCACTAGGGTAGGGAGAGTTGGGTTCTTATGCTTGGAACAGATTACGAAGGGCAGACTGGCCAAAGCTACTGTCATGTTGACCATCTTTGTCCAAACAGTAATGGGTGGCGAACATATGCAGGGAGCTCCACATCGCCGCCTTGCAGATTTCAGCGATGGGAATGCACGAAAGTGCATCACCAATGCTGCCATGGCCCTTACTGAGTGGGCCTTCACGTGGCCTCCAAATGGAAGGCCCGCCTGCTCATAGCAGAAAGATATACAGTCCGCTAACCAGCCAGACAGGATGTGCTTGCCCACCAGAACGCTAAGTCTGTTTTTATCAAAGGAGACAAAGAGTTGTGTGGACTGCCTGTGGGCCGCTATGCGCTCAAGATAAAAGGCACGAGCACACTTGCAGTCCAGGCTGTGTAGAGCCCATTCAGCCTGGTGGGAATGGAGCCTCGGAAAGAAGGTGGGTAAAACAATGGACTGATTGAGATGGAATCAGTCACCACCTTAAGAAGGAACTTAAGGTGAATGCGTAGAACCACCCAACATGAAAGAATTTCAGATAGGGCAAATACGTCACTAACGCCTGAAGCTCACTGACCCTGCGAGCAGCAGTGACTGCAACCAGGAAAATGACTTTCCAGGTGAGATGTTTAAGCTCGCAGGAGTGTATAAGTTTGATAGGAGGCTGCATGAACCGTGCTAGTACTACGTTGAGGTCCCAGGACAACAGGAGGATACAGAGGGTGCTTAAGATGCAATAAGCCTCTCATGAAGCGGCCCACAAAAGGCTGCACTGAAATAGGTGCACCACTAATCCCCTGGTGATACGCGCTGATAGCAGTCAGGTGGACTTGGATTGAGGTGGTCTGTAGCTCAGACTCCGAGAGAAATCACATAATCCAGCAGTTGCGGAGCGTGACACGAGAAAGGGTCTAGGCCCTTCAAATCACACCAGACTGAGAACCTTCTCCATGTCAACCGGTAAGATTGCCTGGTGGAAGGCTTTCAGGAAGCCACCAGTACCTGCAAAACATTATCAGAGAGGTCGAGGAACTGTAAGACTACCCCTTTCTACATCCAAGATGTGAGGGCAAGCACCTGGAGTTCGGGTAGCCCAATCTGCCCTGGTCCTGCATGATTCAGTCGGGGGAGGCACCCAGGTGTATGGGCTCCTGGATTGATAGGTCACGCAGGATCGGGAACCAGACGTATTGCGGCAAATAATGGAGCAACCAGGATCATGGTGCCACTGTTCTGCTGAAGCTTCACGAGAGTCTTCCTCACCAGTGGGAGTGGAGGATACGCGTACAGTAGGCCCTTGCCCCAAAACTGGGCAAAGGCATCCGAGGTTGGTTCCCTATCTTCCCTGTACAGGGAGCAGAAGTGGATCACCTTGAAATTCTGAGGGGAAGCAAAGAGATCCACATCCGGAACCCCCGCAACTGTCGAATTATGTGACCACTCGTGTGGGTGGAATGCTTGACTCAGGCGGTCCGCCACCAAGTCCTCTGTCCCTGCAAGGTAAACAGCTCGCAAGAGCATGTTTTTGGATAGGGCCGAAGCCCAAATCTGTACCGCCTTCTGGCAAAGCAGAAAGGAGCCTGTGCCTCCCTATTTGTTTATGTACCACATCGCGACTTGGTTGACAGTCTGGATCAAAACCACTTTGTGGGCCATGTGATCCTGGAACGCCGAGAGGGCATATCGGATCGCTTGCAGCTCCAGGAAGTTTGTGTGACAACTCGCTTCCTGCTCCAACCACATGCCTTGAGTGCAGAGACTGCCTACATGTGCTCCGCAGCACAAGGTGGAGGGATCAGTGGTCAGTACCACTTAAGGATATGGCGCATGGAAGGGAAGGCCCCTCTCCAAGTCTGTCAGACTCTCCCACCACAAGAGAGAGGGAGTCTCGGAGCGGCGATGTAACTTGCACTGGTGCCGAGAAGTCCTGGCTGGCTTGGAGCCACTGAGAGTGGAGTGTGTACTGTGCTACCCACATGGCTAGCTGGGCAAGTGGAGTGACATGAACTGATGCTGCCATGTTGCCGAGCAAGTGGAGCAGTACCTGGGCAGAGACTGTCCGATGATGCTGGATGGAGTGTGCTAGTGACGCCAGCGTCTGGGCGCAGTCCTGGGGGAGGAGCGCTCTGGCTAGAGTCATGTCCAGCAGAGCTTCAATAAATGCTAGCTGCTTGGATGGGCTCAGAGATTGATCACAAACCCCAGTGACTGTAGTACCTTGGCTGTCAAGTGAAAGGAGCGGAGCGCCCTCCTGCATGGTGCTCCTGATGAGCCAGTTGTCCAGGCAGGGGAACACGTGCACCCCACTGCGATGTAAGTGTGCCCCTACCACTGCAAGCATTTTGTAAAGATCTGTGGGGCTGAGGCAAGGCCGAATGGCAGCACCCAGTATTGGAAATGTCTTTGGCCCACCATGAAGCGGAAATACTTCCTGTGAGGAAAGAATATCGCTATATGGGCATAAGTTTCCTTAAGATCGAGAGATCAGAGCCAATCTCCTTTGTGAAGGAGAGGGATCAGGGTGCCCAAGGACCCGCAGCTGGAACTGGGCTGTGGTGTGGGTTGGGGGCCTGGGGGCATGCTGTTGATGAGGCCAGCCCCTGGTTGCAGTGCGTGGTGCCCTAGTGTGGGAAGCCAGAGGATAGTATCTCCTCTGGTGGTAGAAGGACTTGCAAGGTCCTTGACGCAAGGACCTGCACATGGAGGATGGTAGGTTTGATGTGCTGGCCAAGAGCTGATGCAAGGTCTCGTGATGGTCCTTGAGCTGAGCCAACGCATTTCTGACCTTGTCCCCCGAAGAGATTTTCTCCGGTGCAGGGCAGGTCTGCCAGGTTATCCTGGACATTCATGGTGGGCCAGAGGTCGAAGGCCTGAAGCCAGGCCATGCATCGGGCGCTAATGCTCGCAGCCGATACCCTGGCCACCATCTCGAAGACATCGTAAGTGGACCTTACCTCATGTTTCCTGGTCTCGAGGCCTTTCTGTACTACTGCCTCCAGCGCATCCTGCTGTTGAGGCAGGTGCTCCACCAGCTCCTGAACTTGTTTCCACAAGTTCCTGTTGTACTGAGCCATGTACAACTGGCGATACGGGCAATAAGCATTGCCCCTTGAAAAACCCTCCTGCTAAGAGCGTCCAGGGCCCTATGTTCATAGCCTGGAGGGGCGGAGGAACAAGTATGAGATCTCTTGGCTTTTTTGAGGGCAGACTCCACAACCTCAGACTAGTGGAGGAGCTGGCATTTTTGAAAGCCAAGGGCCTGTTGGACCAGATAAAGGTTATGTGTCTTCCGGTTAACCAATAGGACAGACCCCGAATGCTCCCACATCCTATATAGAAGTTCCAAGAGAATTTTGTGGCTTGGGATGGCTACTACCTCCTTTGGGACATTCACAAACTGGAGAACCTGCAGCATTTTGTGGCGGACGTTCTCCTCTATAAGGAACTGGAAAGGAATGGCTTCTGCCAGCCCTGACAAAGCCTGCAAAGGAGAGGTCTTCTGGGGGAGAGCGACGCCTCTCATCCGGCAGAGAAGGCAAGTCGCCAGAGCCCTCGGAAGAGGACTCCAATGAATCATTGCCCCAGGAATCATATGGCACATCCTCCTCACTAACGTCCCCAGGAAGATGGCAAGGGTAAGTTGCTCGACAGAGGGAAATCAGCTAAAGAAGGGCTGTTGCCCAAGAAGCAGTCCAGCTTCTGCTCAACCTGGTTGAGGAATGGGCCAGGGAACCTGGATTCTTGTTGCATCAATCCACGTGTTATCAAGCAGAGATGTGGTAGGCCTGATTGACAAACTGAAGAGTAGTAAATCACCTGGACCGGATGGTATACACCCCAGAGTTCTGAAGGAACTAAAAAATGAAATTTCAGACCTATTAGTAAAAATTTGTAACTTATCATTAAAATCATCCATTGTACCTGAAGACTGGAGGATAGCAAATGTAACCCCAATATTTAAAAAGGGCTCCAGGGGCGATCCGGGAAACTACAGACCGGTTAGCCTGACTTCAGTGCCAGGAAAAATAGTGGAAAGTGTTCTAAACATCAAAATCACAGAACATATAGAAAGACATGGTTTAATGGAACAAAGTCAGCATGGCTTTACCCAGGGCAAGTCTTGCCTCACAAATCTGCTTCACTTTTTTTGAAGGAGTTAATAAACATGTGGATAAAGGTGAACCGGTAGATATAGTATACTTGGATTTTCAGAAGGCGTTTGACAAAGTTCCTCATGAGAGGCTTCTAGGAAAAGTAAAAAGTCATGGGATAGGTGGCGATGTCCTTTCGTGGATTGCAAACTGGCTAAAAGACAGGAAACAGAGAGTAGGATTAAATGGGCAATTTTCTCAGTGGAAGGGAGTGGACAGTGGAGTGCCTCAGGGATCTGTATTGGGACCCTTACTGTTCAATATATTTATAAATGATCTGGAAAGAAATACGACGAGTGAGATAATCAAATTTGCAGATGACACAAAATTGTTCAGAGTAGTTAAATCACAAGCAGATTGTGATAAATTGCAGGAAGACCTTGTGAGACTGGAAAATTGGGCATCCAAATGGCAGATGAAATTTAATGTGGATAAGTGCAAGGTGATGCATATAGGGAAAAATAACCCATGCTATAATTACACGATGTTGGGTTCCATATTAGGTGCTACAACCCAAGAAAGAGATCTAGGTGTCATAGTGGATAACACATTGAAATCGTCGGTTCAGTGTGCTGCGGCAGTCAAAAAAGCAAACAGAATGTTGGGAATTATTAGAAAAGGAATGATGAATAAAACGGAAAATGTCATAATGCCTCTGTATCGCTCCATGGTGAGACCACACCTTGAATACTGTGTACAATTCTGGTCGCCGCATCTCAAAAAAGATATAATTGCGATGGAGAAGGTACAGAGAAGGGCTACCAAAATGATAAGGGGAATGGAACAACTCCCCTATGAGGAAAGACTAAAGAGGTTAGGACTTTTCAGCTTGGAGAAGAGATGACTGAGGGGGGATATGATAGAGGTGTTTAAAATCATGAGAGGTCTAGAACGGGTAGATGTGAATCGGTTATTTACTCTTTCGGATAGTAGAAAGACTAGGGGACACTCCATGAAGTTAGCATGGGGCACATTTAAAACTAATCGGAGAAAGTTCTTTTTTACTCAACGCACAATTAAACTCTGGAATTTGTTGCCAGAGAATGTGGTTCGTGCAGTTAGTATAGCTGTGTTTAAAAAAGGATTGGATAAGTTCTTGGAGGAGAAGTCCATTACCTGCTATTAAGTTCACTTAGAGAATAGCCACTGCCATTAGCAATGGTTACATGGAATAGACTTAGTTTTTGGGTACTTGCCAGGTTCTTATGGCCTGGATTGGCCACTGTTGGAAACAGGATGCTGGGCTTGATGGACCCTTGGTCTGACCCAGTATGGCATTTTCTTATGTTCTTAGATTACTAGCAAAGGCTCAGGCTGCACATCCCTTTATCCAGTGATGGGTGATGTGGTGTTCTCATTATGTTTTATTATCTGTTTTATTTGGTGTTGTGAGTGAAGTTTTATTGAGTGTTTATATTTTATTGGTTGTTTTATGTTGTATGTATCACAATTTTATGATTGTTCAATTTTGTAATCCACACTGGACAATTGGTTGGAAGATGTAGAACATAAGATTTTAAAGAAATAAATATGATGATGTATTGGAGAAAAAGGCATGTCCTGTATCCATCATCTGGAGGACAGTGGTATAAAACACACTTGTCTGGTCTGGTCTAGCAGGATAAGAAAGTAGCAACAATTAAAATAAACACTGGATCCCATGGAGTAAGGATTTTTGTTCATTTAATATCTAGAGATTATCTTTAGTGTACAAAACAGCACTACTTAGATTTCACAGAAATCATTGTGTTCTTCTTTTATATTCCTCTAGGTGTTGGTCCTGTGCACAGTTCTTCTATTTGCTCAAATATTTTGAATATCTCCTATTTTTGTAGTTCATTAGAATAAGAAAAGTAAGCTTTGATCATACCACCATCAGCATTGCATAGGCCAAATGAAATTTCAGCACTTTTAAAATTCTGATCTACCTGAAGAAACTATTCTTTGAATGAAGCAGCATCCAATTTTCATTGGAAAATCTACAGCCCTAGTGGATATGTAACTGAATATTTCTGTTACCTTAGACTCATTACATCCTAGTATGCTGCAAAAATACTGAATGCTATGGCAATGGGTTAAGTGAACATGAATATGAAAAATTTGAGTTCCTAGAAATCTGGATCTTAGATATACTATGCAAGGTAATCCAAATGATGATGAGGAATGTAACAGCCCTACAGCACAAAAGGAGTAAGTTATGGCTTGGGTCTACATATATGAGAGAGTGGTGTTCATGGACCCAATAATAGTACATTGGTTATAGAGTGTCTCTCTCATCTACTGCAGGTTAATTCATTTTCACTGTACACTCCTATGCATTAAATCACATATCAGCTGTTTACTATGCATCAAAGCATGCTATCTATGACTGGAATGTCTCGATGGTGAAAAAAGGAAAATTGGTTCTTACCTGCTAATACCAGCAGCTGGAGACGGAGAACAAGAACTTTGAGGCACTGCTACATAACCGAGAGTTCCACCTGCAGTCCCTCAGTATTGACCTGTACCTAAGCCAAACTAGAGCGAAAAACAACTACATCCCGCCCTCCCAGGACAACTACCAAACCCTTGAATTAGATCCAGAATGATCCCATGGAACCAATTAAATCCTGTTTATGTTGTGGATATACACATAATGAACATCCTCAGATTGTATTCATGCAAGTCTAACGGTTTGCGGTCTTTCGTAACTATGGGACTGGGTCTCTGAACTGATCTGTGGTACTTCAGGAATGAAAATTAGCAGGTAAGAACCAATTTTCTTTTCCTGTTTGTACCCTAGATCAGTCCAGGCAAGTAGGATGTACCAAAGCACCCCTACCTTGGGTGAGCATGCGAAAGACCTGCTCGCAACACACTGATGCCAAACCTCGATTCAGCCAGCGCCTGAACATCCAACCAGTAATACCAAGAGCAGGTACTCTTGGCCCTCTTGTTACCGCCCCACAGAAGACCTGTGGCAACATTAATCAACACTCAGCCCAAGAGACCGCCTGTGCCCTAGTAGAGCGTGCTCGCAACCCTTCTTACAGCTATAGGCTCAAACAATAGCTTCCTATTACCAATATGAAATAGAGTCATTAGAAGCCTTATGATACTTCTTTGGATCACCTAACAAAACAAATAGATGTTCTGACCATCTGAAACTGACGACGGCTTTGCAATACTGCAACAGAACTCCAACCCCCAACAAAAGAAGCTTCCTTGCCTTTGACGACTCAGATAACCAAGTCGAAAACATGGGAAGTTCCACCACCTTCAGGGTAAGATCCTTCAACAACTTCCGCAATGGCACGAACGGAAGTTTGCATAATCTTCGGACAAAGTTCAAAAGGACACAATCGACGCACCCACGGCCACAAAGGCTTGACCCCCTTCCTGAACCGTATCACATCTGGATGTAACGACAAAGGCCCGCATATTGCTGCCACTCGCATGAAAGGGAAATGCAAGCTAAGCCTTTTGGACAAGCCCTGTTGCAAAAGAGGCCAAAATATGAGGGATCCCCACATGCCAGAGGTCTAGGCTTCTTTCTACACATCAAGTCTCAGAGAACCTCCACACCTGGCAAAGCCAAAGACATGGATGGTTTCTTGGCCTGAGCAAAGTGACAATGGCCGCCCCTGGGTAACCTTTTAACCTTCAATGCCGTCGCTCAAAGACCAAGCCATGAGAAAAAGGCAATCCGCCTGATCCGAAAAAATAGGCCCTGGAGCCCATCTACTGCGAGATGAACCATATCTGTGAACCATGGACAAGGTGGCCATTCTGGAGCCCAGAGCACTACTCAGCCAGAGGTTTCTCAAAGCATTGCAAACCACGATTTATAAACTGCGACTGAGGAAACTAGAACTGCAGGATCTCCATTGGCTATGAGGAAACCAGAGTGTCTAGCCTTCAGCCCAGATCTCTCTTCTGCGACTGGTGCATTGATATTGCTCTGACACGCCATCAGCTCCTGTTAGGACTTCCCCAGCCAACCTAAATGAGGCTGAAGGCCTCCATCGACAAATCTCATTCCGCCGGAATCAGCTGATGCCTGCTGAGAAAGTCTGTTTGCACATTATCCACTCCGGCCACAGCAAAAGCTATTATCCTTTGCAAATGCCTACCCATCCAGAAAAGAAACTCTTGGCCCTCCTGAGCTAAAGTGAAATTCATAGTGTCACCATTGTTGCACTGCCTGACAAAAACTGTCATCACAAGTCCTCGAGATTGAGGGGGGGACAAAATATCAATGCCCTGCAATTGCCCTCATTTTCAAAATGATTGATAGGCCAGGATCTTCCACAGGTGACCACCAACCTTGAGCTGTCCATCCAAAGCTGACCCCCCACCACCACTGAGTCTGGCATCCATGGTCACCACTACCCAGTCGGAAGTCTCCAGATCCACTCCGCCATCATGAGAGACTGAATCTGGATTCCCACGCAGCGGTAAAACCCGTTGATATTTCTCTCACAACGGATATCAAACAGGCCACCAGCACTCGCTGGAGAGCTGAGGGTGGGCAAATGCCTATGTCATCAAATCTAGCATGGACGCCACAGAACCCAGTACCCATAAATCATCCCAGACCTTGGTAACTGGCAGCCTCAAGACATGCCCCATCTGACTTTGAATCCTTGCGATTCTCTCCAATCTGAGAGAAAAAGTACACCCAAATGGATACAGGCCTGCACCCCCAGATAGACCAACGTCCAGGACAGCACCAGATAACTCCAATGAGCCAGGTGTCCAGATAAGGGTCGAAAAGCTGACCCAGCACCAAAAACATCAAAAAACTTCTGGGCATTTGGTCGAATAAGACAATGCAGATAGGCCTCCAACAGATCCAGGGCCTCTAGAAATTCTCCTTTTCGAACCGCTACAATGAGCATCCACAGCGTTTTCACTTGGATCAGGACCTGCATTGGGAAACCAAGAAAGCATCCCATCCCACTGGTCCTGGTTCACTCCTCACAGAAGCAAGCCAACCTCCCTCCTACAGTTTCAACCAAAGAGAGGACGTGCCTGACTTCATTACAAAATCTAAGCTCCTCCGGTCTTCGGACTGGCACCATTCCTGGAAATCCAGTGGGAACCCAGACAGACTATTGCCAACCTGAGGCCTGCTTTTGCCTCGTGCCAGAGGTCAACTTGCCAGACCTAAAAAGAACTCACGTCCCTCATTTGGGCACACGACGGAAATTCTTCTTGATAGCCTACTTGTCCTCACCATATTTCAGGTTGACATCCACACCAAATCATACAGGGCTTCTGCCCCCTAGGGCACACCTGCTTTAAACCTAGTTGCCTGCGTCCGGCTAACAGAAAGAGCAGGTCGAAGAATCAAGGCCGAGACCTCAAATGTCTCTTCCACATTTGGAAACTTCCAGAGATCCAAGATCTCTTCTGACAAGGGGACCACTTCAGCATGGCCCTAGTCACCTTTAGACTAGCCTCAAGAAAAGCCCACTCGAGGACAATGAACTCCTTATAGTTCCGCAAGTTATCCAGAACAGGGTAGCCCCCCCTTCCTTGTCTGAATGCTCATGCATGATTCAGGTCCCCAGTTCCCTTACCACAAGGGGAATAAGAAGTAGTTCCTTCCTAGGGACCTGATCCCAGCTAGTACTCCCTCAGGAACAACTCCCAGATTGTCTTGATGACCATCTCGTAGGCCCTCCTGGTGATTGACCCCCCTTGGGGACTGTCACCATCAGAAACGACCAAAGTCTCCAAATCCGTACACCATATGAGTGTCCCAGACTGAGGAATCAAAGGAATTCCCTTCCCCCCCCCCCGACCGGGATTGTGTGTCCGCTCTAGACATCTAAGCCGAGATATGAGTCTCCTGCAAGCCCGCTCCTTTATTTGTCGCTTCCTTCTGTGCCCTACAAACCCAATGGAGCAAAGGACAAAGCTTGAGGAAAACTCCTTAGACTCACAGGACCCCTTGCTCACCGAATCCCTTTGGTTCCCCCATGCTGCCCCATATGCAGTCAAAATGTCTTCCATCCCTACCGATCCTCCTGGGGCCTCCTGAGTGGAACCAGATGACCAGAATGCAGCGCATGATAACTGTGCCTTCCGCGGAGGTCTCTTCGCCTCCAGAAGCACAGGCAGCACACTATGATAACTTAGTGAGGCACGATCACCTCAAACTACTGGGCACACTTTCCCGTGCTGAGCAGAAAGTGCTAAGATGCTGCCATGGCCAGCGCCAAAAAATAGGATGGGGAAAAATGGGAGAGCAGCTTCCTAGCTACTGTCCCATGTGCAGTCAAAATAGCAGCTGTTCCCTCCAACCCCCCCCGAGACCTCCGGAACAGATCCAGGCGACCGGGCGCAGTGCTTGCTATCTGTGCCGCCCACAGAGGACCCTTCTCCTCCAGCAACACAGACAGCAGACAAGGCCTTATTGGGGCACAATTTCCTCAAATTGCAGGCCCTGCGCACTTCCCCGCACTGAGTAGAAGGCACTATGCTGCTGCCGTGACTCATGCCAAAATTGTACAGAGGGGGAAGGGAGAAGAACTCCCTAGCTGTTGCACCACGTGTTGGCACAATGGCCGCCATCCTCTCTGCCCCCAGGGCCTCCTGAATGGGATCAGTAGGCCGGGTGCTGCGCTTGTTAAGTGCGCCTCCCGCGGAGGACCTTTCACCTCCAGCGACACAGACAGAACCCATAGAGACCTTATTGAGGCGCGATTGCCTCAAACTACAAGCCCTGAACACTTTCCTGCTGCAGCCTGCACCAAAAATAGCCTCACAGCCATGTGTTCCGTCAACGCTCCTTCCAGTGCTGTCCCGGACCACTGGTGCTGCCACCAAGTTGGTCAAATCTCTTCTCACCAAACCATCATGATCACCGGTGGGAGCAAAGCTGCCCGAGCTATCCCAGCTTTGAGGCTGTGAGGCTTTTTTTTTTTTCAGAACTACTTAAAGGAGCAACAACCAACAAAGGGAAAAAGCAACAAAAAGAATACTTCCCTGCTTCTGGCTGAGGGTGAGAGGACCTCAGAGGGAATGAAGGAACCAGGAACTAGGACCCCTGGCTTTCCTGCCCTCTGGAAGACAAGGGCCAAGGCAGATCAGAGATAACCAATTCCCTGCTTGCCCTGCTCTACCTGAGGGATGGCCCACAGAGGAACCTAACACCTCAGGGAGCTCTTCTTACTTCTTCCAAGAATTTATATCTATTTCCTTTCTTTTTTTTTTTTTTAAACTCCAGCCTGCAGGTTTGCACCTCTACCATCTACTGGAGACAGAAATACTGAGGGACTGCAGGTGGCACTCTTGGTTATGTAGCAGTGCCTCAAAGCTTTTGTTCTCTGCCTTTATCTGCTGATAGGGATGCAAAACCCACTTGTCTGGACTGATCTGGGGTATGAATAGGAAACACCAATGCCAAAAACCAAGAATGCAGCTGTACTACAACTTGTAACCTATGACATTTGAGTAACAAATGTTCAAGCTTTTCCTGTCAATTTCTTTTCACTCGTCTGCTTGCTGGATTCAGAGTTGAAAGAGGGAACACACATGCAGGACAGATACAATGCCCTCATTAGGCGTTCCCTTTTACTTTGTCAACGAATGCTCAAAGCCTGAAGCCATCTCCTAAATTTGATATACAGATTAAATTATAAACTGGGCAGACTGGATGGTCCCTAACTGCCATCATATTCTAGGTGACTGTGTTTAGATATAAGACCAAAAAAGCAATACATTTCTAGGCATTACCAATTATTATAGTTCATTTTGATAGTGGTTCTTATTCTTACTAAAGGGGCAAGTATATATTTTATCTTTTTTGTTTAATTGACATCTATCACTGCTAACTGATCAATGAATATATATATATATATATATATATATATATATATATATATAGTGCATAGGCACTTATATATATATATATATATATATATATATAAGTGCCTATGCATATGAAATAGATTAGAAAAACAGGAGATCCAAAATATTTAAAACTTCATTTAGGAGGTTAAAACACATGCAGTAAGACAGGCTAATACCAGCTTTAGCAATAGAATACCACAATATATGGCAACACTGACATCTGAAATTAACCATAGCACAGCAATAGCATTATTCAGTTAAAAACGAAAGACGACAACTTTTACAGCCATTTTCAAAACGTAAATACGTTTTCCTTAACCAAGATTAATTATATCACAGATTAAAAAACACATAACACTATCTGCATAAACTGGTATATTCTGATTCCTGAGAATTCTTTTAGTGGCCATATTTTTACTTGACCTTGTACTTTTCAAAACAATTTGTTAATTTCAAAATGAAATCAATACACTTACTTCTTTCTTTCGGTTTTTTAGCACATTCTGAAACTTAGAAAGTTCCTTCTCCTGTTCTGCTTTTATCCTCTTTGCTTCATCTCGCAAGCGTGTTGTGTGCTCCTGTTCCAGGCGTTCTATGGTCTGTTTTTGCTGCTTTTCTAAATTTTCAATTTCTTGATCATAATGACGCTTTTTACCCTGTCAAATGATGCATTTGTTAAGAAACTAATTTCCAAACCATGCAGAAACAGTCATTTTATTAAAATAAACAAAAGCTTTTGCTTTCTTAAGCCAACATAATTTTCTTCCTCTTTGGAACAGTATATATATGTCACTACACCAGGGGTGGCCAAGTCCAGTCCTCAAGAGACACAAATCGGACAAGTTTTCAGGATATCCACAATGAATAGGCATGAGACAGATTTGCATACGATGGAGGTAGGGCATGCTAATATATCTCATGCCTATTCATTGTGAATAACCTGAAAAAGGAAAATTATGTTTCTTACCTGATAATTTTCGTTCCTGTAGTACCAAGGATCAGTCCAGACTGCTGGGTTATGTCTCCCCTCCAGCAGATGGAGTCAGAGAGAAAACTGAACGCACCCCCCAGATATACTGGTGTGCCACCTGCTGTCCTTCAGTATAATGGATAACAAAGCAGAAGAAGAAAAGAACTCCTCCGCACACGTAGCCAAAGAACCATTGCAACTGTCTAGCTCAAGTAGTAAGTAAGGCAAAAACAGTAAAAGGCAAACTAAGGGAACGCAATGCGCCAACGAAGCGAACAACAAATCTGCAGTCCGAAGACATTCTGTCCCCAAAAAAGACATGAGGAAAATTTCACTTACCATGTTCAAACCAGAAGTGTGATAGAAAACGGGATTCGAGCGGAGTCTCCTGCACAATATAGGGCGGGCGTCTGGACTGATCCTTGGTACTACAGGAACGAAAATTATCAGGTAAGAAACATAATTTTCCTTTCCCTGTACGTACCAGGATCAGTCCAGACTGCTGGGATGTACCCAAGCCGCCTCAAATGGGATGGGACCCCGAGAGTCCTGCTCGAATCACACTGCTGCCAAAAGAATCCGCTGACGGCCCCCGAACATCTACCCGATAATGTCGGGCAAAAGTATGCAACGACTTCCAAGTGGCCGCCCTGCAAATCTCCTGGCTAGAGACCAGAGTACTCTCAGCCCAGGAAGACGCCTGCGAACGGAGAGAGTGAGCTTTAAGCCCGTCTGGAACGGACTTACCACACCCAATGTACGTGGCCGCTATTGCGCTCTTCAGCCATCGGGCAATAGTTGCTTTAGAGGCCTGTAAACCCTTTTTGGCCCCCTGCCACAACACGAACAGATGATCCGACCGCCGAAAAGCATTGGTGACCTCCAAATAATGCAAAAGCACTCGACGAACATCCAAACGCTTCAAGTCGGAACCATGAGAAGCCCGCAGCTCCTTCTCCGAGAACGACGGCAAGTCCACGGACTGATTGACGTGAAAAGCCGATACGACCTTAGGCAAGAACGAAGGGACCGTACGTAACGAGACCCCGGAATCAGAGATACGCAAGAACGGATCCCTGCACGAGAGTGCCTGTAGCTCCGACACCCGACGCGCGGACGCTATGGCCACTAAAAACACTGTCTTGAGGGTGAGATCCTTTAAGGTGGCTCGCTTCAGCGGCTCAAATGGCGCGACGGTGAGGCCCTTGAGTACCAAATTCAGGTTCCAGGAAGGACAAGGGGCTCTGAGAGGAGGACGCAAATTTCGAACACCGCGTAAGAATCGGGACACATCCGGATGACACGCGAGAGAGGAGCCGTCAATCTTTCCCCTCAAACAACCCAGAGCCGCCACCTGGACTCTCAGCGAACTGTAAGCTAACCCCTTCTTCAGACCATCCTGAAGAAAAGTAAGGATGTCCGCAATGACCGCACGACGAGGCTGAACTTGGGCGGCCGCGCACCAGGAATCAAAAACTTTCCACACCCTGGCATAAGCAAGCGTGGTAGAGGGTCTCCGCGCGCGAAGCAAGGTAGAAATTACCGGTTCAGAATAACCCTTCTTTCTCAAGCGCCTCCGTTCATAAGCCAAGCCGCCAGACAAAAGCGATCCGCCTGATCGAAAAATACTGGTCCTTGACGAAGAAGGTTCGGAAGGTGGCCCAACCGTAAAGGCCCGTCTCTGGCTATATTGACGAGGTCGGCAAACCATGGTCTTCTTGGCCACTCGGGAGCCACGAGAATCACTGGACCCCGATGGGATTCTAGACGCCTTAACACCTTGCCGACCAAGGGCCAGGGGGGAAACACATATAGGAGGATGTGATAAGGCCATGGAATCGCGAGAGCATCCACCCCCTCCGATCCGTGTTCTCGCCTCCGGCTGAAAAAACGCGCTGCCTTGGCGTTGAGCCGAGTTGCCATCAGGTCCATTCGCGGCACCCCCCATCGCCGGGTGATGAGACTCATCGCCTGATCCGAGAGCTCCCATTCCCCGGGATCCAAGTGCTGACGACTGAGATAATCCGCTTGCACGTTGTCTACGCCTGCGATGTGAGTGGCTGCGATGCGGGCGAGGTGACGCTCCGCCCAGGTCATTAACAAAGACGCCTCGACCGCCACCTGCTGACTTCTCGTGCCGCCCTGGCGATTTATGTATGCTACCGTGGTGGCGTTGTCTGTGAGGACCCGAACTGCCCGTCCCTGTACCAAGGGCAGAAGCTGACACAAGGCGAGACGGACTGCCCTGGTCTCCAGACGGTTGATGGACCACGATGCTTGGCGAGGGGTCCACGAACCTTGTACCGCCCGTGATTGACAGACCGCTCCCCAACCGGTCAGACTGGCATCCGTCGTCACTATGACCCAATTGGGGGGCTCGAGGTCCACTCCTTGTAGCAGATTGTCCGGGACCAACCACCACGCTAAGCTGGATCGCGCCGGCTCCAACAGAGGTAACTGTACTCCGTAATCCTCGGATTTCTGATCCCAGCGCGAAAGGAGAGCCCTTTGCAACGGCCGCATATGAGCAAAAGCCCACGGTACCATCTCCAGAGTAGACACCATATGTCCAATGACCTGCATATAATCCCAGGCTGTGGGCAAGTGGAGACCCAGAAGCCTCCGCACCTGACACATCAGATGCTCCATCCTCTGCCGAGTCAGGAATACCTTGCCCACCAGGGTATCGAAACGCGCTCCCAAAAATTCCAACCGCTGACTTGGAATTAGCTGGCTCTTTGCAAAGTTGACCACCCAGCCTAGCGACTGAAGTTGCTGTACCACCAACTGGACCGCCCGGTTGCAGTCGCACTCCGATTTCGCCCGTATAAGCCAATCGTCCAGGTAGGGATGTACCAATACCCCTTGACGTCGCAGGGAGGCTGCAACTACCACAAGAACCTTGGTGAACACTCTCGGAGCCGTAGCCAGGCCGAATGGAAGGGCGCAAAACTGGTAATGTTCTCCCAACACCATGAATCTCAGATATCTCTGATGCCTTTCCCGGATTCCGATGTGGAGATACGCCTCGGCTAGATCCAAAGAAGCCAAAAATTCTCCCTTGTGGACGGCCGCAATAACAGACCGTAGAGTTTACATGCGAAACCGGGGAACGCGTAACGCCTTGTTTACTCGCTTCAAATCCAGAATAGGACGGAAGGTACCTTCCTTCTTTGGGACTAGGAAATAAATGGAATAGCGGCCCGTTCTTGTCTCGTCCGAGGGAACGGGGAGCACCGCTCCGAGGGCCCGTAAGTGGTTTACCGTCTGAGCTATAACCAGTTGCTTTTCTCGAGGTCCGCAAGGAGATATCATAAAAAAGTCCCGGAGGGGCCGAGCAAAGTCCAACTCGTAACCGTAGCGCACCACGTCGAGAACCCACTGATCGGACGTGATTTTGACCCACTCCTCCCAAAACAGGGATAAACGACCTCCGATGCGGGGGAAGGAGGAGTGGGCCAGCGCGCCTTCATTGGGGCGGTTTTCCGGCGGCCGGTTGCTGGGAGGCTCCCAATCGCTGCGGTCGCCTGCCACGAAAGGAAGAAGACCAAGGAGACCACGTCTGCGACCTCGGGCCTTGCTGTTTCTGCGAAAAGGAACCACCCCTTCCGGAGCGAAATCTGCGCTGCCCACGGAACCGGGATCGCGTATTCCCGAAAGGACGAAACTGACGGGGCTTGTCCTCCGGCAATTTATATACCTTATTATCCCCTAAGTCTTTGATGAGTTGGTCCAATTCCTCACCAAACAATAACTTCCCCTTGAAGGGGAAAGCGGCTAGCCGTGACTTAGACGAGGCGTCCGCCGACCAACAGCGAAGCCAAAGCAATCGTCGCGCAGCGACCGCTGAGGACATAGTACGGGCAGAGGTTCGCAACAAATCATACAAGGCGTCCGCAGTGTAAGCCACCGCCGCCTCCACACAGTTAGCCTGCTCCGCCTCGGCAGGTGGGAGCTCCTGTGTGGTGAGCAATTGCTGAACCCAGCGGAGAGTGGCTCTCTGCACCATACTGCTGCAAGCTGCCGCACGTACCCCCAGGGCCGCTATTTCAAACATGCGCTTCAGGAGAACCTCTAACTTTCTATCCTGAAGATCCTTCAACGCTACGCCTCCCGTGACCGGAATGGTAGTATGTTTCACCACAGCGGTGACAGCCGAATCCACGGCGGGAACCTTAAAAATTTCCAAAGACTGTGAGGGCAGAGGGTACAGCTTATTCATCGCCCTGCTAACACGCAGGGATGCCTCTGGAACCTCCCATTCTTTAGATACCAGCTGTACCACCTTGGGATGTAAGGGAAAAGTTTGCGGGGGGGACCTCAAACCCGCCATTGCTACATCCCCCGTAGAAGTATCTGTCTCTTGCTGCGGGGCGGGAATCTCTAATTCCTTTAACACATGCTGGATGAGAAAATTAAGCTCATCCTTGCCAAACAGGCGCAAAATTTCGGAGTCATCCCCCTCAAGCGCCTCCTGTGGTTCCGAGACCCCTGCCGCAGCAGCATCTGGGGAGACCTGGTCGACATCCAGTCCTCCTGGATCACACGTGTCCCCTAAAGATATATCGCCCGCTCCCCCTGAAGTCCCCGCTTTTCTAGTCACCCCCGTCATGCCTGTGACCCTAGGAACCTTCGCGGGGGGGGGGGTCATCCGGCTCCCAGCCTGCCTCAGCTTCTAAGAATGCCTGATGCATTAAAAGTACAAATTTTGAGGAGAAAGGAACCCTCCGTTTAGTGGAGCCCGAAGGGGGAGGGGCCGGAGGACCATTTGGGTCATTTCCACTGCGCGGGCTCAACTCGGGCGGCGAGAGAGGAGAGGAACCCTCATCCTCCGATTCAATCTCAGCAGGCTGCCGCGCGCCTAAAATGGCCGCCGCCCTCTCACAAGGAGGCGGGGCCGCCGGCCGCGTGGCAGCCAGCCTCCCCTGCCGTGCCGAAGAAGACAGGATCGTGCCGCTGCGGGCAGCGCTCGGCCCCCGGGAGGGTCCCTCGCCCCCGGGAATACAACGGGAGCAGAGACCCTCCCTGGAGAGTCGCGCCCCCGCCCTGCCACAGGCCGTGCAGGCCGAAGACCGCGGCATCCGGAGATCAGGACCGAAGACGCGCCGAGGGTAAGTTTACAAACTGAATAAAAAAAGCGCACCAAACCGAAGCTCAGAAAATCGCCGGGTGAATCAAAATCCACCCCCTCCGGAGTCCCTGGTAAGCGCGGCAGGCTAGGGCATAAAACCGAGTACTGCCTGCAACCAGCAGGACTTAAGTGCTCGCGACAGATTAACCTTTTTTTTTTTTTTTTTTTTTAAATTTGAGAAAAGCCCTCTTCAGTTTCCACTGGCAAACGGGGGGTGGGGGGGAGGGTGACCGGCCCACCGGTGAACTCTCCCCCGATACCAAAGGGACAGTTAATCCGGGAAATAGGGAGAGCGAAGCTCTCCACGCCTGCCTGAATACTGAGCCAAACAGAGCACCGCTGAGAAATTAATAACACCCAAGAAATACACAATCTTTTTTTTTTTTTTGTTTAAACTAGGGAAAAACCCCAGTTGAGCTAGACAGTGTAGATAGTGTAGGCAGAAAAAGAGAAGAAAACACCTGAAAGAATTTAGTCAGGACAAACCGCAGGTTATGTCTCTCATCTGCTGGAGTCAGAGGAAATACTGAAGGATAGCAGGTGGCACACCAGTATATCTGGGGGGTGCGTTCAGTTTTCTCTCTGACTCCATCTGCTGGAGGGGAGACATAACCCAGCAGTCTGGACTGATCCTGGTACGTACAGGGAACCTGGCCTGTTTGTGGCTCTCGAGGACCGGAGTTGACCACCCAAACTTAGGCCATGAAACCTATGAAGGGTACTAGGGGTTGAATCTCACCTAAAATATTAGGCCAGTAAATGAAATTAATTTAATAGCTAATAGAAAAGGTTGCTGACCAAACAAAATATGCCCCAAACTTCTTCTGTTTCCAATAGCTGAATTCTTTTAAAATTACTTTCAGGACCAAGCACTACCTGACTATAAAGGCAAATTCCATCTGTTACTGCCACTCTCTTCTACTTGAGCACTGAAGCTCACCTGTGTAACAAGCTGGTGTAAAAATGTAAACCTCACCGTCATTTCCTGTTCAAAACGCCGGAAGATCTGTTCTCGCTGTTGTAGCAGTTTGTTACTAAGTTGCTGTTGTGCTCGCTGTTCTTCTTTTTGGAGAAGTCGTAGTTCTCGCAGTTCCTGACGTCTAAACAATAGATAAATCAGTGTGAAGCCGGAAGATGATGGCAGAAATAATTAACCATCAGTTACATATTCTAACTGTAAATTTGTACTGATAATTTTAGCCTCACTTTACCTTCACTTGTTTTCTGGATCATACTGTGCAGCAAAATCGCTTACTTTTTAATAGATGTTCTCCATAGACAGAAGGGCAAATCCTCTATGAGGAGATAGGTAAGCTTCTATCGCTGACTTGTCCAGTTGTCTATGAAAAACACCTGTTATAGATAAGCAATTTTACTTTCTTCATGAGTAAGTAGGACAAAAGCAGTCATATATGTGGCTACTCCCAAGCTGTTTTTAAGGATGTGCAACCCGAGAAGGAAAAGAAGGTGGGCGAGCTGAAGCTAGGATTTTATTTTTAGATTTTGAAGAGATTTTTTTTTTTTAAAACCACTTGACCAAAAGCATTATCAATGCGAGAATCCTGTTCTAGACAATACTGCCTTATAAATGTGTATAATGATGACCAAGCACCTGCTTTACAAATGTCCTCAATGGAAGCTGCACATAGAAAAGCTGCAGATGTTGCTTTTACTCTGACCTGATGAACTTTAACTTTGCCAGGGAGATGTACCCTCAATTCCTTATAGCAAAAAGTGATGCTCTCATAACCAAGTTGAGATGGTTTAATTTTTAACTGCTTGACCTTTCTTATTTGGGTTACAGGAAATGAACAACTGAGATTTTCTGTATGACTTCAATCTTTCTATGTAAAATAATAATGCCCTTCTGCAATCCAAAGTATGGCATGCTTGTTCGGCTTTACTTATTATGTGGATTTGGAAAAGACCATGGAAGACTTTGGACTGATTTAAATGGAACTGAGTCACTATTTTGGCAAAAATTCTGGATGAGTTCTGAGCACTACTTTGTCCTAAAATATCTGAGTAAAAGGACAATTTATTACTAGAGCCTGGAGCTCACTTATTTTGCATGCAGATATAATTACTATGAAATTGTTTTGTATTGTTTTGAATTGATTTGTTTTGTATTGTTTTGAATTGATTTGTAACCTTTTACAAGAAATTCGGTATATAAAACTGTTAAATAAATAAATAGGACAAAAACCCAAACTTTCCAAATTAAGAACTTCAGATTATTGCTTGTCATTGGTCCAAATGGTAGATTTATTCAGCTGGTTAAAACTAGTTTTAATTCCCATCTAATCTGAGATTCTTTTACAGTATGGTGAAGATGACAGAGACCTTTTATAAATCTCATTAACAACGGAATTTGGGAGACCAGTAAATCTTCTAAAGGATGATGATATGCTACAATAGCACTTAAATGTACTTTGACAATTAGATTTTAATTCCAATTTAGAAAGAAGGTATTGTAATGGAATGGATGTACTGGGTTGAAATCAGTTTTACCTTTGGGATTTAGACCAAATAGAGAAACTTTTCCATTTGAAACAATATGGTCTTCTTATTGATGGCTTCCTTGTAACTATCATCATCTTTATTTCTGAAGACATTTTTTAAAATTCTTGCACTTCTTTTCCATGCTTTCAGCTCTAGGGAGTGAAGATTAGGGTGAAGGAGAGATCCTTTGTACTGTGTTATGAGGCCTGGAAACATTTTTAAGGTGAACTGATTGATCTATCGATAGCCTCTGTAGCCATGAAAATTCTGCCTGACATGGCCAATATGGCACTATAAGAATTGACCCTTTGTCTTTTCACAATTTCAAAATCGTTCATGCAATTAAAGGAATTGGTGAGAATGCATACATCAGTCCTTTGTTTTATGGTATCGCGAAGGCATCCAGCACTATAGCACTGTGGTCTGTTCTTTTTGAACAGAAACATGGAAGTTTGTGATGGAAAGGAGCTGCAAATAGATCAAATAACAGTTCTCCACTGCTGGAAAATATTTCACAGAGTCTCATGGTGGAGAGACCAATTGTGTGGCTGAAGATGGAGATTCGGTTAATCTACTAGAAAGGAAAACTAGTTCTTACCTGCTAATTTTTGTTACTGTAGTACCACAGAACAATCCAGACTCCTGGGTTTTGCCTCCCTTCTAGCAGATGGGAGACAGAGAAAGATTTGCTGACACTGCCACATAACCTGGTGTGCCACCTGCAGTCCCTCACTATTGACCTGTACCCAAGCCAAGATACCACTAAACATACCTACAAGTAACATAATCCCATCCACCTAAACAAGCAGTAGGAAGAGGAACCTTATAATGGAAAAATCTTTCCAACCTTAACATGAGAAAGCAAATGAAACCTGTGCCATTCTTCACCCTATTTACAATAATAGATCGAGCAGACTCTCCTATTCTCCCCACATCAACTGGGCGGGACTCTGGACTGATTTGGATGTCCTATCCCTGAGAGGTTAAGAGCTCACTCTACTTGATCACAGGCAGCCTCCTGGGCCGAATGTCAACAAGTATTGCCACAAGAGATTTGTAGGGCAGCTACTTGGAAGTCGTTGCACACTTTCGACAGACATCGTTTGGATGTCTGTCAAAAGTGTGCTTCGAGCGGAACTCTCGCAGGAATGAAAATTGGCAAGTAAGAACCACTTTCCTTTCCCTGTATGTACCCAGATCAGTCCAGACTCCTGGGATGTACCCAAGCTTCCCTAAACAGGGTGGGACTGCGAGAGTCCCACTCGAAGCACACTTTCACTAAAGCCCATGTCCTCTGTAGCTTCGACATCCAAACAATGTCTGTTGAAAGTGTGCAGCAACTTCCAAGTAGCTGCCCTACAAATCTCTTGTGGCGATACTTGCTGACATTCGGCCCAGAAGGCTGCCTATGAACAAGTAGAGTGAGCCCTTAACTTCTCAGGGATAGGACGACCATGACAGATGTAAGCCAAACCTATCGCTTCTTTCAACCACCGGGCTATGGTGGACTTTGAAGCCTTATGGCTCTTTTTTGCACCTCTCCATAGCACAAAAAGATGATCTGACAGCCGGAAGTTATTAGTGACCTTGAGATATTGCACAAAGCCTGCTTTACATCCAAGAGTCATAACTCCCTTGCGTGAGGCGCTGCTGCATCCAGGTTTGGAAAGGCCTGCAGTTCTACTGATTGACTCAAGTGAATCGACACCACCTTCGGAAAAAAGGAAGGAACTGTTTGCAATTAGACTCCAGAATCCATAATTTTCAAAAAGGGATCCCTACATGACAGAGAGCCTGAAGTTACAAAATCCTTCTAGCTAAACAAATTGCCAACAGGAAAACAACCTTTAAGGTGAGATCCTTCAGAGTTGCCCTCCTACGAGGCTCGAATGGAGCTGCACACTGCCCTTGAGGACCAACTTAAGGCTCCAGGAGGGTCACAACTTTCACACCGGACAACACAAATGCTTTGCTTCCTGGAGAAATAGCATCACATCAGGATGAGCAGCCAAGGTTACTCCCTGCACCTTGTCTCAAAGAAAGCCCAATGCCGCCATATGAACTTTGAGGGAGTTAAAGGCCAAACCCTTCACCAACCTTCATAGAAAGGTCAAACTGTGTGCCACAGACGCTCGAGTAGGATCAACACCCTGCTCTGTGCACCAATTCTCAAAAACTCTCCAGACCCTCACATAGGCTAAGGATGTTGAAGTCTGCCTAGCTTGCAGCAGAGTGGAAATTACATCTTCCAAATACCCTTTCCACCTTAAACGCTTCCTCTCAAAAGCCAAGCCGCAAGATAGAAGCAAGCCGCCTAATCTGAAAATATGGACCTTGGTGTAGAAACTTTGGTACATGGGTGAGATGCAATGACCCATCCACCACTAGATTGACCAGATCTGCAAACCACAGCCACTGATGCCACTCCGGAGCCATTAGAATCACCTCTCCAGAGTGAATTTCTATTCGTCGCAACTCTTTGCCCTCCAATGTCCATGGCGGAAACACTACAGGAGAACACTCTGGGACCATGGCAGCATCAAGGCATCGACCCCTTCTGCTCCACATTCCCTTCTGCGACTGAAGAAGTGCGGTGTCTTGGCATTTCACTGAGTTGCCATCAAGTCCATGTGGGGCCAGCCCCATCTGCAACAGATAAGACGCATCGCTTCCTCCGACAACTCCCATTCCCCGGGATCCAGCTGTTGACGACTTAGAAAATCTGCTTGCACATTGACTATCCTGGCTATGTGAGATGCTGGCTGTAATGTCAGATGCTGCTCCACCCAGCGAACTAACTCCTGGGCTTCCTGAGCCACCGCTCAATTTTTGGTACCACCCTGTCTGTTGATGTAAGCCACTACTGCTGCACGGTCTGACAAAATCCTTACTGGTTTACCGTGCAAGAGAGATAGAAAGGCATGCAATGCGAACCTCACCGCTCTCGCCTCTATCCGACTGATAGACCACGCCTTCTGTGCTGACCACTGGCCCTGTGCAGTCTGAGTCTAACATACAGCTCCCCAACCGGAGAGACTGGCATTGGTTGTAACTACTATCCAATTCGGAACTTCTAAGTTTACTCCGCGACCCAAGTGGTCCCATCCAAGCCACCATGAAAGTCTGGACCTGGCTATCTCCATAAGAGTTAATGGCAGATGAAACTGCTCTGTCAATGGATTCCACCGCGACAGCAATACCGACTGCAGATGCCTCATGTGAGCAAACATCCAAGGTACCAGCTCCAAAGTTGAAGCCATGGAACAGAGAACCTGCAAGTAATCACAGACCCTGGGCACTGCTCTCTCTAACAAACTGTGAATTTGCCTCTGCAACTTGGAAAAGTGTTCCCTGGCGAGAAACACCTTCCCAATCTTGGTGTCGAAACGTGCACCCAGGAACTCCAACTCATGAGTCGGGGAAAGATGACTTCTGGACAAATTCACTACTCAACCCAGGGATCTCAACCGCTGTAGCACCAACGCCACTGCCTGTCTGCAAAGGACCTTTGACTTCGCTCGAATAAGCCAATCATCCAGATATGGGTGAACTAGGATGCCCTCCTTTCTGAGAGTCACTGCCGCCACCACAACCATAACCTTGGTGAATGTCCTTGGAGTAGTCGCCAACCCCAACAGAATGATGCAAAATTGAAAATGGATCCTGAGGATCACGAATCTCAGGAACCTTTGATGATCCAGATGGATCGTTATGTGCAAGTACGACTCGGTCAAATCCAGAGAAGCTAAGAATTCCCCTTTGCACACCGCTGCAATAACTGACCACAGAGTCTCCGTTTGAAAACGAGGAACTTTGAGAGCCACGTTCACCTTTTTTAGGTCCAAGATCAGATGGAAGGTCCTCTTTTTTTGGGACCACAAAATAAATGGAATACCTTCCCGTCCACCCACTCCTGTGCAGGAACGGGAACAATAGCTTCCAGCATCTGTGAGTGAGTGATGGTTTCCTGTACCATCTACCTTTTCGCAACAGAAGCACAAGAGGAGACCATGAACAAATCCTTTAACAGACAAGCAAATTCTAAAGTGTAACCTTCTCTTATTACACTTAACCACCGATCAGACATGATCTTGGCACACTCCTCATAAAAGAGTCAATTGACCCCCCTATCGCTGACACTGAGGAGCGGACCGGTCTTGCTTCATTGGGTGGACTTGGCTCCACTGGCACCCTGGCCAGAATCATCTCTGTTCGGCTTCCGATCTCAAAAGGACTGGTTCCAGGACTGCCATCTCCCAGTGCTTTGCCTCTGGGTTCCTCCCAAAGCCCTATTCTGCAAAAAACGTCTAGTCACCCTAAAGTGAAAACGTGTAGGAAAGGATCCTTTTCCCCTTTTCGGCTTAACCTCTGGCAAACTATGCCCTTTATTTTCACCTAGATGTTTCATGAGCTCTTCCAAGTCCTCCCCAAAAAGCAGTTTTCCTTTAAAAGGCAACACTCTTAACTGAGACTTGGACCATACGTCTGCTGACCAGTTTCATAACCAAGAGAGTCTCCTGGCCGAGACCGGTGTCATCATAGTTCTGGAGAAAGTCCTGAGGTGGTCATATAATGCATCCACTCCACAGGCTACCAACACCTCTAACTGCTCAGCCTGCTTTGCCTCTGAAGCAGACATTGCTTTTTCCGCCTGCAACTGCTGTAGCCAATGCAAATCAGCCCAAAGCATAAAACTGCTGCAAACCGCAGCATGTATGCCTAGGGCAAACACCTCAAAAACCTTTCAGATGGACCTCCAGCTTCCTGTCCTACATATCTTTCAACACTGCAGAACCATCCACCGGAATCGTTGTCTTCTTGGTGACCGCAGAAACTGAGGAATCTACCTTTGGAAGTTTTAACAGCTCAAGCGTGTCCTCTGGTAATGGATATCCATCATTCTGCCGACCTTTAAGCCGGTCTCCAAAGTATCCCACTCCCTGACTGACTTATGGAAGGGTAAAGCTTTCACTGGAACTCTTAAGCCATCTATGACTGGATCCACCTCTCTTGATCAGATTCTTCTCATGGAATCTTAATCCCCAGTTCCTTAAGGACATAGGGAATTGGGGCCACAGCTCTTCCTTGTAGAAGAGATAAACCACCTTAGGATTATCCCCTTCAACAGCTAGGGCTTGTCCCAGCCTTTCCTCCATATCCTGTCCATCCGGAGAAGGCTCTGCCTCAAAAGCATTGTTTGCTGGAAGATCCCCATCCTCAGAATCCTCTGAGACCTCATCCGCCGCTCCTGAGTAGACCTACCAAGGACTCACTGAATCCTTGTTGCGGCACTAGTCCGCAAAATTCTGGATCTCTTCCTAGGCCAACATCCCATTGACCCCTCATGCCCGGAAACATGCCGCCCTGCGGCTTTCCTGGCCAAATACACTTTGTGCAGCAATAAAACAAAATCTGATGAAAAAGTTGCGGGATCAAAAGGTCCTCATCCTCCCTCGACAGACCCCTGGGCCTCCACGGAGTTGTGATCAGCCGGGGACAGCTAATGAGGGAGATCCTCCCCCCCTTGCGGCTTCCAAAGCAGCCACAAGAGAAGATAAAATGGCTGCCGCTCCTGTGCTAATTGAGAAGGGGTCCGCTGCTGCACCAATATCATTTGTGAGCCTTCCAGGCTCTTGCTGCTTCCTCGATGCTGCTGCCAATGTTCCTGAGCTGCCCTCTCCTCCAGAGAGGCAGTGGGAACAGAAACCAGTCTGGGACAGCCGCATGCGTGCCTCACCGCACGCAGAGCTTTTACTGCTGCGTGGCATGTCAGTAGCCTGCCCAATTGCGTGGGCAGGCAACCGCCCAGAGGACTTCAATACAAAAAAGATCACAGTGAGAGCTGCTGCCGAGCCCTTCCCTAGCAAAGCTGCCACCCCAATCCACCCTGGGACAACACTGACATGAAAAGGAAAAAAGGAAAATTTTTTCTTTTCTAAAAACTTTAAAGTTACCACCGTCGCAGAAGAAGAGCAGCAGGCTCCGCAAATTCCTCTTGGGGGGAGAGGAAACTAACTCCACCAGCAGTCTACCCCCAGCGGTGAAAGGAACGAGCCCTAAAAGGGTCCCCAACCTTCTGTTTGTCCACCTCAGTATCAGGAGGGATGGACCCATCAGGACCTGCCAACCACTCGGGAGGAAATCTTCCAACAAACTTCTTTAAATATTTCTATTATTTTTATTTTTTTTTTTTTAACTATTTTCCAGACTGCAGGTTTTGCACATCTACCATCTGCTGGAGACAGAGAAATACGGAGGGACTGCAGGTGGCACACCAGGTTATGTGGTAGTGTCAGCAAAAATCTTTCTCTATCTCCTTCTGCTGGAAGGGAAGCAAAACCCCTGAGTCTGGACTGATGTACAGGGAACAAGGGTTCCCAACCTTTCAGGGAAAGTGGACCCCTTTTCAGCCTCAAAAAGTTTTGTGGACCCCACACAGACTTCTTTATCTTTTGCATGCCATAACAGAAGAAATATGTACTCCAGAATCATCCATAATGTATAAAACTTCATATTAAATAATGCTTACTAATCTAAACTGAATAAATCGGTAGGGTAATTTCCTAAGTTATTTAAAAATTGCCCTCATAATTGAAAGCTGAGGCCAACAGTTTCCTCCACCACCCACTCCAAATGCAAGTTGAAAAAAGTTTGAGGCTGGCAGCTTAGTGTGACATGGCAGAAAATCAGCACCATTACCTGCAGACCTGCAATCAAATTTTCAAAGGGAAATTGACTGCAGAATGTTTGTTTGGAAACTCGGGCCTGAGGGGAAAAGCAGGTACTTTTGTTCCTGTTTACTTTTAATTTGCTTTAAAAGCAAAGTACCTATAGTACCTGAATGTAATCCGCATACATAAAAGTAAGCATGAAGATTTCAAAATTAAATCGCTGCATGTATTTTCCCTCTCCCTGCTTAACTTCTCTTCCTGCTCCTTTTTTCCTTGCAGGTAAAAGTCTGCATGCTGTTCACAGCACAGGAATTTTTACCTTCAGTGATGGGGAATAGAAATTTTCAAATTACCTTTTTATGTGGTGTTTACCCCCATAAAAAGTTTTGAAAATTACCCTCTAAAAAATTGACCCCCCTTTTAGCCTGCTTTTCTTTCATACTTTATTTTCATGTATGATTCTTACAAACACATACAGAAAATGATAATCAAAAAATAATTTTGATTTTAGAAAAAGCAAAATAACTTTCTTTTCAAAGGGAAGAAAGCTAATAAGATCCTTATGTCTGGCTGTGTCTCCCCCTAAATAACTTTTTGTTTAATGTCATAACCACACCTGGCTGTTGTCTCTTCCTCCTCGATCTCTGGCGGTCATCTTTCCCTTCTTCCCTCCAGGACCATGGTGGTCCTCTATCCTGCCCTCGATTCCTCTGAATACTTTTAGTTCAGCCTTATTCCTGGGGGGGTTCTCTCTCCCATGATAGACTATGCTCTTAACCAAGTCAGTCACAGATTCCTGTTCTCCCTCTTTATCCTCCTTTTCTTCCTTCTCTCCTGTCTCTTTCCTCTCACCTTTAACCTCAGTTCCATTTCCTTTTCTTCCTTCATTCCTGTCTCATTTCTTCTCCCCTCTGTTTTTCCTCTCATAGTGTTAACTCCAGTCCTATTTTCTCCTATCTTCCTCTCAGTAATTCTACTCACTTTTTTAGTGCAGCTCTCCTCTCCTCTCTCTCAGTTTGGGCCAGGGGCAGAGCAAGTGGCAGTAGCAGAAAATGTTTTTTCTTGCTTTCCTCAGTGTGCAGCAGTGGCTGCTGAATGTTCAGATAGCTGCACTTGGCCCCTTTATTCCCCACATCCTTTATGACTTTCGAGAGCTGCAATTGATCCTGCTTTTCTCTACCTCCACCGGATAGGTGGCAGAGTGATTCAAGACTCCTAATGGATGAAAACGATTCCTCTCTTTTGCTGCTCCTCCTGGTTTGCAACAATGTGGGGTAAGTTTCTGGAGCAGCTCCACTCTCACTCTCCTGGCCTGAGGCAGCAGCTCAATTAAGCACAGATAGCAGCAGCTTGCTCTTTTTTCTCCCCAGCTAAACTTTCTTTCATTCCTTCTGGAGGACCCCTTGGGCAGGCCCACAAACCCAGATTGGGAGCCACTGTGCTATTATGTTACATTTCCAGGAGTGTGGGAATGATAAGCTCTCTCCTTCCCATGGGAACAATTATTCATCTGGAACCTGCCCGCACCAGGGGGGTGAGACAATCCTGGATCCTTTGACAGAGGCCTCTGTCAATGTCCAGCAGTCAGAATAAATCTCCTGAAACTCCTGCCTAGGGTGAACCCAGGCAAATCTTCAGGATTAGAGGCCTGAAAAACTGCAGATCCCATGAGGCATCAGACTACGGCAGAATACACCATATGAAGGTTAACAAAATACAAACCTTGACCAGGCTGTGCTGCGCACCAGCATTTGACAGAACAAAGTATAAAACAAGAAAATACAGGAAAAAAACAGAAACACACCTTGCCTAAAGGAGATAAATCTGTGGGGCCCTGCAAGGAAAAACAACATCTGCAGCTCTAGAAAAACTCACTGCAGTAGTTGTGAGAAAGAGAAAAAGTACTGTGACTTGCAGGCTCTATGAAAAAAATAGAACTGAGGGGTCCTGCCTGGGAGGCAAGAGGTGGCTAGGGCTGCACATGCACAGAGAGCATTCTTAAAGTTTCTCAAAGCTTTGAAATTAAAGTTACATGCTGATCTCCATCTGATAATGTAATCCACTTGTGAAGATACCATACTGCTTCTCCTCAGAGAAATGGACTATATCAACTAACCAGATGTTATGGCTTCTAATGTAATTTATGATATGCAGCATAATGGATATCATGGCAAGAATGCACTTTCATTTATGCAGCAGAAAAGAAACACATTTTCACAAGTTTTGCATTATTACAAAGGACTGATGCTTAATAGATGCAGTTTCCAAAATCTCTTGTGGTCAATTATTATTATAATCATAAAAATTCTGTGGTAGTGTACCTTAAAATCTAAAAGTAAATATAAAGAAAATGCGAAGTATGAATTTATAAAGGACATCCAGCAAACTGGGAATTTATAAAGGACATGAGCAAGAAGGGCACCACTGGGAATTTCATTAGCACTATGACTGCTGAATTAACAAGCTTGAAAAGAAAAATAAAGAAAAAGAAATTTGTCCCAATCCTTTCTACTAAGGTAAACAGTAACCAAAACTGTGAGTAGTTTAGCGTACTTTATTTTCCTTCATCTTACTATACATATATGGTTCCAACTCACCTAAGAAATCTCATTTCTTCACTCTTGGAATCATTGTCTGTAACTATTTTGGACGTTGTTACGCTCACTTCTACTCCATCAACTACAAATTTGCGAGTTTTTTTAAGAGTTTTCTTCTGTCTCCGCGTTTCCTGAAAGAAAATATATCATAAGAACATAAGAAAATGCCATACTGGGTCAGACCAAGGGTCCATCAAGCCCAGCATCCTGTTTCCAACAGTGGCCAATCCAGGCCATAAGAACCTGGCAAGTACCCAAAAACTAAGTCTATTCCATGTAACCATTGCTAATGGCAGTGGCTATTCTCTAAGTGAACTTAATAGCTGGTAATGGACTTCTCCTCCAAGAACTTATCCAATCCTTTTTTAAACACAGCTATACTAACTGCACGAACCACATTCTCTGGCAACAAATTCCAGAGTTTAATTGTGCGTTGAGTAAAAAAGAACTTTCTCCGATTAGTTTTAAATGTGCCCCATGCTAACTTCATGGAGTGTCCCCTAGTCCTTCTACTATCCGAAAGAGTAATATCATATTATTCTGCCTTACTGAAAGTCTTCCCACTTTTTGCCATTTGTGTTATTAACTAAAGAAAACAGAGTTACTTACCTGTAACAGGTGCTCTCTGAGGACAGCAGGATGTTAGTTCTCACACATGGGTGACATCAGCAAAACGAGCCCGGCATGGAAAACCTTATGTCAAAGTTACTAGAACTTTGACTTGGCCTCATTGTATGCCCAGAATACATCATAGAATGCGTCCAGGTGGGGTCCCCTTCAGTCTCTTCTTTTCCACGGAGCCTACAACTTCGCAGTCGAGGGAGACTTGCTCTTTTGGGGCCTATTTGGCCTGTGTTGGAAAGCTTTTTTCTTTGTGTTTTTCTGCACTTTTTTTCTCTCTGCCTCGTGTGGTCAGAGCTGGGTCTCCCTCTCTTCCCTCTCTAGCTCCCTAGATATGTTTTTCGTCAATTCTGTTAAGTTTTCTTTCATCTCGCTTTCCCCGGAGCGGCAGTGTGCAGGCCATTGAAGCCCACTGCCATCGATTTCGACCTTGAATTCCTTTTATTTCGACAGTCATGTCCACCTCCGGTTTTAAATGATGCCCCTAGTGCAGTCTATCACGGACCCTCATGATAAATGTGTCCTCTGCCTGGGGGCATCGCATGACATCCAGGGTTGCAACATATGCTTCCAGGTGACCCCGATGGGACACCGGATCAGACTCAATAAAATGGAGCATCTTTTTGGGTCAGAGATCAGGCCATCGGCACCGGCATCGAGGGACCATGGAGCCACACCGGTGGATACTGAGCCATTGATATTGGCAGGGCTGTTGGTTCCATTGATGCTGCTGGCTGATAGGGGAGCTGAAGACCAGCCATTGTCGAGCTCCTCCTGGCCAAGGACGTCTGGTTCCTCGTCATCAGCCTCAGCACTGGAGGAAGCCGAATGAGCATGGATACTGGTCGCCATTGATACATGGTGCCGGGCACAGGGATGTGCCAGGTCACGCTGTGATGCCCCCGAAGCAAGCCCGTGGTGAGGAAAGCCAGTCCTCCATCAATGCAAGGAGTATGCCACGGACTCCATCCACTAATGGCTTCCTTATGCCACAGCATCTTATTAACCAAACTATGCGATTTCACCCATATTTTTTCCATTTTCCTAACCACTCTTCTCTGATCACACAACTCTGGCAATAACCATGGTGCCATAGATTTAACCCTTCTACTCTCAACCTTTTCTGGAGCCACTTTATCTAAAGTTTGAGGATACTATTATTCCATCAATCCACCAGCCCAGAAGGGTCATTCAAAGTAGAATCAACCTTCAGTTCACGCCATTCCAAATAAAACAGGTCTGAATCAATCCTACCCCTACATCTATGCACTTTTTTTTTTTCACCATTACCTAACATTTGTCCTTCTAAAAACAAAACAAAAAAATACAAAAAAAAATCACTCTGATCAGACATCCCACTTCTTCGCTCCTATCAATTCTCAACTGTCCATCCCTTATAATTCTTGCGATACCAAAAACAAGATCTAACACAATCTTTATTATGAGCTGGGGTCCTAACTGATTACGTCAGGTCAAAAGTTAACACAGAAGCTATAAATCTTTGAGCCAATGGATCTGAGATAGCCTTCACATAGAGATTAAAATCACCAGCTAAAATAAAATTTAAAAATCATATTGCTACTTTTCCTATGAAGTCAGTAAGATCATCTACACTATTCAACCAAATCCTGGAGAATACTGTACTAGTAATCCCAAAACCACTTTCTCACCCACCTTCACTAACAAATATTCACACTTTTATAAAACATAAAAGAATATGTTCCACACTCTATGTGTCCTTATAAATTAACACCATCTTCCCACCCCTCCCCCTCCCTATTCTGAACAAATATTCTATAACCTCTTGGACATAACTGTGGCAAAAGAACTGCGTAGTCAGTTAAACATGATTCCATTATGAACACAAAAACCCACCCTCTCCTCTGCCCATCTGAACAAATAAACAGATCCTTGCAACAATCCTCAAACTCCAGATCTGAACACAGAGGCCAGGAAAGTGGAATTCTTATAGGCCTTCAGTAAGAACATAAGAACATAAGAACATAAGAAAATGCCATACTGGGTCAGACCAAGGGTCCATCAAGCCCAGCATCCTGTTTCCAACAGTGGCCAATCCAGGCCATAAGAACCTGGCAAGTACCCAAAAACTAAGTCTATTCCATGTAACCATTGCTAATGGCAGTGGCTATTCTCTAAGTGAACCTAATAGCAGGTAATGGACTTCTCCTCCAAGAACTTATCCAATCCTTTTTTAAACACAGCTATACTACCTGCACGAACCACATTCTCTGGCAACAAATTCCAGAGTTTAATTGTGCGTTGAGTAAAAAAGAACTTTCTCCGATTAGTTTTAAATGTGCCCCATGCTAACTTCATGGAGTGTCCCCTAGTCCTTCTACTATCTGAAAGAGTAAATAACCGATTCACATCTACCCGTTCTAGACCTCTCATGATTTTAAACACCTCTATCATATCCCCCCTCAGTCGTCTCTTCTCCAAGCTGAAAAGTCCTAATCTCTTTAGTCTTTCCTCATAGGGGAGTTGTTCCATTCCCCTTATCATTTTGGTAGCCCTTCTCTGTACCTTCTCCATCGCAATTATATCTTTTTTGAGATGCGGCGACCAGAATTGTACACAGTATTCAAGGTGCGGTCTCACCATGGAGCGATACAGAGGCATTATGACATTTTCCGTTTTATTCATCATTCCTTTTCTAATAATTCCCAACATTCTGTTTGCTTTTTTGACTGCTGCAGCACACTGAACCGACGATTTCAATGTGTTATCCACTATGACACCTAGATCTCTTTCTTGGGTTGTAGCACCTAATATGGAACCCAACATCGTGTAATTATAGCATGGGTTATTTTTCCCTATATGCATCACCTTGCACTTTTCCACATTAAATTTCATCTGCCATTTGGATGCCCAATTTTCCAGTCTCACAAGGTCTTCCTGCAATTTATCACAATCTGCTTGTGATTTAACTACTCTGCACAATTTTGTGTCATCTGCAAATTTGATTATCTCACTCGTCGTATTTCTTTCCAGATCATTTATAAATATATTGAACAGTAAGGGTCCCAATACAGATCCCTGAGGCACTCCACTGTCCACTCCCTTCCACTGAGAAAATTGCCCATTTAATCCTACTCTCTGTTTCCTGTCTTTTAGCCAGTTTGCAATCCACGAAAGGACATCGCCACCTATCCCATGACTTTTTTACTTTCCTAGAAGCCTCTCATGAGGAACTTTGTCAAACGCCTTCTGAAAATCCAAGTATACTATATCTACCGGTTCACCTTTATCCACATGTTTATTAACTCCTTCAAAAAAGTGAAGCAGATTTGTGAGGCAAGACTTGCCCTGGGTAAAGCCATGCTGACTTTGTTCCATTAAACCATGTTTTTCTATATGTTCTGTGATTTTGATGTTTAGAACACTTTCCACTATTTTTCCTGGCACTGAAGTCAGGGTAGATATCACTGTGGAAGATAGCAAATGTTGCTTACCTGATGTAACAGGTGTTCTCACAGGACAGCAGGATGTTAGTCCTCACAAATGGGTGACATCGAGGATGGAGCCCACCACGGAAAACTTCTGTCAAAGTTTAAACAGAACTTTGACTGGCCCCTACTGGGCATGCCCAGCAAGGCACTGACCCTGCAGCCAGCAGGGGTCTCCCTTCAGTCTGATTTTCAAAGCTACAGGCAGTGCCTAGAAAGTAAAAACAAAACAAACCCAACACCGCGGGGTGGTGGGCGGGTTTCGTGAGGACTAACATCCTGCTGTCCTGTGAGAACACCTGTTACATCAGGTAAGCAACATTTGCTTTCTCACAGGACAAGCAGGATGGTTGTCCTCACAAATGGGTGAGTACCGAGCTGAGGATGTCCTGACTTGCACCAAATGCACCCAACGACGTGCAACAGGCACTACAACTGGGGTGGAATTTGGTAAAGGGCATCCGCACCCTACCGGGAAGGTGGAAGGGTGTTGGTACATCACGTTGGAAAAAGGTTACGCAAGACAGATTGGCCGAAGATGGAGTCCTGTCTTCCAGCTTTGTCCAAACAATAGTGGGCTGCAAAGGTATGGAGAGAACTCCAGGTTGCAGCCCTGCAGATGTCAGGAAGCGGCACCGATCGAAGGTGTGCCACTGACGTCGCCATGGCCCTCACAGAGTGTGCTTTCACACGGTCTTGAAAGGGAATGCCAGCTTGCTGATAGCAAAAAGAAATGCAGTCCGCCAACCAGGAGGAAAGAGCCTGCTTACCCACAGGATGTCCTAACTTGTTAGGATGAAAAGAGACAAATAATTGAGTGCTCTTCCTGTGAGCAACTGTACGGTCTAGATAAAAAGCTAGAGCTCGTTTGCAGTCTAGGGTATGCAGAGTCTGTTCCCCGGAGTTGGAGTGGGGCCTGGGAAAAAAGATAGGTAGTATGATGGATTGATTAATATGAAACTCAGAAACTACCTTAGGTAAAAATTTAGGGTGAGTGCGGAGTACCGCCCGGTCCTGCAGGAGCTTAGTGTAAGGCGGATAGGTAACTAGGGCCTGCAATTCACTAACCCTGCGAGCTGAAGTGATAGCCAAAAGGAATAACACTTTCCATGTGAGATACTTTAACTCACAGGAGTGCAGAGGTTCGAAAGGAGGTTTCATTAGACGACCAAGAACCAGGTTAAGGTCCCAAGATGGGGCCGGAGGACGTAAGGGTGGCTTCAGATGGAGCAAGCCTTTAAGAAAACGTGTTACTAGGGGTTGTACTGAAATAGGGACACCCTGTACACCTTTATGGAAGGCGGCTACCGCACTGACATGCATTCTGATAGAAGAGGTTTTAAGACCTGATTCAGAGAGTTGCCATAAATAGTCCAAGAATTTGGAGATTGGACAGGAAAGGGGATCAAGGGACTGAGAAGTGCACCATGATGTGTACCTTTTCCATTTGTATGAGTAAGACTTTCTTGTGGAAGGCTTTCGTGAAGCTATCAGGACCCGAGAAACGGAATCTGAAAGGTTGAAAGGCTGAAGGACTAACCTTTCAACATCCATGCCGTCAGGGACAAGGCTTGGAGGTTGGGATGGAGGAGGCATCCGTCGTTTTGAGTGAGCAGATGCGGGTCCGTTCCCAGAGGAATGTGCCTGCGGATGGAGAGATCCTGGAGTATTGGAAACCATACTTGGCGTGGCCAGTAAGGTGCTATCAGGATCATGGTTCCTCCGTCCTGGCGTAGCTTCACGAGAGTCTTTGACACAAGAGGAAGTGGAGGGAATGCATAGAGCAGACCGGTTGTCCACTTGAGGGAGAATGCATCCCTCGGCCGAGAGTGCTGGCTCCGAATGAGAGAGCAGTAATCGTCCACTTTGTGGTTCTGAGGGGACGCAAAGAGGTCTATGCGGGGAGAACCCCACTTGTGAAACAGAGAGGTCGCTACCAGAGGATCGAGTGACCACTCGTGCGGTTGGAAGACACGGCTCAGCTGGTCTGCCAATACATTGTCTACTCCCGGCAGGTAAGTGGCCCTGAGGTACATGGAGTGGGAGAGGGCTTCCGCCCAGATCTGCGCAGCTTCCTGACACAGAAGGAAGGAGCCTGTGCCTCCCTGCTTGTTTATGTACCACATGGCCACTTGGTTGTCCGTCTGGATTAAGATTATCTGATGAAAGAGATGATCTTTGAAAGTGCGGAGCGCATAGCGGATTGCTCGAAGTTCCAGGAAATTGATCTGGTGTTCGGCTTCCTCGTTGGACCATAACCCTTGGGTTTGAAAGTCGTCCACATGGGCTCCCCAACCGATGTGAGAAGCGTCGGTGGTTAGGATTACTTGCGGATCCGGTGGAAGAAAGGGTAAGCCCTGAAGGAGGTTGACCTGAGTCGTCCACCAGGTTAAGGATAGGCGCAGCGCTTGTGTGACTGTGACTATGGAGGACAGAGGCTGAAAAGCTTGAATCCATTGGTGTCGTAGAGTCCATTGTGTTACTCTCATGGCTAGTCGGGTCATGGGAGTGACTTGAACAGAGGATGCCATGTGTCCTAGGAGAATGAGGAACTGGCGAGCCGTGGCAGTGTTCTGAGACTGGAGCTGGCGAGCCAGGGATATTAGGGTGTGGACCCTCTGAAGAGGAAGGTAAGCCTTTGCCTGCAAGGTGTCCAAGTCTGCTCCAATGAAGGATAAGGTTTGAGACGGGACTAAGCAAGATTTCTCGTAATTGACGAGAAACCCTAAGGAAAGGAGTGTTTGAATTGTCAATTTTAGGGAGGATTGAGCTATCTGTTGGGTGGAGGCCCTGATTAGCCAATCGTCCAGGTATGGGTAGACGTGGACACCTTCCTTCCTGAGGAATGCTGCTACCACTACGAGACATTTGGTAAAGACTCGTGGGGCAGAAGCTAGACCGAAAGGGAGGACACGGTATTGATAATGGTCGTGGCCAACTAGAAACCGCAGATATTTGCGATGGGATTGTGTGATCGCAATGTGGGTATAAGCGTCCTTGAGGTCGAGAGAGCACAGCCAATCCCCTCTTTGTAGCAGAGGGAGCAGCGCGCCTAGGGTTACCATTTGAACTTCTCTTTTTGAAGGTATTTGTTGAGGGCTCGAAGGTCCAAAATGGGACGTAGTCCCCCCGATTTCTTTGGTATTAGGAAGTATCTGGAATAGAATCCCTTGCCTCGTTGAGAGGGAGGAACGGGTTCTATAGCATTTGATTGCAGAAGAAGAGATACTTCCTGTTGTAATTGAGCCAAATGGGTGGATAGACTCCACGCTTGAAGAGGCGGGGAGTCTGCCGGAAGAGTTATGAAGTTGAGGTGGTAACCCTGTGCGATAATTGTTAGCACCCACTGATCTGAGGTGATCTGCAACCAAGGTTGTAGAAAATGGTACAGTCGACCTCCTACAGGGATGTCCGGAAGAGGGGTTTGGCATGTGTTCCCTACAGGGGAGTCAAAGGCCAGCCGCAGGCCCAGGAGGAGGGGCTACAGTAGGCCTTTGTTTCCTAGGCTGACGCGGCTGAGGCCTAGTAGAGGATCGAGCTGGACGAGGCCTGGCCGATGGAGGGTAATAACGGCGTGGTCGAAAGAATGACTTCTTAGAGTCTTTCTTTTGCGGTTGTTTGGAGGTCAGCTCAGGTGGGACAGATGAGAGTTGTTTCAACGTCTCATGGTGGTCTTTCAACTCCGCCACAATCTGCTGAATTTGCTCTCCAAACAAATTATCGCCTAAGCAGGGTAAATCAGCAAGACGATCCTGAACCTCTGGGCGAAGGTTGGATGATTTTAACCAAGCCCAACGTCTGGCTGAGATGGCTGTGGCTGAAACTTTTGTGGAAGCATCGAATATGTCGTAGGCAGTCCTAATCTCGTGCTTCCCTGCCTCAAATCCCTTGTGAAGAAGGGCTTGAAGCTGCGGTTGGTATTGGTCTGGTAACGTGTCAGCATAGTCTTGCATCTGCTTAAGGATGGCTCTGTTGTACTGAGTCATATAAAGTTGATATGAAGCTATGCGTGAAATCAACATAGCTCCATGATAGACTTTCCGTCCAACACTATCTAGGAACTTGTTGTCCCTGGTAGGTGGGGTAGAAGAGTGTGGCTTAAGACGCTTGGCCTTCTTCTGCGCGGACTCAACCACAACAGAGCGATGATCCAGTTGAGGTTTTTGGAAACCTGATGCTGACTGGACAAGGTAGGTGGAGTCAGCTTTTTTGTTAACTGGGGACACTGATGAAGGAGATTCCCAGTTTTTCTTGAGCAGATCCAAAAACACCTGGTGTATAGGGATGGAAGCGATGATTTTTGGAGCATCCAGAAATTGAAGGAGTTCCATCATCTGGTGTCTGTCATCAGCTTCAGATTGTAGTTGAAAAGGTACAACTTCTGACATCTCTTTCACAAAATTAATGAAAGATAGATCCTCAGGAGGAGATCTTTTTCTACTCTCTGTAGGAGATGGAGGCGAAGGCAAATCCGTGTCAGAAGATGTATCATCATCATCACCCCAGGTATCGTAGGGATCAAGTGGGGTTTGTAACCCTGATGGACCTGGCTGAGGCTCTAAAGGCATCGATGGAAACCGAGGCGGAATCGGTGCCGTAGGTGGAACCAGAAATGGCATCGATGGCTTCGGTGCTGTCGATGGAATCGGTGCCTGGCGTGGAATGGATGGAACCGAAGGATATATCGGTGGAGATATACCAGAAGGCACCGATGGAAACACCCCGGAAGGGGGAATCCGGAACGGTGTTTCTCCTGCCGATGAAAATCCAGTCGGAGACGGTGGTGTTGTCGATGGCACTGGAATCACCGATGGAAGGGCCGTCATGAGCGCCTCCATGCGGCTCAGTAGCGGTGCTAGCGCTTGTATCAACGGCTCGGTGGTCGGTTCCCTCCTCGGTGGCGAAGCCGGTGCCGGTGTCGGTGCCGGGGGCGGCACTGGAACCGGTGCCGGAGACTGTGCCGATGGAGGTTGCAATTTCTTCATCGCTTTCTCGATGGCCTCCTGGACCAGCCGGTCCAGTTCTGCCCGGAGACCAGGGGTAACCATACCCGGCTCGACGGGAGAGGGAGGCTGAGGCAGGGCCGGAGGGACCACCGTAACCGGTGGGATCACGGCCCCCGCACCCCGGGAGGGTGAGGGTTTCCTCGATGCCTGCGAACGAGACGTGGAGGGTGTCCGGTCTGTTCGCGGCTTCTTTGTCGGTGGCTCGGCTTGAGCAGAGGTCGATGGCTGTGGATCCTCGACAGGCCGAGATTTGTGCCGTCGATAGCGGTGCTTTTCCTTCCGATCCCCTCGCCCATCCGGGGAAGGGACGGGAGTCGACGGCCGAGAAGCGATCGATGGCGGACGGTCACCGGAGGGTTGACGATGATGGTACAACTTCGACGGTGCCGGTTCAGATGACGTCGATGCTATCGATGGCGTTGGGGTGGGTGCATGGAAGAGGAGCCCCATCTTCTCCATCCTGGCTTTGCGACCCTTGGGTGTCATTAAGGCACATTTGGTGCAAGTCAGGACATCATGCTCACTACCCAAACACATCACACAAACCCTGTGGGGGTCTGTGATGGACATAGTCCGGGTACAATCCGGACAACGGTGGAACCCCGTTGCCATGGCCTGAAGCCAAAATTTAGGCTGGGGATCGGTAAGTGCCAACAGGCCTCAAGGGCCAAATTCGACGGTAGTCGATGGAAAAAGGCAAAAAACTTACCGGGTTCCGTAAGATGACTAAAAATTTGTCGAAGGGAGACCCCTGAGGGGCAAATTTTCTTAGGAAATTAACTTCCAAATTCCTGTCAGGAACGTGGTTAGAGAGCTCCTTTCACCGCGTGGCAACTGCTGCGCGGAAAAAAGAAGACTGAAGGGAGACCCCTGCTGGCTGCAGGGTCAGTGCCTTGCTGGGCATGCCCAGTAGGGGCCAGTCAAAGTTCTGTTTAAACTTTGACAGAAGTTTTCCGTGGTGGGCTCCATCCTCGATGTCACCCATTTGTGAGGACAACCATCCTGCTTGTCCTGTGAGAATACTCCTTTTTGTGCAAGCATAAACTTTCAAGGGCCAGGCCGTAAGATTAGGGCCTTGATGTAACAAATCTCAAATTTCAAAAAGAGTACTGAACAGCAACCTCACTAGAGCCACATACTATGGCCTTCATGGCCAATCTGTAGCCCCCAGCATTACCAATGATAGATCTATCTGCCTCAGGGTTCTGCCTACGAGGGGCCAGGGAGGAAAAACGAAGCTCATTCTTTGGCCACAGCTGAATCAAGGCATAAATTCCATTGGAGATGAAGAACTTGCCAGTCTTGGAATTGTTTTGAGTGCCATCAGATTACCACCAGTCTAACATCTTCTGAAAGTCTTTACAGCTGAGTTTCCACTCTCTGTGGACCAATGTATTCATGCTAGGAAAACTGGCCTAGATGTTCTCCACTCCTGCAATGTGAGTCGCTGAGATTTCCAGGAGATTCTGCTCCGCCCACTAGAACAGACCCACCTCTTGGTCAATCATTAGGCTCCAAGTGCCTTTTTGGTTGTTCACATAAGCTACCGCTGTAGCGTTGTCCAAGAACATCTGGCTTGCAGCTCCTTTCACTAAGGATAGAAAGTGTAACAGAACTAGCCTGATTACCCTGGTTTCCAGCCTGTTGATAGATCCTATGGCCTCCAACTTAGTCCACAGAGCTTAAGCTACTTGATCACAACATTAGGCTCCCCTGCCCACTAAACATGCATCTGAAATGACCACAGTCCAAAAGGGTGGTTTGAGGCTCATTCCTTTTACAAGGTTTATGGAATCTGTCCACCAAGAAAGCTTCTCCCTTACAGTCATTGACAGAGGATCTTCATAATCCTGCAATTTGGGGGGGGGGGGGGGGGGGGGGCGGGGAGCAGTGAGACAAGAGAGAAGTCTGAAGAGGCCGCATATGTGCTCTGGCCCTCAGGACTAAATCTGCACATGAACATCTACCCAAGGTCCACTACTTGCAATACCCTTCTTGAAACCTTATCTGCCCTAGGCTTTGAACTCATTACATTAGATCCCACTCACAAGGCAGGGCATGCCCTAGATTTGATTTTCATAAATTTTAAAACTGATAGCCCCCTGAACACAACACATACTCAAGGTCTGATCATTTCTTAATTCAATCATCAGTCACTATTACTCCACTTTCTTGAACTGAAAGTTCCCAAAATTAATCTCTCTCATATCGTCCATTAATAAAGACAGAAGACCTGTTAAGTGAAATTGAACAAATCACAGAAAATGTAGATTTCTGAGATTGCTGTCTGCTCATGGCTAGAATTACTTAATGGCATAGCTGATAAATTAAGCCCAGTAAAAATTAAAACAGTAAAAAACTCGAAAAGTAATCATAAGCCTTGAAACAATATAGAAATTGGAGCAATAAGAAAAACGGAGGAAAAAAGAAACATATTGGAGGAAATATCCTACCATTTCGAATCTGTCAGCATATAGAAGTTGCCTAGCGTATTACAAGAAACTTATCAACAACACTAAAAAGGAGTATTATAGCAAAAAAATACAGAATTTTCTACATAACTCAAGAACTCTAGTTGCGACTATCCAAAAACTAACTAGCAATCCTGACCACAACACCACTTTACCGGAATCAAAATGTAATAAAATAGCTCAATTTTTTAAGCATAAGATAGAAAGCTTACTAAATGGAATTGACAATTCCATAAACTGCTCAATTAATATGAGCACCAGAGAATGTATCAACTGGGTGAATTTTAATATTATTTCTCCCGCTGAAATTAATAAGCTCATCACAAAAATGAATCCGGCGTAACACCCTATTGATAATATCCCCATTCCCACATTAAAGACTGGCTGATGCTATCTCGACCCCAGTTGCAAAAATTATCAATTTTTCACTTCAGGAGGGCAATTATCCGCAAATACTCAAAAGAGCAATAGTCAAACCAATCTTGAAAAAACCCACTCTGGATCCCCTAGTGTTGAATAATTACAGACAGATATCCAATCTCTCTTTTTTAGCAAAATTAACAGAAAAAGTACCATATTTTCCGGCGTATAAGATGAGTTTTTAACCCCTGAAAATCTTCTCAAAAGTCAAGGGTCGTCTTATAGGGTGAATAATTACCGTATTTTTCGCTCCATAAGACGCACTTTTTTCCTCCAAAGTTGGGGGGGGGGGGGGGGGGGGGGGGGGAATGTCTGCGTCTTATGGAGAGAATATAAAAAAAAATAAAAATCTAACAAAACCCCCCACCCTCCTGACCCCCCCCCAGACCTGCCAAATTAATTTACTATAACCCCCCACCCTCCTGAACCCCCCAAGACCTGCCAAAAGTCCCTGGTGGTCCAGCAGGGGTCCGGGAGCGATCTCCTGGACTTGGGCCGTCGGCTGCCAGCAATCAAAATGGCGCCGACGGCCCTTTGCCCTTACTATGTCACTGGGGTCGACCAATGGCAGCGGTAGCTCCTGTGACATAGTAAGGGCAAAGGGCTGCCGGCTGCCAGTAATCAAAATGGCGCGGACGGCCCTTTGCCCTTACTATGTCACAGGGGCTACCGCTGCCATTGGTCAACCCCAGTGACATAGTAAGGGCAAAGGGCCGTCGGCGCCATTTTGATTACTGGCAGCCGACGGCCCAAGTCCAGGAGATCGCTCCCGGACCCCCGCTGGACCACCAGGGACTTTTGGCAGGTCTTTGAGAGGTCAGGAGGGTGGGGGTTGTATTTAATTAATTTGGCAGATCTTGTGGAGGGGTCAGGAGGGTGGGGGGTTGTATTTAAATAATTTGGCAGGTTTGGAGGGGTCAGGAGGGTGGTGGGTTGTATTTAATTAATTTGGCAGGTTTTGGAGGGGTCAGGAGGGTGGGGGAAGCTGAGGGATTAGTTTTAAAGGGTTGGGTGGGTTTTTTGTTTATCGGCTCGGGCGCAGCCGATAAAAAAAAACCCGATCGGGCCGGATGAAAAAAAAAACACGATGTGAATCGAAACCGGAATCAGAACCGATTCCGGTTCCGATTCACATCTCTATTACCTGTACCTCCTTCTCTGCCTCTCGCACATGCACGTCTGCGCCGCTTCATTGCAGTCCTCAGGAGCGAGATCTGAGAGGCAGAGAAGGAGGTACCGGTAATAGGATACAAGGGTGGGCCAGAGGGATGCGTTACCGCTCTGATAGTCTTGGAGACAGGGAGGGCTGGGCAGGCAGGGAGAGCTGACCAATCCAAGTAGGAATTGAATACAACAACCAGCCAATCGCCGGTAAGGTACATTGCTTGTCGTGACTGGCTGGTTGTTGTATACTGGGTACCACATACAGTATGGTTATGTAGTGACACAGAAGGGTAGTCTTACACGGCGAGTATATCCCAAACTCTATATTTTAACTGGAAAAGTTGGGGGTCGTCTTATACGCCCAGTCGTCTTATACGCCTGAAAATACGGTAGTGCAAAAACAACTCTCGGAACATCTTGAAAACAATAACATCTTATATCCCATCCAGTTTGGCTTTAGAAAGCATTATAGTACGGAGACACTTCTGCTTGCATTGAATGACACCATCCTGAGACGATTTGACAGTGGACAAAACTATTTGTTAATATTATTAGACCTGTCAGCAGCTTTTGATACAGTGAACCATTCCATCCTTTTAGATAGACTCAGAGAAATTGGGCTGAGAGAGAATACTCTCAAGTGGTTCGAATCATACATTACTAATCGGTTCTTTCAAATAAAAATCAATACAATTTCGGAAAAAAATGAACATGATACTGGAGTCCCACAGGGATCTTCATTATCAGCAACTTTAACATCTATATGATTCCCATCTGTCCTTTTCTTAGTGGATTTGGTCTCACTCACTATGTTTATGCTGACGATGTGCAAATTTTAATTCCGATTAAAAATTCAATATATGAATCACTTAAGCTGACAGCAATGTATTTATCTTTGATCAAACAGCTTTTAACAAACATGAAGCTGATTCTAAATGTCGATAAAACTAAAATCATATTTCTAGATCGCAGAGCTGACTGTATCAAACCGTCAGTACTGACACTAGAAGATAACAAAATGAGTCTTTTAATTGGAAATAATGCGTGAAATCTTGGCATGATAATAGATTCTGAACTTAATTTAAATAAACATAATAATAAACTCAAAAAAGGTTATAATAAACTACAAACACTCAAAAGTCTAAAATCCCTATTAGATCATAATAACTTCAGAACAGTCCTTCAAGTTTTACTGTTCTCAAGCTTGGATTATTGCAACGCACTGTTCTTAGGACTTCCACAATCAACAATCCGACCATTACAAGTACTTCAAAACACCGCAGCACGGATATTGACCAACACAAAAAACAACTATCATTTCACACCGGTTTTGATTTCATTACATTGGCTCCTGATAAAATATTGCATAGAATATAAAGCTCTCTGTATCCTACACAGAACAATCTTTGGGGAAGGAACAGAATGATTAAATGCATCTATAAGATTACATACTACACAAAGAAACCTTAGATCCAATAACAAGGGTCTTCTCTCTATACCAACACTAAAATCAGCACATCTAACAGATCAGAAACAGGGCGATCTCTCTTGCAGGACCAAAAATCTGGAATGCATTACCTGAGAACCTAAGAATGCAGGAGAATCAGAAAACATTTAAAAAAGATTTGAAAACCTGGTTATTTTGCAAGGCCTATGATGAGAGAAATCGGATGACATAGTAAGCGTAATTTTACTTATATTTTCTTTTGATGCTTTGTAGACTACTGAATAATGTATTAGCCTATTGTTTTATTATTGATTTTATTTGTATTATCTTGAATCTATGTAAACTGTTGTGATAGAACCTTCTAAATGACAGTAATTAAAATTTTATAAATAAATAAATACAATAAAAACTTGCAACTGAATCTGAAGCTTGACTATTCTTTCCATATCAGTAAAACATGGCTGACTGGTATGAAAATGAGCTCCTAGATGCTTCAGCGACTGCAAAAGAACCAGATTTTTCTTCATAAAGTTCACTACCTAATCTTCAAAGACCTTTAAACTTTGTTCACGACGAACTGGCCATTATTAGTCAATTGTCCAGGGATGGATGCACCATGATAAAGTCTTTGGTGCTGTGGTGAGGCCATGTTTTTTCTCATGTTGCTAAACAACTGGAATGCTTTCTTCAATACAGTTTTTTTTTGTGTGTTAAATTCAAGTTTACTACCCATGTTCCACTCTATTTTCTCACTAAGGTACTAATGTCCTGGTTTAGATACATGCTCATCTGGAAGATGCTTATAGACATTTAAGCCATATACAATGAACAGTAACCTACAATGGCAAAGCAGATTCAAGAAATCTGCATTGCAGTCCATTTCTACTTTTCAAACATTCTTAACACAATGTTAGTGTCTCATACTCAATCTATATCCTATTGAATAGTTTCAATCTAAACACTTACTTGTAAAGACATGGATCCAGATTCTTTGTTTTTAGTTAGGAAGCTGGATATGGACAAGTTCAAGTCGATGCTGCTGTTGTCAGCTGTGGATCCGGTACCTGAATCAGTGTCATTTTCTTTTTGATTTTCAGGTTCTGGCTGTTGCAAAGTTTCAGAATTGGTGGAAGGACATGTTTTCTCTTTTTCTTGAGTAGTTTCCTCAGAGACAATACTGATCATTGGAATTAAAGACGGCAGAGATTCCACTGGTTCAGACTTGGGTTTGTTCAATACTTCAGAAGAAGATGGAGTATTTTCTTTGCCCATCTTATTTGTCTCAGCATCTGTAGTTGCATTTTCTATTGGGTTTTGATTTACTTCAGACATTTCTACATTCTCTTCATTCTCACCGCTGTCACTCTTAACTTCAGCAGCACCTTCAATTTCACCATTTATTGTTTCGTCTATTTTATCACTACCATCCTTTGGACTTTCCTCTGTGCTGACAGTTTCTTGTGCCCATTCTGCTGCAGTAATTACTGGCTTTTGGTCTATCTCTGCCTCTTTCACAGCACTATTGCTCTCAGTCACCAGAATGCTATCAGCCTCTTGGATACTGTCAGCACCATTGTCTACAGGTATCTGGTCTACCTCAGCCATTTTTTCACCATCTCCAAACTGAATGTCCTCCATGCTCTCTGATTCATCTTTCTGGGCTGTTTTAGGTGGCGTCTTTTGATGGTCATCCTTTTTTTCCTCATTCTCTGCTTTGTTTAGCGTGCTTTCATTTTTATTTTCTGCACTGTCTATTCTTCCTTCATTTTCTTCTGTCTCTCCAGTTCCTTGAGGCATTACTTCTTCAGGTTTCACATTGTCTGTAGCTTCACTACATTTGATCAGCTTACTTTCTTCAGTTACCTCACTTTTCATAACATTTTTTGCCACGGAGTTTATCTCTTTTATCTCACTGCCTTCAGAGTCTGTTTCTTGAGGTGGTATGATAGTCTCTTCCTTTTGTGTTTCCTTGCTTTCTTTCTCAGACTCAAGGTCTTCAATGACTTCCTCCTGTTTTCTGGTTATTTGTTCCTCACTAGGTCTTTCATCTTTTTCATTCTTTTCTATTAATATTGCACCATTGTGTACCTCCTTAATATCTTCAGCACTTATTGCAGAGATACTTTCATTCATTTTCTCAACCTTAATCGGTTCAAGCCCAGTAGCAGATGGCTCTTCCTCTGATAGTTTGTGACCGGTTTTATCCTCTACAGCCTTCAGCTCAGTTTTTTCAGAAACAGACTCCAACGGTGAAGCATTTTGGGAGAGTTTGTCCTCCTCTGAGCTAGCAATGCTTAGGTCTGAGGAGGCACGCTTGTTTGTAGGAATTGCCTAAAGAAAAGATAATACAATCAAAGCAAAATAAAATGTAAATACATTTCAGAATACTATATAAACGTCTCTAATGCTTACAATGTTAAAACTCAGTGATAACTAGTTTCAATTTAAATAAGTTTTGAATTTTTTTAAATAGTAAAAAAAAGATAGAACATAGGCACTCAAAATGAAAGAAAAACATTCCTGATTAGAAGTGTAAGAACATTTATTGAAGTTATGATTTACGAAAATAACTCAATTATTTTCTTACCATTTGTACAGTACTGCATACATCTAGCAGCATTACAGAAATGATCAATAGGCGTATATGCACAATGAATTTCACTGCATGCAAGTATATAAACTTAATTGTAATTACATTAGGATAATAAATATTAAAAATTCATATCAATCTCGTATCAAGATGATTGATATGCCTGCCACTTTTAATTTCAAGAGCCAGTCCATCCCAATTTCCATGCAAGTTCGTAATTTGGGTGTTCTGATTGATTCATTGTTTTCAATACGCCCACAGATTAATACAATCATTCAGTCCCCATATTATAAAATGCAGATGCTTGGTTCTGTAAAGCTGTGTGTGCCTTTATAATTTTCATACTATTACTCAAGCATTAATCAACCATGTCAATTCTTGATTACTGTAATTCTGTATATCTAGGTCTACCATTATCAATATTCAATTCTTTATAATTAGTTCAAAATTCCACAGCGCGGCTAGTAAACAGTGCCACACTAAGTGAGCATGTAACTCCTTCACTTGTTAAACTTCATTGGCTTCCAGTTGTCTGGCGAAAATGATTCAAGGTGCTTTGCCTGGTGTTCAAAACTTTGCATAATCTTGCTCCCCAGTGCTTTGCTTCCTTCATCTAAAATCATCATCCAGGCCACTCACTGCGTTCAGCCACCAGAAACTTGCTTGAGATACCAGCCCCTAAATTTTCAAAACTTGCTCTATCTAGGAACAGAATGTTCAGTACAGCTGCTATCTTACTATGGAATGAGCTACCATATGAGGTTAGGGTGGAGAATGATCTGCTTCGTTTTAGGAAGTTGTTAAAAATGCGAGTGAGTTCTTCTCACTCGCATTCAATCCGTCAGGCAGCTAAACAGGATGAAGTATCCCGGATAGGGAGATTTAAATTTGTTTTTACCTGTATGTTTTGTAGAGTGTATCATTTGCTTAGTCTTTTGTGACTCCTGTTTTTCATTATTTGTATAAGTGTTGTACTTTATAACTTGAATGTGAATGCAGTGTTATAATCCACTGAGATTTGTGATCAGCAAAATACAATTTTTTTTAAATAAATAAATAAATAAATAAATACAGACACCAAAAATGTTGATCTACATAACAACCCACCAAGGAATTTTCATTTTCCTCCTCTTCTTCATCATCTTTAGAATCTTCAACTTCCTCCAATACTTCAGCTTTGGCTTCTGCAATAAGTTCCCTGACTGGTTTATTGGAAGTGGTAGAGGTAACAAATGGATGCTATTTGTGACAAAAAATAAAAATAAATGAAATATTTGCAGTACACATTTACACAATCTCTCACAGTGAGATTCAGTAGTTAAAACATTTTGCCTCATCCATCCCTTCCCAACAAAAGTCTTGCTTTGTTTTTAATTTAAAAAGCAGAAAGAGTCCATAGTGCACCCCAAAAAATGTTTCCCCTTCCAATGTATTAATTTGCCAGCTTCTATACCCTGCAGAAAGAGACCTATGGGATCCTGAAAGCTCAAGTATGACATATTTAGATAACATGTTTGGACAAATAAAGTTATCCCAAAAGCTGAAAAGAATTCAGCTTTCTCATAGACAAAAGCAGCTTATTAGCGAGTCCTGTGTACTAATAGTTTACAGTATTGCTTATCAGACATATAAATTCTGTGTCACTTGTATCTCTGTGGCCATATCCTACCTGCAGCAATTGATGTGTATTCCATCTTGCATCTAAATGCTTCTCTAAACATTTCCTCAGAAAATCACTAAATTCCGGAGACCTGTAAAATGAAAAGCATAAAAGATGAATTTAATTTAGCTCTTTATTGCCATACCAAAGGAAAACTTTAGAGCAGTGGTTCTTAACCTTTTCTGGGTCACTGAAACCTTAGAGAATCTGTTGAAAGCTATAGAGCCCCTCCCCACAAAAATGCACAAATGCATACACTCGAAAAAATGTGTGTGTCCCGTTCACAGATCCCATGAAGCCCATCTATGGACCCCAGGTTACAAACCCTTGCTTAAAAAGGTATATTCAGGGATATTTCTCTTTCTGGTTATTTTTTCACAAGACGGTTTATATTTAATGACCAAATAGCCTCAACACCAGCATAGAACACAACAGTTACTGTATATGTGTTCTAAACTAGAAATTAATGTATCATTCCTGAGAAAACGGCTTTCAGAAAACAACCATATTACCTGGTTTCATAAGAAAGGCAACACGTTTCTCCTCTCTTCTACCTAACCTCATATTTGCAAAATTGTGTTACTGCTGTAAAACTCCTCTCACTAACATCGGTGTAGCACAGATGGAGTAAAACATTCAGATTTCACTTAACAGAAAGTCAAATTGTCCAGAGTTGAGGGATGCTTAGGTGTGGGAGCTACTTGGTAGCACTTCAACACGCTGCTGAACTTAGGCATTGAATTACAGCTGGCACAAGCGCTGAAGTGCTGGAACATTACTACAAACTACAATGGAAAGGGGCCATCGGGGCCCCACCACAGACATGTGCTTGCTTCTATTCCTGATAAACACCGTTTCTGTTCTTTTGCACAAGAGATGTTTAACCACCATTCTTCTTCATATTGACTCACAGCAATGCCTGATCCTGACAGAAATGTTCGCCTAAATCTTACCAGCCGCTGAACTTCTCTGCTGTTCCAGAATACCTCATCTCCAGAATAGATTTTGACTTACTACTGAACTGCCTCTTACCCTCAATCCAGCTGAATATTTCCAGTAATCCAGGTGGAACACCAAGACTTCATTACCTGCAACTGAAATATTTTTACCTTATTGAGGTTTAATCTTGCAAAAGCTTCAATCTTCTTCCTGATTGAAAGAACTGCAACCTACGCCAAGAGCCTCTCCAGACTACGAGTGGCACTGTGAACTGCAATTTCTACCGGATAACCACTTTGTTTCCTTTAATTTGAATTTATACAGAAACATTCTCAGCAATCAACTACAAGTTTGGTCCTACTTCAGTTCATCTACTCAACTTCGCCACTGCATCTGGAAAATGTCATCCCCAGACTCTGCTTGCTTCCTGCTAACCATCAGCACACTGGAGGTGAAGATAGCAGCATTCTCCACCTGACCTTTAGTAGCTCATGAACCTGAACGTAATGACTTCCAGCTGTTAGTACTGATGTTCAACTTGATGCCAAACTGAAGGAGATGCTGAAGAGGCACTTGTTTTTCTCTCTCTCATTCTCAAGTGCAAAGATGACAGCCCTGAACCTTCCTCTATGGACGTTTGTCCTATGGAATTTGACTGTGCTCCTGCTTCCCCGAAAAAAAAATATACATTGCAAATAGAACTCAAACGCAAGACCCAGTGAATGATTTCTTGCTGCAACTCTATAACTGTTACTCCTGGGGAAATTCTGCACACACAAACAGAAAATTCTGCAAACTTTATATTGGTCAAAATAACACAATTTACATGACAGTCTAAGTAATTACATTTTAAATTAATACAGAAAAAATTGAATACTTAGAGATGCAGAATTTTAAATATTTTGAGCAGAATTTCCCTATAAATTCACTGTAAGAGTCTCCCTTCCACTCGCTCTCCCTACTCCCCTGGCCACTTTGCCCTCTCAGGCCCCAACTTCTCCACCTGCCAGTATCTCTCCCTTCCACCTCTAGGCTCAACCCCTTCCACTCTATCGCCAGTCCCAGAGTTTGACCCCATTCGCACAGTCAAATTCCCTCACATAGGCTCCCTCTGTCTCTCCCTCTCTCACACACATGCTCCCTCTCTCTAGTACACATACACACACCCTCATACAGGCTCCCTTCACACTAACACACACATCCCCTCATACAGGGTCCCTCTCTCTTGCATACACATCCACACAAGCTCCCTTTCTCTCTCACACATACATCCTCACACAGGCTGCCTATGTCTCTCTCTCATGCACCCCTTCACACAGGCTCTGTCACACATACACAATCCCTTCACACAGGCTAGCACCCTCACATACATACAATACCTTTTTCATACACACGCACTCCCAATCTCTCACACACATACACACTCCTTCACAATCTCCTCATATAGGCTCCCTCTCTCTGGCACTCACACTCAAGCATCCTCCCCCCCGCTCTCTCACCTCCCATGTTTTCTCTCCACCATCCTGCTCACCCTCCCCCTCCCCCTCTCACCCTCCCCTCTCCCTGCTCTGTCACCCTCCCCTCTCTCACACACCTCTCCCTCTCCTCTCACACACATACATTCACTCTCACCGAGGTCTTCATCGTCGCCACAAGCGGAGCGTGTCCGCAGCACACAGGGGCCTTCATCTTCGCACGCTCCGTTCGCGGCATGCTGGGGTCTCCTCTGCTGTTTTCTGCTCAGAATTTGGCAATTCTGCACAGGGGGGAATTCTGCGCAAATTCCCCCAGGACTAAACTGTATTACCAGCCAAAGTGTACAAAAAAAAACAAAACAAAAACAACCCACTGATAGAGATGTCCTCCTAAACTTAGATGCAATAAACTGTTAACATACTTCAACAGTAATCAGCTATACACAAGATTTGAAACTGCTCAGACTATTTAATACTGCTATTATGCTAAAGTTCCTGCTTCCATTATTATCAGCCTAGATTCACCTTTTCCAAGATACTAAGCTGTTCACGCCTGGGCAACTCACTGACAACAAACATCACAATGGTCTATCAATACCAATCCTAGAACTTTAACAAGGTAAACTTTTCAACTTTTATTCCTATGGACTTCTCCTAAAATGTATCATCCCTTAGCTTCAAGAATCAACATCCACCTTCAAATTTCCTGACTCTGCTGAACATCGCTTCATCCAATAAACATTACATTACAAAAAAAAAGCTACGGGTATCTTATATCTTTCAAAGAGCTTTTAAAAGACTGATTTTCCACCAGCTCCGAAGTGCAACATTTTTAACTTTCCCATCTACCATTATGTTAATGCTTCTATGATTATTTCTGCTTCCAGATATCCAACCTCATCATCAAGTGAAAAGAAAATAACCAACCCCATCAGATCAATCCAGTTGGTACAAACATTTAATTAATGAAAATATTCTCCCCTCCATAGCAGAGCAAAAAAGTCAATGAAACTAGCAAAAGGCTGATAAAGCCTCAACAAGAAGTTTCCTTACTTGCTGGGGTGGTTATGGTTAAAAAAAATAAAGACTGAAAGAGTTTGTTTGTCTGATTGCATATGGATGCTTCCTACTGCAGCCAAGGCATTACTCTGCCGGGTGAAGACAACACCCCATCCACTCCCCCAACCCACCTAGTAAGGGCTCGATATGGCTGGGCCACTCGGGAGCCAGGTGAGGGGAGAAAGGGAAATGGGAGGAGCTTCCCCACCAACAGCAGGTGGGCTTCCTGGTCGCCTGCCATCTACCACGTGCTGCATCGGAGGGGGGGCAGCAGCCGCCCGTTTATTAAGGTGGAGATGCAGAAATCCACTTCTTATCCCTGGGATAAACAGCATGGAATTTATCCATCCCTTGGGATCCTGCCAGGTACTTGTGATTTGGATTGGCCACTATTGCAAACAGGTTACTGGGCTTGACTGACCTTTGGTTTGACCCAGTATAGCAAATCTTATGTACTTATGAAAAGTGCTATTTGGGGGGACTGCCGAGGCAGCGAGGCAACTAAGTAAGTGAAAAAATTCTTAAAGATATTAATGAAGTAACAGTTTTTTTTTTTTTGTTTTTTTTACAGTGATAGGGTATACGTCTGACCTGAAGCCTGGATGAAAAAAAAATGACGGAGGGCGCGCGAGGCAATGCTAGTGCTGGAATTCCCAAACATGCTCAGTACACCAAAAAGCTCTATTAGCTTGGAGAGAGGAGTCTGTTCGGTACATCAGATGATGTCACCCATGCATCATGGCTAATCCAGCCCTGCTTGTCGACAGAGAAACAGAAAGATGGCCAAAGCTTGCTTATTTCAACAGTACTACATCAAATGTTAGGCATTCAAACATAACAAGGGATCTAGGGGTAGTCCCTGAAGCTTCTGCCTTCCTTCTGGGTCTCCTGGCTCCTTCCAGAGCCTGGGCTTTTATTCCTTACAAATGTCATGTGGCCTGGATTCTCACTCTGCGTATTTAAGATGGATTGGGCTAGATAGTTGGCCCCATCCTTTAAAGTGTTCTGGGGTTCTAGCCTATACATACCCCTTCATAGTCCCCTAGTTTTAGTACTATTTGAAAGGGTAAATAACTCTTCCCCTTATTAATTTGGTCCATACTACACAAATTTATAGATCTATATCATATCTCCTTTCAGTTATCTCTTCTCCAATCTGAAGAGCCCTAACTTATTTAGCTTTTCTTCTTGAGAGCTATTTCACCCCATTTTTCATATCTGTTGTTCTTTTCTGTATCTTTACTAGTTCTACTAAATAGGATCACCAGAACTGTATGCAATACTCAAGGTGCAGGCGGCATCATAGGTTGATAAAAACATTATGATATTTTCAGTTTTGTTTTATTTTTTTTTTCTGAATAATTCCTAACATTCTGGATGCTTTTTTTGGCTGCTGCACACTCAACTGAGGATTTCAATGTACTGTCCATAGTGAATCCAAGGTCTGTTTCCAGAGTATGGGCTCCAACAATGCGTATATATATTCTTTTTTCCTATGTGTATGACTTTGCACTTGTCTATATTAAATTTAATCTGACATTTAGATGCATAGTTTCCCAATTTTGCAAGATCCTTCTACAATTCCTTACAATGTAGGTACTGTAGGGAAACACCTACAACAGCTGAATGTAATTTGCTTTGAAGTGCAGAAAAGTGGAATATAAATTTAAAAAAATTATTAAATCCACTCATTTTAATAACTGTGAATAATTTTGGTCATGTGCAAATCTGATTACCTCACTCACTGCTCCCTTTTTACGATCATTTATAAACGTTAAATGACACTGGTTCCAGTACAGATCCCTGAGACACTCTAGTTCTCAACCATAGCAAAAGGCATTTTTTTCCAGTTGCAACATTTATGCCAATTTTGCCTCCTATTATCCCAGGACAATTCAGCCATCTTGACTCGTACAACTGTGATGACATTTCTGTAGCTCAATATTTCAGGTTGCCAAAACTGCAGATGATACAACATTCTGCAGGTATTACACTGGGAGTTCATATCTCCCTATATTGAAATAAACTTAAATCACACTGTGTACAGAAGTTAAATCATTTGCCTGTAAGGTCATGAACAATTTGGGGCCATCTTTTCTAGTCTCTCATTTGGTTCAGTAAATACCAAAGAAAGCACTTTGCTCTTCTTGAGAGGGTCTTTTCAAACACCCTCCTACTACTGAAAACAAGTTAGAATCTATTGTACCCTATGTGTGAAATAAGTTATCCCAAAAACTGCATCTGTTACTAACTTACAGGAATTTAAGGAAAAGTCAAGGTGACAAACTTACCTGCTAATTTCCTTTCCCTTTTTCCCTGTTAAACCAGTCCAGACAAATGTGTTATATCCCCCTGCTAGCAGATAAAGGCACAGAAAAAAAAGCTCAAAGCTGACTGCACTCCTCTTATAAAGGCCTGGTGCTGTCTTCAGCTCTTCAGTATCTTATGTCAAAGCTAAGATAACCAAAGGCAATTGTTTGGTTTGGTTACTAAAATACCACCACAACCAAAACCTAAAACAATCAAAAAAGTTTATCTAATTCCTCTGTTAATGACCATGTAGAAATCTCTACATCAAGATCATGACTAAGCCCACTACCTTCAGAATAGGCTATAATGTACTTACTGTTTGTTTTCTGAACTTGTCAGACTTAGAGCCCTTGAATGTCATGGATTTCCTGGGTAGATCCTACACTGGTCTGGCATCCATGCCAAACCTCTCAGAAATGCTGCATCCAAGGCATAGCCTCTCCCGGCTTGCACACTCATGCTGAGGTGCTTTGAGGAGAGATGCAATGGAGTCAAGGGCAATGCCCTGCCATTATCCTCTGGAAATGTTTCTGATTCTGCCTACAAGCAGTCCTGTACTTTGTTGAGTGGATTTGTTGGCCCTTAGAGACCTAAAAACTCTTGATGGAGCAAGCCGAAACACCTCCTGAAGTTAATGTTTTATAAATCATTGTGTTTTACTAGAACACATCAAAGACCTATCCAAGAAGAAACAGGTCACCTACAGACATCTCAAAGGAAACCTACACAAAGGACCTGAGAATAGCCATCCTTGCCTGACCTACATCATCTGCTGCACCAGTAGAAATACCTGCTACAATCTGCTGAGACAGAGATAATACTGAAGAGCTGAAGGCAGCACCAGAGACTTATAGGGGGAGTGAAGTCAGCGTTCAGCTTTTTTCCTGACTTCATCTGCTGGCAGGATGACATAACCTTCTTGTCTGGACTGGTCTGGCATGTACAATAGGGAAGAGTTATTTTTTCCATTAGCTTTCTTCCTGTAGATCCAGCAGTTTTGCATTGGTACTAATAATGTATTATGTACTTATTGTATTTACTGTATTCATTTTAGCATAAACCGCTTTGGGTTGAGCTTCATTCAAAGAAAGTGATCTATAAATATAATATCTTTCCATTGGGAAAATGGACCATTTAATGGAGAAATTACTTACCTGATTATTTCGTTTTCCATAGTGTAGACAGATGGACTCAGGGCAAGTAGGTTTATGCTCCCCTGCCAGCAGGAGACAGAGCAAGCTGACATCACAGCATATATAGTCCTGCAGTGACCCCAGCCTGCTAGTATTCCCTTCAAAAGCATCTGGGACAGACTACAAAAAACAGGTAACCAGAACTGTACTCAACCAACCATAAACACTGAACTCACCTAAGATTCTAGGTACCTCAAGCTAGGGACTCGATGAACAATTACCAGTAATCCCTGGGGACCTAGAGCCCCACAGGAGGACTACTGACACACTCATACGGCACACCCGAGGGTGGGAAGCAGAGTCCATCTGTCTACACTAAGGAAAACAAAATTATCAGGTAAGTAATTTCTCCATTTCCTAGCGTGTAGACAGATAGACTAAGGACCAGTGGGATGTATCAAAGCTACTCCCCAACAAGGTGGGAGGCTGCCCACGGGCCAGTCAACATCGCACGTGCAACGGCTGCATCCTCCCGGGCCTGCACATCCAAACGATAAAACCTGGAAAAAGTGTGTAAGGAGGACCACGTCACATCTTGGCAGATATAGACAGGAAACAACAGACTAACATCTGCACATGATACTGCCTGAGTCCTAGTGGAACAAGCCCTAACCTGAGTAGGCAACGGCTTTCCAGCATCCACATAAGCAGCCATGACTACCTCCTTAATCCAACGACCTATGGTAGCCCGTGAAGCTGGAGCACCCTGCTTACTTCTGCAATGGAGAACACAATCTGTCTTTCAAAAAGACTCAGAGACCTCCAGATACCGTAGGACAAGTCGCTTGACATCCAAGGAGTGCAAGAAGTGAAATTCCTCTGCATCCCTGACCTTATCCAGGGATGGCAAGCAGATGGACTGATTCAAATGAAAGTCCGAGACTACCTTGGGCAAGAAGGATGGAACCGTATGGAGCTGTAATGCCCCTGGAGTCACCCGAAGGAACAGCTCCCTGAAAGACAAGGCCTGCAGCTCAGAAATTTAACAAGTAGAACATACAGCCACCAGGAACATAGTCTTCAAAGTCAACAACCGTAAGGAAAGCCTATGCAGTGGGCCTGCCAAAAAATTCAGCACCAAATTAAGACTCCACAATGGAATCGGTAACCTCAAGGGAGACCTAAGATACTTCACTCCCTTTAAAAAACATAGAAACATAGAAATGACGGCAGAAAAAGACCAAACAGCCCATCCAGTCTGCCCAGCAAGCTTCGCACTTTTTTTTTTCTCATACTTATCTGTTACTCTTGGCTCTTAGTAACCTTTTGGTTCTATTTCCCTTCCACCCCCACCATTAATGTAGAGAGCAGTGTTGGAGCTGCATTTAAGTGAAATATCTAGCTTAATTAGTTAGGGCTAGTAACTGCCGCAATAAGCAAGCTACACCCATGCTTATTTGTTTACCCAGACTATGTAATTCAGTCCTTGTTGGTTGTCTGTACATAGATCCACTTTTCTTCATTCCCCCTGCCACTGAAGCAGAGAGTTATGCTGGATATGCATTGAAAGTGAAGAATCAGATTTTCTCCCCTGCCGTTGAAGCAGAGAGCTATGCTGGATATGCGTGAAGTATCAGTCTTTCTCCCCTGCCGTTGAAGCAGAGAGCTATGCTGGATATGTGTGAAGTATCAGTCTTTCTCCCCTGCCGTTGAAGCAGAGAGCTATGCTGGATATGCGTGAAGTATCAGTCTTTCTCCCCTGCCGTTGAAGCAGAGAGTTATGCTGGATATGCATTGAAGATGAAGTATCAGGCTTATTTGGTTTGGGGTATTAACTACCGTAACAAGCAAGCTACTCCCCGCTTTTTTGTGAATGCAAATCCTTTTTTCCACATTCATTCACACCCTCTAGACCAGGGGTGGGCAATTAATTTTCCCATGGGGCCGCATGAGAAATTGGGATGGTTTTAGAGGGCCGGACTAATATAATTAACTCAGTTCTACCCAATACTGTATATAGTATATATACTATCCCTTCATAAACAAACAGTAAGTTAAATACAAAGATTCAATGAAAATATGGAGGACCTAATTACATCATTATTTAATGATGAGATGATGAACTTTAATGAACTTGTGATTGTTCACTTTAGAAAATTGTCAACTTTAACAGTGTTTAAAAAACTAACATCACATCTTGACCTAAAATAGCAAGTTTTTCAAAGACCAGCATCCCTGTAACTTAATAAAGAACAGTAAATGAAACATTACAATAAAATGAAAATGTTCAATGAGAGAAATCTAGCCTGTTTTGGCCCTGAACAAGTGCACTGAAGTTAGGTTGAATATCTGAGGTGGATATGCGAAGAACAGCACACAAGTGATCATCACTGAGAGAGGATCTGTATCTGTATTTGTTGAACTTCATCACTGAGAATGTTTGTTCACATATGTAGGTAGATCCAAAGAGAACTAACATCCTCTGAGCATACCTCCTTATGTGTGGAAAGTTTTCCTCTTTGAGAGAAGAATAAAACTCCAGCAGTGATACTGATTTAAAACACTCTGCCAGTAGATTGTCAGACTGCAGATCAATGAGTTCAAGCTGGACATCACTGGGTGCATTATCCACACAGCATGTAAAGGGAGAAGAAATCATGTGCATTTCACTCTCAACTGCTTTGAAGTCTTCAAATCTTCTGGAAAATACATCATGTAGTGCCGCAAACATGGATGAATACTTGTTGAGGTGATCAGCTGATGGTGTGACTTCTTTCAGTGTTGACATGTGAGTGAGAATTTTGCCCTTCAATTGGCTAGAAAGAAACTTCAACTTTCTCATGAAAGCTGTCACCAAGCTGAACATTTCATGTGCAAAGAGGCCTTTGCCTTGCAGCTTGGTATTTAGTTCATTCATTAGTGCAGTCACATCATCAGCAAAGGCCAGATCTGCCATCCAGTGCGTATCTGAGAACTCTGGGATGTCTTTGCCTTTCGTCTCACAAAACTCCTGAATCTGAGCTCTCAGGTCCCATACTCTTTTAAGCACCTTTCCAAGGCTGAGCCATCTCACAGCTGTCTGGTAGCCTATGTCACTATGTTCACTTTCATGCTCCTCCAACAGTGCAACAAATTGTCTGTAATTCAGTGCTCTTACCCTGATGAAATTAACTATCTTAGTTACAACATCAACAACATGGCTGATTTTTAGCACCGACTTGCACAGCACTTCCTGATGAATAATGCAATGCAAAAATATCAATTTCTGTTCTGGGTTTATTTCATTCACTTTATCTTGCATCCGCTTCAAAAGTCCGACATTTTTCCCTGTCAGATTTGGACAGCCATCAGTTGTAACACTTACTAATTTGTTCCATTTTAGTCCCAGTTTGTCCATGGATGCATTTACTTCGGTGAACAAATCACTCCCTGTCGTGGTACCTTTCATTGATCGCATAGCTGCCAGCTCTTCAATCATCTCAAGGTTTTTTGTTATTCCACGTACAAAGATAAGTAACTGGGCTGTATCACAGACATCACAGCTCTCGTCCAGAGCCAGGGAAAAAAAAAAAAATTATCCACTTTGTTTTGCAGCTGAAGCTCCAAATTCCCCACGATGTCTTCGACCCGTCTTGTTACGGTTCGCCTGGAGAGGGGCACATTTGCAAATGCTTCTTTTTTCTCAGGACAAATTAGCGCTGCAGAGTCCACCAAACATTCTTTGACAAACTCCCCATCAGAGAATGGCTTACTGTTTCTTGCAACTTTGTGGGATTTTACAAAGCTTGTCCTGATGGCTGCATCCTGGGATGAGTGGAGCTTTGTAAAAAATCCTTGCTGCCTTTGCAGTTTTGCTAGGAAATTTTCAGATGCCCGTGCCCGCTCTACCTCAGTCAAGTTCTTGTATTTCTCTGCGTGTTTAGTCTCATAATGGCGATTCAAATTGTAATCTTTAAACACAGATATCTGCTCTCCACAAACTAAGCACACAGCTTTACCTTTGGCTTCAGTAAATAAATATTTAGAAGTCCATTCCTTGTTAAAAACTCTGCATTCTCCATCAATCTTTCTTTTTTTAACGTTAGCCGACATATTTAAGGGCTAACAGCTAACCTTGGCTAATAGAGTAATACACAGCCAGCTGTTTGCATATAATACTATACCCCAGCAGAAGTATGATGCCCCAAGAAGAGAGCACAGAGACAGCAACAATAAAAAAAAGCGAGTATGATCAGATCTGGGTATGACTTGTATATAACCACCCTGTATCCACACTTACGTGCTTGCTCTGCCTGTCTCCGGCTGCCTGTCACAGAGCGCTAAATATTCCCTGGATTCGGGCAATAACTACATAGCAGGCAGGAAGGACTGATTACTGCAGCTCTCAGTCTCTGAGGTCACAGATCCCGGCAGATACTGCTACACGGCAGGTATGTGGGGTCCAGCTGCAGCATTTCCCTCGCGCCGATGGGCGCGCGCTCAGGCCCTGTAATGGCGCACGCTCTGTGCTGCGAGGACGGAGCAAGCAGCTTCAGATCATCTCACCACCACCCCTCCTTGTTTCGTTCTGCTCTGCAAGGGAAGGCAGCGTGCCTTAGCTCGAGTCACTCCCTCCCCCCCACTGGATGCTGTAAAAAAAGTTCATTCTCCGCTCCCTGCCCCTTTTGCCCAGCACCGGCCAATCGGGGAGCGAGGGAGTGGAGAATGAACTTTTTTTTTTACAGCGTCCGGTGGTGGGGGGGAGGGAGTGATTCGAGCGAAGGCACGCTGCCCGATTGGCAAGCTTCGGCAAGCCCCTTTTGCCCAGCACCGGCCAATCGGGCAGCGTGCCTTCGCTCGATTCACTCCCTCCCCCCCCCCCCTCCCACCGGACGCTGTAAAAAAAAAAAAAAGTTCATTCTCCGCTCCCTCGCTCCCCGATTGGCCGGTGCTGGGCAATCCGAATTTGGCAGCATGGAATTTTCAGAACTTCAGAAACCTCCAACTCGGGCGGGCCGATCACAGACAGTAGGCGGGCCGGATGCAGCCCGCGGGCCGCCCCTTGCCCAGGTCTGCTCTAGACTTTATGCATCCACAGTGTTTATCCCACGCCCCTTTGAAGTCTTTCACACTTCTGGTCTTCACCACTTCCTCCGGAAGGGCATTCCAGGCATCCACCACCCTCTCCTTGAAGAAATACTTCCTGACATTGGTTCTAAGTCTTCCTCCCTGGAGCTTCAAATTGTGACCCCTGGTTCTGCTGATTTTTTTCCGACAGAAAACGGGCCACATAAGGATGAGGCAACAAAAACACAAAAAAAACCATTCACCAGGCCCTCTGAAACAGGCAAGAGCCGCAACACGTATCTTCAAGGAAATAAGCGCCTCTGGGCCACTGTTGTTCCAGCAGGACTCTTCAATATTCCAATGCCCCATGGCTGTTAACTCCAGACAATGAGCCCTCCAACCATGGAGACTCACATCTGTCGTGAGTACTAACTAGGTCAGAGAGAACAAGGGAGCTCCCTTTCTCATATGATCCTCCTGCAACCACCACTGGAGATGGGAACAGATTTCCATCGGCAAGTGGAGCTGAACCGCACAGTCCTGAGACTGCGGGCTCCAACGAGATAGCAGAAAGCGCTGAAGAGGACGCATACACGCCCTTGCCCATGGCAACACTCCAGGCTAGCCACCATCAAGCCAAGCACCTGTAGGTAGGACCACACCATCAGGCGTATGGTGTTCTTCAACTGACACACTTGAGACATCCATTTCTGGATCTGAGCTTCCTGTAGGAAAACTCTGTCCTGTCTCGTGTCGAAGCAGACCCCCAGATATTCCAATGACTGGGTTGGCTGAAGACTGCTCTTGGTCAGGTTTACCACCCAACTGAGCTCCTGCAATAAGGAGATCACCTTGTGTGTCCCCAGGTGGCTCTTCCTGAGAGTTGGTTTGAATCAGCCAGTCGTCCAAATACAGGTGCACCAAGATTCCTTCTTTTTGCAAGGTCACCACTACTACCACCATAACCCTGGAAAATGTTCTGGGAGCAATGGCTAGACCAAAAGGTAGTGCCTGAAACTGATAATGGCTCCCCAACTCTGCAAAGCATAGAAAGCATTGGTGTTCCAATTGGATGGGAATATGAAGGTAAGCCTCTGACAGATCCAAAGTGGTCATAAATTCCCCCGACTGTACTGCCATTATCACAGACCGTAAGGTTTCCATGCAAAAATGAGACCTTCACGTGATGATTGACTCTCTTGAAATCCTGGATGGGAAGAAAGGAGCCCTCCTTTTTGGGCACAATAAAATAAATGGAATAACGCCCCATGTTTTCTTGATACATGGGCACCAGGAACCACAGCCCTCAGTCTGAGGAGCCTTTGAAGCGTGAATTCCACTGCCTGCTTCTTCTGCGGGGAGTGACAAGGGGACACCATGAACACATCCCCAAGGAATACTGTGAAATTCCAGTGCATACCCTTCTCGTATCACCTCCAGGATCCACTGTTCCTATGTGATCTTGAGCCACCTCTGATAAGAGGGAGAGACGTCCCACTATTTCCTATTCTGGAAGGTGGGTCGGCAAACCTTTATTGGGAAGCTTAGGAAGGTCCATCACCTGAAGCCACTCCTCTCTTGGACTGTCGAGTACGAAAGGACTGAGACCTACCGAAAGGCTGAGTCCGCTGAAAGGTTGTCACCTCTGTAGGGACGTAAATGCTTGGAACCCCGGAGATGACCCCTACTTGTCCTAGGAGAATCTGTGTAAGCAAATCTATCATGTATATTCATTACAGATATCCTGAAAAACAGATTGGTTATGTGTTCCTCTAGGAGCAGGTTGCGAAACTATAATCTAAGGGAACAGCTTGGAGCCAAGTTCAGTTAGGAGGCAATCTGGCCCTGTAGTGACCTGAAAACTAACGACGACATTGGGCAAATCATTTTGTCTTACACTGCTTCAAATATAAATATAAAGGTGAATTTTGAAAGCCTGGCACACGAATTAGTCAGGCTCATGCACGCTGACCGTATTTCAAAAAGCGCCCAGATGTGCGCATTAATGCCGCAACATGGACATCTTAAAATTTTACAAAAAAGGATGTAGCATGGGCGTTGGAGCCTGGTCAAAAGATGCACACCTAAATACTTAAGCACCCCAGCACACACCGAGGTCCCCTACCACTTAACTTTACTTAAGCTTATAAAAGAAAAAGATAGAGCCATTTCAGAGGGGTTTAAAGGGTCTGGGATAAGTGGGGGAGGAGTACAGGCTATCAAACCAGGGGGGGGGGGGGGGATCTGGAGGACCTAGCTGCTAACTGAGCGAAATGGTGGATGAACTGGTAAAGGCTTCGGCGCGTGCCCCTTTTAAAATCCCCCAACTTAAGTGGTAGAAGTATGGTTTGCGCGCCCCCACTTAAGATTTGGCACACAAATATGCGTGGCCAGGCTATTTTATAACATGCGCGCATATATGCATGCAAGTTATAAAATGGTTGTGTCCCTGGGTGTGGGCTGAAGTATTCATGCCAATGTGTGCCTGCATGCCGGTTTGAAAGTTACCATCCTGGATTGTAAGCCCTCTGGGGTCAGGGAAATACCTACAATACCTGAATGTAATCCATTTTAATATTCTCGAAGGCGGAATATAAATCAAATAAATAAACAGTACCACTTTAAATTTTATCCTCCTAGCAAAAAGAAGCCAGTGGAGTTCCTTAGTACCAAACATCTGGTTCCAGTATCCAGTCCCAATAACAAATGTTCCAACATACTGGATAATATACAGCATATGAAAAAGAGAATTAGGCAACCCCCAAATAGATGACAATAACAGTAATCAATCCGGACAATACTAATACGGGAGTGGTGCCGCGAAATTGGAGGACAGCGATGGTGATCCTGCTTCGCAAGAGTGGGAGCAGAGAGGAGGCTGGAAATTACAGGGCAGTTAGTCTCACCTCAGTGATGGGAAAATTAATGGAGACTCTGCTGAAGGAAAGGACAGTGAGCTATCTACAATCCCATGGGTTGCTGGACCCGAGGCAGTGTGGATTCACCAGAGAAAGGTCCTGTCAGATAAATCTGATTGATTTTCGGTTTTTTTTTTTGATTGGTGACTAGAGAATTGGATCAAGGAAGCGTGCTAGATGTGATTTACTTGGATTTCAGCAAAGCCTTTGATATGGTCCCACATGGAAGACTAGTGAACAAAATGAGAAGCTTGGGAGTGAGCACTAAGGTAGTGGCGTGGATTGCAAACTGACTAACAGAAGACAGTGTGTAATGGTGAATGGAACCTACTCTGAAGAAAGAACAGTGTTAAGTGGAATGCCAAAGGGATTGGTTTTAGGACTGATTCTGTTCAATATCTTTGTGAGTGACACTGCAGAAAGGATAGAAGGTACAGCTTGTCTATTTGCAGAGAATACTAAGGTCTGCAACAGAGAAGACACGCCTGAAGGAGTAAAGCGCATGAAAAGTGATTTAAGAAAGCTTGAAGTCTGGTCGAGGATTTGGCAACTAGAATTCTTTGCCAAGAAGTGCAGAGTCATGCATCTGGGGTGAGGTAATCCAAAAGAGTTGTATACGATGGGGTGAAAGACTAATGTGCACGGACTGGGAGAGGAACCTTGGCATGATAGTGTCTGACAATCTGAAGGCAGCACAGAAATGTGATAAGGCGATAGCTAAAGCCAGAAGAATGTTGGGCTGCATAATGAGAGAAATAACCAGTAAGAAAAAAAAAAAAAAAGAGGTGGTGATGCCCTTGTACAGGTCCTTGGTGAGGCCTCACCTGGAGTACTGTGTTCAGTACTGGAGTCCATATCTCAAAAAGGATAGAGACAGGATGGAGGTGGTTCAAGGAAGGGTGACCAAAATGATGTGGGGTCTGTATCGGAAGACTTATGAGGAGAGGCTGAAGGATCTGAATATGTACACCATGGAAGAAAGGAGGTGCAGGGGAAATATGACACAGACTCTTCAGATACCTAAACGGTTTTACTGATGCACAAACTTCAAACCATTTCCGTTGGAAAGAAAACAGAAGAACTACATGTCATGAAATGAAACTCCAAGGGGGAAGACCCAGAACCAACATAAGAGACAAAATTTTCAAAGAGAAGGTGGTGGATACCTGGAATGCCCTTCCAGAAGAGATGAGGACAAAAACAGTAAATGAATTCAAAAGGTCCTGGGATAAAAACAGTAAATCCATAAAGGCTTGTGGATGATAAAGAAAAGGATGCATGGGGGTAACTTATACGGAGCAGCAGTTAGTACCTGTAACAGAAGGCATGGGGAATTACTACCTTTATCCAATTAGCCTTGAAACTGACGCAACCGCAACATTGCTCTCCGGTTTGACGAGGGGGCGGAGGGTGGGGAGGGAAAGAGGTATTGGATTCTGAAGATAGCCAACGCTGGACCCCCAACTTTTACTGTTTGGGGTACTGATACACTAACATTAGGGATAAAGCACAGAACTGCTTTTATGGCCAAGATCAAAAGCAAAGTACATTCATGCTGAATTGTCTGAAATATCAGGATGGCTGCTCACCACATAAAAATATTGCTAGCAGTAATTTTGTTATGGGTTTGACAGTTGCTTGGCTGTGATTGTATTACTATCCTTAACATAAAGCATGGGGATAACCTACACAGAGTGGCGATTACTACCCTTAACAGACACATGGGGGTAATCTGCACATAGTGGCAGTAACTACCATAAGACATTTGCTGAACAGACTGGATGGAACATTTGGTCTTTTTCTGCCAACAATACTATGTTACTATATATTAAAGCCCCTAAAATCAATGAGATCCAAGAATGGTTTTAACCTCCATACCAATCTAAGTTTATAATAAGCTGCCTTGGCCACTGTTTGAATTTGAAGCTTCAAAGAATTAAGGGTCAACAAACAAGTTGTAGGTTATACCTTTTTATTGGATCAACTCAATACATCTATGACTAGCTTTCAAGAGTTATCTTCTTCTTTTCATAGACAGTAACAACGGCAGATAAAGACCAAATGGTCCATCCGTTCTGCCCAACAATTTGCCTATGGTAGTAACTGCTGTTCTGTGCAGATTTCCCTCACGCGTTTTGTTAAGGGTCATGCAGTTACACAGAGTTTAAATAGTACCGTCATCAAGGTCTTAGGCTGCCTGCATATTTTTATTTAAAAAATGTCTAACCTGTGCTCTCCCACAATTTGAGGCATATGCCATTATAGCTCAATAAAAAGGGTGGGCAGCAGGAAGAATGACAGACCTCATGAGATAGTAAAACTTTACAGTTGAAGGCCTTATATCTGAAAATGGGTGAGACAGTCAACATCCTTTTTTTTTATCATCAAAGACTACTTGCTGTCCAGAATTACATCTAGATTCACTACAGTCATGAGAAAAGGAAAAACTACATTATCCATTTTTAGGAAATCAATGACAACTTTAGCTAAAGAGCAACTCACTAAAAGCATCTTTCCTATTCCAGTTCAACACCAGATTATTTTCATGTAGCCAACCCTACATGCAGACATTTTATCAATGTGGACAGGACCTCAGCGGCATTTGATCTTTTTATTAAAAGGGGGAACATCCTCCTCTGTCATATGAACTTCCATTAAATATGTGTGACCCAAGAGTTCACAAACAATCCTAGGAAAATTAAAAAAAAAGTGCAGATTAACATGTCTCTTGCGACTTTCAAGAAACTAAACTCTTACAGAAAGAGCTCCACTTTCTTGCATTATGGCAGCATCGCGAACCTGAAGTCTTTAACATCTTTATCCAATACCTGCAATTTTAATGTTCTTAGCTTTGGATCATGCTGGCCAGTTGAAAGAAAACAACTCCAACTTCTCAGACAGGGTTTGGATTATAGCCAGTCAGAAATTGATTTCCCAGATCTGGATATTAGTCCCAAAGGGCACCTAATGTAACCACTGCTGGTTTAACGGGCTGAAAGGGAGATTCACTAGGAGTCTGGACAAAACTGATTGGAAAGGGTCCATCCCAGATGAAACTGCTGAAGCAGAGTTGATGGTACCATCATTCAAAGGAACACTGGACTACTGCTGCTGCTTCAAACACTCATCCCTGGGCTCAAATTATGAGCTATGATGAATCCAGAGCAGATGCTGACATTTCCACAGCTCCCTCCCATGCGGTTGCTCAAGTGAAGTAATCTCCCAATGCCATGATGAGCCCGCTGAATGTACTGTGTCTCTCACTAGGCAATGGACAGAAGTCTAGGGGGCTGAGCTGATGCCTCCTCCCCTAATGATTAGTACTCCCATGGAAATCACAATGGGGCTATCCAAGTCCCAATACTAAATATTTAATTTGTCCCACGATCAACGAATAAATCAGAGTGAAAGGCACGTGTCGAGCTCTTGTCTTTTTTGTGGGTCAAGAGGTTCTTGACTTGTAATTTCACTAATATTTTTGTATTACATGTTTTTGTAATATTAATTACTAATATTTTTGTATATTAGGAATAGCCTAGTGGTTAGAGGGAGGAGGAATATCCTAGTGGTTAGAGCAGGGTTCAAGTCCCGCTGTCGCTCCTTATGACCTTGGGCAAGTCACTTTACCCTCCATTGCCTCAGGTACAAAACTTAGATTGTAAGCCCTCTGGGGATAGAGAACTACCTAAAGTAACTGAATGTAAACCGATGTGATATCTCAGATCGAATGTCGGTATATAAAAATAATAATAAAATAATAGAGCCAGAAAAGGTTTAATATTGTCAGCATATATTTTGTATCTCATCCCAAATTTCTTAATCACTTGCCTTATGGGGTGCAGATATTAAACAAGACCAAGGATAATTAAGATCCTTGAAGAACCCCTGCTTTTAAACAGCTCTATAATGACTTCCTTTCCACTTGCACCCACTGTACCCAATGAAGTTGAAACAATTTAAAATTGTGAACCAAGGGTCGTGGGTGCTCTATCTGTTGCATAAGTTTGAATGAAAATTACATGAATGGTTCAAAAGTTATTAGTGAGGTGAGGGGAGGTAAGGGAAAAAAAAAAAAAGACATGATACTCTTATAAGATCAGTTTCTCTGGAAGAACAAGGCTAAAAATAACCAAGTTACTGGTTGACAAGGTTATTAACTGGCAACTTCAGCAAGTCAATAAACTCAGTTGTGATTTTCAATAGATATATATAAAACTAGCGGAATACCCATGCTTCGATACGGTGGAGAAGTTGATAGAAACGAGTGAGTTAATTTCACGTAGGTTGAAAAGTAATTGTTTTGAGTGAGTGAGGGCTTTGGAGTTTATATATTTAGGCAGTATGATGAGGCTATCAGCTGGAGCTGACTCTAGAGCAGGCCACGTACAGTTGGCCGTGCGAGAAGCAGTGGTCCCTCAAGTCAACACCAACAACCTTGAGAGTCTGGCCCTGAGATTTGTTAATAGTCATCGCGAAGCACACTGTGACCGGGAACTGCAGGCGTTTAAATTGAAAGGGTAAGTCTGATGGTATAAAGGGGATACTAAGGATGAAAACTGTTTTCCCTCGTCTACAACCTGTGAAAATGATTGCTTCAATGACATTTCTGTGGAGGTACTATTGCATGATTGGCACGTAACATCCTGCATTACGGACTGCTATTCATATCCCATTCCGACTGGGTATGTGAGTACTCAACATTTTTTTTTGTGACCCCGGTGGGGTGTTGCATTCAATGACCCATTAAATGTAGGAAAGTGAAAAGTGGTTCGTTTTTCCAAGGACATGATAGGGAATGACTTTTGGTGACCCCAATGTGACCCTGGTGGAGTGTTGTGTTCGATGGCCCATCGAATGTAGGAAACTGAAAAGCAGTTAGTTTTTCCAAGGACATGATAGGGAATGACGGAGCCAAGTTTCAGCCTTGTAGGTAGTCGGCAAGTGGGAGAATTAGTGATGAGTGAGTGAGTGAGGGCTTTGGCATTTATCTATATCTCTCTCTCTCTATAGATATGGAGAGATAGATATATAGATTCCCCTCCCCCTAACAAAAGATGGCTTGGGCACTGCCTTTTAGGGAAGTGATCTTCAGTATTTAAAATTAAGCCATTGCTAACATTCACATACAGGTATGTAGTTCAAGTACATACTGTATACACCTTTAGCACATAAACAAGTACAGTATTTGTCTATAGATTAGCAAGGCTTCTTCTAGGCACTATGATTTTGTTTACCCTAACAGTCTCTGTAGCAGCATATTAAAAAGTGTGGGCTTGTTACTGGGACACTGCAAAGAAGGGATCTAAAACTCTTGTACATACTAGATAAATACATTTTTTTTTCCAAAACAAAAATTACATTTTCCTTGAAAGGGTATATAGTGCTACAACAAGCTTTAATGGACTTCTGTGGAAAATAAAGCTGTAAGTAAAAGTGACCTACCATTTTGATGGCTGTGCCAATGTAGGAGGGTCAGCTTTTGCTATTTTTAGCAGCACCCGCATTGGATTTAACTCATGGTGTGGAGGTTCTATTTGAGCCATCTCAATTAAAGTGACACCCAAAGACCAAACATCAGCCTTGTAGTCATACGGTCTGTCTTTAGAAGTCTCACACATCACCACCTCAGGAGCCATCCTGGATACAAAAATAAGTGATATATTACTGGAGAATAAAGTGCTGCTGAAAAATTGTGAAAATATTCAAGACGTTGCATTACGAAAAGGCTAATTTTACAACTCATTTAAAGTGTTATTTTGATTTACAGATACCTACAAAATATTTATTACAAAAATGCAAAGCAATAAAATGTACAGATAAAAAAGAAAAAAAAATTGAGATTAAATTGCTTTACATTATTGCAAATCCTTTAAAAGAGGGGGAAGGCAAGAACAGAACAAAAAATGTACAGGCAGAACAAGACATCTGTAAAAACAAACAAGGGTAGCTGTGAAAATCAGTTTTGTCTTCCATTCCCCTAGTCATTTCACTCAGAGTTAAGAACCAGTCAAGTTTAGAGCTAAAAGGATGCAGCTTTATTTTCAACATATAAACAAATTGCTCCTTAATTACCCAGGTTATATATTTATTCCTGATCTCAGACTGCCTGCTGTATCAGCTGGGAAATCTAACCTTGTATACAATGCTGGTAGCTAGGCCAGCTTGTGTAACCATCATATTCAAGCTACAATGCTCTATTCTAGCATGACTGCCCCCAGTGCATAACTCTCAGGCTCTTGCCATTTCTCTGACCTGAGATGTCCTTTAGTGATCATAGCTGCAATATGCTCACTGAAATCCTCATTAGGTTAGGATGAACTCTACTGGCCTGGCTGCACAACATTCCCCAGTATCTCCAAGCTGGGATGCCCTCTAGTGATTGTGGCTGTGCCATGTGCATATCCATTGTGTTTGTGCTGAAATTCAAGGCTAGTATGCCAACTATTGGTGTGGTTCTACTCAATGCACACGATGCAGAGGCCAGCAAAGTGCCCAACCAGTAAAACACCTGCTGCTTGCCATGGCATCATCACTTGATATCATACTTCAGTAGGCTAGGAACTATACTTTCAGTAATAGAAGCAGTACCTTACTACACCGATCTTCCACCTCTAATCTGGCTTGGGTACCCTGCCACCCTAAACTGCAACAAATCTGATATGTTTAACAAAAAAGAACAAAATGAATGAAATTCTGTGTGAGGGAGTATACAAAGAGACTCCCTCCAAATACCTTAAAACACAGGCTAGAGCCATCTACCCTAGTACGCTTTAAGACACAGACCTGCAAAGGATTCTGTGTCCCAGGAGGATCCCTTCCTCACATTATAAAGGATCAGGGCCCAGAAGGAGGCTGCTTCGAGCCCATGGTATGCATGTACAGTGTATGTATAACTGCTCTGGATGTTTAAAGCGAGGTGAGCTACTGTTTTGTTCTGCTGTTTCTTTGAACTCCTGTAAATATACCTTTGTTCCTGATTAGAACAGCCAAGCTTGGCTGTCTTCCTGGCTGTTCCAGACACTGTGGCTGGCCAACATTACACGTGGTGGCAATGTGGGATAGGTGGCCTAAAGAAGGAACCACAGACACCAACCCATAGCAACAGCAGAAGGGAAAAAGCCCCATAGAGTTTTTTTTGTTTGTTTGTTTCCTGGGGCCTCCCTAGTTTCTCACCCATTGGCGTTACAAACAGGCTAAGGGGGTAGCCCACCTGGAATAGATAGGGATCAAGAAGTGAGGCAGAGCCAGACAGGCCAGCAGGATTTTACTTTTTTTTTTTTCCTCTTCCCTCTCTTTCTCTGGAAAGTCACCTACCTAACACTCCCCTTCCCATAGATTGCAGGCAAATATTGAACAAATCATGTTCAATGTCACTCTTCCAAAAGGACAGCAAATGTGGTTTCAAACATTCAGGCCCATGCAATATTGGACGTGTTAAAGAGGCGCCTCCTTAACGCACGCTGATCCATTTCTCCAGGGCTCCCAAAGCAAAATGCAAATGGGCTGCCAGGGTAAAAAGGAGGCGCTAGGGGAAATTAGGCATCCCTGGTGCCTCCTTGGCAGTGGGTGCATGGAAGAGGTGGCTGTCAGCCACTAGGAAAACGGATGCTCAATTATAGAGCATCCCTTTTCCGAACCTGTGCACAGCCATAGGTTAGGAAAATGGACGCTTGTTAATTGAGCGTCCCTTTTCCTAATCTGACAGCTGGCACCCTTTTTTATTTTAAAATTTTCTTTGGGACATTATAATTTTGTAGTTCCTCTGACTTAATATCGCCACAAAATTAAGACGGAAGTACAGAAAAACAGTATTTTCTGCTTTTCTGTACCCTTTATGGGCTCCTCAAAAATTAACGCCTGCTCCAGAGTAGGCATGAATTTTTGCAGGTTAAAATGCGCACGCCGGGCGCCCTTTTTATTTTTTTGCATTGGGGGGGAAATAAGTAATAGCCTCATCAACATGAATTTACATGTGATAAGCGTTATTACCTACTCGCGTGATTGGAAGCGCATTTTCGATGCATCAGGGGCTATGGACGTGCATCCAAAACACGCGTCCAATCGCATGTTGAGCCATGCGCTGTGGTCAGTGCACGGTATTGCATCAGCCTGAATATGTTGATACCTCACATCACAGGCTGAGAACAGTTCATTCATGAAAACTTCCACAATCACAAATGAATGCTTTCGCACAAATATAGAGAATCGTTGATTTTATATTGAAGCTTATCTAAACTGGTCCGCACATAATCCAAAAGACGTCAATCAAGAGGACGCCATTCTTCAAATATACTACCTTATATACTCGTGTATAAGTCGATCTCATTAAGGGTATTTTTTGGGCTCCAAAATCTAGATTTGTCTGTCACCTGTGGATAAATTGAGGGTAAAGCCTCCCCCAGGGCTGCCCTCCATGTTTGAATCCTTTCCGCCCTTCTCCATGGCTGTCCCTCCTGACCCTGGTGTTCCAGCCGGGGGGGGGGGGGGGGGGGGGGAGGGGGAGGGAGGAGCTATCAGAAATGTTTTTTTACAGCAAAATTTTGTTAAAAAAACAAAAAACCCAACCCCCCCCAAAACCCACCCCAGCCATTCAAACTTCAGTAACTATAACGCCCCCCACCCTCCCGACCCCCCTCCCCCAAGACTCACCCAAAGTCCATGGTGGTCCAGGGGGTAGCCCAGGAGCGATCCCCAGCTACCAAGCCATCGGCTGCCAGTAATTGCTCCTGGGCCCCCCGCTGAACCACTAGAGACTTTGGGTGAATATTCGGGGGGGGGGGGGGGGGCTTTATATTTAATGAAGTTTGAAGGGTTGGGGCTGGGGGTTTTTTTTAAAACAAAATTTTGATTTAAACAAAATGTGCACAACTATACTACCAGTGTGTAAGTTGAGCCAGCTTTTTTGGGCTTATTTTCTGGCATAAATTTCTTGACTTATACATGAGTTTATATTAGGGATGTGAATCGTGTGATCGATCGCCTTAACGATCGATTTTGGCTGGGGGGGGGGGGGGGAGGGAAATCTGATAGTCATGTTTTGTTTTTTTTTAAAAATCGTAAAAAATCGTAAATCGGGGGAGAGCGGGAAAACCGGCACACCAAAACAACCCTAAAACCCACCCCGACCCTTTAAAACAAATCCCCCACCCTCCCAAACCCCCCCAAAATGTTTTAAATTACCTGGGGTCCAGTGGGGGGGGGGGGTCCCGGTGCGATTTCCCGCTCTCGGGCCACGGCTGCGTTAATAGAAATGGCGCCGGTGGCCCTTTGCCCTTACCATATGCCCTTTCCATATGACAGGGCAAAGGTAGCGCCGGCGCCATTTTGGTTCCTGTCACCCGACTTTTGGCCAGCTTGGGGGGGCCTCCTGACCCCCACAAGACTTGCCAAAAGTCCAGCGGGGGTCCGGGAGCGACCTCCTGCACTCGCGCCGTATTGCCAATATTCAAAATGGCGCCGGCGCTACTTTTGCCCTCACTGGACTTTTGGCAAGTATTGTGGGGGTCAGGAGGCCCCCCCAAGCTGGCCAAAAGTCCCTGGGGGTCCAGCGGAGGTCCGGGAGCGATCTCCTGCTGGACCCCCGATTTACGATTTTTTGACGATAAATCGGGGGAATTGTTATTGTATCGCGGCTCTAACGATTTTTGACGATTTAAAATATATCTGACGATTGTTTTAAATAGTCAAAAAACGATTCACATCCCTAGTTTATATGGCAAGTATGTTTTTGTATTTTTGCTGCAGCTTAAGATAAGGTAAGACCCCTTATTGCCGCCAGTAGCACGCCCAATAGCACCTCCTTTCACGGTGCTGTTATTGGGTGTGAAAGCCGGCAGCGATAGCACCACAGTGGTGCAATCGCTGCCAGCTTTCACAGGCCCGCTTCACCCCCCCACACCCGTTACTGTGGAATTCACAAACCGGTGCGATATTAGAAAATCCAGGCCTATGCTACTCCGGGGCTCCAAAATAAACAGAATCTTTAAATTTATCTCTACATGTCACAGGATATTAAGGAAATTTTGGTACCATTATCTAAAATTTTGTCATAACAAACCTTTTCCTCTTCTCCTGCAACTGTCTAGACAGAACAAAATAAAACCTAAGTAAGTCCAAAACGCAACTTAACTAATTTGTTTAAAGAGTCTCAGCATCCAGCCTCTAAATCAGAGCTTTCCAAACTTTTCATGTTGGTGACACACTTTTTAGACAAACATAATTTCACGACACGGTAATTCAGTCTACTAGTAAACCAGAGGTTAAAGGTTAAACGAACAAAACATATTTCGACAATTTATGTATGTTTCCTTAAATATATACATAAATAAAATGTTTCACGACACAACCTATCTCATGAAAACCTTAAATTTATATTAAAAATATATATTCCAAGATTCATGTTATTGTTATAATTTATGAGAAACAATAATAAAACAAATTGTCTGTCCCCCACACACGCATCTCTCTCCTCCCCCCAGCACATGTCTGGCCCCCACACTCATGTACCTCATCTTTTTGATTGTTGCCAGTTAAGTGCTTCACTCCCATCATCACCAGACACTGCTGCTTGCAGTCAGTACTCCTCATGGCCAGGCCTCATCGGCAGCAGCAGCCAATGCAAGGATGGCTGGGCTCGTTCCACCCACCAAGCCCCCCAAAAAACGCGATTGACAGCAAAAATCACCCAATAATAAGCAACCCATAAACTGAAAAAAAAAAAGTGAATCTCTAGGAAAAAAAAAGCCCAAACTCGCATCAGAGTTGACCGGGCTTGCGCGACACACCTGCACACTGCAGGCGACACACTAACGTGTCCCGACACACAGTTTGGAAAGCTCTGCTCTAAATGAAAGCAATTAACAGACTAGATTTTTTAGCTAGAATATCCCAACAGATTTTCAATTCTTGGGTCAGAGTCAGATTTGAAGTTGTAACTTCTACTAAACATTTCTACAACGCTAAACGACATAAGCAGCGCTGTAAAACACACACACACAAAAACCAGTCCCTGCTCAATAGACTGAGCAGGAAGTCTAATTGGCAAACATGTCTTTGAAATTTCTGGTAATCCTTAGCATTTGGAGAGATTTAATCTAATATTTTTTGAAAGGCTCAAAATACTGAATACTTGAAATGCTGAGAAGCTGAAATTCTGTTAACTGGAGGAAAATTAACTACTTTCAGATTTCTCATTTTCCATGCGTATTCTGTAATCTCCATTTTTCTTCTAGAAAACAATTCTATATTAACTCTTCTTTTACAGAAACTGCTTCTTTTACGAGTAGCTCCACTAGTTCTAATAAACAAAACAATTAGTTACCCAGTTAAAGCTGCAATTGCTGTGTGTGGAATCGTGATGACTTTAACAATGCTTAAGTCGTATATAAATGTAATTATAGTCTACGTACCAGTACGGCGTACCAATAAATGAATCTCTTCTTTGTAACGTCTTTGTATTTTTGGCAGACACTCCAAAGTCCGCTAGAAAATAAAGAACAGAAGAACTGAGTTACTTACATGTAGCGTGTAAACTCTGTGGCAGGATAATCACCCACAAAATTGGGTTACTTCAGATCAATGATGCTGCACGGAATGTTACAGAAAATCCTAAAAGGCTTTACTTGACTTGCACGGGAGTCAGGCCCTGCTCTGCTGCATTTCTCCTCAGTCTTATGTAAAAGCTTAAGAAGACAACTCCAAAAAGGGGAGACAAGAGGGCATGTGTGGCTTATTACCATATTATCCATACAGAACACCTGTTAGAGGAAAGCAACTTAGTTTTCTTCATAGACAAACAGGATGACTCAACCGCCCAAATGCAAATCCCTAGCTAAAGATGTCTTTCAACAAATAAGAAGAAAAAAATGGACCATCAATGGGTGCAACAATAATATTTTGTGGAGCAAGACCCTTCTTTATTTTTGTACCTTTTTCTTTTTAAACATAAAGCAACCCAAAATGATAAAAATGCACTCTAAGGTTATGACCCTGGAGGACAGACTGATCAAACCTACTGTTCAGCTGAGAGTGAGTGTCCAAATATTAATGGGAAGTAAATGTGTGGACAGAAGTCCACGTTGTAGCTTTGTAAATCTCAGGGGAGGTCAATTTTAGATGAGCAACTGATGCAGCCATGGCTCTGATATTGTGAGTCTTGGCATGCCCTTCTGGAGTCAGATCTGCTAGCCATAATAAAAGGAGATGCTATCTGCTACCCAGTGTTTGGTTGCATCAAGTCCTGGCATATCTGAATTAGATGAAACTGAGCTGGGTGGGCAATCTAAGGGTTTTGGACCATTCCATGTAGAAGACAATGGATCTTCTGTAAACTAAAATGCAGGGCCTGTTCACCTTTCTCAGAATGGGTCCTGAGGAAAAAAAGCGTTGTAAAGATGATGACTATGGTGAAAGTCTGATACCACCACAGATGGGAACCTGGGATGAATGTGCAGCACCACCCTATTATGATGAAACTTTGTAATAGGTAAATAAGTCACTAAGGCCTGGCATTCACAGTGTCTACGAACTCAAGTGACCACCAAGAAGATTGGTTTTCTGAACTCACAAGAGTTGAGAGGCTTAAAAGTACATAACCACATTGAGGTTCCATGATACTGCAGGTGGCTTAATAAGAAGCTTTAACTGAAGTGCACCCCACTCAAATCCAACAATTAAAGGTTGCACAAAAATGGGGTTGCCTTCTATTGGAGAAATTACTTACCTGATAATTTTGTTTTCCTAGTGTAGACAGATGGACTCAGGACCAGTGGGTTTATGCTCCCCTGCCAGCAGATGGAGACAGAGCAAGCTGACGTCACAGTATATACAGCCCTCCAGTAACCCCAGCCTGCCAGTATTCTCTTCAAAAGCATTGTGGACAGACTAGCAAAAAACATGATTAAAAACAGAACTGTACTCAACCAACCAGAAACACTGAACTCACAAAAGATTCTAGGTACCCCAAGCTAGGGACTGGATGAACCCTTACCAGTAATCCCTTGGGACCCAGAGCCACATATAGGACTATTGACACACTCATGCGGCACCTGAGGGTGCCGCGCTGAGTCCATCTGTCTACACTAAGGAAAATGAAATTATCAGGTAAGTAATTTCTCAATTTCCTAGCATGTAGACAGATGGACTCAGGACCAGTGGGATGCTCCAAAGCTACTCCCCAACAAGGTGGGATGCTGCCCGCGGTCCAGTCAACACTGCACGTGCAAAGGCTACATTCTCCCAAGCCTGCATATCTAGTCAATAAAACCTGGAAAAAGTGTGCAAGGAGGACCCCGTTGCAGCTCGGCAGATATCGACGGGAGACAACAGACTAACTTCCACCCATGACACTGCCTGAGCCCTAGTGGAATGAGCCTTAACCCGAGTAGGCAATGGCTTTCCAGTATCCACATACTCGTCCGTAATCATCTCCTTAATCCAACGAGCTATGGTAGCCCACAAAGCCAGAGCGCCCTGCTTATTCCTGCCATTGAGAACAAACAGATGATCAGTCTTTCAAAAAGTCTCAGAGACCTCCAGATACCGCATAACAAGACGCTTAACATTCAAGGAGCACAAAATGCAAAATTCCTCTGCATCCCTGACCTTATCCAGGGATGGCAAAGAGATGGACTGATTCAAATGAAAGTCCGAGACTACCTTGGTCAAGAAGGATGTAACAGTACGCAGCTGTAATGCCCCAGAGTCACTGAAAGGAATGGCTCCCGGCAAGAAAAGGCCTGCAGCTTAGAAAACAGACGTGCAGAACATTTAGACACCAGGAACACAGTCTTCAAAGTCAACTACTGTGAGCAATGGCTACGTAGTGGTTGGAACGTAGGGCCCGCCAAAAAGTCCAGCATTAAATTAGGATTCCACAAAGAAACCGGTAACCTCAAGGGAGGCCTAAGATGCTTCACTCCCTTCTAAAAATGGGCCACATCAGGATGAGACAACAAAGAAACACCATTCACCAGGCTTCTAAAACTGGTAAGATCTGCAACTTGCACCTTCAAGGAATTAAGGGCCAAGCCTTTATTTAATTCATCCTGCAAAGAAATCCAGAATGAGAGGGATCTTAACTGAAGAAGAACGGTCTCTGCTGAAGCAGATCCATGTGCGGCAGAAAACGAAGGGGGGCCTCTACCAGGAGTCATCGCAAATCCGCACACCACGGAGACCTGGGCCAGTCCGGCACCACCAAGAATTCTAGCCCCCTGTGGCCTTCGATCTTGCAAAGTATCCTGTGCCCAGCAAGAGCCACGGAGAAAAGGCATAAAGCAATCTGTCTTCCGGCCAGACCTGTACAATAGAGTCTATTCCCAGGGACCAGGGATCTCTCCTGTGACTGTAGAAGCGAGGTGCCTTCACATTTCAAGAAGTCACCAGCAAGTCTAGGAATGGAAGGTCCCAGCGCTCATTAATCAGCTGAAACACCTCGGCTGACAACGCCCACTCTCCTAGGTCCAGACTCTCCCCGCTGAGAAAGTCTGCTCTTACGTTGTTTTTTCCTGCAATATGAGAGGCTGAGATCATCTGCAGATGACCTTCCGCCCATTCCATCAGCAGGTCTATTTCCTGCAACATTTGCTGGCCCTTGGTTCCTCCCTAGTGATTGATATAGGCCACCATCGTCGTGTTGTCGGACATCATGAGAAGTGCTTGATTCCGCAGCCGGTGGCTGAACTGCAACCATGCCCAGCCATACTGCTCGGGCCTACAGGCGATTGATGTTCCAGTGAGATTCTTCGGCATTCCAATGTCCCTGGGCTGTTAACTCCAGACGGTGAGCTCCCCCCAACCATGGAGACTTGCATCCATCGCGAGTACCAACCAGGTCGGCGAGAACAAGGGAACTCCCTTTTTTAGATGATCCTTCTGCAACCACCACTGGAGGAGGGAGCAGATTTCCATCGGCAAGAGGAACCGAACCGCATATTCCCGAGACTTCAGGTTCCAATGAGATAGCAGAGAGCACTGAAGAGGACACATGCATCCTTGCCCACGATACCACTTCGAAGGTAGCTGCCATCAAGCCAAGCACCTGTAGATAGGACCACACCGTCGGGCATATGGAGTTGGATCAACTGACACACTTGAGACATCAATTTCTGGATCCAAACTTCCAGTAGAAAAATTCTGTACTGTTCCGTGTCGAACCGGACCCCCAAATACTCCGATGACTGGGTGGCTGAAGATTGCTCTTGGACAGGTTTACCACCCAACCGAGCTCCTGCAATAAGGAGATCACCTTGTGTGTCACCAGGTGGCTCTCTTCCTAAGACCTGGCTCAAATTATCCAGCTGCCCAAATACGGGTGCACTAGGATTCCTTCTTTTCGCAAGGCCAATGCTACTACCACCATAACCTTGGAAAATATTTCCGGAGCAGTAGCTAGACCAAAAGGTAGAGCCCAAAACAGAGAATGGCACCCCAACACCACAAAGTGGAGAAAGTGTTGGTAATCCAATCAGATAGGAATATAAAGGTAAGCCTCTGACAGATTTATTTTATTTTATTTAAAATCTTTTAATATACTGATGCTCAAGACAAAGTCTTATCGTACCGGTTTACAGCAAAACCAGGGGAAACCATAATTAGAAGAAAGAAAGTTACAATGAACAGGGAGTACAATTCAGGACAATTGAAAGAAAAAGAATTAGTTTAACATAACGCTTCTAAAAATAATGCGAAATAGCAAAAAAAGATCCACGGAAGATTTTTTTTGCTATTTCGCTATTTTATTATTATTATTATTATTATTATATTATTATCATTATTATTTATTACTTATTTATTATTATTTTGCTATTATTTGCTATATCAAAAAAAAAATCCAAGGAAGTCAAAAAGTCCACCGACTGCACTGCCATTCTCACAAAGTGTAAGGTTTCCATGAGAAAACATGGCACCAAGTGACAACTGACCCTATTGAGATCCAAGATGGATGAAAGGAATATCGCCACATACTTTCTTGAGATGTGGGCAGTGGAACCACAGCCCTCAGTCTGAGGAGCCATTGAAGCGTGAACTCCACTGCCTGCTTCTTCTACGGGGAGTGGCAAGGGGGCACTATGATCACATCCCAAGGAATACTGCAAATTTCCAGCATATATCTTTCTCGGTCGACATGATCTCAACCCACCTCCAATAAGAGAGAGAAAGAAGTCCCCCTAATTCCTGTTCCGGAAGGTGGGCTGGCAAACCTTCATTGAGCAACTCAGGAGGATCCGCTACCCAAGGACAGTCCTCTCTTGGGCTGTCATGGACGAAAGGACTGAGACCTACCAAAAGACTGAGTCTGCTGAAAGGTCGTCCCCTCTGTAGAAACAAAAACACCTGGAACCTTAGAGACGACCCCTCATACCAAAGGGGCGTTGTATCTGCTTCTTAACCTCTGGCAACCGAGGAACTGGAGACGCACCTCACTTACTGGCTAGTTTCTCCAACTTGCTCCCAAACAAGAGTGAGCCTTTAAAAGGCATCTTGGTAAGACTGGCTTTGGAGGCTATAACAGCTGACCAATTTCGTAACCAGAGTTGACGCCTGGCCGATATCACCGAAGCCACTCCTCTGGTCGAGGTCCAGACCAAATCACAGCCTGCTCTGGCAGCAGGTACCATAACCACTCTGGAATTTTCTCCAGACTCATTGACCTCCTGAGAGAGAAGCAGACAAGATCTCAGCACTAGGGCACAACAGGAAACAATCTATAAATTCATTGCCACCGCCTCAAAGGCTTGCTTAAGAATAGCCTCAATGCATCTATCATGAACGTCCTCCAAGGCCGCTCCTCCCTCTATAGGGAGAATCATCTGCTTACAAACAGCACATATCAGAGCATCCACTTTGGGAAAACACAAATGCTCTCTCACAGTCAGATCCAGGGGTACAGGCTTTCCAATGTCTGACCCCCTTTAAAATGTGCCTCTGGGGCGTCCCTTTCCAGATCAATCAATTCCTGAATGGAAACTATCACAGAGAAAAAACCAATAGTTATCCTTTAATAGCTTGTTAAATTATTCTCCCCCCATTGTGTTCTCCAAGTTCCATACCCTGTTACAGTGTAACCCACTTATCTCGTTCCATGTAAACTGATGTGATAACACATTGAATGTCAGTGTATAAAAGCAAATAAGTAAATAAATAAGAGGATTTACATAAGGAAACCAAAATGGGAGTCATCTTCGGCTCCAACATAGCATCCGAACCAGGGACACCCAGCTGTTTCAATGTCTGGGAAATCAGGGCCGGCAGTTCAACTCTATGAAAGAACCGTAACATGGCTCAATATGGTTCCAGCCCTGGAGGAATTTCCTCATCTTCAAGGGAATCAGGATTAACCTCATCATCAGTGCATCCGGATTCCTGTTGGGAACACCTGCAGGGAAAGGAGGTGAGCCCTGGCACTTAAGGATAAGACTGAAAGAGGCAGGAGCCACCAGCTGAGAGTCCAACTGGACAGAAATGGGAGAAGCAGAGGACTGTGCCTGAAGGAAAGCTTGTAAGCCTTGAAAGAATTCCTCCCAAAAAAAAAGCAGCTGGGTCCAGACCAAGCCCAGAAGGAACTGGAGCTGGTCCTACAGAACTGCCCTCACCAGCGAAGAAGCCCATCATCAAGGGAGAACCAAGATCTGGTGTCCCTCTATTCAAAGCTGTGAGCAACCCATCATCCGAATGGGAAGAGCCAGGCTTAGCAAAATCAGAGAAAAAGACAACTCTCCCTGAGAATCTGAGCAGCGTTGGAAGGGAGTGGACAGTGGAGTGCCTCAGGGATCTGTATTGGGACCCTTACTTTTCAATATATTTATAAATGATCTGGAAAGATATACGACGAGTGAGATAATCAAATTTGCAGATGACAAAATATTGTTCAGAGCAGTTAAATCACAAGCGGATTGTGATAAATTGCAGGAAGAACTTATGAGACTGGAAAATTGGGCATCCAAATGGCAGATGAAATTTAATGTGGATAAGTGCAAGGTGATGCATATAGGGAAAAATAACCCATGCTATAATTACACAATGTTGGGTTCCGTATTAGGTGCTACAACCCAAGAAAGAGATCTAGGTGTCATAGTGGATAACACATTGAAATCGTCGGTTCAGTGTGCTGCGGCAGTCAAAAAAGCAAACAGAATGTTGGGAATTATTAGAAAGGGAATGGTGAATAAAACGGAAAATGTCATAATGCCTCTGTATCGCTCCATGGTGAGACCGCACCTTGAATACTGTGTACAATTCTGGTCGCCGCATCTCAAAAAAGATATAAATGCGATAGACAAGGTACAGAGAAGGGCTACCAAAATGATAAGGGGAATGGAACAGCTCCCCTATGAGGAAAGACTAAAGAGGTTAGTACTTTTCAGCTTGGAGAAGAGACGACTGAGGGGGGATATGATAGAGGTGTTTAAAATCATGAGAGGTCTAGAACGGGTAGATGTGAATCGGTTATTTACTCTTTCGAATAGTAGAAAGACTAGAGGGCACTCCATGAAGTTAGCATGGGGCACATTTAAAACTAATCGGAGAAAGTTCTTTTTTACTCAACGCACAATTAAACTCTGGAATTTGTTGCCAGGGGATGTGGTTAGTGCAGTTAGAATAGCTGTGTTTAAAAAAGGATTGGATAAGTTCTTGGAGGAGAAGTCCATTACCTGCTATTAAGTTCACTTAAAGAATAGCCACTGCCATTAGCAATGGTAACATGGAATAGACTTAGTTTTTGGGTACTTGCCAGGTTCTTATGGCCTGGATTGGCCACTGTTGGAAACAGGATGCTGGGCTTGATGGACCCTTGGTCTGACCCAGTATGGCATTTTCTTATGTTGATACAAGTTAGAAGCCAGGTCAGACTGAGAAGCCCTAATATGACTAGCAACACAAATAGGAGGGCGCTTAGGCTTCTTGCTTACCGGTGCTATCACAGTGGTAACTGTGTGTCTGAATGGTTCGTGCTCAAAAAAGAAATGCATTCAAAAAATAAGCGCTTAGAAGACGACGTGGCAAGGCACACGCACAAACCTGCGCGCCAAGTTATGCGTGTAAAAAAGCGTGTGTGCGTAAAAAGTGTGCACAACACATGCGCAGACCCGACACACTGCACACACCGGCCTATAGAGGGCAGTAGCACATGCACAAGAGCACACGAAAACAGCTGCCCTGGCCTACCACGCAGCATGCAAGAACAAAGCCTAAGTCGGCCTCTCAACCCGCTCAGCTGACCAATTCCCTAACCCCAATGGGAGTGGGAATGACCATCAGTACGGCGTGCCAAGAACGGAGACCGGAGGAAGTCCTGAAACCTCTCTAACTGTCTCTGATTCAAGTTAAAACTTTTTTTTTTTAAACTTACCTGAGCTCAGCACACTTACTGGCTGAGTACAGAGATGGTCTCCGGCTGCAGGGGGAGAGGGCCTCTGCTGTCACCGCCGCATTTGGCCTCCTGCACCCGCTACCTTTCAGCTGAGTTAGCAGCTAAATCCATGCTGGGAAATTCAGCTACCGGACCAAGGTACACCTCTGAGGGACCACGGTAAATCACCTCAGGAATTGTTAACTGGGGAATGGACCTTTAGGAATCACTGCAGGAGAGCAGGGCTTTCTTTTCCCAAATTTAAAATTTCTCCTTCCAAAAAGCTTGAAGCAATCCCCATAGGAAAATGCACATCCACCATCTGCTGGAGACTGAGAATATTGGCAGACTGGGATCACTGCAGGGCTGTATAAACTGTGACGTCAGCTTGCTCTGTCTATCTGCTGGCAGGGGAGCATAAACCCACTGGTCCTGAGTCCATCTGTCTACACGCTAGGAAATCTGTATTTTCAGAATTTGTCAAAGAAATTAAGTTGCTGAGATCTGATGTTATCAGTGCAATCAGTGACCTCAAGGAAGAGATTGAAGAATTGAAAATGTTTCTATGAATGAGGTATACACTGGAGAATAAAGTGATTTCACTGCATGTTTTTCTAGAAGAATGAAGAGCACTGAAAAGTTTACTAAAGAGCTCAGAAAACATCAGGACAACCTACAGAATTTTATATGGAGAAACAGCATAGGAGTCCTGGGGGTCCCAGAAACTGATAAGGCTGAAGACACAGCTAAACTACTTAATGATATGCAAAACTAAGAATATGGGACAGTAGAAAACAGAACTGTGAAATCTGATAGAACACGCAGAATTGGAAGACCACAAGCTGTAGGATGAAGATATCAGAGAACTATTGTTGTTTACCTGCATTAATATTTGAGGATAAACAAGATATTCTCAACAGCATGTATGGAAAAGATAAGACTACTTCAAGGGCAGAAAAAATTATATTTTTCAAGACTTATCTCAATATACCCTGGAGACATGGAAGATTTTTAGCCCCCTGACTACTTTGTTGTAAGATAAATGCTTAAGATACTATTAGAGTTTTCCCTTTGACTTACAATAGTCCTTTCCATCATAAGAGAATTGTATCACAGATTTGGAGGACTGCAGGGATATAGTCAATATTGCTGGAAGAGTTAAAGCTACAGAGGTCCTTCTTCATCTATCTCATCGGAGTGGTCAGAAGTTTCCCTTAGAAAGCAATGCAGACATAGCCATAGGAAGAAAATGAGATAGTTTGCTCCTGAACCCTCCAATGGAGAGTGTGTCTCCCTATTTTGGGATACGAGTTATGTTACTATAGATATTCTCAGTGTATTTTAGTGTTTCTGTTTAACTGCTTGTTTTGATATAGATGACTAAGCTTTCATTCATTCATTCTCTTCCCTCTTTTTTTTTTTATACCACGATGCCATGTTGCACACATGCTTGAGGAGGTATATAATAAATGGCAAGATTTGTTGTACATACTTGTAGAAAAGTTGAACAAAAAATATTGTTAACACTGTGTGATGGGTGGCACTCACTCCTCCTGTTTTTTTTCTTTCATATACTCTCCTTTTCTAATTGATTTTTGGGGATTTTTCATAGGGGTAGAGTAGGGGTGGGCAATTCCGGTCCTCGAGGGCTGCAAACCAGTCGGGTTTTCAGGATACCCCTAATGAATATGCATGAAATAGATTTGCATACAACTGAGGCAGTGTGTATGCAGGTCTCTCTCATGCATATTCATTAAGGATATCCTGAAAACCCGATGGTTTGCAGCCCTCGAAGACCGGAATTGCCCACCCCTGGGGTAGAGGGTCTAGTTGGCAGTTTCATCTTCTATTTTTTATTGGTAGCCGAGATTATATTATCCGCTTTTACCCACGCTCTTTCTTGTAGTGACTGTGGATATTTGGGTTTTCCTTTGGGGGGAGAGCATGTATATTTATTTATTTTATTTATTAAATTTTTTATACCGATATTAGTGGGGACATCATATCGGTTTACATCAAACAAAAACATAAGAATGGAAATGGAAGTTACATAAAACAGGGAATGGGGATGGCAGAATAGGAACTGAAAGAAAGTAGATTGAAAGTACATAGGAATCAGGCTACTCTGAAACAAATGAGAGCCAATAATTTAACGTTTAGCATAATATTTGTGAACTTTGTACAGGGTTCAGGGGGGGTTTGCATGGAGGGTTCAGGAGTGTTTGCTATGGGCTGGAGAGGGAGTTCCCTTTTTCCCAGCTTTGGGTTCTAGTCCGGTGTTTGGCTGATTTCCTAGCAGACTGAATTATCTAGGAATTCAGGTTGGATGGGGGATGAATGTTTGGGATTGTTTATTTTGTTTGCTGTTACTCTCTCTGCCCTGGAATTGTTATTGAGATCCTATCAGTTATTGGACTTACTACTCTGTTATAATTATGCCATTAATGTTTAAATTTTCATACTGCTTGTTGAATGTGAAGTGGCTGAATGCTTGGCAAAATGAAGTATGCTCCTCAGAGAAACCTCTCAAAAAAGGTTTTGGTATATTTCATACAAGACATACATTTCAGATTAGGTATAGTTACCCCTCAAGAGTAAATGTATTGCTTATTTTGCTTCTGTTAAGGTTAAAAAGAGGATGTAGGTAATCGATAAACCCAGAAAGGACTAGTTGAGGAGGGGAGCAGTTATGTAAGCTTACCTTGGTCTCTATGTACTCCCTGAATGTTAATCAAATTGAGTTTATACAGTATCTGCATGTTTTTCTGATCTTATGTATATTCTGAGGGTTGATTATTTGTTGGGGAGATTTTAGTATGGTTCTTTCTCCCCTGTAGGATAAAACTGGCTTGATTTCTAAGTACTTAAGATGCAATACTTGTTTGAATAATTACTACATTATAGTGGATTTGTGGATTCTTGGCAATTCTTGTATCCGAATGCAAGGCTTTTACCTTTTATTTTCCTTTGCATAACTCTTATTCAAGAATAGATTTAATTTTCATTGATAAGGTAGAGTTGGAAACGATGTGTGTTCTGCTGAGGTGGGCCTTTCTGAATGAACTGATCATGCACCTGTTTTATAAAACATTCCTTAAATATTTGAGATCAAGGTTTCAGGGGATGGAAGCTGGATGATTGCTAAAGGATGACAAGATATATATGGCGATGTTTGAGGCTATCAAGGAATTTTTTGCGAGCAATGATAACTGGGAAGTGTCAGTTTTATGGGATGCAGCTCAAGCTACCTTCTAAAGTAAACTGATTGCCTTAAAAGCTGCTAGAAACAATGCTTGTCGAGATGTGGAGAAGAGGGTGAGAGGGGAATTGCTTCAGATTGAGCAGTTAAATCAGACATCATTCTATGCATCTGAAGGAAGTAGTATTGCACAGGTGGTCTATTTTACAATCTATCATTACCCAAAAACTGGGTAAGACCCTTAGGCAGGTGAAGCAAGTATTCTTATGAAATGAGAAAAAAAGTGGATAAATTATTGGCCAACAAGTTGAAAGGTTCTCAATTTAAATTTGGTAAAAAGACAGGTCTCCATCTGAAAAGACTGTGTGCAACGCTAAGGAAATATGTACCACTTTTGGAGAATATATGTCCCTGTATACCTAAGAACTTGCAACCAATGAAGGTGAGATTTCTATGCTCTTTTTCTGGAGTCCCTCATATTACCTATGTTACCAGATACTGCTCTTTATAAGCCTAAGAGGTATAGATATCTGTATTGGAAGTGTAGAAGTTGATCCAGGGTTTACATATTGGCAAAGGTCCTGGTGAAGATTTTTTTTTTTATGTTTAACATGCTCTATTTCCTAGATTGGCAGCATTGTATAATGATATTCTAAGCAGGGGCTCTCTTGCTTGTTCTTTTCTGATGGCCTCTACTTCTGGTATACATAATAAAGGTAAAGACCCTGTCAATTGTGGTTCTTACAGACCAATTTCTCTGCCAAATTATGAAAATAACATTTAGTTAAAATTCTAGCATCCAGAATGGAGCGGCTGTTACCCTTAATAATTAATAAAGATCAAACAAGTTTCATAAAAGGTAGGCAAGGCCTACCTACCTGTCAGATGCACTGTGACAAGGCGATAGCTAAAGCTACAGGAATGCTGGGCTGCACAGAGAGAGGAATAACTAGCAAGAAAAAGGAGGTGATAATGCCTTTGTACAGGTCTTTGGTTAGGCCTCATCTGGAGAATCTCAAAAAGGTTAGAGACAAGATGGATAAAGTCCAGAGAAGGGCAACCAAAATGGTGTGGGGTTTCTATCGGAAGACTTATGAGGAGAGGCAGAAGGATCTAAATAAGTATACCCTGGAAGAGAGATGGTGCAGGGATATATGATATAGACCTTCAGATAACTTAAAAGGTTTTAATAATGTGAAACCTTAAAACCTTTTCCGTTGGAAAGGAAACAGTAGTTTCATGACCCCTAGTTTCTAATCTCCGGGGGTGGGCGGGGAGAGGGGGACGACGACTCAAATCCAACATTAGGAAATACTTATTCACGGAGAGGGTTGGTGGATGCTTGGAATGCCCTTCTAGAGGAGATGGTGAGGATGAAAACAGTAACAAATTCAAGAGGGGATGGGGTAAACTGTCTGGATCTCTAAAGGTTATAGGTTGGAAATGAAGAAAAGGGTGCATGAGAGTAACCTGCATGGAGCGGCAGTTACTATCCTTAACTAGATGGGATTATTACTATTAACTGATTAGTCTTGATGCTTTTGGTGAAACTGCAACATCGCTATCCACTTCAACAGGGGATGTAGTGGGGGAGGGGTGGAGAGCTAGATTCAGATGACAGTCAACGCTGAGCCCTGACTTTTACGGTCTAGGTACTGATACGCAGACATCAGGGAAAAAGCACAGGACTGCTTCTACAGCCAAGATCAAAAGCAAAGCATGTTCAAGCAGCATGATGGATTGTAAATATTATTACCTTTAACAAAAGGCTTGGGGGTAACCTGCACGGAGCAGCAGTTACTATCTTATGAACTTTGCTGGGCAGACTAGATGGACATTTGGTTTGTTTGTACTGACATTACTATGTTACTATGTATTAGAAATGCGTATTCGTTTTTCACAAATTAGACAATTTCAATGGAATTGTCTAATTCATCATGGTTTGAGGATGCCGAAAAACGAACTGAATTTTTCCAAAATTTCGGAAAAATTTGTAGTTTGTGTTAGCACATGTTAACTCCCGTTAGTGCACACTAACACAAAAATTGGGACCCATGGAAAATAAAAAATGAACTGCGGGAAAAACAAAATTTCCTGCGGGGCCCGAAAATGAAGCCCGAACAGATAAAACAAAACAATGCACATCACATCTCTACTATGTATGTTACATTTTGGATTTGATACATCATGCGAGACGTAAGGGGGACAATGCTTTGCTAATTTCTTAGGATGCTGAGAAAGCATTTGACAAGGCCGAGTAGTCATCTTTTTAATTACTTCGTAAATTTGGTTTTCGGGAGAATATAGTCTTCACTCCAAGTCTCAGATTAGAGCGAAGAAAGGCTAAACAACTATCAGCATGGTTAAAAGGTGAGGCGAGAGAGGCTATAATAGCTAAAAGAACAACTTTCAAGAAAATGAAAAGGGGTCTAAATGAAGAAAACAGGAAACAGCATAAGCACTGGCAAGTTATATGCAAAGCATTGATAAGGAAGGCAAAGAAAGAAGCTTGCTATGTAAGCAAAAACTCATAAAACATTTTCAGGTACATTCGAACTAAAAAGCCTGTGAAGGAGTCAGTTGGACCATTAAATGATCAAGGAGTAAGAGAGGCACTTAAGGATGACAAGTCCCTAGCAGAGAGAATAAATTAATTCTTTGCTTCGGTCTTCACAAGGAAGATAAGGCAGATACCTATGCCAGAAGTGATATTTAAAGGTGATGAGTCAGAGAACTGAAACAAATCTCAGTGAACCTGGATGATATATTAGGGCAAACTGACAAACTAAAGGCTAGCAATTCACCTGGACCAGATGGTATACACCCCAAAGTGCAGAAAGAACTGAAAAATGAAACTGCGGAACTGCTTTTGGTAATTTGTAAACTATCATTAAAATAGTACCTGGCAACTGAAGGGTTGCCAATGTAATACCAAATTTTAAAAAGGGATCCAGTGGTGATCCAGGAAAGTACAGACCAGTGAATCTGATGTCTGTGCCAGGCAAAATGGAAGAAACTATCATAAAGAACAAAATTTCTGAATGTATAGCTAAATAGGACAAAGCCAATATGGATTTAACCAAGGAAAGTTTTGCTTTGCCAATCTGGTACAATTTTTTGAGGTTGTAAATGAATATAAGAACATAAAAAGTTGTCATACTGGGTCAGACCAAGGATCTATCAAGCCCAGCACCCTGTTTCCAACAATGGCCAATCCAGGCTACAATCACCTAGCAAGAACCCAAATGTTAAATAGATCCCACGCTACTAATGTCAATAATAGCAATGGCTATTCCCTAAGTCAGCTTAATAGCAGTTTATGGACTTCTCCTCCAGGAACTTATCCAAACCTTTATTAAACCCAGCTACACTAATTGCCCTAACCACATCTTCTGGCAATGAATTCCAGAGTTTAACTGTGTTTTAAGTGAAAAGGAATTTTTTCTGATTTGTTTTAAATGTACTACTTGCTAACTTCATGGAGTACCCCCTAGCCCTTCTAATTAACTGAAAGAGTAAACAACAGATTCACATTTTCCAATTATAGTCCTCTCATGACTTTATAGACTTCTATCATATCTCTCCCTCAGCCGTCTTTTCTCCAAGCTGAACAGCCCTAACCTTTTGAGCCTTTCCAAACCCATTATCATTTTGGTTGCCCTTCTCTCTACCTTCTTTGGTGCAACTATATCTTTTTTGAGATGTGGCGACCAGAATTGCACACAGTACTCAAGATGCAGTCTCACCATGGAAAGGATACAGAGGCATTATAACATTCCCCGTTTTATTCACCATTCCGTTCCTAATAATTCCTAACATTGTTGCTTTTTTGACTGCTGCAGTACACTGAGCCGATGATTTCAATGTATTATCCACTGTGACGCCTAGATCTTTTTCCTGGGTAGTAACTTCTAATATGGGTGTAACTACAGCATGTGCTATTTTTCCCTATATGTACCACCTTGCACTTGTCCACATTAAATTTCGTCTGTCATTTGGACACCCAATTTTCCAGTCTCATAATTCCTTCTGCAATTTAACACAATCCACATGCAATTTAACTACGCTGAATAATTTTGTCATTTGCAAATTTGATCATCTCACTTGTATCTCTTTCCTGATTTATTGAAAAGTACAGGTCCAAGAACAGATTTCTGAGGCACTCCGATTAGTCTTAAATGTGCTACTTGCTAACTTCATGGAGTGACCCCTAGTCATGATTTTAAAGTCCTCTATCAAACCCCCCCCCCCTCAGCCGTCTCTTCTCCAAGCTGAACAGCCCTAACCTCTTCATCCTTTCCTCATAGGGGAGCTGTTCCATCCCCTTTATCATTTCGGTTGCCCTTCTCTGTACCTTCTCCATCGCAACAATATCTTTTCTGAGATACGGTAACCAGAATTGTACACAGGTATTCAAGGTGCGGTCTCACCATGGAGCTATACAGAGGCATTATGACATTTTCCATTTTATTCACCATTCCCTTCCTAATAATTCCTAACATTCTGTTTGCTTTTTTGACTGCTGCAGCACAGTGAGCAGACGATTTTAAAGTATTATCCACTATGATGCCTAGAACCTTTTCCTGGGTGGTAGCTCCTAATGTGGAACCTAACATCGTGTAACTACAGCAAGGGTTATTAACACTAGCAGTCGTCACTCTATGTTTGCTTTGTCCGTCGAGATGTCCCCCTATACCTCATAATCTTCTTTGTTAACCTTTTTACCTGTCTCATATTGATCACTCTGACACTGATGTTGGTTGAATAAGGCCGCAGCTTTTGTTTTATACATTATATCTTCCAAAAACCCTTCCTGGGTACCCGGGCCAGTAATCCGTGTCCCACGCTGCCCGCCGTGGTAACCGAGCAAGGCAGCATTAATCCTTTTGGCCCCCCGCCTTGTCCACCAGCAAGGGGGCCCAGCCCATCAGCACTTTCGACTCCGTCATCTTTTGCGCTTCCTCAGCGCTAATCGGCTACCCAGCCGTCTTTCGCTACCTCCGGCACCACTTGCCATAGGCCCCAACCGACCCGGGTTACCGCCTCCCACCAAGCTGCGACGATGTATCACCACACACTGTAACATGGTTAAATCAAACTAACATACATTTTCTACCTGTTTCGTATATATGCTTATGATTTTAACTCCACATCTTGTTATATTAACATTATGATGCTCCCTTTCTCCTCTTCGTCCTGTAGGGTGGGTGGGTGGGTTCTCGTCGGGGGTGATCCGAAAAGGATCACCCCCTCGGGCGTCGATGCTCTTTAAAGGGCCGTCGACGTCATCTTCCCGCTCCCTGTCGTTTCCTTAGGGCGTCATAGCCCCGGGCGGGGCTACAATGCTGTGCTCCCGTTTTCCCAGGAGAGGGGCGAGGGAAGCACTCGCACCCGTGGAGAGAGTGCTCTCCTGTGCCCCCCCCCCTTCCCTCCGTCCACGCCCGGGGACGTCGCTGCGGTTAAGGGTGGGCTCCTTTTAGGTGAGGCCCACCTATTTTTCCCTATATGCAACACCTTGCACTTGTCTGCATTAAATTTCATCTGCCATTTGGATGCTCAATCTTCCAGTCTTGCAAGGTCCTCCTGTAATGTATCACAATCCGCTTGTGATTTAACTACTCTGAGTAATTTTGTATCATCCGCAAATTTGATTACCTGGCTCGTCTTATTGCTTTCCAGATCATTTATAAATATATTGAAAAGCACCAGTCCAAGTACAGCGAGTCACACAGGAACACCTTGCTCCAAGCACCAATCCTCAAATACCTTCCAGACTCTCACATATGCCAAGGAGGTGGAAGACTTCCTAGCTTGCAAAAGAGTAGCAATAACCTCCTCAGAGTAGCCCTTGTCCCTTAAGCTCCTCCTCTCAAAAGCCAAGCCATGAGACAGAAGTAATCCACCTGATCTGAAAATATGGGGCCTTGCCACAACAGCTTTGGCAGATAACAGAGCCGCAATGGGCCGTCTACTGCCAGATTTACCAGGTCTGCGAGCCAGGGCCTCAGAGGCCCCTCTGGTGCCACTAGAATCATGTCTTCTTGATGGATCTCCACGCACTGCAATATCTTGCTCACCAACAGCCATGGCGGAAACACTTATAGCAGGACGTCCCTCAGCCAGGGAAGAACCAAGGCATTTACTCCTTCTGCCCTGTGCTGTCTTCTGCAATTGAAGAAACGGGCCGCCTTGGTATTTCACTGCATTGCCATCAAGTCCACGCATGGCAAGCCACATGGGCATGTCCCCCAATAGCTGCCCACGGGAAAAGAACGCTGACAAAGGAGAGGAGCACGGGAGAAACCTTCGAACACCGAGCCGTGCTCACTGAAAACTGCCCACACCCGACAGAGCCTTTCATCGGCAAGCCCTCACAACTGGTTTTTTTTTTTTTTTAAAACTTTAAGAAGCGGAGAAAGGAACAGAAGAGGCACTTTCCTGTGCTGAAGATGGGCAGCAGGCTCCTATAATCCTCATGGGGCAGAGGGAGCTGATTCACCGACTTTCTGGGACAGAGCAAATAAGGGTCCCCAACCCCCCTGCTTGTCCACCTCAAGACCAGGAGGGATAGCCCCACCAGGTCCTGCCAACCCCTCCTGGGAGGAATTACAATTTTTTTTTTTTTAAAGTTTAGTCTAGACTGCAGATATGCACATCTATTATCTGCTGGAGATAGAGAAATACTGAGGGACTGCAGGATGCACACTAAGTTATATGGCAGTGTCAGTTAAACTTTCTCTGTCTCCATCTGCTGGAAGGGAGACATAAACCCAGGAGTCTGGACTGATCTGGGTACAAACAGGGAAAGAGCTCTTATGGATCATTAAAAAATGATTGTTATTATTTGCTTGCCTATTATGCGTTTTATCTTTATTTGAAATACAATAAACCTGAACATAAAGAATATGCATTTACAAATTTTGGTGATACTAAGACAAAAAATCTCTCACAATTTAAGGGGCCAGTTCATTTAAAGCCTGTACTAAAATTGTTAGACAGCTTTCTGTGTCATTTTCTCTGGTGCTGCCATTAGGTGACTTTGTCAGAAGGATACAGTATACACAGACCATTTATTAAATTCAATTAAAATAATTTTGCATATCAAGTATACCTTGGTTGAGAAAATCCCAGTGCTATGACTTGTTGACAGAGTCATGTGAATTGAAATTAAATAATCCACATAAAATAATGCCTAGTTGTAAACAGAAATCTTTCATCGCAAGTCTGCTAGTGCTGGTTTATATCACATATAAATTGCCATATTTTTAGCTAATTTCACAAAGCATTCATTTTTTGGGGGGTGGGGGAAGACAGGAAAGAGTTATAAGTATTATGTGGAGAGGCATATACAAACAAAACAATTTTTCTTTATGAAAATCAATTTCAATAGAGTATATGTGTTAGTTTGGGTCAACCAGAAAATGCACTCATGCATTCATTTAAGAAAATCTATTTCTGCTCTAAAGCAATTCAAAGCCAACATAAAAAGGAAAGAAATTATCAAGAAAATAAATTGATGACAGCAATCTGACTACTGTTCAAAGGCAATGACTAGTTTAGTTTATTGTATTTTATATACCGTCACATCAGACGTGCCTTCACAACGGTTTACAGAGATCATAACATATAGTAAATACAATACATTTATAAAATAGTAACAACTAACTATTAAAATAAGGAATAAGTTAGTTATTAAAATCAGTAAAAGCAAAATAAAATCAGTTAAAATCTATACTAATAAACGAAGCTTGACCGACGTGCCGCAAATGCGCAGTAGAGACCAGCTCTACCGCGCATGTGCGGGCGAGCACGTCGGTCTGAGCGTCAGAAAAAAAGAAAAAACAATGGCGGCGTCCAGTGGCAGCGGCGGCGGCGTTGGGTGGCGGCGTCCGGTGGTAGCGGCGGCGGGTGGCAGCGGCGTTGGGTGGTGGCGGCGTCCGGTGGTAGCGGCGGCGGCGGGAGGCAGCGGCGGCGGCGTCCGGTGGGTAGCGGCGGCGGCGTTGGGTGGCGGTGGCGGCGGGTGGCAGCGGCGGCGGCGGCAGCGAGGGAGGAGAGAGAGAAGGAGAGACTGACAGAGAGAGGGAGGGACTGAGTGAGAGGGGAGGAGAGAGAGGGAGTGGGACTGAGTGAGAGGGAGAGAGGGAGTGGGACTGAGTGAGTGGGAGGGAGGGAGTGGGACGGAGGGAGAGGGGGGGACTGAGTGAGGGGGGAGGGAGATAGAGAGGGAGTGGGACTGAGGGAGGGAGTGGGACATAGAGGGAGAGGGACTGAGGGAGAGAGAGGGAGGGAGTGGGACAGAGGGAAGGAGTGGGACAGAGTGAGTGGGACAGAGTGAGAGGGAGGGAGGGAATGGGACTGAGGGAGAGTGAGAGGGAGGGAGGGAGTGGGACTGAGGGAGAGTGAGAGGGAGGGAGAGAGGGGGGAGGGAGGGACTGAGTGAGAGGAGAGGGAGGAGTGGGTGGGAGGTAGGGGGTGGAGGGGAGAGAGAATGAGGGGGAGGTGAGAGACAGAGGGATGTAGCCCTTTTTAACGGCTTAACGGCGGTGGCAGCGAGGGAGGAGAGAGAGAGGGAGGGACTGACAGAGAGTGAGGGACTGAGTGAGAGGGGAGGAGAGAGAGGGAGTGGGACTGAGTGAGAGGGAGGGAGTGGGACGGAAGGAGAGGGGGGGACTGAGTGAGGGGGGAGGGAGATAGAGGGAGAGGAGGGAAGGAGTGGGACTGAGGGAGAGGGGGAGGGAGGGAGAGAGAGGGAGGGAGTGGGACAGAGGGAAGGAGTGGGACTGAGGGAGAGGGGGAGGGAGTGGGACTGAGGGAGAGTGAGTGGGACTGAGAGAAGGAGGGAGGGAGGGAGGGAGTGGGACTGAGGGAGAGTGAGAGGGAGGGAGAGAGGGGGGAGGGAGGGAGTGAGACTGAGTGGGAGGGAGGGACTGAGTGGGAGGAGAGGGAGGAGTGGGAGGAGTGGGTGAGAGGGAGGGAGGTAGGGGGTGGAGGGGAGAGAGAATGAGGGGGAGGTGAGAGACAGAGGGATGTAGCCCGTTTTAACGGGCTTAACGGCTTGTATAAGAATAAAATAACAAAAAACCACAGAACGGGAGACAAACAATAAAAGGAAGCGGCCAGATCAGTTCAAGATGCTGGTATTGCTGGTGAAACTAGTTCGTGTCTTGTTACCAGCTTCATTATTTGGTGGTCGGGGTTGACAGTTCATATTCAGTAAAAGCGCATTTAAATGCTAGGTGGAAAGAGAAATTACTGTCAAAATGTGCAAGGAACTTACCCAGTTTAATATCCCCATCTAGTGTAAACAGGATATTGCCAGCTTTCAGATCCCGATGAATAATCTTATTTTCATGTAAGTAATTCAATGCCTCCAAAGTCTGCTTACAAACTACTCGAATCTGAGGTTCTGTTAAGGGTCTCTCAAGCTCTGGAATACATTACAATTAATTCATTTTTACACTTTTCTTTTCTTCATTGTTCATTCTGTCTTTAATATTTAGATTTCCAGGCCACTCACTATAAATCAGGAAACAAACCATCACTTCAAAAGCCAACATGCCACCAAGGAAGTATTTCCCTAAAATGTACACATCTAAAGATTGTAGGTTTTCTGCATTCTATTTTAGGTTGATATTTCCCATTTGTTTTTTAATATTCTTTTTGTACATTTTACTGAAACTTTGTAAATACTGTACAAACTCCATACCAAAAACCAGCTACCGGTACTTAGTATACAACTTTACATTAAGTTCTTCTGCATAACATTAAACATTCATATAACAAAAAAAATATTTTCTGTCTTGTGACTGAATTTGGCATCATTTCAATGTTTTACTTACACTTTATGGGTTTATTTATGCTGGGCACACATAGGGATGCCACCACACATATCTATACAGAGCCTTTCTGAATGCACTGGATCATCTTCTGAAGGATCTATTAAAGGCACTTATGATGTTACCACTCCCATTAGGAGTCCAGAAACAAATATAAAAAAAAAACTACTAGTAAAAATCTGAAGTTATATACAATCAAGGCCAGAACCAAAGATGTCAGCATCTGAGGTGAACTTTAAATTTACCACCGCGCTCACCAAGGAGTGGAGTTGTCGTCTAGTGGTTAGAGCAGGGATCTCTCTCTCGCTCAGCTTCAATTCACCTACAATAGGCCTTGCGGGAGACATCGCGAAAGGCGATAACACCTTGCTGCCCGGTCATGGCAGCTATCGCACAGCTTAACGCCATCCAAAAAGGTGTAGTTAAAATCGGCGTTAAGTCTGTGCGATAGCTCTTCGCAGACAGGCTAACCCAGCCCACTCCCCGCCCCTAACTCCTCCTATTTTCCGAATTTGCATCGCACCATACGATATGGTGCTATCACATGCGTTAAACACGTTTTCGCATGCGGTAAGGGCCAGTGCCTAGAAAGACACCCAGTTAGCAGCACAGACTGCAGTCAAATGGAAGGGGGGAGAGGGGCATGAATGGGTGGAAGGTGAGAGGGGAGAGCACTGGTGCCTTGTAACAGTTGTTCCTGAGGCACTTGTCTCATTTCATTCAGTATTACCGTGAACCTGTATACATTATATTGATAACTGTTTCACAACCAGGCCAGAGAAGAGAAAAAATGAGGTTAATGTAAGGAAAACAGATGTCATGCCTAAGTGCTGGGTGACAAGGATTTCATGTAAGCAAACCATGATAATACCACTATTAGTTTATTTCTTTTCTAAGGAATTGGGATTTGGGGGTGATGTATTCTTTTTAGGAGGGTGTAAGCAGTGAGACATCTGGATTATAAAAATGCATATGTTTTAATTCAAATATAGGAAAAAAAATAAATGTTAGCCACATCTCAGAATATATAGTTTAGCTCTATTCAAAGCTATTTTTTTTAGCATAATGTGCATAGCCACAGGTTAAGAAAATAGATGTTCATTAAATTAACTGCTGGCACACTTTTTTTAAAACATTCTTTTTGATCCTCCATCTTAACATTGCCATGATATTAAGTCAGAGGAAGTATAGAAAAGCAGTATTTTCTGCTTTTCTTTCAACTTTTTGGGCTCCTGAAAACTTAACACTTGCTCGGGGCAGGCAGTAAATTTTGAGGGTAAAAATGTACGCGTTGGGTGCACATTTTTTTTTTTTTGGCATCGGGGGGGGGGGGGGGGGGGCGGGGGAATAGCTAATAGCATAATTAACATGAATTTACAAGTGATGAGCTCTATTAGTTTCGCGGGGTGGGGGTGGGGGGGGGGGGGTTGTTGGACGCTAATCCAAAACACACATCCAACCATGGGTTAACCAGTGCATCGGCCTGTTTGAATATAAAAATCTATGAATATTGTGTTAATGCTCTGATTTTAATACACTTGATAAATAGACCCCCAAGACAATTAAAGTAATTAGAAATACTAGTTGTACTTAGAAATGTATGAACATTTCAGCACATCTTAATTGAAAATAATATCGTTTTATAACCTAGGAGTCAATACCATAGGCATAGTGGGGTACATTTTCAAAAACAGTACGCGAGCGAACAAAAGTACGCCGGGGGTCGGCGCGAGCAAGGGGGTGCACATTTGTGCAACCTGCGCGCGCCAAGCCTGGTGCGCACTGCCTGTTCCCTCCACCTCCACCTCCCCTCACCTTCCCCTACCTAACCCAACCCCCCAGCCCTATCTAACCCCCCCCTACTATTGTTGGCAGATTTACACCTGCCAGAGGCAGGCGTAAATCGCGCCATCACCCGACCCGGGGGCTGGTTCGGAGGCCTCGACCACGCCCCGGGCCGGCGTCATGCCCCTGACACCTCCCGCCCCGAAATTCGCGCCGCCCACCCGACACGCCCCCTTTGCAAAGCCCCGGGACTTACGCGCGTCCTGGGGCTTGCGTGTGCCCCCGAGCCTATGCAAACTGGGCTCGGTGCGCGCAGGGGCCTTTTAAGAGGGTTACGCTCATAACTTATGCGGGTAACCCTTTTAAAATCCGGCCCAGTGAGTTTTAGGAAAGAACAGTGTACGCATTAAACAGTAAATTGTAAATTTTAAGAACTGGCGTGCGCAAAAACCGGGAGATATGCGCGTGGCTGGGCCGAGAGCATTTTGAAAATGGCCCAGCCATCTCCCATTATGTGCGGAAGTGTCGGGCTCTATGAAAAAGGCGAGCCTTGGTCTGGGTGGTATGGGGGTTGACCCCAGGAAACACGCATCAGCTGCCGGCCAGCGTGTGGAACTCACTTCTTTTCTTCAGATGAAGTAAATTCCAAAACAAAGGGAAAAAAAGGTAGGAAGAGGGGTTTAGGGATCAGAAGAAGAGGGGAAAAGGGAGGCAGAGTAAGTAGGCCCAATCGTGTCGCTGAGTGAGTCTTTTAAAATCCCCCCCTTTGCACGCGCAAGTCACCACTTACACGCACGCCGATACAAAATCGGCCTGCGCATGTAAGGTGGGTAGTGGAATTTATAATATGTGCTTCAGCGCATGCTTGTTATAAAATTGGCGCGTCCATGTGCGCGCGCTGGGAACCGCGCATCTTATAATCTACCTGTAAGTGCACTACATATATTTCAACATATACAGTTTTTTAAATTCAAAAAGTATTTTAGGATTATTTATCGTTAGCTCCATATTTATTTTAATAGCTATTGCACAAAATACTACTCACCCAGCATCACTGCATCTACTGCTCCACCTGCACAGAATTCAATCAGGATCTTTAAATTAGGAAAGAAAAGATAAAACAACTGAATTACTGAACTGTGTCAAAATTATCAGAGGTCATTTATAAACATTTGAAATTCCATTTTATTTCACCAAGTTAGTCTCAAGGTGGATTACAATTACATTTATAATAGAATTACTATACATTGTATTTAGATATTCAAGCCCAAAACAGTTAACCTTACAGCTCTTTAGGTTTTGTAAAAGAAAATGTTCAACTGAATCCTATGAACACCTGACAGCAGTTAGATTCAGTTTTTCAGCAGAAAACTGTCTTTATTCTGCAAAATTCAGAGGTATACAATAAGTTGTGCACTGAAATAAATGTATGATGCAGAGCTAAATATGTCTGCAGCTGGTCCAAAAATATTTTTTGCAGCATAAGAAAAAAGCAAGTTTGCTTACCATAAATGGTGTTTTCCGTAGATAGCAGGATGAATTAGCCACGCTGTCTGGAAGCGCCCCCTGGCAGCCCTGTGCGGGAACTTCATAGAACTTTCAAAACTTTGCTCCTGCACGCCTGCGTGGTGCTTTCCTGCGCAACTAGCTGTTTCTCCTCAGTTGATTAGATAGCAAAGGAACAGAAGCATATAGGAAGGAAACAGAGAACAGGTAGAAGGATAGAGACTGACCAGGAAGGTGGGTGGGGATGCATGGCTAATTCATCCTATCTACAGAAAACACGGTTTACGGTAAGCAAACTTTCTTTTTTCCCCGTAGATAGGCAGGCTGAATTAACCATGCTGTCTGGGAGTCTCCAGCTAAGGAACTACGAAGCACAGGCAGATGTTGTATTTGAAGTGTTCTGTACATTCGGGCATGAGTAGGCTCATCTGTGCTTCGTGTCCCTGTGAGATGTGGGCAGTCTTGTGAGCACTCTTAGGAATTCGTAGCATAATGTAGAATCTCCTGCCACATGGAAGCATCAGAAGTGGCGTGCACTGAATCAGCCAGTTTGCAAGTGTCCGTTTTGTGACTGACAATCCTGGGGCATTTGGATTGAAGGAAAGAAAAAATTGCGAATGCTTATTTGGTGCACTAGTTCTTTGTTTATAATAAGCCAATGCTCTCTTGCAATCCAGCGTATGTAGTAGGGCCTCTCAGCTGGATGTGTGCAGTTTAGGAAAGAAAGTCAGCATTATCATTTGATTAAGGTGAAAAGCAGACTGTACCTTCAGAAGAGATGGATGGATGTGTCCGTAGAGTGACTTTGTTATGGAAGAATTGTAGATAAGTTGAGTAATGAACCAGCGCTTGCCAACGTTCTTGCTACTAGAAATAGAACTTTCCAGGTGTGAAATTTCAAGGATGAAGTTTGCATCAGCTCAAAAGGCGAAAGCATCAATTTCTCTAGTACGACGTTCAAGTCCCAAGGTACAGATGGCCATGAGATCGGAGGTCGTAGTCTCAGAGCACCTTTCATGAAATGGGATATGGGTGTACAGATATGGAAGTACCCTGAATCGTTAGGTGGTAGGCTGATATGGCATTGAGGTGTACCTGGATGGATGACACTGCCAGCCCAGACACATATAAGTGTAAGAATTCCAATGGTTGCTCTGGCGAGGAGTGAAAAGGGTCTAATGATACAGAGTTGCATCAATGATGGTATCTGTGCCACTTAGCTGCATAGTTTTTTCTCATAGACAGTCTTCTTGAAGAGGTATGTATATGCTGAATCCCCATTGTGATAGGGAGGTGGCTTAGTAATTCCCTTTCAATCTCCATGCCATTAGATGGAGGGAATCATGCATGAGGGGTAGTAGCGACCCCGTTTCCTGCATCAGGTTGTCTACTCTGTTTGAAAGAAGAATCGGTCGTTGAACTGAGACGTGTATGATGTACATGTACCATGATTGCCGGGGCCATGCCAGTGCTATGAGTATGACATCAGGACTTCTCTGCCATGCATTTTTGGATCACCCGAGCTATCAGTGGAAGGGGGGGGGGAACGCGTATAATAAACTCCTCGTCTAGGTCACCAGAAAGGTGTCCTCAGCTAGCCTGCGATTGCTGGAGTACAGAGAGCAAAACCATGGAAGCTTAGTGTTGCATTTGGTGGCAAAGAGATCTATGCGGGGCATTCCCACATTCGGAACAGGGTGGACGCTATGTCCTGATGGAGGTCCCATTCGTGGGGATGAAATATTCTGCTGAGCCAGTCGGCTTCTGTGTTCCTTATTCCTGGCAGGTAGGTGGCCTGGAGTTGCATGGAGTGGCTAATGCCCATTCCAGCATGAGTACCGCCTTCTTGCACAGTATCTTTGAATCAGACTCACCTTCCTTCTTTATGTAGAACATGGCTACTTGATTGTCCAAGTATACCATGACGGTTTTGTGAAGGTGGTGTGAAAAAACGTGAATGGCTTAACGTATAGCTTGTAGTTCCAATAAGCTGATTTGAAATGGTCTCTCGCTGGGGGACCAAAGACCTTGAGTCTTGAAATGCGAGATGTGTGCGCCGCACCCCTTTGTGGAGGCATCCGTCATTAGCACTATCTGGTGCATCAGGAGACAGAAAGGGGCACCCAAGTGCAGCACACCAGGTTGTAGCCACCAGTGCACGTCCCATAACATTGGTGAGTCAGCTTCAGTGTTGACAACATGGGATGAGAGTGTTGAGCCCTTTGGGATTTCAGACCCCACTGCATGCAGCACATGTGAAGATGTGCATGAGAGACAACATACATCGCCACCGCCATGTGATCCAGGTTAGTATCTGTTGAGCCATGGGGTGCTGGTTGCGCTCTAACTGTAAGCAGAGATCTTGAAAGGTTCGAATCCTGCCTTCCGGGAGAAAAGCCATGCAAAGACATGTGTTTATGATTTCCCCTATGAACTGCAGGAGTTTGAGATGGGTCGAGGTGGGATTTTTCATAATTTATGATGAAGCCTAGGTTTTCCAGGCAAGCAATCATTCGAATCTAGTGGGCACGGAGTAATACTGGACTCCACGCCACAAGAAGCCAGTCGTCCAGGTAGTGGAATAGTTTTATTCCCCGTCTTCAAAGATGGACCACAGCTATTGCTAGACAGTTTGTGAATAAACATGGCACTGACGATAGGCTAAATGGCAGGACTTGGTATTGGTAGCGCCAGTTGCTGACCTGAAAACAAAGGTAGCACCAGGAAGAGGGATACGTCGGCATGTGAGCATAGGCATCTTTGAGGTCCAGTGAGCACATCCAATCGTTGGGTTGCAAAAACGGCAAAATGGTCTTCAGGGAAGTCATCTTGAACTTTTCTCGTTGAAGAAAAAGATTCAGGCCTCTGAGGTCCAAAAATTGGACTCCATCTTCCGCTTTTTTGTGGGATGAGGAAGTACTGGGAATAAAAGCCGCGAAGTTGCAGATGTCAAGGCAACTCTTGAATCGCTTACTGATGAAGTAGCAATTGGATTTCTTGATGGAGAAGAAGAAGATTCCTCTCCCCTTTTATAAGTGGAGAAATGTGTGGCAATGTTGGAAATGCATGGAAATTCAGGCAGTAGCCTTCCTGGATGATACTGAGAACCCAGCAATCTGATGTAATGTGACTCCACTCCTGGACAAAGGAAACAAGGCGGCCTCCTACCGTCTTTTGTAGCTGTGGCTGGTCTATCTTCAAAAAGGCTGCTGGGACTTCTAAGCCGGAGCTGGCGCCAGTTTCAGTGTGTGCTGGGTCCATCCACAACCACGAGTTTGAGTTTGCTGTAATTGTGGCCTTTGTGATTGGTATGAAGACTATCTGTAGCTAGTGAACGGCCTAGAACATCATCGTGGATAAAAGGGCTTCCGGTAGGTAGTATAATAATGCTTCCCGGGCGTATGTTCCAATAGCGACATAAGGGAGGACAACGCTACACTCTGTTCTTTGAGTTAGGACCCCATTTCCCTGAGTTTGTTGCCAAACAAGTTATCTCCTCGGCATGGAAGGTCCGCAAGCTTTTCATAGACATCCTCTCGAATTGTGTTTGCCCTAAGCCAGGCCATTCTTCTGTCAGCGATAGCTGCCGCCAAAGTCCAAGCAGACGTGTCAAAGTCCTCATAGATCGTCTGAAGCAAATGCCTTAGGCTTTCTTCCTTATCAGTGATAGTTTGGCACTGTGGTCTTTCCGCTTGGACACAGTCAGGCTTTAAGGACTGCAGGCACTCGAACAGATATTGGGTTATGAAAAATTGGTGGTGTTGGATCTTGGCGTTAAACATAGATCCCTGAAACACCTTTTTCCCCCAAAGTCGTCTAAATATCGGCCATCCTTACCCGAAGGGTAAGACAGATCCTCGGGGGGCGATGAGGGTTCCAGGGGATCTTCTGGTGGATCTGAAGGTATGCCCATGGAAGACTCTGGCGAAGATGATGGAGAGTAAACAGGTTCCCGATATGGTCTAGAGGCCGGCGAACATAGCTCTACTCTGGGCTCCTCCTCCTCTAATGTTATCCACACTGGAAAAGGTGCTGAGGAGTCTGAATCCGCTGTTGAAGGGCTTGAGGGCAGTTCAGGCTGGTGAATGGACACTAACATATCAAAAAAAGATTGAAGGATCCCGGTTATTTGGGTCATCGTTTTTAAAGCTGCACCTTGCAAGGAATAAGAGGCAGAGGACGATACTCTCTTCCATTTTTGCCTGCGGAGGTGCTTCTTGCCCCATGCTGGGGGTATCAGCTATTGTGGTCCGCTCCAGAGAATATTGTTCTTGCTCTTTTGCTTGCTCAGAAGTCTTTCCGAGGCAGAGGAGAGAGAGCATGCAGAGATTCTTGGAGCATCTGCGTCAGAAGCTTCAGACTCCTCCATATCCGAGAGGGTAAGGGTTGCCAACCTACTCCGGGGATGGTGGAAATGTCCCATCGTTGAATCCTGCGATGCACGACGCTTATGCAGTGGATGTGTCGATGGCACGTTATGAGTCTTTGCCTTTGACTGCATTGATGCACGAGTATGCTTCGGCTGCATCGGAGTGCGGACTAGTGCAGGATGCGTCTGAGTTCTGTCCTCTTATGCAGAGTGCGTGGATCGACACTCTGCATCAGTACAGTCACCATGATCATGTCCCTGCGTCATGTTTGACACTCCAACACTGAGTCAGCTGTCTTTTGATGATGGTGCAGACGACGCACATGGTACCGGGCCATCCCATTTCACATTTGCCAATGCAGTCAAGGACGCTAGGACCTGCCTGGGCTCACCAGGATCTGCCTGCTCTACCAACTGCTTCAGGGGCCTCAACCCTTTAGGCTTGTTGAAGGCTCTAGGGAAGATGACCTCTTTCCATCCGGCCGCCCGGGCTCCCGGCCCGGGGAAAAATGGTTTGAGCGCTGAGTGGGGGCATAAGAGCCCGTCAGGACCCCTTCCAATTCCCAGAGTCTTGCAATCTTTGCGGCATGCTGCTGCTAAGCCCTAGGTGACACCCTGCTGCAGTCCTGGCAGAATGCCTGGTCGTGGTCGGGCCCTAAGCATAAATAACAAGAATTATGTCAGTCAGTAACGGACAAAATTTTTCCGCATTGGCAGAATTTGAATCCAGGCGTCTTCGGAGCCATGGGAGCACTGAAATGTGCTGTTTTGGGGCTCACGAAGTGAGTTGCAGGAGAGAAAAAGGAAAGAAAAAACAGGAGAGAGAAGAACCCACAACCATTGCTGCATGTGAAAACGAAAAACAGAGGAGAGAACGTCAGTTGTGCAGGAAGGCACTGTGCAGGCATGCAAGAGCAAAGTTTTGAACTTTCTATGAGAAGTTTTCGCACTGGGCCACCAGGGGGCATTCCCAGACAGTATGGCTAATTCAGCCTGTTTATCTGTGCGAAAATAAAATGCTATAAGCAGAGAAGAAAAAAAGTATCCAGAAAAAAACAGCACTCTACATAGAACCCTATTAAATATAAAAGGTGGAAAAATGCAGCTAAAGAGCATCCTAAATCTAATAGAAACAAGTAGAACTAATGGAGCCTATTTTCCAGATCAAGCATGTTCAAGTGTCTGCACATATAGGGGCCAATGCAATATTGTGCGCTCAGACTAGTGCACAGCTTAACTAGCTATTGGACGTGCTAGGATAACATTTGACGCAATAAGAGGATTAGCGCATTCAAAATTTGTGTCCAAACTCACATGTAGCTAATAGCACTCATTACATGTAAATGCCATATAGATGAGGCTATTAGCTGTTACCCCAATGCAAAAAATTGCCATGTGCCCAATGTGCACTTTTTAACAGGTCAAATTTAATGCCAGCCCCTGAGCTGGCGTTAAGTCTTGTCACATGTCAAGGGCGTACTAAAAAACAAAAAAATCCTGCTTTCTGTGGTTCCTCCCACTTTTAGTATCATCGCAATACTAAATAGAAAAAACCACAGAAAGTAACATGAAAAAAAAAGTCTCCACGGCAGCCAGCTTAGGCACCCAAGATGGCCACAAGCTGAGATTCACGTGAAGGACTCTGTCTTCTCTTTATTTTGTTTGCAGTTGTTCATCTTAATTTCCTGATGGGCAAAAGGAAAGGCAAGGCAAGAGCTTAACAGGCTGTAATCAGAATGGATCCCATCGGAGTTGACACGGATAGTCATCTCCATGTGAGTCTCCCTTCGGAAAACTCTGTTGAGAGGTCATTGGGCAGTGAGGGGGCCGAAGATTCGTCCATCCCTATAGTCTCTGGAACATCCTGCAGCAACTGGGCCAATGTGTAATGCTACAGTAAGGTATATCCTTGAACTTACAACACACCCAAAAGCAAACTGCGGCTTTATCTCAGAAAACAGATTCTTTAGAAATAAACATTTAATCTATATAGGACTCTGTTAGGACCACAGATAAGGGCCATCTTTTTTTGCTTAAGGTGGAAAATTTAGAAAATGTTATCAGAAGACGTAATACCCATATTATTAACTTTCCTAAACAGAGTTCGATATCTCCTGTCGACATGCTTAGGAAATACTTTACGAAGGTATTGAAAATACCGGAGAATTCAATTCCACCAATATCTAAAGCTTAATATTTGCCTCCTCCTAAAAGTAATTTGGAATCTGGGTTTGTACCCTAGTATCCTATTGATTCATTCAACTTGATTTATTTTCTTGAAAAACCTATGGAAAAAAGGATTTCCCCAGCTACTCTTATGGTGACTCTGGACTCTGACAGACTATATACTGAGATTGTATTTCCATAATCAGGATGCTCTTTTCTTGGGCCTTAAAATTCGTATATTCCCAGATGTTGCCAAGGCTACTCAAATTAAGAGATGAAGATTTTTAGTACTACAGCCAGGCATTCTTCAGTTGGGAGTTTTGTTTTGGCTTAATTTTCCTTGTAAATGTATTATCAAATTTCAAGGGATAAAATATATTTTCTTCAATCCCTTTCAATTGGTTTCTTTTCTTTCTGAGAGACAGGTATAGGTAAGGCCCCTTTACCACTTGACCCAGGATCCACTCCATCCACTGACAACGCTATTGTAAATTGAAGGGGCAGCCTCAGTTTGTTGTTTGGTTTGTTTGATAATATTGCTTCTGACATTGGGTTCCTCTCCCTTTTTGTGGTCTAAATAGACATGAAAAAAATTGTTAAATCTCCTATGCTATATATATATATATATATATATATATATATATATATATATATATATATATATATATATATATATATATATATATATACACACACACATATATATATATATATATATACACATATATATATATATATATTATTTTTTTTATTACAGTGGCTTGCAAAAGTATTCAACCCCTAAAGAGTGGTCAGATTTGTGTGGATTACAAATGTCACTTTCACAGATTGTTCCAGACAGAATTGTGACTTTGAAATTTTACTTTATTTCTCTGCATGTTTTATAAAACAAAATTAAAAATTGAAAAATGCTGCTTGCATAAGTATTCAACCCCCTTCAGACTAGTACTTGCACCTTTTGCTGCAATAACAGCTTTAAGCAAAACACCGCACTGAGCGGCAGTAGCCACAGAGGCATTCACGGAGGGGATGCCAGTGGCCAGTGTTCCACCTTCACGGAGCAGAAGGATGGAGGGCTGCCATCTCCAAAAAAAACCAAAAAAACAGGGGGTGGGTAAGAGTATGGGGCAGGGGTGTGGCCTGCTTGTTGCGGCGGTTGCTACCCCTAATTGAGCTGGATGTCACTTGGATGCAGATACGGAGCTGCTCTCTAAATTGGTGGTGGGGAATTAGGGCTGGAGGGTACTGGAAGCCAATAGTAACAGGTGGGAGAGAGAAAAAGGGGGAAAAAAATGGATAAAGTGCGTAGCTTGCTGGGCAGACTGGATGGGCCGTTTGGTCTTCTTCTGCCGTCATTTCTATGTTTAAGACTATTGGGGTAAGTTTCTACCAACTTTGCATTGCTCCAGGTTGTTTGGATGATACTTATGGATTGCAATTTTCAAACAGTGCCACAGATTCTCGATTGACTTGAGATCTGAACTTTGACTTGGCCACTGTAGAACATTCACCTTTTTATTGTTCAATCACTACTGTGTTACTTTGGCCTTGTGCTTGCAATCACTGAACTGCTGAAAGGTGAACTTTATCCCAAGTTTCAGTTCTTTAGTAGAATGAAGCAGGTTGTCTTGCAGTACTTTCCTGTATGTTGCACCATCCATCCAGCCTTCAATTTAACCAGATGCCCAGTGCCCGCTGAGAAAAAGCACCCCCACAACATGATGCTGCCACTCCCCCCCTCCCCCATACTTTACTGTTGGGATGGTGTTGCGGAGGAATGGGCAGTGTTAGGTTTGTACCACATATAGAGTCTTGAATTTTGGCCAAAAAGCTCCATTTTAGTCTCATCTGACCAGAAACCTTATCCCACATTTTAGCTGGGTCACTGAAGCTTTCCGGCAAACTCCAGACGTGCTTTGGTGTGGATTTTCTTCTGTAATTAGTTCTTTCTAGCCACCCTCCCATGCAGGCCAGTTGTATGCAAAACTCTTGATATGGTTGACTGGTGCACCTCCACTCCAGCCTCAGCCACTGAATTCTGTAGCTCCCTCCAAGTGATTGCTGGCCTCTCTGTGGCTTCCCTCAAATCTTCTTCTTCCTCTGATGCCAAGTTTTGAGGGATGGCCTTGTCTAGACAATATCTGGGTGGTATGATGCAGCTTCCATTTCTTCACAATTGTTCTCACTGGGATATCCAAGCACTTGGATATTATTTTGTAGCTTTTTCCTATCTTGTGCATGTCTATAACTATCTTTAATTTCCTTAGAATGCTCTTTGGTCTTCATTTTCACAGTCTAACCAATGGTACTGGAATTACAGGGTCTTTTATCCAGAAAAACAGACCTTTAATGAGTCACATGCGGAGGCCAGTTGTAAGGGTAATATCTTTCATCTGTGTAAACTTGGAGCTTCCACAGTAAAGGGGTTGAATATTTATGCAAGGAGCATTTTTAAATTTTATTTTACAAAAAATGCAGAGAAATAATAAACTGTCACTTTGAAAATTTACTTTAAGAGTATACTGGTTTGCAATAAATATACTGTTTGCCACAATCTGTAATCCACACAAACCTGCTGACTTTTTAGAGGGTCAAATACTTTTAAAAGCCATTATATGTGGGTAGACAGATATATATAGATATGTTGTTTGTTTTTTTTCATGTTGTTACTCATGTTTACTTGGTATGTATTTTAAAATGATATGAATAAAAATTAAAAAAGGATTTATAAAACATTACTTTTACTCAAACAAATCAAGCACGTCAAAAGATAGCACCTACCCAGAGATTGTTTTCATAGTAGAAGGCATCTAGAAGTTTGACGATGTTTGGATGATCACATGATGCTAAAATGTCAATCTCTACCATGTAATCTTCAAGTTCATCTTCTGATTTTGTATCTATCACCTTCGCTGCAGCCAAGATACCTGTTTCTTTATTCTGGGCCTGCAAATTAAAATGGTATATGGCATTACAATGTAAACAAATGTTCTCTTAAATTAATGTTAGTGATTGTAGAACAAGCTAAGTTAGTGGCTAATCAGGGAAAGAGTGAGCTTGGTGAGATGCTGAATAATTTCTAGACTCATATCAGAAGATGCATATAAACAGCAACTCAAAGAACTTCAACAATCTATAGACACTTTTGATGAGGACATTAAGTTCAAATATGGCAGGTTTCTTCCAGATGAGCATGACTATAAAACGAGGTTATATATATCCATGGATAAACCCATATTTTAAGTGCCTCAAATTGAACAAAAACTTTTTACTGTTTGTCAGATGATTCCTCCAAGAAGAGTTTGATAAAACTGGTATTCACAATACTTTTTTAGACCTGTGGCAGGGCTGCAGAAGGTGATGTGTATATAAAGATAAACTGCAAATCAGTATGTATAATTTGAGAGTTTTATGCACATAAAAATAAAATATAAAATTAGAAAAGCAGTAAAGTAGTAAGTATAAATTAGAGGGAAGGTATATGTATCTGGATATGTTTCAATGTGCAGAGGAGAGAAGAAAAGATATGAAAAAATTTTGTGTGTTTAGTTGGTGCAAGGATAAGTGGTACGGTAAATCATTTGATCTAAGTGTATTTTGATGAATGTGTTGTCTAGTGTGTGGGTCTAGTGAAGGTACCTCAAATAAGGCTTAAATGTGTAATTTTCCTTTCCTGATGTTAAGTCCCTCTGAAAGTCTAAGATTCCCTCTCCGAGGAGGGGGGAGAGAGAGTCTCTTCCAAGTCAGTGTTTCCCAGTCCTCTCCTGGAGGCACACCTAATCACTTGGGTTTTCAGGATATCCATAATGAATATGCATGATAAAGATCTGCATACATTGGAGACCCAGACTATGCAAATCTCTCATGCATATTCACTGACAATCCTGAAAACCCAACTGGATAGGTGTGGCTCCAGGAGAGGGTTGGAAAAATACTGTTCTAAGTCATGAGCATTGCTCATTGTCAATTCAACATTAAAGTCTCTTTTATATAGCACTAAGAATCTCGCTGGAAGCAAAGCGATAGATTCCAACTTAACTTTTACTGATTAAAAGATGGAAAGTTGTTGAAATCATTCAGTTACGGAGTTCTAGTTCTTTACAAATTCTCTTTAGAGCTTTAGTTCTTCCAGTAAATGTGAGACTTTAGTGTCCAATTTATGCTCATGAAGTCAATTTATTTTTTAATCCTAATCCTTTTCAACTAAAGGGGTAGAGTTTTGGAGCTTCCTCCCAAAATTTGCTGGATAGGATGTACAAATCTGAAGTCCCATTTCTCATACATTTAGACTACTTGTTCACTCATTCTCCTCACTTCCTTTGATGGTACCTGGAGTGTACCTCCATACTCCTCTGCTCAGCATCCTGATATAGATGTGAGTCACACCAGATGGGGGCCACAGATCTTCACCTCTTCCATCTCTCCCAGGAATGAACCCAGATTCATTCCTCTATCAGGACTTATGATAGCTCACCCATGCTCTCTGGTTGAGACATACACTGAGCCCCCTGGACCCTAGAGTAGAGCGTAAAAATAATATCTTAAGAAAAGGAAAACCAAAGAGAAAGAAAGCGTGGGAAAACTTCCCTCTTTGGAAAAGAAAAGATTCCCAAAAAGACATATTAAAATTAGACAAAGGTACCCTTTATACTTTTCCATGCCCAGACCTTATCCTGCGAGGCCCAAGGGTCCTTCCCTAAAAAAATTAAACAAAGCAGGAGACAGCATAGTGACATGATACCCTTACAAGGAATAACAAAGTCCACATCATAAGATGATGGCATGTGTTTTATATATTCTGGCGACTCGCCATTCCAGTCGCCCACAACTAAAATCCACAATACTAGTACTCCTGTTCCCCCTATAATAATGGGACATTCCACTTAGTGGGGATCCTTTAAGCTCTCTACGTGTTTGTAAGCCCATTGCAGGCAAAAAAAAGACAGCACATTATTACATCAAGCACAAAGATTGATCTGATACCACTTTTTATAGTTCATTTACAAAGTATTCATTGAACCTTTTTCTGGTGAGCTACATTATGATTGAGGTGCTGTGCTTATATTGTATGCAAGTTGTATTGTGAGACCGAGTTAGGAGGTTTCTCTACTGTGTTTTTCCAGACAGACCCAGACATAATGACAGTCATCCTGCTGGTCTAGGGGATAGAGTGGGACATTCTCCCTCAAGGATACCAGAAGAGGCAAAACTACCAGGGGCCCCAATAGTTCTTGAAAGATTCAGAGGGGTAAGAGAAACTAGGAGACCAGATGTAGTGAATTGAATTGAGTACAGATACTCGAGTATTTAGTTTTGCAAGTCTCATTCTCCAGCATTGCTTTTATTTTGTGGATGAATGTACACTTTCATGTGGTGTCTCTATGTCCTGCATAGTGGTGTGGTAGGTGAACTTTTGTGATTTGCATGCTACTGGTCCAGCTTCTATACTCATTCTACCTGCTGTTTCTGTCTGTCCTCTATGCTTGAAATGTAGCGTCATAGAGTTCTGTGCTTTTGGTAGTTCCATGTAATATTCTATGATGAAACGGGGGTTTCACACAGGCAGAAGCAGCCTGAAAAGACAGGTCAGTTAGAATGTCCAGAAGACAGAAGGAGCTCTAAAAGGAGTCCCAAGAGGAACACTGCCTTAAGGTGGACAGTAAAAACAAACAATTTGGCTATGAGACTGTAGTGCCACAAGGAAAAGAAAGCAGTTTGGAGATCCTTGGCAGAGAATTAAGCAGGATGAAGGTAGCAACCATAGAAAGATGTGGTAATAATTGGGAGATGAAGCTGAAGGTAATTACAGAGCTACTGAAGAGAATCAGTATCTCTTAAGGAAGAGAACACTACCTTCCAGACAGGCCGATTCAGTAAAGTCCGCGGGAGAGCGGGCAAATGCCCGCTCGCCTGTGGCGCGATACAGTATTTAAATGAGGCCCGGCGATAGAAACGGGCAAAAGGAGGCGCTAGGGACACTAGCGCGTCCCTAGCGCCTTTTTGACAGGAGCGGCAGCTGTCAGCGGGTTTGAGAGCTGACGCTCAATTTTGCCAGTGTCGGTTCTCGAGCCCACTGACAGCCACGGGCTCGGAAACCGGACGCCGGCAAAATCGAGCGTCCGATTTTCGACCCGACAGCCGCCGGTCGACTTCCAATTTTTTTTTTCTTTTTTAACTTTTTTTTTTACTCTTCGGGACCTCCGACTTAATATCGCCATGATATTAAGTCGGAGGGTGCACAGAAAAGCAGCTTTTACTGCTTTTCTGTGCACTTTCCCGGTGCTGGAAGAAATTAGCACTTACCTTTGGGGTAGGCGCTAATTTCTGAAAGTAAAATGTGCGGCTTGGCTGCATATTTTACTTTCTGAATCATGCACAAATACCTAATAGGGCGTCAACATGCAAATGCATGTTGAGGGCGCTATTAGGTTCGGCAGGTTGGACGCGCATTTTCCGCCCCTTACTGAATAAGGGGTAAGGGAAAACGCGCGTCAAATGGCGTACTGTATCGGCCTGAGAGACAGCCATGTGGGGAACCTAGAGGCTCACCCAGAACCAGATATGCCCATATCCTTCAGTTAGGGATTCTGAATCTGCACAGTTAGGAAGTAGGTTCTATATGGTCCTAGGGAATTAGGCTGGCCTACCAATTTATCTTACTGGGATGGTCCTGGTGTCTAAGGACAGGAAATGAAAGCTATAACTGGAGGGTGAACACTGATGCATGGAATAAAGCTATTTTTTACTGCAAGTGACTGACTCTAAGCTGTGTCTTCTGGAAAACTGTTGGCAGGTCATGAAGGGCCCAGGCGGCAACCTATGATAATTCAAAGGAAAGGCACATGCTCTTTATATGTAGAGTGGATGGCACTGCTTAATGTGGCTACCATATATTCCTTCTATTCTAACACTGGCATTCCTGTGTTTTTTGTGTGTTTTCTACCTTTTCAGTTTCGGCTTATAATCATGCATATAACAATTTGTCTTTTCTGTTTATTTGTAGGCAGTCTTCCGGCCCAGTAGGTCACCTAGACATAATACACTGGAAGGGGTTGCAAAATCCCACTGAAAAATTAATCTTTTGTATATTTTTCAGTAGTTTTGTTTAAACTTCATCTCCTGTGACTTTTATATAGGTTTAATGGTGTGCGACCAGGACTAATGGGTAGTATAATTTCATGTGTATTGTGTAGGTGTAGTAATGTATGCATTTGGGGTGGGGTGAATAAAAAGCATGCAACTGTGAGTAAATAGCTGGTATGGAAGGGCAGGAATGAAGCATCTATGGTGGCTCTGCCTCCAATGAGCTCCAAATATTTCAAATATATTTCAAAATATAGCAAAATGTTTTAGTCAACACTGAATGGGGTCCTTTTACAACATTGCTATTTGGCAAAATCCAACTATCTGCCACTATTCACTCAAGGGAGGTGGAAAGTTTTAGGAGTGAATCAACTCCCTTGTTTTAAAAATGTTTGGTTCACTTAAATGTCCCATTTCCAGCAAGATTCTGAGATTACAAGAAATGATTCTCAGAAATGAATCTGTAAATGATGGCTTAAATATCAGAAGAAAGCACTGCCAAGTAAGCAACATATGTTTGTGCGGCAAACTTTCTAACAAATCTTGAACTAAGATTATTGGAAAGGCAACAATATCTTTAGGAGCTTAAACTGAGTTGTAAATACTGAACAGGTCTTAAACTTTCTACTAATGTTATTTACTTGCTGTTACAGAAATGCTGTTGTACTGAAGTGTCCCCTGAAACAGGAAGTTCAATTTACTGAAATACGGATGTCTTAGAAGCTCTCACCAAATCTTTTATTAAGATAAGTTATAGATTTTTGATGTTCCATATTAAGACTATTTTAAGCACAAACAAAAAGTAACAAAAAATAGATACACAATATAGGATAGCAGCCTTCAAGAAGGACCAATGATTATACAGAGGAGGGATACACGAAGAGTGCATCTAGCACAAGTATGCAGCACACAGCCTAGATATCCTATAAATTCAGCACTTTGTTTTATGAGATAAAGTTCAAGAGTGACGTATAATTCTTTAGTATTGATATCTATACCAGAAGTTTAAGGTAACAATTCTATAGTATTTAAAATTTCAGGACATTACAACCTTCTTCCTTGCCAGCCAGTCTCTTCTAATTCCCAGGCTACTACTCAAAAAGAAACTGCCTCTCAGTTGGTATGTTGACTTTATGATACCAAAATTAGAATGCCCTGATATTTTGTTCACAGTTTGCCATTCTCCTTCCTTTATTTTAAAATTTTGCCTTATTTCTTTGGCAGCCCGTGCCTCAAAATTTGAGTCCTCCTGCTAAAGGACACAGACTACAGTTCCCTTTAAGGCAGGGATGGGCAAACTTATCTGCTGGGGCCACAGAGGCTGAATGCAACGAGGGCGAGAGGCTGGGGCATGGCAGGGCGGGGCGGGTTCTCGACACAAATCAAATTTCCACAACTTGCTGCAGGCATTTCAGTATCCAGCAGGCTTAAGCACCATCATTTTTAGCACCCAAGGAGCCCCTTCAATCATGAATCCCCAGCCTCTACAAAAAACAGAAAAAGCTTCACCCCCCTAACAGGCCACCTAATCTCAGTCACAAATATAGGCCATAAGTATAAATAGTAAGGTACAACAAAAAAACTGGACTGAAATCCACTAAAAGCCCAACTCAAATGCAGTGCAATAAATCAAAAACAGAAATAAAAAGTCAAAAAAATGTAAGGATAAAAAAAATAAAAAATCCCCCAGCCCTCCATACCTGGAAACTTGTCATTGCCAGTCAGGCTGAGATTGTAGACATTTTTTCGCAGGCATGCAAACATACAAGCAAGCTCCCAATCTCTTCTCCCTCTCTCACAGACACACACACACTCTCTACCAATCTCAGTCTCACAGGGAAACTCACAAGCACGCTCCCAAACACACAATTGTACCACTGCTCATTCTTCAGCCACGTTGGCCTGTGTTGAAGTGACGGCCCACCACCCAGTCTCTTTTCTTCTCCTCCTTCAGCCCCACCGTCCTCGGCTTGCTGCGTCTTTATTTCTTCGTTTTCAGCCCAGCTGGCCTCGGCTCCAGCAGGTGCCACAGCAGCGACACCTTTTCTTTTTTTCAGCTCTGTTGGCTGGCATCCGGCAGGCACTGCTGCCACAATGTTGTCTTCTCGCTGACAGGAATCCCGACAGCGCCAACAGACTGGATCTCTCCTCACTGGTGGGGGTGGGATCCCCGCCAGCACCAAACAGGGTCACTTCTCGCAGGCGGGGGGTGGTTATTCCTCTATCTATGCAGCCCAGCACTCTTCTATATTTAGCTATCGCCTTGTCACATTTCTTCGCTGTCTTCAGATCGCTAGACACTATCACCCCAAGGTCCCTCTCTTGCTCCATGCACAACAGCTCTTCACCCACCAAGACAAACAGATATTTTGGATTATCACACCCCAGATGCATGACTTTGCACTTCTTGGCACTGAATCCCAGCTGCCAAATCTTCAAGCTTCCTTAAATCAAGTCTCATTCTCTCTGCTCTGTCCAGCATGTCCACTCTGTTGCAGATCTTAGTATCATCCACAAAAAGACAAACTTTACCTTCTATCCCTTCTGCAATGTTGCTCACAAAAATATTGAACAGGATCGGTCCCAACACCAATTCATGCAGCACTCCGCTTAACACCGCTCTCTCTCTCTTCAGAGTAAGTTCCATTTACCATCATACGGTGACTTCTATCTGTCAACCAGTTTGTAATCCAGGCCAACAGCTTGGCACTCACTCCCAACATTCTCATTTTATTCATAAGCCTCCTATGTGGGACCGTATCAAAAGCTTTGCTGAAATCCAAGTAGATGTCATCGAGCCTCGATCCAATTCCTTACTTATCCAATCAAAAAAGTCAATCAGATATGACTGACAGGACCTTCCTCTGGTGAATCCAGGCTGCCTCTGGTCCAGCAATTCTTCTGACTGTAAACAGTTCACTATTCTTTTCTTCAGCGTCTCCATTACTTTTCCCACCACCGAGATGAGGCTAACCGGCCTATAGTTTCTGGCCTCCTCTGTGCTCCCACTCTTGTGAAACGGGACCACCACCGCTGTTCTCCAAATCACTTGGCACCAATCCCGTTTCTAGAGATCTATTGAACAGGTCGTGCAGCGGATACGCCAGCACATCTCCGAGCTCCCTCAGTATCCTGCGATGAACCTCATTAGGCCCCAAGGCTTCGCACACTTTCAGTTTTCCTAGCTCTTCCCATACATTCTCTTCTATAAATGGAGTTTTGTCTACTCCACCCCCTCCGTTTTCTTATTAACTAGCGACAGTCCTTCTGCAGGGTCTTCTTTAGTGAACACCAAATATTTGCTTAAAATTGCTGCCATTTCTTCATCTCTCCACACATTGATCCTTTTCACCTTTCAGTTTTCACTACACTACTTTGGACCTATCTCCTTTCCCTGATGTATCTGAAAAATGTTTTGTCACCTTGCTTTACCTCTTGATGTTTGCAATTTACTGGATACTTGTGACCCAAGCTGGCCACTGTTGGAGACAGGATTCTGGGCTTGATGGATCTTGGCGTGACCCAACATGGCATATTTCATATCCTAAGGCATAAAATCCCGCCTTAACAGCTTAGCAAGAAAGGAGTCTGCTGTTGCAGCCCAAGGCAGCCTTCTGCAGCTTTGTCACAGTGAAACGAAATAGCCACTGCTGTGAGGCCAAAGTGGAGAGGAAGGAGGAGGACTAGGAAAAGGAGGATAAGAAGGAAGGAGGTTGGCAAGATCATGGAAAGGGGAAGAGGCTAGTAGAAGTTAAAGAGGAAAAGAAGTTGGAGAGAGAGGTGGAAAGGCAGCAAAGAATAAAATAAAACTGGAAAAGTGTACCCCAAAGAATAAACAAAATTTCCAAAGTAATCTTTACATGCTCTCTCCCCCTCCAACTCGGTCCATCCCTTCTTACATACCCCCCTCCCATTACTCTCTCTCACATACATGCCCCCATGATCACCTCCTAAACAAACCCCAGTCGATCCCCCTCATATTCCTTCAGCTCCTCTTCACCACCTTCCCACCAGCTAAACCACCTCTGATCTCCATAGCACTCACTCTTCTCCCTACCCTTGTTACTACTGATTAGGCTGGCAGGATAGTAGCAATGCATCCTCCTCTTCTGCCATTTGGAACCTAATTCTTACTTTCAAGCACACGAGTCAAAGCATTAGTCAAGCCTGAAGCAGTAGATGAGGAGAAGGCTTAATGCACTACTGCTTTCCAGCAACATCTACTAGCTCAGTCAGCTGCAGGGAGAACAAGGTAGGAGTTTCTGGCTTCAGTATGAAACATGACAGAATGGGCTTCACTGGGTCTTTGCCCTCCTCTCAGGCTCCAATTGGAGTAAAAGATACAGCCTGCTCAAAAGGGTATCTGAAGACTTTCACCTCCTGCTGGGAACCACAGCAGGAGACAACAGAGTATGTATAGTCTGGAACATTACCTTCCTGAAGCATGCACTTGAAAAACAGACATGCTGAGAATAACACCCTGATCTCCCACATTCCAGTGGGAGCACTGAGAGGAGAGGATCACCTTGCTGGTGGCTGAAAGGAATCAGTAAGTTTTTGCTTGGGACATTGTCTTTTTTTAAAATATTGGGGCAAAGTTAACTATTTGGGAATATTATTTAGTGTGTTTGTGCTTTTAATAGTAAAGTAGTGAATAAACAAGTTAGACTGTTTGTATTTTTAAACAGTCAGTCAGTAAGGCAGCTAATAAACAGTAGTTAGTGTGTTTATTTTTAAAAGTCTGTAAGGCAACTAAATAAGCAGAACTGAGTGTTTGTATTAAAAAATAAAAAAGTAGCCAAAAGCTAGAAATAAGCTAGGAGCAGTATATACCTAAGTAAAAAGGTTGAAAAGTTCAGTTACTCACCTTGGAAAGGTGTTGAGGTAGTTTGATTTGGTACCAACATTTGTTAATCAAGAGAGCAATGAGTCACTCTGACTGACTAACTGAAGTTAGACTGTTTGGATTTCCCAACCCTCCCACCCCCCTTAGCTCATCCTTTAATTTATAGGCAGATGCCACTTTCACAAAAAAACAAAAAACTTTGAGAGTTTGATCAGTCCCCTGTAGGCCACTACCAGACATATAGTGAATTCACCAATACATTTAAAGGACATTAATTAGACACATTCCTACTCCCATAGCAACCAAAAACTTAACTAGGAACTGAACAAAACTGAGATGAAGGCAGCAGTCCAGCAGCAAGAGTGGGGCTTCCCAGTCTTTTGCATCGATGACATGTATGATTTTTTACCCGCCGGTGAGAAGTTGTACATGTGCATGCGATGCAAAGAGCTCCTGGCTCTCAGAGAACGAGTCCGATCTCTGGAGGCTAGAGTGGCAGACAGAGAGGTATATAGATGAGACCTTCAGGGATATAGTAGCCAAGTCCCAATTTCAGACTGGCAGCCCTGGTACTGCCTTGGAGGAAGAAGGTCTCATGATTGGAGAGCATCAACCTGGTGCAGCAGGAAAGGATCCTGTAGCAAGGACCTGCTCTCCAGGTGATGCATTGTCCTTTCGCACAGAGGATATCTCCCCAAGGCATACAGCCCAGGAAGGAAGGGTTAGGTCGGCCATCATAGTTGGTGATTCGATTATTAGGAATGTAGACAGCTGGGTGGCTGGTGGGCGTGAGAATTGCCTGGTAACACGCCTACCTGGTGTGAAGGTGGTTGACCTCAAATGTCACCTAGATAGGATTTTAGACAGTGGTGGGGAGGAGCCGGCTGTCATGGTACATGTGGGCACCAACGACATAGGAAAATGTGATAGGGAGGATCTGGAAGCCAAATTTAGGCTCTTAGGTAGAAAGCTTAAATCCAGAACCACCAGGATAGCATTCTCTGAAATACTCCCTGTTCCACGCGCAGGTCACCAGAGGCAGGCAGAGCTCCAGAGTCTCAATGCATGGATGAGACGATAGTGCAAGGAAGAGGGATTCAGTTTTGTTAGGAACTGGGGAACATTTTGGGGAAGGGAGGAGTCTCTTCCGAAGGGATGGGCTCCACCTTAACCAGGGTGGAACCAGACTGCTGGCGCTAACCTTCAAAAAGGAGATAAAGCAGCTTTTAAACTAGAACAAAGGGGAAAGCAGACTGTCACTCAGCAGCGCATGGTTCAGAGAGAGGTATCTTCAAAGGATACTAATGATGCATTAGAATTAGGGCATCCCGACAGTGAGGTTCCAATAATTAGAAAAGTAGTCCAAGTGCCTGTAACTAAAAACTCACCTGAGCTAAAAAAATTCTAACTTATCCCTATCAATTAAAAAGCAGAATGAAAATACAAACAAAAAACAAACTTTGAAATGTTTGTATGCTAATGCCAGAAGTCTAAGAAGTAAGATGGGAGAATTAGAATGTATAACAGTGAATGATGACAGACTTAATTGGCATCTCAGAGACATGGTGGAAGGAAGACAACCAATGGGACAGTGTTATACCGGGGTACAAATTATCACAATGACAGAGAGGAGCACCCGGGAAGCGGTGTGGCGCTTTATGTCCGGGATGGCATAGAGTCCAACAGGATAAACATCCTGCATGAGACTAAATGCACAATTGAATCTTTATGGATAGAAATCCCTTGTGTGTTAGGGAAGACTATAGTGATAGGAGTATACTACAGTCCACCTGGTCAAGATGGTGAGAAGGACAGTGAAATGCTAAGAGAAATTAGGGAAGCTAACCAAATTGGTAGTGCAGTAATAATGGGAGACTTCAATTACCCCAATATTGACTGGGTAAATTTATCATCGGGACACGCTAGAGAGATAAAGTTCCTGGATGGAATAAATTATAGCTTTATGGAGCAATTGATTCAGGAACAGACGAGAGAGGGAGCAATTTTAGATCTAATTCTCAGTGGAGCACAGGATTTGGTGAGAGAGGTAACGGTGGTGGGGCCACTTGGCAATAGTGATCATAATATGATCGAATTTGAATTAATGGCTGGAACGGGGACAGTAAGCAAATCCACGGCTCTCGTGCTAAACTTTCAAAAGTGCAACTTTGATAAAATGAGAAAAATAGTTAGAAAAAAACTGAAAGGAGCAGCTACAAAAGTAAAAAGTGTGCAAGAGACGTGGTCATTGTTAAAAACTATTTTATATACTACTCTTGTTTTTAATGATTGACGAATGTTATAAATATTGTAAAGATGACGTCAATTAGCTGTTACCTTCATATTTCAACAGAATCAAAAATTTTGAAACTAAATCCCATTATTATTTTATAGACCTTCATAACATCCCGCGGTCTCTTTGGGCATTTCTGCTCTTTTTCAAGCCACTTAAGGGATCATCTTTAATCATAGGTTTTTAAAGTCCACTCCTATTTTTTCTTTTCGTGTTTTTCTATAAGATATACCCTCCGGTATTAATATGAATTTTGTAATACTTCCCTTTCAGGGGTAGTTCAGTCCAGTTCGCGGGGGGTACAACGTGTCCACGTTTCACGTCGAAAGTTGCCTCAGGAACTCCTCTGACTGGATGTAATTACTTCTTTATCTGAATGGGATATTCGCATTTACTCTTCAAATACAAAACATTCCCCGCACCGCGACGATGCAATGTACCCGATCGCGGTTTAAAGATGATCCCTTAAGCGGCTTGAAATAGAGCAGAAATGCCCAAAGAGACCGCGGGATGTTATGAAGGTCTATAAAATAATAATGGGATTTAGTTTCAAAATTTTGATTCTGTTGAAATATGAAGGTAACAGCTAATTGACGTCATCTTTACATTGTTAAAATACCATCCTAGAAGCACAGTCCAGGTGTATTCCACACATGGAAAGAAGGTAAAACGATTACCAGCATGGTTAAAAGGGGAGGTGAAAGAAGCTATTTTGGCCAATAGATCTTCATTCAAAAATTGGAAGAAGGATCCAACAGAAGAAAATAGAATAATGCATAAACACTGGCAAGTTAAATGTAAGACATTGATAAGACATGCTAAGAGAGAATTTGAAAAGAAGTTGGCCGTAGAGGCAAAAACTCACAGTAAAAACTTTTTAAAAATATATCTGAAGCAGAAAGCCTGTGAGATAGTCAGATGGACCGTTAGATGATCGAGGGGTTAAAGGGGCACTTAGAGAAGATAAGGCCATCGCGGAAAGATTAAATGATTTCTTTGCTTCGGTGTTTACTGAAGAGGATGTTGGGGACGTACCCGTACTGGAGAAGGTTTTCAAGGGTAATGATTCAGATGGACTGAACCTAGAAGATGTGGTAGACCTGACTGACAAACTGAAGAGTTGTAAATTACCTGGACCGGATGGTATACACCCCAGGGTTCTGAAGGAACTTAAAAATGAAATTTCAGACCTATTAGTAAAAATTTGTAACCTATCATTAAAATCATCAATTGTACCTGAAGACTGAAGGATAGCTAATGTAACCCCAGTATTTAAAAAGGGCTCCAGGGGCAATCCGAGAAACTACAGACCAGTTAGCTTAACTTCAGTGCCTGGAAAAATAGTGGAAAGTATTGTAAGCATCAAAATCACAGAACATATAGAAAGACATGGTTTAATGGAACAAAGTCAGCATGGCTTTACCCAAGGAAAGTCTTGCCTCACAAATCTGCTTCACTTTTTGAAGGAGATAATAAACGTGGATAAAGGTGAACCGGTAGATATAGTGTATTTGGATTTTCAGAAGGCGTTTGACAAAGTTCCTCATGAGAGGCTTCTAGGAAAAGTTAAAAGTCATGGGATAGGTGGCAATGTCCTTTCGTGGATTACAAAGTGGCTAAAAGACAGGAAACAGAGAGTAGGATTAAATGGACAATTTTCTCAGTGGAAGGGAGTGGGCAGTGGAGTGCCTCAGGGATCTGTATTGGGACCCTTACTTTTCAATATATTTATAAATGATCTAGAAAGAAATACGACAAGTGAGATAATCAAATTTGCACATGATACAAAATTGTTCAGAGTTGTTAAATCACAAACAGATTGTGATAAATTGCAGAAGACCTTGTGAGGCTGGAAAACTGGGCATCAAAATGGCAGATGAAATTTAATGTGGGTAAGTGCAAGGTGTTGCATATAGGGAAAAATAACCCATACCATAGTTACACAATGTTAGGTTCCATATTGGGTGCTACTACCCAAGAAAGAGATCTAGGCGTCATTGAAATTGTCAGTTAAGTGTGCTGCGGCAGTTAAAAAAGCAAACAGAATGTTGGGAATTAATAGAAAGGGAACGGTGAATAAAACAGAAAATGTCATAATGCCTCTGTATTGCTCCATGGTGAGACCACACCTTGAATACTGTGTACAATTCTGGTCACCGCATCTCAAAAAAAGATATAATTGCGATGGAGAAGGTACAGAGAAGGGCTACCAAAATAAGGGGAATGGAACACTCCCCTATGAGGAAAGACTAAAGAGGTTAGGACTTTTCAGCTTGGAGAAGAGACGGCTGAGGGGGGATATGATAGAGGTGTTTAAAATCATGAGAGGTCTAGAACGGGTAGATGTGAATCGGTTATTTACTCTTTCGGATAATAGAAAGACTAGGGGGCACTCCATGAAGTTAGCATGTGGCACATTTAAAGCTAATCAGAGAAAGTTCTTTTTCACTCAACGCACAATTAAACTTTGGAATTTGTTGCCAGAAGATGTGGTTAGTGCAGTTAGTATAGCTGTATTTAAAAAAGGATTGGATAAGTTCTTGGAGAAGTCCATTACCTGCTATTAATTAAGTTGACTTAGAAATCAGCCACTGCTATTACTAGCAACGGTAACATGGAATATACTTAGTTTTTGGGTACTTGCCAGGTTCTTATAGCCTGGATTGGCCACTGTTGGAAACAGGATGCTGGGCTTGATGGACCCTTGGTCTGCCCCAGTATGGCATGTTCTTATGTTATCTCCCTCATGGCAGCAAACAGCACTACCACTGAGCTAGGCTAGACAATTTTTTTTTTTTTAAGATTGCAAACAACTGACAATACATATTAATATAAGTTTCATTCATTAAAAAAGTTTTAATTTCACTTTCTCACTTCTAGCAAACAAAATTATTACAACTTAAAATTTTTATTTTTCCAACTGTGATATCTTCAGATTTGTAAAAATGTGGAAAATGTTGCTAAAAATTATTATTGCTAATAAATACAGATATAGCTAGCCCATACTGGTATTATTTAGGAAAAGCTTAAAAATAAACAAAATATCCCCAAATACATTCTTTAACACTTATAACTTCTCAAATATTAGAGAGAGAGGACCATCAAACGCTGCCGCTGAAATTATTCCAACTTCACTGGCAAAAGGTTATAATCGTAGATCCTTCACCAGTCAGAACATAAAATGCTGGTCAGACACATGGTAGGCATATGCTCTGATGTAGTGGATTTTAAATTACAGTCATAAGATTCACCCCATAGATTTCTTTGCTGGGAATACTCTTTGTCCTTAGTTAAGGCTGCCTATAAAACAGAACAAGGGAGTTCATATATCACATAATGCAGGTCAAGAGCCAACACCTCATATCGCATTGCAAAAATTGTTTGCAAACATTGGCATGTCCTGATGTTACACAAGCTGTTTGGGCGCTTACCATGCATAGCATTTCTAGGGATCATAGTATTCAGGACATAGTAATATGATCAATTCTGCCTTTATTCATACAAGAATCACATAATAAATAAAGAGATCATCGACCCTGCAGCCTTATTGTTCTATGTGCCCAACCACAATTTCATGTTCCATCTGGCAACATCCTGTTACAGGTCAGACTATAATTTTGCAAAGTGACAGGGACTGGGGCATTATACCTCATTCAATGCTCATGCAGGTTGTTCTAACCAACCTGCATGAGCCCTTCTTATTGTAATGCCCTTCTTCTAGGCCTACCCAAAACTACCATCCTTCCACTACAAATGCTTCAAAATGCTGCAGCATGCATACTCACCAACACCAGAAAATCGGAACATATTACTCCCATACTCAGAGATCTGCACTGGCTCCCCATTGCGCAGAGAATCATGTTCAAAACCTTCTCTCTAATACATAAGACCCTACACAATGTAAACATGACATGGTTCAATAATGATCTTTACTTCCACAAACACTCCAGAACCCCTAGAACACAACATGCAGCCACCCTACACACCCCCACACTTAAAACCACCACTCTTGAGTCGACTAGGAAGCGTGCGATAACCATAGCCGGGCCGAGCTGCTGGAACAAAATGACACCAGAGCTACGGCAAGAAACATGCCCAATACAATTTAAGCAAAAACTGAAAACATGGCTTTTCCTACAGGCTTATACTTAACTTTACGCTCTCCTTTCTCTCTTACTCCTACAGCCTTGCCCACTAACTTACTTAAGTGTACATCCCCGTTCTCTCTCACCACACCTATCGTCTTATTGGCAACTACTCATATCTATTGTATTTCAATTGGACATAAGACTTCTATCCTATTTCTTTCTCTCAGGCCCAGCTTCTCTCTTTTCCAATTGTGTTTTATAAAACTCATTCTATTTATTTACAGACATAAGTTCAGCGAGAATTTGCTATGTACCACTATTTGATTTTTCCCTTCCATTGTTTCCACTGTTACCCCTCCTCCCCCCCCACCCGGTTAAATAAGTTTATTGTAAAACACTTGCATATTTTCGTTAACAAGTTTATTGTAATGTTTATTGATTATTGTAAATGTTTTTTGTAAAGCACTGTTGCATATGTTTGTTCTAGTTCGCACAGCTGCAATGTTTCTGTTATCTGTGAACCGATGTGAGGTTACTAAACAAATGTCGGTATATAAAAACTGCAAATAAATAAACAAACAAACAAACAAACAGGATGCACTGAAAGAGCTGAGCATATAAGGCTGCATCAAAACTCAGAAAGGTCACCACTCTTAATTTCACACTGCCATCAGTTACAACATTCATTTCAAGAATTGTCATGAATTGTTTTAGACCACTTGACTGTCCCAACAAGAGGTAGTGATTTGCAAGCTTTTCTCAATAAAGTACAAGCAGTTTTGGAGTTTTTCATTGCAGACTTCATCCCCTTTAGGCTTAAATGAGCAGACTGAATGGCATTCTGTAATTTGAAGTAGACCCATTGGTGTTATGCTTTTGAAATTTTCCCTTCTTATTGAGTGACCTGGGAACCGTTTTGAATGAAGACGCCTTGTTTGGTTAAGAACCAATCAGCTATCAGCGTGTTGACGTACCACTTCTGTTTCAATATTTAAGTCTGATTACTCCATCTGTTTCAGAGACCATCAAGCTATGAGGGAGTTCTACTGGCTCATCCATTGAGATTAAGCAAGAGGACATTTTCAAGTAGCCTCTGATACAGAATATTTTAAAACAACTCCATGGTGGGAATACTATTAAAATTTGGAGTTCCAGTTACACTGCTATTTAAACTAAATATTAGCAACACCGAGTTTCATTAGAGACTGTTTAAGTGCATCTAGAAAGTTTATATTTTCTGGTAAAGGACCTATAATTATGAAATTGGAATAATTCCAGCAGCGGTGTTTATGATAGTCCTCTACATGTATTTGAGAAGCTAAAAAATATCTACCAATACTACAGATTTACTTTCATGTGATTCATCCATTTACAGATTTAGAAATCTGAAAGATACATTACTACACAATATGGATGTAAAATATTTAAAGGTTAACCAGTCTTATGTTATCTGTGATGACAGGAGGTAGTGATTCCCACCATAGCTCACTTGCAGTGCTTCCTCCTGGCTCACTGCACAGCTCTTGTGCCCATCCCCATGTGGGGCTGCTACTGGCCAGCTCAGGAGTTGAGGGTTATGCGAGTACATTGATGCATCTGGGTGGGGGCTTAATGTTGCTGCCTTCATCCTAAACATTTAAAAAGTTAACCATTTAAATTTCAGTAGCTTAAACGGTTAATGTTTTAAATATTTACATTTTTAGTACAGAAAGTAAATCGAGGTAATTAGAAGAGACTATTAAAGAATGGAATTGTGTATGTAACCCCTGGGATGGTTGAACCTGGATAATGGTTCTACAGGCTATTTCTCAAATACAGTCACTGCTGGTAAACTTACCTTGATAATAACTTAAATATCCAGGATTACTTTCAAGGCCCCTATTTATTTATTTAAAATTATTAATCACTCTTTTCAGACTTAAAAAAAATTGCTCAGAGTGATGTACAACACTCAAGTCCCAGTTCCAAGGTATTGTATACAGCAGTGATAACAGCACTAATAAGCGTTAGTGTCACTATGCAGTAGAAAGTGCACTGGAAGCTGATGGTTTCCAACATTACTTTTACTGATATTCATTGAAATGATAAAAATATTTACAGTTGTTTGGTTCACTTATCGATGTTACAAGGATCTTTCAATAAATGTGTGTCTTACGGTAAGTCTTGTTAAAGTTTACGATGGTAAAGCCAATTTTTTCTTCCATCCACAGTTTAGGCAAGTTGTTGAGCTTCCCTCTCATGCGGTTAGCAAAGAAAATGTTTAATCCAATTTAGATCTAAGTCCAAATACAAGTCTTATATTTCCTCCTTCTCCATATTGTATTCTCCTCTGAACTCACGATCTCCTCAAAGTATCAAATTGATACTATTGTTATTCTTCTCCCAAAATATCCAGTAGATATTCCTGGGCCCTCTAAGAGGTTCATCCCAACTCCTTTCTCTTTCTTCTCCTCTGGATGCATGCAAGCCCTCCTCTGGATACAGATGATCCTCAGTTCCTTTCTCAAATCCTCTCCAGTTTATGTTAGAGCAGCAAAGAAAATAACTTAACCAAGTCCCTAGTTAATGGGTACTCAGAACTCAAATAAATAGTCAGCTTAAAAATATAAAAGGGATAGGGAGGGTGGAAAGAACCGCCCATCCAAAATAAGAAGCTCCATGAAGGCATTAAACTTAAAATAATACAAAATCAGGGGACAGTAAAGGCATGCTGCCCCAGAGAAGGAAACAGAAAATGCACAACATAAGATGGTGGTCTGAGAAGTTATATCAGAAGAACACTCTCCCATGGGGAACTACCTACCCACATGCTTACTATGTTTCCTTCCCACACAAATGGAATATTCTCAATGATTCTTGGTAGGGATGTGACAGGATCTCTATGTATAAATTTACAATTAACACTTCCATTTTGACTAAACAAAATATTTTTTCCATTCATATAGAAAATCATTTAACCACATGTTAGTACATGTGTATATTTTTTTGTAACTAAGGTAACTGGTTGATTAAGGTCTATGTCAGGCTGGAAATATACCAGTTGCCAGATCATCCAGACATCTAGCACTGTCTCAGGCTCGAGTGGCAGCTCTTGCTGATGAGCTGCACAGAGGAGCAGAAGCCACAGCTCACAGCAGCTTCCTGCCCCTAATAAGTCAGAAAAATAACCCAGGGAAACCCCTTGCTGCCAGGCTGCACTGAGGAAGAGACATTACCAAAGGAGGAGGCAGAGAGAGAAGACATGAAAATGCTAGGAGGGAAAGAAAAGCAAAACATAACAAAAAGAAAAAGCACAAACATGAAAAAAAAATATTTTAAAAATGGAAAGAGATACCAGAAAAGATAAAAGTAAATTATAGGAGAAAAATATTTCTAGGTTTGTATGATTTTTGGCTGGTGCCCAAGTTTTCCAGCCCTCTTTTGCCATGCTTGTTGAGGCCAGAGGCAGACTGGCCTATTGGGCATGTCCGAGTGGGCCAGAGATGAACCGTAGTCTTGGCTCACTTCGGGTCTCACCTATGCTGAGGCCAAACCCCCTTCCCCTCTGCCTGCTCTTCACATCTGCAAATGCACTTCCTTCACTCTCTTCCAGAGCCCATATCGTCTTATAATCCACCTCTAGTTGTGGCATATGTCCCAAGGGGAAGAGAAATGCTTGAGGTCACATTCACTTCTGCCTGCAAGCCTGTTTAAATGTCATCAACATTTTATTAAAATGTTTAAAACATAAAACATTGTTTACTACTTCAATTGAACAAAGTCAAGAATGAAACAGTCATTAAAGGTTGCAGGATTATAATGAATAATGCTAATAAGGGGTTTCAACAAGCTGGTAAGACCATCAAACTATAACTCGCAGCTGATGCCCATCCTCTCTATCATTAACCCTGTAATTGTATTTTTTTTTTAAACTTTTATATATTGCTGGTGCAAATCAATATACCATGCTCAAGTGTCATAAAAGGATAGTATTATCTTAAAGTCCCCACACAAAAATATTCTGATTGTTTTACATCTGATTAATGGGAGACTTTGTCCCAACACCAGCCAGTGTTTTGTGGCCAAACTGTATTAAGTTTTGCATTTATTTTATTTATTTATTTATAGATTCTTTTATACCGCGGTACGTATAGACATACATCACCTCGGTTTACAGTGAAACAATAAATTAGCAACAGGCTTTACAACAGGCATTAACCTTTTCCCTTATCTTAAAGAAGCAATCATCTTCGGATGTACAACTCATTGCCTCAAAGCATGGCATCCTAGGACAGCTTTTCTGAAGAGGAATTACGAAGACAAAGAAACGTGATGAAGTGAAGGTATAAGTGGACATGACGAGGGAATGAAACAGCTGACTGAAGACATGAAGCCTGCGGTGGCAAGAAGCCATTTTGAATTTTGAGCATGAAATAGGCAAGCTACAAAGGGCATGGTTTACACTAAGGCTTTTTCCCCATTCTGTGTCTATGAGAAAAAGCCTAGAAAATCAAGCCCATAGGTTGAAAGACAATATCATTTCATGATACTTCAAAAGGAAGATCAGGCTCGATTGTTATTTCTTGAAAGAAATCTTGCATGACTTTGAATTTTTAGATGACTGCATTTCTTTTTACACATTCACTTTTGCCTATATGTAAACCAAACTCAAAAATATGCAACACATAACATCCTTCCCTTCTTTATTTAAGGCTTTAATATACCTGTTAAAGTTAAGGTCCTAAGCAAAGATTTTTATTTTAGAAGATATTTATACATACGTTGACTGGTGATAAAATGTGAGCTCTCATTTTGGAAAAGATGACTTAAGTAAAATAAGGATCAGAAATGTTCTATATTAATCCTCTGTGCATTTGAGAATATTTGAGCTATAATGACTAGCTAAAATTCTGCACACAGAGTATCTTATTCACACTTAATGACTAATAACAAATAAGACCAAAGAGAGGCAAGTAATAACTTGTACATTATTTTTGGCCTTTAAGACACCCATTCTGTACAGCAATTAATTTCTTGTTAAATATTTTGGCTTTACATAAAAGTGAATTATGAAACCTCCATAATTATCTATATTGTAAATGGGACCTGGTATGTGCAGATGCTATATTATGGCACATCCCACTGTTCAGGTATGTTCTAAAAAGTAAAAGCCTTAGTTTTTCAGAAAAATCATGTTTGTGGAAAACAAATTAATTTACAGACTAAAAAAGAAGGAAATAAAGGTTTCATGGCAGCTATTAATAGTGAATGCTATTAAAAAAAAAAAAGGTCCAACACATATTCCTGTACAGCAGTCAGCACTGGCCTGAAGCAGAGCACAGAGCCCCTATTCACAGGACAAGAAGATGCATCAGTGGGGGTGCAGGATCCCTTCCCTGGGCAGTGAGAATAGCATAGGCCATAAAGAAGAGAGAAGACAGAATCAGAATGGGTTAATAGTTAATTAAAAACAAAATTAAATTACTTTCAATTTACTGAGGTTTCCACTTCTAAAATTCTATTTAGGCTTACAGCTCATGGGAGAGGGAAGTCCCAGCCACTGCTCAATAGTAACACCTAATGGGCACACTCATTTGGCCGGATTTTAAAAGGGTTACGCGCTTAAGCGCGTAACCCTTAAAAAAAAAAACAAACCCTGCGCAGGCTCGGCAGCACGCGCAAGCCCTGGGACGCGCATAAGTCCCAGGGCTTTGCTAGGGGGGCGTGTCGGGGGCGTGACTGAGGCCTCCGGACCAGCCCCTGGGTCGGGTGATGGCGCGGCCCATCGGCGCGCACGAGTTACGCTTGCTTCGAGCAGGTGTAACTTGTGCAATAAAGGTAGTGGGGGTGGTGGAGGGAACGGGCAGCGCGCGCAGGGCTCGGCGAGCGCAAGTTGCACAAATGTGCACCCCCTTGCGTGCGCCGACCCCGGATTTTATAAGATAAGCGCGTATCTTATAAAATCCAGCATACTTTTGTTTGCGCCTGGTGCGTGAACAAAAGTACGCGCTCGCGCGCTGTTTTTTAAAATGTGCCCCAGTGTCTATGTTACTGCGTTCCAGAGGTTGCAGGCTGTGGCCCCTGGCTGAAGGCCATAGTTACAATAATAGTCTAAGTGAATCATGCTAATGTATCAGTAAATTACTGTCATTATTACTATTGTTCCCAAGATCTTTTGCTAATTCATGTTTATGTAGCTCCCCTGAATCTTCTGTATATATTCGTTATAATTGTAATTCTGTTAAAGTTGTTCCGCTGAATTCAATGTATAGCGTTGTTAAAAGTGTGAACCGGAGTGAAGGCCTCCGCCAATACTTCGGTATATAAAAGCTTATAAATAAATAAAATAAAAAAATTGGAAGAAACACAAAACCCAACTTCAGATGTACATGAAGGCTCAAAGTGCTACAGCATAAAGAAGGCAAGATCTGACTGAGCATGAGGTCCAGAAGAGCAGGAGGAAACTGCTGGGCCAAAAATAAATAAATAAACCAACCGTGGGCTTAGATTCTCATTTCCTACAAAACAAGTACAACATAATTGTACTAGAATTAAAACTGCACAAACTTCATGGAAGAGTGTTTCTTGTTTAAAAATGTACACCATTCTTGCCTAACTTCCAAGATCTTTTATATAGAGCTATATGAATTCCTCTAATCAGAACTTTCACTAGCTTAATAGTTTTCATCACACTGTCTTATAGATATATTTATTGTCAAACACCAGCGGCATTTTATATCCTTAGGGCCCTTTTCAGGTAACTAAGAATCATCAAGGCATTATTTTAAAAGTTTAACCGATCAATTTATGGTATCCACAGACAATGAATTCTACAATGGAATATTTCTGATTACCTCTGTCCATATAGTACCCAGAACTTTCACCATAAATATAAAAACAGAAGAAAATTCAATCAAGGGCACTACAAAACAAAAACGGATGTGTCTTGAGAGAGCAGAAAAGTTTGCAAAGCGCTCAATCATTCTATATCTGACTAGTGCCTGTACAGGAAATCCATTCAACAAAGAAAAACACTGCATAAAGTGAGATCCATTACTGATATGTTTAAGAGAAAAACTGAGAAAGAAAGCATTCAAAATCTAACTTCTGATTACTGGAAACTTGAGATAATAGTGACCAATGCACAAACACACAAATCTTTCTTTAAATTTTCAGAAATGACACTTTGTTTTAGTTTCATCTGGAATGTCACAGGATCATATTTCAAAAGTATGTGTAGGGATAACAGGTAAATATCTCTCTATATTTACCTATTATATAAATAAAACTACTGGCCACAAATCAAAATATTCGGGCCATTTAAATGTTTCCTCCATGACAAGTTACATTGCTAAATAAGTCCTTGACATCTACACTGCAATTCCCAGCTTAACGAAAAACACTAAATTCAATAACTTGTTTTAAACTCAATTGCAGGGCTATGTCCTTCTGACAACACAAATTTACTGGTATTTTTGTTGTAATCTTAAAATAATTTTTGGTGAACATATGGCTGGTGTTTTTATACTCCATGAGATACCATTTTAGAATTATATGGTTGCTTATTGTAATGATTATAAACATGCAGGCAAAGACAGCAAGACACCCTTCTGCAAAACGTGAGCACAATTTTTAATTTCCTGTATAAAAGGCCATCCACTACAAGTCACAATATAGTTTTCTGCTTGACTGACTGATCACTCAAACTTTCCAGGATTTGACTAGAGGGTATGTTAAAATCCACAAAATAACCAATTGGTTTCTCTCTACTCCCAAATGGCTTCAGTCATTGTGATTGGGTGAGACAGGCTCAGTAAAGAAGTAGGTTAAGGCAGATATTCTGGAAGCCACTTAAAAAAACAAAAACAAAAACACAGTCAATCTTGCATTCACTTTTTTTTTTTTAATTAAAAAAACAAAGGAAGGAAGTCAGCGCTAAATCAATTATGCTTTTTCCATTTTTTTTTTTTTTTATTAGGAAGCAGGTAACACCCATCACTACAGAATGGAGGCTGGAGAAAGCCCAGTCTTGGATTCCATTTAGTCAAGTCATGGGAGAGAAACCTACCTAGATGTTTCACTTGTGTAATAATTAGCCCACCTGTTTGGATAGTTCAGTATCCTCCAGAATAATCCAGCTTTAAAGACATTAAAGCACTGGAATAGTAAAGCAAAGAATCCATGTAGTTAAAGATCTTAAACACTGTATATCATTATATGCAATGATCTGTGGTAGAATTCAGACACTTCTAGTCAAAAATGCTTGTTCTCTTGCAAAGTTCTTATAAAAAGACATCTACATGTCACATAGCAAACAAGCAGACTGTGAAACTTGAAATTTCAGGCCAGGACAAAATAAATTGAAAGATATTTTCTTCTTCCTAATTTCACTCCTACCATTCAGGTACTACCATGATTATCCTCACCATTCCCAACAAAAAGTCAATTTATGGACTCAGTTTATTTATTTATTTAAGTTTTTTATATACCAACATTCAAGACAAAAGTCCCATCATGCTGGTTCACATGAAACAGGAGTGCAAAATAAACTTAAACTTGAACAATAGTGCGGAAAAGCAGTTACATGTAACAAGGAAAAATAGAACTTGGAGTGAGAAGGAAAAAGGAAAGGAAAACCAGCTAACCAGTTCTGATTTCATTACCTATACAATTAATCAAAAGTAAATGTGGTTCACTGACAGATTTATAATCAAAACTCTTAACTGCTGATACCAGGGTACCCTAATTTTTCTGGAGTCAAAGCTAACATTTGTATTCACTGCCCTAAAATATAAATCGTTCGGGATTAAAACTCCCAGGGCCAGTGTGTGACACAGTCTCTTACCTTGTACACTTTCCCAAAAGCTCCATCTCCCAGTTCTCCTACAATTTCCCAATACTCTTCAGGATTCAAATCCCTCTTGACATGTTCATATTGTTTCTTTTTCTTTTCTCCTCCCAACTTAAAGATCTTCCTAAAATTAAAGAAAGCCATTGTCCTCTTTTATTAGAAAAGCCCAGCTGTACTATTACTGGGTAACTTATGAAGAACTAGCGGCCGGGGTAACAAAACATAAATGGATGATAAATATTTCAAAATGTATTGCTCCACATTTTCCAAAGTGTTCCTTCAGTGTTTCTTGTCAACCACATAGAAATAACTTAAATGAAATCCTTTCCGTGGGAAAAGCCGGCTGGTATGGCAAACTTTGTAACAACGCATTTAGCAACAGGTCTCGTAAGCTCTTAGCATCGATGCTTGCCAACAGCACACGTTTCTCAGGACACCTTGGGGCGAAATAATGGGTCCAAACTCCGAGACCGATTCGGTCGCAAGTAAAAGCAGAGCAAATCCGGAGGCCGCCAGCCGCCTGTCAGAGCCACAGGAAAGGAGGGAGGGAGGGAGATGTGGCTGCAGGCCGCTCGCTCTTCGCCGTCCACGCTCTACCTTCTCACTCTGGTTTCCGGGCCGAGTTCGGTTACGTTCAGGAACTCCAGTCCGGCCCAGGAAGCGCCGTCGCCTCAAGACCGGAGGAGAGGTCTGTCAGAGGAACACGCGGATTAAAAAAAAAAAAAGGGGGGGGGGAGGGCTGCCCTCCGGAAAGACCGGGAGAGTCCCCTCGCCGCTAATAACTTCCCTCCCGGATCAGAGTCGCCCGTCCGTTATCGCCTCGCGCTCACCCAATTCTCAATCAGAGATAGAGGACCGCCGCTAACGGTAACCCTGGAGGGGCGGGCGCGCGCACGCGTGCCCCCCTCTCTCTTTCCCTTCAGCGGAGCCGGGAGAAGGGTGGGAGACGCAGCACACGTACACGACGCGGGACCTAGTGACGTAATGAAAACGTCCTGACGACACCAGCGGAATTCAAGCGCGCGGCCTTCAGTTTGTTAAACGAATCGGTAGGCCTGGGGCGGAAGTGCTGCCGTCTGTAATATAGTGCGGGGGTTGAGGGACTCCTTGAGACGCGCGGCTTTTCGGGAGATTTAACATCATCTACCAACACGTTTTTGTTTTAAACAAGGCTCCGAAACCTGGCACTAGTAGGAAAAATCGCAGGGGTTGAGCCTTACAAGAAAATAATAACAACTGGCACCTTGTGTGACCAATCCAAACCACCTCTCTGATTTTCGGATTGGTATTCGCGGTTGTCAGTTTAGTTGCAGGGTTTGGAATCAATTTCAGAGTACGATCTAGACTGTACGAATCGTTTGTTGAGTAGCCAGATTGGAATCTGGAAACCACGCTACCAACACGTCTGGTTACTGGGGAAAGCAAGTTCTTCCTCCTAAGGCATCTTTACAGGTAACTTGCTCAGAGCTATTTCCTCATGTAATAAAGGCCCTAACTTTCTACAAGCAATGAGGTTTCTTGGTTATCCTTGCATGATTTGAGGTTAGGAAATATATGGTTTGCCTCCATTCATGCCTGAAATGAGGTTCAGCAGCTAATGCATGACGGTACTACCCATACTTGCAGATAATAAGGTATAAGTTTGATGACTTGAAACTTAACATAGAGTACGAATGCAAAGTTCCTGTAGTTATCCAATCGTATACTTTTTCCAGACTGGATTTAAGATTTTGGCACTCATTGACGGAGTGCCATAGCGTTCCCCTTTGAAGCAGTGCTGGCACATTACTCTACCACGAATATGCATGAGATAGTTCTGCATACAATGGAGGCAGTGCATGCAGATCTTTCTTATGCACGTTCGTTGTCGATATTCTGAAAAACCTGGCCTGTTTGAAGCATTCGAGTTCGCCATTCCTGGGCTAGCAGGAGGTCCAGCATGATCAGGGAAATTTTCACCTGGTGATAGCTAGTTTTCTTATGTTACTTCGAAGTCTTCTATTTTTTATAATGTGATAGCATGATCTCATTTTCTAGACTTTTGTTAGAATGAAAACCAATTACCTAATATGTATTATTTATCACCCACCCCTCCCATCTTTTAGAGCAGGGGTGGATAACTCCAGTTCTCTAGAGCCATAAACAGGCCAGATTTTCAGGATATCCACAATGAATATACTTGAAATAGATCTGAATGTATTGCCTCCATTGTACGCAGATTTATCACATTCATATTCATTGTGGATATCCAGAAAACTGGCCTATGTTTCTTTGTGGCTATGGTTCTTTTATACTGATCCTGTGCTTTCTAGAATTCTCTTACTAGTTAGGTGAAAATCAGTTCCATGCATCCACCACCCTTCATGAAGTAATATTTTATCATGTTACTCTTATCTAACCCCTTGGAACCTCACATCATAACCTCTGCTGTAGAACACACTATCCTCTTGAAAAAGTCTATATCCAAATATAGACGAGAGACAGCTCTGAGAAGGGCTACCAAAATGGTAGCCTTATCAAGATTGCTGAACAATGTGACAAGGTGGTGGCCAGAGCCAGAGGAATGCTAGGGTGCACAGAGAGAGGCATAACTAGTAGAAAGAAGGTAGCAATGCCTCTGTAAAATCACTGATTTCCATACCCTCAAAATGATACAGAGTGCAGGTACCTTGATCATAGTCCTCCTCTTTTCTCTTCTTGGGTATAAATAGTAAGATGTTTAAATCTTATTTCAGAGCTTTTAGTGCAGACTCTGCGGTGTTTTGGAGACAACCTTGGGATGCCTATGTGGCTGCCCTGCAGATTTGACCTGGGGATACAGATGTTGCTTCTGCCCAGGACACCACTTGCACCCTTGTAGAATGAGCTTCCACTGCTTGTCTTTCCCTTAGTAAGTAGGCTGAGGTGTTTGCTTCTTCAATTCACCTCGACAATGTGGCTTTGGCTGCCACTTCTCCTTGCCGCAGACCCCAAACAAGATGAACAGTCGATTTGTTTTCCTGAAGGTCTCCATCACCTTCAAGTACCTATAGGGGTCGAATCACAGAGTCCCAGATAGCGGCACATCTGGATGTGGTGCACTTCCTTAAAGGAGTAAAGGTGATATGGCCACCTTTCAGACCTATTGTCCTTCAGTGGAATCTGAACATGGTCTTAAGGATGCCTGCAGGGGCTTTCTTTGGGGCTATAAGGCAAGCATCAGTGAAGAACCTAACCTTAAAGACTACCTTCTTGGTAGTAATCTGCTCTGCCAGACTCGTCTCTTTCAAGCCCTCTTGCAAAGAGTCATACTTGCTGCTGTCTCCACATTCAGTCACCCTTAGACTGGTACCCTCATTCCTACTGAAGATAGTGTCCTCATTCCATAATAAACAGGCAACTCCCATCATAGGGTTCAAAAGAGGATTGATTGGACAAGTTCCTGAAGAAAAAGCCCATAAACAATTACTAACCATGCATATTTGGGCAAACCAGCGCTTATTCCTGGGAGTGAGGTACAGGAAATGGATCAGCTATTAGGGATCAGTCAAGTACTTGTAACCCATACTTGGCCACTGTCAGAGACTCTATGCTGGGCATGATGGACATTAGCTTGACCCAGCATAGCACTTCTTATGTCCTTGTAAGCAATCTATTCATCAGCACCTTTTTATCTTTGTTGTTTTTAAACATCGTATAAACACATTTAGTAGCTATGGCACCCACCTAGCAATGGATTTATTGCCGTTTCCGATAGGTTATGGTATTCCTTTAGGCTGAGAGCTGGAGGTTTTAGAGCGCCATACGTGTTCTCTGCAATGCTACTCTCAAGAAGCTCTTTTACATATAAATAAAGCCTATTTTTTCTCCTTTCTCTTTCATTCTTCATGCCTGCTCTCGCCCCATGCAGCCTCAAAAGTTTAAGACTTGGCTTTGTAAACCACTTGCATGGATGGTGGTCAGGAGAAGTGCAGATGTTGGAGTGTGATACTGATTCCATAGTACTTCAGCTATGAGAAACATAAAAGGTGAGAGGCCACGATTGCAAACACTGTTTCTCAAGTCCTGCACATGAATCTGATTTCAGGCTAACGAAGACATGTCATGTAACCATGACATGATAATAAAAACTTCTTTTATTCTGTTCTATGTAAACCGCTATTTGTAGCGATAGTTACTGTTCTTTGTGAACCGGGGTGATATGTATATTATACAGGAACCTCCGGTATATAAATTATTTTAAATAAATAAATAAATAACCAAATACATTTTGCATTCGTTGTCTGTCCTGAGGTCTAGACCTTCATGTCGCTGCTCTCGGCCGACGGAAGTACCAAACAAACCACAAAGGTTTCCTGAAAGGCCTTTTTAAGTATTTTTCTCTGGGAGTTCCAAAAAGGAACAGATTACTTTTAAGCATTTCATTTTTACAAAACGGTGACTGGAATAGCTCCTTAGGCAAATGCTAGGGATTAAGTTTTGTGATCTGAACCCATGCTGTTAATGAATGTGCTCGGTTCTGACCCTGGCTGCGATGCGAGAGCAACCAAAAGGAATCCAGGAAGCAACCTTATTGTTTATCGTCTGTATCCTGCGTTGAAATGTGGTGACCCTGACCTTGTTTAGCAGGAAACTGCTTACATTATGAAAGGAACTTCTTACCTATGAGTATCAAACTCAAATGCAAAGAGTTATGAAATACTCGGGAAAGAGAAGCCATAAAACTTGTCCTTGCAGTATTCTCCTTAAAACAAATCAGCATTTTTTCACCCCTTTTTTAAGGTGCATTCTCTTGAGTTTGGTTGGCTTGCCCTCTGTCCATAGTCACCTTTCTGCCTTGCTGCACTTAAATAGATTTGCCCCAGTTTTGATAAGATAAACCATTAGGGAAATTGGGCACCCACAATCAAACCCAATCATATTTGAAAAATCAATGTAAAGAGGGCATTTATCAAAGCTTTTTCGATGAGGTAAACGGCTATCTGTAAAAAGTCCTATTGAATATTACCCTCCCTTCCCATGGGTAAAAGTATCCGTGCCAGTCATTGCTTAGGTATTTATATCCCCTGGCAAAAAGAGATGGAGTCAAATCAGAGTTAGGGGCACCACAGGTACAAATGGTATGCAGCGAAATGGGAGTCCCATTTCCGAGGCCCACTTTCATGAATTAGGTGGTACTGGATTGTTGTATGTGCTAAAGAATGGGTGGATGATTTGTTGGTAACCATAGCATTTTTATATTGATTTGAATTGTAACCCGCCTTGATGCTCAAGGAAAGATGGAAATTCCAGCACAAATCAATAAAATCTCCCTATTGCAATGCTTTAAACTGGTCTTGGGTTTTAAAGATGCAGAGCAAAATGGTTTATTTTTAAAGTGACATAAAGCTGCCCCGTAGAAATCATTAAATAAAATAGTAACTGATTTTTATGCCCTGAGTAGATGGGCATAAAAATTCTCATAAAGCAGCACCAGCTGCTCTCCCTGTCAAGCCTTCTAACTGACCTCTCAACCCCCCTCCCTTCCCACCACTGCCCTCTACATCTGTCCCAAGCATGTTGAAAATCTGCCCCAACGCTGGCTCCTCTCACCCTCCACTGCTAGGACCATTTCAGGCCTTGCCATCTTCCTCTTTGATTTTCACAAGACCAAAACATAATCCACTTCCATATCTTCTTAACAACCATGAGATACACCCAACCCATTTAACTTCAACAAGAAAAAGACCTGCATCACAGTGAGGTATAGTCATCGAATGTAAGAAGTTTCAGCTAAGCACCAATAAAGCAGCCTGCGTCGAGGACAAAATGTGTGTAAAGCAAAAAAAAAAAACCCCCAAAAAATGGTCTTGCTGCATTTGATTTTACAAGTATCTGTGTGGCTAAAGAAATAATATTAAAAGGCGAAGAAAATCTATTCTGTATATGAATATATATACTGTTATCAATGTCGCATGAAATAAAGCAAAATGTGTACATGGGCTGAGTATTCTAGAAAAACAGGAAAGTGACCTCCAGAGGAACCACACAGAAGAAACATAGAACATGAAGGCAGATAATGTAGTTTATGATTCAATTTAAAATAATTTATAGACAACCCCCCCCCCCCCCCCCACTAAAATAAAGCAGTGGACAATATTTAAATACCAATGGCTAAACAGTTTTAATCAAAGGTTCTCAGCTTCATAGACCTTTGCTTTAACTGTAGAAAAATATTTTTTCCCAAAAAGCAAAGCGGAAGCCGAACCTGTTGGCTGTGTAGCAGTAGAAACAAAGAGAATCGGTAGTTGGAAACGCCCTTTATTTATTGATGCCCGACTCTGGCCGAGTTTTGCTCTCTTACATAGAGCTGCCTCAGGGGCAACTGTCACATTTCAGAATACTGCTTTCTCAGAGTAGCTTTTATTACAAATACCTCCAACTGAGAAACGCTGATTCAGTGCATCAAGCGTAGCTGTAGAGAGTACCAATTGTATTTTGTCTGCGGTCATCAATAGCAATCCAAACGAGGTCTGCAGTCAGCGCCGTCAACCAACAGACATTCGCATAAAATGTGACAGTTGCCCCTGAGGCAGCTCTATGTAAGAGAGCGAAACTCGGCCAGAGTCGGGCATCAATAAATAAAGGGCGTTTCCAACTACCGATTCTCTTTGAAAAAGATTTTTTGTTATTGCACCCAAAAAAGATTTTCACTAATTAGCTTAACTCTTAGTCCAAAACGTACAAAATATTTGCTCTGATTAACTTATAGTCCAGAAGCTTGCAAACACTACCCTGACACAGACCCATGTTTCGAGATCTTCTGCCTCAGGGCGGGTCTTATGTTCTTCAGAGCGCTTAATCCTTCTACCGGATCTTGTTCACCTCTGTAGATTGTGAATTTCTAAAAATGGAGGAAGCACTCTTTTTAATACTAAAACATAAGTGATGATGACCCAATTTTAAATACTCATTGTAGGTTACATCTCCTCTTACACAAAAAGACACTAGCCATAGGCTAAGCAAGATGCCCATCCTAGTGGTGAGAACAGCTTTGTATCAAATCAGAAAGGCTCCTGTGAAAATAAAATCCCTCAGTACCTCGCTAGCTGTTCATGGAGGCCGCAGCTGACACTGTGAAAATCCAAAAGTTCACATAAGCTAAGCACAGATTGAAAATGTTGTTTATTTTTCTCTTCCCTTTGTGGATGTCAGAGCATGTTCTAATACTGTCCAAAACAACTCTTGGAAAGAATCTTGCTATTGAATGCAGTGTGAAACTAAAAAAGAGCTCATTTTGTGGGTATTAATGCAACTGATTCACAAAAGCCCCACCAGCAAACGTATTCCAGAGACCCCCATGGTCACACAAACTCACAAAAACAAAATTGGTCAACTGCTCATATAACTTGATCTTCCATAAACTCATGTTTTATGTGAAAAAAACCTCTCTTTAAGCAGACAGAAGTCCAAAACATGATATTGTGTCGGGGTTGGATCAGACTTTTGATGACCAGATAAGTATGGGAATGCTTCCCTGCTCATTTGAAAAGGAATTTTGTTCTCTGAATGTGCGGGACTGTTTTTGGTGATTTCTAAATATTTTAGAAAAAAATAGCAAATTATATAAAAAAATATAGAGAGAGAATTAAATAAAGTAAAGTGGCTTTTCCTCCCTAATTGGCTCTCTTATAAAATTGAAGAGCTTAGGGTTGTTGGTCCCACATAAATGTCTGCATAAAACGTTTTTTTCACATAAGAAATTGCCATGCTGGGTCAGACCAAGGGTCCATCAAGCCCAGCATCCTGTTTCCAACAGAGGCCAAACCAGGCCACAAGAACCTGGCAATTATCCAAACACTAAGAAGATCCCATGTTACTGATGCAATTAATAGCAGTGGCTATTCCCTAAGTAAACTTGATTAATAGCCGTTAATGGACTTCTCCTCCAAGAACTTATCCAAACCTTTTGTGAACCCAGCTACACTAACTGCACTAACCACATCCTCTGGCAACAAATTCCAGAGCTTTATTGTGCGTTGAGTGTGAAAGAATTTTCTCCGATTAGTCTTAAATGTGCTACTTGCTAACTTCATGGAGTGCCCCCTAGTCCTTCTATTATTCGAAAGTGTAAATAACCGAGTTACATCTACTTGTTCAAGACCTCTCATGATCTTAAAGACCTCTATCATATCCCCCCTCAGCCGTCTCTTCTCCAAGCTGAACAGCCCTAATCTCTTCAGCCTTTCCTCATAGGGGAGCTGTTCCATCCCCTTTATCATTTTGGTTGCCCTTCTCTGTACCTTCTCCATCACAATATCATCTTTTTTGAGATGCGGCGACCAGAATTGTACACAGTATTCAAGGTGTGGTCTCACCATGGAGCAATACAGAGGCATTATGACATTTTCTGTTCTATTAACCATTCCCTTCCTAATAATTCCTAACATTCTATTTGCTTTTTTGAATGCTGCAGCACACTGAGCCGACGATTTTAAAGTATTATTATCAAGACTCAACTACGTCAGATCTGAACTTCTCACCTTAAAGACTTCTTAAAGACTTCTTCTCTGATTCATCTGTCTTCCTTAACTCATGGATTTCTCGTATACTTTGCACATCAACATGGTCTGTGCACCCTCAAATCTCAATTTAGTCTACCCTTTAATTTTTTTTTCTAGATATTTATTCTCGCTATAAACATGCCGAATATTTACCTACGTCCTGTTGACGAGTTACTATTATTATTACTATTATTATTATCTATGTAATATTTAATTTAATTTATTATTAATATCTATATGTTATAGGTTATATGCTAAATGCTACATGTTATACGTTATATGTTAAGAAACGCTGTTCCATGTAACGCCATTTGTGCGAAAGTTTTGTTATATGTAAACCGACCTGATTCGATACTTGTATTGAGAATGTCGGTATATAAAAATCCGAAATAAATAAATAAATAATATTATCCACTATGATGCCTGGATCCTTTTCCTGGATGCTAGCTCCTAATATGGAATAAAATATAAGTTTATAGAAGATCAAGTTATATGACCAGTTGACCAATTTTGTTTTTGTGAGTTTATATTAATACAACTGATACATGTAATGCACAATTCTCTTCATGCAGCCCACGTTAATCAGTTTGCACGAGTATTGAATAAGCTGCACTACCTGAGATGTATTGCAGTGCGTAGAAGTATTTAAAGGTACAGTATATCCGGAAACTGGATAATTCATATTAAGTCCTTGTAATGTGAAATCATAGAACAATGACCATGTGTTTCATGGCCCAAGGATTCATTTTGCATGTTTGCTCTCTGAATCAGATAGCAAAGACTTTACTACGATGTCATAATATTGCATCCCCTGGAGAATGCTGTACGCGGAGGACTTGCAAAAATTTGATGTAAAGTCAAGAACATACTGGTGTTAGTAATGCGTAATATGCATGTTAATTGCTGGTCTTTAGACTGCTGATAGAACAGTAAAAGTGATCGGTTAGCATAAAATGCATTAACAGCAAGCCATGGATGCCTGCAGCTCAAAAATCTATAAGCTAAATCCTGCGCTTGCCATTTTACATTTGCTCAGTTCTGAGTAGATACGTCTTAGCCTATTAACCAATTCCTATGTTTGTCTTAATTTGCAAGGATGACTACTACTAAACAGCAAAATATTCTTCCAATCAGTAGGCTTCCGAAATTAAGTAGTATGTAAACAGATGTTCTGCTTGTAATCAAGATATCTATAAAAGGCAAACTGTGCAAATCTGATTGCAAAGAAAGCAGTAAATGACTGTAAAATGAATTTAACCGTTTAACAAATATAACGACCCCACATTTTAATATATTTTAACTATGAAGATTTCTACAAAAATGTTCTTCAAACTGAGTAACGTACAAATGGGTGACGACAGAGGCCACTGCGTCCCCGTAGCCACCTCGTCTGCAATCTTTGGTCATTATTAATTACGTTCATGTATTTCTTGTTGAAAGTCCATTGGTGTCCTTCCTGCTGTTCATCAGTGTATGGCATGTTGTAAAATGACTTCTCCTGAGAAACTTTTATCCACATCTCCTTTCTTATCTGTGTCTTTGTCATACTGGTTTGTAGAGTACCATTCTAGATTCCTTTAGTGTTGTTGTTTTTTTAAACCAGAAATAGGAGCATAAGTCTTCAATTTATTATGGTGGTTAACTCTCCCGGCAGCTGCCTTTTCAGTCAATTCAATCCTCTTCCTGAGCTGATCTAGCATGCTCCGTCTGTACGGGGGTGGATGTACTGTGCAGCCAGATTCTTGAAAGTATTTTGCACTGCCATGTAAGTGAGTGTCCAAGCAGCTCTTGGATTCTTATTTACCTATCTAAATACATGTAACTTTTGGAAAGCATTTGTTTCCACGACTGAGACAGTGGTACATAAGATCATTTGAAAGGCTTTCCTCTCCTGGTTGCTACATACAGAATTTCATTTTAAAGAGCCTTAATTACCTCTGAGTCATACAAATCTATGGAAGGATGTTATTTACTCAGTTGTCCCAAGTATCTTAACAGCTGCATTAAACTCTTTTGAGTATGGTTTATAATTATTCAGGTAATTACAGAAATGAATACATTTTTAATTTTAATATTCAAACCAACCACTGAAATACCTTTCGTAGCATCTATCATAAAGTTTTTAAAGCTCTCCCTTTGTTCTTTATCTTTATTAAAATCTATTAATCGCCTAAGCTGCAGGACTGGCGATGTACAAACAAATATTCATAATTTAAAATGATACAAACTGATATCTAAAAAAAAAATCTCACAGCAGTACATGACAAATATAGTTCTTATAATCAAATGACTTCTGTATTCTGTGGAATGAGCTTCCAATCATCAGGCAAAAAAGCCAGCTCGAAGAGGAAAGTTTTGAGCATTGATTTAAATGTCTTCAGACACTCTTTGCAGCGCAATATTTTGGGTAAGGAATTCCATAGCATGGGAGTGGCTGCTAAGAACACAGTCTCTGGTATCAGCCAGGCATGCCTATCTAACAGATGGCATATCATGTAAATGTCTCTGGGATTGCAAAGATTGATTGGAAAGATTGAAGGGGATTGCAAAGATTGATTGGAAGAAGAATCAAGATTAATTAGTTTATGGACCACAGTGTAAACTTTGTATTGGATTCTGTAATGCATTGTCAGCCAGTTTTAATCCATTAATACTGGGGTGATATGTTCTCTGCGGCTTCTGCCAGAAATTGGTGTTCACAGCTGCTTTTGAAGTAGCTGCAGAGATCTCAAAGAACCAGGAAGACCAAGGTAAATAGTATTGCAAGAGTCAAGTAATGGTAATGATGCTTGAACAAGGCAGCAGAAGTAGGCGAGGTATCCAACCATCAAGAAGTAATTGGCAAATAAAGTGGAAGGATATAAGTATTATATGTATCCTTACAATTCACAGGTTCATTGTAATTTTTATTCAGTGAATGAGAGGGGTGTCGGCATACAGCCCAAAATTTCTAGAAAGATAGGTAGATGGTCCCCCAACACGTGCCGTGTTTCATGAGATCCGTGTCGGGAGGGAACCTAGCAACACAAGAGAATACAGAAACATAAAGTCATAAGAAGGACAGCATCTGAAATAGTGAACAAAAATATATATGCATATGGACAGCCAGCTTACTCGGAAGTTTGCAAAACACTGTATTAAATCTAATGAAAAAAATAAAAAGTTTCAATCAAAAACGCATTCAAACAAAGTATTTCAAAGAAAACATTTTGGATCACCATTGTCTGACTCCCCTTGAAGCTTCGTATCTTGACCCTAGTTCTACAACATCTTTCCAATGAAACATTTTCCTTTACAGGCCAATCCTATACAGTGTGCTTAGCTTATTCCAGGGCTTCCCAAACCTGTCCTGGGGACCCCACAGCCAGTCGAGTTTTCAGGATATCCACAATGAATATGCATGAGATACATTTGCACATACCGAGTCTCCGTGGTATACAAATGTATCTCATGCATATTCATTGTGGATATCCTGGAAACCCGACTGGCTGTGGGGGTCCCCAGGACAGGTTTGGGAAGCCCTGGCTTATTCTATAAGGGGATTAGCTCGTCCAAAATGCTTGTCCAATCCCTCGCGAAACTAATGGTGCTCATCACATGTAAATGCATCATGAGGCTATCAACTATTCTCCTCCCAATTAAAAAAAAAAAAAAAAAGTGCACCGACCTGCACATTTTTACACTCAGAAATTAACGCCTGCCCAGAGCAGGCATAAATTTCTGAGCAGCCCAAAAAAGTGTACTTCCTCTGACTTAATATTGTGGCGATAGTAAATCAGAGGACAAAAAGGATAGAATGTGTAAAAAAAAAAAAAAAAAAAAAAATGTTAAGCGTGCTGGCAGTCAGGTTAGGAAAAAGGGACATTCATAAAATTGAGCGTCCATTTTCCTAACCCGCTGACAGCCACCTCTCCCTAGCACCTCCTTGGCAGTGTGAATCCTCGTTTAAATATTCGATCGCACGCCCAGGAGAGGTGGCTGGGCACACGTTAGGAAGCGGACACCCTGCACTGAGTGCCTGTTTTCCGCACTGATTTAATGGCACAGCCTGACAGTTATGTTTCTTCAAACACCACCCCAAGTAAATTTGCATATTCTATCTGTTGTTAGCAGGGAAGGTTTCGTTAAAGCCGTCCACTTTCTCTTTAGCTGATTGCACCAGCCTGTCGGAGAAGGAGCAGTGAGGCACAGAGTTCCCATGAGAAGAGAGACTGAAGACGTCTGGTGAGGAAATAGTCACTTAGGCTTAGAATGAAATTGATGATAATAATAATCATTTACATACTGCTCCCAAGTGTACATAGTGTCATAATTCTCTGTAAAAGGCCACAGAATGCAGTTCCCTACAGAACCAGGCATGTGTATTCTGAGTCTGACAGGTAGGTGTCACTGTTGACCAATGGCTGGGACTCCCCTCCCCTGACAAGGTTTTGTGATATGAGTGTGTTAAGGAATAGTTCTGCAGCCACATTTCTTTCTCTCTCTGGTGCTTTGATTACCTTTTTCCCTTCCGTGGTGCCATGTATGTGCTAATTGCTGCCTGCTCTGTGCAAGATGTTGGATTGGAAATGCTAGCTCTGTTCTTGCCAATTCTCTTGGGCAGGGTTATTGTGCAAGTGTTTCTTTGACTCTTGTCTTGTAATTGTTGCAAGAGTCACAGACCTGGTTTTCCTAGTCCAGTGGGTGTACTTTTCAAGTCATGGCATAATTATAGGTGCATGCCGCAGGCAGTTAGCAGCTGGGGTAGCATCTTCTAAATTAAAATTAATGATTTCTTTGTGGGTCAGAAAAATGGCAGGATTAGTGGTAGTGGGTTGTCTGCACGCCCAAGAGAGTAGGCAATTAAATGAAAACATTAGGAATCTTCACAGGTTCGTAAATCTTGTTCGGGTCTCGGCAGATAATACTATCTTTGTGATTATGTGGTTCTCTGTTGCATTTACTCGTGGCCTGAAACCTATTACTAGCTCTGTGAAGGACATAGTGAGATGACAGCAGATAAAGTCCAAAACAGTCCATCTAGTCTTTGGTTTAGTTACCGATTAGACATTGCAGTTCTGAATATTATATAAACCTCTCTTAATAATGGATAATTCTAATATTCAGCTATAGATAACCTCAATTTCTGTAAAATATTTTTCATTATGGAGCAACTTTTTCAGGAATCAGGAGAAAAGTTGTCATTCATTCACAAAAAAACTCAGTATTTTTGGATGTGTTAATATCGAATATGTTTTCTCAGACGCTGTAGCATCTTAATGGCTTAAGATTTGTTTTTTTACATCTTTCAGGAGGAATTTACTGGAAAATCTCTTTATTTACCCAAATCTCTAGTGTGCAGATGATGCTGTGCTGGTAATGGATTTCTTATATCACTCCCACTGGGGCTAATTAGGAAGCGAAACCTTGCAGCAGCTCCCCTTCAGGGGTCAGTTTTCCTGTCTGATTGAGAAGCTCTTCTTCAGGAATGCCTTGCCCTCTTGCCCTAATGTACCACGGTGGACACCGATGCGCACTTTTATGCTTTGTGAGAATCGATGGGTTTCTATAACATATGACAGTGTAACCTTTCCAGAGTTTAGCTGAGCTAGTGCATATAGTATTGTTCGGGGGGGAGGCGGAGGTCTCTCTTATCACTGCAGAGTCCACAGAAGAGTAATCATCACTTCAAGTCTTCCAGGCTAGGGTAAGGTTGCTGACTTTGTCAAGCTTATAGAGTAAATCATGAATGAGACGATTGCATTAGGATGGCCCTAAGCTCTGAAATGAATGATTGAGGAATCTCTTTGCTCATGCATTTTGTACAAATGGTCTATTTTATTTATTTATTAGCTTTTGTATACCGACATTCGTGGGTATATGAGATTTTTTATTTTTTTTTTGGTAAATGGTTACCATGCAAAATATTTTTCAGGATGTGATTACAATGGCATATTGAGTGTAATTACATTGTGGTTAGGTGGGTATTTTACTAATGGGATTTGACAACGTAAGACATGCCATGTTGGGCCGCTGAGCCCATTATCCGATCTCTGACAGCGGCCAGTTGGGGGTTACTTGGAAGTACCCAGCAGATCCCGAGAAGGAGATCCATTTCCTGTTGCTTACTCCCAGAAGTAAGAGGTGAGGATCCCCCAAGGCGACATGGCTAATAATTGGCAATTAGTGCAGACTTTGACGTCCAGCTCTATTACTAGCCGCTGGCCACAAATTCCACAGCTCAATTGTGCATTGACTGAAAAAAATTAGTTTAAAATCTATCAATTAGTTTTATGGAGCGTCTGCTAATTCTAGTACTGTTTGAAAGGCCAAGTAACCATTTCCTACTAACTTATTTCACACCATTCAAGGTTTCATAAACCGCTATCGTATTCCCTATGACGTCTCTTCTCCAAGATGAAGAGCCCTAACCCGTTTAGCCTTTCTTTATAAGAGAGCCATTCCATCTCCTTTATCACTTTCTAGCTCTGCTTTTCTCTTTTTTGAGATGGGATGGCTAGAACTGTACACAATACTCCAGGGGTGGTTGCAGCATGGATCTGACACCTTCTTTGTGCTTTTTGTGAACTCTGCTGCTGCACACCGAGCTGAGAATTTCCATGTATTCTTCATAATGACGGAAGTGATAACTCCCAACATGGATCCCAGCATTTTGTGCCTGTAGTTGGGATTCTTTTTCCCTGTGTGCATCACTTTGTACTTCTCCATATTAAAATTGAATCTCCCCTTTAGATGCCTAGTTCCCCAGTTTTGCAAGGTCATCCTGCAATTCCTCGGTCTGCTCATGCTTTGACTGGGGATATAAAATATTAAGCAGTAAATAAAAGTCTTACAGGACAGGGAGGGAGTCGGGCTCCAGCTGGCTTTAATGCTTCTTCCTAACTGGCTGCGTGATTCGTGGCTGCGCTGCTACTGGCCAGCCCAGGGTGCGCCTACACGTTTGGGTATCTCAGCCCAGCGGCTGCCTTCCTCTTAACATTTAAATGGTTAACCATTTCAGTTTCTTAGTTTAAATGATTAACTTTGTAAATGGTATATATTTCTAATTTTAATTAGGTGAATTATTCTCTCATCTGTAAGCTTTGTTGCCCCCTTTTTCCAGATCATTAATGACTGTTAAATTGCGTCACTTGTCCCAGTACAGGTTCCTGGGCCACGCTGCTATTTACCTCTTCTGCTGGGAAAACTGACCAGTTAATCCTGTTGTTTATTTCCAATTCTTTAACCAATTACCAACCCATAATAGGAAATTGTTGCTTATCCCATTACTTTTTAATTTCCGGAGGAGTCTGCTATGTAGGACTTCGGTTAAATGCCTTCGGAAAATCCAGATGCACTCTATCAGCAGGGGTAAATGTTTTTGTTCCTTTAAGCCTTGCGTCCTCAGGAGCTCCTTGACAGTAAAGTAGATGCTCTGGTGAAGGGTGAAATTCCAAGGCCTAAGACTCGGGTGAGCCCTTTGTGGGCCTTGCTGGCTTCTGTCACTGGTTTGTCCCTCGCTTCCTGATGCCCTTGACAGACCTCACAAACAGAAGAAGGCATCCAAAAGGGTAGTCCGGCCTCCAGAATGACAAAGAGCCTTCCCTGGAGCTGAGGATATTTTGTGTAGCGCACCAGTCCCGATAAATCCTGACATCTCTAAGAAATGTATCCTTCAGAGGCAGGTTTGGGAGCAGAGTAATCACAGAAGATGGGGGAGGGGGAGGAGAACACACACAGTCCTCCAACAAAATAGAAGGCTGTACCCCCGAGAGACTAATTATGCATGCTTAGGGTTACCACTGGCTCCAGTCTTACAGAACAGGCTACTCCAGTCCTGGTTTTACCTTACTACCTGCTGGCAAGTAGGGTAATTCAGGGACTGAATTAACCTGTTCCTTATAGCAGGGGTGTTCAAACTGGTCCTCCGAGCGCACCCCCCACCCCGTCGGGTTTTCAGGATATCCCTAATGAATATGCATGAGAAATATTTAGCATTCTAAGGAGGTAGTGCATGCAAATCGCATGCATATTCATTAAGGATGTCCTGAAAACCCGACTGGGGGGGCTCCGCGGGACTGGTTTGAGCCCCCCTACCTTATAGCATGGAGCCAGGTGGCATACCTAGCCATTCCAGAGAAGGAGTGGCCATCAAAAGGGGGATAGAATATCTCTAGTAACGCCTGGGTGGGGTCATATTTAGGCTAGTGACTGACCATGCACATTTTAAAATGGTTACAGACAAAGAAAGAAATTCTGGGATATTTGACTGTCCAGCCTCAGGCACTTAAAATACATTACTACCCAGGTAAAGAGAACCCCAATGCTGTTTTCTTTAACAGGGAGCACATTGAGTGCTGGGTCTCTGCCACTGCCCTCATCTTCTCTGAAAACACTTATTTGGTCTTCCAGCTCAGTCAGATCCACTATGAGCCTTCATTCAAAACTACCTAGGGACTTTTTCCACTAGTTTTATTTTATTATCTCTCTTCCAATTCACTTGCCCAGTCATTGCAACAGTGATCATCAGCCAGGATCACGGACCACCGTGTCAGCTGAGCTAGGCTGCTAGATGTTGAAGGATGACCGGGGAGGGAGGGATGTGTCCTACTCCCAAAGCTTGTGAATGCTGGGTCTGTGGTGTTATCTCCAGCCCTGGTCTGTCTTGAGACTCAAACGCAGGTCCTCATGCACGGTAGCACCCAGAGCTGCCAGTGCACTGCTAGTCTGCCCTGTATAGTCACGTTTCTGATTGCAGTTGAGGTTGTGAATTGGGGGGAGAGATTTTTAAGATGGAATAATGCAATCCATTCTTCACCTTGGTATCCTTCAGGTTGTATTTATGTGGTGGAGCTCTAGTTAGCTGCGTGTTCCGTCCAGAAAACCGGAGCCTTAGTAGGTTGTATTACATTTTAAAGGCCCGACAAAAAGGTTGTTGTAGTATCTGAGCTTTCAAGACCACACAGGTGAAATAGAAGGTCCTTTAAAAGGTATCATGACCTGCTAAGACTCCACTTTATATCTGGACAAACCGGAGCAGGAAAGTGTGAGAAAACGTAACTATCCGATTTAAGTCTTTGAAGAAACTGAAGGGAACATAGCCTCGGCAGTGCTCTGGCAGGAGATCAGTCACCACGGCAAAAAAAAGTATTTGATGTCCCCACATGGTCTGATGTATGGAGTCATTTCACTGAATTAATTAGCAAAGAGCAAATACCTTCAAGAGGTATTCTGTTTGTTAGGTCTTTCCATAATAATGGAAACAGATAATCTTCTCCTGGGTAGAGGGCGGTCTATAAATACAGCAAGTTTCCCAGCTGCTGGAAAACAGCAGATGTGATCCTCTAGCCTTGTTGCTCTTTGAGATCAGTATAAATGAGGGCTCGTATAATAATTTCTCACGTGGGAAGGCAAGGTTGTGTTTGCTCATTCAGGAGAACTGCTAGGTGCTTTCTTATCAAACAGCTAAGCATTAAATCTGTAAGCAAATTCTGTGTGCATAGGCAGTGATCTTGCTACACCCTCACCTCCTGGTCTTTGGCACGGTGCTGGAAAATGTTGCTCTGCCAGTCCTTTACATAACTTTCAGCTTGGGCTTGATGTCTTGAGCTTGGCTCTGCAGAACTGGTTTAGTTTTTAATCTCTGTTGTGAAATACAAGATAAGGTGTGGATAGTATTCACTGCAGCAGTGGCGATCCCTGATGGATGGTGGAGAAATGTCCTGCGTGAGGCTCTAGAAAGAGTCTTTCCCCCCCCCACTGGAGAATGTCCCAGAGGAGAGAGAGAGAGAGAAGAGAACTGCGCACACTTAAATTGTTCTTGGAACTCGAAGCATCGGCAGTACTAGAGTTGGCTTCTTGTGGTGTTTCATATCCCAGAAGATAGATGCCGGATGCCCTTAAAAGTGTTTATTACAGTGGAGACGTGTAAAATTGCCCGACTCAGGCTGAGTTTCGCCACTCCACAAGTGGCTGCCTCAGGGGCTATGATAAAATAACATAAATATTAATACATATATATATATTTATGCACACAGTATCTTTTATCTCTACCCTGGTTCCACCCTCAAATCTGCTATGTCTCACGCAGCATTATACTGTTCCTGCTTCTTATACATATTGCTATAAATTTTAATGTAATTTTACTCTGGTTCGATGTAAACCGATATGATAGGACTTGTGTCATGAATGTCGGTATAGAAAAGAATTAAATAAATACATAAATATATAAATAAATCAATATCATACGTAACTTAAAAAGAGAAAAAGAGCTCCATTTAATATTCTCTAGTGTTTGTTTTTTGGTTCAATATGGGTCTTATCAAGTTTTTTATTTTTATATGATTTTTAAGGGTGTGCATTTAAGATACATTTTTTTGTTCGACATCATCACGTATATAGCTATTTTACACTACCCCCCCCACTGTATGTTTTTTAAAGGTTTTTTTAAACTTTGCTTTCAGGCTTCTCATAATCTTTATATGCTCTTGATCAATTATTTGGGACCATTTGCTCTTGATCAGTATTTATTGATTTTTATATTATTTTTTTAGTTATAATTTTTGTCTGTTTTTATTTAGGTTATGTATGATATTGATTTATGTATGTTTTGGTGTGTGTGTATATATATATATATATATATATATTTGTTATTTTATCATAGCCCCTGAAGCAGCCACTTGTGGAGTGGCGAAACTCAGCCTGAGTCGGGCAATTTTACAGGTCTCCACTATAATAAACACTTTTAAGGACATCCGGCATCTATCTTCTTTGTTGAAACCATTACGGCCTTTATAGATCGCCTCCCTTCTTGCTTTGTGGTTTCATATCCCAGAGCATAGAGAGAAGCGTGTTTCAAGGGTGAGGGCCATGCTATCTCTTCTTTCCTTTTTTTCTTTTGTTAAAACTGTTTTGTAAAGAGCAGTGTAATAACTATGGGGGGGAGGAAATGGGGGCTGTGATTTTGAAATGTGCCTGCTTTAAGAATCAGACTATTTTTTTTAAATGATTTTTAGCAAAGTACCAATAGTACTGCAACATTAGGAACTTGGCTTCCGATGGCGCTGCAGGAAGGCATCTCTGTGCATGGAGGTGCAGCGATGTCGCTGTGGGACTTTTATGCCTGCAGTGACATCAGAAGCCAAGTCCCCCCACTGTTTCAGTGACCCATTTAAAAATAGGGAAAAGGGGCCAGTCCAGTAGCTCAGGCGGTAATTGCTGTGCACTGCCATGCAAAAGGTTCCGGTTTGATCCGCGAGTTGGGTCTTCTGTTCCCCAGATTGGCCGTGCCTGGAGGTGCTGCGGAGGAGGCCACAGCCCCCAGAGAAACAGAGGGAGTCATGGTCATTGCTTAAGGGTGACACTTCGTGGCTGGAGTTAGGGCCCGTGATTGTGGGGGTTCGAAAGGAGCTGCAATGCACGGACCCAGACAAGGAGTGGCACTGCAATGACCAAACTAGGTATGTGGAGGTCTGGGGGAGGGGAAGGGAGTTGCCAATGAAAGATCATAGCACAAGATCCTGGCCTTGGTTTTGACTGGGCTGAAAGTAGAAAAGTGCAGGAGAAAATTGCTGGATCAAAAAAAATGTAGAAACTGGACACCAGTGTTTAAAGCAGATGCAGTTTCCAAAATTGCAGCCTCTATTGATTAGTGTTCACATACATTAATATTCCTAAAACAATCTGTAATAGCTCTCCTATGATGGACTTGGTGTCCTTGTTGAACCATCGCTTTGAATATAGTTTGTTGTGGTGTGTGTTAATGTGCCATCCGATTTTCCATATTTTCTTCGATGAGCTACCGTCAAGCATACAAGTTACACAAAATAGACTCAACGATTGTAGGAGCGTTATATCTGGTCTAATGCCTGGGAGCTACACATGACTTTTCTGGATCTTCATTATGACTCTCTCTTACTTTGTTGTGATGTCAGATTTATTCTTTCGTATTTTAAAAACATTGATTCAGTCTTCTCATGTCTGTGCTGGCATCTCTGCTCTTGTTTTGGCTTTTTCAAACAAAAAAGTTAGCAAGAAGGTCCCTTTCTGTTGGTTTATTATATGCAAAGAATTGTTTCTTTATTGTCCTGTATTATCTCATATGTGTTCTGTTCTGGTTAGTCAATAAAATGTATGTCTAAAAGGAAAACTAGGAAAATCTGTACAAATTTAAGAGTAATCAAGATGCCCTTGTTTGTTGTAGAGATGGCTCAGAAGTTGAAGAATTGATTGTCAGTGTTTGACAGTGAATTAAATCTGGTATGCTCCTTCCATCTGGTCTGATGCTGGAGTGAGGTTTGGTTTCACGTTACCAATGCAAATAAAAAAAACTTTCTGTATTTGTTTTTGTTCTACAAGTACAGATAACCAAACGAGCTGAGCGTCTGCATGCAATCTGATCCATCAGACCTTGAGGAGGAAACGCCTTCGCTGTTATGGGGCTGGGATCCGGGCTTCTTGGCGTTTGCGAAAATGTACATTAAAGACATCCTAGAAATGAAGGAATCCAGGCAGGTTCCAAGTGTGTATTTTGGTGATTATAAACGGCTTGTAAAAAATGTGCTTTCTTTAATGTGTAATTGAATTTTTAAAACCCAGTACTATGTTTGTAGAGAACAAATTGCCAGTTAGAAAGGAGCAGCTGTCTTCTGCATCTAAATCAGGCATTGTGCTCAAGGTTTTTGTTTTTTTTAAAGTATGAACAGTTTAAGAATGGTAATGATAGAACTAGTATTCAATTGAAAATCCTTTTTTCTTCAAAATTGTATCTAACATAATAATAATAATTCCTTCTCTTTCTGCTAGACCAGTCCTTACTCATGGGATTTCCCCCTCCACAGCTGCTGGAGACGGAAGGCACACGTTTACTGTAGCGTCCATCTCTAAGGAGGGTGTAGCCTTAGGCAGTTGCCAGTAGTCTCTGTATCCAGCAGCTGTGGACCAGTGAGGACAAGCGTCTAAATCTGCTCCCAGGGTTCTGGTTAGTCCTCGGCCTGGTTGAGCCTGCTGGATCCTGGGGCAACAGTCCCTGCAGACTGTTTACCTCAGCTGGAAGCCTGCTCCCAGAAGGGAAAAAGAGCTCTCTTCTTTTTTTGTTATCTTCTTCTGGTTGAGTTTCCCTCTGTTCCCTGTATCCTTAGGGTTCTTTTGTACCGCCCATTCTTTGAGGGGAGCAACAACAAAAAGGGAAACACAGAGCAGGGTAGGAGCTGAATCCCTCACCCACCCCCCCCCCACCCCCTCCATTTTCTACTTTACCTCTCTTCCTCTTTGCTCCCTTTGCCTGGAGGCATAAAGCTGCAAAAAAAAAAAAAAAAAGAGGCAGAGGAGTGTAAGGGTTAAGTCCTGCGTTTCCTGGCTTCAGTACAACTTCTCAGCCTTCCCAGAGTTAGTGAGTACAATTTGGTTTTTTCCCCACCTGGGATAGCTAATAAGCAGCGAGTGCTGAAATTTTGTTTGAATGCATGGGACAGCATCGGAAAGAGCTGCATTAACTCTTTTATGTGGGAGTTTGAATCTCCTGTGGCCGGCAGGCCTCCCGCTCGGTGGTGGGTTTGGTTTTTTTTGAAAAAGAAAAAAAAGAAGAGGATTTAAGAGAAAAGGGTAGCCACTTCAGCCATGAGCGGAGGCTGTAGGTGCACAGTCTGCAGCACAAAAAGACTCCCCACAAGAACTGGCGCCCTCTGTCCTATTTGTGATTGTGACAAGGAGCCAGGTGTGCAGGAAGAGGTGGCTGCTGCTTCCCCCTTTGCTCCGCCTGGGAGGAACATGGAAATTTAGTAGGGCCAACTCTAGGAACAACTTTAGAAGCAGCCCCAGGGTCAGGCAATTCTGAGTCAGAAAGCCTTCTTATGCCTCAGGTTCGTATTCTTTCAGGCCCTCCTTCTGATTCATCCTTGATAGGAAAGCAGGGCAGTAAGGCCCACTCCCTGATAGATTCAGTCCAAGTCCCATAGTGAGGGTTTCCTCTGGAACTAGTGGGGGGCATTTTCTCCAGAATTTGTGCTACTCGTGCACCAGGCCTTTTGCGCTATGCAAAAGACAAGGAGGGAGCTAGCACCACCCCAACCTGGGCCTTCTTATGTCACTGATTGCCGAGAACCCCCTAAAGTGGCTTAGAGCCACCATCAAAATCTTTGGATTCTCTGCACAGGATTCCCTGGAGGCTTCCATTTCAGTGGAAGACATGGATCACTCTCTCCGTGTGGGCTCTGCAGAGGAGGGGGAGTGTTTCTTGGTGGAGGGAGAATCAACAGTAGTACGATTGTTTCACAGAGAAGAGCCATCAGTACTAATTACTAATGTGATGGTCACCCTTAAAATTTAAGATACAAAGGGGGACCCAATCCTACGAGGAATCCAGAAGCCCCCAAAAGCCTTCCTTTTACACTCAGCTCTGAAGAGCATGGTATTAACTGAATGATCCCTCCATCAAAGAGAATTGAAGGGAGACAGACCTTTGAATATGATCTATCCCCTACCTCTAGAAGAAAGAAACAGTCTACTCAGGATTCCTAGGGTGGATGCCCTAGTTTCAGCAGTTACCTACATATTCCAGTCGAAGGCAGGACAACTTTAAGGGACCTCCAGGGTAGACAGATTGAGGTTAGGTTGAAGAAAGCCTTTTCCATAAAGTGAGATCCCTACAAACCGCTATTGCAGAGGCTACGTAGCTTTGGCAGTAGTGTCCTTGATTCAACGCCCAGAGTTCGAAGATACAAGGATAGAGTCTGGCATGGCCTTTCTTGTATGACTTTATTAGGATGGCATCCTGAGTGGTGGTATCAGGTGCAGCAGCCAGAAGGCTGCTTTGGCTCTGCAGATGCCATATCCAAGGCCTGCCCTTCAAAGGAGGCCTGCTGTTTTGAGAGGAATTGGAGAAACTGGTCAAAGACTTGGGAGATCCGGATTTTAAAGGCTCCCTGAAGACAAGCCTTAATCAGCCACTTGAGGTCCATGTCACCAATGTTTCAGAGATTTCCAAAAATTCAAAACAAGCAATATATGCCTCAACAAGGCAGTAAGGTTAAATCACATTCTTTTCAAGGGGCAAGAAAAGCCAAGAGAGACTCTTCCACAGCTGCAGGCTCCGGTCATCCATCTCAATGATATTCAGAGGGTCCCTTCCATGGTAGTTCCGATAGATGGATGCCTGCAGCAATCGTACACAGAATGGACCTGGATCACGACAGACCAGTGGGTCTTAGTCATTATTCAAAGAGGGTACACCTAGAATCGATAATCCTGGTCCCCCAGCACTGTTTGGCCTCCTCTTGTTCATCTCCGGCTAAGAAGGAGGCAGTAATAGCCACATTGGCAAGACTACAGGATCTCCAAGGTATAACCCTAGTTCTCACAGTGGAACAGGGGTGGGATACATAATCTACTTTGTGGTCCAAGAAGGGATGGTTCCTTCTTTCTTGTTCTAGGCCTCAAAAGGGTCAATGGGTGTCTCAAGGTACCACACTTTCATATGTCGTAAGGAAGGGAGAATTCCTAGCATCCCTTGATCTAATGGAGGTTTATTTTCACATCCTAATATAGGATTCCTATCAAAGGCTGCTTTGTATCTGTATCCTGGACAAACATTTTCAATTCCAAGCCCTGCCATTCTGGCTGACAACTGCCCCAAGAACCTTCACCAAGGTGATGGCAATGATGGTGGTGTCATAGGTGCACCGACAGGGCATATTGGTGCACCTCTGACTAGATAACTAGCTTATCAGAATCAGATCTTTTCAGGAAAGCCAACTAGCCTTAAGTACAATGCTATAGGTCATGGAAACTTTTAGATGAGTGATAAACTATGTGAAGAGCAATTACTGTATCCTACCCGGTCCCTGGAATTTTTAGGGACTCTTCAATACAGTAGAGGGGCTGGTTACTGTCAGTCCCAAGAAGATGGCTAAACTAATATCTCACATATAAGGTTTCCGGTCTCAAAAAGCACCCAAAATTTGTGACCATGCTGAAAGTGCAGAAAACATTTACTTCCCTAGGTTATATCCACATCTAGTACCTGAGAATTTTTGCCACGTTCATATGATGTCTCCCTGGAAAACAGACATTTCCTACATTTTGGATTTTATCCAGAAAGGGCTAGACAAAGGGTTAACGCTTAGCTCTTTGAAGGTGTAAGTAGCATCCTGCTACAGAGGGTTAATTCAAGAGCTTACAGCTAGGCACACACCTGGACATGATCCATTTTCTTAAAGGGGTTAAGTGTATTAGGCCCCTCTTCAGACCAGTGGTCCCACAATGGGACTTTCATTTGGTTCATAGGGCACTAATGTGCCCCCCCCCCCCCCACCCCCCCAAACCAATAAAACAAGCACCTCTAAAAGATCTCTCCTCAAAGATGGCCTTTTTGGTGGCCATCTGTTTGACTAGACATATCTGAGATACAAGCCTTGTCTTGCAGGGACCCCTACATGGTCTTTAAACTGGACTTGGTCTCCTTCTGACTGGTCCATTCCTTCTTGCCCAAAGTGATGTCCTCATTTCATTTGAATCAGGTGGTATCCCTCCCTTAATGCTTCTAAGGACAAGTTACAAAATAAAAACTCAAAGTCTTACTTATTGGACCTCTGGAGGGTGCTCTCAAGGTAACTAGAAGTCATAAGCATCTTCTGGAATACTGATAGGATATTCATACTGCACAGAGGCCCGTGGAAGAGAGAAGCAGCATCTGAGCTGACAATAGTCAGATGGATCAAAGAAGCGATTACCTCAGCTTATCTACTCAGAGGTTAATGAATGCCACCTATGCTCCAGGCACAGTCCACCAGAGCACAGGCAGGATCATGGGCAGAGTTTTCATCATTGGCCACAGAGGACATCTATCGGGTGGCCATCTGGTCCTTCCTGCATTTCTTTCCTAAACATTACAGACTGGACGTACTGAGCAAACATCCTTAGAGCAGCACTTTCTTCCTCCTGCCTGAAGGAATAGCAGCTTGGTTACTTCCCATGATTAAGGACTGGTCTAACAGGAAGATAAGGAAAGGAAATTTTCAGGTGAGATTACATTTCACCTTCCTTAAGTCCTGCTAGACCAGTCCAAAACCCATCTAGGAATACGATGCTGCCAGATCCTAGCATAACGCAGAAGCTATACACTATCTCCTCTACCTCTCTGTTCTTTTCCTATCCCCTTGAGTGGGACAGAAGTTTCAAAACTCCAGCCCTCCTTTTCGTAAAAAAAAATTAAAAAAAAAGAGGAAAGCGAATGATAAGGGGGAAAAAAGATATATCTGATAAAATATCTCTCACACACTAGTACATTGTTGGTTTCTGTTTTTCCCTGATTACCTCAGATCTGTGTAGGCTAGTCCTCCCTTTCTTGCTCTGACAGAAAGTTTCTGGCAGCTGCCTAAGGCCACACACCCCATGAAACTGGATGTAGTGTCACAAAGGAAAAGGTTTGTATTTTCTGTCTCCAGCAGCTGTAGAGGGGGGAATCCCATGAGTAAAGACTGGTCTACTAGGATTCAAGGAAAAGAAAGTATCACTAAGATTACATTTAACCGTATAACACTTCTGTTTGAATAAGTTTAATCTCAAGCAGGACATAGTATCTGTCATTGTTAGTGCCACACTGGAGCAGCATTCCCGAAGCAATATTGGTTGTGGAGAAAACTGGTACAGATACCGTTTTACTAGCTCTGCCTAAGAATTTTCCAAAGATGATGATGATATAAATTCATTTTTTATGTCCTTTAGATGTCCTGTGAAAAAAGATGCTTAATCCAAAGAAACATTTTTTTTGCGTTATCTGTTCTTGAAAGCTCATGTGCTCTGTCTTTGGATAATGCTAATGTTGGTGTAATAAATGTTAATCGTGGTAACCTAGCTGTTGGCAAATGAGGGGCCTTTTTGGCTCACTAAAGTCTACCCAGCTGTTCCTGCCTATTCTGACCCTGTAGGCTCTGCTTGACCTCTCTTCTCCCCCCTCTGGCCTATGTCCCTTCTCTCTGCATCTGTTCCAAGAGTGTTTGACTCCTGCCATTGTTTTGGTTGCTACTCCCTCTGCAGATAGGCAAATCCAGGCATCCGCAACTCTCTCAGAAAAGAAATAGTTCCTGACGTTTCTCTCCCTCCTTTCAATGTCATATCCTGGCCCTGTGTCTGTGAACTACTTCTTTCGTGCAAAGCCTGCCACGTATTCACAGATTTCTATTATATCATTATATCCCCCTCTTTTTTTTTCTTTCTTCTAAAGAGTCTATTTTGTGTTTAACACCCTTGGGGGTAGTGTTTCCAAATGGGTTAGTTTTGCGCATACCTTGACGGGAATGAATATCACTTGAAAACCAGGGCATGTTGGATATGATTAAAATCTCCCAGATTTACTGGTAATGCTCTTCTTGGTACTTGCATTGTGCCAAAGAGAGCCTCCTGGAGTTCATAGGCTGGCATTATACCTCCTTGTTATATGTAACTTTTGCCTCTTGTTAAATGGTTGATTTAGTTCTAACCCTTGTTACATGTAAACCGATTTGAATTTATTCATGAAGGTCGGTATAGAAAAGTGTTAAATAAAAAAAAGCAAGGTGAGCTTAAAATGTCTTCTTCATCAGGCCAGTGGCACCAAGTTCAATTAGAACTACTTCTGAATCTTTCTGCCACATTTCCTTGGTTTCTGATTGCATGCCTAAGTATCTGAGGATCTTCTCTCTTGTCATACTGATGCGTCTTTCAACAATGGCGTTCTTGTGTGTTTTCTCCTATGCTGCAGTGTCTGGTTTTCTAGAATCTAGTTTTTATCGGTCCCAGGTGATCATAACTTCTTCGTTCTCTGCAATTCTGTTAAGGGTGTGATCCCAGTACCTTCTGGTACAGTGTTTACACAGTTTCCATTGGATGAGTCATGCTACTTTGCTGGGCCTCTGTGTTCAGGCCTTCTGATATCAGCGCGTCACACCCAGCAATGAGATGTGTAACTGTTTCCAGTCTTGTTTTGCACAATCTGCATGTGTCTGTTTTACCATTTTTTTATGCTGACTGTGAAGCATCTTATCCATAGTCCACTGTCCTGTGCTACAATTATCAAAATCTCATATTTAGGTTTAAATTAATCTCTCCTTAGCCATTCCTGTGTCCACATGTTGATCTACATAGGGTTTCTGAATTAACTTTGTATTTCCCATTACATTTTTATTTTTGCTAATTGTTTTTTGTTGTTTGCTGGCCTAATTTCTTTAAAAAGGTTTTTTTTTCTCTTGTTTTGCAAATTGCTTCTTTCTCCTCGTGTGCTGGTGGATTCTCAATCATTCCTTCTATTTGTCATAAAACCTGTCAAAGTTTAAGAATTGAAAACAATTTTTCTTGTTTGTCTATTTATTTAACAGCTTTTTTTATATCGACATTAGAGGGCACATCATATCTGTTTACATCTGAACAAAAGGTTTATGTTTTGTACGTCAGCACCTTTTGAGTATATGGGTCTGTTGATGCTGTTAAACATGCCTGGAATCCTATGGCAGCAGCTCTGTATGCTTAAACTATCTCTATAAGACCCATGTTGCCTTCAGTCTGGAGATGTACAATTTCAGCATACACTGGTTCTTATAGATTACTTTATGGGCATGGAGGAGTTTTCTTGTTCTTACATCCAGTTTTTCAAGATCTTTATTGGGCTAGTCTGCCGTTCCAAAACTACATGAGAGTGTATAGATTGTAAACTGATCCGTTCTTTGTATCTTATTCCATGCTGTTAAAGCACTTTTTAATATTAGTTTTGATCTCCTGCAATACTCTTTATTTATCTTGTCTCTCAGTGATTTGTACTGGATTGTTACACCTTCTTCTACTCCCAGATATTTATAAACACCTTCCTGCTTAAGTTCCATTATATTACATTCTTTAGTCAGAGAGTTGTTTTCAGTTTTGCTTAGTATCCTTTCAGGAAAGTCACCTTAGTACTTTTGTCAAGGCCAAATGTCATCACGATATCATCTGAGAAGTCCTTCATTACTCAGTTATTCTTCTAAATGACCATCACAGGAACTGTAAGGTTTCAAGTCATCTATAAATCGATGAGATTTTATCTGTGGGCCATTAGTATCTCTAGGATTAAAATCAAATCCATAACTAAAGGAATTAACCAGAGTGCTCAGTGGATTTAGTGTCAGGCAATCTTCCTGAAATATTCCTTACTGGATTTTGATGTTAGGAATGACAAATTGTGCATCTTCATGTCAGGTGGTGTGTAATCTGCCACACTTTCATAGTGAGCGTGAGGTTACCCGATCAATCCAGAGTTCACTCTGTACATTTCAAGGCAAGTTATTATCCAAGAGAGTGGGATGCTATCAAAAGGTGGTTTTGTTTTTTTTATAGTCAGTCAATGCTATACTGCAGTTTCAATTTTTTTTCTTACAGCTGGCCATGATGGCTTAATTCAGCATCAGCTGTTCTTTGCTTCAATATGCTCCTCCTTTATTGCCCTTCTGTTCTTCCATCATGATGTTAGTATCGGTGGGATTGTGCAGGATTTTCTTTCTCCATCTATTGCACTGAACAGCTTGTGGAATTTATTGGTCAGTAGTTTTTGGGGAGTTAGGTCTTCCTTTGAAAGGAGATGTGTTCTTCTTGTTATTAACCATTGTGGCGTTAGTTCTGGCTGTCTGATCAATTGATTTTTGAGGTTTGCCAGGTCTCGAAGAGAAGTTGAATGTTTAAGCCAAAAGTTGGACACTCCATCAGAGCCAGGGACCTTCCATTTTAGCCTAGTTTCAAGCTTTTTTTTGTTACTTCAGACCATTTCATAGTTTGATGTTTACCCTTTCCATGTCCTGTATGTCGGGTATTCTGTCTGCTTCTCTGTTGGGCTCTATAGAATCCTCATAAATTTCTCAAAATCTTTTCCGTTTCATCTTTGGTTGGTTGTTTTTTTAACAGCCCTAATCTTCTTTCCATAGTTCCCTGTTAAACTGCTTTGGGTTTTTTCTAAATATTTGATTTTTATTATCTCTCAATTCTGTTTCTTCATGGTTTTGTGCTTCTGCAGCTATTTTCAATTTATTATTGGAGTATATGAGTTTAAGATCGTTGTTTGGATTGCTCTCATCATTTTTGGTGTCCTTGATCCTATGAGGTTCTCCTTTATCAGTGACTCCTCTGCACACAGTGAATTAATTTTTTCTTCTATACATTTTTTCCAATGAGGAGGAGGAGTAATCATTCTCCTTTTTTTCTGGTCTTGTGTTCTTGTTGGTAGAACTCTTGAGTAATAATTTTTGCTGCACAATATTGTATCCCGTTTATTTCATGATATCGAAAGATGGACCCTTTATCCAAGTTATGGTCTTGTTGATCTTACTTATTTTGCTTTATCCTTGGGATGTCCAACTTTAACTTAGGTAGTCTTTCCCTCTCTTGGACCCCAGCATATATATTCAACTCTACATAAGCCAGAAGCTCAACCACCAATTCATCAATCTACTGATCTCTTTCCTGCCTTTCCTCATCATTCTCCTTCCTGGCCTTTCTTACACTGCTTGTCCTCCTGTGTTGCATCCCTGGCTTTCACCCCTTACTACTTCCAGTTACTCTGGCTATTCTGGGGCTCCTGTCCAGATAGCCTCATCCTCGTTCTGCATCATCTCTCAGCTGTTTAAGATGCCATCACTTAGATACTTGTGTTTTTATGAATTATCCAATTAATGATCTTTAATTTCCATCATTGCCTTCTGCAGCTTTTCTTTTGATATTTTTGCTCGCTAGTCGATATTTTTATTTTCTGGCAGGCTTTCACTGCCTGCCTTTTATAGATTTAAATACAGGGTTTTTGGCATGAAGTTAGCCAGTATCGTCAGTAACACTCTCTGTGTAGCATTTGTGTTGCCCTCTTTTATGCAGTCTTCCTCTTGTGGATGTCCTTGCAAAGATGTGACCTTCAGAACTGCACACATTACGCCGGGTGGGGGGGTCTTGCTTGTGAACCCTCCTCTTTATACAGTATATTAGCGCACACTGTGAGTTTTTCCCCATCGCTTTATCGACTGGCAATCTGAAGGTAACTGGGCGATTCCTTCTAGCTCCCAGGGCTCTCTCCTGTCTGGTAAGTTCCAGTTCTTGACTAATGGGTTTTTTTGCACCCCAGATATACAATTTTACTCTCGCATTGAATCCCAGATTCCAAGCCCTGAGACCGTTTTATAGTTTCTTTTAAGTACCTTTTTATTTATTTTTCACTCCTCCCTGTGGAGACTTTTCTGCCACCTATAACTGGCTGTATTTATCCTTCCATGAGGTCACTAATCAAGGTTTAGAACCAGATGCTGTGGTAGCCCTCTGCTCACGTTACCTTCAGTAGAATGGGTTTAGTTGGCCAGTGTGCTCTGATTTTGTTGCAGCTCCTCATCCGGTTAACAACCTTTGGTGCCACTCCTGTGTTGTTTCATTTGCATGCTGGCATTAAAGTGTTATATTGAAAGTGGATGGTTTATTGCACTGTGTGTCGGAGCTTTACCCTGCTGGGGATTAGGTCAGCCTTTCCAGCTGGATGGGTGAGGCAAGGCTGACTGTTCTCCTTGGTACCGCATTTAACTTTAATTTTATTGCCCAGCGCCTTCCTTGGCCAAAACATCTGTTTGGTGTTCACCCATGCATGGCAAACACCAGGGAGGGAAGAAGAGAGAGGGGTAAAGGAGCTTAGCTGCTTTCCTCCAGAAGAAATCTGCCCAGGTGACTTGAATAAAGAAGCTGACCTTGCAGTCTGCCTGATTAACTCAAGAATTGGGTAGCGGGATGGGTCAGCCAGTGCTGCTGCTGAAGTCTGTGGTGGTGCCATCCTTATTGAGAGGGCCATTAAAGGTCTCAACCTCCTGGCAGTTTTTCCATCTCTGTCATCAAAACTGAAACGGGCCAGGGCGGCACACAAAGGCATCTGGAACTCCAGGACTTGTTGTAAAATGCTGAAAATCTCTCTTAAAAAAAAAAAAAAAAAATCCAAGTTGAGAGGAGTCCAGAGGAGTAAGAGAGTTGCCGAAACCTTTTCTAAAATGCCTCTCTGTGCTATTATATATTTTACGTTTGACATTCTCAGACCAATGATGATTAATCTTTAAGATGAAATCAATTGCAGAGCAGCTGCTTGTGCTTAGGAGCTGTAATTCTAGCCGACCTTGAGACGGGCTCTGGGAAGAATCCTATTTTGTAGGAGACTGTCAGTAGCAATGGAAAGCAGGATGTGTATTGTCTCAGAGACCCGTAGGCTCAGCCGAGCTGCTCATACGTATTGTAATGATTTGTACTCTCGCCCCAAACAGAGGTGTGGCTGAGCACTGCAGTGAAACGCTGTGATTTTACCGCGGCGCCCTCTCTAGCCGCCCAACGTTGCCTCTTCGTACCCAGCATCATTAAAGCAATTCTGACTCCTTGGTGTAGCAAAAGTAGGGTTTCTGTGTACTGAACTGAAACTATTTTGTTTCACAGGTGTGTTTTTCTACAAAGGACATCCAATAAAGCAGGTGGATGTTTTAGGTACGGTGGTTCATAAAAAAGAGAGAGAGAATTTTTATAATTATGGAGGTAAGAAACTTTTTTTTTTTTTTTTTTGTGCTTCTTTTTCTTTTCCTTGCACCTTCTAACAAGCAGTGCCTTGGCGGTTGTTGCATGAACTTGTGTCTAGCCTAGGGCAGGGGGATGAACAGAGCCCTCCCTACAGATTATAATGGCGAGTGAGGTGGTGGCCGCCGCCTTACTGTGAAAAGGGTTCGTCTGAGCCTGCGGCCTCCTCCCATCCCGCCAACTTCGGTTCCACACACGCGGGCACCTCTCGCACCAGCGTCCTGGAACGAGCCGGCAGGTGTCCGAGGAGCACGTGGTTTGCGTCCTCGGCCCCTGCTTTTCTTCCATGTCGTCCCCGGGGCTGTTAGCACGTGGCTGCTGGTTCTGCTTCTGAAGGCTGAGGTTTCCCGTTGCAGTTTTTCTTATTTTCAGAGCGGTGCAGCGAATACGTAGCAGGCTCGGATGTGTATTTAGGGAAAATATATTTAGTGCGGGCGCTTTCTGTAACCTCGCCCCCTTCCATTTCCTGTCTAATTTCAGGCCTCGGTTTCTCTGCATCCTTCCCATGTTATTTTTAGTTTTAAAACTTTTGCTTCTTCCCACTACTACATGCATGAGGTAATGTCTTCTAACTTTACAGTTTTGCATACCAAGGTACTTTAGCGCTTGGTAGTTTAATCTTTCCCCTGTGCTCCTTCAGCACAGATGCATGTGTTTGTTTTTTTTTTTATTGGGATTTAAAAGTCCTCTGTGCTTTGGGATTCAGTTTTGGAAATAGTTCTTAAACCAAATTTGTTTTTTGTCCCTTCAGCACCAGGGCGGGGGATGGTAGGAGGTCTGAGAATTAGATACCAGGCTTCTGAGCGCAGCCACCCATGGTAGGCAGGAAGCAGATGGAGAGCTTGTCAGCTCCGCCTTCCACGGTGAAAGCAGTAGCAGTCCAGTCCGATTCTGGCCTGCTCAGCTCTCCTGCCTTTTTACCTTCAGACACTTCCAGGTTTTCCTCTTCCTGCTCCTGAGCTTGCCAGACTGCCCCGCCCTTCAGTCCGTCTGACGCCTGCTGCCCTTGGCTCACTTCCTCCTGGGGGGTTCTGCTTCTTAGCTGCTCAGATGAGGGAGAGGCTGAGCCTGGCCTCTTGCTTTAAGGACTTATAGTCTTGCTGTTTTAGAGAAAGCAGGAGCGCGGGATCCCTGCATGCGGCAGGACAAAATCCAGAGTAACTGTGTTTATCCCTAATGGTCTAGAGCAGAGCTTTCCAAACTTTTCATGTTGGTGACACACTTTTTAGACAAACATAATTTCACGACACGGTAATTCAGTCTACTAGTAAACCAGAGGTTAAAGGTTAAACGAACGAAACATATTTCGACAATTTATGTATGTTTCCTTAAATATATACATAAATAAAATGTTTCACGACACAACCTATCTCATGAAAACCTTAAATTTATATTAAAAATATATATTCCAAGATTCATGTTATTGTTATAATTTATGAGAAACAATAATAAAACAAATTGTCTGTCCCCCACACACTCATCTCTCTCCTCCTCCCAGCACATGTCTGGCCCCCACACACTCATATCTCTCCCCCTCAAGCACATGTCTGTCCCCCCAGCACGTTTGCCCCCCACTCACTCATCTCTCTCCCCCCAGCACATGTCTGGCCCCCACACTCATGTACCTCGTCTTTTTGATTGTTGCCAGTTAAGTGCTTCACTCCCTTCCATGATCACCAGACACTGCTGCTTGCAGTCAGTACTCCTCATGGCCAGGCCTCATCGGCAGCAGCAGCCAATGCAAGGATGGCTGGGCTCGTTCCACCCACCAAGCCCCCCAAAAAAACGCAATTGACAGCAAAAATCACCCAATAATAAGCAACCCATAATCTGAAAAAAAAAAAGTGAATCTCTAGAAAAAAAAAAGCCCAAACTCGCATTGGAGTTGACCGGGCTTGCGCAACACACCTGCACACTGCAGGCGACACACTAACGTGTCCCGACACACAGTTTGGAAAGCTCTGGTCTAGAGGTTCCTTGGGTGTCTGTTGAATAAATACTCTAATCACCTGGGCAGTTATTGTATTTCTACTGTGCACCCGCCCCCCCATACCACACCCCTAAAGAAGAATGACGGATGCACTTTTTTTCAGCTGCTTATGCTTTTGCATTCCCAGCTATTCAGAAATGAAATGATTCCTCGGGTTCTTGACAAGATAAAACAGCTGAGGTTGCTTTGGTTTCATTCCCTATTCTCTGCTGCTTGTCTTTCAGTGGACGACAGCACAGCTGTTATTAACTGCATTTGCTGGAAGGACCTGGAAGAAATGGAAACAGCTCCCTTAGGTAGGGTAATACAGGTTTTTTTTTTCCCCCCATCCTACTGTGCTTTTGCTAATTAGAATGTGGAATTTAGAAAGGAGGCTGTTCTAATTGATGGTATTGTTGCAGTTACAAAGCTGAGGTATGTGGGCTTGCTTTGGACTGGGTTCTCTGTTTGCCCCATCTGGATCTTTTTACATCTGAATGCAAGCACCTTTCCTGTAGGAATGACAACATAAGCTTCCCTTCCTTTTTAAATAGTGAGGCTCAGCTTTTAAAAAGTCTCATTATTCAAACCCAGACTGTAAATTAGAAGAAGCAAAGCATTCTAATACTTCTGGTTCTGTTTATAAGCATCTCTGCGAAGCACAGGGGAGCAGGCAGTCTTATTCCTGGCCATCAGCCCTGTGCCTGACTTGACACCTCAGACCTTGAATTGGAAGTAGCCGTACATTATTCAAATTACATTAAGGGGTAGATGCGTGCGCCGGCGAGCGCATGTTATAAAATCCGTGGGCCGCCAATGCATGTGCAGGCGGTGGGTGCAGGGGGGCCGAGTTTTGTAAGAGCGCACGCGGCGATGCAATCAGGCCTCCCCGAGTTCCATACCCCCCCACCTAACCTTCCTTCCCTTTCCCCTCTCCACCCTGACCCCTAACCCCTACCTTATCTTCCCCTAATGTTTTTATTTTTTTGCTTACTGCTCCTTGGCAGCAGAAGAAATTTATGTGCGTCTGCCAGCGCCCACTTCATCGGGACAGCGATCCAGTGGCTATGTCCCGGCCCAGTATTTGTGCGCGTACCGGGGTTTTTTGCGTGTGGCCGGGCCTGTCTGAAAACGTGCACGTAAACCCCAGGTTTTACACGTGCAGGCCTTTGAAAATCCGGCCTTAAATCTCCCCCCCCCCCCCCCCCTCCCAACAAGACTGTGTGCTCAGGTGATTCTGGTGGACTCTCATTGTCCCAAGAGCTGACAGGGTGCCTCCTGCAAGAATTGCCTTCTGTGCCACTCTGGTGCACGCAGAGACCATATTGCCAAGCCCAGCCAACCCTGAAGGACTGGGCATCTCCCAGTCTGTGGAGAACTACAGTCTGAGTGAAAAGGGTGGTCAAAGTACTGGGCAATTTTCTTCAGGCCTGGTTAGCTTCATTCACTCCTGATCTTATAGCCCAGTAGATCCTGTTCCCGACTGTTATTTATGACATACCCCATCCGCTGGGCTATCATTCTGGTCCTTGCGGTTATTTCTAAGCGTATAAGGGATAAACTGGGAGTAAAACACACACGCACACACACGTTTTAGCTATTTCAGTATCTTTCTATGGGGAGTACAGTAATTGGCCCAGCAGATTTCTTCTGTTCCTTCTGGTTTCCAGCTGATTCGGAGCTGGCTCCTGAGCTATAAGCTTCTATTTGCAACTACCAGGGTTTTTCCGCCTGCCCACTCCTGTCTGATTCCGGTCAGAGCAGCAACCATCGTCATCCGGGGCTGTGTGCATATTATCATTTCAGGAAGCTCGGCAGGCGTGCTGAGTGTCACTTTAAAACTTCATCCCCGGGGCACAGCCTGTCCAAACGTTCTTATGTTTGTCACTGCATTCTCTTGCCGATCACATTGCTGCCTGTTGAACGCAGCAGTCATGTGGCTTTCTCTGCTGACTCCAGCTAAGTGTGCCTGTTCCCACAGTGTGTAATGCAAGAGAAAACATTTTCTCTTAGGGCCTGATTCACTAAGCTTTCCTTTATTTCCTTTATAGACAAAATGGGAGAGAATCAGGCCCTTGGGCTTTTTCCAGATTCATGCAGGACTCTCTCTAATAAATGAATGACTGTAGCTTTGGAAACTCGTCATTAAGTGAAGCTTCATTTCCAAGGCTCAGCTAACTGCCCGGTTCTCTTGAGAGCAGCTGGCTCCAGCACCAGCTCTCAGTTCTTCTTTTGTATATGCTTGTCATCCTATTGAATTATTTTGTATTTTGGTTTTAAATGACCCTTTGGGCAATTTGCATGATTTTCAGGAAACCATATTCTTCGTTGCTTAACATCAGTGTTTTGCAAGCCCTCTCCTCCAGACTCCTCTTGTGGTTCTGCTTTCCTGAATGTTTCTTTAAAGCCGCCTTTAATGGTTTTTTTTTTTTTGTAAGAGCAGCGTCTCACCAGAATCCAGTAGGTGGACTGAATCTTGTTGAAGAGTTGAAGAAACTCAAGGACCTGGAATGCCGGAGTGTCAAAGCGGAAATTGGTGATGTTATCCGAGTCCGGGGGCACGTCAGAGTCTTCAGAGAGCAGCGAGAAGTGGTGGCATCCACATACTGTAAGGAAACATAGAATTTATGCTGTGTGTTTGGGTGGTGGGGGGTTTGCAGTGAGGGGGAGACGCTTAAGAGTTCTGGAACAATCCACGTGTCCTCATCAGTGATGCGTTGCATGTCATGTGAAATGATATTCTTTCTGAGTGAGATGGCTTGATTTTTCTTTTTCACCTCCATACAAACAAAAAAAATGGTCAGCAAACCAGTTACAAGTGATACCTTGGATTAACCTGGTGCGTTTCTAATAAGTTTTCTAAAGTTTAAACTCTCTTCATCTGATTTGTGCAAAGTAAGCCAAGAATGTCCATCACCTGAATGGAAAATAAATGATTGGCTAGATTATATAGCATCAGTGTTTGCCGGATATTATCACAGAACTGCAACTTTAATTCTTAATAAATTGACATTGCAAGGCAGTTATCCCAAAAGTTGATTCTTTCCGATTCGGGACCTAGAAAAATTTCTGGCAAAAATGTATTCATCCTTTTCGGTGGAGTGCGGAAATCGAAAAGAGCTGTGTGTGATGGGGGCCAAATGACTATTGTGCACAGAGCAGGAGAGGGACCTTGAGGTGATTGTGCTGGTGATCTGAAGGTGGCAAAGCAGTGTGACAAGACGCCCTGGTACAGATCCTTAGCAATGCTTCACGTGGAGTACTGTGTTCAGTTCTGGAGACCGCATCTCAAAAAGGATAGAGGCAGGACTGAAACGGTCCAGAAGAAGGCGACCAAAATGCTGTGTTGTCTGATTCAGAAGACCTAGGAGGAGAGGCTGAAGGATCTGAATATGTACACCCTGGATGAGAGGAGGGGCAGGGGAGATATCTGTCAGGTATCCGAAGGTCTGTATCTTAATGATGCACAAACTTCAAACCTTTTCTGCTGGAAAGGAATCAGTAGAACTAAGGTTTATGATATGAAACTCCAGGTGGAAGACTCAGAAGCCATATTAGGAAATATTTCTTTACGGAGAGGGTGGTGGATACCTGGAATGCTCTCCCAGGAGAAGTGGTGAAGATAAGATGTTAACGAATTCAAAAGGGCATGGGACAAACACTGCGGATCCCTAAAGACTTAAAGAAAGGGATGGTGTAACATTTCTGCATGGGGTAACATTACAAAGCAGCAGTTACAGCCCTTAACAGAGAGCTTGGAGGTCAACCGCACAGAACGGCAGATACTACCCTTAACAGAACACATGGGGCAACCTGCATGGAGTGGGAATTACTACCATAAGCAAATTGCTGGGCAGACTGGAGGGACCATCTGCCGTCATTACTGTTACTATGTTTCGTTAGATGTTGACTGTTTTTATTTTTTTAGTGTCGCCCACCCCAAGTGTTCTTGGAAGGATGGGATAAATATTGAAATAAATAAAAAAGATGTTGAATGCTGAGATGAGATTCTAGCAGTTGGGGGTGTGCTGGCAGGGGTTAGACCTGCTGCAGAGGGAGTGAGGGAGGAAAGACAGCTGCGACTGTTACGGCAGCCTCTGCCTGCTGAAGGAGCCCATGTGATGTAGGTAGAAAGGGAAGAATTCAAGGTGATCGAAAGAAGCTAAAAACAAGAACTTCCAAGCCCAGCCAAATATACTTCCTCTGCATGATATCCTTTGAGGTCTTGAAACTGTCTTTGGCACAGTGCAAGTGTTCAGGAGAACGCTAGCAAGGGATTAGAGAAACTGGGGTCTTGGACCAGAGCTGCTCCGGCTTGAGAATGAAGTCCGTTTGATCCGGCTCAGTGGCAATGGCTGTGCACCGCCAGGCGAAGGACTGGGGTTTGATGCTTGGGCCAGGACTGCTGCTCTTGTCAGCCAGAGATGTGGGGATGCTACAGAGAAGAGGCCGGGCTCACAGCCCATGATGGGGGTTAGTCTCAAATATTGCCCGGTGGTCACACCTAGTGGGCAGACGTTGGTCCATGTCAGTTGGGTTCTGAAGTGGGTTGTGTTTTGGGACTCCTCGCAGAAGACCTGTCCCTGCATTGGCTGGGATGACTTGGGAGAGGAGATATAAACAATAGAGGAACCCATCCCCACCCCCACCCCCCCAGATAGTTGCAGATGAAGGCTGGTGGGTGGTGTGACCCAGTGGAGCCCAGTTCTGATTGAATTGGAAACCCAGAAAACAGGAGTAAATTGAAGACAAGGTTATGCTTCATTCCTGCACACACAGGAGCCCGAGGAAAAGAGAGAACCTTCTCTACCGTGGACAAGTTTGCCGGGAATCTCTGCAGGATCAGTGAATACTTGTTTTGTTAATCCTTCATTTTAATTTGCAGACTTGTAGATTGCCGGGAGCGTTGGGGAAACTTTTCACGTTGACTACTAGAAAGCCTGTTTGGGCTGCAGCGGGTGGAGAATGGCGACCATAGAGGAAAATGAGCAGTGGCACTGTGGGGATAAACAGTTTGAGGAACATGACAAACTTTGGACAATGTCAAAACAGAAAATGTCATAATGCCTCTATATCGCTCCATGGTGAGACCACACCTTGAATACTGTGTACAATTCTGGTTGCCGCATCTCAAAAAGATATAGTTGTACTGGAGAAGGTACAGAGAAGGGCAACCAAAATAATAAAGGGGATGGAACAGCTCCCCTATGAGGAAAGGCTGAAGAGGTTAGGACTTTTCAGCTTGGAGAAGAGACGGCTGAGGGAGGATATGATAGAGGTCTTTAAGATCATGAGAGGTCTTGAACGCGTAGATGTGACTCGGTTATTTACACTTTCAAGGAATAGGGGGCATTCCATGAAGTTAGCAAGTAACACATTTAAGACAAATCATAGAAAATTCTTTTTCACTCAACGCACAATAAAGCTCTGGAATTTGTTGCCAGAGGATGTGGTTAGTGCAGTTAGTGTACCTGGGCTCAAAAAAGGTTTGGATAAGTTCTTGGAGGAGAAGTCCATTAACGGCTATTAATCAATTTTACTTAGGGAATAGCCACTGCTATTAATTGCATCAGTAGCATGGGATCTTCTTAGTGTTTGGGTAATTGCCAGGTTCTTGTGGCCTGGTTTGGCCTCTGTTGGAAACAGGATGCTGGGCTTGATGGACCATTGGTCTTGACCCAGCATGGCAATTTCTTATGTTCTTAAGAACAGTCTTTTCCTTAGAGGGTCTGCCTTGTGGCCCCTCACCATGTCTCTTTCTTCTGCGACCTGTAATCTCTCAGCTCTTCTGTCCTTTTTTCCTGTTTTGCCTTTCACTTTTCTCTTTTGAAGCCTGGTACTTCTCTCTTCTTTTCTTTTACTTTTTTTTTTTAAGCCTCCACTCGCGCTCTCTCTCTCCTTCTCTTTCTCTCGCTCTCTCTCTCTGTCTCTCAACATGTCCTTATTTTGCTTTGCTTTTATGATTGGGAAAGCTCTCCTTCTGTGTTCTCACTCCTTCACTTGTCTTTGATCAGACTTTCTCCCCCTGTGTCATTACTTTTTGCTGTTCACGCTGCTGCTTCTTCTTTGCTACTTAGTCTAATTTGACCTTCTTCACCCTCCTTTTCATTTGTACGTGGAAACAAAACTTTGTAATGCCTGCGGAGAAGAGCATCACATGGCCAGTGAAACGGATTCTCCTCTAGTCACTCAGGTCTGAGAGGTGAATTAATGGCTAGTGGAGGAGTAGCCAAGGCTGTTTAACCAGGGAAGGCAGGGTTCGAATCCTGCCTGCTGCTTTTTGGGACCTTGAGCAAGTCACGTCACCCTCCATTGCTTCCGGTACAGACGTAGGGCCTGATTTATCATGGATTCTCTCCCATAGGTAGAATGGGAGAAACCCTTATGTAAAGGACCACCTTAAATTGTAAGTCCTGAGGAGCTAGAGAAATACCTGCAGTAGCTGAATCTAATCCACTCTGAAATGTCACAGAAGGTGGAATATACATTGCTTTTTTAAATTGTTAATTAAGTTAAGGCACTTGCCAGTATGTCATCCAGTAGCGCTCAACTTTTTTGCCCAGCAATCCAAAAAGTGCCCCATGTCAAATATCTGACTGTCTTTTAGATTTAAATCCCTGCTTGTTTTTCAGATTTGCAAGCAACTGGTTTTTGAATCATTCCTGTAGCCTCAGCAGTCTGTACAAAGGGCTGTCTGCTGTCTGTGCAGAAGTCAGATGCTTATATATATGAGAGATTTGGAAAGCGTTTATTGCAGATGTAAAAAAAAAAAAAGATACTGGTTATCAGATAAAGAAAAATAACACATCTGCAGTCTTTGTATCGAAAGAGAGTGTCAGCAGTTTTCTTTTTATTGGGGGTACTTGGTACTGTATTCCTGTAAATGCTCACATGCAGACTGAGTCCCGGCTCTCGTCAGGGAACCTTCTAACCTCTTTTCTCATATCCTTGCAGATAAAGTGGATGATCCTGTGTGTGAAGTCCAGATTTCCAGGATGCTGGAGCTGCCCTACATTTATAGCAGCATCTATGATCAACCTTTCCAAGTATCCCAGCGCTTAAAGGAGGAATCCCAAGAAATAAAGGAAGGAAGTACTTGTGAAGCTGACATTCTGGGGGCGAGGTAAAGATGCCTTTCATGAGAAGTAACAGTCGAGACTTTCTTTCCGGGTGGAATCTATAATTTGCATACCAAGGAGCGAGAGAAGCCTCTGTGTCACTGAGCAGCGGCCAGAGTTGGCACTTAGGGGTTTGCCTCTGGCTGCCGCGGTTCATTTTACAACAGTTCAGCATAACCATGCAGATTTCTTGACTCTCCAGCTGCTTTTTCTATACATGAACAGCACTATACAATCTTTAGTGAGACAAAATGACTTATAATAAAAACTATGCCAGTATTGTTTCTTACAGATTACCAAATACAGGTCCTTAGATGGTGTATCAACCATTGTATGGCAACAAAAAATTCCCTTTTAATAAATATTTGGGATGAATGTCAGAACAAGTTGTTGCCTATGGGACAATCTGACTAAAACAGTAAGAAGTACACAATTTAGTTGTTAGATGCGGTCAAGCAAACGCCCACACAAACACACTCCTTCCTTCTTAAAGTGTGTCTCCTCTCCTATATTCTAATCTCCACCTCTATCTTAAACTTCAAAGAACTAAAGTTAAGTAACACCAAACTTTTAGCAGAGTTAGAAAAACTGGACATAACTTATAACACTCACCAAATAGTACTTATTATGATATCATGTTACAGTATTTTTGATGGCACCTGTTTTAAGAGTTAGAATTCCAGACACTTTATGCAGCATAGTTTTTGTGCCTTATTGTGAACCGTTGTGATGGCACCCGCTTAACGACGGCATAGAAAAGATTTTAAATAAATAAATAAATAAAATTTCTCCCCCTCTATCTTATATTGCAGTTATCTTTTTTATAGTCTTTTTGTTGGCATATACATTTCAATAAAGGCGCTTCCTTTTAAATCACGCAACATGATCTCTTATTTTGTTAATTCAAATGTTATTCAAATTAAATGAAATGTGACAAACATTATGAGACTGAATACCACCACGTAACAATTTGCTCCGACTTTTCAAGAATGTTAAATATTTCTCTTTAAATCTCCCGCCCTCCGCATACCAGATAGAAAAATCTAGACAAGGTACAATCAAATTTTGAAATAGAGATCCCCATATTTAAGCCTCCAGTCAGATCTTGATGGGGTTTCCAAACTTTATGAAACTTCACACTGTTATCATTTCTAATGGCGATACATTATCTTGAGTCTTTGGCATACAAGAGGCCCTCTTCCACCACGCAGCTACCTCGCACCGAGTGGCTAGAATGATTTGAGGTATAAATAACTTCAAATTTACAGGGGGCCTTAAATATCGGAAGCCCTAACAAAAATATTTTAGGATCTTTCAACAGGGCAAACGTTTTTGGAATATAGTGATCGGTGTGGTGAAGGAAATTTTCTTTTGCCTTTTTGAAAGATCCTAAAATATGTTTAAGGACAAATGTTCCTACTTCCCCACATTTACACCGACACCTATCTGGCTCTGTTGGATAAAGTTTATGGTAACCGTTCAGGAGTCAAGTACCAGCAGTCTGGTATCTTATATCGCATAACACGATCTTTTGTTTGCATATTCATTCTTAATAGAGATCCTTCCCTTTAAGTCAGGCAGTACGCTCGCGCAATGTGCCTGACAGGTCGCCACGATGCGAGGCGGCCTCTGAAGCAGAGGTTGCCATCTGTTTACAAAATGCTCCATCTCATTTCATCGACAGCAATCGGATAGCGCTGTAGTTAGTCAGCGATTCTGAGGTCTGTAAGCTGTTCGCTTATTGCATGGAACAAGCTGTTCACTTATTGCATGGAACAAGAATGGAGGAATGTAGAAGGGGGAAAGGAAGAAACGAGGGCCAGCTGTTTGTGATATTTGTTCGGAGGGGGGGGGAGGTTTGGAGCTTGAGCGCTATGGACCTGTAGTGGCGCAGTTCCATGCCCTCTGAAATTTGTTCAGCAAACTTGAACTGCTGCTCTGACCAACTTGACCCATTCATTTTAAAATGAGAAGGCTTGACAGCCCTGCCAGGGCTTCCCTGGTCTTAAACACTTCTGAACCGCAAAAGATTAAACAAATTAAAAAAAAAAAAAAGAGGGAGGGTACATTTCTGTCCTCCTCCTTGTAAGGGTAACCTTTTTTTTTTTTTTTTTTTTCCAATTTTACTACAGCGATCGGAATAGTCTAACGTTTCCAAGCTTGGTTCGTCAGCTGAGCGAAAAAGTTCAAAGCTTCCTCGTGGAGGACAGAGTGGAAAACTTCTACTGGCGAGAACTGGAAAGCATGGAGCCATTCATGTCCATGGCCAGCCAGCCACTGTGCTCGGACCAGGTGGGTTTAGCTGCTTTGCTTCTGTTGAGTGTTCTTGAAACTAATTAACTTGTTCTGGGTACCATTCAGCAGCCAAGCCCTTATCCCGCTTCCTACTGGAGAAGTGTGATAGGTTTCATAAGAGACCCAAGCTTAAAATGGGCAGACAGAGTGAACTGTCATGCCTTAAAATACTTCTGCCCCAGTGGAACAGGGTGTGTGGGGGGGGGGGAACACTTGCAGTTGCATTCAGCTCTGCTTGGTCTCTGACTGCATTGTGCTCTTCCATTTTCAGCACCTTCAAAAGAACTCATGCCAGTTAGAAAAACAATTCAGAGTAATAGGAGGTGTCAGGTTAGGTTACGTGAAAGTAATCAGACTTTTTTTTTTTTTTTTTTGGACCAGTTCTGAGTAATCCTATAAAGATAATTCTTTTTCACTCAGCGCATAGTTAAGCTCTGGAATTCATTGCCAGGGGATGAGATTATGGCAGTTAGTGCAACTGGGTTTAAAAAAAGGTTTGGATAAGTTCCTAGAGGAAAAATCCTTAAACTGCTATGACGGTAATTAATAAGCAATAGTAGCTTGTGATTTATCTAGTGTTTGGGTACTTGCCAGGTTCTTATGGCCTGGATTGGCCACTGTTGGAGACAGGATGCTGGGCTTGATGGACCCTTGCTCTGACCCAGTATAGCATGTTCTTATGATACACAGGCATGCATACCCCTTCATCAGCTGGAACTTTACAGCCCTGCCCTTTGCAGTCACCAAAGAGGTTCACAGAGTTTTTATGTTCATTTGATTTTATTGTTTTAATTTTTAGTTGATAACGTTGAAAGATTTTATTGTAAAACCTGGAAAGCGATTTAACCCATTTTATAAATAAAATAAATAGTGTGGCGGTGGGCGCGTGCACAGCGAGAAAAGAAATGTTGGGAGATGAGAATCTCCTCCAGGCTCAGCAGCACACGGACTCCCCATCTGGGATTTGCGGGCACTCTCCTTCCTGATCAGCCCAGCCCTGGACGGCTGGAGGGCAGCCATGTGCGCAGCACCTGGGAGAAAAGAACTTTTCAGCTTACGTGTCCTCGTCTCCTCCTTCAAGCTGTACAATTGCTTATGCATTTGAAGTGGTGTTGCCGCCTTTTGATGTGATGGAGCAGAGCTGTCTAACAGACCAGCATGTCCTCTTAACCCTGCTGGGCTCTGACAAGACTACAAGAAAGAGAACAGATGGAAGTAATAATCTCACACATGCGGCACTTTCATCAGGACCTCCGGCAAACGATGGATAAAATACAGTCCTATTCATCCTTTTCATCTGTAACATTGTCAGAAGAGCAGGAGAGGCTTCCTGAAATCTTCCAGAGCGCAGTTGACCTGTTTGCTTTTCTCCACTGTGTACGTCCTCTGGGGGAGGGAGGACGGAAGAATATCCAGAATTTGAATTGGGGATCCTTCTTCTTAAGGGCGACCACTGACTTACCATAGAAATGTTTTCTTCTTGTACCTTAACTGGAAAACCGGTACCTCTGGTAGATATCCAGATTTATTTTCCTTGAAATGTTTTATACTGAACATGGCTTTCTGTGTAAAACTACATGTAAATGTAGGTAAGATTGCTGTGGACTCTGAAATGAAAGGGTGGGTCAGCGTTTTCAGATCCTTTTTGCAGAATCTAGGCCTGAGCAGCCATAGGGAAGAAAGGGGTGGGGGATGGACCTTGCTTTGAAAGACCTAACAAAACTCAAAAACAGAGCCAGGCTACAGTAATGTTGTGCATATTGTGCACGGGCTTCCCAGCCAGCCACAAGACGGTGACTGTGACAGATTCGTAGTCTCCTTTTGGACAGATTGCCTTGGCATGCCTGTGGGACTCGGGCAACTACAGAACAGCAGCAAAAACTCCACTCCCAGTCAGGAAACTGTTTCCCAGAGCAAAGCAAAACCTTTCTACTAGGATAGGAGAAACAAAGGAAACTATTTGGATCTCTTGTAATTTGTTTTTTTCCTCAACTTGGCAGTTTCCTTCAGCTCAGTTGGAAATGGCGTTTACTAGGCTATGACCATGAGCTATTTTTACTGTAATAACCACCCAGAGTTTTTCCCTTCCCCCTCCCCACACTCACCTAGTCTGGCCATTGTAGTGACAGTCCTTGGCTGGGGGGGGGGGGGGGTGTCACAGTCCGCGGCTTCCCTTCGGAAAGTAGAATTCATGTGTTCTCTCTGCACAGTTTGCTTAAATAAAACCCTTAACTACCACTAGAGTAATTACTCAAAATGTAATGCAGAACAAACCATGTGATACCTACATTACCAGCAATGGGATCCCGCAAGTGTGTACATTGACCTGATTCTTAGCATCTAGTAGATGAAGTCAGAACCAAGTGGGTTATGCACTCCTACCAGCAGATGGCGATGAAACAGTACATATACTCCTGCAATGACCTCAATCCGCCAGCATTCTCAGTCTCCAGCAGATGGTGATGTGCATTTCCCCACAGGGGATTGCTTCATTTTTAAAAAGGAGAATTAAGGAAGTTGAGATTTCCTGAGGTGGTTTCTGTGGTCCTTCATAGGGTGTCCTTTGGCCCAGTAGCTGGTTTTCCGATATGGGTTTAGTTGCTTGAGCAGCTGAAAGGCAGTGGGTGCTGGAAGCCGAGCACTGCGGTGACGGCAAATGCCCTCTCCCCCCTGCAGCCGGAGATCATCTCTGTGCTCAGCCAGGTAAGGCTGAGCTCTGGTAAGTTTAAAAAAAAAAAAAGGAAATTACAGAGACTTAGCGGGAGGTTTTACTTGCAGGGCTTCCTCCTCCTTCCCGTGGTTCGACATTTGCCCCGCTCTGTGGGAGGTTGAGGGACATGGGCAGCCTGGCAGGTTGAGCAGCCTATCTAGGCTAGGCCCCACTGCGAGGCTTTTGATGCGCTCTGTGTGGGAGGCCGCAACAGCTTTTCGTGCACTTTATTAGGTTGCCCTCTACAGGCTTGTTGGTTCGGTGTGTGCATCTCACTGTGCATCCAGTTTTTGGGCGCACAGTAAAGCCTTATCCTCTGAGCGCCCATGTTAAGCGCCACCTAGTGGCTGCGTGCTTATGTTAAGCGCATAATGTTAGATGTGCACTATTTTTTTTGTGCGCCTTCCTGTTGGCCACCTGAGTGAGCGCCTAGGTGTACATGCATAATTATTGAATGCATATCTTTTTGGGTTCCTAGATGAGAGCATTATGGCCGACAACACGCTGAGCGGTGGCCGGAGATGTGTGTCTAGCTGTGTTTTATGGCTCAGCGTGTTGTCTGCCATAATGCGCCTTTGCCTAAGAAGTCTAAGCGCCTTTCACTTTGTACTGCTTGTCATATTTGGGCATTTCAGCCAGGAGTGCCCGTTGCATTGTGCCAGTGCTGTTTGGAGGCTCAGGGTGAATTATCTTCCTCCGATTTCACTATGCCTGGTTGTTCCCAGCTGTATGTGGGTCTGTATAAAAATGCCTCAGGTGAGACACCAAATTTTGGATCTCCCCTAACTGGTTCCTCAGCAGGGGAAGTTAGCACAGTGAGTACTCCCCAGGTAGAGTTTCATGGGTAGAGTTTTTCATGGGGTTACAGTCCTTTCTTCAGGCGCAGTCCTTGGCTCCGTCCCAGGCTCCTAGGGCAGAGGCTCAGTTGGGAACCTTGCCTTCTGTTACACACCGGACTAATCCTCTAACGACAGTGGCTATTTTGGCTGGAGATCTGGACGACACGGATGATGACGCCAATCCTGCCTCTTTTGAGGATGGGGAAATTCCCCCTCAGATTGGAACCATATAGATCCATGTTATGGTTCTTTCATAAAGATGAACTGCCAGCCTTGATTTCCCAGACCTTGACTATGCTTGGCGTTCCTGGGGTGGATTCCACTTCTGAGCCAAAGAGAGATCCTATTTTGGTTTCTTTGTGCAAAGCCTCTTGTTTTCTTCCCATGATGGAAGCCATTCAAGAATTGATTGATCTTGGGTGGGGTGCCCTCGAGACTAATTTCAAAGGGGGTTGGATTTTGGAAGGCCTTTACCATCTGGATCCAGTGATAAGAGAGCACTTTTGTTTTCTAAAGGTAAATGCACTTGTGTGTGCAGTCTCTAAGTGGACCACTTTTCCTGTCAAAGGAGGATGCTCATAAAAGAAAGATTGAGACTATCCTTGAGCAGGCATTTGAAGCTGTGGCAACTACCTTGCAGATAGCTTCTTGTTGTTCCTTGGTGGCTCACTCTTGTTTGCTTCTCTCCCAGGAGGTTGATGGCTCTAGGGTACATTCCATATCAGTTATGGAACTTGCTGCTGCCTTTGTGGCTGATGTGAGCTGTGACTTGGTTCACACTTTGGCCAGAGGGGTGGCTTCAACTGTAGTGGCCAGGCATCAGTTATGGTTGAGAAATTGTTTGGCCATGCGACCTCCAAGGCTAATCTCACCCAAGTTGCCATTTAACGGCTCACTCACGTTTGGAAGCAAGTTGGAGAAGTGGTCAGTAATTGGGGTGACTCTCCAGTTCCTTGTTTGCCGGAAGATAAGAGACTGGTACAGCACTCCATTGTCATGAGAGGTCGTGCTAGAGGTTCCAGGTGCTTTTGTCGCTATAGCAGAGCTTCCTTTCAGAGGACTCTGCCCTTCGGTAGGTCTCAGTCCTTTTGTTACCAGCAGCCCAGAAGAGGCACAGGCTCAGGTAGTGGACCCTCCCTATGAAGGTTTGCCAACCTCCCCCAGGAAAGGAGATAGAGGGTTGTGTCTGTCTGTCTGTCTCTCTCTCTCTCATATTCTCATTAGAGGTGGGTCGAGATCACATCGGATCAGTGGGTCCTGGAGGTTATAGAAACAGTACATGCGCTGGAATTTCACAGTATTCTATGGGATGTGTTCATGACGTTTCCCTGCAGAAGAAGTAGGCGGTGGAGGATACACTGGCAAGGCTCCTCAGGCTGAGGGCTGTGGTCCCAGTGCCCACATCTCAATAAAATATGGGGCGATATTCCATTTATTTTGTTATGCCAAAGAAAGAGGGCTTCTTTCATCCCATCCTGGACCTCGAGGGCTTCAATCGTCTGTAAGTGAAGCAATTTTCCATGAAAGCATTGCCCCTGTGATCATAGCAGTGCAGTTAGGGGAATTTCTGACCCCTCTGGATCTGTCCAAGGCGTATCTTCACAATCCCATCCAACTGGAACATCAGTGCTTCCTGCAATTCACAGTTTTGGGATGTCACTTTCAGTTTCAGGTGCTGCCCTTTGGTCTGGCCACCACTTCCAGAACCTTTTCCAAGATAATGGTGGTGGTAGTTGTGGTGCAGTTGAGAGGATGGAATACTAGTACACTCATATTTGGACAACTGGCTAATTCGTGCCAAGTCACCGGAAGAGATCAGCCTGGTGACTCGCAAGGTAAATTCCCTGTTGCGAAAACTCGGCTGGGTGGTGAACCTAGCCAAGAGTAGCCTTCGGCCTACTCAGTCGCTGGAATACCTGGGAGTTTGATTCGAAATGCAGCAAGGTGTTTCTGCCAGAGGCTTTGATTCAGAAGTTGCTAGCCCAAATCCGCCTATTGTCAACTCTGTGCCCGATTGTACAGGCTTGCGTGCAGGTCCTTGGCTTTTGGCAGTGGCCCTGGAAGTGGTACCGTGTGAGAGGGCACATATGCGTCCTCTTCAGCACTCCCTGATGTCTCTATGGAATCTGCAGTCTCAGGACCAATCAATTTGGCTCCACCTGCCGATGGAGGTCTCCTCCCAACTGCAGTGGTGGCTGCAGGCAGCTTATCTATGGACGGGTGTCTCTCTATTCCCACCGGACTAGCTAGTACATGCTCACTGTCAGGAGCTGATGGTGCAAGGGCGCTGGAGTACAGAAGAGGGCCGTCTGGTTGGCATATTTAAAGTTTGGAGGCAGACTGCAAGATCGATCGAACCACATAAAGTCAGACAATGCCACAACCATGGCTTTCGGCAAGGAGGTACCAAGGGCCAACAGGTGTCGCTGGAAATAGATCAACTTATGGAATGGGCCGAAGTGCATCTCCAGATGATCTCAGCCTCGCACATTGCAGCCAATGACAATGTAAGAGTAGACTTTCTCAGCAGGGATCCAGGAGAGATGGTGTTGTCAAACGAAGCATTTCAACTGATTTGGGATCGCTGGGGTCTCCCGTTCCCGGACCTTTTGGCAAGTCTGTGCAACACAAAGGTTCCACGATTCTTCAGCCGCAGATGAGATCCGAAGTCATTGGGGATTGATGCCTTAGTGCAGGAGTGGCCAGTTGACAAGTTGCTGTATGCCTTTCCTCAAAGGGCCCATGTTGGGCAGATTGATTGAAGAATTGAATGCTTCAGGGGGCTGGTACTTCTGGTCACTCCAGATTGGCCCAGGCGACCGTGGTATTTAGATCTGCTGAGGCTTCTGGTGGATTTGCCTCTTCCACTTTCAATGCACAGGAACTTGTTGTAGCAGGGGACCTGTCCTTCACTAAGATTTGACTTAATTTTTTTCTTACGATATGGCCCTTGAAAGAGCTCGCTTGCTGAAGCGTGGATATTCTGCGGCACTGATTTCCACCTTTCTAAGAGATTGCAAGTTCTCCACTTCCTTGGCCTATGTGCGTGTTTGGCGAGTGTTTGAGTCCTGGTGTGAGGATCGAGGTGCTCTTCCTTCCTTGGTCAAAATTCCACTCATTTTGGAATTTTTGCAGGATTGCTTGAATAAAGGCTTGGCTCTTAATTCCTTAAAGGTACAAGTAGCGGCCCTCGCCTGTTTCAGGTGTTAGGTAAATGGTGGATACTTGTCGGCTTATCCTGATGTGGCCCGTTTTCGGAAAGGAGTAAAACATCTTTGTCCTCCTTTGCTGTTTCCAGTACCCCTATGGAGCCTTAATTTGGTCTTGGATTTTTTGGCAGGGCCTACATTTAGTCCACTGTGTACTATCTCATTATGGTTGCTGACCTTGAAAACTGTGTTCCTGGTGGCAATTTTGTTTCGCTTGCAGGGTTTCTGATCTGCAGGGCTTGTCTTGCCAGGAGCCATTGCTTCAGGTGACTACAGGGGCTGTACAGCTGTATACTATTCTTTCCTTTCTACTGAAGCTGGTCACTTACTTTCACTTGAATCAGACCATCTCCCTGCTATCTCTGGATGAAGAGAGAGACGTGGAGCAATATCGACTGTTGGACCCCTTGGATGTCAAGAGACACATTGTCAGGTATTTGGAGGTTGCTGATCCTTTGCGGAATCGGATCGCCTGTTTATCCTTCACAGCGGTACTAGACAGGGAGAACCAGCTCACGGGTTACAATAGCTTGCTGGATTAAGGAGGTAGTCACGGATGTTTACGTGGATGCTCGGTTCAAGCTCACTCCACTCGGGCTCAGGCAGTGTCATGGGCAGAAGTTAGTTTTTTGTCTACTGTCAACATATTATTATCGCCTGGATGTTCAGGCCTAGGGGGACGTGGCCTTTGCATGGACGGTTTTGACTGGACCGCGGGCAGCCTCCCGCTCTTTTTGGAAGTAGTTTGGGTACATCCCACTTGTTCTGGATTCTTCTGACTGGGCGCTAAGAAATGAGAAATTACTACTTACATGATAATTTCCTTTTCTTTAGGACAATCAGATGAATCCAGCTTCCCTCCCTTGGCTGCCATATGGGTGCATGTTGCTTCTCCTATGTGCCTACATGTTACAGGGATCACTGGTAAGGGTTACTCCAGTCCCTAGACTAGTGTTCTTATGTTCTTATCTGAGCTCGGTATTGCCTGTTGGCTGAATATTTATATGGTTTTCTGTTTTTAATCAAGTTTTTTGCGAGTCTGTCCACAGTTGCTTTTGAAGAGAAAATACTGGCAGGCTGAGGTCACTGCAGGGGTATATTTATACTGTGACATCAGTTTGCTCTGTCTCCATCTGCTGGAAGGAGTGCATAACCCACTTGTTCTGGATTCATCTGGCTCTCCGAAAGAAAAGGAAATGATCAGGTAAGTAGTAATTTCTCATTACCGTACATTAAATAACTCTGGTAATATCTCAACATATGACGAAGAAGGTCAGCACATGGTAAAATGACTGGTAGACCATTTACGCTTGTTTAGAACAGCTGTGGTAATGCATTTCTACAGATGGTACATGACTGTGGTCAAGTGTCAGCACACCAGCTACTCGAGTCCCAGCTTCATGCTTTCACTGAAAAGGAAAGGCTGTGTTAGTTTGACTCTGAGCTTAATTTGCAGACAAAAAGGAAAGTACAACTGTGGAGGGAGTGAGACGGGGAGGAGCAGGACCAGGTTTGAACGCGCTCTCTCACATGCACAACACACGTACACATCCCCGAATCAAAGCCATGTGACTGCTCTTGTCTTGGAGGAAGCAGCGCTGCTTACCCTAAGGACTGGGGGTCCATAAGTGATCCATGCAACTACTGGGTCTGTTCTGTTCCCTCGGGTGAGCCAGAACTGATATACACTGCCAGCTCTGCTCCACTTTCTCAGGCCCCTGAAAAAAGCCGGTAGAAACCCGGCCTGGGTTGTTCTGCCGGAAATGAAGCCCTTGGTAACAGACACACAAAGAGGATTAATTAACACAAGTTTGAAAGTTGTGAGCAGTAATGCCAATCGTTAAGGCTTCAACTCTGGTTTGGATGAATGGCACTGCTGCTCACAACTTCCAAACCTGTGCTAATTCAAACCATTTTTGGTGTCTGTTCTTTGCTCTGCAGCATCTGCTTCAATACCGCCCCCTTCTCCTTTTATTCCCTGCAATACAGGAGGAGATGGGGGGGAGGGGGAGGAGGAGCAAGAGAGGAGGGGCTGGATTAGAGGGCAGAGTGACTGTTTTCTTCTTTGTGTGCTTCAGGCTCAACCCCTCTCCCGTGTAGGCTGCCTGGAGAGGAGGGGCTAAAGCAGAGCACTCCTGCGGCTCTGCCTCTTCAGCCTGAAAAGTGCTAGAACTGCGTTCTTCCCTGTTTCCCCCCCTCAAATTAAGCCTTGGTTTGAGTCCTTTGGACATGTTAGCAGAGTAATCCCTTTAGATATCTAGATATATATATATATCTATAGCCCAGTAGGGTTGGAGAGGTGTGTGTCCTTTTTATCATGCTGGCTGATGCATGAGATTTTGCAGGAGTTTTGTTTAAAGACCCTGTGGGCCCCTTTCCATACTCCTTGGCCTTAGGGACATGGAATGAGCTGTAGTCTTCATGAGAAGCGGGTGAGGGATACATTGCAACTTACAGGTGGTATTACTCTAGCTCTCCCACAGGGACCAAGTCCTCCTGGTCTGTTCTGCATTCTTAATGTGGATTACAAAATCTAAAAGAGATCAGAAATTCTGATAGGAAAAGCATCACCCCGATGTCTAGATTGCAGCCCCATGGTAAGTCAATGATCACAGCTTGAATGTAGCAAGCAGCCTCTTGAAACGAGGCCAATATCCTGTGCCACTGGACCAGAAGCTTGGTCAGTTCATTGCAGGTGTGATATTTTAGTCTTGGCAATGGTCTGATTTTATTACCCGCACGGGGGGAGGGGTGCAAATTTCAGTTGGAATAATATTGCATGCGCATAACTTCTGTCTCCCCTCTTTTCCCTTTTTTTTTTTTTCTTGGGAGGGGTCTTTGCAGGAAGATTCTGGCACCTGTTCTACTTCTAGGCAGGTTCACCGAGTGTTTAAGGATGTCCTGAGGTTGCTGCAGGAGAAGGGAGTGGTCTTCCAGAAATCGCCTGATCCTGAAAAAGTGTATCACGTAAGGAAATTTGACATTGAATGCAATTGCAGTAAACGCCTCAGAATATGATGGCAGATAAGCACTGTAAAGCCCATCTGATTTGCCCAGTTTTAGTCCTGCTGCAATGCTATGGACCCCAGTTGACTGCTGGCTTTCCTCCTCCTTACTTTCATCTGGGGATCCTCTGTGACTCTTGTATTTTATTGAATTCCATTACTGATTTTGTCTCTGCCATCAACCCTGGGAGGCTGTTCCATGCATCCTCCTCTCTTACTGTGAAAAATCATTTTCTGATGTCAGGTAAAACAGCACTGAGTGACCGTGGAATATTGATGGATTCTTTCTATTTATTGCCATTTGATTTTTATGACATCATATTAACGATCTTGTAAAAAAAAAAAAAAGTGCACTAAAGGATGTGCATAGGCTATGTCAATACAGAAGCAGGGTTACCAAAAGTCAGCACCGTCATTGAAAGTCAGAAATAAAAACCCATGTCTCTCACAATTTCACGTCAGTAAAAATGTCACGCGCGCTGAAGCCCATCTCTGGTACCGTGGGCTCTGGTTCTACAAGGCTGCAGTACTTATTTATTTATTATTTATTTAACATTTTTCTATACCGACCTTCAAGATTGAATACCATATCAGGTCGGTTTACATCGAACAGGGGTAGATCAGTATAACATAACGTAACATAAGGAACAACTTTTTATAATTAGCTGAGACAAAAGCAGAGAAGCAAAAAGTTACATAATAACAAGGACCTTGAACTTGGAAGCTGATTCAGCTGGAAAAAGAGAAGCCTTAGGAGGGTATTAAATTAAATACATTGTGAAATGTCCGAGCCTGGTCTAGAGCTAGTTAACTTATTAGGGTAGCAAACTAGTAAATGAGGTGAATATTGGAGGGGCGAAGTTCCATATTCATAAGCTGAGTAGTTATCGAGTGAAAGTTTGATGGATCAGGGAAGGCTTGTAAGAAGAGCCAAGTTTTGAGTTTTTTTTTTAATGTTGGTAGGCACGGTTCCATTCTGAGTTCTGCGGGGAGGTTGTTCCAGATGGCTGGACCTGCTGTAGAAAAAGCTCGGTCCCTGGTAGAGATGAGTCGTGTGGCTTTAGATGGCGGGGCTTGTAGTGCTCCCTTGTAGGTTTCTCTCATTGGTCTGTTGGAAGTGTGGAGTTTGAGTGGGAAAAATAGGGAAAGTTAATGGCTTCTCTCCCAATGCAGGTGCTGTATCCTTAGATGGAAGTTCGGGACTATGTCTTGGCACGTAAAGGGAGGAATCGCAGCTTAGTAAATCCAGTTGTGCACAAAATGGCAACAGTAATCCATAGAAAGAGTTAAGTTGTCAGTAAAATTCTGGCAGACTGTCCGTAGAAACACATTTACATGAGTTGGCAACCCTTATACAGTGCTGCGGTTAATAGGTAACACAGTAAGGAAGGGCATTCCCTTTCTCAAAGCTTACTTTCTAAATAAGTTGAGACAGAGAAGCAACCTCACCTTAGCTATGTGTTTCTTTCAGGTATTATTACACAAAAGGTAGAAAATTCGAGGAATCAATAATCTGGATTAAATCTGTCGGAGTGGTTTTCTCTACAGGTTTAATGATTCACGGCAGATTAAGATTCTTGATTAATTAACCTAGCCATGCTTTTTAGTTCTCGGGCTGTGACTATCACTCTTAAATAGCATTAGTTATGTTCGTATGTTCTTATGTTCCTATCCTGTTCGTGGTGCCCTGCTTCTGTTAGCTGTAAGCCCATGGCTACCAAACCACAGAGGGCTTCAGGTGGTACAGATTTGCAGCAGCTGCGATGGCCCTGGAGGTTGTTGCTCTCCGGGCGGATTGTGCTGCCTTTTACTGAAGTAGCAGCAGAACTATCCAGAGGTCATGGCGGCAATCTTTGTCTGCGGGGTACTTTGTACCAGTTTGTAAAGTGAAAGCACATCATCTTCTTCCACTCTGAAACGAGCCTGCAGACATTTCTGCCGCTTTTTCTATGGGGACTTTTATTCATGGAAAATAGCATGCATTGAGTTGAAAAAGCCATTTGTGTGTGTTATTTCCATTCCCGGGAAGGCCCCCTCTCAATATGGATAAGATCGTGCATGTTGCAGAAGAACACACAAACGTTTCGCCACATTGAGGGAAATTTGCAGACAGCCGATGTACATCGGTAAAACACTTTTTGTAAAATTGTCCTCTGTATGAGCATGAAAACACTGAGACCACATAGGGCCCCTTTTTCAGATGTTCTAGAAGCAGGAAAGGCAGAGCTAGTTTTATCATCTTGTGCTGATTTAAGGTTAGTTAGCACTGCTATGAAGGTGTCCGATATCTTGGAGCTGCAAGCCCACTGTTTCTCTGGTGCCTTTTCCACCCCTCCAGGTGACAGACTATGAGAGGGAGCTGCATGGGATCACCATTGGCATCATTCAGGTGGACTGCAAGAGAGCGAGACGTGAGTTATTCTGCTGCCTTTTCTTAGGTCGCATTGTTCGTTTTCTGCGTTCTCGCCTGAGAAGCGGTCATGCACACTGCATCTAAGAAGGAGGTTGTGAATAGGCACCCATTATGCCTGTGCCTAGGGTGGCAAATATTTAAGGACAGCAGGCTGGCTAAGGTTTGCTGACTTCCAGCTCTGCTGAATCTCATTCAGCAGAGAAATAGCCCTCTGCTACCCTGTAAAAAGACCCTTACACGAGGTTGGGGGATAGAGGCAGCAAAATCCTAAATCCACCTCTGTGTATCATGGACTGCTCGCTCTGTCTTTAGGTTGCTGCCTTCTAGCTGATAATAGCACTGTATTAGTAGCAGTGCGTTCTTAGGTTAGCTCTTCTGCCCAACATGCTGTATAGTGTTCACCAAGGACTAGTTCCCTGTACGTACCCGGATCAGTCCAAATCATGGGTTAGGCCTCCCTTCCAGCAGGTGGAGACAGAGAAAAACTTGAAAGGCACCCTCACTTAACCTGGTGTGCCTCCTGCATCCCTTCAGTATTTCTCTGTCTCCAGCAGATGGAGGTGGTGCAAACCCTGCAGGTTTGCCCTGTTTCTGGGGTTAGGCTATCCCTTAAATTTAACTAAAATTAAACTAGCTATAAGTTCTGAATCAAGCAAGATTAAAAAAAAAAGACAGTTCTGCTGAGAGACGTTTTCTCTATCCTCCCAAGGGGTTTTTAGATCCTGCGGGGTCATCCTCTCTGGAGGCAGGTTAAAGGAGCTGGGGCTGGTAACCTCATGGGGTTCCAGGCAGATAAGAAGCAGGGTAGGTGATCTCTGGTGGTCCAGTCCCTCTCTTATGCCGGGCTGCTTTGGCTTTTAAAAAAAAATTATTTTTTGATCAGTTACGATCCAGGACCCCTGCCCATCAGAATTGCCGTGTTTTTGACTAATTTCGCCACTTTTTTTCATGTTTTTTGGGCCGTTTTTCTCTCCCCACGATGCCGCGGCCATCTTTGTGTGTAGCATGTGGTGAAGCCACCGCGCGGCTTTCTAGAGCTGGGATTTGCTCCCAATGCTTACCCGGTGGGGAAGGCAGCTCCTTTTCAGGGTCTGCAGCATTGCCCAAGCCTCGAGGGGCTTCCATACGCCCTGCTCAGCGTGATTTCAGTGCTGATCCCATTTCCCTCAGTGCAGGGACAGCAGCCATCTTAGGCACGTGCAGCAGCTCAGGCTGATGCTTTGAGGGTGGGGCTGTTTCCTTCAGCCCTGTCACCGGGCCCTGGCTGTGCTCTTTTGCCACTGTGATTTTTACTTTTGTTTTAGGTTTTTGTTTTTGCTCGAGTTTAGTAGGATTTTATTGTATATTTAAACATTTGCACTTATATTTATATGTGTGTGTTTGATATGATATGCTGAATATTGTTGTCATGCTGTCTCTGGGCTGCTTTGGGGTTGCCTTTGTAGTTTAAGTATTTGCACTTTATGTGAACAATAGTTTTGTGAATGATTTTTGTAGAATGCAACCCCCTGTATGTACAGCACCTGTGTGAGCCTTTTTTTATTTTTAACTAGATCAGTGTTTGTGTTGTGCAGCTTTATTGCATCTTCCACCTGTTTGCATAAAGTATAACATGGATAGAGGACGTCCTGAGCTGGGGTGAAATAACCACTAGGTGTCAGCATCGGATAAGCTATCTGCGAAGCCCTTTCCAACGCCTGCTGCTCTGCAACGTGAACGAACGGAACTCAGAAATATACCCCACAGCTAAGATGACGATTGAAGAATATACAAATAACTTTATATATATTTCAGAGTTTCTACTCCATGTACAGCTGTTTCTCCTGCATGGATGTGTTTGTTGCCTTTCTGTTTTTAAAAGATGATGTAAGAAATGAAAGATTTGGAGGCGCTAAAGCTTCCAGTCAGATACTGCACTTTCTGGCATGGCTGTCTTTTAATATTACAGAAGGTGAAAATTAATTCCCTTGATAGACAAATATATAAGGGGATTTACAATCTTACAACATATAGTAATTCTATAGCAAAAACTTTTATACAATGCTTTTTATACAAACTTTAATACATATTACAAAAAATAACATATGGCATATAACATATAAAAACAATGCAGGTACAATGTGTGTATTACGTGACTTTTTCTATGAAACATGTTACTGAATCCCAAGAAAACCACATACATCCATACTTGCAAACATACTTGTTAATCATGCATACTCATAAAATCAGTATAACAAACTGTCTTAACCTTAGTGCACAAAATACTAACATAGGGGGTAATCTGAAATGGATTGGAAAATCAATGTCCCTGATGCCATTAAACTGCCCCACAAATTATCCTCAGTATATTATAAATCGATCTTCCATTCCTCAATCCAATGTACCATCAGGCTCCAAGAACAAACCCAAACAAGGATCCCTTGTTTCACCCAACCCTGGGTTTCTTCAGGGGCAGTAGTCAATCAAATACCATTGATTCTGCAGTATAGTTGAACAATCATTAAACACTATAATCTCCAAAACATTCTTAATGCAGAACTCCTCACTGCGTCTTATTTAACGTTCTCAGAGTGCTATGCTGCTCAGAAATGGAGATGCCAAGACAACATGCCGTTCTTAACACAAATTACCTGCCACCCTGCATCAACTGGCGTCAGCATAACCCCCAAGCACTACATAAAAAGTTTTGCTATGGAAGTACTATATGTGCTGAGATTGCAAGTTCCTTTATTTTGGTATTTTATGTCTTGTAATATTCACAGTATTTTCAGACCCTGCTGACTACATTTTGCCAGTACCGTCAATCTATTCCCTAGCTGATTGTGTAATGTACCTTGGGAGCTGGCAAAGTCCTTAGCAATGTCCAGTGGCATTTGGCAAGTCTTCAGCCAGCGGACTTGCCATTCTGTTTCTCCTCCTCTCACTCCCTTCCTGCTTCCATTCCTTTTCTTCTCTCTCCTTTCCAAATTGCTTCCTTTATAAGTTATTACTTTTTTTTTTTTTCTCCTTCCAAAAGCTTGTTACCATTTTTTGGTGGCAAATGGCTGAAGGAGCTGTTGTCCAGTTTAGCAGGGCACGTTAGTCCTGGGGAATTTCTGCGCTAATTTGCGCAGAATTCCCCTCCTGCGCAGCTGTGCAGATTCTGTGCAGAATTTGGCAGGCCCTGGCATTCTGCGAGTGGAGACCGCCCCGGTGACAGAGAAAGAGAGAGAGAGTGTGTGTGCCAGAGAGAAGGAGCCTATATGAGGAGATTGTGAAGGAGTGTGTGAAAAAAGATTGTATGAGCGATTGGGAGCTGATGCTTGTGAAAAAAGGATTGTGGGTATGTGAGGGAGCTTGTTTGTGAGAGAGGGAGCCTGTGTGAGGATGTGTATGTGGGTGTGAGAGAGAGGGAGTCTATGTGTAGGAGGGGGTGAGCGAAAGAGCGAGCCAGCGTACAGGGATGTGTGAGAGAGACATAGAGGTAGCCTGTGTGTGTATGTGCACGCAAGAGAGAGGGAAAGTCTCTGAGGGTGTGTGTGCATGAGAGAGAGGGAGCCTGTATGAGGGGAGGTGTGTGTGCGAGAAAGGGAGCCTGTGTGTGAGGGGCAGTACAGAGAGAGAGGTCAAACTCTGGGAGTGGAGGTAGAGTGGAAGGGATTTAGCCTAGGTGGGGAGGAGAGAGAGAGTGGCAGATAGAGGAGTTGGGGCCTGAGAGGGCAAAGTGAATGGAGACTGGCCAGGGGAGAAAGGAGAGGGGGTGAAAGAGACACTCTTACAGTGCTCAAAATATTTAAAACTCTGCATCGTTAAGTAATCACTTAAGAACATAAGAACATAAGAACATGCCATACTGGGTCAGACCAAGGGTCCATCAAGCCCAGCATCCTGTTTCCAACAGTGGCCAATCCAGGCCATAAGAACCTGGCAAGTACCCAAAAACTAAGTCTATTCCATGTAACCATTGCTAATGGCAGTGGCTATTCTCTAAGCGAACTTAATAGCAGGTAATGGACTTCTCCTCCAAGAACTTATCCAATCCTTTTTTAAACACAGCTATACCAACTGCACGAACCACATTCTCTGGCAACAAATTCCAGAGTTTAATTGTGCGTTGAGTAAAAAAGAACTTTCTCCGATTAGTTTTAAATGTGCCCCATGCTAACTTCATGGAGTGTCCCCTAGTCTTTCTACTATCCGAAAGAGTAAATAACCGATTCACATCTACCCGTTCTAGACCTCTCATGATTTTAAACACCTCTATCATATCCCCCCTCAGTCGTCTCTTCTCCAAGCTGAAAAGTCCTAACCTCTTTAGTCTTTCTCTCTTAGGGGAGTTGTTCCATTCCCCTTATCAGTTTGGTAGCCCTTCTCTGTACCTTCTCCATCGCAATTATATCTTTTTTGAGATGCGGCGACCAGAATTGTACACAGTTTTCAAGGTGCGGTCTCACCATGGAGCGATACAGAGGCATTATGACATTTTCCGTTTTATTCATCATTCCTTTTCTAATAATTCCCAACATTCTGTTTGCTTTTTTGACTGCCGCAGCACACTGAACCGACGATTTCAATGTGTTATCCACTATGACACCTAGATCTCTTTCTTGGGTTGTAGCACCTAATATGGAACCCAACATCGTGTAATTATAGCATGGGTTATTTTTCCCTATATGCATCACCTTGCACTTATCCACATTAAATTTCATCTGCCATTTGGATGCCCAATTTTCCAGTCTCACAAGGTCTTCCTGCAATTTATCACAATCTGCTTGTGATTTAACTACTCTGAACAATTTTGTGTCATCTGCAAATTTGATTATCTCACTCGTCGTATTTCTTTCCAGATCATTTATAAATATATTGAACAGTAAGGGTCCCAATACAGATCCCTGAGGCACTCCACTGTCCACTCCCTTCCACTGAGAAAATTGCCCATTTAATCCTACTCTCTGTTTCCTGTCTTTTAGCCAGTTTGCAATCCACGAAAGGACATCGCCACCTATCCCATGACTTTTTACTTTTCCTAGAAGCCTCTCATGAGGAACTTTGTCAAACGCCTTCTGAAAATCCAAGTATACTATATCTACCGTATCTACTGTATTTCATTTTAAATTAATTACTTAAAGACTGTCATGTGTATTGTGTTGTTTTGACCCAATATAAAGCATGCAGAATTTTAAAATGTTTTGTGCAGAATTCCCCCAGGAGTAGCATGTTTTGGCACACTAGTTACAAAATAAAATGTAAAAAACAAAATGGTCCCAAGGACCTCTGAAAACCAATTTTTAGATGATACGGCCCCTTACTTTAACGAATCAGGACTGGCCTCGATTCGACATTCTTGTGTTCTTGCCTTGTGCAGAATAAATCTCCCCCAGTAGTGATGGCGATTCTCTTGGGGTTTAGTGTCACGTTCATAACTAAAAGAGCTGTTGCTGAAAGGTTTGGGGGCATCGGAGAAACCCGTATTCGGCCTCCTTAAATCAATCTTCCATGTCAGCCAAATATGCTGCGTCCTCTAGCTCTCTTAACTTTAAATATAAATTGAAAAAAAACCTCAAACCTAATTATAACTGTAATGCCATATTTTCCTACATGCTTCCCCTCTGACCTCAGCGGGCAAAAAGGTGTACTGTATTTCTAGATGTTTAATTTTCATATGTGCAGTGGTCTGTGGTTTAAAAACAATGGGCTGAAAGGTTTCCGCTAGGCCAGCCTGCAGCTTTGATATCCATTGAGGATGTCATTAAGCGATTGAGTTCAGTACATTTGTTTAGGATTTGATTAGCTCATGGTTTTTAATCTACGAAACAATTACTGAATTTTCCTTTCATCTCATTTTCCCCACTCTATTTCCTGCTTAACCCAGTGATAGTCATTTCCAGTGTGACACTGGCCCCCTCGGTAGCTGCGGATCACTTTACTATAATAACTTATCCCATTAATCCTTCCTTTTCCCTGAGGGCTAGTCACCCTCCACCCCCTTCTTGCTTTGTGCATTGTCAGGCTGATTTTGAGCGTGCTTGCGGTTTCCAGCAATACAGCAACTGGGTCTTCGCGAGCCCTTTCTGGGGCATTTCAACGTTATTAGACTTTGATTTGTATTTATTTGTTTCTGATACGTGTATTCTGCGATCTCTCGGCAATGCTGTCCAATACGGAGTACATAGCAATTATGAACACAATTTATTATAAAAACATTAAAAAATTAAACACAAGTTCATAAAAACAAAACTTAAAATCTAAGGGAAAAAAAACCAGGTATTATATAATGATTCTCTGCAGTACACCTTTTGTTTTTAAAGAAAGGAAGCTGACATCTAAAACCAATCAGATTTGAAAAGCCTCTTGAAATAGTAGGATTTTCAGACCCTTCTGTCTCCTTTTTTTAAATATCCAGGAAGGCTTTTCCAAAGAGCTGGACCAAGAGCAGAAAGATGTCCTTTTTCGGTTATGTAACATCCATGTTTTTAAACATGGCACTATTAGAGATTCTATTCGGAATGCTCTCCCTGGGATATAGTGAAACGATAAGTCGCGTAGATATTTTGGACTGGCCTCTTGCTGGGCTTTATAAGCCATCATTATTAATTTGAATTTAGCCCTCTGTGAGATGGGCAACCAATGGAGATTTGCTAACACTGGTGAAATATAAGCCCTCTATGGGACTCTCTATCAAGCAGGCTGCTGAATTTTGTTTGATTTGTACAAAAGCATAAGAACATGCCGTACTGGGTCAGACTAAGGGTCCATTAAGCCCAGCATCCTGTTTCCAACAGTGGCCAATCCAGGCCATAAGAACCTGGCAAGTACCCAAAAAGTAAGTCTATCCCATGCTACTGATGCTAGTAATAGCAGTGGCTATTTTCTAAGTCATCTTCATAAATAGCAGGTAATGGTCTTCTCCTCCAAGAACTTATCCAATCCTTTTTTAAGTCCAACTACACTAACTGCACTAACCACATCCCCTGGCAGCAAATTCCAGAGTTTAATTGTGTGCCGAGTGAAAAAGAATTTTCTCCGATTAGTTTTAAATGTGCTACATGCTAACTTCATGGACGCCCCCTAGTCCTTTTATTATCTGAAAGAGTAATAACCAATTCACATTTACCCGTTCTAGACCTCTCATGATTTTAAACACCTCTATCATATCCCCCCTCAGCCATCTCTTCTCCAAGCTGAACAGTCCTAACCTCTTTAGTCTTTCCTCATAGGGGAGCTGTTCCATCCCCTTTATCATTTTGGTCGCCCTTCTCTGTACCTTCTCCATCGTAACTATATATTTTTGGAGATGCGGCGACCAGAATTGTACACAGTGTTCAAGGTGTGGTCTCACCATGGAGCGATACAGAGGCATTATGACATTTTCCGTTTTATTCACCATTCCCTTCCTAATAATTCTAACATTCTGTTTACTTTTTTGACTGCCGCAGCAAACTGAGCTGACAATTTCAATGTATTATCCATTATGACGACTAGATCTCTTTCCTGGGTGGTAGCTCCTAATATGGAACCTAACATCATGTAGCTATAGCATAGGTTATTTTTCCCATATGCATCACCTTGCACTTATCTACACTAAATTTCATCTGTCATTTGGATGCCCAGTTTTCCAGTCTCACAAGGTCCTCCTGCAATTTATCACAATCCGCAAGTGACTGCTCTGAATAATTTTGTATCATCTGAAAATTTGATTACCTCACTCGTCTTATTTCTTTCCAGATCATTCATAAATATATTGAAAAGCACGGATCACAGTACAGATCCCTAAGGCACTCCACTGCCCAGCTCCCTCCACTGAGAGAATTGTCCATTTAATCCTACTCTCTGTTTCCTGTCTTCTAACCAGTTTGTAATCCACGAAAGGACATCGTCACGTATCCCATGACTTTTTACTTTTCCTAGAAGCCTCTCATGAGGAACTTTGTCAGATGCCTTCTGAAAATCCAAATATACTACATCTACCAATTCACCTTTATCTACATGTTTATAAACCCCTTTAAAAAAAGTGAAGCATATTTGTGAGGCAAGACTTGCCTTGGGTAAAGCCATGCTGACTTTGTTCCATTAAACTATGTCTTTCTATATGTTCTGTGATTTTGATCTTTAGAACATTTTCCACTAGTTTTTCCTGGCACTGGTCTGTAGTTTCCCAGATCACTCTGGAGTGCTTTTTAAATATTGGGGTTAAATTAGCCCACTCTCCAGTTTTCAGGTACAATGGATGATTTTATTGAAATGTTACAAATTTTTACTAATAGATCTGAAATTTCATTTTTTAGTTTCTTCAGAACCCTGGGGTGTATACCATCCAGTCCAGGTGATTTACTACTCTTCAGTTTGTCAGTCAGGCCTACCACATCTTCTAGGTTTACGATGATTTGGTTCAGTCCATCTAAATCATTACCCATGAAAGCCTTCTCCGGAATAGGTATCTCCCCAACATCATCTCCAGGAAACACTGAAACAAAGAAATCGTTTAATCTTTCCGCGATGGCCTTATCTTCTCTAAGTGCCCATTTAACCCCTCGATCATCTAACAGTCCAACTGACTCCCTCGCAGGCATTCTGCTTCAGCTATATTTTTTTAAAGTTTTTACTGTGAGTTTTTGCCTCTATGGTCAACTTCTTTTCAAATTCTTCCTTAGCCTGTCTTATCAATGTCTTACATTTAACTTGCCAACACTTTTGCTTTATCCTATTTTCATCTGTTGGATCCTTCTTTCACCTCACCTTTTAACCATGCTGCTAATCGTTTTAACCATGCTTAATCGTCTTGCCTTAATGTGTGTAATATATATGGACTATGCTTCTAGGATGGTATTTTTAAACAATGTCCAAGCCTCTTGCACACTTTTTACCTTTGTAGCTTCTCCTTTCAGTTTTTTCTAACTATTTTTCTCATTTTATCAAAGTTTCCCTTTTGAAAGTTTAGCACTAGAGCCATGGATTTGCACACTGTTCCTCTTCCAGTCATTAAATCAAATTTGATCATATTATGATCACTGTTGCCAAGCAGCCCTCCACCGTTACCTCATTCACCAAATCCTGTGCTCCACTGAGAATTAGATCTAAAATTGCTCCCTCTCTCGTTTATACCTGAACCAATTGCTTCATAAAACTGTCATTTATTCCATCCAGGAACTTTATCTCTCTAGCATGTCCCTATGTTACATGTACCCAGTCAATAAGTTTAAACTGTTTAACTCCCTCCTACCCTACCCCTCTGCCCACCCACCCCTAGGTTTGTTTTTCTAATGTAGTCTGCCTAACTTCAAATTGGCAACAAGATAAATTAGTAAATTGGTATTTCCTTAGGTGTTAACAGTCAAAACATTTACCAAAATGAGGACTATCCAATGTAACTATTGTGGAGCCTTTATTCTGAGGGAAAGCATCTGGAAACTTAGAGCTTGCCCCATTTGTGCAGAACTCTCTTCCTTGAAAAAGGAGCTGGCTGAAGTTAAAGCTGAATTACCTTCAAGAAAGAGAATTTCACCCACATTACATTACTCAAGAATAAATTCCCCATTACCACAGAAAAACCAGGAGTCAAGAAAAGAGAGAGATACAGTGGGCTCAGGTAGGATAAGACATGACCCACAGACACCTGTTCTTGACAGCTGGGCAGCCCACAAGTATACCCCCCCCACTCACACGGGACATTAAGGAACTCAATAAAAACCAGGATTACAGTGGGCTCTGGTAGAATTAGTGTGATGAGGAGACACACACTGTATCAAGTGCAACAAGTACAAAAAGCCTTCTCTATATTAAACACTGAAGAAGTTCTTGAGAAAAAGATTGAAGTGTTACCTGAAAAGAGAGAAAAAACACAATGCATGCAGAAATTCCAGATCGGTAACCAAAGGAAAAAGCTCATTGAGATGGATGACTCTGTTATCAGTGGCACAACTGCAAAGGGAAAGAGTGAAGTGAATAACAAAACTCAACAAAAGGCTCAAAAGGAGTCCAGGAAAAGCAGTAACCTTAACCTGTTTGGCCAATAAAATCCCAGATCTGCAGGCCCTAATGGTGGAGGGCGGACTTGGACATTGTTGCTATCACAGAGACATGGTTCACAGAATCTCATGATTGGGATACAACAATACCAGGCTATAACTTGTTAAGGAAGGACAGAGTGGCTAGGAAAGGGGGAGGTGTGGCTCTTTATGTCAGAAACAATATCCAAACATCTGAGCTGCAAGGAAGATGGGGCAATGAAGAAGCACTATGGGCCGACCTAAAAAAAGATGATGGGGCATCCATTTATACTGGAGTGGTTTACAGGCCTCCAAACCAAAAGGAAGAGCTGGACAGAGATCTGGTTGAAGACATCCAAAAGATAGGAAAGAAGGGAGAAGTGGTGGTCGTTGGAGACTTTAATATGCCAGATGTAGACTGGAGAATCCCATCTGCAGAATCTAATAATAGTAGAGAAATAGTGGATGCCCTGCAAGTAGCTTTGTTCAAACAAATGGTTATGGAACCCACGAGAGAAGGAGCTATACTCGACTTAGTGCTCACTAATGGAGATAATGTCTCTGATGTCCAGGTGGGCGCCCACCTCAGCACCAGTGATCACCAAACGGTATGGTTTAATATCACAAAAAAGATATGGAAAAGAAGCACAAAAACCCGAGTTCTTCAGTTCAAAAACACGGACTTTGATGAAATGGGGAAGTACCTGGAGGAAGAACTAAAAGGCTGGGAGAACGAGAGAGATGTGGATCAACAGTGGACCAATCTAAAAGGAGCAATTACCAAGGCAACTAAATCTATATGTTAGAAAAGTTAAGAAAAGCAAAAGAAAAGTGAAACCTATCTGGTTCTCAAAGGAGGTGGCTGACAAAATAAAGGCTAAAAGAACAGCGTTCAAGAAATATAAAAGATCCCAAAGGGAGGAGCACAAAGAAGAATATCTGGTACAACTGAGGGAGACGAAGAAATTAATCAAGATGGCAAAATGTCAAGCGGAAGAGAGGATTGCCAAGGAGATAAAGAAAGGTGACAAAACATTTTTCAGATACATTAGTGAAAAGAGAAAAGTTCAAAGTAGTATAATGAAATTGAAAGACAGAAAGGATCAATGTGTGGAGAGAGACGAAGAAATGGCAGAAATATTAAACGAATACTTCAGTTCTGTGTTCACTAAAGAGGACCCTGGTGAAGGACCGTTGCTACTTAACAAGAAACTGGAGGGGAGTAGAGTAGATGTAACTCCATTTACAGTAGAAAATGTATGGGAATTGCTGGAGAAACTGAAAGTGGACAAAGCCATGGGGCTTGATGAGGTTCATCCCAGGATACTGAGGGAGCTCAGAGATGTGCTGGCGGGTCCGCTGTGTGACCTGTTCAATAAATCCCTGGAAACGGGAGTGGTGCCGAGTGATTGGAGAAGAGCGGTGGTGGTCCCGCTTCACAAGAGTGGGAACAGAGAAGAGGCTGGTAACTACAGACCGGTTAGCCTCACTTCGGTGGTGGGAAAAGTAATGGAGTCGCTGTTGAAAGAGAAAATAGTGAAATATCTACAGTCGGGAGAATTGCTGGACTACAGGCAGCATGGATTTACCAGGAGAAGGTCCTGTCAGACAAATCTGATTGACTTTTTTGACTGGGTAACCAAGGAATTGGATCAAGGAAGAGCACTCGATGTTATCTACTTGGATTTCAGCAAAGCTTTTGATACGGTCCCGCACAGGAGACTGGTGAATAAAATGTGAAGCTGAGGTGGTGGCCTGGATTGCAAACTGGTTGACAGACAGAAGACAATGTGTGATGGTAAATGGAACTCTCTCTGAAGAGAGAGCAGTTTTAAGCGGTGTACCACAAGGATCGGTGTTGGGACCGGTCCTGTTCAATATCTTTGTGAGCGATATTGCGAACGGGATAGAAGGTAAGATTTGACTTTTTGCGGCCGACACTAAGATCTGCAACAGAGTGGACATGCCGGAAGGAGTGGAGAGAATGAGACAGGATTTAAGGAAGCTGGAGGAGTGGTCGAAGATATGGTAGCTGAGATTCAATGCCAAGAAGTGCAGAGTCATGCATATGGAGAGTGGAAATCCAAATGAACTGTATTCAATGGGGGGGGGGGGGGGGGGGGAAGGGATTATTACAATTTTGCCGGGACATTTACCTCAATTCATTATTGTTAGAGTGATTTTATTCACCATTATTAACAAGATATTTTTATACACAAAAAAATACATTGAAAAATTTGTCACTTGGTGTCATCACATGTTTATGCACAACACTGGATGGAGGAGGTTCGTTTATGATTATAATCACAATCATAATACCCCTGTGGGGATTTATGATAATTATATATGAAACGTTCCTCTCTTTCCTAAAAATTTTTTTGACAAATACATTAGTTAACAATTGTTTGATTTATTTTACTCATTTTGAGATCTGGAATTTATACATTTATTTGATAAATTGATCACGAAGGATTTAATTGGTGGTTTTTCAATAGTGTTTAGAAATCCTTCCTAAATCAATTTGGTGCTCATTGGTAGTTTTTTGGTATTTTATCATTCACTGCTATACATTCTAATTCTCCCATCTTACTTCTTAAGACTTCTGGCATTAGCATACAAACATTTCAAAGTTTGTTTTTTGTTTGTATTTTCATTCTGCTTTTTAATTGATAGGGATAAATTGGAATTATTTAGCTCAGGTGAGTTTTTAGTTACAGGCATTTGGACTTCTTTTCTTATTATTGGAACCTCACTGTCGGGATGCCCTAATTCTAATGCATCATTAGTATCCTTTGAAGATACCTCGCTCCCTCCCAACCATGCGCTGCTGAGCGACTGTTAGCTTTCCCCTTTGTTCTAGTTTAAAAGCTGCTCTATCTCCTTTTTGAAGGTTAGCGCCAGCAGTCTGGTTCCACCCTGGTGAAGATGGAGCCCATCTCTTCGGATGGGTTCCCCAGTTCCTTATAAAACTGAATCCCTCTTCCCTGCACCATCGTCTCATCCATGCATTGAGACTCCGGAGCTCTGCCTGCCTCTGGGGACCTGCGTGTGGAACAGGGAGCATTTCAGAGAATACTGCCCTGGAGGTTATAGATTTCATCTTTCTACCTAAGAGCCTAAATTTGGCTTCCAGAACCTCCCTCCCACATTTTTCTGTGTCGTTGGTGCCCACTTGTACCACGACAGCCGGCTCCTCCCCAGCACTGTCTAAAATCCTATCTAGGTGACGAGTGAGGTCCGCCACATTTATAAGTGTGGAAATGTTTTAATGGTAGTAAGTCTAATATCCCATTTCCTAATTTTTTTGGTATATTCTTTGTTTATTTTGGTTAATGCATTGCTGGTTTTATTGTCTAGCAGATTCATTTTTAAAACCTTTTTGTTCCGCCTTTCATGCATCATTATCTATCAATGCTTGTGTTCTGTAGTGTGTATGTTGCACACACGCAATGGCTACAAAAGCAGTGGGGACCGTTTTGCATTATTTAGAATTGGAATCTGACTTGGTAGAACTCATTCTTGTATCTGGCTAAAGTTGACCAATCGGTGACAGATCTACCTGTGAAGTAATCAGGCTGATAAGTTGCAGTAAGAACGTGTCATTCTTAGAACCCTTAGGACTGCTCTGCACTTGATTTTTTACACCTGGAACAATAATAATCCCTCTTGCATGGCATTTCATGTTTTCAAAATACTGCAGTTTGGCAGTTCTTTTTAAGATATTACTGTGGCATTGGACAAAGTCAGGTAACAACTTTATAATTTTTCTCTAAATGTGGGTTTTTAAGAAAGCTGCTACGGGTCAGCCTGGTGGCTCGGTGCGGAGAGTCCTGATTTCAATTCCCTACGCCGTCTTTATAATAATTCGACATTCCACCTTTTACTAATTTAGTCTCAAGGCGAATTGTAATCAAAAACTGAATTGCAATTACAGTGGCATCACAATCTATAATCTTCACAGGAGTATTGATCAATACTAGATGCTTATTTAATATTATCCACCTAGCACATGCGAGTTGTACGCCTGGACCGGTGATATCCCTTGATGCAGATAAAGCCTTTGAGAGGTTATCCTGGCCCTTCCTCTCTGCTGTCCTACCCAAATAGGGACTACAGGAAGGATTTATAGTTTGGGTAAAAGCAATGCACAGAAATGCTAGGGCCCAGATCGTAGTAGTAAATTTGTCTAGTTAATTTTATGTATCTATTTTGTAAACTGCCCAGAATATTGTATGGAGTGGTAGATAAATCTTTTAAATAAATAAATGTAATAAATCACAAGTAGAAGGAGGAAATAAGAGGTAGATTGCCATGCATCTGGTGTGGAATAGTTGCTTGATACTTTAGGGAGTTGGGGTAAAGACCAGCATGGGCGCTGGTGGCGCGTTAGGGGATGAAGGCTTGTATGTTGATAAGGTAGTCTTATGTTCAAGAGAGCCAAGTCATTCAAGGATGTGGGGAGTCTATGAGAAGGCCTGGGTGAATAGCCGAGCCTTTACTTGCTTCAAGGCAAAGGTATAGCGGTAACTTGTTACATAGTTTAGAGGTATAGCAGCGGAATGCCCAAAATGTAGTAGATTCCAAAAGAGGGGAAGATAGGATGGCCATTTGGGAGGATTGGAGAATAGAAGCTGAGAGAGGTACTCTGAGAGGGGGGTGAGGCAGTTTGTTCACACATTTGAATACCAGGCAGAGAATTTTGAGTTGTAACCTGTATTCAACCAGGAGTCAGTGTAAATGTTTAGTATTGGCCTTATGTGGTCTGTTGCTTTGTCCCTGACCAAAAGTTTGGCGGCTGTGTTGTGTAAGAGTTGGAGGTATTTGAGATGATATTGTGAGACTTTCTTTAACTTTCTTCAGCAAAGCGCTCTAAAAACAGGTTGAACGCAGTGCGGAGCAGTCTAGAGAAGGACTGTGCGGTAGCCTATCGCAGCCGTGAAAGAGCAGAGCATTCTGGGTAATGGCATGCAAATGAGGCACTTGAAAGCATGGCTGCCACTGTCCTGCCTTCCGTACTGCTCAAGCCAGAAGTACTGGGTTAGAGTTGGATAAATCTGTTACCGTAGAGGGAATGATGACTGGAGTCCGCGAGGGTCCTGGAATTGTTAAGAATTAGGGCTGAGGTCAGTAGCGCAGCTTCTGTAACATTGCCGCTCACTTCTGGTCCAATCTGAGTGAGAGCCTCAACGGCCAGCTGCTCCTCGGGTTTAAGTAATCCAAGCCACATGTTGTGCAGATGAAATTAGCAGAAAAGTGTGCAGATCCAATTTAAATGTGGGCCCTGCGGGACTTTTCTGTTTTACATCCAAATCTCTCTGACCAGAAATGGGAAGAAGCGTTGCAGCCCCCAAACCAAGTCTAAAATTGTTCAAAAATTAAAACTACAAACATAAATATGAGGGTAAATAGCTGGGAGTGAGGAAAGACTGCTTAAGTTTTTTGTTTTTGTTTAAGATATCTCTCCCAAGGAGTATTCTGGGCAAAAAGGAGCACGTACAACCCAGCCGCTGCTGATCTTGTTTTTTGCCAACATGGTGAAGACTGTCTCCACTTTTAGCTAGTATGCACATAAATTATCATAGAATAAAACTGACCCTGCCTATCAAAGCGGGTAAAGGAAAATCAGGAAGAAGGGGCTCGATGTAACAGATGCTGTAAAGGAAGCTAAAAGCTGGAAATGGATCAGGCTCACCACGAGTTTCGGGTGGGCCCCTGGCTCAGACATGGGAGGATCCGGGTTTGGCTCCCCTGTCCCGGGCACAGTACGAGAGTGGAACTCACAGCCCCAGGGAGGGAGGGAGGGAAGGAAAGCAGAGGCTGCTACTGTGACGGCCTCTGCCGGCTAAAGAGCAGCGCTGAGAGCGTGTGCGGCGTGAAGGAGGCGCCCCCTCCAGCCCTGGCACCTGGCTGGGCATGCTCCGGGGGGAAAGAGGGAGGTTTAAAAAAAGGAAACTGAAAAAGGTAAAGGCGTCCAAAAAGGGACGGTCCGCTGTCAGAGGTGTCCTTGCCTGTCCCAGCTGTGTGAGCTGTAGTCGTGTGAGCATGGCTGAGGTGTTCCATGTTTTGAAAGCTGAAATCTTTAGTTAAAAAGCGTAAGTTTGGATGTTATGGTTCACCCATTCACAGCTATTTCTGGGTTGTTGTTTTTTTTTCTTTTTATTAGATGCTGAAAAAGGTTGTCATTTTCTTCATATCTTGTCTGGCGTTCGACAGAGTTACAGCCCCCATGTGAGTGAAGCAGTAATGCAACGCGTGCTGGACGTCCTGGAGAGAAACAGCGATGTCATCAGCACGATGGAGAAGTTTTACGTGGCCCTCTAGGACGACAGGAGGAGCACAAGGCGGGGGGCGGGACGGGACGGCATTTTTAACTTCACAGCCTTGGCAAGACGGACAATATCCATCCTTTTTTTTATTTTTATATCTCTGGCAGCTTCTGACCACTCCTCGTGGGAGCGCCCTTCTTAAGTGCCTTGAGCCGTCGTCCACAGTTTAAAACGAGCGTGGAGTTGACATTTCTTTTCATCCTCGTGCCTTACTCTTGTGTCTCCGAGGTGATGGTGGCCGTCTTCCTCTCTCCTTCCTGGGGGATCGAGCACATCACCTCCGCGCCGCGTCCTGCTTGGCCCTGTGGGACAAGAGAGGAGCTTGAATCTTCTCTTTGGCCTGAGCCACGTGGCTGTCTCGTTTTTATAACCCTCCGTCCCCAGGATACTGGAGCTGCTGGAGGGAGGGAAGGCCTTTCAGCGTGACACTTCTACCAGCAGGGGCTGCCATCGAAGCAGCGTCTGCCTGGAGCCTTCAGCGCTTCAGCTCCATGTGGTGCCGATGGCCTGCTGGACAGGAGGCTCTGTGCTGCATATCCTCGCATATATACAGCTGTAACGGACATGCTGTCATCCCTATACAGTAACACCCTACATCTGGAAGGGGTGTATGCATGCCTCTAGGTCACGGCTCTTGTTTATTTTAAATTGAAATGTGGTTTTAACTAAGCCGGGGTGTGCATGTCCTCTTCTAGATATTTTGTACTTCTTTGTCTTGGAGGGGGATGCAGCTTTGCAATTGCAGAGAAAATATTTTCATAATTATGTACCACTGGTGCTATGCGTTTATTTCTGCTTATTCCAAATAATGTCATAATATTATTTTGCATTAAGAAAAATAGTAGTCTCAGCGGTGTGCGACGCTGAAAGCTAAAACACACAGGTTTGTTAGTGTGCTGCTTTTCAGAGGGGAGCCTTTGTTGAATTTTGTGATTTAGGGGAGGGAGAGATGGGTAGCAGTGACTAAACCCAGGAACAGTCCAGGCTTTCCCGCGCAGCTCTGCAAATGCACTCCAGTGCCAAACGTTGCTGCCCCGGCCGCAGTCTCTCTGGAGCAGAACTGGCAGGTGGGGGGTTTGGGGGATATGAACAAATGTCTTCATGGGCAGAGATGGGCTCTTCCAATTCAGTTTGGTATTTACTGAACAGAATTCCAGATTTAGCTTTTCAAATGTTCCTGAATTTCAAGAGTAGGGATCAAATTACGTCTGAGGGTACACTCCAGATTTCCAAAAGTTTCACCTTTCCAGAGCCGGGGGCAGGGTTGTGTTTTTCTTTTCTTCTCATTAAACACTGTTAACTTCATAGGTACTGTCCGTCACAGTTTCATGCTTTCGTTGAGCAGAGGTGCCAGTCTCCTCACCGTATGGTGCTAATTCTGCTGCTTTTGCTTCCTCTGAGCTGCTTAACCTTTCTTCTCTCCTCCCCCAAACACCTCGCACTGGTGCAAAAACTGCCAGTGCTTTGTTTCTGCCTCAGAAGTGGCTGCACGTTCCTGAGATGCAGGTCCTTTTAGTTTTCGTGTAAGCTCCAGGTTGCTGTGAGCTTGCCAGAAGTTACATCAGCAAAATCCTACTTTTTTTTTTTATATGCACGAAATAAACTGGGGTGCTCCTGTGTTGATGCTTTTCAGAATACCATGCAGGCATCACCCTCCGATACGTAAAATATAAAGAGAACACAGATAACTGAAGAATGAACTCCATGAAGGAGAATATTTCTTTCCTTCCGTTAAAACTGGGGGTGTAGTCATAGAAACAGGTGCTCACCCTTTTATTAAAAAAAATAATGTGGAAAGAAAATATTAGGGCAAGAAAGAAAGGACACCTAGGAATAAGACCGACAGAGGAAGCAACAGAGCTGATATTTTGAGAAAGATAATTTCGTGCAGCCATGCTAAGCAGTTTTGCAGATCCAGAGGCCTTTGGGGGAAAGAGACGTTTTCACCCCTGAAAAGGCAGCGTCTGTAGGAATTTGTTAGATGGATATTGCAATGCTGCAAGGCTGTGCTTCGCCCAGGCCACTCGGTACAGAAATGAAAGACTGCCTCGGGTGTTACTGGGAGGAGTTTCTTTTACGAAGAAAAGAAATAAGCTCTCATATACCTAGCGAGAAAAGTTCATGGTCCAAGCCAGCTTTTTTTGAATCTTGTCCTCTCAGGATCTAAAAGGTGATTTGTAGTAAACTTCAGTCCAAAATAGTTAATGTAATTTGGAAGATGGTGTGAGTGAGTGGGATGTGTCTACTGTGGCTAATTCATTGTGATGGTACATGATACTTCACATTTGGGGAAGTCAGTTACATTCATGTTTTTCCTTTTGCCTGGATGGCATTTGTATTCTGGTGTCCTTATAAAATCAGGAAGAAATACGATGCCTCTCTCCAAAATATGGATAATTCATTATTTGTGCAGTTACTTCTATGCCTTCAATAAGGCGGGATGGCGGTATTTCATGCAGTTCTTTTTTCCACTTGAATTCACTTGTTAATATTATAACACATAGATGAAAAAAATCTCCAACGCACCTGACAGATTCTGGAACAATACATCTGGCTTAGAGGGACGGGGATGAGAAACAATTGTAAGTATGATGGGTGTAAAAAGCTAAAGTACCTACTATCCGAGGCTCTAGAAACAATAGGCCAGAGTTACTACCAAAATAGTTTACCAGTGATTCATCCCCTTACCAAATCGAGCCCAGGATGTGTTCATAAAATCACAGATCTTTGTCCAGCTGCCTTGCTGGTTGACTTTTAATTGAAGAGAGGTAGCATTGCTGATTGCAGTTTAGTAGGTTTGGTAATCAAAATGAAATGGGAAGGTTGATTCACAGCGTATACTGGCAGGGTTGCCGTGTGGACACACACAGCCAAGATGTACGGCCGTGTCACAGCCAGGCCCGGCGCGAATGGGTACGCATACTGTGCATTTGCTTTGGGTGGCACACCTAGGGGAAGCAGTGAGCCGGCAGCAGCAGGAGAGGCCGTGGGCTTGCTGGCAGCCAAAGGAGAGAGGCTGCAAGCTGCTGCCGGCCGTCAGAGAGGCCCATCTTCTGTTTGCATATGCCCGTGAACAGCTCCTGCTCTCCCTCCCCCCTCCCCCCCAGTCAGGAAGGCCTGCAGGGCCTTGAAGGAGCTCATCCCACCATGGTCCCGAAGACAACAGGAGGCCATGTGTGTGAGTGACTGAGAGCATGTATGTTTGTGCATGTGGGTGTGTCTGTGTGAGAGCCTGTGTGTATATTGCCTGTGAGAGCCCATGTGTCACACAGTCTCTCACAGGCACACACACGCACACAATGTTATCTGTGAGGGAGAGGGAGCCTGTGTATGAAAGAGAGGGCATGTGTGAGAGAATGAATGTGTTATTGTGCATGTGAGTGAGAGAAGATAAAATGTGGGCATCCATACCTCCCCCAATCCACGACAGTCTCAGGGTGACTGGAAATCAGTAGATCAAAGATGTTGAGAGCGGGAGATTCTTTTAATCCTTATTGGTTTTAATTATTGGGTGTAATTTGATGATTCTGCTCTTTTGAAATATCTAATTTTTTTTGAGGGGGGAATAGAACATTTTTTAATTCTTGGATTTTTTTATTCATCAGATATTTTGAAATATTTTCTTGGGTGTTTGGAAATTTTGTATATTCTATTCATTAACTGAAATATTTATTCCTTTTATTAATATGATTTTACTATTGTTTTCTATTTCTTGATTTTATTATTTAATGTTTTATAAAGCCTAGTAATGTATTTCTGTTTTTCCATTGTTGCTCTACACGTAGAGGTTGGCCTCTTGTGGGTTCCAGTTCAGTTCTTCTCAGCACGTTTCTGTTTATACATTCTGATCTCTGTATTCTGTATTTGGTGAGGGTCTTTCTATGTTCTGCATATGTGACCGAGGTGAGGTATTTTGCTGGCATCTAATTACTGTGTAGGGATCTATAGCAGCCTGGTTTCCTAATAAGAGTTTTATTGGTGTTCTAGGGCCGGTGTAATATGCGCAGTGTTGCCTTTTCATAGATAAGGTTGTTAGGGTTGTTTTGGTATGGGAGGTGTATTATATTGTAATGGTAATTCTGTTTGTTCATGGCTTTCTGAGGTCCAAGCTCACACCCAATATGCATTACAAAAAGTCTAATTCCATTGGAGCTCCAAGGGTCTTTTTTGCAGAGTTTTCTGGTTCGCACCACAGCAGTGCATGTAATATATAATATGCATGTTGTAAGTGTTATTTTTGCCTCAGCAGACTGCACTTTTGAATGTTCCTTTTCATGTAAAATGTATTATAAGTGCATACTTTAATTTTGTGTGTCTGTAAAGGATGAGGGGGTGTGTGAGGTGGCATGTGTGCAAGGCTGTAAGGTTTGCCTAGGGTACCTCATACCCTTCCCTATCCATAGGATCTGGAATTGGGGGGGGGGGGGGGGGGTTGTCAGTTAAAAAAAAATATATAGATTGCAGGATGGAGCTGGGCTTTATTTGATGGGCCCAGGCAGGCACTGAATGAATTGAGGGGGGGGGGGGGGGGGGTGTTTCAGCACAGTAATGTTTTGCACAAGGCAGCAAAAAAGCTATCTCTGGCCCTGGTCACAGCCGCCCAAGTATTGTAACTAGGACCCCGCTTCCAGAGACATGGTACTTTCCATAGCTTTTCTGATAGCTGCAGGAACACACCATTGTCTTCTTGGAAGGGTATTCTTAGCAGAGACGGACAGAATCTCCAGGAAGGCACCATAATTTCTGGGGTAAAAGCAAGCATGCCTTACAGTAATCTAAAAGCCATTTTGCTGGGAAACAAATGTATTAAACATACAAATTTATTTAGTTGTGACATTATGCTGTATGTTGAAAATTGATGAATTAACAGCAGCCCTGTTGCCTGTCAACTGCAGTCCATGGCACCAGCATTATTGTACAAGCAATATCTTATTTGTGCTTTTTTTTTTTTTTTTGCTTGTTTATTTTTTTATATTTCACCTTTCAGCCACTTCAAAGCGGATTACATTTGGGTACTGTAGATACTTCCCTGTCCCCAGAGGACTCACAGTCTAAGGGGGCCAATGCAATATAGTGCGCTCAGCCTAGCGCACAGCTTGACGTGCATTTAGGATGTGCTAGAATAACTCCCGATGTGATAATGGGATTAATGCGCCCAAAACATGCGTCCAACCTTGCACGTAGCTAATAGCGCTCATTACGTGTAAATGCCATGTTGATGAGGCTATTAACTAGTACCCCCGATGTTAAAAAAAAAAAAAAAAAAAAAAAAAATCACCATGCACCTAACGTGCATATTTTAACCCTCAAAAATTTACGCGTGCCCCAAGCCATCAACAGAAATGCAGAAAATACTACTTGCCTGTGCTTCCTCCAACTTAATATCGTCGCTATACTACTTCGTAGGAACCACAGAAAGCAGCAACATGAAAAAAAAAAAGTCTTGACAGCGTTCAGGTTAGGAAAACAGATGCTCAGTTTACCAGCGTCCATTTTCCTGACCCATAGCTGTGTGCGGGTTCGAAAAACAGACAGTTAATTGAGCGTCCGTTTTCCTAACCCGTGACTGCGCCAAGCCACGTCTCCTGGGCGCCTGATGCCAAGGACGCGCTAGGGACGCACTGTTTGCCCTAGCGGTCTTTAAGGTGGCTGTTCATTTGCATATTGCATCACGCGCCCAGGAGAGGTGGATGGGCGCGCATTAGGGAAACGGGCGCCCAGTTTGGATGCCCGTTTTTAGCGCATCCATATTGCTTCGGCCTGGAAGTTTGTACCTGAGGCAATGGAGGGTGAAGTTACTTGTCCAAGGAAACAAGGAGGAACAGTAGGATTTGAGCCCTGGCTTCCCTGGTTCGCTGCTCTAACCACTAGGAGGCTACTCTGCTATTAATTGTCTTGTGAGTTTATCATTGACGTGATATCTACTAGTAGTCTGTTTCTACAGTTTGCTTATCTCACCTATTTTTCATCTTCAATATAATGCTAAATGTTTGTAGGAAAGAATCCTGAAAAGGAGATTAGAAAGTGAGAAAGGTTAACCGTGCCTGGATGAAACAGGCCTTTTCTGCTTTACTAGGCAAGCCCAAATGACCATCTGTGAGTTAAAATACAGTGTTTAAAATCTCTTTATAGGAGTGTTTACAGTAAAGCTATTACAGTGCTCTTCCCCTGAAGTTTCAACCATCATTTTAGGTATGGAAATGCATAATCACTGGAGGTATAATAACACGTATGCGCCATGGAAACACATCATCCTTGACTTTGCTCTTCTGAGTGCATTTTGTAGATAACAGAGGGAAAAAAAAGTTGCCAATAGCTACCTTATGTATATGTAGGGACTTTCATTTTTCATTTTATTTTTCCTGGGAATTTGAATATTATAACAAAAATAAAATCAATGGGGAAAAAAATTCTTTATAAAAGGAGAAAATCAGTGTGAATAATTTTTCCACTAATTTTTTTTTTTGTTACAACATTGAACTTTCCAGGAAAAATAAAATCTGAAAATGAAGGCCCCTGTGTATATGTAAGAAATCCTTCCTGACATTTAGAAAGCAGTTGCCTGCGTTGTATGGGATGATATTCCAAATTGGCATGTCTCTGCATTTTATTTTAGAAAGATGATTCTTTTCTCACTTGTACTAACATTCTGTGTTTCATTTCCTGTGCTCATATACTCTTTTGCAACCAAATGTATACCCTTTTTTTTTTTTTTTTGACCACACACCCCTAGAAGATTCCCCATCTCAGTTCACTTTTTTGCTCTTCCTGGTAGGTTTGTGTGTTTTGTTTTTTTTGGAATTGTGGTACCTCAAGATTTTCTGATAAAGATCAGGACAGCACATCCCCAAGTAACTTACAATCAATACGGGCAAGCATGACTAAAAGGGAGGAGCTTTCAGCATCCCCTCCAAAATGAATTGTGCATATTAACAAAGACAGTATTGCGGCCATCGGTCGCAGACAGCTGCGACCTTTGCTTACCTCCCTTTCTCCCACAGCATCAAGACTAGGGAGGATGGTCGCCTCCACTTCCACATACCGACTTCCATGGCGTGCCCAGGACGGCGTGGGCGCTCCCAGCAGCCATCTTGCATCCGGGGTAACCTAGGGCACGCGCGCGCCTGCCCCCTTCTTGTACACGTCATGGCAGGAACCTTGGGGGAGTCCCCACCGCAAGACATCCACTCTCAGTACTTAAGCTCAACTAACTATCCAAGCTGCAAGTTAGCAAGGATTCCCTTCCTGCTTATTCCGCCATTCTGGGACCTTGTCTCGCTGTTCCTGACTGGTGACCTCGGTACCCGCTCTTCAGGGCCTTGCCGCACCTAGGGCTATCTGCTCCTCGGAGAGCCATCTCTCCTTTCTCACCTTTTCTTCCAGTGAATTCTTCAGCGTTCCTCGGATGATCCTCCTACGCTCCTGTTCCGGGTCTCCTTGGTGTCTACATTTGGCATCCTCTGACTCTGAGTGAGTACTGGATCTACTCTACCTTCTTCATGTGGATTCTCGGGTTACCCTGCTCTGCGGACCACTACCAGATCCATACAGTCTTGTGCTACCATCACCACCGCGTCCAGCCTACCCTGCGCTGTGGACCACTACCGGAGATAACAGTACATCACTTCATCAAGAGAAGGTACTTCCCGGGTTACCCCGAGTTGCGGGCCACTATCGGATCTATATCATCTTGTGCAACTTCCAGCTTTAGTCTCCACTACCGGAGACCATCAGCACAAGTCTTATTCAGAGGAAGTATCTCCCTGATTACCCAGCTCTGTGGACCACGACCGGAGAAGCCTGCTTCCAGGCTATACACATGGACTGAGTATATTAACCCGCTCCTCAGGTTATTCTTGCTGCATAATAAACTATTGCCTCTGTTGTCTACCACTGCTGAGATCCCGCCGGTCGTGGTGTGTCCTCACAGGGCTCCACCCTGTGGGTGGAGTCATCCCCTCCACAACCCAAGGGCCCACTGCCTAGTTTACACACAAAACGTAATAGACAGGAGTCTCAGAGAGGTTGTTTCTCTGCTGTGGTCAGACTCCAGCATTTGGGGAGGGGTTTAACCAAAATTTATGTCAGGTGCAACTTTGCTATATTCTGTGTTGAGTGATAATCCTTCCTGCCCCCTCCCTCAGTCTACATTTTCATAGTTGCAACTTTGAATCAAATATAGACATACAAGCCGTTAAGCCCATTAAAACGGGCTATATCCCTCTGTCTCTCACCTCCCCCTCATTCTCTCTCCCCTCACTCTTCACCACCCCCTACCTCCCTCCCTCACACTCACTCACTCCTCCCCACCCTCCCTCTCACTCACTCCCCCTCCCTCTCACTCACACTCAGTCCCACTCACTCTCACTCAGTCCCACTCCCTCCCTCCCCCCTCTCACTCGGTCCCACTCACTCCCTCCCCCCCTCACTCAGTCCCACTCACTCCCTCCCCCCCTCACTCAGTCCCACTCACTCCCTCTCACTCAGTCCCACTCCCTCCCTCTCACTCAGTCCCACTCCCTCCCTCTCCTCCCCTCTCACTCAGTCCCTCCCTCTCTCTCAGTCAGTCCCTCCCTCTCTCTCTCCCTCGCTGCCGCCGCCGCCTCTGCCACCCGACGCCGCTATTTATTTTTCTGACGCTGGCTCAGACCGACGTGCTCGCCCGCACATGCCCGGTAGAGCTGGTCTCTACTGCGCATTTGCGGCACGTCTGTCAACCTTCAATTATTAGGTTGATGCTAACATAAACAGATCTTTTATAAGTTTTTCTTTTCTAGTGAAATACATTCGCAAGATGTCAGAAAAGAAGCAAAGGTGGGTCTTTGACCAATCTCTGACTCTTGTCCTGATCTGTTTTAAAGAGGAAGGAAAAATTAGGGAACTCGCAGGAATTAAAACAAAAAGCCTGTTTTCAGCTGGTGTGGTTCTGCTGGTGGTGGTCTTGCTTTTATGGATTTGGTGGGCTACACTCTTCCTGTGCTTTTTAGAGCCTTAATTCTATAATGCTGTTATAGTGCTAGTACATATTATTTCTATAATGCAGCTAGACATACAATGCTAACCATAGAAATATGCTCTGAGAAGTTTGAACATTTTTCTGTCACTTGAAAAAAAATTGTTTGTTCTCCTCTAGGATTGCTGTTGTCATTAATGCTATCTGGGAACCCTAGGGTCTACCATCTAGAACTGACTCATTTCTCCCTCCCACAGGGTGCTTGTGACTTCTTGAGGCCACAAGTGCTTGCATTTTTCTTTGAATCTTCTTTCTAAGCTGCACTTTGCATCAACTACGTGTCTCATCTCCTCACTGAGGAGGAGGTGCTACCTGAGCATTCACTGGCTCAGACAACCTGAAAAGGAGCCTGAACGGAGTATCAAATGCAGGTCTCCCCATGTGCTAGTGCAATGCAAGACGTGAACTGATAGGTTATGAAACTGAAACAGGTGCTGATAATTTAATGAGGAACCTGATGCTTGTTTTATAGGTAGAGAGCGACAGATCTATTGTATAGGTGTATATTTCTTTTTTGTGCTGCAGTTTTCTCCTGCTCGCTTAGGCTTCCAGCTGGACCAGTACCAGCCTCTGCTCGAATAATGGCACGTCTTCATTCGTATTTTCCACTTATTATAATTTTTTGACCTCTCAGCCATCACAGTGACACGTTCCAGGCCTGCCTCAGATCCTGATGCACATACGTCTTGTGTCTGGCCATTAGACATCAGTGTTGAGCAATAGCTGGGATTTTCATCTGAAGAGTCAAAGTTAAAGTATTTGCCACTTTGACAGTAAGAGGAAGAATGAGAGATCAAAGTCTACAGTGAAAGCAATAGATGACTATAAAAATGAGACATGCCCAATGTATGCAAATACCAGAAGTCTGAGTAGAGTTAGATTGTATGGCAGTATCCAAGGCTCTCAGAAATGTGGAAGGAGGGTAACCACTTGGACACTGTAATACCAGGGTATAAATTATATTGAGGTGAGAGAACAGACCACAGTAGTGGAGGAGTAGAACCATAAGTAAAGGATGGCTTCAAGTCAAGCAGAAAAAAGGTCCTGTAGGAAACAAAATGCATTGTGGGATCCTTTTGAATAGAAATTCCATGTATGATGGGTAAGAGTAGAGCAGTTGGTTTATACTGGCCAAGATGAAGGAACAGACTGAAATGCTAGCAGAAAGTGGGAAGGCAAATAAATTTAGCACCACAATAATAATGGGAGATTTCAATTAGCCCAGTGTCTCAGCAGCAGATGATGCCATCAATGACTGTGTCATGGAGCACTTAGTCTTGGAACCAACAAGAGCAGATGCTACTTTAGATCTAGTCCTTAGTGGAATGTACAACCCTGGTACAAGGGATAGCTGAGGTGGGGGCTGCTTAAAAATAGCAATCATGAATGAGGTCCAAGATGACCACACACTAAGGGACATTGTTCTGTTGATTCCCTTCTTGCCTTTAAAATTTTATTTCCTATACGCTTTTTTGCTATGGGTAAGAGGAAGGGCAAGGCAAGAGCATACTCGGAAGTCTCTGAAAGTTCGACTCCAACTGGCCTGATGGATAAACATGTCTTCCAGAAACAGGATCTTCCCTTAAACTCCACTAGGGCATTTTTGGCAGGTTTGCCAAGCAGAGGTCTGTCGATGGCTGCCCCAGACCTTGAGTCATCCTTAACCATGGAGTTCCGCTGAATTCATCCACAACCCGGGTCCCCCGCAACCAGCACTGAAGGGAACGTCTTTCCCTCATTGCACCTAGATGACATCACAACACCGGTCGATTTGGCATTGGGTGGTGCTTGAATGGTGGAGTTGAGCCGCGAAGTAGAAGGCCGTTGTGCGCTGGGAGCCGAATCTTTGCCTGCTTCTTTTTCTTTATTACCTCCATGGAAGGGACTGCTCTCAAAGAGGTACTGTTTTCTCCTATGGTTAAATCCTCCATTATCACCTTGGACATTATCTGGGAAACCATAGCAAACCTTTCTAATCAGGTTTCTCAGTTTGTTTTACAGCAACGAGTTATCTAACTCATTTCAAGTTTCACATTCCCAATTAGCTGACATCTCATCGAGCGTGGACTCTTGGGAGACCAAAGAGGCAGCTCTGCAGAAATCTGTTGAAACTGTTTCGGTTGGTCATTTGCATTTACAGAATAGGCTTGAAAATCTTGTAGTTCGCTGCCAGAACATTAGGATTATTAACTTTCCTAAGAAAAATTGTTACTCCTGTGGAGGTGTTATGTAGATATTTCATGGAAAATGTATCTATCAAGGAAAGTTTGCTTCCTCCTATTTCAAAACTCTTATGTTCCTGTTGTGGTTTTGAGGTGTTTAGTGGATTCTTAGGTGCTGCAGTGATGGTCACTCCTATGGGGAGGAGCCCCACAGGGAACTGCAGTACCAGGCTAGTCTCAGATGCACAAACACAAAGAGAGTTTTTATTGTACAGCTTGTAGAGTTCACCAGAGGTGGCAGTAGTGAGTAGATTCCTGCAGCAGCAGTCTTGGGTCCTCAGGTAAGGAGACCCGTCCCACAATGGAGGTATAGGGGCTCCGATGCAGATTTTCAATGAGGAGCTGTAGGTGAGACAGACTGGTAGATGTTAGATTACTCACACTCTTGTAGCTGTAATGGTGGAGTTCCCAGCAGGTAGAAGTAATGGTAGCAGGCACCAAGGTAGACAACTCAGGCCCTCGAGGAGCGAGTACCTGGATACTGGATAGGCACCTGGAAAGAATCATAGGGCCCCCCAAGGAGCGGGTACCCAAGTTAGTAAAAACCCCGGAGGGTGTAGAGAGCTTCCAGCAGCAGCAAGAAGCGGCAGAGCAGCTTAGACCGGACGAATCAAATCCTTGCTAACTCAGTCAGTCAGCAAATGGGCAGGCTAAATACCCGGAAGTTGTGACGTCACTCGAGGGCGACGCCCCCGAGGTTCACGCCAATGTTGGAATAAAGACGTGGGTAGCGCGCGCGCACCTTAGGAGGCCCTCAGGAGAATTATGGCGGAATGCCTTGCCATAGCCATTCCGGGGATGCTGGGAGATGCGGCAAGCAGACGTGGCAGTCGCCATTTTCCCGAGGCTGGTGGAGAAAGCAAATATTGAGGTGAGGCATGTGGGACGAAGCTGTCTGAGCCCAGACGCAACAGTTCCTGTGAATCCGAAAGCTGTTCAAGTGAGAGATGTTCTTGCTGATACTGGTTTATCAGATTCCTCACATCTTTCTTCCTTTCTTGAAAGATCGGCAGATGAAGATGTATCTTCTGCTTTACCTGTTACTTTTACTCTGGATTCTGATTGGGATTTTATCCTGAAGTTTTTTCACAACAGAGAAAATCCGTTTTTAGGGTTCAAGATCTCCAGATGTATCCAAAGTAATGCAAACCAAGAGGAAACATTTCTTGCTAATGCGTCCTGCAGTTTTGAATTTGGGGGCTTTATTTTGGTTGTACAGGGAGATTCACTCGAAAGAGGTCCCAAATATTCTTTTGTAACTTCAGTTAGCATGAAGCAATCTGAACCAAAAAATATGCTACAAACCTTGACGTATGTCTAATCTTTTGCATTACATACAATGGTGGAAGTGATTGCCATTTTCCGCCAGATACATTTCGACACGGCGCGCCATGTTCCTGAACGTGTCTGCGAGCACATCGGGGGGGGGGGGAATAGCAGGAATTTCACGTTGGATGTTTTCCTTCAAATCTTCCACAGTGTGAGGCTTGTTCCGATAGACTTCCTTTGAATATGATTTCCCAGTCTCCTGCACTAGGCATCTCAGAGGTTTCGGAGGCTACTGCTCCAGACCATGTTACACATCATCGAATGTGTACTGCGACATTGTTGGACGGCCTCCACCATCTTCTGAATAACACTCTTTGAGGGTTCGTCATGAACACTATATTTCTTCCTAAATTCACTCTGACATTGCTTAAACAAATTAGTGACCCAATAGGTTTGCACCATGAAGACGCGCTGCTCAATACTGTTTGCCACCATCCTGAGAAGTCGAATGACTGAGTGAAGGGGAACGGGAGTATGCACCTGGAAGTCACAAAAGAAGGTTAAACCTCGAGATGGCTGTCCAGCACCTACCTCATCGCACTGACGTGGGGGCATCCCGGCTTGTTCGAAGCTCCATATACTGAGGAGCACATTACATGTTTCGTTAAGATTACTTTGTCCTAATGAGTTATTACAGAATATTCGGGGCCTCTTTCAAGTGAATCTCCCTGTATTTTCCCTGTAAAAGCATTGTTAAATTTCAGGGAGTTAAATATGTCTTATTTATTTTATTTATTTAAGGTTTTTATATACCGGCATTCATGATAAAATCACATCATGCTGGTTTACATTAAAACAGTGGTGCATAGAAAGAAAAAACTAACTGTAGTGCGAAAGAAAGCAGTTACAAAAAGCAGGGAAGCTTAAACTGGGAGAGGAAGGAAAAAGAAAAGGGTAATAGCATTTCTTTGATCCATCCCAATTAAATGTTTTCCTTATTGATAGACGGAGACAGGACACTGCAGCCTTAACACTCAGCCAATAAGCTCTGTGTTATATGATGTTCTGATAATTTGAAGATTCTCTTCATTAGCATTTGATGGATTTGTTCCCTTTTGATTATATTTCCTCTTATTTTCTTTTGGATCTCTCTCTTTTTTTTGTGGTCTGACAGAGTACTTTAAGATCTTAAATTTCCTTAATGTTTTTCCCCCTTTTTTAATATAATTTTATCTCAAATGTACTATTTCTTGTCAAGTTGACCTAACTTGTCAACATTTAAAAATGATAAACAGTTTAAAAATAGCAGTCATAATGCAGTCAGATTTGACATCGCTAGTGAAAGGACATTGTGTAAAACTGCTACAGTAACATATAACTTTTGACCACTGCCACCCCACCCACTACTCCCCCCCCCTCCTTACAGATAACCTTACACCGTTCTAAGTTCCATGTTAAGATGTTAACTCTCTAGTTCTACTTTTCCCGGCTTGCGTACAGAGCCGCCTCCTAGCTGCAACACCTTTGCTGCAACTTGTTACTCTTGTTGTTCCCCCTCCCCTCTCCCTGTTCATTGTATTTTCCACCTTTTGTTCAGAGGTAAACCGATATGATGTGCATTCTAATATCGGTATAGAAAAACTGTTAAATAAATAACTTTAAAAAAAAAAGGGAGACTGGAATAGAATGAGGAAATTAGTTTAAAAAAACTAAAAGGAGTGGTTGCGGAGGTAAAAGTTTGCATGAGGCATGGACCTTGTTTAAAAATACTATTTTGGAAGCCTAGATAAAATGTATTCCAGGTGGAAGACCTAATGACTGCCCGCATGGTTTTAATGGTGAGGTGACAAGGCAGTTAAAGCCAAAAGGGCATCATTCAAAAAATGGAAAGCAGACCCGCTTGAAGAAAATAGGCAAGAGCATAAGTACTGGCAAGTTAGATTTAAAACAATAGTACGATAGACAAAGAGAAAAGATGAAAAGATGCTTCCCATAGGAGGCACAAAGTAATAATGAAACCTTTTTTCAAATTCATTCAAAGTAAAAGGCCTACGAGGGAGTCAGTTGGGTCCTAGATGACCGAGGGGTAAAAAGGTGCTTGGGGAGGACAAGGAAATGGCAGAAAAACTAAGTGAATTCTTTGCCGCCTACTTTACTGAGGAGGATGTTGATAACGTTACCCACCCTGGAAACATTCTTTGATCATGATCAGTCTGAGCAAATAAATCTTTGTGATAACTGAGGATGTAATAGATCAAATTGAAAAAGGTAAAGAGTAACAACTCGCCAGCATCAGATATTATCCACCCCAGACGCCTGAAAGAACTCCAACATGAAATTACAAACCTATTACTAGTAATCGGCACCATCAGTTAAAACAATACCCGATGAGATGACCAGAGAGTGGCCAATGAACGCTCATTTTTAAAAAGGGCTCCAGGGATGATCTGGGAAACTATAAACCCGTGAGCCTCATGTTGGTTCTGGACAAAATAGTAAAGGCTATTACTAAATAGAAAATTTCTGGCCCTATAGAAAAATCATGACTTTTCTTCATTAAGCCAACATGTTTTTAGCAACAGGAACTCTTACCTTAGATTTCTTTTGAAGATGTCAAAATATGAATAAAGGTGATACTGTTGATACACTGTATTAGAATTTCAGAAGCCATATGACAAAATCCCCCATGAAAAACTTCTCTGGAAATGAAAAAGTCATGGGATATGAGGTAGTGTGCTATTATGGATTGGTATCTGGTTCAAAGACACCAAACAGAGAGTAGAACTAGGATCGTTAGTGGAGTACCACAGGGTAGGGGTGTATAGAAATACAAATTGTATTTGTTTTTTGTTTCATTTTTTGAGGGTGGTCCCTATGAATTTTTTTCTAGTTAATGTTTATTTACTTTGAAAAAAAACAAAAAACAGGAAAAAAAAAACGGGGCCCCCTCTCCCCACCACCCATCCCTCCCACCCCAAAAAAGGCTGGGGCCAGGATCCTCCCCAGCCCCCACTTGTCCAGGGTGGGGGAGATTCAATGAAGAGGCCCAGGCCAAGCCTTGACCTTACATAGGCCTAAGCTGAGGTAGGTAACTGCCACTTCGGCCTAGGCCCTATGCAAGACCCAGACTTGGAGGCCTGGTCCCAACACCGGGGCCAAGGCCTGGGGCCACATCTGATGCTGGGGTCAGCTGCCAACAGCTGGGCCTTGGCCTAGGGAGCCCAGGCCATGTAGGTCCGCCATCTTCTTTCTTGACGACGTCCACTGGGGACACGCCAGGGTTAATTTACTCCAGCGTATTCCAGCAGACAGATTCATTTTAAGAGAGAAGGACGGACCTTTGCGATCTGGGCTCCAGTGGCCAGGGCTGACCCTGGGCCAGGGATCAGGTCTAGGTCGAGGCACTGGCATTGGGCCTGGGCTTAGGCTGAGGCCCAGGTGTCGGGACCAGGCCTCTGAGCTGGATCACAGCATCGGGCCGCGCTAGGCTGAGTCCCAGGCATCAGGACTGGGCCTGGCCATGTTGTCGGATTCCCAATGGATAAGGTATGTGGGGGGGGGGGGGGGGGTTTCAGAAAATTTTCCAGGCCTGGGCCTTTGCTTGAGTCTCTGCCTAGGCCCTGGCATTTGGCCAGGGCCTAGGCAGAGATCCTGCCATTCCCCTCGGGAATAGGTAGCGTTGCACTCGGGCTTTGGCCTGGACCCTTTGTTGTGGGTCTCGTCTTTTTCCCTACGTGAAGCCTAGGCCTGACTGGTGACATTTTTTTCTATGATTTTCAAAACAATGAAATGCTGAAGAAATGTCAGAATTTAAATCGTTCTGTTATGAAAATTGCCCAAAATAAAATAGGAAATTTCCTCATTTCCTTTTTCGTTTCTCCTGCATGCACATCCCTAGCACAGGGATCTGTACTGGGATCTATGCTGTTTAATGTATTCATAAATGATCTGGAAAAGGGAGCACCAAGTAAGGTGGTCTAATTTGCAGATGATACATAATTAATCAAAGTTGTTAAAACAGTGCGATATGAGGAACTGTACAAGAATCTTGCACAACTAGGAGATGGGGCAGCTGAATGCCAGCTGAAGTTTAATGTGAAAAAGGGCAAAGTCTCCATGATATGCAGATTTATCTCATGCATACTCATTGTGGATATCCTGAAACCCCAACTGGCTGTGGGGTCCCCAGGACAGTTTTGGGAAGCCCTGCTATAGAGAGCTATTGCTATTCCTGAAAGTAACAAGAAGTAGATCTACTTTTGGGATGTGCTGAGCACTTGGGACCCAGACTGGCAACTGTCAGAGAGTCTGACCCCACATGGCACTTTATATTTCTCGATAGGATTTTCTTGTTTTGACAGTAGGTATGATGAAAGTTTTTTTTTTTTTGTTTTTTTTAATTTAAAAAATGAAATTTGTCTTGAACAGGAACAGTTTTGGTTTCTCACAAAAATATCAGCAGAACTTTTCCCTGTTTGAGAGGCCATCAATACGTTTATATAGTAGTGCTACGAAACGTACAACTCTGGCCATCTGATACATTGTTTATACAAGCAACCACACTTATCTGCTGTTTGTGGAAAGGATACCACGTTCTTGTTACGGTCCCCGACTTCGTTACCTTGCTACCTGTTTAAAATTCCTATGGCTTTGAGAAATGAAAAGTTCTCATTTCTCTTAATATGAAACGAAATGCTATGCTTGTAAAGTTAGAGGTTGACACTGTGGGCCTTATTTTAATTAAGATATTTCCTGAATGGGGAAAAGGCCTTTTTGAAAAAAGCTTGATGCCTTTTTCAATTAAGAAGGCAATTTCACAAACGCACCCACAAATACTCTTCTACTCTTGTAAACCAATGGTGGTGGTTTGTTTACTTAGGGTTTTTTTTTTTCAGCTTGACTAATTTGTGGTATGCAAATATTTACTTTATTATGGCTTCAGAGTTTGAAATCCGATCACGCTGCAAGTATATTGCTACATGCTGTTGCAAATGCACAATGAAATTTTCCTAGATGACTTCTACCGGATCAATTAATCAGATAGCTAGTACCATCCCAAAAAAAAAAAAATTACAAGAAAAGACAATGCACCATGTTTGCAGCTACAAGCGGTTGTGAATCCCTTCGTGTTGCTTCACATCAGACAATTACCAGAATAAGGAAATTACAGCAGCATAAGCTTTGTTTTATTGCATTGCTAAAGGTGAAGATACTCAACCACGATTCGTGGTCCCCAAACCTGTCCTGGAGGGCCATCAGCCAATCGGGTTGTTGGGATATCCTCAATGAATATGCATGAGAGAAAATTTGCATGCACTGCCTCCATAACATGCAAATTTTCTCTCATGCATATTCATTGTGGATATCCCAAAAACCCAACTGGCTGGTGGCCCTCCAGGACAGGTTTGGGGACCACTGTGAGTAAGCATATGCATTGTTAGATGAATAGTCTGTTTATGGACTGACTCTATTATATTACAGACTATATATATATATATATATATAAAATGTCTGTTTTGCTGCTACAGTTTATATTGTATTGCACATATGCATTTTATGCAATAGTTGTCACATGGGCCTAGGCTTACACTGCATGGACAGAGCGGTAGTTTTACTTTTCTTTTTTTGTAAATATGTTTTTCTAGTTAATTTAGTACTTGTAGAAAGTGCTAGGTTGACGGCACTGGAAACTTGAGTTCTCTGTGAATTTGCAGAGCACGGCCTGTAGTCATGCAAGAGACCCTGCCCATGCATGGACCCTGTTCTTCTGGGACCATCTCAAAGAGAGAGAATAATTCAGTCAGTGGCGTAGCTAAAATATGTGGCACACAGTGCAGCTCCTTCCTTTGACATTCCCCTCCTTGGTTCACTCTCCCTCAGCCCCAGTGATTCCTCATCCATTTCCTCTCTGCCCCCTCTGGATCCCCTCACTCACCGGCTCCTCTCACTTCGCAACTGGAAATGTTATTTGTATGGTTTTACTAATGTGCTAATGAATAGAATAACATCCAATAATTAATAGCTCATGCTAAATAATTTCTAAACAGCAATAAAATATTTCAAAATGGCAGACACATCTGACACCCAATAATTTAATCCTACCTATGATATTACCCTGGCCCTGAAAATACCAATAATCCTATTAGGAAAACAGGCTCCTATAGATTCCTACCCAGAAACAACATGCTAGCAGAATACCTCACTTCAGTCACACACGCAGAACAGACACAGACCCTCACCAAATACACAATAAGGAGACAACAAAGTATAAACAGAAGCATACAGACAAAAATTGAACTGGAAACCTCTACAAGCCAGACGGCATACAATGGAAAAACAATCACATTCTTCATAAAACATCAAACAAAATCACTTACTCACATATGCTTGCTCTCTCACATAGACACACGCTCATATAAGCTCTCTCTCACACACACCCACATATATATATATATATATATACACACACACACACTCTCGCTTTCTCATGCATACTCATACCCATATACTCACGCTCATACGTGTTCTTGCTGTCTTACATTCTCACTCTTACATTCTCTCTTACTCTCACACACTCATGCACGCTCTCTCTCATGCCAGGTCTCTCCCTCTCTTTGACCGTTGACAGAGGCCCTGGGGACCTGTTCCAGTCTTGCCTGCTGGTTGCATTGGTTTCACCAGAAATGACCTTAGAGGGGTGCGGGATCCAGGGCAAATCAGCCATAGAAGGGGTCCCCTTACCCATGATTGAAGGTCGAGGGGTTCCCTTCAAGACTGAGATTGCATGCTGCACTCTCCAAAAAGACCCCATGAAGCCCTTTCCCCTTCCCCCTCAAGATACCTCAAGCAACCTCCCCCATGATTCCCTCAATCTCTCCACAATCTACACTCCCTCCCCCCCCCCCCAAATATCCTATGAAACCCTTTTTATTCTACCAAGAGCCTATCAACAAGCACGCTCCCCTCCTTCCAGACTCCAGCAAACACTTCCTCCTCTCTCCCTAACCCTCCCAGCCACCTTGTTCATAGTGACAGATCTCTTCCCCTTCATGACTGATTCCTCTGTGCTGCACGGGAAAATACAAGCAAATGACATTGCACCTTCCTCTGTGCCAGCAGATGCACGCTGACGACACCTCCTGCTGCTGTTGGAGTCCCTCCTGAAGTGCAAGGAGGTGCATGTGGGGGAACCGTGAAAGCATGGATCCTGGTGCAATCGCCTCAGTTTAGCACCCTTCCACCCCACCCCCACAAGGATGATCCTGGTCGCTGCTGAAAGTTTATTCTTCCTGGCCCCGCAGGCATTCACTTTTTGACCACTGGCATGCTAGGCTCTGGCAGTGGCACCCCCTCCTGCCTGTCAGCTGGGGCAGGACCCCCCCCCCCCCCCTTACTATGCTTTCAATATTTATTTTCTTTAAAATTATATAGTCTACCAAAATATTGATCAAAATGGTGTACAACGTACAATACATTTAAAATTGATCTGGAAAGGAATACAACGAATGAAATTATTACTTTTGCAGATGATACAAAATTATTCACAGTAGTTAAATCACAAGCAGATTGTGATAAATTGAAGGAAGACCTTGTGAGAATGGAAAATTGGGCATCAAAATGGCAGATGAAATTTAATGTGGATAAGTGCAAGGTGATGCATATAGGGAAAAATAACCCTTGCTGTAATTACACAATGTTGGGTTCCATATTAGGTGCTACAACCCAAGAAAGAGATCTAGGCGTCATAGTGGATAACACATTGAAATCGTCGGTTCAGTGTGCTGCGGCAGTCAAAAAAGCAAACAGAATGTTGGGAATTATTAGAAAAGGAATGGTGAATAAAACGGAAAATGTCATAATGCCTCTGTATCGCTCCATGGTGAGATCGCACCTTGAATACTGTGTACAATTCTGGTCGCTGCATCTCAAAAAAGATATAGTTGGGATGGAAAAAGTACAGAGAAGGGCGACCAAAATGATAAAGGGGATGAGGAAAGACTAAAGAGGTTAGGACTTCCTTGGAGAAGAGACGGCTGAGGGAGGATATGATAGAGGTGCTTAAAATCATGAGAGATCTAGAGCGGGTAAATGTAATAGATAATAGAAGGACTAGGGGGCACTCCATGATGTTAGCCTGTAGCACATTTAAAACTAATCGCAGAAAATTATTTTTCACTCAACTCACAAATAAACTCTGGAATTTGTTGCCAGGGATGTGGTTGGTGCAGTTAGTGTAGCTGGGTTTAAGAAACGTTTGGAAAAGTTCTTGGAGGAGAAGTCCATTACCTGCTATTACTCAAGTTAGAAAATAGCCACTGCTATTACTAGTATCAGTAGTATAGGGTAGACTTAGTTTTTGGGTACTTGCCAGGTACTTATAGCCTGGATTGGCCCAGGATGCTGGGCTTGATGGACCCTTGGTCTGACTCAGTATGGCATGTTCTTCTGTTGTGGGTAGCCTTTCTGTTGAGATTCCTAGCTGCAGTGCCTGTTAAAGTCTGGCTGTCATTGTGGTTCTTATGCCATGAAAAACCTGGCTGAGACCACTCTCTCGCTGCATATGGGGCAGTTGAATGACTTTCAGATGGTGATGGCTTTTAGTTCCGACTGAGCTGAGCCAGACTGAATTACACTCCTCCACTAACCGAAAGGTTGTGTGGCAAACCAGCCTCCATGGAGCTGGCAGTGTGAATATAGCCATTAGCCAAAACAGGAGCTAGGGAAGTACAGAAAACCTCCACCAATCTTTCTTCCAAATGTTTAAACAAGGGGAGAGAGGGGATGGAGACACATATGAATCCCTCACAATGGACCTGTGCCCTCTCTATACAAATGCAGAATAAGGGAGAAGTCTGTGAGGTGGGGAGCTGGTTGAGTTAGATATCATAGTTGCAGCATGTGGCTGCTGGATCTCCTTCTCTACTGCTACTCCCAGCACTTGGGGTAAGTTGTACCCACTGTTTGGTGCATGCTCTCCATATTACATTCAGCAAGCAGATAAGACACAGGAAGGGAAGACAAGGATGCAGGCTGCCCATTACTTATTGGGCTCTGGAGCTCATGCTGAGGCTAGGAAGAAGGGGCCTGCATATTAATTACACATGGTCTCATGAAGAAACTCCTCGTTTTAGCACCATCACTGGTGTTTCTTGTTGCTGTGAGGTGCTGGCTTGGATCTGAGCATCAGGCAGTGGTGATTTTTCCGTGGCACATCTGATCAGGTCTGGAGGCACCCCTAGGCTGCCAGGGCACACTGACCTAGAGGCGAAAGTCATTTTTCTTCCCTGGAGCTACTGTATGTCCTGTCTGGCTAAAAAGAATACTGGTGCAAACAAGGATTTTTGCATGTTCTAAATATTTTATTTATTTATTTATTTTTAATTTTTATAGACCGAAGTTCTTGTAGGAACTACAAATCAATCTGGTTTACATACAACTTTTAAATGCCCAAAAAGAGTAGTGGGCTTTACATAGAACAGTTGAACAATAAAACAGGTAACAATAGAACTAACAAATGCTGGAACAAATAGAATAGATAACCAATTAAACATAGTAATATAGTAATAAATATTATATAGAAAATAAATATAAAAGAGAGTAAATGGAGTGTGAGTACAGTATAAATACAAAAGATGAAAGAGCTCAAAAATTAAGGTACAGTTGAAAAAATGCCTCCATTAGATTTAGGAAGATGTACAACTTTTCTTTGATTCAGTTTTAAGAAGCCACTGCTCTTCCATCAGTGCAGGTCATTTACCTTGCTTGCAAATATAAGCAAGAAAAAATGTTCTACCGAACTGAATTAGGAAAGATGTAATTAAATGATCCCCAGTGTGCTTTGCTCTCTCTTTCTTTTCATCCCTTTTCTAATGAGCCAGTGCTTGCAGAAGATACGCTCAAACGCCTAGCCCCATTAATTTTAAGATGATTTATGGCTCACACCCCTCTCCAGCATGCTCACGCACCCACATGCAAGCGCCTCACCGCCGCCGTCACTTTGTTTCAAATTGGCCGGGGGCATATTTACGGCAGAAAGCTGAAGTTGGTACATGCAAGTTACGGCAATTTTGTATTCCAATAAAAACTTGCAAAAACAAGCACGGCTTACAAGGCGTGGAGGAGTTAGACATTAACTTCCAGTATGCCAGGAGGAAACGGTATCAAATAGCGATGCACAACCTTTGTCACTCGGCAGGCAAACATGAGGAGCAAGTGGCGCATGGCCGTGACTTTCAAAGGTTTTCTTATTTTCGCCTGCAAGCCTCAGGCAGCACTTTGACCTCTCCCACACAGATGCAGCCCCGGGTTGAAATGCATCCCCCCCCCCACACACACACACACACGCGTGCAGAGCGTTAAAATGTAAACAGCAACGGGGTTTACTTTCTCTGTGACGTTAGAGGGGACGTGAAACCCTTTCAAAAGGAAGCAGGCAAAGAAAGGGGCGATTCAGCTGGGCGAGCGCTCTATTCGTCGGCCCTGGTTTCTAGCCCAAGGCCCAGCCTCCTTCCGTGAGATCTCTGCGCGGCCCGCTTTCTCGTCCAAATGCTACTGTCAAATGGTCTCTAAATCCAGCCATCGTGCTGTGGCCTCATCAGTAGGAAACTTCACTTCCGGAGTCCTTCCCCCCTCAAGAAAAAAAAAATCAGGGGGCTCGAAATACCTGAAGTACCAGGACAAGAGAACCTGTTTCTGTCTGAACCCGAGGAAAGCTAGTCAGGAAATATAGTATTAATCTAATCAAATGGTTTTGCTTTTTGTGTCCACGCATTCACGTGGACTAACACAGGGAAAGCACGCTTTTTGCACGAAAACATGCAAACTCCCGCAAAAGTCAGAGAGGATAGAGTGGTATATGATTTTCACAATTTTTTTTTTTGTTTTTTTAGCTTTTAAATTTGGGATCTTAATGTTATTTGAGCTTCCAAAACCAGGGGAACGCTCCTTCTTTGAAACAGATGGAAAATTGTCCATATCATAGGTGAAAAATGAAGCGAATCCCTGCGCACATCCAACGCTGAAAGAAGCTTTGTGGTTCTTAGAAATGTTCCAGCAATAACTCTACGTTAATGTTTGTAGCAGTGCGGATCTTGAAAGCCGATTTGCACCCCTTTACTGTTAAGAGTCGTCTGGAAGTAAAACACTTCTTGAAAAAAAAAAACAAAAAACCCCCCCATGGTTTGCTGGAATCCTCAATGCTGTCCAGATGGACTCACTGGTCTCCCACCCCCCCCCTGACCAGCCTTCCCCATCCCCCAACGTAACACAGCGGCCTTCAAATTATGGGTACGCACATGGCCACCGCTTTATTACTCAAAACCATTCTCTTATTGTACATTAATTGAGATTCGTCCAGGCTTGTCCTCAGGTTCAAATTTGTCAATTGATTAAATTGTCACTGCTTTACCACGGGAGGGGCCCATGGCAGAGCCGTAGGGTGCCCATGGCCACGGCCATAGGCGCCGCTACCAAAAGGCGGCATAGCGCCGCCGTCCTGTGGGGCCTCGATAAGTGGAAAAGCAGTGCGGCCACGCTGATGATTCTGGCAGAGCCGCGCTGCTTTTCCACTCGTAGGCATCGGAACGGGGAGCCGCCAACAACGGGAGAAGCCTCATCGGTGGCAGTGGGTTGGCGCATGATTTCATGAATGCTACGGCGATCCCCTCACTCACCCTCCCTGCTCCTGAAGAATGGAAGGATCCCGGACCTTGCAGCACGGGCTGCTTCTTCCTCCTCGGCTGTCGGCACCTGATGACGTCATTCAGGCACCGGCAGCTGGGAGGGAGGAAGCAGCCCGCGCCGCAAGGTCCGGGATCCTTCCATTCTTCAGGAGCAGGGAGGGTGAGTGAGGGGATTGCGGTGGCACCATGGGGGTGAGCAGCGTTACGGAAATCAAGCACTGGTCATCTATGGTGAGTGAGGGGATTGTGGGTGAGAAGGTGTGAGAGGGGTAACAAGACTTCTGGGCAGTAGGGGAAAAAGGTGTGTGTGTATGCATGTGTGGGTGTTATGACTACCGGCCACTTACCCCAGCACCCGGACTGACCGCCGACGCTGAGGCCAGCGTCGGGGGTTCCTTCAGCGGCAGCAGCCGCTGCTGCTCCAAGATGGCCGTGGCGTCTTTCCCCGCGCGGCTAAGCTCCGCCCCCTGATGTCTGCTAGGGCCGCGCGGGTGGCTATGGCCTGGGTTTTAAAGAAACACCCACAGGAAGTAGGTTGGTCCCTTCCTGCTGTCTCCAACCTGCTGGGGACTATTTAAGGCAAGGTCTGAACCCTCGGACCTTGCCTTGGCTTCATGGCTCCTGAGTTTGTCTCTGCTCTTGGTTCCTGCTTGTTCCCTCCGTGCTTGATTCCTGGACCGGCTGCCGTATCTTCTGGATCTCGACCCCTGGATTGACTGCGGTACTCTCTGGCTCTCGACCCCTGGATTGACTGCGGTACTCTCTGGCTCTCGACCTCGGACTAGCTGCGGAACTTCCTGGTTCTTGATCACTGGACTGTCAGCAGTACTCTCTAGCCCCTGGTTCCTGGCTGGGCTACTGAGGAATCCTCGGTTTTGGTTCTTCGACCTGCTGTGAAGGCGTCAGCAACTGCTTTCTCGACCCGCTGGAGGCGCCAGCTATCTGGAAAACACGACCTGCAGGAGGCGCCTGCATCCAGATCTTCTTCAACCCTACCTGCAATCCCGAGGACCGGCTTCGCCTACCGACGGTGGCCTAAACAGACATCGCCGGACCAAGGGTCCACACCTCTGAGCGTAACAGTGGGAGGGAGAGAGAGAGCATGTGTGTGTGGGAGACTGACCTCACTTCCTCTTTGCCTGCTAATCCATGAAAATTTTAGGGCTTCTAGAAATTAAAAGTTCTAGGTATGGATATTAGAGATGTGTATCGTACCAGCAATCGTTTCTGTAGAACCGCGGGAAATTTCGTTTCCCGCGGTTCTGACCGGTTTTTTTCGGCTGTCCCGATCCGAAAAAACCCCCCCACCCCGATCCTTCAGATTTAATTATTTACAATCACCCACCCTCCCAAAACTTGCCTAAAGTCCCTGGTGGTCCAGCTGGGGTCCCGGGAGTGATCTCCCGCTCTTGGGCCGTCGGCTGCCAGTAAACAAAATGGCGCCAGCCGTCCATTGCTCCTACCATGTGACAGGGGCCGGCCAATGGCACCGGTAGCCCCTGTCACAAAGGGCCACCGGCGCCATTTGGATTAGTGGCAGCCGATGGCCTGAGAGGGGGACATCGCTCCTGGGACCCCCGTTGGACCACCAGGGACTTTAGGCAAGTTTTTGGGGGGGGTCGGGAGGGTGGGGGATTGTAAATAATTAGATCTGAAGGGTTGGGGTGGGTTAGGGCACACAGAAAACAAAAACCATTCTCCCCCCCCCCCCCAAAAAAAAAAACAATAAGAAAGCCACACTAAATTTTGTGGGGGTTTCCTATCATTTTCAGGGTCCCCCGATACATGAAGAATTAGGAAATATCGAAAGATATTTTAATTCGTCAAAAAAAACTCATATCCCTAATGGATAACTTTTTTTTAATCTTTATTATTTTTAATGGATGTTATTTGATAATATTATTTGAAATGTATTGATATTTGGAAAATTTGTATGTGAGTTTTAAATGTTTGAATTGTATTCTATTCATTAGTTTTAAATTGTTCTTTTTATTGGTATGGTTTTACTAATTTTATTGTTTTATGAGGAATGGTAATGCTTCTGTTTTTCCATTGTTGCAGTTCATATAGAATTAGTTTGTTGCGGTTTCCAGTTGTACATTTCTATTTATATTTTATGGTCTCTTTATTCTGTATTTGAGGGTCTACCTGTGTTTTGCATGTGTGATTGAAGTGAGGTATTCCAATAGTGTGTAGTTTGTATGAAGAGATCTATAGCAGCTTGGCATGTTCTGTGTTCCTAATAGGGGCTGGGTTAGTGTTTCAGGCCTGGTGTAATATTTGCAGGGTTAACTTTCATAACGTAGAATTGTTGCTGTTTGAGTGCTGGCAGTTAGTGCTGTTTTGATTATAGAAAGTTTATTGCATTGTAATTCTGTTTTCTTGTGGCTCTCTGAGGGTCATGCCCATGCCCAAGTTGCATTAACAGTGGGCCTAATACCATATATGTTCCAGTATCTCTTGCTTTTTTGCAGGGTTTTCTAGTTGGTACCACAGCAGTGCTTGTAAATATAATGTACATATTGTAAGTAATATTTTTACCTCAGAAAACTGTGCTTTGAACATCCTTTTTCATGTAAAATCTGTCGTTATAAATGCATACATTTTAATTGTGGGTGGTGGGCACCTAATATCCTAGCACTGGCCATGGGCATTGCTGTACAAACATTTAACAAATTCTCCCAAGTCATGATGTCATGTGTTATGTGATGGGTGAGGGCGCAGTTTTTCACTTGGCCATAGGCGCCACATTGCCTGGCCACGGCTCAGGGGTGAGGAGTGTGCCTGACCTCTCTACACTTTCATGTGGGTGGTGTTAATTTGTGGCACGGGAAGCCCCATTCAGCTGTGTGAGCTGTGATTGGCCTGACCTCCCCCTTTTCACTTCAGCGTAGGTATGAAGACCACACCCCTGCCACAAGAGCAAGTGGTGGCCAGACCTTCAGCCCAACATTTAAAATGGTGGTGTTTTATTCACTTCAGCGGTGCTCGGAGGGCGCCTTCCTACCATAAAAGCGTGTGAGCGGGCCGCCTCGGCCGTATGTCATCACAAGTGAGTTGCAGCAACTTAACAGATAAGCAAAGAGCAGGTTCTATTTCATATATATCTCGATAAGCCCCCATTTCCGCCATGGCCTCTGACAGCGAATCCTTGCATGTCAGAGACACCCCCTTCCCCCCCCCCCCCCCCCCCCTTTCTAATGGCTACAGCCATGCCCCTGTATCACCCTAATAATTACCTTCTAGGAATATATCTGCACCTGTTAGGTGGACGCCATCAGGTCTATACAGGGCAGGTGTCAGTACTGAGAGTGAAGTGTGGTGTATGATAAAAACCACCGTTGAGCTCTAATTGTTTTGGTAGCCACATGGTCAGCATCCTTCTAGTCCGCTTGATGGCTCCTGGGTTTCTCGTTCCGTGCCATAGGAGCTGTAGGATGATGTTCGAACAAACGATTCTAGTCTGTGGGAATATCTCAGCTGCATGCGATCCCTCTGGGTTGACTTCTGGAACTCGATGCCATGTGTTGCCCACCAGATTGTTAGCCCCGAGACGGATTATCAGCACGTCCAGTGGGGCAAAGCATCTGCTTCTGTGGAATGGGTATGGCAGGAGCCGATCCCATAATGTCCCCCAGGCTCCGATCCACTGAAGGCGTATTCCTTGAGTCGCCAGGCCCAGGTTTTGTACAGTTGACCCTGAAGAGGCTCTCCTGATTGCCCAAAAGACATGAGTGTCCACACGTCCAAGCTGTCTGGACTCCCGCTGGTCTGTGAGCACCTGCTCATTGTGAGAGAAATGACAAGAAGGACGAGAAGAGCCATTAGCAGGACAAAGATAAGCTTTAAAATGATAAGACTGCCATCGGCTTAGTACTGTGATGACCTTCTGTGCCATTCCCGAAATCAACGCCAAGATGGCTGCACCTGTCCAGAAGGCGTGCATTTGGAATTAGCTGGAGTCCTGATCCAGCCTGGATAAGTTCATTTTCAAAACCCTGCGGAATGGGAAGTTGGATAGTGGAACTTCCTCCGCAGGGACCTGGTGAGGTTTCTGCGTGGGCAACAGCTCAGACCTCCGTCTCCTTTCAGTGTTATGTGTTCCTTGCAGTTCTGAATCTGAGCAGTGCAACACAAAACACCTCAGGTCTCCTCCACTGTGTGTGCTAATAGGCTGGATGTGATGTGGGCACGTTTACCTGTGGGGACCAGCTCCCTAATGCTAAAGGCTCCAAAAAAAGGCGAGGGTAAAGGGGCATACGCACAACATTACCTTATAATGATGGAGACAGATAGCAGGTAAGATGGAAAACATTCACTCCAGATTATTATGTGTTATAGGTTTTCTGCTATCTTGGGGTCTGTAGGAACCCTTTTCCCATCATTTGGAGTCTCGTAATAGCAAAGCCTTGGCCAGGGTCTTGACACTCAAGGACATTAGCAAAAAATGACGGTCCTGACAATCATGATTTTATGATGGGAAGGGGCTTCCCTGCTGCCTTTTGCTCCAGTATAAGGTTCTGCTGGGATGAACCTTGTTGTTCCAGGAACGACCTCCATGTTGGTCAACGCTCGCTAGTTCATCCTGTGGGTGCTCATGGAGAGGGATTGCATGATCAGAGCCCATGCCGTCTGGTGGTAGGTTTCCAGCTGTTCTCGGGTACTAGGGTGTTTCCTTCATCTACCTTCAGAGCGAGGGACCTGAAAATAGACCTCTTAAAGCAAGAAAGAGTCAGCAATTTTTTTCTGTATCTCAGGGATGTGGGATGATGCAGACAAAACAAAACCAGCTCCCTCAACAGGTCCACCACCCTATGAGTTCTGGTGTATAAGTTGTTTATAGTATCTACATCGGCCCTATTGTCTGATCTGAAAATCACGTTTGTTTACCAAATCTGTTCCCATAACTACAATGCTACAACAATGGGGGAACAGCTCCAGAAGTGCGGTGTCCTTCAGGATCCCGGCTGCGTGCCACTCAGGAGACCATGCGCCCGCACACCAAATCCATGACTCCCAGAGGCATCAGTTCAAGGGTGAACAGGGGATCATCCTGCCAGATGGCCCTGCCATTGATCCATGTGAGGAAGGTGTTCCAAAGGGAAAGGTCCCCCTTTAGAGACCTGGAATGTTCCTCTGGCACAGGAACTGCTTTAATGTTTTCCTAAGCTTGTGCACCTTGTCCGTGGGAAGGCCGGACACCCTATGATGTGCATCAATCTCTGTTCCCAGGAATACACACATGTGGGGCAGGACTGAGAGTCTTTTCTCATGCCAGGAGGATCCCGAACTCTTCAGCCAAGACCTGGAAATAATTTAGGAGGGCAACACATTCCCTGGCATTTGGACCCATGAGCTAAGTAGTGCATAATATTAGGGATGCCCACCCAGTGTATGAACAAACTACATTTCTCAAAGTACGCACATAATACAGAGCAATCCACGGGCATGTATTTGTCGAAGGAGTGTTTCCCCCTCATAGGCAAAAGCAAGCAGCCAAAAGAAGGAAAGGATACACCAGCAGTAGACTGAATGCAGAGCCAAATGTCTGCTTTGGCTCTGCATTGCGCCCGGGACAAGGCGCTTACCCAGATTGATTGCCTGGTCAAAGGATGCATAACAGGTTAGGGGTTTATGAAATTATTTACTCAGCATTTCTCGGGGTAAGACAAATTGTGGATGAGCAGGAATTCCCTTACTTCCTTTCTGGGGACGGGGGGGGGGGGAAAGGGACATGATCATGATTATGATTTTGAATGGCTTTTCCCTGAAAGGCCCAGTGCCACGGCCCATGCACGCTTCCTTGTTTAACTTTTTGGTGGCAACCTCCCTGCGCTCCAGAATGGACCTTGCATTACTAGCTGATGTGGGAAACGCTTGAGGCCACTGTACGAGACGAGGAAACCCCTTGGTGAAACCGGCATGAATAACCTCAGCATCTGACCTGCCATCGTAGAGCCACAACCATGGAAGCATGGCTGCAGCCTTAATTGGTGTGGGTGCCAGGGCTGGGGTAAGGCAGGTGCCTGATCCTGCCTGTCATGTGCCAGCAGCTGCTGGCCATTACAGCCTGAACGGGAATGCCCCCCCCTCCCCCCTCCCAGGTATGGTGGCCAGGGCAACGGAGCCTGCACACACTCCTCTCTGATGCGGGTGGGGGAAGGGCTGTGATTTCATGAACTTGGGGTGTAGGTGGAGGAGGCCAGATTGGAGTTGTTTGCTTGAGCCAGGAAAACAATATCCAAGTGTCCCCCAGGAAATCTTCGCCTCTGCCATATGTTTTCTGAATTTAATATCCTAATCCAACCAGGCCCAGCCTTTTTATTAGCAGTGAGCTTTCACCATGGTCTCCAGATACTTGATGAGGGCTGGAGAATGCTAAACAGCAACAATACTGTGGAGGGTGTGAAAGGCTGCCGTGCAGTTGTGGGTATTTCTAAACCTTTTTTTGGCTCTTCATCATGGCCCTGATCCTTTTCTTTTGATGTGCCAGATTATTGATCATTTAGCTCTGGGGGCAGCAAGGAGAATAATCCATATATTCCCTTTGCTAGATTTTCTGGTCACCACCTTACATTTGGAATCAGAGATTCTAGGCTGGTGCCCTTTTCCACTTTGTCAGCTCTGCCCCTACCTGCCTGCCCACCAGGTTTTTTTTTTTTTCTTTTTTAGGGCCTTAAATGCCTCCTTCGGGAGTTTCAGGAAAGCACCCTCGCCATCCCTATCAGAAGAGGAGAGGCCAGAGAAAGTATCGGCCCGAACGGCAGGTGGACCCTTAGCGTGGGCGGCTGTAGTAATCACCAGAATCTGGAGACGACAGGATGGAAGAGGATCTGGCCGACGACGCGTGGTTGCTGGCATCACCTTCCCGTGCAGCCAGACATTATCAAGGGACCCATGGCTGCCTGCGGATATCAGCCAGCAGCTCCCAGAGGTGGTTGTTTTTTAAGGATCCGCCTGGGGCCTTTTCTGGGATCTTTGTCAGATACCCTATTTTTGATTGCCTTCTTTGCCCTCTTCTGTTGGTTGGCTGGGGAGGTATTCCGCTTTCAGGGTTTGTTTTTTTTTGTGAGACACACCCCTGCCCCTCCCCCAGCCCATAGGGGCTTTTTTTTTTTTTTTTTTTTATTACGATCTAATTTATATTCTGCCTTTCAGGCACTTCAAAGTAGACTTCTGCAGTATTTCCGTCCCCAGAGGGCTCACAAGCTAAGGACCTCCTTTACTTCCCATTTTTCCCCCCTATAGACACAGAATGGGAATATAAAGCCTTTAGTAAATCAGACCCTTAGTTTGTACCTAAGGCAATTTTTGTGGGGGTGTGAAGGTTTTTATTACCCCTGCCCGTGCGCCCCCCTCGTGCAGCCTTTTCTTCCTTTGGAGGGGGTTCCCCTCAAGCCGGAGTGGTCCGTGCTCCGCCGTTGTCCTGGGGCATTATCTTGGGTCAAACGTTGTCTTTTTTTTTGTCTATGGATCTGATGCATATGTGTACATATATTATTAACACATGCATGCATCTACAAACACAGGAAGGGGGTGAGTTTTCTTTCCAACCAGCTGGCCGCTGCTGCAGCTGTAAAGCTGTTAATATTTTCAAGGTTTGTCTGGTTGCCGCAGCCTGCTGCTGGAGTTGGGCAAAAGCTAAAGGGATCCCCTCCCCCCCGGTTTTTTTGTTTTTGTTGTAACTTTATTTGGCCCGATCAACCCACACTGCCGTAGCACGCGGGCTTATCTTGTTTATGCCCGAGACCACCTGGGGACAGGAAAGCTCAAGCTGCAAAAGCAGAAAAGGGAAAGGAGCCGGATCCGTGCTCAGAAGAAACCCGGGCCGGATCTTGCCGCTCGCGGGAAGATTTCCAAGCCATCCTGCAGCCGGTTCAGCTATTGAAGCTGAAGCAGGGATCGCAAGAAGGGGAGGCGGCCTGAAGCAAGCAACAGCACGGACCGGGCTGGCAGAAGCGGCGCAGCGTGAGTACCTGCTAGGGGCCGAAGGGATTTACTGCTTTGCTCGATTTTCCCCTTTCGGTTTTTAGGCACCCTGCAGTCGGAGAAGCAAGCAGGCACAAGCTGGCGGGCGGTGGGATGGTGTTATAATAATATTTTGAATTTCAAAACCAGGAGCATGCATGCTCCTTCCTTGAAACAGATGGAACATTTTCCATCTCTTAGGTGAAAACGGAGGCGAATCCCTGCACGCAGCCAAAGCTGAGAGCAGTTTCACGGTTTCTGGAAGTGTCCCAGCAATAACTTCACATTCGTGTTTGGGGCAGTGCAGATCTTAAAAGCTGAACTGCAGCCCCTTACGTTTGGAGACATCTGGACGTAAAACCTTCTTGCAAAAAAAAAAAAAAAAAAGTTTTTAGCTGCTGCCCTGTGCCGGAGCGCCCTGCCGCGGGCAGGATTTCCTCCGGGGGGGGGGGCCGGGCACCGTGGTAGAAGGCGGAGACTCCTCCCCCGCCGGGCGGCTCGCACGGGGTCGGGAGCCGTCCCGATAGCAGAGTCCTTGTGCGGCCCCTCCCCCCCCGAGGGGGGCGTGGCGCACACAGGGGGGGCGTGGCGCACACGGGGGGGGGGCGGAGCCGAGGCGGGCTGCAGCGCACGCTGCTTCTGCTCCGGCCGAGTTCCCCTTGCACATTTCTCACGTGTGTGTGTTTGCTGGGCTCGAGGGGGTGGAGGCTCTTTCGGCTTTTCCCTTTTCTGTTTCCCGAGCGCCTGCTTCCCTTCCGCAGATCAGGAAAGGCGGCTGAAGGGCATCGGTGGAGGGAGGGAGTGAGAGAGCGGGCCTGACTCTGCCGGAAGATGAGATAGACAGACAGACAGACAGACAGACAGACTCGGCCTGGGAAGATGCGCTCCTACAGCGTGCTGGACGTGAAGGTGGTGGATGTGCAGAAGAGGAGGAACCCCTCCAAACACTACGTGAGTATGAGTGCAGTCAGCCTGTAGGGCATGGGCTCTCTGGATGACTTTTTTTTTTACGGATGCAAAGAGTATGGGAGAAGAGGGGTTCGGCTCTGTCGGCGGTAATGACAGGAGCCGGTTGCTGAGGGTTTCTGTAACATTGCAGGGACGGCTCCCGAGAGGAGGCGGTGGGTATCAAGGCGCCCGGCACCCCCGAATCCGATTGGACCACTTTCATTGGTTAGAGGTGAAGGGCTCGTGGAGCTTGCCTACCCTGAAATTCACTGTGATGCCGCCCCCCCCCCCCCCCCTGATAACAGAGCCCTAAAAAGGACCAAGGCGATGCAGGAGAATTGGCAAACTCTCTTGCTCTTGCTCCGTTCTGGGAGTGAAGTGCAGGAGCAGCATCTCTTCGGAGGAAAGACTTCCTTCCCTGCCGCAACTCTCTGGGTCCTAATGCCAGGGTGCAGAGCTAGGGAAAAAAAAAGGTGGTGGTGTATTCCACTCACCCCCCCCCCCCCCCAAAAAAAAAATCTACCAAATTAAAACCCAGGGCAGTTGAAAGTTGCTGCATAGTCTTTGCTCTCTCTCTTTGCTGCACTGCAGTGTTATTCTGGAATCCCAAAGCCTTCTGTCAAAGCTGTCCTAGAGGGTAGCAAAGAGGGGTGACTTCCTTGGATACCCCTCCCACTTTGGGGGTGTGGGGGGGGTTGACACCTCACCACCATGGTAACCCCAACACAATAATTTCAGTGTCCTAGGGCCCTGCTTTCACCCTGGACCCCACACCCTCCTCAGGTAGAGCTGCCTTCCATTCGGTATTGTGTTATTTTAATAATCTTTATTATTGATAATTTGTTTTTCTTTTTAGCCACTTTATGTATTGCTTTGGCAACACCTGTAGAAATTGTCATGCCAGTAAAAGTTTCTTGCATCTGAATCTGTAACAGGCAGGCGGATGTGGAAGAGTTAACGCGCTGTAGTGTGGTATCTGCCGTGTTATCCTAATAAGCGGCTGACCTTTCAAGGGTAAGGTTAATGTGAGAGAGGTCCGCTGTTTATCCTGATGCGGTAGTCTATGGCCGCTAGAAGCATGGTAACTGCGGCCGTGCCCAGCGGATACTCTTGTTAATCCAAGACGGGCTAGAGTTACTGACAGCTTGCGGCTGCATCAGGTCTGCTTGTGCACTCCGGCAGGCTAGGGGACAGATGTGAAATGCCTTACCTATGATCAGATTGCTTTTGTCTCTCCCTATCCTTAGATCTCCATGCAAGTAGGAGTTTTTGCCTCTCTTGCATCCCTGCCAAAATTCCTTTCTGCATGGTGCTCCACGCTTTCTTCTAATTGCCGGGGGAGGGGAGAAACGGGCGGCAAGTGGTGTGAAACTCATTTGCATGCTGCAACGAGCGAAGGGTGTATTACAGGCTCCGCGCAGTGTAAGCAGGTAACGGTACTAAATGAAAATCACATCACGTGACCCGTGCACGATCGGAGGATAGTGTTGTTATTTTTGTGATACAGCTTGGTCAGTGAATCCAGGCTTTGTAGCAGACAAGAGATCGTATTGTTGTAAGGTTCCTCCTCCCAAGAGCTTGCAGTCTACGTCCCGGCATGGGAAATTGCAGGGAATTTTGCTTAAAGGCCACACAGTCGACGGAAGCATTTGAATGGAGACCTGCCGTTCTAGATGTCGCACTTTTCTTTTCTACCCACTCGGTCACAGCGCACAAACTTCTCATTTTCTAGCAGAAACCCAAAAAAGGTTTGCAGTCAAATTAGTATCTTTATGACAACAAAACTTCTTTTAACGTATATAGGATTTCTAGTTACTCTTTTAGCTGGGAATGCCGAGATGTGTTATAACGCCTCTTGTAGCAGGGAGGTGTATATAAAACATCTCAGCGCTCTTTGCTATAAGGGATTTTATATATATGGGTATTCAGCACTTTATATATGCTGACGACGTGCAGATACTCATCCCCATCAATGATTCCATTACAAACGCAATGAAAATCTGGAACTCTGCGCTATCTGATATAAATAAACTGCTCTCCGATAACTTCCTAGCACTCAATACTAACAAAACAGAGCTACTCATTCTTTCCCCTCCTAACAACCCTTCACGCAGTCTCTCCCCCACACCCTCACTACCCAAATGCCATCCTACCCTACAAGTCCGCAACCTTGGCATCATGATAGATAACCAATTTAACCTCAAAAAATTCATTTCAGCCACCATAAAAAGCGGATTCTTCAAACTCCACACCTTGAAGAGAATCAAACCTCTCCTTCATAACTCCGACTTCCGCACAGTTCTGCAAGCTATGATCCTGTCCAAACTTGATTATTGCAATGCTATCCTCCTAGGCTTACCAAAAAGTACTCTACAACCCCTACAGTTATTACAGAATGCTGCGGCACGTATCCTTACCAACACTCACCGTCATGACCACATCACTCCCGTCCTTCAATCATTACATTGGCTCCCCATAACCTCCAGGATAATATATAAAGTACTCACGCTCATACACAAAACCATTCATAACCACGACATGCAATGGTTCCCAGAACAGCTCCGGCTTCACACTCTGACAAGACCCACAAGAACACATCACCTGGCCAAACTCCAATTACCCTCTCCTAAGCTCATGAAGCATACCACCTTTAGAGAGCGATCTTTCATCACTGCAGGAACTGCCCACTGGAACAAAATGCCTTCCCAACTACGTCAGGAACCCTGCCACAAAAAATTCAAGCACAATCTTAAAACATGGCTGTTCAAACTAGCGTACCCTGACTGACGAACTGACTCTCCCCAAAGATGCGACATAACTGCCCTTCTGACACTCACCCTCTCTATTCTCCCTCCCTACCTCCCACCCACTGTGGGTATACTCCCCACTTCCTTCCCCCCCGTCCCCTTCCCTTCATTACTTCACCCTCCTAATTATCCTGACTGCTTTGTTTAACTATCTTGTTAAATCTAACTTGTACATATGTATATAATTCTCGTTTTATCATCTCCTGCCCTTGTTAACCCTCTCCCTGTTAATGTTTTTATTGTAAAGCTAGTTGCTAAGTTATGTTACATTGTGAACCGAGGTGATGTTTTGCAAACGTGCCTCGGTATATAAAAAACCCTTAAATAATAATAATAATATAACACCGTAGCACTGCTCCTAATACCCACTGAGGGTAACCCCCTTGATCGTTTGGAGGGTCCTGTCAGGTACTGCTCGTGTACCTGCGCACATCCCACTAAACTGGCAACCCCTGACCTGCCATCTTGCTTTCTGCTTACCTTTGGGCAAATAGCCTGGCCCACAGATTCTCTCCTGGTGGTTTCTAGAGACACTACAACCCCACAGAGCCAGGAGTCTACCAAACACCCCAAATCCTGGGATCACTCAGTGACACGCTGTCACAGATAGAGGGCTAACGACTGCTGCTACTTATTTCTGTAGCACTATTTGATGTACACAGCACTGTACAAATACACAGAGGAGACAGTCCATGGGCCATAGAGCTTGTAATGCATTCATTAAGGACAAACGGGATGAATGAAAGAACAGGGGAGTTGTATTTATTATGGAACATGGCTAAAACCAACAGGGGTATGATAAAGTGAGCCAGGGCTTAAAAGCGGCCTCTAAAAGGTGGGTTTTTAGCATTTGGGTTTGAATAAGGCAAGAGAGGGATCACGACACACCAATGCAGGAAGTGTGTTCCAGGTGTACGGCGCAGCAAGGTGAAAACTGTAAAGTCTAGAATTGGCGATTTGTGTGTTCACAAACTAAATCGTTTATTAGGAAAAAAAAAAAAAAAGGAAGTACAATGAACTGTAAAAGCTATCATCTGCGAACAACAGAGAAGTGATAGCGATTCTAAAAAATAGCTTTAGATGGTGGCTGGGAAAGCGACAGGGTAATGTTCGGAATTTCTAAAAATCTCCTCCCAAGTCTTCTGTTCAGCCGTTCATGACCCATTGATACTAGAAATGCACAGATGAGATACCTGCATGGGGGTTCATTAAGAATAAACACAGCACATGCAAATGCACATAGATTTTACAGTGATGGGAGGGGCTTTCAAAATCTGTCAGGAGCATCATCAGTAATGTCCCCATAGATTTCACTGCACCGTCACCTTCCATTCTCTCTGGAATTCCCCCAAAATCTCTGGATGTTTCCCTGACTTGTTGTTTTGTATCTTTGAAATCCCTGTTTTGGGATCACTGATGATCCCAAACATTATCTTCCAACAAGGAAGTCCTTTCCTCCTGTTCATCATCCACTCTCTTTTGAAATAAAAGAGAATTGCACTGTAAGGGAAGCCACCTGCAGGTTAATTTCTTCGGTGGCGCTGTGGTTCCCTTGTCATTTGTGCCATTAGGGATTGCAGCTCCTTCGTGATCCTAGGAAGGGAACTGTGATTTTTTTTTTCCCTTGCCAACAGCACCGCGGTGATGAAGGGGGGTGGCCCGTCTGAACCCCCCCTGCGCAGTGCGGTATAGGCTGCTCCTGTGATCTCCGGTTTACCGCTGTCCATCCCAAGGCGTGTGCGAGAAGGACGCCTGTCCTGGGTGCCAGGCTGAGGGGGTTAGGGGCTGGGAGGCGTGCCAAGCTTGCGAGCACGTGAGCCTGAAAGGGAATGCAGGCATTGAGAGCGACTCTTGCTCGGGCTGCCTGCCATTTTCCTATGTTTGGAAGAGACAGCTGTTTTACTTGCTGGGGTTTACTGACTCTTGCCCTGTTGCTCAGAGAGCAGATCTCTCTCGTACATCCCGTGCAGCAGCAAGTTCTCTAGTGCTCCCTGTGACCTCTAATAGCGCTGTTGTAAAAAGTGCTTTTGTGAGGACAAGCTTATTTCTACAGCATCTTAAGTAAAGAGCTTTTTTTTTTTTTCCTGTTATTTGCCAGTAAAGACAGCGCGCTTTTTGACTATCGTGGCTGATCGTTTCAGGTTGTTGGTAGAAGGAGCGATTCATAAGTGTTAATGAATAAATAAATAAACGCTCGAGGGTCTGAATGCTTCCCTGCAAAATAAGAGAGAGATTTATGTCAGGCTTACATAAGATCTTCAGCTTGAGTGTGCTACAAGGGTTCCATACATTGATCCTTACAAAAAAAAAATTGTTAGGTTTGTTAAATCAAATAGGGGGGAGGGGGAGGGAGGCTGACGGGCAGCGTCAGAGAAGGAATTATCCCTAGCTGTAAAAAAAAAAAAAAAAAGACTCGTACGTGACTCCTAGTCCAGATGTAAATACCTATAAATGAAATACATAACCACATCCTTGTAAGTTGTTTGAACAGAGCAGCTACAGTGCAGTTGAAACACCACCTCACCTCCCCCCCCGCCACCACCTTGTTCAAACACAGTGTTCAACCAGCGTCTGTGATTAATAAATCAAAGGCACGAGTACGCTCGCTGGTGTAGGAGAAAAATCCGTTTCATGTAAGGGTAGGAGCCCGATAGGGGCCGTTGGTCTCCCTGCATGACACACAGGAGCCCATTCACTCTACAGCTACGTTTAATCTTGTAGGACTGAGAGGTGAAGACAGGTCCCGCGCCTCACGTCATGTGTTGCGCTACCTGCCGGCATTGAAATGGGGTCAGGATACGCTGGCGGGAGTCTTGTTACAGTAAAGTTTTATCTGCACGGCGTTTTTAACCCAGATAATGGAGCCCTGTTCTAGACGACAAAGTTGGCCGCAGGAATCGAGCAGGGCAGCACAAGCTGAAGGAGCCAGTGAGGGGCCGATAAACCATCTGAAGATGGCGCGAGAGCACGCAAGTGAGGAATGGGTGCACAGAGCAGGTTTTGCTAATTGTATGGTTCCTGTTGCATCGGTTGGTTAATTGTATCTCCGGTTATTTTATAAATTTCAGTATTGATAGCTTCTTTGCCCCCTGAGGCGGTTACGTAATGTAAAATACGGCGCGCGGGTTAGAATTTGATGCGGGCTGCTCCCGCCGCGCGTTTTTCCCTAGAGTAGAGCTGCCTATCTGATTCACGCACACGGATCTGTTTTACGCAGGGTCTCAGCTGCAGTAGGCAGATGAGCCGTGGAATTTATTTGTCTGGCATCTGTGTAATGTCTCCGTTCAGTGGTCTGTGAAATCTTTAAGGAAGTGGATGATGTTCTGCTCTTCGGCTCCTCAGGGAGAGCAGTGTGCGGCTTGGCGGCTGCATGGGTTAACTTCCTCGCCCAGGTGAGAGCGGGTTGCTCCGATGTCCCAGGGAGTTAATCGCGGTGCACGCGGTCCGAAAGAGATCCAGGAAGCCTTGCTTTGCTGTAGTTCGTAGGTGAGTTAAAAATTGGTGTCCATGGGGGCTCGCTGTTGTAACCCATTACCATATCCTAAAGGGCCTTGGTTTTTTATTTTTTATTTTTTTTATTTTTGCCTGGGAATCTCAGTGTTAGAACTATAAGAAGTCCGTGGAAAAATGACCTTCCACCAACTTTGCTCATCTGTGTTATTGCAGTCACTGTTCCACGGATGTGTTTTTTGGTTTTTTTTGTTCTAACATTGAAATCCCCAGGCAAAATAAAAGCTGAAAGTGGAGGCTTCTACATATTCATTCAAAATAGCAGTACTTGCCAGATTTCTCTAAAAGGGTAACTTGCCTTGCTTCTTGGCACTATGGAGTCTGTCTTGCACTTATTTCAAGGACCCTAGGGTATTTCTAGTATGTTTGTGGTTCCACAGGGAAAGAAGGCTTATGAGATCACTGTGTGTGTCCTTAATAACTTTTGGCTTTTGTGTCCTGTCCGCAACAATAATTCAGGACATGTGAGGGGGACAGGAGGACTCCGATGGAGGTGATATTTAATTAATTTTATTTAATAGTCCATGCATGTGTGTGTGGACTGTGGATGCAAGTGCTCAGGGCTGTCCGAAGGGCAACTTCCGAGGAGGCTATACATCGAATTGTTTGAGCTGAGTCTGTGAACATGCGAGACCTAAAGGGGAAGGGAGGGTGCCAGAAGGAACCCTCCCCCGGCATGTGATTCGCTTCGGCCAGTCGTCCTGGGTGTGCATGGTTCCCGGAAGGATGAGTTCCTTTTAGTTCAGGATGGACTTCCTTGTTTGGGTGGGGAGGGCTTTTCAGCGTCTTGCTCCCTCGGGGTGTTTTTCCGCAGTTTCTGGGTTTGTACCTCCTGTACCGGTGTCAGCGTGAGGTTCTACTGAAGGTTAGCACAGCGGTGCCCTGGCGAGGCATGGTGAGGACTGTGGCCAAGTAAGACAAGGTTTTCAGACACATTGACATATGAACGAGATCAAGAAAGGGATTTTCTTTTTTTATTGCCAGTTTAGTAATTAAAAACATGTTTCCTAGTGCCTCTGCTCTAATACCCCTTACAGCGAGTTCTGTGATCAGCAGCCAGACTTTACCTATGGGTTTACATATACTGTATACCTGCCAAAGAACTACTAGTGGTGAATCAGAAGCCACAGAAATTAAATATTGATATGCATGGGTTTATTAGCCAATATAAATAACATTTATTCAAACAAATAAAAAGAAGACTCTGCATATTATGGTTAATAAATATAGACCTCTCAGTCATCCACTCCGGCCCCATGGGTGCCGTAGATAACAACTTTGATAGTAAAGAATTCTTTTTAAACACAGTTTTTTTTTTTATTGCAAATAAAATAGTTTATAGGCGAATCTAAGAAAATCACAATGATGTAAGAGAACCAAACCCCGACGTCAGCTGGTGTTTTGGATCTCCTGCATCAGGGGGATTTATCTTACAAGAGGTGTAATCTTGTGAATTGCTCCAACTGGATCTGTCGATCTCCCAAAAAGTAAAGGCTAGGTGTCCCGACACGACAATAGGCAGCTTTTTAAAGAAGATCCAATTCAGGAAATGTTGTCATCAACCACTGGTATGGCTGTCTCAAAAAGAAAAACTTTATTAGCGTAGCCCATCTTATGCACAAACAGAGAAAATAGAAAAACAGTTAAAATACCAAAATCTCATATGTGGCAAAATCAAAGAAACACAGCAAAATCTAAATCTGAGTTGAAACCAGCTGGTGTCAAAGTTTTTGTAAATGCTAAATCAAGCGGCGTTTGACCTGTAAAAGGCGATCTGAGAAATCCCCTCTCCCCCGCACCAATTTTGATGCAGCATGTCTATCACACAGAAATGTAAATCTTCAAAGACACGGCCATGCTCCAAACAATGCAACACTAATGGAGCTGTATATGGGAACACTAATGGAGCTGTATAAGGGAACATATAGCTCGAGTGGTCTTCCCGATATAAAATTTTGCACATGAGCATCTGATCGCATAGATCACCCCCTTTAGTTTGACAGGTTACTTGCCAGGTTCTTGTGACTTGGTTTGACCTCTGTTGGAAACAGGATGCTGGGCTTGGTGGAACCTTTGTCTCACCCAATTTCGTATGTTCTTATGATGTAAATGTATCTGAAAGTGTGATCTCTATCAGATCTGGGTGTATAGACACTGAGCACATAGAGCAATGGCTGCAGAGTGCATGTACTAATTTTATCACCTAAATTGGTCCCACGTGTAAACGCAAACTGCAGGAAATCAGTGAAAGCAGAATGTAGTTGCAGAAGGTCCCTGACAAACCGCCCCAATATCTGGAAAAAGAAAAAAGGAAGAACACAAGTTAAATCATCCAAGTCAGATAGACGACACTGTGACAGCGTCCATTCTGTATGCGAGAATCTTGCCCATAAATCACTGGTTTGGTTCTGTCCTGGTTCTCATCATACCTTAACAATAGGCCACAACTAGTCCAAATTGACTCTCTTACCTCCTCACTGACGCCCCTAAGCCTTGGAGTCCTCCAAGGGTCTGCTCTCTCTGCTGCACTATTTAAACTTTAACTCCGTTATGCCACATCCTCAATTACCTTGGAGTGCATTATAAAATCTATGTCAGTGATATCCAATTCTGAAGCTTTCCTCAACAACTGTCTTACAGCGATCCAAAAGTGACTGCACAGAAGTAAATTAGCTCTCAACACATCCAAAACAGAAATTTATTTATTTATTTATTTATTTTCTTTTATATACCGACATTCGATAGAGATATCACTCATTGTGTTGTTATGCCATCCAATTGTCAACACTCCCAGCCATATCACTTTTGATTCCCACTCCATCTCCATCTCCCAAAGGGTACGAAACTTGGGAGTCACTATTGACTCCTCTCTCTCCATGCGCAGCCATATAAGAAATATCACCAACTCCTCCTCCTATAAACTACGGCTGCTACGTCACCTCACCCCCCTTCTCAGATATGCAGACTTCAGGTCTGTCCCTCAATCCCTTCTGTTCTCAGGGATCGATTACTGTAACTCCCTCCTGACGGGCCTGCCTCTCTATGCCACTCGCCCTCTTCAGATCATACAAAATTCGGCAGCAAGACTCCTTTCTGGCACTCCCATGCACGAACACATTTCTCCTGTACTCAAATCTCTTCACTGCTCCCCATCTCCTACCGAATACAATACAAGCTTGCTATGATCATCTGTTTCTCAGTCCATAACTTAAACTCCTGATGGCTCTCCTCAGCAATAAAAATCTATGCCCCTTCCCGACAGCTCAGATCATCTAGCCAGATGCTACTAGTCTCTCTGCCTACAGAGCTCACCCATCTCAAGGAAACCAGACAATGTGCATTCTTCTCTGCTGGACCACTCCTGTGGAATTAAGACAATAAGAAAAAAAAGCCTTAAAAACTTTCGTTTTCAAGAGAGCATTCCCCAACCTAGATGACAATGGACTGCCCTCATCTCACCCCCCTTCAGTTGATGCCCCCTGCTCTTCTAGTCCCCTCTCCTCTAACCCCTAGCACTACCGAATTCACTCCCTCGATACATGTTTGTTCTCCCCCTTTCTTAAATTTTGTATCGCCTTCTTCCCTTTCTATTTTCTGTATAGGTTCATATTGTACCCCGCTCTGAACAAGGATATGTTCTATATTTGTTCCCTGCTCTAATGTAGGAAGGGTGGGTAATAAGTGCTTTTGAATAAATAAATAAATAGGCTTTTCTGATACATGATCTAGGATATTCACGAGCTTGGAAACCTGTAGACGAGAGCAGCTTGTTTCTTAATCCTCCAAGTTTGTGCAAATACGTCAAAGCTGGAAGATCTGACTGACAGGTAAATTCTTCTTGAGACTCGGTGGATGGGCACTATCAAAGTGCAAGTATGAGTTTTGTATCTTTTGGCTTCCAAAGAAGAGCAGTTTGGACACCCAATGAAGTCTTGGTAATGATCAAATCTAGAAAGGAAATGTTTCATGTACAGTAGCAGTAAACTTAAGATGTGGATCCCAATCATTAATTCAAAGTAAAAATTGATCTAGATGTTCCTGGGTGCTCCCCCTCACAAAACAAATACATTATCTATGCAACGTTTCCATAGCAATAGTGATGGCAGAAAAGGATAAGTTGTGGATGAGGTTTTGATTAACTAAAATTTTCGCCGTGATTTTTGGGTTTTCACCATGCCTACCTTTTGGGTGATTTATTTGGTATCTAGGACTGTATTCATGGTTTTTTTTGTGGTTTTAGATAGCTATATAATATACCTAATTCATGGGATCCCTGTCTGTTGGAACTGTTTCGGTGGTGGCTGAGAAGGGGGGCTGTCCAGTATGCGATGCTAAGACAGGCGAAGAGAGAATTTGAAATGAAGTTGGCCATAGAGGCAAAAACTCATAATAAAAACTTTTAAAATATATCTGAAGCAAGAAATCTGTGAGGGAGTTGGTTGGACCGTTAGATGACCGCGGGGTTAAAGGGGCTCTTAGGGAAGATACGGCCATTGCAGAAAGACTAAATTAATTCTTTGCTTCCGTGTTTACTAATGAGGATGTTGGGGAGATAGCGGTTCTGGAGATGGTTTTCAAGGGTGATAAGTCAGATGAACTTAACCAAATCACTGTGAACCTGGAACATGTAGTAGGCCAGAATGACAAACTAAAGAGCAGCAAATCACCTGGGCTGGATGGTATGCATCCTAGGGTACTGAAGGAACTAAAAAATGAAATTTCTGATCTATTCGTTAAAATTTGTAACCTATCATCATTAAAATCATCCATTGTACCTGAAGACTGGAGAGTGGCCAATGTAACACCAATATTTAAAAAGGGCTCCAGGGGCAATCTGGGAAACTATAGACCAGTGAGCCTGACTTCAGTGCCGGGAAATATAGTGGAAACTATTCTCAAGATCAAAATCGTAGAGCATATACAAAGACATGGTTTAATGGAACACAGTTAACATGGATTTACCCAAGGGAAGTCTTGCCTAACAAATCTGCTTTATTTTTTTTTTTGAAGGAGTTAATAAACGTGGATAAAGGTGAACTGGTAGATGTAGTGGATTTGGATTTTCAGAAGGCGTTTGACAAAGTCCCTCTTGATGCGAAGAAGGCGTTTGCCTCCTATCCAATGACTTTGTCAATGTCCTTTTGTGGATTACAAACTTAAATGGTCAATTTTCTCAGTGGAAAAGGGTAAACAGTGGAGTGCCTCACGGATCTGTACTTGGACCGGTGCTTTTCAATATATTTATAAATGATCTGGAAAGGAATACGACGAGTAAGGTTATCAAATTTGTGGATGATACAAAATTATTCAGAGTAGTTAAATCACAAGCGGATTGTGATATATTACAGGAGGACCTTGTGAGACTGGAAGATTGGGCATCCAAATGGCAGATGAAATTTAATGTGGACAAGTGCAAGGTGTTGCACATAGAGAAAAATAACTCTTGCTGTAGTTACACGATGTTAGGTTCCATATTAGGAACTACCACCCAGGAAAAAGATCTAGGCATCATAGTGGATAATACTTTAAAATCGTCAGCTCAGTGTGCTACAGCAGTCAAAAAAGCAAACAATGTTAAGAATTATTAGGAAGGGAATGGTTAATAAAACAGAAAATGTCATAATGCCTCTGTATCACTCCATGGTGAGACCACACCTTGAATACTGTGTACAATTCTGGTCACCGCATCTCAAAAAAGATATAGTTGCACTGGAGAAGGTACAGAGAAGGGCGACCAAAATGATAAAGGGAATGGAACAGCTCTCCTATGAGGAAAGGCTGAAAGGTTAGGGCTGTTCAGCTTGGAGAAGAGACGGCTGAGGGGGGATATGATAGAGGTCTTTAAGATCATGAGAGGTCTTGAACGAGTAGATGTGAATCGGTTATTTACACTTTTGGATAACAAGAAGGACTAGGGGCACTCCATAAAGTTAGCAAGTAGCTCATTTAATCGAAGAAAGTTCTTTTTCATTCAATTCACAATTAAGCTCTGGAATTTGTTGCCAGAGGATGCGGTTAGTGCAGTTAGTGTAGATGGGTTTAAAAAAGGTTTGGATAAGTTCTTGGAGGAGAAATCCATTAATTGCTATTAATCAAGTTGACTTAGGGAATGGCCTCTGCTATTCCTGGCATCAGTAGCATAGGATCTCCTTGAGGTTTGGGTACTTGCCAGGTTCTTGTGGCCTGGTTTGGCCTGTGTTGGAAACAGAATGCTGGACTTTATGGACCCTTGGTCTGAAACCACAACTGTGTGGTCCCGAGGAGGCTGCAAGGAAGAGGATGCCCACAACTCTGGTGGGAGGGGGAAAGATTGAGAGACCTGGACGGGGAGAGTGGGAAGAGCGTGCTAGGGCTTGCCTGTGGAAGGAGGGTCTCAGCTGGTTTCACATATTCCTTTGCTGCACAAAGAGTTTGCATTCAGCCTCCAGAAGATGTTTCCCACAGCTGTGTAAGCCTAAATCCTTCCAGGTACCTGAATGGAATGGATCCTGTGAGTCCTCCTTGCCCCGAAGAACAGGACACGGTTGTAGGTTTGTCAAATCTGAATGGCCACCATTGGATTTGGGTCTCTCTCTGTTGGTACAGAGGTGAGGTCAGGCATCCCGGAATACAAAAGAGGGCGATTTTTTTTGACGGAGGTACATGAATGGAAGTTGTGTGTACACCCTCATTTCATAAATCTGCAGGATGACTGTATCTGGGGAAGGTTGGTGTAATCTCCTTGCGAGCAAGCCTTTGTTGTTAGTTCTTTTTGGGGGGAAGGATGATTGAGAATGTGAATTATTCTGTACAGTGATGTGCTGTATAAATAACACATGTTATTGTTATTAGTGATTATTAGAGCCGCGCAGTTCAAAGGACAGGATGTCAGCGAACCTTTGTATGGCTCTCTACAGAGCGTTGTAATGCCGCACGCTAGAGTAGTAAAGCCACTTGAGCTATCGCATCAAGAAGTATTGGCTGGCAGCCACCTGCTTTATTACATCACCGTTCTCCCCATAATGGCTTAAATATGATCATGGAAATTAGAGAAATGGAAACTTGGCACTCGTTTAGGTCCTCCTGATTTTTTTTTCTCATTTCACTTTCAGCTTTCCGTCTGGTTTTTGGCTAAGAGAGCGGGGAGCTTTCTGAGACTACATTAGCGGTACAGTGACAGATCAAAGGTTCGTTAGCATCTCCCTCGCCTAAGATCTAGCCCCTGCCTTGGGAATTACGAAGGAGCAGCAGATTTTTAAAGACCCCAGGCAGGCAGGGCACAGCAAGCTCCTCTCTCTCTCCCTCTGGGCTGACAAATTTAGAAATTGGTTTGTCAGCAGCGGTTTGATTTTTCTGTCAGCTGTGATCGCTGCCTTCTTACCTCAGCACATGTGGTTCTTGGAGTCAGGAGATGCTGGAAGAGTGCCAGGAGACAGGCACACAGACACACTAACTTTCTGGGGGCAGGACCTGGGGCTATCCCAGTGCATTGTGGTGATGTAGTCCTACGGGTGCCTAATTGTACCAATATTAGGGGGGGCGGGGGGGTCAGCAGAATAGGACTGGCCTACATTCTTCCTTCTGAGACTGGGTCACTTGCTAGTTCTGGAGAATGGTTGTGGGATTTCTGCTTCTTAGTTTCTTCCATAGATTCCAGATAGCTCATTCAGCCCTGTGGAACAAATTGAAACGTAGCTTTAAGGAGGTACTTCGGGCTAGGTGGGTCTATGGTTGGTTAGAATTGGAGGAGAATTGTGTGCCTACAAGAGGAGAAGAATGACCATTTTGAGTTAATTCCTGGGAACTGCATGGGCTTTCTTATAACACACAAGCCCCTTCTACTCTTGGCTCAGTTAATGCAATATTTAGTTCTGGATTCCTTCATTTGGCATCGCTCCTTGATCCTTTTCACATTGTGGAACTACTGCAGGATTATATATGGAGTAATTTGCGCTCAGACTTAATCCTGCAAGTGACTCCAGAACTCTGTGTCTGCACCTGTAATCTCGCGTTGTCTCCTTGAAATAATGAATGCAGACGTGAAACTGCCTCCCTGGGTGGTTTTCGGTATTCTCGGATGAATGTGTAGCTCTCATTCTGATCTTTCTCTAATGGTGAACACAGCAGTGTGCCTGGAGTGAATGCACATTCATGACTGGATGAGAGGCATCTGCAAAACGGTTCTGCACCCAGCTGCCTCCTAGCCCCGTCCTGGGTGCAGAGACATGCAGGAGCACGCAGTGCTTTGAGAGACTGAGCTGGAGTGGATGTTGAGCGTGCACCCGGCCTCACATTTTGGAGGAAATGTAATTTTCATTGACGTCTTCCTTTCTCTTTCTGTGGATGGCGCATAGCACTGCATTAGGGTCCTGCATATCTGGATGGGGGCTTGGGGGTGCGTGTCGAGCTAGACCACTTTTTTTGAATTGGGCAGAAGGCCCTTTTGAAAACTCAGCCACAAAGCAAATGATACAGGAGAGTTAACAACACCAAGGGCAATAAAAGTTGAGCAAACTGGGTGTCTGTTTCTTGTGGGGGGTGGGGTGGGGGAGAGCTTTGATTGATTGCAAGTTCGGAGATAGCTGGGAGTGGAAGTGACATCTGAATCTTCTAATTTGGTCATCCGGGAGGAAACAGCTGTACTCCTTTTATTGTAAACTGCCTCTGGTCACTTCCTGCTCTCCAGGGTCTGTAATGGTGAGGAAGCAGCCTTGTGTGCTGGTAACCAGACTGGAGAATTTAGCATGGGACGCTGGGCTGCACGGTGCGGTTCTCGGTCGCATTCGTTCGTACCCTGCAGGAGTAGTGCCGGGTAAACGAATGCGATGCTCTATGCCAGAGTCAATGACTGATGGGACAAATTGTTTTGATTTGCTTGGCATGGTGAGATGGACTTTAAAACCCTTTTGAACTCTGGTTTGAATAAGTGTCCGGTTGAAGCTCTGTTGTAAGGCAAGAAATCACAGGGTACGTGTTGCTTGCAGAAAAAAAAAAAAGCAAGCACAGCACAAAACTCCCATATGTCCTTTTTCTATAAAAAGGAAGCTTTCTTTGAACACTAGAGCTAACCTAAATTACATTTCCGTGTGTACTCTGTACATGCCAGACAGTTATTTAAGAAATATAAAAAAATAAATTATTTTAATGCTTTGTAATAATGTGGGGTCTTTTTATTTTCATCAGGCAGTTTCCTCTTGCTCCTTTGTACTTCCAGCTCACTGGGAACTAGGGCCAGGGTTTGGGACTCATCAGCCTTCATTCACGACGACTCCGGGATGTTTTCCCCAATTGTTTATCTCTGCAGCACCCCCTCACCTCCTCCTGTTGATGGGGTCATTTTCTTATCCAAGACAGTTTTTTTGTCGCCGTCTTCTTTCTTCTTGAGTGGATGAGCCTATAAGGTCCCCCATTTAGTTGTAACCCAGCAAATCTCCTTTCTCATTGTCCAGCCCTGAGGCTGTGTAATAATCTAAATAATGACCAGTGCTGAGCATCCGGCCTCCTAGATCCCCCCCCCCCCCCCCCCTGTCTAGCCTGCCAGGCAGAGCCGGCTACTAGTCATGGTTGTCATTGCGACTTGCCAGACAGGCTACCAGTGCAGACGCGGCTGTTGCCCATACATCTGGCCTCTTAGGTCCCCTTGTATTCTGCCGGACAAGACCCTACGATGTGAGCGCCTACCTTTCCGCCAGGGCTTCTAGTGCATTACCTGCCAGATAGACCCGGCTGTTAGCTGTCTCTGTCTTCGCATGGCGTTGCAGCCCGCCCAGCCATCCCCGGGTTCAGCTGGAATTTCTTTTGCGGCAGTGGCAAGGGTGTAAGCAGGGGCAGCCGACCGCAAGCCCGGGTTTGCAAAATTCTAGCTCCGTTCCATTGCCTGCAAGAAAAGGGTAAGCAGGGACACACGGTACATGGGTACTTTGTGCAGGCCAACCTTCCGCTGAACTTCCAACGGAAACTGCCTGGTTAATTTCCGTCTGAAAGTTTGCTAAAGGTATGCACATTCTGTACAAAATACCCGCATGACCTGCCGATTCTGTGGGCAGTGGGATAGGAGAAGCACAGCGCATGTAGATCTTTAAATTCAGTTCTACCCATGTAGTGATTCTCCCTTGGGCACGCTTTTCTTTAATCGTCAAAGTCCGCATGCGCTTTTATCCGCTGTAAGGGGTTGCGCCCCTGTCCCTGTATTTTTTTTTTATTTTCTAATCTCCATTCTGGTTGGGGGATGGCGGGGGAAGTGCTGTTTGTTGTGCCCTTGCTTCCAGGTCAGAGGAAACGTGCCCTGCATGCACGCTTTATCCTTAACAATGCAGGCCTGGGGGGAAGTGCAGAATCACAACCGTTTCCTGAGCTCCCAGTCTCTCCCCCCCCCCCCCCCCCCCCACCCCTTTCCTTCAAACACAGGCAGCTTTCCTAACTCCCGCTGCTCCCGAAGCCCGGTATGTTGGTAGCTGTCCGCTCACGCTGGCCCTGTGATATCGCACACTTTGGGAGCTCATAATGCCAGATTGGGGTGGGATCAAGCCACAATGGAAGAATCTCAACTGGGCAGACTGGATGGGCCAGGGTGGCCTTTTTCTGCCCTCATTGATTGTCTTACTGTGGTAAAGGAAAGCTGGGTTTTTTTTCCCCCTATACAAAGCAAATCCTTAAGCAGCAGTTTGACTGCTTTGCTTGATGTTTTTGGGTTGATCTTATTGGAAGATTTAAACAATGGGGGTACCTGACCTATGCTTCAGTGGAGTAACCCCCTGTAAATCTTAATTGACCGCACTCGATAGGTTCCCTGTGATTCAGGGTGAGAGATGCCTGTGAGGTTGGTCCGGCTTTGTTTGTTTTCCTCTTAGCTGGAAGCTCTCTTTCTGTCACCCGGTTTGCAGCCTGCCAGCGGGAGTGGCGCTTTTAAAGGGCCTCACTCAACCAAGGATGAAGGCTTCCAGCTTGCAGAAAGCCACTGGAACCTGATGAATGGCGCCCTTTGACTAGAGCTGTTCGTGCGCATGTATTGCTGGGGCTGTCTGCACGTGGTGCATAAACCAGTCTCTCTTTCACGGTCCAGACTTGGCCGTCGGTGCTGTTCCAGTGGGATTTTCTGACCCTTTCTTGCAGGGCGACCGTCCTGGGCCCTGCACTTTGATGGGGGCCCCAGACCCAACCCTATCTTGTTCAACATGCCCGGGCTCCGCGCTGGTTGATGTGCCCCGCGTTCCGTGCCCTCCTAAGGCTGGCCCTGCATTCATGGCAGCTGGCCCTCTTTAAGGGGGCTGCTGGGTGCCTGGAAACAGCCGTGCAGGAGCGCTGCAATGTGCTGCAGACCTCTTGGCAACCCGCTTAGGTTTGGTAAAGCCATTTCAGCCCTGGAGAGAGCTGGATTCTTTGTGCAACCTCTGTCATGGAACCGCCAGAAGGATTATCCAAAGATGATTTTCTGCCCGAGCTTCCAAGTCCCACAAGGGCTCCCCCCTTTAGGTCTGGAAAACCCACGTGTAACTGCTGGCAAGGAAGCCGGTCGCCCGCCCTGGAAACGTTTGCTAGAACCCATGGGTACCCCTTTCTGTGCCAACATCGCTGTGTAGATTTGATGAATCTGAAGACAAGGTGGCACTCAGGAGTGCTTTAGGAGGATTTCCAGGAATCTTGGTGTTTCAGTGGATGCTGAGCTGCAGGAGGAGGTAGAGCTAGAAATTACATGATTTGACCACTTCGGTTGGCTTACTCAAAATGCATTTCTTTCCTTAGGTGTTCCTTCTTTAAATGACCATTTATTATAAAGAGGATTTTCTTAGCCTTGCAGTACTGTAACTACGATGGCGTAAGAATTATTTTTGCTTACAGAGTCCTCTACTTGCATGATTGAAATGCTCAGTTGAGGGCCGGCCTGATGATTCTGCCATTCGGAAGCAGCTGCGTTTGATTCCTGTGCCAGGACTCTGGTCCCTGGGCTGCGGAGGCAGCTTTCACAGCCGTTGAGGAGGTAGGGGAAGGCTTGACTATCACTCATCAGCGACACTAAGCATCAACACTTGGGGACTGTGATTACACACAGTGGAGGACATAGTGGTTGCCTGACCCTTGGCTGCGGATGGCTTAGTGGGAGAGACATGGATATAAAACAGGGGTAAAATACCCCAGGTACTTGTGAAGGAAGGCACTGGTTCCCAGTCCTAGATCCAACTGAGCTGGAAGAAAAAGGAAGAAACCACCACCCCAAAGGAAATGCTGAGTTGATATCATTTTTTTTCTTTTTTTATACAAAAAAGAATCTAAACAACAAGCATGGAGTGAATTCAACAAATTGAATATCAAACTAAACAGTGTTATTTTGCAAAGTCAAGAAATGCATGAATTTCAGGAGTGTGAACATTTTTTGTGGAAGCTTTGCAGCATCTCTGGATAGGCGTCAATGACGTCCTCTGCTGTGAAGAAGCACCATAAAAGTAGAAAGAAAAAGGGAGGGTTTTGCAGACAGACTGAGGTTGCTGACTTCCTGGCTAGAAGAACAGATGGTGTAGAATCCCATCGAGTATCCGGGAGGCCCCTGAAAAGCTGTCACTGGGGACATGAGGCCGCCCTCGCTGCTGGGTCTGCTGTGCAACCGGGGGCCGCCAAGAAGCATGAGGTAATGGAAACCTCGTCCGTCAGCAGCAAGGCCGCAGCCTGACTCCTAGTGGATTTGGGGTAGGACCATGCACTCAAGAATTGAAATCTCTCTCTTAATGCTGTAGAGAACAGAATATCACGAAGGGAAGCCTAGCAATCAAACAACACAGCAGCTCTCGTCTCCTGAGGCATGGCTACTTCACGGGTGTTCTGAACCGCTGTAGGTCCTTTTCCGGAAAGAAAAGCAGTCTGTGAATCCCAGAATGGAAAAGAATGGTTACTTCATTAGGAGACGGGGAAGGTTAAGGCTGTTTCTGGCCAGAACCATGTTTGACCTCAGGAAATTAAACTAAAATTTGGCACTCTGTACTGAGTTAAGTGCAGATCGCTCGGAAATAGTGGATATTTGAGTCTTACCACTGCTGCTAATAGACCTACTGTTGTATCGAAGAGCCTTACTACAAATTTGTATGTAATTCTATCATATTAGATAATGGATTTAGATACAGATTATTATGCAGTAAATAGGCTGCTCCAGTAAAATATGTATATGAGCTAAGTGAATACATCTGAGGAACAGTTTCACATTTCTGTGTCACGTTTTCAGTCGGTGATTCTGTGGGTTCTCATAGGGGAGACGTGGCCCCCCCAGTCCTACGGTGCCGTGTGCCAGAGATCAGCGGACCACTAAACCTGGCACTGAAAGGACTGCGCTGGTGATTGACAGCATTCGCTGGGACAGTCAGATGAAAAAGCAATAATATAATATGATAGCCTTTTACTGGACCGGCTTGATACTTTACTTAGCTGGCTTTGGGGAGTTGGCCTTCCCTTCCTGGGGCCTGAAAACGGAATGAGCTAAAGATGACATTTGCCAGAAAATGCAAGGAAATCATAAAGTGCATTCCAGCGGGGGTAGGTTAGAGCGATCAGGAAGGGGACAGGCAGTGGAGGTTTATAGCCAGTGGCGAGTTAGAAACCCCCCCGAGCCCCCGAGACTCCTCTTGTCAGTCAGAACTGGCCTGGCAGTCTTGCTCTCGGCAGCAGCAGGGCCCCTCTGTCTTTCCTGCCGTCAGCTGTTTATCCGGTGGTTTTTTTTTTTTTATTTTATACTCCTGGTACAGCAGGGCTGGTCCCAGTTTTAAACGATGGTCCGCGAGGCAGTGTAATCCAGTTTGGATCAAAGCGGACTTCTGCCTGGGGGTTGGAAATCACCAAAGCGAAGCAGGGCTTAGTTTGCCCAAATTCCCCTGGGCCTCTAGGCCTTTGTGATATCCGCCAGCCAAGAGAACAAAATAGAGATTTGGAGCCTGCAGGAAGCGGAGAGCCCCGGCCAAGATTTATTTAACAGCTTTTAATATACCGGTGTTCGTGTGGCACATCACGCCGGTTTACAATAAAACTTGAGAAAGAAGGAAAATTACAAAAAACAGGGAGTGGGTAAGGGAGCAGGTGCGAAAAGAGGTGCAGGTGCGAAAAGATGCTTTCGTATTATTACGTCCGTCGCTCCGTGAGCCCGTTTTCACCCCGGTGCGTGCGTGCCTTCCAGTGCCCCTAGACTCAACGAGCGTCGTTTTTTTAAGACTGGCTGCAAAGTGTGGGGTCTGCGGGGTACTCTTTCCCCACACCAGTTTGCGAAAGTGAGATTATGGGTGCACATTCTCTCCGAAAGTGATTCCCAGGAAACCCGTCCCCGCGCCTTTACGCCTGATAACGTGCAGTTAGTTTCCCCGAGGAAAACCCTGCGTGTGCTTTTGGAAATGAAAAAGTGTGCCCACGAAATGCCAAGCGCCTCCCCTGGCTCTATCCCCAGAAGCGCCTGGCATCCCTACCGGCAGCCCCACGGCGCGGGAGTTTACCCGCCTATAGGGCAGCTGGCGTTCCCAAAGCCCGTCGCAGTGGTTTCAGCCAGGGAAACGGCTTGGAAAAATGATCCTCGACTACGTTTCCTTCCTCCCAAGGCTGGCACGAGTCCGGGGCTCCAAGCACTGCTGCAGCCCCTACGGCTTCCCATTGTTGCTGTCTCCCCAGTTTTAATGACGACATGCTGAGGGGGAAGGTAGAAAAGGCTGCTGATAACATTTTAACATTATGCTGAGGGGGAAGGTAGAAAAGGCTGCTGATAACATTTTAACATTATGCTGAGGGGGAAGGTAGAAAAGGCTGCTGATAACATTTTAACGCTCTTCCCCCAAATATTTACAGTGAACCAAGGTTTCACATGCAAAAGCTGCTTTTAAATGATCAGTTCCTCTTTTCTAAGTGGGGATCACGGTGCTCCCGTTTTTTACAAGTCGCTTTGGCTGTAATCTAATGGTTATCTTCTTATCTACTACATGCATGTCCAGCTTCTTCATTTCCTTAAATTTGCATCTTTGCTTCCTTCCCCCCTCATTCAGTCACCTCTACCCTAGTCACATGTGCATGATGCACGCATTTATAAGTATCGGGATGCACATGCAAAAGCTTTTACTTGTTTACACTTCCCAGCTATTTAAACACACACTGCTTGTCTATTGGTCTGTGTATTTGCACAGCTGGAGGGAGGTCAGAATACGCATCCGAAATCCACATTAGCAAGCGTGCATCATCCGCACTGACTACTCATAACACTGCGTAGCATTGCTGCATGTACTCATGGCTCTAGTACGCAGCCTACCGCACACACAATTCATATATAGACTTCCCTCCCACCAAATGTATTCCACTTGCAGTCACAAATACACACTCAGATGTTCTAGGATGCACACACACACATACACAAGAATGCAGCTTTGATTTACAGAACAGGAAATCTCAAGTTTACCCTCTAGTATTTTGTGACAGGCTGAAGGGATGGCGTGGAGGTTGAGATGAGATATGTACGTTTGCTCTATGTAGAACATCTTTTTTTTATTTTGTGGTCATGTGTGTGGTTCTATGAAAGAGCCTTCTGTTTTATCATCAATGCAAAAAGCTCTGTGGGACTTTTTGTCTGTTACATCTAAATTTAAAGTTTGGCAAAATTCCCTTCTGAGTTTTTTGTTTTTTTTTTTGCAAAAGACTTTGCTTGCATTTTTTTTTCCCCCGTGTGATTTTTTTTTTTTTCCCTTTCCAGAATTTGCAGGAAACAAAATCTCTGAACTTAGGGAGGGCAAACTTCATAGTAATTTCCTTGGGTAAAAAGCACTTTCCCTGCTGAATTGACTGCAAATAGCTTGCCCTGTGTATGGGTAAGATCAGCACGCATTGGAGTGGAGGTGTTTTTGAGTCAGGGTTAGGTTGGCAGAGAGAACCAGGCAAGTTTGCATCAGAAAAACGGTATCCGCGGGGTCACTTTTTAGCCCACTGGGCAACTTTCAGAGGGAAGGCAGGTGGGTGATTTCAGTTTTGAAAAAACGGGTAAAAAAAGTACCTGTGGACTTTGCAGCAATTCGTGCAGCCAGAAAATTGCCCCCAAAATGTGCCGTTTCAGAATTCTGCCAGCGAGCCGCCTTGCCCGTCGGTGTAGAAATCCAGCTCGCCCCGGCCTTTGAGACCTGCCTCCCATCTCCCTTCTGCTCGGCTGCGTCTCTCTCCCCTGTAGGCAGCCCTCCAAGGGCCCGGGGTCGTTTTTGATGTCGGAGTGACGCTGTCTTACTAACGTAACCTTCAGGTGCTTGCCAGCAGTCCTTGCCTCTTTCTTCCTGCCCCCTGCCATATACTCTCTTGACTTAGATTTTTTTTTTTCTTCAAAGGCCCCAGCTGGAAATATTTAACATTTATTGTATTTGAAAGAAAACCTCTTATTCCACCCTCCTTTCACATAGCCCAAGTTCATGTTCTGATATTTTGGGTAGGTTTGCTTGAACTGATATTCTTTCTTATGGGATTGAGTATTTCACTCGGGAGAGAAAGGGAGGACACGGGGTACTGCTCGTACATTCCACCCCCATCGAGTAGTTGCCGTGAGCGTTTAAATCGCAGATAACATCTGCTTCAGCCGATGAACAAGATGGCCCTCATTAAAGTTTGGTTTTCCCCCCTTCGCCTTACCCCCGACCTCTCTCTAGATTTCAGACTTTCATTCTGCCGCCTGACACAGAACATATTAGCAAGACTAGTCACTGGCAGCTAAGGACATCTTGGTCCATTTAGTCTGCCCGGTTATCGCCGCGGCACTGCAGCCCCCCTTTTTAAAGTAGTATTTTCGCGTTTTTAGAGAGTGCCCGAAACCCAGGGCTCTTTTTACAACACACGATCTGCAGCCGTCTCCCTCCCCTGTCCATGTCGCCGCCTTCTCGCTCTGTCCCAGGCTTGTTTGCGTTTGGCTTCCTAGCACGTCCCCTCTGGGAGTTATTCCCTGTTCTCACAATGAAAAAAAACAAACAAACCCCTGTTCCCTCACAACTCCTCTGAACCACTTTCCTTCCAATTTCATATCCTTATGATCCCTTGTCCTCGAGTTTCTTGTACCTTTTTGTGCTTTCTTGAAGAGTTCCAGATATTCAAAACGTTTTTGTGATTGTCCTCGAGCATGGACGTCGTGAGTGCTTTAAGCAGGTCCTGGACCATTTCGAACTTTCTTCCATCCTCCCCATAGCCTTACTAAAGGAAGTGCGGCCTGCAGAACTAAATGCACATGGGGGGTGGTTTTCAAAAGGGTTTACGCGTCCAAAAGTAGCACGTACGATAGCCGTCTGCAAAAGCCCATTTGTGTGCTTAAAATGCACTTCTGCGTGTAAAACCTGTTGACTATTCAGTTAGCATGTATCGTAATTTTGAAAAGCCCCACTGACGCACGTAAAGCCCAGTTTTTTTAAGGGTGTAACTCCTTTGGAAAAGGACCACCTGCGAATCCTCTTATCGCACGCTGTTGCTCTCTAGACGCATTGCAACATTCAAGTCCTCTTAAGATGACTGCACTTCAGTCCCGTGCTCTCTCTTGTTAAGTTGCTGCTAGTCCTTGCTCCCATGACAGATAACTCGCACATGTGCTTTTTGTGACCCAGTTGCAAAGTTTTACACTTTTTTTATGCACGGATGCACCTCCTCCAGCCCTTGGCCAAAGCAGCAATTTGTTTAGGAACTAGCACAGCTTGGCACCCAAACCTCAAAGAGAGTGCTAGTGTGCTGGGGAAGCCGAAAGCCGCTTTTACTCACCGGAGCTCCTAACGTACTGAGCACCGCCCCTCAGAACAGGAATGTGTTAGGGGTACCTTGCCGACCTGCATTTGGTGTCTCTTAGATCATGTGCATTTTCATGCAGACGATTCGGTGTTTGGCATGTGCCTTCTGCAGTATCGGCAGCGGTACGAGGCGGTGGTCCTCGGGCCCGGGAGTGAGTCATGGCAGGCTGAAGCCGTTACGGCAATCCTAGAGCGGGAGGCATGACGTTCGGAGATGGTCACAGCGTGGCTGGCTTCCAGTCAGTTTTCCTGATACTTGCCAGATGCAGTGCAGCTTTGTATTTTTACAGGATTTACAGTGTCAGGACTGTAGGAGGAAAGTGGTGACCTGGAATGGCCTATACTTTTTTTTTTTTTTTTTTTCCCCCAGTGGATCCTGTGAATTTGTCGTAACTCTGGACACAGGCGAGTCCCCAGCTGACAATAACTGGGAACCACCAGTACAAGTCTCTTCGTCCTTGAATTCTTGCATGTTTTCTTTGGCAATCAAATTTGAAAAAGAGCGATGAATGAATCACTATCCAGCTAGTTAAAATGAATTACAAAGCACATCTTTGGAAGGGGACTAGCAAATAGCAATGTTTTTGTTTTGAGTAATAAGAAAATAATAGGAAAGCAAATTCTATTTGCAGGTAGAAAAGTGTTTGCTGTCAAATGTGCAATATATTAAGAAAACTAGGAATCATATTTCAGTACAATAAAAAATTAATTATAAATTTAGTTCACTGCTCAATAGTTGAGTGAAAATTCTGGTAATGCATAGCGCGTCTCGTTGACTGTGATCTTGTTACCATTTTCTATTTTTCATATCATTAGTTAACATGAAAGCTCGTGAAACCTACCATACGTCCTCCATTTTCCTCACTGGATGAGCTTGGAGCCAGCTTTAGATCTGTGGTTTGCACCCAGTCCGGGTTTTCGGGATATCTGCGGGCACTGCCTCCATTGCATGCCGGTCTCCCGAAAACCCGACGGACTGGGTGTGCTCCAAGAGCTGGGTTTAGAAGCACTTTTTTAAACCAAAGAGGAGTTGTCTTGGGCTATCCTAGGATACATCTAAAACCGCTTTGAAATCGGTGGGGACCGTTAAGTGAGGGCTGTACCATAATTATTGTTCTAAGAACCCGTGGAAAGGAACGAGACTGTTCTTCTGCATGGATGCATTTTTCTGGGCCTGGTGCCTTGGGGCTTCCCTTCTATCTGCAGCAAATGAAAAGTTTGAGATCAAGAAATCTAGACAGTCCGTAAATCGTGTGGTGTATTGATGGAATGACTCTGGCGCATCAGTGACTCCGTCCCTTGCACATTGGTTCACACCAGGAACGGACATCATCTTTGCCAAGTTTTTGACAGAATACATTTATTTATTTAGATTTTTATATTCCGCTTTTCGGCACTTCAAAGTGTACTACATTCAGGTACTGGAGGTATTTCCCTATCCCCAGAGAGGGTAAAGTGACTTGCCCAAGGTTACAAGGAGCAACACTGGGATTTGAACCCTGATTTCCCTGGGTCGTAGCCCGCTGCTCTAACCACTAGGCTACTGGTCCACTGCATCCAACAACCCCCACCACACCATTCTGCTGACGGAAGTGAGATTTAGGGGAAGCACTGAACTAAACTGAGCAAGGTCAACCAGCTTCAAGCCTGAACACCAGGTGGGGGTGCTTTACACATGTGGAAGCCCTGAAGCAGTCAGTCAGATGAGGTTTATGGATACGCAGAAGCACCCCGTTCGGTCTATACAAGGACTGATACTTAGGGATCTATTTACTAAGTTATGGTATCGAATGATGGGGCAGAAGTGTGCATGTGGCTAACCAGTGTCATTTTTAAAATGGTGAGGGAGAAGGTCGGGAGGGGATTGAGTGGGCCTTAGGGATGGGGAACTATTTTTTAATTAAAGGGAGTGGGATTTGTAAAGGGAGGACTGGATCGGGTACTTTAAACCTTGTTTTTGGGGGGTTTTTTTGGGGTTTTTTTTTTAAACTTTATCAACTTGGCCACCTCATGGTGTGGCAGGACAGGGGTACTCAGTAGACCCCCCCCCCCCCCCCCCCAGGGGATTTGACTTCTGGGGGAGGATGCAGAATGCAGGCTGCTCAGCTCCTTAAAGGATGCGTCCTGGTAGCTTCAGGGCATGCATTAATGTTCCAGTGCTTCTGGGGAAAACCAGCTAAACCTCCTGACTGTAACTCGCCCAGGGTTTTAGATATTGTGAGTTGTAAATATTTTAAATAAATGAATAAATTATGCGGTTTGCAGGTTTATATAGAGGCATGCTGTGTTATTTGATTACCACAAATTAGTATTAATGAGCTGATTTGCATGCATTTTAATACTCATGTTGGGCCATTTTGTTTTAGGGGGCAGTGAAGATACCGCATGGTGTTTGAAATACTGCGCATTATTTCTGCATCAAGGCATTCACTGCGTGGTAAACCCTCCATGCAGCTTAGTAAATGGCCCCTTAGTTTTTGGTTTGGCGCTTCGAGCTTTTTGATTGATTCTTTGCTTCTCCCCCCCTCCCTCCCCCCCCCCCCAAGAAAGCTCAGTGCCTCACCTATGTGTCTAAGAGAATTTTCAGCCAAAATTAGGCTCTTAAGGTTGGAGGTGAAAAATTATCCTAAGTTGCAGGGGCCAAAGTCAGGCCCCCTGGATTTAAGCCTGCAGTTGAACCGAGGGTGAGCAAACTGTTTGAGCCACAGCCCCCTCTCTGTCTGTGGTGGAAGTTGTGGGGGGCCCTTCCCCAGATTGGGTTACATCTCATCTATCTGTTTCGCACACCCAGAAAGGCCTGGTGTCAAACTCTCTCTCTCACAAAGCAAGCAAGGCAGGAAACCACGCCTGGACAGACAGACAGAAGACAGTCCATATCCAGAGAGAGGCACCATGCACACATCGTGCATGAAAGATGTTTAAAAAAAAAAACCCCGCAGCCTAGCTCTCTGGTTTTCACTTGGTTTTCACAAATGTTCCTTATTTCCTCTTTAGTTTTGTATTTTTTTTTTTTAGTTTGCTCATCTTTTTTTTTTTTTTTTAATTTGTCCTGTTTTATTTTGCTTATTTAACTGTTTTTTTTAAATACACTTTTTTTTAGCCTTTATTCCCCCTCAGTCCCTGCCTCTCCGCCCTTCCCCTCTCCCTCCTCCTACCTCTCAGTTCTTGCCCTCCCCTCCCTCCCAGGCCACAGCAGGGAGCTCCTCCCAGACCGATCCCACCGCAACTGCTACTCCCATGTTTGGGTCCGCTGCGACGGGTGGGGGGTGGCCCCACGGCTGTGGATGGGACAGGTTTAGATTGAGCTGAACGAGGAAGCTGCTGACCCAAAACGAGTTCGGCAGAAGAATCGCCTCTTGCGTTCAAACAGTTTCTGTTGCTGCTCCCCGTGCAGCTGAAGACTTAATGGACTAAACTCTCATAATTGCACACAGAGGACCTTGTCATTGCGTGCGTAGGGACAGGGAGATGGGAAGAGAGGTTCAGAGGCTTGTTTACGGCAGAGCTCTGACATGCTATTTTGCTAATAGCAGAAGACTCCAGGGTGTGTCTCTTTTTTTTTTTTTTAACAGTGGGCTGTGAAATAAAACCAGATAGCATAGCTTATCTGTTTATTTAATTATTTTTGTGACTGGCCACAGGTTAATGGCTATTGTCTCTGATAGAGGGCCAAGCTTACAGGAGTTGGATGTAACCAGGGGCCATCCGGCCTAGTCCCCTGCCACCAGGGCTGCCTTTAGCATGAGAACCAACCTAGAGTCTTTTGTGTCACTCTAGTCAGGCTAGAAACGCCTGAGGTCAGGGGTCCCAGAATCTGGTCCTCGAGGGCCACAAACTAGCCAGGTTTCCAGGATACCCCTAATGTAGTGATTCTGGACTATTTTGCATAATCTGATGACAGCTAGGGACCCCCTCCTCAGTAAAATGCAGATAAAAAAAACATACACACAAAAGATTGCACTTTATTTGCATCTGGTTCATGGATCCTATGTAGCCCATTTGTGGTCCCCAGCTTCAGAACCCCTGCTCTAATGAATGTGCATGAAATTGATTTGCATGCATGCCTCCATTGTATGCAAATATGTCTTTCATATTCTTTACAGAAAATCTGGAAAAGTGGCCCTTCAGGACAGGATTTGGGGACTCTTGCCCTATAGCGGCATTGCTTCTAACGTTGGGCTGCAGTTTGGATGAAAGGCACTAAATCAATCCACCGTTTCACTATTGTACTCATTTTTGTTCTAAAAATAATATTTGCTCTTTTCTGTTGATTCTGTCTTACAGTGATAATTTACCATAGGCAATTAAAGCCGGAGATTAGTTAAAGGACAGTTGGGCTAAAAGTGCAAAGATTAATTTGCTCTCCTGGAGTCTGTGAAATTTGTATGAGTCAGGAGACTTTTGGTTTTACAGTACTAATATAGTATGGAAAAGAGCTGCAAAAGTCATAAATCTACTGTGCAGATGAGCTGTGCTGCCAACAGAGTGATAGGGCCAGATTTAGGTTTGGGGGGGGGAAACACAGGACAACCTTTAAAAATATCAAAAGCCTGCAAGGCTGCTTCCTTGTAGTTTGGCTATTTCAAATCTTTAATGTAAAGAATTTCCTGTAACCAAGAAGGAAAAGCCCACAGAGGAAACCATGCAAGCAAGAACTTCTGCAGAAAATGTTACTGCACCATGCCGAATGCAAGCCCTGGACAGACTTCCCTCTCTTCCCCTGGACTTAGGAAAGATTTGCATTACAGCTTTGTTCCCCAAGTTAGAACTGCCTGCCCGTTTGGATATCATCCAGAAGAGGATATGGACATGAAAGAGAGGAGTAAAGAGAAAATGTGTAAACTGGAAGGTATCTAAACTGGTTTAGAGACAAGCAGGGGGTATAGACCTAGGCTCAAATCTGTCTGGCAGCCTGTGAATGTAACAATAATTTGTTCACACAGGGGTGTGAAGAGCCACTCTCTGGAGATTTAATTTTTCACATCAGGAGGATACTGTCAAGATAACTTGCTTTCCACCTGGAGGAAGCTCAAGCAGTGTTTCCCCGGCCTACAGGTCAATGGTACTTTAGATCCGCTCGTCTCCATTTTTAAAACTGCAAATTCTAGCTCCGTTTACTTTCAGCGTCTTGTGGACTGTGAATTCCGTTGTATTCAGCACTTTTAAAGGACTGAGAGCACAAGAAGTGATGTTCTTTGCAGCATATTTCAGATATGCAACTCATCCTAGGACCAGAAGTTCACTTCTGGCTGATTGCCTTTCTCTCTCTTTCTCCTCTCAGGAGCGGAGTGTGTTTTTAACCAGTGCACGCTCCACTAGAAGCAGGCAAAACCGAAAACATCTCCGCCTTCAACAGTTCACTGACCTTTCCCCAGCCAGTTTATTTATTTTATTTTATTTACCACTTTTTTATACCGGTATTCGTAGTTACATCATACCGGTTTACATTGGAACTGAAGGTGGAAATTACATCAAACAGGTACAGGGGAATTTGACTACAGAAACAAAAGGAAAAGTAGGCGAAACTGGCAAGCAAGGGCAACATCATGTGTAAAGCTAACAAGTAAAAAATGGAGCCTAACTTTATATATGGGTTCAGCAGAGGTGCTGAAGCAATAAAGGGTTGGAGGCATGGGATCTAGTCTGGGTAGGCCTGTTTGAAGAGCCAAGTTTTTAATTTATTTTTGAATTTGAGGTTAGCGGGTAGTGAGTTCCATTGGGTGGGACCGGCAATGGAGAGGGCTCGATCCCTCGTGGAGGTGAGGGATGGCACATGAAGTGTTCCTTTAGTGGTTGCTCTGGTGGGGGCGGTTGGAGAGTGTGAGGCGGAACGGCTCATCGAGCCAGTTGGAGTTGTGTCTGTAGATGGATTTGTGAGTAATAGTAAGGGTTTTATAGAGGATGTGTGAAGGGATCGGGAGCCAATGTAGGTCTTTAAGGATGGGGGTGATGTGATCATATTTACGAGCATTTGTGATGGTCCTCGCTATCGCATTCTGGAGCATTTGAAGCAGTTTTATGGTGGAATAGGGGAGACCTAGGAGAAGGGAGTTGCAGTAGGCCATTTTCGATGAGAGGGTGGCCTGAATGACGTTACAGAAATCATGGCTATGGAGTAGGGGTTTTAGTTTCTTCATAACATTGAGCTTAAAGAAACCTTCCTTGATTGTGTTGATGTATTTTTTTTTTTAGGTTTTTTAATACGGCAGTATTATTTTCTTTCTTCAAGTTAATGCCAAACGTCTGCCCTGTTCACGGCCGAGTGGATGTGTGTGCTCCATCGCTCTCCCAGGAGCCTACATCCCAGACTCTCTTCTTGTTTTACATCTCGTCTCTTCTGTCTCTCTCTGGAAAAACGAGTGCTCACGTAGCTGGGTGGATTTGGCAGGCTCTGCTGGGGAACTCGGGAGGCTGGATATTTGGGTAACTGCTTTTTTTGGGCTTGGCGTGGGAAGAGCGGGGCACCGGCTGTGCTCCCCAAGATGATGGATGCTGTGCCGGAGAGGAGGAGAGGCCTTCAAGCAGTAGTTGAGAGATTCTTCAGAAGAATGGGCGGAGATAACTGGGGAGGCTGGGCGAGTCGTCGTTATTCTGTGGTATTTTGACTATTGGGTTCTTTCATGAAGGAAGGGGGTACACGCGTGTATGTTCTATGGCAACGTATCGGGAGCGTGCCCGGTGGACTGGTGAATCTCCTGTTGCAGTCTCTGCGACGCTGGGACACTGAGGGATCCTTTCTTCCAGAATCACCGGGCCAGGGTGGGGGGCTTCCTCTTCCTTTGGCCTCCTGGAGATTCTTGCACAGGGAAAGGCTGACTGGGATCCATTTTTTTTTTTTAATCCTCTCAGGAAAACGCCGAACTGTGCTCCAGCTCATTCTAGTTACGTCTTAAAGCCCCTTCCTGTATATAGCAAGGTCACTGCTTTCAGGGGAGAGGAAGAAGAGGCCCTGTTTGTGTTCAATGGGCCAGATACCCGGTCCTGTGGGACGGCTTCCCGTCTGTGGCTGTGGGAAAAAAGCTTAGCACATCTGGCCCCATCTGCTCCTTCCAGTGAAAACAATTAGGACATCCTTTCTCCCTCCCAATAAAGCCACCCCTGATACGTGTGAGTTAAAATTATCTAACGATTTCATTTGGGGATGAGAGCTGAGGGCATTTTACAAGACAGAGTTGAAGAGTTCCTCCTTTTGAATTCATAAAAGAAAGTCCAACTTAGTAGTGAATCACATTGGGAGAAAGCACTGCACTGAAAGAAAAGACAATATAAACTAAGGGTGACTTACACGGTGTTAAAATGGGGCTGTGCTGAGGGGATGGTAAAAATCCAACTGACACAAAGGTAAGGCAGGGCACAGGGAGTCTAGGACGGCAGTGCATGAGGCTGGAAGGCTTCATTATTGGGGGCAGGGCACAGGGAGTCTAGGACGGCAGTGCATGAGGCTGGAAGGCTTCATTATTGGGGGCAGGGCACAGGGAGTCTAGGACGGCAGTGCGTGAGGCTGGAAGGCTCCATTATGGGGGCAGGGCACAGGGAGTCTAGGACGGCAGTGCGTGAGGCTGGAAGGCTCCATTATGGGGGCAGGGCACAGGGAGTCTAGGACGGCAGTGCGTGAGGCTGGAAGGCTCCATTATGGGGGCGGGGCACAGGGAGTCTAGGACGGCAGTGCGTGAGGCTGGAAGGCTTCGTTGTGGGAGTGGGGCACAGGGAGTCTAGGACGGCAGTGCATGAGGCTGGAAGGCTTCGTTGTGGGAGTGGGGCACAGGGAGTCTAGGACAGCAGTGCATGAGGCTGGAAGGCTTCGTTGTGGGAGTGGGGCACAGGGAGTCTAGGACGGCAGTGCGTGAGGCTGGAAGGCTTCGTTGTGGGAGTGGGGCACAGGGAGTCTAGGACGGCAGTGCATGAGGCTGGAAGGCTCCGTTGTGGGAGTGGGGCACAGGGAGTCTAGGACGGCAGTGCGTGAGGCTGGAAGGCTCCGTTGTGGGGGTGGGGCACAGGGAGTCTAGGACGGCAGTGCGTGAGGCTGGAAGGCCTTCGTTGTGGGAGTGGGGCACAGGGAGTCTAGGACGGCAGTGCGTGAGGCTGGAAGGCTTCGTTGTGGGAGTGGGGCACAGGGAGTCTAGGACGGCAGTGCGTGAGGCTGGAAGGCTCCGTTGTGGGAGTGGGGCACAGGGAGTCTAGGACGGCAGTGCGTGAGGCTGGAAGGCCTTCGTTGTGGGAGTGGGGCACAGGGAGTCTAGGACGGCAGTGCGTGAGGCTGGAAGGCTTCGTTGTGGGAGTGGGGCACAGGGAGTCTAGGACGGCAGTGCGTGAGGCTGGAAGGCTTCGTTGTGGGAGTGGGGCACAGGGAGTCTAGGACCGGCAGTGCGTGAGGCTGGAAGGCTCCGTTGTGGGAGTGGGGCACAGGGAGTCTAGGACGGCAGTGCGTGAGGCTGGAAGGCCTTCGTTGTGGGAGTGGAGCACAGGGAGTCTAGGACGGCAGTGCGTGAGGCTGGAAGGCCTTCGTTGTGGGAGTGGAGCACAGGGCATGCTGGCCTCTAGTATCTGGGTTAAGGAGATCTCAAGGAAGCGCTGGAAGGCCCATGCAGCCAGGTCTCCATCAATTATCCCAGAGTGCTTAGGAAAAAATACCGTCCAAAGATAAATGTAACCTTCATACAAGAATAAGCCGTTATTTTCCTGCTTTTTAGGGAAGGTCTGTACCACATTTGCTGACTGAGACCAGTTGTATTAATCTCCCATTCTTTCCCCCAGTATGAAATGGGAGATGCTCCTTTAAACAGAAACTCTTCCCTCGATTTATTCAACCTTTATTCTGCGGTTGTTGAGTGCATTTTATAAATGTTTATTCCAAGAGAGCATCTATAAAACGCTTGGTGTTATCTAGGCCTCCGATAGAGAGCCGGAAAGTTCCTGTCTGGGCAGTGTAAATGTGCATTTCCTTCAGTCCCTTCTAAACACTGCTGGATAAGGCCGAGCTTCCTAGCAGATAAGTGTTAGGGCTCATGAGATAAACTTCACGCTGCCCTGTCAGGCGCAAAGTGTGGCTGGTTACTTATTTAAAGCTGCAGCACCACTGTTTTACGTATGTCGGTTATTTAGGCGGCAGTTAAGAGCTTCCTTTCCTGTTCTGCTACGTGCTTAGCCCCTCTCCCCTCCAACTGGTAAGCTATGGTGGGCGTTCTGACTCTTTAAGTGAATAAAATCTTAAGTGGAGGTGTAACTCGTCTTGACCCGAGCAGACACTGACGTGCGTGACGCGTGAATACCAGCACGAACGGCCGAAGAATGGACGCAGGAAAGGCGATTTTTTCGTTTTGAGCACCCTTCCGTGGCCTGCGACTTGCAATTAATGCAGCTTTTGCAATGAGGAGGAGGAGGAGGCACGTCTGCTTTAAAATCAGGAGTAAGGCACGGATAACGAGCACAGGCCTCTCCTCTCCAAGGAATAAAACCCAAGGAGAAGGCTGTAAGGCTAGAACCAAGACATGGGCAAGTTGATATAGGGGTGCACAACGTTTGGTCTTCGAGAGTCACAAAGTGCAGCTTCACTCAATAAGTGAAACTTGTGGGTGAACGGAGCTCTAGGACCAAGGGTCCTCAAAATATTCTGAAAACCAGAGCTCAAACGTAGAAATGATGGCAGAAAAGGACCAAACAGTCTTTCCAGGCTGCCCAGCAAGCTTATGATAGTGTCTGCTGCTCTGTGCAGGTTACCCCCATGCTTATCAGTTTCCCAGAATGTAAATTTCAGGGCCCTTGTGGGTTGTTGTCTGAATTAAATTCTCCATTACCCCTTACCGTTGAAGCAGAGAGCAATGTTGGACTGGCATCAAAAGTATCAGGCTTATTGGTTAAGGGCAGTAACCGCCACACCAGCAAGTTACCCCCATGCATCTCTTCTTCCTTTCCATCCTCAAGTCTTTAGGGATTTGCAGTGTTTATCCCATGCCCCTTTGAATTCTTTTACTGTTTTCAACTTCATCACCTCCTCCAGAAGGGCATTCCAGGCATTCATCACCCTCGCCATGAAGAAATATTTCCTGACGTTGGTTCTGATTCATCCTCCCTAGAGTTTTATTTCAGACCCCTAGTTCTACTGATTTTCTTTCCAGCTGAAAGATTTCTTGATTGTGCATGATCCAAACCTTTCAGCTATCGGAGGGTCTGTATCCTATCTCCCCTGCCCCTCTTTTTCTCCAAGGTATACATATTTAGATCCTTCAACCTCTCCCCGTAAGTCTTCTGATGCTCACCCTACACTATTTTGGTCATCCTTCCTTGGCCTGTCTCCATCCTGTCTCTATCCTTCTTATCGGGCTCCAGAACTGAACACAGTACTCCAAGTGAGGCCTCACCAAGGACCTGTACAAGGGGATAATCACTTCCCTTTCCTTACTCAATATTGCTCTCTCTGTGCAGCTCAGCATTCTTCTGGCTTTATCGCCTTGTCACATTGCTTCGCCACCTTCAGATCACCGGATACTATCACCCCAAGGTTCCTCTCACTGCCATTACTTCTAGCTCTTTTAGATTGCTGCATCTGCACGTCTTGGTGTTGAATCTCAGCTGCCAAAATCCTTGACCAGTCTTCAAGCTTTCTTAAATCACTTCTCATTTTCTCTACTCCTTCAGGCGTGTCCATTCTGTTGCAGTGGACCGCAGTACGGCAGCTTGAAGCATCAGAACAGCGCAGAGCTCCAGGGATGATTCCCCCCGGAAACAGGGCAGCCGGAGAGTAATTACCCATGTCCCCCACGCGGTATCGGGGGTTATTCTCCGTCCCAAAGCGGAGAACCTCTTGAGCGGTTGTTACTCCACTAAATTAGGTGTCCTGGGAGTTAAATGTTCATCTACTGCAAAAGCAGGTTGGTGTATTTGAAGAGTAGCTGCAGTGCTGCTTCCTGAATTGCCACTTTGCATGGATCAGAGGCATTTTGTTTGACAGTGATCCATCTGATGTGCATCAGGGCCCGGAGCGGGCAAACTTACTAGCACAATGCCAGTGGATATGGGAGCCACACTGTGAAAGTGTTCCCAGGCAGCCTTTAGCTCTGCAGGTTTAACAGCAGCTTTGCCTCTCTGGCAGTCTCATCGATAATGAGGGGCGTGCTTTTGCTTTGAAACGACCTAGACAGTATCAGTGATGCAGTCTGCACTGGCTCGTATGTCTTTTCAACAAAACAAGTAAAAAAAAAAAAAAATCACAATTTCATTCTTTTCTTTTGTTAGTGCACACTCTTTGCAAACAGTGCGCAGCATTTCTGAATAGGGTGAAGCAGAATTCGGATGAGAACCTCCTCCCAACAAAATAAAATGAAAGAACATTTGTTGTCCCGCACCCCGTTAAGAGGTAGGGGTGCTGCCTCATCTAGGTCGGCCCAGAGAGGCCGCTCTCGTTCGGGGTTTCTCCCCAGTACGTGCACGGAGCTGCAGTTCTGATTTCTCAAGGAGCAGTGCATCTCCATTCTTGCAATGGGGCAAAAGCAGGCGGCTTCTTCAGGTTGACCTGCTGTGGGTGTGGCAGGAACCCCTACCGGTCGGCTCTTCCGCAGCGTCTCTTATGAGCCTCCGCTTCCAAATCGTGGCCTGGTGGTGTTCGGAACTTGAGAGAAGGTTAAGGATTCCTCGCTCCTGGAAGCGGGGCGGCCTCTCTGCATCCCTGTAGTAAAATAAAAAGCATTGCCTTCCCATTTCTCTGGCGTCCGATTGTATAAATCCCATTTAAATTCGGAGTGACTTCATCTTAACCTTCCGCTGCCCTCCCGTTAATGGATCCCGAACCGCAGTCATTGTCTGTGAGGCAGCCTGGGTGTCGAAATGCCTCGGTAAGGGGGTCTAATGAGGATTGAGGACAACTTTTGACAATGTAGACCACAACGGAGAGGAGCTAGCCCTTGGAAAACAGAAGCTAATGAATACTAAGAACAATGCTTGCTTATTTTTTTTTTTTTTTTGGTTATAAGTGTTATTTTATCAGGAAGTTAAATACCACAGTTCATTATACTGATAGCTTCAATCCAGCACCAATCCCTTTGCAGATAAGCTGCAGAAAGTTGCCCTTGTGCAAAAGACAGAAGGATGAGTAACTGAAATAACGGTATCGGTTGGTCACGTAATGAATGTTTCCGTGGCTGCTGGAAATGCCGTGCCAGATGTTTCCAGAGCTATAAGAGAGCCCATTAAACTGAAGAGGGACAGTCTCCTTAACCCACAGCCTCCTTAATAGTGTTAAGGGTTTCACAAACTCGAGGCACCGCTCCTACATTAACAAATGGGTTATTGTGGCAGTGCAGACATGGGCGCCGATGCAATAAATTTTGCGGAAAGCGGGCGCTGACTTTTCAGCGCCCGCTTTCCGCAAGTTATGAAGACTGGCGTCTGTCTTCATAACTCTGTGGTCTGCTGAGGTTTTTTTTTTTTTTTTTTTTTTATTGAAGTACCGAAAAGCAGTTTCATTCACTCCGCATTTTTTGGAATGCGGAGTGAATGTGTAATTGCCTCATTCACATGCATTTGCACGTGATGAGCGCTATCTCATTCACTCCGCGTCGGACGCGCGTTAAATAGGCGCTAATCCCCCTTTTGCATTAGGGGAGTGGATTAGCGCCTATTTAACCCGCGTCCGACAGCGGGTTTGACAGTGCTGTGGTGTGAGCGCACTGTATTGCATCGGCCCCATGGAGAGGACTCACGTGGTCAGAAGAAGAGCTAGGGAAGCATTGAGACCGAGCACCAGTCTCTCTGCCAGATTTTAAAATGAAAGAAAGAGGAGCAGGGACACACAAGGACTTATCACATGAACTGGATCCCTCTGTGTAGAATGGAGGCGTCGGTGTGGGTAAGGGAAGTCGGCTTGGTTAGTTACTTTGGTTACCACATGTGGCTGCCCTGCAGCTCCTCCACTCCTGCAGCTCCTGTTACTCAGAGTGAGTCACATCCACTGCTCAGGGCATCTCACGCAGCCTGGGGATAAGACACCGGATGGAAGGACTCAAAGGAGGAAGCTCAGGAGGGGAAGGATGAGGAGGAGGTGCTGCTGCATTCATCGTGTGCGCCATGCAAAGCGGCTTCCGGCTAACCGTGTCGTGCAAGCTGCCCATTAATTATTAGGGATGTGCCTTTCGTTTCAGTTAGTGTGTACTCAAACATAACAAAATGAAACAAAAAAAAAAAAAAAGGTAGGAAAATTCCAAAAAATGAAGTGAGGAAATGAAACAAAAATATTTTTGGCTGCACACCCCTGTTAATTTTTAGATTCCAGGGCTCATGCCATAACTAGGCTTACAGCGGTTCTCAGAAAGGAGCTCCCACGTGTTTAAGAACCACCACTGGTATCTCTTGTTACTGCAAGTGGATCCCAGATACTGGCCTGGATCTCTGCATCAGGCCATGGTGACTTTGCCAGGGCACACCTGATCAGGTTGGGGAAACGCTGTTCTGTGCCAGATCGGTTCCATTGATCGCGCCCGATCAGGTTGGGGAAACGCTGTTCTGTGCCAGATCGGTTCCATTGATCGCGTCCGATCAGGTTGGGGAAACGCTGTCCTGTGCCAGATCGGTTCCATTGATCGCGCCCGATCAGGTTGGGGAAACGCTGTCCTGTGCCAGATCGGTTCCATTGATCGCGCCCGATCAGGTTGGGGAAACGCTGTCCTGTGCCAGATCGGTTCCATTGATCGCGCCCGATCAGGTTGGGGAAACGCTGTCCTGTGCCAGATCGGTTCCATTGATCGCGCCCGATCAGGTTGGGGAAACGCTGTCCTGTGCCAGATCGGTTCCATTGATCGCGCCCGATCAGGTTGGGGAAACGCTGTCCTGTGCCAGATCGGTTCCATTGATCGCGCCCGATCAGGTTGGGGAAACGCTGTCCTGTGCCAGATCGGTTCCATTGATCGCGCCCGATCAGGTTGGGAAAACGCTGCTCTGTGCCAGATCGGCTCCATTTTTATCATTTCCTTGCCTGAATCCCAGCAGGCACCTTATGTGCAAGGGAGTCAGGAAATTTAGCTTCTCCCGGCACAAATAATTTTGCAAGCATTTGTTTTCCTTTACCTTCGTTATTAATTTTTACTATGGAACGGAAGAAGAATTCTTGTGATAAACTTTTTTCCTGAGAAGTTGGAAAGGTGAAAATTGATTATTAGGGGAAGTTAAAATGATGGCAGCTTTTTGTATCTGTTTTGCTTGTTGGGGGATGGGAGTGGTTTGTGTCTGGGGAGGAAAAGGGAAAACGTGCTTGCTACTGTTTTGGGGATTGTTTGCATCTCTCTAATTGGCTAATAAAAGTTTATTATTTAAAAAAAAAAAAAAAAGATGGTAGCTTTTTGCCCAGCTGGCCCTGTGGGGCAGGAAATCGTGAACCCAGATCCCCCCCCCGGTTTTCTGCTTTGAAATAGAAGACATGGTGAGAGGGCGGTGGATGGGTTTGCCCCTAACCCTTTTGTGAAAAGGGGATAGGGGATAAGGAAGAGAGAAACCAGGCCTGGATGTTTTTTCTGGATGTTTAGTAATAGGATTTTTGTAAGCTGCTCCGAGTCTCTTTGATAAGAGCAGGGTATAAATAAAACCTAATAATAATCATAATAGCAATCCCCGTGGATCCATAAGCTTGATCTGTAAAGCATGCTGGGGTCTCTGTGAGGAAGCTGATCTCGCTGTATTTTTCAGTCCTGGGCCGTAAGGTCGTTTTCTGCCGTCATGATCTGTGTCTCTATTTGATGATGAACGGTTACTGGATCCGCCAGATCCAGATTTTTTTTTTTTTTTTTAAGATGAAAATTTTGATGATGATAAAAAATTGATGGAAGAGCAGCGCAGCGTCCTAGATGGACAGATAATTTGTCCCAATCCTCCTATGTTGCATTTCCTCTTGTGCTCGGAGTCTGAATTGCTACGGCACTTTCTTTTTATTTGATGGACATGCACTTTGCCACATTTGTAACGATCCTAAATAAATGGTCCTGTGTGTGTGCTTGGTGTTTGAATTCCTGGCTGATGAGGATGAGAAGCGTTCCCCGGACATCGCAAGACGACGGGTGGCGAGACGTCTAGCACTGTTTCAGCGCCTCCCGAGTGGACTCCATTTCTTTGGTTTGATTACCTGCGGAACGGAATGTGCATTTTTTTTTTCCTCCTGGAAATTAAGAATTTTACGATGCAGAGCTTTTGGGTATCAGCAGAAGAGCCAGCAGCCAAAGCTTCTGGGGCACTGGCACTCCTGAGGGAGGCGAGGACATGGGGAGGTGCGGAAGAGAGCGAGCAGAGGCAGGCACCTCACTTTCCTGCTCGCTGCCTCCTGCTGTTGACTCTTTGAGGTTGCAAACGCTCACCCACAAGCTGTTGTGCATCCTTGCATGTAAATTCGGTTAAAGCTGGAAAATACAGCTCTTATTCGCACTGCCCTTTTTTGTGTAAGAAGGGTTTAAACCTGATGCATTTATTACTTTGTTTGGATTTGTAGCTCAGATACAGGAGGTGTTGGTAAACCATCTCCGACCTCACGGTCCCCCTGGTCCTGTACTAAATAGCTGGTTTCTCTTTGTTATAAATTCAGGATGTAACCTGGAAATCAAAAGCATGAGTTTACAGGCCTGGCTATCCATGCAGGCCTTTTCCAGGTAAATAATTTCCGTTCTGTTCCGTTTATTGGATCCGTTTGCGGCTTATTACATTTTCATTGCACTGTATCTGTAGGAGTGCAGAATTGTTTGTTTTTTGCTTTATTATTTTTATGTGCATCGTTGTCTGATATTTTACTGTTTACTGTCATCCGCTTTGGGATGCTTATGTGACGTGAAATATCACGTATGATGATAACGTTTAGATTACAAAAACATTTTTGGAGAATAGCGAAATACTCAAGACTCCTCGTGTTTCTTGGCGTTGCCAGTCTGAAGTGGTCCCACCTGACTGTCCGATTCTAGCATTTCTGGCAAATAAATCCCCCGTCTGCGGCCTCAGGGGTTTAGCTATATACGTTTGGATGCCACAAACTGAAACTTTCCGAAACTGAAAGGCGTAAAAATAAAAGGACTGCAGCCTTTAAAGGGAAGCTGATCATGTTTGGCTCTCGGTTACATCCCCTGCTCTTGTTTATCCTTCTTCCCATTAGTTTGCACAGATCCTGGGTGGGCAGCGTAGCCCGCCCCCCCTGCTGTACTGCTCAGGGAACTTTGAATGCCTCCTGGTGCTTTATAATAGAATTAACTGTTCAGTCCCATCCAGGGCGATTCAGCTTTCATTGCAAGTCATGAAAAGGTAGCGTCTTAGCCATACGTCAACCCGGGAGACCACAATAATGGAGATGGTCTTGGGCCTACCTTCATTTCCCATCTGTCCTCCTGTATAAGGTTTCTTTCTTTGCTCCATCAGTCTGGCAGATAGCAGTCATGCATGGCCTCCAGCGTTTTGCCTGTTTTTTTTTTTTGTTCACATGCCTACTATGCGCAGGCCGGAAAGCGTAGACTGCAGCTGTCTTTGGAGGCTACCTGTCCTGACCTCCAAGCGTTGTGGTAATAGAAGCATTCGTGTTTATCTCCACTGGCGTGCTGTGAAAGGTTACGCTCTGCTTCCAGCAGCGCATGGCGCTTCCACCGGCTCTGTAGGCCTGAAGCTGCTAACTGAATTCCTGTCACCCCCTTGAAGGGACAGGGTGCTCACTGTTGGGCTGTAGACCTAGTCCGAGCTCTCTGTGCTTAACCCTCCCGATTAGCTTTGTGCACAGTTGTTTGTTAAATACAGGTGCCCCAGAGCTGCATGAGAAGAATTAACCAGTGTAAACAGCATGGGAAGTGAGAAGCAGTTTCCTGGACACAAAATAATAATTTATTATCCCGGAGCAAGCAATTGTAAATAAGGCATGTCATTTATATAAACTCAGTTAGTGGGACTGAAGTTTGTATTCTTGCCACAAACAACAAAATAGTCTCTGGAAGATTAATCCTAACAAAAATATGTTCAAGTGGGAATATCCCCTGAAGTAGTTTTGTTTGTGTTTTTAAAGAGGACTCCTTAATAAAACATCAGCTGCTGAAAAATGACCTGAGTACATTTCTTCTGCCTACGCTTTTGCTGACAGCTCCAGGTTACCTCTTGTTTTTCTAATACATGAATGGGCAGCCCATGGCATGTGAGACCATTTTTCAGTGGCATGGCCTGCCAGCAGCAGCACAGCACTGAATTGCAGCTGAGTGGGGATTTGTGCTGCCATTGCTACCAATGCAAGCAGGCAGCCCTGAGCCAGCAGGCCTTCTTCACAGACATCACTGTCTCTGATTCCTGACCCTGGCTTCAGGCTTAACATGCCACAATGATGGCTCTGTGGGGAGGCTGTGAGCCAAGCTGCTTGAGGAGTCCTGTAGCACATGGAGGAAGGTCTGCTGCAGCCAGCTTTGGTGTTCGCAGGTCTCAAGGAGGATTGACTAGGAGAGGGAAGAAGTAGAATTTACAAGACTGCATAATTGTGTGTGGATGTTACTGCATGTGAGAGAGAGAGAGCACCTGTGTGTGTGTGATTGCATGTGAGAGAGAGAGCACCTGTGTGTGTGTGTGTGATTGCATGTGGGAACAAGAGAGAGAGAATGCCTGTGGGTGTGATTGTAAGTAGGGAGGAGAGAGCACCTGTGTGGGTGTGTGTGATTGCATGTGGGAGAGACTGTACGTGTGTGTGATTGCATGTGGGGAGAGAGAGGATGTGTGCGTGTGACTGAATATGGGAGAGCATGCATGTGTGATTACTTGTGAGAGAGAGAGTGAAAACACTGTGTGTGATTGTATGTGGGAGCAGGGTGTATGTGTGTGATTGTATGAAGGGGAGAGAGAGATTGCATGTGGGGGAGAGAGCGTATGTATTATATGATTATATGTAGGAGAGAGAGTGAGCGTGCACATGTGTGGGATTGTAAATGGGAGAGAACATGTGTATGTGATTGCATGTTGGGGGGAGAGAGAGAGTATGTGTGTGTGTATGTGAGAGAGGAGAAAATTAGCGTGCACCTCTCTCACCTCAACTAATTTTATGACAATCTCAGTGTTACTGGAAATCTTCCCAGGTATGGAGAACAGTTTTAAAATCCTTATAAGTTTTAAGTATTGGATGTGTTTTGATGTATTTGCTGTTTTTTAAATATTTTATTTGTGTTCGGAAGATTTTTAAAAACTTGTGTATGAGGTTTTAAATATTGGATGATATTCTATTCATCAGCTGTTTTGAAATATATTCTTTTTATTAGTAAAGTTTTACTAGTATGATTGTTTCATATTTGTTAATTTTGGTGGTGGTGATTCTGTTTTTCCATTGTTGCACTGCATAAGGAGTCTGGCTTGTTGCGGTTTTCAGTTCAGTTCTTGTCTGCATGTTTCTATTTATGCTCTTTTATGGTCACTTTATTGCATATTTGGTGAGCTTAGCCTGTGTGATCGAGGTGAGGTATTCTGCTATTAGCATGTAGTTTCTGTGTGGGGCTCTATAGCAGCCTGGCCTGTTCTGTTTTCCTAATAGGGGGTGTATTGCAAGGACAGGGCAAGGAGTGAGAGACATTTTTCTCTGCTCCTTTTTTATAATAAGATTTTCCTCACAAAAAACGCAATCAGTTTCAATCGTATTTTTACATAACTTGAATGTTTTAATTGAAAGTGAATGTACATTAACACATACATTCAGGAATTGGGTGTCAGGAATCTGGCGGATCAGGGTGCCCACCGGCTGGTGGCACTCGAGGACTGGCGTTACCTGCCCCCCCCGATTTAAGTCTTGGCACACCACGTCAAAAAGGCTGCCTGCCCACTTCTAATATTCCTAAAAGCAGCTCTGCCTGATCCCTCCACAGTCCTCATCTGAAAGAATCTGGACCAGGTTTCCTGCACTCAGGGCTTTCCACACCTGTCCTGGTGACCGCATAGGCAGATTTTGGCACAGGTTTTCTTCCGATGGATTTTATTCTCCATATTCACAGAAAAGAAAATCTTTCAGCCGTCCTTGGGCAGAAGTGCTTTCTCGTCTTTTGCTACTGCTGATTGTATTGCTTTGATAGAGAGGTGGATTTACTTTCTCTGTATTTTTGGTTAATTGCTGTTTCAGCATTTGCAGGGTGATGCCCAACAAATTAAGTAGAGATTTAATAAAGCCCCCATTTTTTAGTGCCTATATTTTAAGCTGGTAACCGAGACAAGGGGGATAGGTAATGACTTGGCCTAAATCCCAACTCAGTACATCTGTGACTCGCTTCTGAGAGCTGTGCTTCTTTCGTCAGCTTTATTAGCTAACCCTTGAACGCTAGTCTCAGATGTCTTGAGTTAGCCCAGTAAAAAGGTCTCGCCTACAACTTGCTTGTTGAGCCCTAATTCTCCATACGCTCGTGCACTAATACGACAACTGTAATACTTCTGCTTACTGTCAAAATGAAAAGGTCCAGCCTTCAAAAAGAAATACAGTAACTCCAAAAGGAATGCTTTTAATCGGGGGGAAGGTTTAAAACATTGCATGCAATCTGCTCTCAGTATCTAGATAGGAAATGACCTCTGTGTCCTTTTTCCATTTCCTCAAAGAATTGAACATATCGGTGCCAATGTTAGATTTTCTGATTGGTGGTGCTTCAGGATATTCACGATGAATATGCACGAGAGAGATTTGCATGCTGCCTCCAATGGCTGCGGACATATCTCGTTTATATTCAGTGTGGATATCCTGACAGCCCAGCTGGTTGGGGGGAGGGGAGGTCCCTGCGTACATTGACCTGGTCCATGTGACATGATGGGAAGTTGCACCCAGGAGCTTGAGCGGTCATAAGAAAATCACATACGTTTTATCTGCACTGAGGGTTTTTTTTTAAACTAGGGAAGGAGCCCTACATAATAACAGGAACCCGCCCTCCTGCATAAAGTTAGCCTGGAGGAATAGTAAAGTGCTCACTTGGCCAGTAAGTCCACAGCAGCCGGGTCTCTGAAGCATTCAGAGTTTCACTGGTAGGCGACTCTTGGCTTCTCATGATCAAGCTGAAGAGCTCAAGAACTTCGTGGGGAACAGAAACTGAGGCTTTTATGTTGCCTTGTTTTGTTGCACGGCCCTGCCCAGTGTAACCTGCTTTTTTTTTTACAGACTCTGAGGGAGAAGCAGAGGAGAGAATAAACACATCGTAATACAGTGACTGAGGGCAGATAAAGACCACTCTGGCCCGTCTAGTCTGCCCGTTATTCCTATCCATCCCAGCTGCCAGCCATCGAACAGAAGGCCTTGCCAGATATCGTTCATTAGCCAGGACAGCTGTTTTCCTCCTTGGCACTCCAACATCTTTCCATGTTCAGTCACAAAGCTGTAGCCTAAGCAACCCCCTTTCGGGTCCTCCGTACAGTTTGCTAACAAAATCTTTTGCTCTGCCAACAACCACCAAGAGAGGCAGGGAGTAGAACTCAACCAACATCCCTTACCAATTGGGCTTGCAAACTCTCTGGATTTGTGGGGGCCACCACAAGATCTGTTGGGTTTTGTTTTTTTTCAGGCAGTCCACAGTGAATATTCAGGAAATCTATTTGCATTTGGAAACCGGGCCCATTGGCGGCCTTCGGGGACTGGAATCGGAGGTGCTGCTTCACGCCACTCCTTCCCAGGGCTGGGTGCTGGTGTGTTGGATCCGTATCCTTCCATGACGCTTGCATCTGTGTGCCTTTGGGGATGGACGTTTAGATAAAGCCACACGTCAGCCCTTTGGCTTGTTGTAGGCATAGAACAGAAGCACTTCAGGATGCTGGATGTTAACCCATGCTGCGCTGTTCCATAGTTTCTCTGTAGCACCATTTCCCTCAGGACGAGACACTTGAAATTGCTCTGTCATGTTATCAGGGTAAAGCTATAGTGCTCTTAATGCTTGGCAGTGATCATTAAATGGGAAATACCCATCAACATTTTGGTTGAAGATTTAAGCACCATCTTATTGGCTTACTAGAAATCTGACTTTTTGTTTTGCTCAGTTTTTTTGTTTGTTTTATCTTTTGTGCTTTTAATTGGCCAGGAGTTGGTTCAACGGCAAATACTGTGCACTTCCATGTGGAAGACCTGGGTCTGATTCCTGGGCTAGATCTGTACTCCCCAAGTTGACCGGGGTGTGGAATGCCACACGTGCAATGTTCACAGCACTCGGGCAGGAAGGGAGTCTCGGCCGTTAATTGGTGATGACACCTAGTGGCCAAATTTAGGGTCTACAAGTAATGGGTAGAGGCATAACACACATTAACTAAGTTCCAGGGGGAACTGTGGTTTGTGGCCCCTGTCCAAGAACTATTATTGCTGTGGTTGGACTGAGCTAGTAGAGGGTTTAAAAAATAGGGGAACAACCCCTGGGTAGTTTGAAAAGCTTCCAATTAATCTGGAAGCTCAAAGCAACGAAAGGAAACTGCCAGACCAAAAAAAGAAAGGAGAAGTGAATCAGTTTATTTTCCTTTTTGAGGTTTTTTTTTTTGCTGTAATAATTTGAATCTGATAACTAAGAAAGATGTTTGCCAGAACCATTTGATTCTTGGCTCTGTAACTTTTTTTTTTTTTTTTAAACTTACAGTTCGCTTAACAATGCCATTGGTAAAACCTCCCTCTCCATGAACCCCGGCATGCTGATCAGTTTTGTCACCGCCCTGCGGTTGGGCACAATTGGGGTACGTTCTTCATGCCTTTTCCTCTGTGGAATAGCGGAGTGGGGAACGCAGAAAGCTGATATGAAAGGTGCCACAGCCCTGCCAGCCGCACCTGCTTTACCACTCAGCTGATGCTTGCAGGAGCCTATTCTTAGCCCTCTTAATCCTCTGAGAGGCTGCGGGGAATAGCATGCATGCCCCTCGCTGGCCAGGAACGAGAGCCTCTGCGTTGGGCTGCTAGCCCAACATGCCGTGCAGGTCAACAAGCTTTTTATATCGCCGAGCGTGCAGCTACCAGCAGCAAGTCCCTGCGTGTTCATGCTGCCTAGAAGTCGGCCCAGCTTTGCTAGTCTGTGATAAATAAATCCCATCCAACCACTGTGCAAGAGCGTCGGCCCTTTTCTTTGTTATATTCTTGACTGATTTTGATTGTAATATTACTTCTTTCTTTTTGCCATAGATATTGTTTTTGGTACATTTTTTCCATTTCTTTGGCATAAGCAGTGTAAACATGGTAATGTTCCATGTTTATATTTTGCTGATGCTTTAAATTTGTACGCTTGACCTATATAATTTCATATTGACACACTAATATCTGTATATCTGTCTGTTTGTATACTTTCTAGTTAGGAATAATCAAGCTGAAAGTTCATTTCTTTCTCTTCATTGCCATATTACATTCAGTCTTTTTTTTTTCCCCTCATGAAATATTTTTCTTAAAAGAAGAAATCTCTGTTTGGAACCCTATTGTGGTTTCTTGGATTTCAGCAAACCCTTTCTTCTGTCTGACATAGGAGCCTCATGAATAAACTGAGCAGCCTGTGGGATAGGCCCCTTGGTAGTGGCCTGAATTAGAAATTCGTTGAGTGATAGATGACAGAGGATGGTGGTAAATGGAGTTCCCTCTGCATCTCCTTTTGTGTGAGTGAAATTTCCGTGGAAAATTTAATGCACGCAGATTTGAAAATCCAATCTGTGTGTGTTTCCCTTTCACGACCTAAACCCACCTCTACGATCTGGTTGTCAAGGGAACTGGCTAATAAAATAAAAGCAAAAAGCACAGCTTTCAAGAAATATAAAGGATCCCAAAAGGAGGAACAAAGGGAAGAATATCTGATGAAACTGAGGGAGACAATGAAGGAAATCAAGAAAGCTAAAAGTCAGGTGGAAGAAAGGATTGCCAAAGAAGTAAACAGAGGTGTCAAAACATTTTTCAGATACATCAGAGAAAGGAGAAAGGTCCAAAGTGGTATAGTGAAACTAAAAGGTGACAATGATCAATGTGTGAAGAGAGATGAAGAAAAGACAGAAATATTAAAAAAAATACTTAATTTCATTGTTCACTAAAGAAGACCCTTAAGGACCTTTGCTGGTTGACAAGACCATTGGTGGAAATGGGGTAGGTGAAACTCCATTTACAGAAGAGAATGTAGGGAAAAGATAGGAAAACTGATAGTAGACAAAGCCATGGGGCCTGATGAGGTTCATCCCAGGATACTGAGGGAGCTCATATATGTGCTGGTGGCTCCGCTGCATGACCTGGAAACGGGAGTGGTGCTGAGTGATTGGAGAAGAGCGGTGATGGTCCCGCTCCACAAGAGTGGGAGCAGAGAGGAGGCCGGAAACTATAGCCCAGTTAACCTCACCTCAGTGGTGGGTAAATTTAATGGAGACTCTGCTGAAGGAAAGGATAGTGAACTATCTACAGTCAGGAGGAATGCTGGACCCGAGACAACATGGATTCACTAGGTGAAGGTCCTGTCAGACAAATCTGATTTTTTTTTTTTGATTAGGTAACTAATCAAAAAATGTATCGAGGAAGAGCGCTCGATGTGATCTACTTGGATTTCAGCAAAGCTTTTGATATGGTTCCCCATAGGAGGCTTGTGAATAAAATGAGGAGCTTGGGAGTGAGCGCCAAGGTGGGGGCCTGGATTGCAAACTGGTTGATGGACAGAAGACAGCTTGTGAAGGTAAATGGAACCTACTCTGAGAGAGCAGTGTTAAGCAGAGTGCCACAAGGATTAGTGTTGGGACCGGTCCTGTTCAATATCTTTGTGAACGACATTGCGGAAGGGATAGAAGGTAAAATTTTGTCTATTTGCGGATGATACTAAGATCTGCAACAGAGTGGATGCTCTGGAGGGAGTAGAGAATGAGATATGATTTAATTAAGGAAGCTTGAACAGTGGTTGAAGATATGGCAGCTTCGATTGAATGTCAAGAAGTGCAGAGTCATGCATCTGGGGTGCGGCAATCCAAAAGAGCTGTATGTGATGGGGGGGGGGGGGGGGGGGGGGTGAAGGGCTGTTGTACACAGAGCAAGAGAGGGACCTTGGGGTGATAGTGTCTAGCGATCTGAAGCAATGTGACAAGGCGATAGCTAAAGCCAGAAGAGAATGATGGGCTGCATAGAGAGAGGAATAACAAGTTAAAAAAAAAAAGAAAAAAGGAGGTGATAATCCCCTTATACAGGTCCTTGTTTAGGACTCACCTGGAGTATTGTGTTCAGTTCTGGAGACCGTAACTCAAAAGGGACAGAGACAGGATGGAGGTATTTGTAATGGGATGAGGGTTTTTGCTTGATTTGTCTGGAGTTGATTGTGTGAGATGGGTGGTTGGTGCTTATTGTGTATATTTTGGTTCTGTTCTCTTTGGAGTGAATTTTAACAGGAGTTACATGTGTAAAATTAGCATATATTGTAGCAATTTTCAGAAGCCCATTTACGCACAATAAAGCCTTTTGAAAATTACCTCTTTATTGTTTAGTATAGGATTATATGTAAATTTTTATGGTTTTTTTTTTGTTTTGTGTTTGTGGTTTCTGGGTTGTTTTTTTTATAGTTGTAATTCAGGTTTTTTTAAAATTTGACTGTATGTTGCCTTGGGCAGTCTGGGCTGAAAAGCTGATTAATTACATTTTTAAGTTAAATGAAAGAGGTGCCATAGAGAAGAAAAGAGATAAATTGAGAGGTATCCAAACTTGTTTTGGAAGATGAGACATGGCTATAAGTTGTTATAGAATTAAACTAGCAGCTGGGTCTCTGACAGGTTGCAAATACATTAATAACTTGAATATAATAAATTACCGAATAAATGACTAACTAGAAGTCCTAGTGGAAAAACTGCACTCATGCAGCCAAGTCTGTCTGGTGGGCTGTTCAGGAGACCTAGGAGGCCAGGTGTTTGGGCAACAGCTCATGGTTGAAATGGGAAAAGAAGGATGCTGGGTGTGAATTAAATAGGGGATCTTGTGTGCTCATTTGCCCAAGATGATAGATGATGGAATACTGAAGAGGAAGATGGCAAATTGCTCTGGATAAGGAATGATATCCTGTAAGTAGTCATGTGCTGTGGCTGGTAACTGGGATATATTTTTAGCACTATCGACAAAATAACTAATAAAACTGAAAGGGCCGGCTGATCGTTTTCTGTAGTCACCTACTATGTTTTGCCAGAGGGAAGGGTATGAGAAATATAAAATAGTTTTTCATCATTGCCTAACTCTTCATTGTAGGGTCTATTACTGAATAGAAATAGACACTTCATGCTAGATACAATACCCAAGGTCCACGAGTTGACAGTTCTGAATCAATGGTTCTCAATCTGGTCTTTGGCCCATGTGGTCACTCAGATGTCCAGAATATCCATAATGAATATGTATGAGAGATGCATACCGTGGATGCAGTACATGTAGGCTTATTCCATTATATATTCATTGTGGATACCCTGAAAATCAGTCTGGCTCAATGGATCCTAGGATTGGGTTGAGAAGCATTTATCTAGAACAGTGATTCCCAACCTCAGGGTTCCCCAGGCTGGTCAGGTTTTCAGAATATCCACAATGAATATGGATGAAACACATTGTTTGAGCTACTTATTTCATGCATATTCCTTGTGGATATCAACTGGGGCATCCTGGAAGACAAGTTTAGGAGGCACTGTTTTAAATGACATATCTAGAATCGACATTTTCAGAGGGGAAGCAGCAAAAACAAGATAGAGGTTGGCGGCACCTTATAGACTTAATGAATTTCTTAATGAATAAGTTTTTGAGGAGAATGGATTCTTGCCCTCAAACTTATGCCTATAAATCTGTCTATAAGGTGCCCCCAGCTTTGTTGTTTTTGCTAATATTGAAGAATTGTCACATGCTTGAACTATCAATACCTTCTAGTCACTGTACAATATATATTTGTAAAGAGAAGGAGACAGGGAGCTACAAAATAAATATATATTTCTCAGTCCATTTTTTTTAAATGGACAGGGGAAGATAATCCCAGAATAGCAATTCCAAGAGAATGCTGGGAGATACTTAAGAACATAAGAACATAAGAAAATGCCATACTGGGTCAGACCAAAGGTCCATCAAGCCCAGCATCCTGTTTCCAACAGTGGCCAATCCAGGCCATAAGAACCTGGCAAGTACCCAAAAACTAAGTCTATTCCATGTAACCATTGCTAATGGCAGTGGCTATTCTCTAAGTGAACCTAATAGCAGGTAATGGACTTCTCCTCCAAGAACTTATCCAATCCTTTTTTAAACACAGCTATACTACCTGCACGAACCACATTCTCTGGCAACAAATTCCAGAGTTTAATTGTGCGTTGAGTAAAAAAGAACTTTCTCCGATTAGTTTTAAATGTGCCCCATGCTAACTTCATGGAGTGTCCCCTAGTCCTTCTACTATCCGAAAGAGTAAATAACCGATTCACATCTACCCGTTCTAGACCTCTCATGATTTTAAACACCTCTATCATATCCCCCCTCAGTCGTCTCTTCTCCAAGCTGAAAAGTCCTAATCTCTTTAGTCTTTCCTCATAGGGGAGTTGTTCCATTCCCCTTATCATTTTGGTAGCCCTTCTCTGTACCTTCTCCATCGCAATTATATCTTTTTTGAGATGCGGCGACCAGAATTGTACACAGTATTCAAGGTGCGGTCTCACCATGGAGCGATACAGAGGCATTATGACATTTTCCGTTTTATTCATCATTCCTTTTCTAATAATTCCCAACATTCTGTTTGCTTTTTTGACTGCCGCAGCACACTGAACCGACGATTTCAATGTGTTATCCACTATGACACCTAGATCTCTTTCTTGGGTTGTAGCACCTAATATGGAACCCAACATCGTGTAATTATAGCATGGGTTATTTTTCCCTATATGCATCACCTTGCACTTATCCACATTAAATTTCATCTGCCATTTGGATGCCCAATTTTCCAGTCTCACAAGGTCTTCCTGCAATTTATCACAATCTGCTTGTGATTTAACTACTCTGCACAATTTTGTGTCATCTGCAAATTTGATTATCTCACTCGTCGTATTTCTTTCCAGATCATTTATAAATATATTGAACAGTAAGGGTCCCAATACAGATCCCTGAGGCACTCCACTGTCCACTCCCTTCCACTGAGAAAATTGCCCATTTAATCCTACTCTCTGTTTCCTGTCTTTTAGCCAGTTTGCAATCCACGAAAGGACATCGCCACCTATCCCATGACTTTTTACTTTTCCTAGAAGCCTCTCATGAGGAACTTTGTCAAACGCCTTCTGAAAATCCAAGTATACTAGATACTGAACTCCCTTTTCACTTCCTTTTGTTTGAATCATCATAAACTAAGCATCTTAGTGGGGCTTTGATGGTTTTGGCCATGGTGGTTCATGGAGGAAGAGCTCAGAGAGAGGAGGTGGGAGATGCTGCGACACCAGTCATCTGTTTTTTTGGGGTTTTTGTCTTTTGTGGGGGGGGGGTGGAGGGGGGGTTTTCATTTCGTGTTCCCTCTCTTGCCTTCAGTTTGTTGCAAGTTTAAGTTTTCCAGTGGGGGAAGCTGTCGGAGTGAGTTTTACCTGCTTGCTCTTGGCCACGAAGGCAATTGTGATTTTCCTGTAAAGAGAGAGACTGCGCCGGGAAGGAGACCGAGCCTGACGTCAGGGGGGAGGCACTGGAAGATCGTATAAAGAATGCACCCCCTGTGTCGCTGGGGCGTGCGCAACTTTGTTCGAATTGGTACTAGAATTGATTATTTTGGTCTTATCTCTTTCCTTTTTATCTTCTATTTCTTATATGAATCTCACTTAGAATTGGGTTCTATACGGCACAGTGCTCAGGGATAATATAGAGAATAAATTATGCCACCCAATACCCACTGCTTCTTCCCTGACCCAATTGGAAATAAATAGATTCCTGACACAGCTGGAAAGTCAAACACTAAGGAATCTGTTGGAGCTACACAAGTTGGAGAACTGTGTGGCTGCCAAGACGAAGCATCTGAGCCCAGAGAGCCGACCTCCACCAGGCCAACGAAGTGGGGAGAATGGGGAAGCTCAGATGCCATCCAGGGATAAGGGAGTGGCGTCAGAGATAGGGGGGTCAGGATCCCAATTAGAGAATCTATCCTAAGAATTACCGCAGCCTGGTAAGGTACCACTAGAAACACTATGGCAAGCAGTAACTGGTTTAAGCTTGGCCATGACTAGGTTAGAAAAAAAGATTGACGTGGTATCTGTAGATTTTCAAACGAAATTAGTAGGTGTTCAAACTCAAAGTAATTTGATGTCCCAAAAAGTTAAAGAAAATGAAAGGCATATTCATTCTTTGCAAAAAGTGAATGTTTGTGTTATAAAGGATCAAATGGCTAGTTCACGTAGGTTGGAGGTTCTAGAAAACCATATAAGACACGTAAACCATCAGATTGGTTAATTTTCCACAAGTTCTGGGAGAGCTTCCATATATTTACTTAAAAAGATATTTTAGAGAAATATTAATGATTGAAGAAGATGAAATACCATCAGTAAATAACTGTCATTTTTTATCTAAAAAAACTCCAACCAAGAAGTAATTAATAGAGCTACTTTAGTAGTATCCTTTATTATAGCTCAAGATATTAATAAAATAATGAAACGTTATTTCCAGAAGTTTCCTATGACTTTTCACGGACAACTGGTTAAAATTTACCTGGATTTGGCTCTGGTTACAAGATTGAAGCGCAGAGAATTTTTGGCATTGAGAACACAAGTAACCTCGTTAGGGTTTACTTTTTTCCTGCGCTACCCTTGTAAGTGCAAGCTAAAAAAACTGTGAACTTTCTGGTAAAAAGTATAGGACAGAACAATTACAGCAATTTCTGGCTGCGCAGCAACCTACTGCTTCTTCTCCATTACTGAGTAGTGAAATTCCAGGTATAATAGAAGAACCATCTACTAGTGTAATTCCTACTAGTGAGTAGGATAAGGCGGACAAGATATGTAGATAAACCAGCGTTATATCTGTGTTAAGTGTTATTGAAAGCGATTTCATAATAAGTAATCTCCAGTTATTTACAAAATTACCCAAATCAGCTTCATATTTTGTCTTACGTTGAAGATTAAAATCACTGTAATTATTACTTAAATTGTTCTTGAGGATAGAACTTTTTTTTTTAATAATAATATTGCATAAATAGTATGTCTCTTGTTCTCTAAAGGAAGATTTCATGATGTGATAATACTACTTTTTTGTTCACTTAATGTATATGTGAATGAAAATGAATAAATAAAGAATTAAAAAAAAAAAAGTTTTCCAGTGAGTAGGAGACACTGATGCTTAAACCCAAAAGACAACTTTTGGGACCGGCTGTTGATTACATACCTTATCTGCTTAGCTTACTGAGAAAAAATGTTGTCTTAAGCAAAGAAATAAATGAAGATGTGTTTGTAAATACCGTGTCATTAGATGACCATGCTCTATTAAAAGCCACATCTTCAGCCTCTCAAGATTGAAGTCATTTTCTGGGATGTAGGATTTGCAAAACTTTGAAACCAACAGTTTATAGGTAAGAAGTCACTTAAGATTAAAGATTTTTCAGCATGGAGGGTCTGTAGATAGCAACTGTAAAGGAATGTTGACACGTTGAATGCTTTTGCTGATTCATGTTTTATCATCAGTTTATTCTGGACACATCATTAGAGAAATATTTATACAGCCTTGTTCAGAGTAACCGGTGCTAAATCTGGAAGCTGGACTTAGCCTCTTCCGATTGAGTAATAACATTTGCCACATGTTGCTGATCTTGTTTAAAATACTGCTATGTAAACGTAACCTTTTCATCTAAGAAGGCATCAGCATGACTACAGACCATGCTCAGATGATGGTGTTTCACTAGAAATGGTTCACAATTGAGGGGGTAATTTTAAAGCTGCCCCCATTGGAGCAGGCATTTCTGACCTGTGGATCTTACACTAATTTTCCAAGTGAAAGCACCTGCATACTTTCACCGTGAAAATTATCCCAGGAAAAATTGCCAGCAGACATTTTACATCTGCTAATTTGTATGGGTAGTTTTTTCTGAGAAAAATTACATGCATACATCTGAATTTTTCAAAAGTCAGTGCCTCTCCTTGACCTCGCTCTGGGGACCGCCTCTTCTCCCAGTGTGTAAAAAGATGAGCAGAGGTCCGACGCACGTGTCTTTGCCCCCAATTTTTAAAAAACTCATTTCTACAGCTGAAGCTCAAATGATTTTCAAAATTACACTCTTTTAAGGGGCAGATTTTCAAAGGCTACGCGTGTAACCCGAGAAAATCTGCCCCTGCACGCGCCAAGCTATTTTGCATAGGCTCAGCGGCACGCGCAAGCCCCGAGACGCGCATATGTCCCGGGGCTTCGAAAAAGAGGTGGTGTGGTGGCGGTCTGGGGGCGAGGCTGCGGTCCGGGGCGGGGTCGAGTGCTCCGCCACAGCGGCCTGTGCCGGGGCATGGCCGGCGCGCGCAAGTTACGCCTGCCTTGGGCAGGCGTAACTTTTGGAGCCAAGGTAGGGGGGATTTAGTTAAGGATGGGGGGGGTGGGTTAGATAGGAGAAGGGAGGGGAAGGTGGGCGGAAAAAAAATTCCCTCCAAGGCCGCTCCGATTTTGGAGCGACCTTGGAGGGAACTGGGAAAGTCATCGGGGCTCCCCTCGGGCTTGGCACGCGCAAGGTGCACATGTGTGCACCCCCTTGTGCGCGCTGAGCCCGGATTTTATAACATGTGCGCGGCAGTGCGTGCATGTTATAAAATCGGTTGTAGATTTGTTCGCATCGGGTTGCGCGAACTAATCTACGCCCGCGCGTCGATTTTAAGATCTGGCCCTAAGTGCATTTTAAATGTCTGAATTGGTGCCTGTAGACTGTTTGAGTGGTTCTCAGAATGGGGGGCATGGGATATTTGGTTTGATTTAACTTTAATTAGGTGAGCCGTGCATATTTTTTTAACCCCATTTGAGGATGATGGTTTTCAGTCAGATCATTTTATCAGGGTAAATACCTTTTTAAAAATTGCCTTCTCCATGTAATGTTACTTTATGTAGGAATCAAAAGATGATGAAATATAGCAGCAAACAGGGACTGTATATACATTGCAGGATAACATTACTTCGGCCTTAGGAGATGCTTGCAATGAAGTTCTTGTCCACTCATTAAATTTCCTGGGTTTTTTTTTTTTATTCCACCTTTAAGAATATAAGAAGTGCCATTCTGGATCAAATCAAAGTTCACGAAGCCCAGCATCTTGTCTCCAGCAATGACCAATCCTGATTTCTAGGAAATACCCAGCAGATCTCAAAAAGTTAGATCCTTTCTTGTTGTCCACTCCCAGGAATAAGCAGTGGCTTTCTCCAAGTGTGCCTGGCTAATAATTGTAGTTCCCTGTCTTGGTCAGTTCTTGCAACATACCGTATTTTTCGCTCCATAAGACGCACTTTTTTTCCCCCAAAAGTGGGGGGAAAATGTATGTGCGTCTTATGGAGCGAATATAAAAAAAAAAACACAAAAATCTAACAACCCCCCACCCTCCTGACCCCCCCCAAGACCTGCCGACTTAGTTTACCGCAACCCCCCCGACCTGCCGACTTAATTTACCGCAACCCTCCTGACCCCCTCAAGACCTGCCGACTTAAGTTACCGCACCCCCCCCCCCAAGACCTGCCAAACGTCCCTGGTGGTCCAGCGGGGGTCCGAGAACGATCTCCTGGGTGTGGGGCCGTCGGCTGCCAGTAATCAAAATGGCGCCGACGGCCCTTTGCCCTCACTATGTCACTGGGACCGACCGCTGCTATTGGTTGGTCTCAGTGACATAGTGAGGGCAATGGGCCGTCGGCGCCATTTTGATTACTGGCAGCCGACGGCCCACGCCCAGGAGATCGTTCCCGGACTGCTCCTGGACCCCCGCAGGACCACCAGGGACGTTTGGCAGGTCTTGGGGGGGTCAGGAGGGTGGGGGGTTGCGGTAAATTAAGTCGGCAGGTCTTGGGGGGGTCAGGAGGGTGGGGGTTGTTAATTTAAAGGGTTGGGATGGGGTTCCCAGAGAAAGAAAAGTTTTCTGATCTGGGGAGTGGACCGAAATGGCCCTCCCCAGACCCAAAGACAAAATGGGGAGAAAAAAAAAAAGCTATGCACTCCCCTAATTTGCTCTATAAGACGCCCAGACGCAGAGCCGGTTTAGCACAAATTTATTTATTTTATTTTTTTTATTTTCCCCCTCTGAATCCTAGGTGCGTCTTATGGTCAGGTGCGTCTTATGGAGTGAAAAATACGGTATATACACCAATGGAGAAAGTAATAATTTAAATAAGTATTTATTCAACTAATTTTATGTGTACAAAACCTTTATTATCCAACCTCCTATCTATACATATAAAAACTGTCTATTTAATCACTCATTCATACTAGTCAAAAAATAATATAGCTATAACATCTTAATAAAGTGATTATAGTCAAACCTTTTACAATATATATTTCTCTAAATCACTTTATATAAATACAATAATCTCCCATAAGGATTACAAAAACAATATATCCTTTTTTATAAAAGTTTTTCTTTCCAATCCACGGAGAATTATAACAATCTTCTAAGATGTCCTCCTCACAATTTCCTAATGTGTCATTCTTCTATTTATTTATATAAGCAATCTTCTAAAAATGTCAATCCCATGATCTTCTTAAGCTTCATTCCCAACAAAGAATTCTTTGTTTCGCCCCCCCTTCCTCTCCACGGTGGGCTTCATCCAGGGGATTATAGTATTCTCAGCTCCTATAATATAAATTGAGTACTATAAATATTCAATACAAACTAATAAAAAGAAAACTACAGCAAATCACAACTATACATCTTACCGATTGTTCAACACCATAAACCGTAACCATACACAAACCAATGAGTTCCAAATCAACCAAAGCTTTTAATCACGGACATGCTGTGTCTCAAGCCCCGTTTATGCATCGATTTCTTTGTCACTCCTTTTTTTAAACTGATCTCAATAAAGGCTACAAAATAATAATTCAAAATACTAATCTAAATGTTGTTTGAAAAAACAATATCTACCGTTTACAACTATCAATCCAACCCAACCTTATGATGAACCCAGTGCTTACCCTATAACTGGAAATGGCTGGCCCACACATATGAGATTACGTCACTTAAGAGAGTTTACACACCTATATATACTACCACTAATTGAAATATCCTATAAATGAATCCACTTAAAATCAATGACCTTTCCAATCAAATAATCTGAGCCCTTAATCAAACTCATTCATGTATAATTAGAACTGTTACAAGAGAAATCAGTATGTCACCAAACTATACAAACAAATCAATTAGCTCAACAAAGCACGATTCCCTTATTTATTACTAAGTCAATCCCTAATTGTCAGACACTTTCCAAACAAGTCCAATCACTATTCCCTCCACAAACTTGTTATAAGAATGTTGACCATTCAACAGCATTATTGAGACCCAGGGGGGAAATAGTGCGCCACTGAAAAGTAAATCGTTGCCCCGAACGTAGTAATGCAGCAGACACATCACCATCATTCTTCAATTGTATTCTTTTTATCATGAAAAATTTAAAATCATCTAAGGAATGATGCTGTTCCATCCAGTGGTTTACTAAAGGAGCATTCTCATTCATAGACTGGATAAGACTTTCATGCTCAATCCATGTTTTAATTTTTTACATGTTACTCATTCTACTATACCTTATTTTTTCATTGTACCGAAGATCCACAAATTCCTGATTCACCTAGCAGGTAGACCGATCGTATCAGGCATTGGCTCCATACTGGAACCACCTGTCAAGTTTATTCATCACATTTTACAACCTATGGCATTACGTATTCCATCCTATGGAAGGGACTCCACAGATCTGATCAATCATTTAACAACTTTATCACCAGTTGATCTATCTTGGATTTTAACAGCTGCAGATATTGCCTCTTTGTACATGAATGTCTCCCAAAATGAGGCTTTGAAGATTATAGGGGAGACCATTGACCATACTGACATGTCTGAGAAGAGATGTGAGTTTGTGTTAAAAATTACTAAAATTACTCTTACGTATCATTTTTTCATTTATAAATCCACATTTTTTCTACAAATTAAGGGGATTCCCATGGGGTCCGTCATGGCTCCTATTGTGGCGTGCCTGTATGTAGCACAATTTGAGGAACAATTCATGTATAAGACAATATAATTTGAAAAGGTGGTTATTTGGAGAAGATACATAGATGATATTTTTTTGGATTTGGAGAGGAAATAGCATAGAACTAGATGAATTCTTTAAGTGGATGAATACTATGGATACCAATTTATCATTCTCAGCTGTATATGGTAGAACTTCCATTTCATTTTTGGATATTCATATTTATATAAGTCACAGTGAGCTACCACATGAAATCATAAACCTATTGACAAGAACATGCTATTAAATATCTCTAGTTTTCATCTTCGTACGTTAAAGAATAATATACTTATTGTCTACATCTTAAAAATTGCCCATTTATGTTTGTCTGTTATAGAATATAAGATCCAAGCTCAAGCTCTCATGGAAAGATTTAGTGCACGAGGATATTCACGGTCAGTGATAAGGAAAGCCTATAAAAGGGCTCTATATGCCAATAGAGAGAACCTTTTAATGAAATCTAAGAAAGAGGCACCCTCTAGGATGATTTGTTCCATCCCTTAATCCTCTAAAACATCAGGTATTAAAGATATTATTTTACGACATTGGCATATTGTATCCTCTTTAAAAGGCTTTATGGAGAAATCAATTTTTGCCATTAAAAAAGGCGGAATTTACATTCTTGTTTGAGCCGTAGTATGACAGCTAATTTTTTTGATAGTCATAGAGGACAAATTGCTTGTGGCAACTGTTTGGTTTGCTCTTAGGTCATTATGTTAGAATCATTTCGTCATCCTAGTTTCAGATATCCTTACAAGTTACCGGAATGTTACACATGTCATTCAGATTGCGTTGTTTATGCAATTATCTGCCTGTGTAATTTGATCTATATAGGGCAGACTACATAACAAATTAAAACACGGATTATTGAGCATAAAAGTCGTATCTGGTCTATGAATGAGAATGTTCCTTTAGGTTGGTGACATACTGATTTCTCTTGTAACAGTTCTAATTATACATGAATGAGTTTGATTAAGGGCTCAGATTATTTGATTGGAAAGGTCATTGATTTTAAGTGGATTCATTTATAGGATATTTCAGTTGTTAGTAGTGTCTTATCAATGTCTTACATTTAACTTGCCAACGTTTATGCATTATCCTATTTTCTTCTGTTGGATCCTTCTTCAAATTTTTGAATGAAGATCTTTTGGCTAAAATAGCTTCTTTCACCTCCCCTTTTAACCATGCCGGTAATCGTTTTGCCTTCTTTCCACCTTTTTTAATGTGTGGAATACATCTGGACTGTGCTTCTAGGATGGTATTTTTTAACAATGTCCATGCCTCTTGCACACATTTTACTTTTGTAGCTGCTCCTTTCAGTTTTTTTCTAACCATTTTTCTCATTTTATCAAAGTTTCCCTTTTGAAAGTTTAGCACGAGAGCCGTGGATTTGCTTACTGTGTCCCCCTTCCAGTCATTAATTCAAATTTGATCATATTATGATCACTATTGCCAAGCGGCCCAGCCACTGTTACCTCTCACCAAATCCTGTGCTTCACTGAGAATTAGATCTAAAATTGTTCCCTCTCTCGTAGGTTCCTGAACCAATTTCTCCATAAAGTTATCATTTATTCCATCCAGGAACTTTATCTCTCTAGCGTGTCCCGATAATACATTTACCCAGTCAATATTGGGGTAATTGAAGTCTCCCATTATTACCACACTACCAATTTGGTTAGCTTCCCTAATTTCTCTTAGCATTTCACTGTCAGTCTCACCATCTTGACCAGGTGGACGGTAGTATACTCCTATCACTATACTCTTCCCCATACTAGGTCAGACCAAGGGTATATCAAGCGCAGTTTCCTGTCTCCAACAGTGACCAATCCAAGTCACAAGTACCTGGCAAGTACCCATACATTAAATCCCTTGCTACTAATGCTGGCAAGAAACAGTGGCTAATCCCTATTGATTGATAGCAGTTTATGCACTTCTCCTCAAGGAATTTATCCAAACCTTTTTTAAACCCAACTACACTAACTGCCTTAACCACATCCTCCGGTATCAAATTCCGGAGCTTAATTTTGCGTTGAGTGAAAAAGAATTTTCTCAGATTGGTTTTAAATGTGCTACTTGCTAGCTTCATGGAGTTCCCTCTAGTCCCTGTATTATCTGATAGAGTAAATAAGTTTCACATTTACCCGTTCAAGTAGTGAGGGTTATAGTGAGGGAGAGGAGATGGGCTGGGGAGGTTTACTTGAAGTTTTATGATAGGATTGTAGTGAGGTAGGCGAGAGAGGGTGTTTGGTGTTTCATCAGTCCATGGCTAGATAATGCTTTCTTTGAGTGGTGGTAGGACTAGTTTAGAGGGTGGTGTGAGAGTATGTCCTCTGTGTTCTGTGTATGCATACTGTATTTTTATTGATTATTCTGTACCCCTTTCTGGCTACTTTTTGTAAAAGAATGGGTAAAATAACTAGGAAATGAAATGAGCTTAAGGTGCAGTTTTCAGGAACCGATTGTGTCTTAAGTCTGAGGACTTCCTGCATCAGGAAGCGAGGAATGCAAGCAGTAAAACACATGAAAATCTAACACATTCAGCAGGATATCACATCAAAGAGGCTGGCACTTCTCATCTAACTTCCGTTTTTCCTAAATGAAATCTTACTTGCGATGAGGCATAAGGGGACATTTTTTGATTTAATAGACTTGTATTTGTAGTGAGATCCAACCTTTGTCCCTCTCTTCGCCACTTCAGTAACGAATTAAGTCTGAAAGCACCGCATTAAAAAAAAAAAAAAAAAAAGAAACCGAGAATATGACTGCAGATGAGGACCATAGAGCCCTTCCGTTCTGTCTGATTTATGGCCACAGAGCCCATTTGATCTCTTGTGTTCCCCTTGCGTCCTTGAAACTCTGACTCCTCTGTGTTTATCCTGTACTCTTGCATTCTGTTAACCTTTCTGCCTCCATGAGAAGGCTGTTCCATGCAGCCACCTCCCTCCCGGTGCAGAAATATTTCCCAGTGCCACTCCTGGATCTGCACGCACGGGGGGGCCTCATATCATGACCTCTTGTTTTAGTGTTGATCAGCGAGAGATCACACTTCCACTAAAAAAAAACAAAACAAAGTTGACCTCTTGTGCGATATTTATATCTTTTTGAAGTATCTGAACGTCTCTGTCATAGTCCATTTGTGTCTCCTGTACTCTGGATGAACATATTTAGGCCCTTAAGTCTCATCTCTTAGGGCTTTTGGTGCAGATCCTGCAATATTTTGGGAGCCCCTTTTTAGACCACTATTGATTTGTCGTAATACTTTTGGAGGTATGATCACCAGAACTGGATGTAATACTCCAAGCGAGGTCTCTCCAATGACCTGCACAGAGTGAGAATTGTCTTTTTTTTTTTTTGTGTATTTAAGGAAAATAAAATATGCTTATGTCTTCGGTTTCTCCAGTCATCTTGACATTGCTGGTGGGACCAGCGGTGCAGGTGTATAAAGTAAAAATGTTAAGTAGTGAGGGCAAAGACACCACCAGAGTGATTCAATAGAGCCCATACCACCCAGCTGAAGACTGCCACAGAAGCAGCTTCCCGACACCTTTCTCATCTCCTTTTATTGGGCCAGCAGGAGGGCCCTGGTTCATCAGGCTGCATTCTTCTCTGCCTTCAGGGGCCAGACTCGCGTTTTGAATCATGGGGTGTTGGTATTGGTGTCCTGCACATTTCAAAGCACCAGTTAGGCTCTGGGTGGCAAAGCAAAGGAGGAGCATGCAGCCCAATACATTTCCGCTTTCCCCTCGCTTTCTGTTGACTTGATCAGCAGTAGGGTGGAGGGGAGGGTTGAGGAGGGACCAGGGGCACTCCGTAGAGTAAATTCAATCTACCCTTACCCTCCTTCTATTACTCAACCAGTTACTGAGCCAGTCAGCCATCTTGGACCCTGCCTCTAGGCTGACCGCTTTTATTTATTAGCCACCTGTACGGACAGTGGTAAAATCGTTGCTGAAATCCAAGCATATTCCATCCGGTGCACTTACTTGATCTGGAGAAAGTTGATTAGATTTGTTTCTGGAGGAACCTTGGGTTCTTTGGATCAAGCAACCTGCTAAATTCAAGACAATTAACTAATTTTTTAAAGAGTCTCCATCACTGAGAAGAGACTGACGAGTCTGTAGTTACCAGCCTCTTACCTACTACCACTTTTATACAAAAAAAAAAAGACAGCATCTGCCCTTCTCCAGCCCTCCAGAGCCGCTCCTATCTTCAAAGACTCATTGAACAGATCTTTCAGTTGAATCATCAAAGCCTCACTGAACTCCCATAATATCCCATTGAGGCCCATTACTTTGTCCACTTTCAGGGTTTGCATGCAACTTGCAAAACTTCTTCTTTTTTTTTTTTTTTTTTCCAGAGGTAGGGTATCAACCTCCTTATATGTACGGTGATCATTCTCCAATATTTGTTTAGAGGCTGATAATACAAAAAGAAAAGCTGAAGCCCTAAATTTAGGCATCTATGTTAGGTGCCTATTTTCACCTGAACTTAGGCTCCTAAATTTTCAGCTGCTATTCATTTGCTTTGATTTAGGCCCCTAAGTGCTGATTCTGCCTCAATAGCCATCCACATTTTAAGATCCTAAACTGAGGAGCTTAGTGTTGCGTCCATCGTTGCTCGACGCCCTCACTCCGCCCTCCTTACCGCTGAGGCGACTCCCGCCGGGCCTGATGGACTGCTAGCTGCCGCGGTGTCTTCTTGCCGTCTCCCTCCGGCGTCCCCGGACCGGCACGACGCTGTGGATCCGCCATATTCCTGATGACGTAGGGGGCGCGCACACGCGCGCTCCCATTCATGTACCAGCAAGGGCGCGAACCTCGGGGGCATCCCCCGAGATGACGTCATCCGCTTCTCAGAAATTGCTAACATATCGAGTTAGCAAGGAATTGATGGATCCAAAGGACTCTTAGGACTTGATGGATTCGAAGGACTCGCAAGGATTCTTCTATGGATTCGTCCAAGCTACTCTGCCTCCTCGGACTTACCAGGGGTACCCGCTCCTCGGAGGCCTCGCTCTCTTTTCTTTATTTCAGATTGCAGATAGGAACCGGTACTCGCTCCTCGAGGGCGCATGTTCCTGAACACTCTGAAGATTCTCTACTGCCTGGAAGCTATCGCAGATACAGACAATTGTGAGTTACCACCGCTCTTTCAGAGCTTTCCCTGGAACTAGGTACTCTCTCCTCAAGGGCCTAACTCTTTCCAGCTACTGAGCCTCCTTAAGAATCTATGTGAGTGTGTCATCTACTACTGGCTACGTATACAGCATACCCTGTCTACTCACTATCTATAGTCTCTCTACAGCTCAGCAACCCTGGGATTGCAGTTCCAGTATCTGAGGGACTTCAGCCCTGCCGGGCATATCAGCTCACTACTGCCACCTCTGGTGGTTCTACTAACCTGTCTAATAAAAGAATTATCTGTGTCTGTCTCCATACCCAAGCCTAGCCGGTGGTCCCTCTCAGGATATCCTCCTGGGGGCGCTGTCATCTGCCATCGGCCCAAGGATCCACCTATCTACATTCCTCTACAGCTGAGTGTCCTCTCCAAGCACTCCGCTGATAACTGGTTGCTACTCCTCCCTCCACAGGAGTCATAGCATTCGAGATTGCTAGCTCCCTAGCGGTTCACAATAGATTGCTAACTCTCTTTCTCAGGAGTCGTTCTACAACAGATTGCTAACTCCTCCCCACTGCAGGAGTAAACCTATCAGATTGCTAGCTCCTCCCTTCTTGGGAGCAATTTCATAACAGATTGATAACTCCTATCAGATTGCTAGCTCCTCCCTTCTTGGGAGCAGTTTCATAACAGATTGATAACTCCTATCTGATTGCTTCGCCCACCAGGCATCAGATTTACAACACTTAGTGAAACTGGGAGCCTCAATTTAGGGACTTGGTCCTAATAAACCTTTTAAAGGGCCAATTTAGGAGCTTAACTCTAAAAGTTTGGAGCCTAAACCCTTTGAAAATTGGCCTCTTAGTATATTAGGTTGTTCCTAGTCACCTTTTTTATTGTTTTCTCAGCTTCCAATGTAAGTATAGACTGAGCTATATTTTTTATGGGTCATTTTGTAGCAGCCCGCATAAATGTGGATTTGACACCAATTTTCTAAGAGGACATACGCGTGTATTTTCCCTTTGAAAATGATCCCACCAAAACTACCTGACACATTTACATCTGCTAATGCGTGCATAGAATTTTTATTTTTATTTTTTTTAGAAAATAGATGCATCCTTGTGTAAATGCATTAGTATAAGGATAAGTACAAATAACCCCCACCTCCCGCCACCGGGAACTCCTGCTCACTGCAGGTAAAAGTACATGCATCCAAAAGAGCTGTTTGTGATGGGGAGTGAGAGACTTATGCACACCAGGAGAGGGACCTTGGGGTGACAGTGTCTGGCAATCTGAAGGTGGCCAAGCAATGTGACAAGGTGGTAGCTAAAGCCAGAAAGATACTGGGCTGCATAGAAAGGGGGTACAACTAGCAGGAAAAGGGAAGTGGTGATGCCCTTGTACAGATCCTTGATGAGGCCTCACCTGGAGTACTGTGTTCAGTTCTGGTACCCGCATCTCAGAAAGGACAGACAGGATGGAAACTGTCCAGAGAAAGGCGAGCAAAATGGTGTGGGGTCTGTTTCAGAAGACCTAGGAGGAGAGGCTGAAAGATCTGAATTATGTACACCATAAAAGAAAGAAGGTACAGACCTTCAGATACCGGAGAGGTATCAACTATGTACAAACTTCAAACCTTTTCCGCTGGAAAGGAAAGCGTAGAACTAGGGGTCATAATTTGAAACTTCATGGGGGATGAATAACAATCAACATTAGGAAATATTTCATCGTGGAGAGCGTGGTGGATGCCTAGAATGCTCTCGCTGAAGAGGTAGTGAAGATGAGAACAGTTCCCATGCTCTTTTGAATTAAAACACTCCGCATTCCTAAAGGCTTAAAGAAAGGGATGGTGTAACATTTCTGCATGGGGGTTACCTGCACGGAGCGGCAGTTACAGCTCTTAACAGAATGCATGGGGGGTAACCTGCACGGAGCGGCAGTTACTACCATAAGCAAATTGCTGGGCAGTCTAGATGGACCATTAGTCTTTTTCTGCCGTCATTACTATGCTACTATGTTTCATGTTTTAAAAAAAAAAGAAGCAATAGGAAAAATGCATGATGTTTTAGTTTATTTTATATCATTTTTAATGTGAGCTATTTGCAAATAGTGTGTGCTGTATACAAATAGGGGTAGATTTTAAAACTTGCGTGAGCGCGTCCATGTGCGCGTGCCACCCAGCGCGCGCACATGGACACGTGATTTTATAATATGCGCGTGCAGTGGCGCATGTTATAAAACCGGGAGTTGCGCGAGCAAGGGGGTGCACAATTGGGCAACTTGCGCGCGTCGAGCCGCACTGCTGCCCCCCATTTCCCCCCACCCCATCTTTCCCCCACCCCATCTTTCCTTCCCTTCCTCTACCTCCCCCGCCCTTTCCCCCCTACCTTTTTCTTCATTTTTGTTATATTACAAAACTTGCTTCAGCCCTGGGGCTGAAGTAAGTTGCGCGGGCCGGCCGAATGCCGGCGCTCCCCAGCACAGCAGCAAATCGCTGCTTTGCCGGGAGCATCTGGTCCCTCCCCGCCCCTTTTTGCAAGCCCTGGGATTTACTCGCATCCCGGGGCTTTACGTGCCTCGCCGGGCCTTTATAAAATAGGCCCGGCGTGTGTAAGCCACTCTACGCTCGTAAAGCTTTTAAAATCTGGCCCTTAATGTGCAGTATTGCCAAAAGAAAAAGAATAAGGCAGAAACCCCCAATAAAATTAAATTTGGTTAAGAACCTCCCCCCCCAACGATTCGAGATGAAACAAAATGCTATTATTTGGCCTGCAGACCCCTACCCAGCTGGTCCTTATCTATGATCTTCTATGTTACTGTGGACTGAGGCACAGTGGTTAAGATAGCAGACTGTGCTTTAGCTGGCTACCCTAATCTGTTTTATCTATAGCCTATATAACTGGTTGCTGGTGAAATTAGGCTTAACTCTAGCTGGCCTAACTTTTGACAGATCATGCTGAAAATCAGCTCTAGCCAGCTTTGTTTTTCCCTATTTATCACCCACGATTTTAGTGGCTAGGTTTAGCTTCTCAGCGGATGGAAATTTTCAATCCTGAGCATCTACTCTCCCAAGTCTATAGTTGGGCAGCTAGATCCCTTAGAATGTTGACTTCTATGTTACTATGCTTTTGCCTGTTTATAACTATAAGATAGTGTTGAAATATTAATTTCTGATTAAATGGCTCCTTAATAAAAGAACTTTATTATTACAAATTGAAAAGTCGTAGTAAACTGTTTCCATATTGCTTCAAAACCTCAAGTGTTTACAAATTCTAGGTCATGTCAGGCTTGCCTTGGGTGATTCAAAAGCTAGGCATCAGCTGAATAGTCAATTTATAAAGTGTGGGAGGAAATTAAAATGACTTTAGCTTACTTACTGGGCTGATGCCAGGAATAGCTGGCTATCTACCAGTGAAAACAGATATTTGATAGTAAAATTAGAACCGCTAACATTTAATGTTTGTGGGACTGTTTGTTCGGGGAGACCTTTCCTGATGGTCCAAGGGCTCTCTAAGTGGTGGACGATCAGGTGGTAAACTGGACTGTGGGTGAAAGCACTGAGAAGGAAGGGGTGACCGCATCCTCTCTCTGGCAGCGTTAAGTACTGTCAGTCAGGGTCCTCCTAGGCACCTTTTTTTTTTATTTGCATGAAAAATATTCACAGCTAGCTCTGCAGGAACAAATGAGTGGGCACAGGATTACAGAAGGTGCTCTTGAGCTTTTGGGTTGAGGTGTACGGTTCCAACACGTCCAGTTCAGATTTTGCTTTGCTCCACATTCCAGATCATTGTGTCATAGCATAATTTAGGGATTTCAAAGTCTTCTGCATCTTTCTGCCTTTGTGAGGTTGCAGATCCATCAGTCCCTGTTTTTCTGCTGCTTATCTTGTTTTTTTGGCTTCCTTTGGAGATTTGGGATTATGGTCCTCGCTTTATTAGAAAAATCATTTACAATCTTATTCCAGTTTCAGATAAACTACTCAGAGAAAACGTCAGGATTTTAAACCATGTCGCTTCTCATCGCTTTTCCCCAAGGAATTGGTCTTCATAACTCAGTTTCTAACAAGTGACTCACCTCTCTTCACAGAGTTCGACCCAGTGAACCTGTTCTGTTCCAGAAGCACCAGAAACTAAAACCTCCAGCATTTCTTGTAGTTCAAGGCTTGGATCTTGTTTCACAGGGATGGGATCGCTCTGCTGTTGGGCTTTATTGTTATACTGAGAGCCACAGCTTTACCAGGAGCCAGGCACTTTTATTTTATTTTATTTTATTTTAATTTATTTATTTATTTATTTATTTATTTATTTATTTTTACTAGACCTCCTGTATCACTGTCTCCTCATCTCCTTCAGACTCTCCTTTCTCAGACTTGCTGATTAACTAAGTGAACACACGCCCCCTAGAGGATGCTCACAAAAATTCTGTGTGGGACCCAACCACTAGGGTTCTAAACAGGGGGGGTTCCTATTTCTTGCTCTCCGGGATGTACCATGTTTCCAAAAGGCTGCCTAGGTTTTCTGCTGCAGTGAACAGCCTTTTTGCAAAAGCATCTTCTCCTTTGCCACTGAAAAACAGAGTCAGCAAGCATATGGTACTTGCCAAGATTTTTTGGAGCTGGGAATTTATTTTACTGCTAGTTATTGGTAGTCTAATGTGGTATGTTTTGCGTTGATTTTATGTATGTATTCTGTCAATTTATGAATTGCATTTCCTCAATAATGACCCAAAATGAATTACAACATAAATCAATACAATGCAGCATAAAATCAATAAAGGCATTCTCAATTATTATAATGCAATCAATTTCAATTCACAGTTCACTAGAGCCATAAATAAAAACCTCCATCCATAAGATTAGTTAATAATGTTGGTTGACTCATTACCTATCTTCAAAAGCTGCACAAAACGGCCATGATTTAATTTTTATTTTCATAATAAATAATTTTTAATTAATCTAAAACCAAAGGGGAAATTATTCCAAATTTTCAATGCAACCCCTGAAAACATTCTTTGTCTTGATCAGTCTCTGCATACATCCCGCACATCTGGAGCACTTAGCAAATCCATTTGTGAGGAATGCAGCAGCCTTGCAGGAACCTAATTCAGCAAGCTCTCAGAATGGGCTGGAGCCATATTGTACAAGCATTTGTACACCGATGTAAGAATCCTAAATGCAATCCAGTATTCAACTGGTGGTACCCAGTGTAACTCCTGTAACAAAGGGTCCACTGTCTTCTTTGCTTTTAATCCTCCCCCCCGATGGATCTGACACATGCTGAACAAGCTGGAATCGTTTCAGCAGCTTCGTTGGAAATCCTGTAGATACAGGCCTACACGTGCGTTATGTTCCTTGCCACAAGAATTGCTTAAGCCACCTTCTAAAGAGATAAGACTGGAGGGGACCCATTGTACTTTTTCATATCAGACGCACCCTTGCTATGGAACTCACTCCCTCTCTTTATTTGGGTAGAATAAAACTTGGCTTTTTAATCCAAATATTTTATTAGAGAGATTTGATAAGATTTAAATTTGAAGTGACTGTTTTGACTAGGGAGGGGGGTAGGGATTTTAGGAGTTTTGAAAAAGGAAAGGAGAGACTTTTTTTTTTTAAATTGGGGGTTTGCTTTTGGTTTTACTGGGGAAGGTAATGGGGTTGTGAGGAGTTGTGTGTTGAGTGTTGTCAATTTTATGTTTTTTTATGTGACTGAACTTTTTTGATTTTATTGTGATTTATGTTAATTGATTGTATAATTTTATTGTTAACCAGTTAGATGCTACGGTGATATGGTGTTATATCAAATATTTATTAAACATTAAACAACACTGCACTAAACCAACCTGCTGACAATCAATGCCTGGAAAACCATTGCCAGATCTTTAGTTGTAAGATAAGGCTTAATTTCAGATGGTAAAAACCTGTATTCATCGCTGGGGACTCCTATGACTGCATAGTAACCTCTGGTTCCATTAGGATTCCCAAATTCCATACCAGTTGTGTAACTGACAACATTTTGCTGATCAAAATCAGAGACTTCTGATCTCCGACTCCACAGGATCTCCATTTTCGAGATGTCTAACTTCAGCTTTTTAGCTTTACTCCCGCGCCTGTAAATATCATCTTGTGCCTTTAGTTCCTTTATTGCATACCAGAAAGATGATTCAGACACTACCTGCAAACAAACAATACTCTGCTCCCATTTTAATCAAAAGATTACAGAATGATACCAGAAAAATGTTAGAAAAATCTGTGGGACCACAGCAAAATGTAGTGCGCACATAAAATAACGTAATAGCATATCACTCTTTACTATATAAAAATCATATGAAATTAAATGTATTTTGTTTGTTTTCTATTTAAAACAAAAATGCTGAAGTAATGTTGAATTATTTTTATTAAAAGAAAGCACTTACTTAAATAACATTTTCAAAATTCTGATGATATTTGCATTAAAGTTGGTCAGGTATCCTTGCCTCATGGTGCACAAATTTGAAGTCTGTTTATAAAAAGTTGCACAAAAGACTATTTTTGCATGCATAGCCTGTAAAACAATTAGAAAGAGCATTGGTTGGGACACACCACGGGGGTCTAGGATTCCCCTAAGAATCCACCTACAGTCTCTTTTTTTGTAAGACCAGAAGCAAACCGCAGCAGTGTTGCACCCCCTTTCCTATATCCGCTATCCTCAGTCAATCAATCAATGTTCATGATTGACCGTGTCCAAGGCAGTGAGTGGATCTGAAAAGATCAGAGTGACACCACCTCTCTCTCGAGATCCCGAAGCAATTCATCCAACAATGAGACCCAGCCCTGTTTGTGTCCTGAAATATTCAGAAAAGGCCTGATTGAGCCATGCGCACGGCAGAGTAGAAATCAGAATGTGCGTTAGTGCTCTGTGGATTTGGGCATCGTGTGTAAGGGCAGGACTGAAACCAAATAAAATAAATAAAGATAGTCGACAGCTGATGACAGACGGGCTTTGGTGTGCAGCGATGGCAAACATTTTAGGCATTTTCCTGGTGGCCGGTGAGCGTGCTTTTCAGCAGGACTCTTAGAAGTAATGGGCCATTAATTATTTTTTTTGACCAAAGAAGTCACCCGTAGGACAGACTCTTGCCTCTCTCTGTGCTGGGAAAGTGGCATTGTGTAGCTTAAAGGCCGGAGCAAATACCCATTCTGATTTAAACGTATTCTGCTAGAACTGAGAGAATTTATTGAATTTATTTTAAATAAATAGGTTGGTTGTCCATTTCAGAAACTCTTGTAGTTGCTGTAGTTGGTTATATTTTGTAATCATGTCGGCCACTTTACCAGTACATTTAAAACCTTTCCTTAAAAGCACATTTAAATGTTCTTCTCCCCACCCCACCCCACCCCCTCTAATTCTACCTAACCTGCACATTTCTAATTAATGCCCTTGTGGTGACCTGTGCTGGGGGAAGTGGCTGTCTTGTTTCCACTTATGACTGCACATTCGCTCCATTGCTTGGATAACCTTCAGGCATCAATCGGGGTGATTAATTATACACGATTTCAGCGCTCGGGGAGAGCTGCTACTTGCCAGCAAATTCCTTTCTTGATAAACATGAATTAGGTTTTGTAAAAATTTGGGGTTTTTTTTTTTTTTTGGTTTGAAATGCAATGTGGAAAATCCCCAATACCTGCTGTACAATCCTGACCAGTAAACTGTGATGTTGGGTAAATGATATGAATTGAGTATTTGCTCACTTACATCGTATACGTGACTGAGAGTGAAAAGTCCATTACCTGCTATTAATTGAGTTGACTTAGAAAATAGCCACTGCTATTACTAGCATCACTTGCATGGAATAGACTTAGTTTTTGGGTACTTGCCAGGTTCTTATGGCCTGGATTGGCCACTGTTGGAAACAGGATGCTGGGCTTGATGGACCCTTGGTCTGACCCAGTATGGCATTTTCTTATGTTCTTATGAGAGGGGATGAAGATGAGCAGCTGCATCACCCTGGTGGCCTAACTTCAGTCTTTGAATTCCAGACCCCCCCGGTTACTGTGGGGAAGCGAGGGAGAGGAGATCAGGGATGGGGGCCCTGCTTATTATGTGGGCGGTTTTCAGTGTTGCAAGGTACACCCATACTTGAGCCTAATGAAGCATCTCTAACACATGGTATGTCCCCCCCACCACGTTGAACCCCTGTGCTTTGAGCCCTATTGGTAGGGTCCCACAGAGATGATGTGAGCCTGCTCCAGACTAGGAGTGTAGCAGTCTCTTAAGTCTTTGAATAGAGGGAAAGCAGTTTTGGTCTGGAAGGATCAACGAGACACAGAATCTCCTATTAGCTACATAAATGGAAGAGTAGAAAATGCCAGGCTCCTGGTGAGGTGGTCAGTCCTGGGTGGATCATGAATCTGCACAGCAGAATAATCCCCACCTTAATGAAAAAGATAAATTAGGCTTTATATATATTGTATCTCTGGAACTGAAAGAATTCAGTGGGTGTAGTTCCTTCTAAGGGGGTAAAGTTTAAAGCCATTTGCATGCACGAATACATGGGTTTATGCCTGTAAATGGCTCCTTATAAGATTGCACGTGGTTTGTGTGCATAAAAATGTAGACACCACTCAATTTTGCGCATACTTTTATGAGCACAAACAAAATAGGCATTCTGAGGGGGTGGAGATGAGATGGGGTTGGGATTTACATGCATACATTTTGATTTGAAAAAGATTGCAAATAAGGTAATAAATCTGTAGAAGTTACATGCTGCAATGAGCAAGTGTAACTTTGTGCAGGTTACTTCATGCATGCCATTTGCGATCCTTTTCAGAGGGAACTTAGCAGGAGGGTAAGTTTGCTTTGAACATTGGCATGGCACTTGCGTTTTGGCAAGGCACAAATTGCGCGGGCTGTTATAAAATTCCTCTCCCTTAGGTGAAGCATTCAGTAGATAGAGAATGAAAAGGAAGATAGGTTTCTCTGGAAAGCTGGGGAGAAGCCGCCTGCTTTAAAATCCCACAGTTTTACCCTGAATGGTGCGTCTGGAGTAAGATCTACCAATGATTTTTCTGTTCGAATGAGAAATGGGATCCTGACGCTCCAGGTTACAGCCATTGATAGTAGAAAGTAATCTGGGAGAGCAGAAGGAGGAAATACTTGTGACCTGAATCAGCCACCGTTGGAAACAGGATGCTGGGCTTGATGGACCCTTGGTCTGACCCAGCATGGCATATCTTATGCTGTATTGCTGTTTTGAAATTGAACCCCCTTGCTCAGCACAGAGAAGCAAGAATGGCGCACACAAATTGTGCCCATGGAGCAGTTTTGAAACACTTCTCTTTGTAAACAGAAGTCAGACCAGCTTTGGGACCACAGATTGGAGTCATCTGCAGTCATTTCAGGTCTTACCTAACACAAGGCAGCGCTACCGCAAAGAGGACTTTGTCACCCTTTGCTTTGTGGGTTTTCAGCCGCTGCACCGACTGTTCAGGACTGTTTCCCCCTTTGTTTTAATCTGGCTGCATTCAGTTCCAGTGCTGTGTAGAGCGTGGATGCCTGATGGCAGGGTATAGGGGAGAAGCAGGGGTGAGCTGCCGCCTTTGGTCACGTCTCTGACGGGCGATCAGATTCTGAGAGGGTTGTCACACCGCTATGAGACACTGTTTTCCAGTTTTTGTGGATTTTTATTTTTTTTAATTTGAAACGGGACTTCAGGGAGAGTGCAAAGAGCCGATGAGATCAGGGCACTTAGGAGGTTGAATGGTGAGTAGCAACTGACTCATTTAGGAGCAGAAGAAAGTGGCATGAGAAAATGTTAAGTAGTGCAAGAAAAGCGAGAATAAGAGGTTTTGTGACTGATTAGAGCGTGGGGCACAAATGGAAGAGTTGAAAGGTAAGATTAGATCTTGAAAGGCATTCCTTCCCCCAGATATGGAAAATGGTACCGGAGACGCAGTTAATCTTATCTTATTGTGAGGGTGCAAGATAAGCAACGTGAAATCAAATAGAATTCTTAATTGCATATTATGAATGCCACTGAGGTATTGTCCTGCTTGATGATTCCGTAGGGAAGCGCTAAAATGTGTCCCTTGGACCTTCCAGAGTTAGATTTCTGACCCCTTAACAATATTTAAGCAACTGAGAAGTCAAACTCTTTAAGGCAGAAGGGGGGAAGTGTTTGCAAGTGCTTCCACCTGGATAGAGCTCCTGTTCGCTGTGTTCCCGCTCCTTAAGTTAGAGCCGGTTGGGTTGAAAACAGACCAAAGGTTCATCAAATCCCACCGCCTTCTCATTTCCTAACATCTCTTCTGGGGGAAGGCAAAACAATCTGTGTTTTTGCCCAATTGTGTTGGTGGAACAGGAGACAGATGTCCATGTTCATGCTTCAGAGTTATCTGACATCAAGGCATGAATGAGGACCGTCTACGCTCACTTTCCAAGTCAGCAGGTTTCATAGAAAAGAAAACGAGGGTTCAGCCGCTTTCTTACAGCCTTGGTAGGAGCACGTAGCCTGCCAAACAGCAAATCGTGTGTAATAGATCCCCAATCGTATGTTAGTAATGTAATAGGTAACAGCAGCAAAAGACCAACTAGTTATTCCCATCCACACTACCAAAGATATATCCCAGCTGCCAAACCTACAGCCTGACTTTTGTAAGATATCGCCCTTTAACAGGGCAAGGCTTTTTTTTTTTTTTTAACCTGGCAGTTTCTCCCTGCTCCTTGGTCCTCTAGCTCAGTGGGAATCGGGAACTTCATTCACAGCTACCCAGGGATTCTTCGCCTATTGTATATCCGCCCCCTTCCTCCCCCCCGCCCCCACCATGTACCTGTTCATTGCAGTGACCAGGGGCCATTCACCAGGGCTCATTCCGGAACCCTGCAATCATGGATACCAAACCCGACCACTGGATACCCTGCTTGTGCGATTCCTCCTCCCCCCAGCGGGAGCTGTGAACATGGTCTCTGCCGCATCGCCAGCTGACCCTAGGGAGGGGAGGGGGTAGACGATCCAACGTGGGGCAAACCACGGCAGTGCACATTATTGCCACTGATCTGCTGGGCCTGCCCTCCAGGACGACGTTTCTCCTCTTCTTCCATTGTATTCCTTCTTTCTGAGAGCATGCAAGATCTCCTTTTCAGTTTACGCCCAGTATCCTCCCACTCTCCTTTCCTACCAAAAGATCCCAGCATAGTCCCATCAGCCACCAGTACCAGCACTTCTGGTTCTCTAGGTCTCTGTGGCCTTTTTGGACAGCTCTCCCGCCACCTCAGACTTGCTGCACGGATCTGGTCGAGGCGAGGAACGCAAAGCCTGCTAGACAGACCTGGCTGCTGACTGATTTTTTTCCACCTAAGGATCCTGTGTGCTCATCTGGTACCATTTCAGCCTCCCACCACTCACTTTGGGAAGATATTCCATGCATCCATCACCCTTTTCCAAGAAACAAGCTTGCCTGCTCCCGGCTTTTTGCCTCCCTTCACATTTCAGCAGGGGGATGTTTGAACCAGCAGCCCTGAGATCCAGGAAGCAGCAGTGCTGCCTCTGAGCTCCCGGTGCATGCTGTGTTGGGTATTTATTTTATTTATTTTAATGATTTTATATACCGACATCCGTTTGCACATCACATCGGTTTACATATAACTTATAACCAAAGTATAAAATAGGCATGGCCTTTACAATTCTTTATTCTTTATTTGTATTTTTTAAATAGCTGTACCCTTCATTTGTTTGCAAGGTACCATGTGCTCATGAAAGCTCATCTATTACAAATATGATCTATTGGCTCACTAAAAGCCAAGCATAACAAGTATGAGAAAAAAAAAAAAGGAAAGAGTCAATAACTTGCTGGGCAGACTGGATGGGCCGTTTGGTCGTCTTCTGCCGTCATTTCTATGTTCTATATTTTAACTTGCTAGGAATTAAATAAAAAATACAGGTGCTTTTGTTTGGGGGGGGGGGGGGGGGGAAAGGGATGCATGCTGCTGCTCCCCATTTAAAAGAAAAAAAATCTGCTTCTCAGTGGGAACGCCTTCAAAGCATGCACAAAGCTGCATCCATTTGTAACTTCTGTGCCTAGACTGTCTTTCAATTTCAGGGCTTCTGCTCACCTCGTTTTCTAGGTAATGTTGAATATCGGGTTCCAAAAGCCACATGACTAGCTGTTATAGTAGTGCTAATCTGCTGGCCTCTGACCCGCATCTGTTCCAGCAAGGCAACAGAAGGTGCTCTATAGAAGATTCACAGATGGTACCTTGTAGCAACTCAAAGGAAAGCCCCCACCCCTACCCCAGAACCGGTGACCCTGTACCCTATAGTGTAGCGAGGGCCGTCCTCGTCACATCTGATTTCAGTGTTACCATCTGTAGGTTGCAGAACTGTTTTTATAACCACATGCTCCATGTTCGCTCGCTTACTTGAATTTTGTTTCGGTATGAAGGTGGAGATGGTGCCACTCTTCTCTCGTAGACTGCTTGCATCTTTGTTTTCAGAGCAGTGACAGGCCAGTAGGTGATGCGGTGATTCCTTGTTCTGTATCAGTCATTTGATGCGGATGAACATTGCTGCCAACTAGAGATTTTACTTTTAGGAAGTCTGATAAAACATTGTTCCCTTCTCTCCTATTTTTTTGACATGGGAGGGGAAGATGGTTAAGTTGTCAACCTTTTCGTTGATGTCTTGAGCCCGTTTCTTTAGATAGGCACAGATCTTCAAGCTTTCTGTGCTGCCCTGATGTTGCTCCTCCAGAGATATTTTATAATTCTGATGCATTTTCTATTTTTTTCCCCTTTCTTCTGCCTTTCAGGTCTACATCATAAACGTAACATGGTCCGACTCAACGTCGCAGGTTATTTACCGAAGATACAGCAAGTTCTTTGACCTCCAGGTAATTAATCTGCCTCTTGCTTATACCATCTCTGTGGTTTAAGGATTGACAAGGTCTCCGTTCCAGTGCAGGATTTTCTTTCACAGCATGCAAGCAAAAGAGACGATGGTTCATTTACTCAAAGTATTCCTGCCCAGAATGGGAGAGACCATTTTGAAGCCAGATCCATGTTGTTGATCAGCTTTCTTCTTGAATGCTGCTGTACTTACGTCTCCATGACATGCCGGTCAAAATTTCTCTCTGATTGGTGGAAAGATTCCTTTCCTTCTCTTCCCTTCCCCATCCTGCCTTGTTAATGCCCCTCTGCCCAAAACCCGACTTACCTTCCACATACAAACCTGTCCAAAAACCCGTGTCTTGGGTTTTAAAGTCCAGCCTTCTTTATCACGTCTGCAGATATTTGACAGAAAGGGACTGTGATGCCCAGAAAGTTAATGCGTGATGACATTTATGCATAAAAACCTTTGTGGTGATCCGGTAAGGTAAATGCACATAGTGTCTGTCTGCTAGATGACACAGAAGGAGTAATGTTTACATAAAAGTCTCTTAGGACTTGTCACCCAAATTTTGTAAGAAAAATGTTTTTATTTTCCTGAATGTCTCACAAATATCTTCTTTTATGACAGTTGCTATTTGAGGTTTGGTTTTGTTTTTGGTTTTGTTTTTTTGGTCTGGTCCATGCTCCAGAAGCTAAAAAGAATTTGGTTGAACTGATCTCATAAATAATCCAGAACAAAGTCTACAGATGCGGAAAACTTTGTTTCTCTTTGTCTGTGTTGTTCTTATCTTTTACACCGTGAAGTTTTCTTTTCTTCTTTTCCCTTGATATATAATGTGACGGTGATTAGTGCTGCAAGCTTGTCCAAAGATTTTGAAGTACAGGTTGGCAAGCTTCCGACTGAACCTTCACAAGCTGAAAATGGTGTCAAAGAAGGTTCTGATGTGTGCATCGTAGAGAGCAAGGCTGCCCAGACCTTGGTGAGCCCACAGCAGTCAGGTTTTCAGCACTTTGACAATGATGAGGCATAGGATAAATCTGCATAACCCGGTACATGCAGATTTGCCACGACTGGTCATTGTGGATGTCTTGGAGACAGGACGAGCTGTGGAGTCATTGGGGTCAGATTTTGGGAAGCCCTGCTGTAGGCTCGGAGGAGAACGAGTGCTGAGCCCACTAGGTGAGTGACAAGACAGTTCCTGTTCTCGCGAGGCATCTGGAAAAGAAGAAAGCAAAGGGACTGAGTCATAAAAAAAAAAAAAAAAGTATTACATGTAGCTGATCCCCCTAGTTTGTGTGTTATGAGTGGATGAGAGAGGAATAAGGGGAAATTATTAATCAGCCATTCTTCACTTCCTTTGACGCCCAGTATCTGTAAAGATGGCTTTGCTGAATATTCAAGCTGGTAAACATCCCTGGAACTGGACAATGCACATCAGCAAATGCCTAGCCCCTAATATTGCATCTGCTGGAAGAACCCTAGAAGTTGCTGAGTGCATGCTTTTAAATATGGTTTTCATATCTCTGTAAGTAATACTGCAGGGGCACTGTTTCTTTCTCCGGTTTGACTCTAAGCACCATGTCCTTGCGTGTGTTCTTTGGGTCTCCTGGCCTTTCCTGGTTGGTTTGAGCCATTCCCATCAGACTGAAGTTATCAATAGGGTTAGTGTGTTGGACAGGAAATGATGTCGCAATCAGGGAGAGCTGAGTCCTGAAAGGTCTCATTGATAAGCGAGGGAGAGGGGGTGCCAGTCACCCAGTGGAAAGCTCTCGCTGCACGAAAGCTTCTCCCTCCCCAGCCACCCCACCAAGTATTAAAAGAAAGAAATCAAATGCTTTCATTTAACCGGGTTTTTTTTTTGTCCTCCCGGGGATTTCAGGAATCCCTTGTTGTTTCCTTGGCTAATTTATGGGTCATCTAAGCACAAAAGGAGTTTCTGGTACTTCTGGAGGCTTCAGGCCTGATGGGCTGTTTTAATGAAGAGGGGAAGACAGTAAGAGGGAAGAGAGCTGCCTCGGCCTCGGTGGTGGGAATACACCAGAAATAGGCTCCGAGCACGTGGCAAAGCAGTCTCGGCCGAGGTTTTCTTCACGCCTTACGTTAATATTGCTGGAGCTTTGTTTTTTTTAAATGAAGGCTTTTTTTTTTTTTTTTTTTATTTTCTTGAATAAAAGTGGAAAACGTGTCTGTTAACCAGTTTCTACTTTTGCAGAGCTTTTAAAAAAAAAAAAAAATGACCATGCGGTTTTTCGATTGCTCCTTTGAAACCAGCCTGTACTGAGCCTATGGCGAGATGAGCCTTCATGCCCAAATATCTGGAGATCCCTCTCCCTCTGCCACCCCGCCCATCCCCCCAACATTTTAATTTCCTCCCCTTCTGATCCAGCCATGGCAGTGACCATCTGTGACCTGGGGGGGTGTGCTATTAAGCACAGCTTGCTTTGGAATGCAGTATGCGTGCACCCCCAAGTGTGGCCAGTAGGGGTCGCTGTGGAACAATATCTGGGACTCCCGCTCCCTTCCCCTCCTCCATGTGCTTTGAGTGCTTCCTCCACTGCATCCCCATCCTCATGAGTGATTTTTCTTTTTTTTAAACCTGATGATCGAATGAAGGGAATAAGACCTCAATTTTGTGAAATTTGGAGGTCTGTAAAACTTTAGAGGCGGCACTAAATTTCCACGAGGAAGAGCTAAATGTCCCCTCCACCAGCGCCATATATTCTTTGTTGTTTAATTAATTAATTTTTTTGCAGTATCTTCAGATATTTGGCCATCTTAATCTCATAGGAATTTTACAAAATGGAGGCCTAAGTTTCACGACAGTGATTTGCATGGCACAAATATACATCGTGACTCCATTCCCTCCTTTCATGTGCCTTTTATTGCTGAGGTGTACATAAAATTCCTGTGCATGCAGCTGAAGCCATCACATGATCTTTCTTTTTTGAAATAGGACTCCCCTCCCTCCTTCCCCTATTACTGCAGTAGTCAGGTAACATGAACAAGCAGTGTTCACGGTCACACTGGGCCAACACATCAGCTTCAGCACTGCAATGTGTTTATAAGGAGAAACAGTACGGTGTTAGCTTTTAGTGAAAAGGAGCAGCTTCCAGCCCTCTGTCAGCCCAGAGCTTGACAAAGCATGTAGTGAGTGATGTGCAAAGCTTACCAGAGGCACATTTCACGTAAATCGTTTCAACTCCTAGAGTAACAGAATATCTTTAACGTCTACCTGTGTTGACTGGAATCACACCAAGAGTAATGGGGCTAAACTGTAAAATAAGTTGTTTTATGTTATGCGATATGTCTATTTTGCTACAGAAACATGACCAAATGCTTAGACCTTTAGCATATACATACGTGCAAAGCTGACTTGCAGCTAACACGAGTCAATAGCACACACATGGTGCTGTCTTTTCAGTTTGTGTGCCACTAGTCAGTGACTGCTCAGATTTCTTGGTTGAGATTAGAGTTACTGAAATCAGTGTGCAATGGATTAACAAATAATGTTTTATGAAACACAATTTCATTCATCTTCTTCAGCAAATCCATGGCCGCCTGTTTTGAATTGCTAGTTTAACTTCATTGAGTGTTTATACTCCACTTTATTGGGTATCAGGTTGCCATCCAGTGTTTGCTGTTCTCCTGAACTATCGGTAGCAAGAAAGAGAGCCCCAATGTTTTTCTTACCAAAATGGTAGATATGTTCTTTCCTAGTGACCTGCGCGTGACCACCTCCTTTTTTTTTTCGGCCTGGTAGGCTCTCCTTTTTCTTCCAGTTCAGTCAGAGCCAGGGCTGGGATTCTGGCACCATGAGCTTTACTTTCCGATTACCCGGGATTTTTTTCCCCCCTGTTTTAATGGACCCACCCTTCCATTCTTCCTAGTCCGATCCTTGCAGCACCATTGCTGAGGCTGGGAGTCGTGCACTGGAGCTCCTTCCAGAACCCTGTATCATGTGCTGTAAACCTGTCTTACCAGGTGTTGCCCTCAACAATAACCAGGACTCCCTTCTCTAAGGGTTGGGAATACTGCCTCTTCTGTTCATGGCATCTGTTGAATAGTGCTAAGATTGGAGGAAAGATGGTGCTTCAGTTAAGCATTGAATGGAGATTTTGTGAATTTTTAACCTAAGAAATTCTGGAAGAATAGGGGAAGGCATAAACTGGATGAACAATTCAGTATGCTGAGGAATAGTATGAGGTATATGAGGACTAGTAGTAGTAGGAGGAATAGCGCCCGCAACATGCATTTGCATGTTGCGGGCGCTATTAGTTTCGGGGGGGGGGGGGGTTGGCTGTGCGTTTGACCCGCTATTACCCCTTACTGAATAAGGGGTAAAGCTAGCACGTCGAAAACGCGCTAGCTTTACCCCTTATTCAGTAAGGGGATAGAGAACTACCTACAGTACCTGAATGTAAACCAATATGATATCTCAGATCGAATGTCGATATATAAAAAAAAATAAAAAACGATACAGTGCTGCTAGTATCTAAGAAAGAAGCCCTAAAAGATATAACAAGAACCTGTAAGATCTATGGAATGAGCTTGTACACCAAAAATATGAACATTATGTTAATAAGCAAAAGACTACTAATGCTAAAGAAATATTTGTTAATGGAACAAATTTGAAATAAGTTAAAGAACTGAAATATTTTGATAGCTGGATTTAGAAGTAAGAAGACTTGGCAAGGCAGAAAAAAAGACTTTTGGGAGTGTAAGGAGAAGCTTACGTTTAAAGCTAACTGCCTGTATACATTTTCTCAGTGGTAAGATATGAAAGTGAAACCATGGATTTACAATAAGGAGATCAAGAAGAAAATACAGGCATTTGAAATGTGGTCTTATAGAGAAATTCTGAAGATTAGCTGGAAAGACATGATCTCAAATGAAAGCGTGCTTGGGTGGAAGAATCCTGGTAGAAGAACTGGCGAAAAAGAAAACGAGATTCAGTGGTCATGTACTCAGAACCTTTTGTGGCAAATTAGTCAATCTAGAGGCAGTGTGCAAGATAGAGGACAAAAATATGGAGGTTGACGTCCATAGGTTCATCCTCAACACAGGAATAGTCATGGGCGAAGTGAGCCTTCTTTCCACAGTCGAAGCAAACCCCAGGGGTGTTGCTACCATGCGCTTATTTATTCTGTCCTCATGACTTCCTAAGGAGAGATTGGGAGTTCAGAGGGTAAGGGATTCACACATCTCTGTTGTTGGGGGTGTATCAAGGTCTTGTCCCTCAGGTCTCTCCTTCCCCTCTACCTCTTTCAATTGGGAATTATTCTGTGCTGGAGTTAGCCTGGGGCCTGAATCTGTGGCATCCAAGTAATTCTCCACTCGGGAGACTACCTCCTTCAGGATGGTATCTGTCTCCGCACCCATTCTTGCTCTCTGGAGGGGATGGTGGTTACAAACTTCCATCACTACTGCTTCTGCCACTTCTGGTCCTGTTTTGCTATCAGGTTCTAGCCAGTATCTGTCCTTTTAACTTCTGGGCCAGGACTTCTGGCCTTTCTCTTGGGGTAAAGGTAGACCCCTAAAATTTATCTGAAACCATTCCTTGGGTAATCCCAATCTATCAAGTATGGCAGCCTTGACCCTCCGATAATCTTGAGCCTGTTGGTTGCTATGGGCCCAGCATGCTGCCTGGGCTTTATCAGTTAAATAAGGAGCCAACCTCATGGGTCCACTGGGATCCAGGCCAGGCCACTGCCTCTGTTATCCTCTCAAAGGTAACCAAGAAGGCCTCTGAGTCATTGTCGGGTCCCATCCAGTCTCTGTGGGGGTGGACTCCACTCTGTTCCAGTTTCTGCTTCCGTGGGTTATACTGCTTGTGATTGTTGTAGTGATTGGCAGGTGCTCTGTGCTTGGGCTTTCAGCCAGTGTTGTAATTGCTGCTGCAGGTATTGTTATTGGGACCGCTGCTGCAGGTATTGCTGGTGGAGTTGGTGCTATTGCTGCTTGGAAATCCATGCAGAATTTTTTTCTGGATCCATTTTAATTTATACTGCTTGGTATTATAGAGGCATTCTTTAAGGGCCCTGCCCTGCTCCAGAGTTCAAAACAAAAATCTTTTTTCTTTTCTGTGGGAGGGAAAAGAAAAAAAACCCTAGCCTGTCTGGTTGTTACTGACTTTAAGTCCCACTCTGTCCAGGCAGTGCTAGCCTCATTTGCCTGCTGCATTTTAACTCTTGGGCTGTTGTTATAGCCAGGCCTCAGGCAAAAAACGTTTTCTCTGTTTTGTTTTCTTTTGCATGAATCTCTGGCCTGTGCTGCTACTTAGACCTGAAAATCCTTTAGCACACTCTGTGCAGATGCTTAGAGCAGAAACAAGTTCCAAAAGCCGAGTGGAGGAGTAGCCTAGTGGTTAGAACAGCGGGCTACGAACCAGGAGACCTTGGGCAAGTCTCTTTATCCTCCATTGGATTCTCTACCTGGGTAACATCAAGCTAGGTGGAGAGAACATTGCCCATATCTCATCTTTGGGTGAGTGTCCTCACTCCAAGGGTCATCAAATCTTCACGAGAGACCACTGTTCTGTTCGTACGTCTCACATTGGATGTCAAGGTGGCCCCTAACCCCTACACTAATACATAAACCTCACCTCGAGTCACTAGGTGGGCCTACCATAGGGATACAAATACCTATCTAGGGAGAGGACACCATGGCTAGTCTGTCAGTCTCTCTCTCTCTCTCTCTCTCTCTCCTGAGCTCATTAACAATGGTCTCCCAGTGGTTGAATGCAAGAAATACAACAGGTCTGGCACTTATCGCAATTTGTGCTAACTTAGCTCTTCGCATAGGTAGTTAGCGCAAATTGCGATAAACCGTATGTTAGCATAAAACACGCCCCTTTTGCTATCGCATGCGATACTTATTGCATTTTGATAAATCCAGGCCTAAGTTTGTACCTGAGGCAACGGAGGAAAAAGTGACTTGAACCCTGGTCTCCTGGTTCGTAGCCTGCTGTTCTAAGCACTAGGCTACTCCTCCACTCCATAATAGGCATAATCCAAACTGATCTGTTCTCCAGCATGCGGTAAGGGCCTATCGCATGCGTTAATGGGGCTTTTCGCATGCGATAAGCCCTTAACGCATGCGAAAATGCCTTAACGCATTTTGATAAATGACCCCCTTAGATTGTAAGCCCTCTGGGGATAGGGAAATACCTACAGTACCCGAATGTAATCCACTTTGAAGCGCTGAAAAAAAAAAAGGTGCAACAAGTGGAATATAAATCTAAATAAATACAATAAATATCCTTGCACAAACATTATTTATAGGCAAAATTAACAAAAAAGAACATGCTTACCTCAGCAGTGCTTGAAACAAAAATACAGCAATAGGTCAGTCTTTTGGGTAAGAGCTGCCTTCTCCTCATCTCCAGGGACTCTGTTCCTTCCTGGGCCTTGGCTTTAGTTCCCTGCCCTGTAATCGGGATTCCTTTCTATAAGGTGGACTGGGTCCAGATACCTAGAGCCCAGTCCCTTAAAGGTGTCCTGTGAGCTTCTCTTGTACATTGCTCTACAAGTGGTTTGTTTGTGATCTGCTGAGGGATTTCTCATCTCAGACTGTGCAAGCCCATGAAATCTCTTTACCCCTCTTTGGCAGGAGGGAGCAGTGCACACATCCCAGGGAATCCTTGACTCTTCAATGACCTTATCAGGATAATTAAAAGAACATTTAAAATGATCCAGGAATAGGATATTTTTAAAGTTAAAATGATCAGACACCAGAACTGACAAGAAAGAACTCAACAAAGACCTAAGTTTTTTATCACATTATTAGTCATACAATTGTACTGCCTATCATCTTCTGATCACCCATCAGACCCCCCTTACTTCCATCTTCCCTCTCACACTATCATTAGAATGCCTTTTATGATTCACTTATATTTCCTGGTAATGTAATCTTTTGCCCATCTAATTCTGACCTGAGGAAGAAAGTATTAGCTCTCAAAAGCTAGTCAAGAAATGAATTATTAGTCCACTAGAAAGTTGTCATCTTATATTTTTTTTGTATTTCATTTCTTAACCTTTATTTCCATCCACCCACACGGATAGTTGAGTGGCTTTTCCTCTTGGGCAGAAGAAGCAATCCACGCAGATTGCAGAAAATGCAAAAGGTACTATACTAGTAATTTGTAGTTTTCTGCTGTCCTCTGTATCTTGATCTTATTAATTTAGTTTCCAATTGTACAAAGGGGATTGGATGCAAACTGGTGTAGAAAACAAACATAGTAACGTAAAAGATGACATCTGTTAGGATTCGTGGTTTGCGGGTAGGCTCCGTGAGCTGTGCTACTCACCCCGACGCCAACAGAAGAGTCCCCGGGACACTGGCGAGATGGCAGGGATACCGCCATCTCCCAACTCCGCCAAGCGGAGGCCCACATGTTGCCATGATGCCTTTTCTCCAGGTCTGCCTAAGATGTGTGTGTGCACGAAACTTCCACCTCTTAAAGGTGCTGTGACAGGGAAATCCCACAGCGCCCTTTGATGAGGTCATTTAACCTTTCTACTTAAGGGCTCTTCAGACGCATCTCTGCCTTACAGTGCATGTTGCCAGCATTCCTGATTTCCTGTGCCTTTTCCAGCCATCCTCATCCAGTCTTGTCTTCGCCATCCTTCCTTGTCCAGCTTTGTCCTGTCCTGCCTGTCTCGTTTAGTATCTCCCTTGGCCTGACTCTCCTGATCTTGACCTCTTGCATGGGCCTGAGCACACTTGCCTGCTTCCTGAACCTGACCACTCTTATTAGCTACCTGTCCTGACCTCGGCCCATTCCTGTTGCCTGCCTTGACCTCATTGTGTAGTGGGAACTCGAGTTGGCTTTACTGCCCTAGGGATCCGCCAAAGTCCTGCCAGCCACCAGAACCCAAGTGCTCAACTGTGGGGGATGCGACTGGCAAAGATGAAACTCCAGAATGTCCCACTATAGGACGCGTATGCCAGCTGCCGGTATAGGTCTCCTGGGTTCACCCCTGAGGCTGCGATAACTATGCAGCAGCACAAAAGGCTCTCACATCCGCTATTCTTTACAACATCAACGATCACTGTCTGCTCCTTGACCCGCTGTGCTCAGTTGGATTTTGGGACTCTTGCCTGGTTTCCTTCTTACCTTTCCCATAGTACTTTTACTGTATCTTCTGGTGGTTTTTCCTCCACTGCTGATCTGCGATTGGTCGGTTTGGCCTTCTTCTCTTTTCAGTGTACACTTCCCTCAATACTCTGGTCTTCTCCCATGATTTTCAATACCAATTCTATGCTGATGACTTCCAGATCTACTCCTCTACACCAGAAATTTCACCACAAATCCAGTCCTAAATTTCGGCCAGTTTGTCTGACATTGCTGCCTGGATGTCATGCGATCACCTAAAACTTAACATGGCCAAGATGGAATTTCTTGTTTCCCCCACTAAAACTCATTTCCCCTGTTCCTTCTTTTTCTATTGCTGTGGATGGCACTCTTATCCTCCCGACTCTCTTGGCTCGTAACCTTGGGGTCATCTTTGATGCTTTTATCTCCTTCTGTATATAAATCCAAAACACTGCTAAAGTGTGTTGATTCTTCCTCTGTAACGTCTCTAAAAATCCATACCTTCCTTTCTGAACATTCTATCAAAATGTTCATCCACTTTCTTATCCCATCCCGCTTAGACTGCTGCTACTTTGTGGGCCCCCTGCTGAACTGTCTTTCTCTACGGCAATCTCTTAAGAATTCAGCTGCATGACATTTATATATCTTCAACGTTGCTATGATCATATAACCCCTCTTCTCAAGTCACTACATTGGCTCCCTGTGTTTTTCTGCATGCAATTCAAGCTTCTTGTACTTACCTATAAATGCATTCACTCGGCAGCTATTCATTACCTTTCTTCTCTCATCCTATACCCTTCCTCGTGTACTCCACTGATCAAGCAGGTCACTTTTCTTTGTGTCTTTCTCCACTGCCATTCTGGCTCTCTGCTTTCCACCTTGCTATGTCGTATGCCAGGAATAGATATCCTGAGTTGGCACATCATGCTCCCTTTCTGCTGTATTCAATTTAAAAAAGTTCACCTTTTTCAAACTGCTTTTAAATCCTAAACACTTTCGTACAATAAATGCACTTCCCATAGATTTTTGTTTGTCATGCATACTTGTTTTGACTAGATTGTAAGCTCCATGGAGCAGGGACTGTCTCTTATCTATGTCTTGTAGCGCTTTAGAAATGATAAATAGTAATAGTAGTATGATAACAAATAAGGGCCACTTGGCCCATTCTGTCTGCCCAGTTGTCTTCCTCTCCAGTGCTCTATTGCTCTGGGTAGAAGCCTCTCAGCCATGCTCCTACCTCTGCCTTGCATCTCTTCTTTAAGCACATTCACATTCTGGACTAATGCTGGCCTCTAACACCTCTACTGCTAGTCTTTTTCAATCCTTATCTTCCTCCTCTTATACTGCAAGTCTCATTCTTAAACCAGTAAGCCTCCGCTCATGTTTAAACACCAGGCTTTGCAATAATTCATGCATGAAAAGCAAAAGTGTGAAACAATTAGGCATGCAACAATTATTTCAGTCTAATAAACTTAGGAGTTCACTGCCACCTAGGATTGCAGTTTTTGCATTCTTATGAAAGCAGACTGAGTGGTAAGTATGCTGGAAGAAACAACTAATGGGAAAGGTTGAAACATAGAAGTGACGGTAGAAAAGGACCAAATGGTCCATCCAGTCTGCCCAGCAAGCTTCCTAGGGTAGCATCTGGCATGCCTTGCATGTTCTCCTAACAGTAGCAACTGCTGCTCTGTGCACTTAGCCCCAAGCCTTATGTTTGACTTGCTTTGTTTATGGATTTGGCCGTAGAAGCAGTCCTGTGTTTTTTATGTCTGCGTATCAGTACCTCAGACTGTAAAAAAAACAAACCAAAGTCGGGGCTCGTGTTGGTTGTCTCTGAATCCAGTTCCCTCCTCCCCCCCCCCCTTGCATCAAAAGCATCAAGGCTTATTGGTTAAGGGTAGTAATCCCATACCTTCTAATAATAAATTACCAGCAACATGAGACAAGAAGGGAGATGAGATGAACATCGGGAGGTGAGAGGGAAGAGAGAGATGAATGAATGTGAGAGGGACCCGATCGGGAGACCACGCCTCCCCCCCTCCCCGACGTCACACAGAGCTCCGTCGACCGTTGAAATGCGCCTCACCACCAGGCGCCGCGCCCCTTCGTGCAACCTATAGTGCATGTGCCAATTATCATCTTTGCAATTGGTTGTCTCTGTTTAATATGCTCCCTGTTATATATTTTACTCAATTGTTAAAAACATTGTAATCTGAACTTTGTAAACCGTTATGATGGCTCTACTGAATGACGGTATATAAAACTCAGCAAATAAATAAATAAATAAGGGTAGTAACTGCTGCTCTGTACAGATTACCCCCATGCTTATCAGTTCCCCTGACTGTAAAGGTTGGGTCCCTCATGGGTTGCTGTCTGAATCCAATTCCCCTTTTCCCTCCTGCTGTTGAAGCAGAGAGCAAAATTAATTAAGCCAGGCTTTAGTTTATTGCTATTTCCAGGTCATCAAAACATTTTTATCAAGTTCCATTCTATACTTTAAGCACATCTTCTTTGAAGGACAAGCCTCTTCTTCGTTTCCAAAATTCATGCTTTCTTGGATCTAAACATCTGCTTAGAATATCGGAACAATATCGAACTCTGGGGAAAATACTTCCAGTAAGTGGGTCATTTTTTATTTTATTTTTTTTTAGCATTGCGTACACTGTAAATTAGCCAGCAACCATGCATGTAAGTTACACCTGTTTTGAAAGCGGACATGTGCGCATAAGTCTGCTTGCAGAATTTATCATGGCAAGACTACCTGCACGCAGTTACACCTGCTGTAATGCAGGTAGAAGGTTTTCAGGAAAAGTATGCGCAGAAACGCGAATCCCTTCCCGACTGCCCCTGGGGACGCCTCTGCTCATTGCAGGCAAACTTTTACATGTGAGGAGGACGCTTCTCATATCGGGTTTTATCAAAGCCCCTTTCTCTGGGTAAAATACTGTTCTACCCATGGGAGTGCTTTTGAAAAATTACCCTTTAGGAAACTGCATGCTAAGCCCTCGGTGTGTTATGATATATCTAGGGATTTGTGGAGGCCATTAGTATTTGTCCAAGGTGGCTGACTCAGAACAGAGAATGTAGAGTAGATAAAAGAGGTGGAGGAACTCTGTAACTACCACTAAGATTGACATAGTGATGACTGTATGCGAGACTGTGCACTTGGGGCTTGATTTAAGGCAGGTTCATGGATTATCTGATCTCTGCAATACTGTGTGTTTATTTAAAGATTTCTCTTTGTGTGGCCTTTAGACCTTTTAAAGGCCTCACAGAAGAGAGAAATCCTTTGTGCCTAGTGTTCATCCGTCACCCTTGCCTTCCACTCAGTCTTGGCAGCCCATCTATGGCTGGGAGTGCATGGTCTCATCATCCAGAATCCAACTGTGAAGTGCCACTGTTGTAAAGCTGGTCATACAGCTACCTCTCTCCTGACTCAGTCCTCGGGAAGTCTGTTTCATGCCTGTGGCAGGAAGTGAAGGGCCCCCAAAATAAAGATGCAGTCATTTGTGGCTAAGATTTAAGAAACAACGTCCAGACTGGAGTCCAGGGGCAGGCATCAATCAAATGCCTGGGCCCTTAACAGAAATCATTGGGAAGTCCCTTTGAAGCACCCTGATTTCCTGTCCAGTTACAAAGTACAACTTTGCACATTTGGGTGTTGTGTTACTCCTTTTCAATGATGCGCAGCTCCAAATGATTTAGAGTTTCAGCACATGCAAATATATGGAGATTCTTTTCCCCTCTTGCTCTGGTTGCTAAAGACAGGATTATAACCTGAAGGTGAAGGGATGATAAGTACCTAGGGTAGGGGTCTGCAACCTGCAGCTCCCGAGCCACACGCGGCTCTTCTGTGTGGCTCCCATGGCGCTCAGTGTTACCGATGGCTTCATGCAACACACCAGCAGCAGCAGTGGTCTCCCGTGCACAAACACCAGTCCAGTTGGTTGCAGTCAGCAGGATTTTTTTTAGCTGGGATCTGCTCAAAAGTCAGAACAAACTTCTTAATAATCGATATTATCTTAGTTTTGCAGGAAAACACAGCAAGTGACTGTAGAGTGGATTAAAAAAAAAACCCAATACAAAACTTATACAGCAAAGCACACAAAGGGAAGCAAATTGTAATGCACTTCTCCTGCTAGTCAAACCAGAGAAATGCAGCCACACAGCCTCCTAAAACGCTGTTGCTTCCTGAGCTCTCAAACAGGCCGATACAGTAAAAGTCGTGGGAGAGCGGGCGAGCGCCCGCTCAGGCCACTCTCCTGTGCGCACGATTCAGTAAAAAAAAAAAAAAAAATTCAAATTAGGGCCAGTGGTAAAAAGAGGCGCTAGGGACACTAGCGCGACCCTAGTGCCTCTTTTTTGACAGGCGCGGCGGCTGTCAGCGAGTTTGACTGCTGACGCTCAGTTTTGCCGGCATCGGTTCTCAAACACGCTGACAGCCACGGGTTTGGAAACTGGATGCTGGCAAAATTGAGTGTCTGGTTTTCAACCCGCGAGTCGCGGGCGATTTCAAATTTTTTTTAAAATTTTTAATTATTTTTAACTTCTGGGACTTCCGACTTAATATCGCCATGATATTAAGTCAGAGTGTGTACAGAAAAGCAGTTTTTACTCCTCCGGCAGAGCGCACTGTTAACCCGTGTTTGGACGCGTGTTTTTGACGCGCTAGCTTTACCCCTTATTCAGTAAGGTGTATTAGCTCATCGAAAACGCGTGTCCAACTCCTCCGAAACGAATAGTGCCCGCAACATGCAAATGCACGTTGATGGCCCTATTAGTTATACTCGCGCGATTCAGTAAGTAAAATGTGCAGCCAAGCCGCACATTTTACTTTCAGAAATTAGCGCCTTCCCAAGGGTAGGCATTAATTTCTGCCGGCACTGGGAAAGTGCACAGAAAAGCAGTAAAAACTGCTTTTCTGTGCACCCTCTGATTTAATATCATGGAGATATTAAGTCGGAGGTCCCAAAAGTTAAAAATAATTAAAAAAAAAAAAAAAAAGTTAAATCTGCTCGCGGGTTGAAAATCGGACGCTCAATTCTGCCGGCGTCCGGTTTCCGAACCCATGGCTGTCAGTGGGTTTGAGAACCGAAGCCGGCAAAATTGAGCATCGGCTGACAAACCCGCTGACAGCCGCCTCTCCTGTCAAAAAGGAGGCGCTAGGGACACACTAGTGTCCCTAGCGCCTCTTATTACCGCGGGCCCTAATTTGAATTTTTTTTTTTTTTTTTTTTTTTACTGAATCGCGAGCACAGGAGAGTGGCCTGTGCGCGCACCGGGAGAGCAGGCGCTCGCCCGCTCTCCCGTGACTTTTACTGTATTGGCCTGTTGGACAGATGGGAGAAAAACTCCATTTCTAGCACTCTTTATGCTAAGAACACAAAAGTTAATCGGCACATCTAACCCACTCAAAAGACAGAACAAACCTAATTAATGACCTCTGACCCAGGCAACTTGAAGAGGGAAGCACGGGGGGGAGAAATAAATTACTCACGCGCAAACCATTGACATAACCGGGTGCTTCCATTACTAGAGCTTGGATATTCTCACACACAACTGTGGGAGTAACCAGGCAGTCACCACAGGCTGCAGTTCACCCAGGGGAAACCCCCTAGAGTTAGAAATGAAGAAAATTTCCCGCAGAATACAGCCAATAGGAGACACGTTCCCCATATTATTATTATTATTATCGACTGCTACATCAGGGTTCAGGCCTCCGTGAGTCGTGCGGGCCACGGGGGAAATGGCGTCATCGTGGCAGCAGGAGAAGGAAGTGGCCGCTTCCTCAGCCCGCAAGCGAGCCGGGAGCAGTAGGTGCCCCCCCTTTAACCCGAGCTGAGTGAGGTTTGCGGCCGGAGGAAGGGAGGGGGACTCTCTAGCCCCCCTCCCCCCCCCCCCAGTTCCAGCAGAGGTTTTCCCCTAAGCAGAGAGTCAGAAGCTTGGGGCCCCCGAGCTGCTGGAGAAAGAAGGCCGCCTCCTCCTCCTGAGCTTGCAGGGCCTCAGCAGAGGGAGGTAAAAGTTTTGGCCTACGAGGGAGGCCCTCACCAGCCCCAGCCCCAGCTGAAGGAGAGGAAGGGTGCTCCTCCGAAGCCTGGTCTTTAACCTTCACTGGTGTGTCCGTGGTTCAGAGGAGGCCTGAGATGGCATTGGCTGGGGTAGGGGGGGGGACCAAAAGGTGAAGAAAGAGGCGTGTCTGTCACCTTTTGCTGCTGTGAGTCTATGCCAGGGGGAGGCCCGAGGTGGGTGCACCAGCTCTAGGGAGCAGGAGGAGGAGAAAATACGTATCTTCAGCCCACAAGGGTCAAAAGAGGAAGGTGGCGGTGCTTTTCTCCCCCACTGGTGTGAGTTTGTAGGAGGACAAGATCTCAGGTGGTTTGCTTGCTGGTGAAGTGCCCGCTGCTGGTTAGGTGACCCTGGAAGTCCGCCTGGTGAAATTGCCCTTTTTATGACAGGGTTGCATTCCTGGAAGATGCAAAAAAAAAAAAAGAGAGAGAGAGAGAGTGACGATGAGCACAGAGCATTTGAAAACGAATGGACTGAGTCTTTATAATGCACAACACGTTAAACGGGATTCCTGGTACATCTCCTTTGCAACAAAAAAACTCTCCAACAATAAAATATCAAATCTAGAAAGACATTTTGTTTAAAAAAAAAAAAAAAAAGCTTTCACGTTTGCTTCAAAGTATCCAGCTGGTGATCAAATAATAATAATAAAAAAAAAGCCATAAAGGATCTACAGTGCAAATCAGAAGGGAAGTGCAAATTTTCCACATCTTCAAATACCACTGCTGCTAGTGCTGTGGCGGTTTATGAAAGTTTGAAACGTGGAAGGTCATTCACGGATGGAGAATACATGAAGGAATGGTTCCTTAAAATATTAGGGCACCCTTTTAGTGATTTTAAAATGAAAAATGGAATAGTTCACAAAATGAGGGTTACGCATGGTCTGTGAAGACAGTAACAGATCGAATTATAAAGATGGCTGCAGCCAGCAATTTTGTGACATTAATTCGGCCCCTGCGGTTTCCATTGCCTGCAATGAGTCTTGCAGCGTGAATGACGTCGGACAGGTTGCCCGACCCCAAAAAAAGCTGATGGAACTATTACCACTCAAAGGGCAAACTCTGGGCAGGGAAGGTTGCATCTGCTGTCACCAAGTGCTTGCAACCAAAAGACATCAACAAAATATTTTTTGCTACAGATGGGGCATCTAGCATGATAGGAGCACCCAGGAGTTTTTATTTCATTATTTAAAAAGTGTTTGGTGCATGATGTCATTTCCTCTCACTGCATAATCCACCAAGAGGCCCTCTGTACACAAATCTTTCTGGGGGAAATATCAAAATTAATGGGTTTAGTTGTGCAGATTGTCAACAAAATAATGGCAAACGGTCTTAATCGTTGGCATTTTGCGAGCGGCTTCAAGAAGTTGACAGCCAATATTCCGACCTCCGTATGCATAGGAAGGCGAGATGGCTTTCCAGGGGTGATTCGCCAAAGTGGTCTGCATTCTGTATCGAGGAAGAGGAGACTCTTCTGTAAGAGAAGGGTCTTGAATATGCGATGCTAACGGATCCTTACTGCTTACAGACAGTGGGGCCGATGTAATAAGACCCGCGCCGAAATCGGCGTAACTTTTCTGCTCATATTTGTTGAGCGTGCACAGCAAAAGCAGGCACTTCTGCAGGATGTAGTAAGGGGACAGCATGCAAATGACAAACGCGCAAACCCCCCCCCCCCCCCCGCAGGATACTTAATATACGCGCCAATACTCGCTTAAGCCCCGATGCAGAAAGATGCAGGAAAAACAGACACTAAAATAGGCACTAATGGAAAAACGTTGCAGACTTATTTCTAGCTATTTCAAATTACTACTGTTTGAAAATAAACTGTTTTCACTCCTACCACTTTGGCCCTGTTACTACATTGCTGGCATTGCTGTGATTGGGCGTCTATGCATCCTTTTCCTTTGCTGTGTGCTCGGAGCCACTTGGCATGGATCAGCTCTGCCGGGAGAGAGCAGGAGCTGGGACGGATGGACTGGTGATCTTCGGGGGGAGCTACAGACAAGCTCAGACACCGTCCTGAGCCACTGCATCACCAGGAGTGGGGACCCAAAGCCGCCACAGCGGTAGGAGTGATTGCGATCAGCCCAAGCGCTGGGCACCTCCAGACAGGCGTTTCCATTTACCGGTAACTCCTGCACTGACCCAGGCGCTAAAAAAAAATCCCACTTAAGAAAACCCGCACTAACCGTTCTCCCTGCATAGCCCGAGAATGGATAATCGCCTCCCTTATTTATTGTAAATCTGTTTATTCAAATCACAGAGAAACAACAATGTAGTCTTACCTCAACCAAGACAATAGCATCAGCCGAGAATATTAATACAAATACTCAGACTACCTGACTGCATAGAAACGAGAAAAGAGAGAAGAAAAAATCAGAACAAATTCTTCTCTGAGATTTGTTTACTTGCTTCCTGGAAAGGAGGGTTCAGTGAAAACCCCACCCCCAGACGGATCCCACCCCCACACACATCCATACACACACACACACACACACACACACACACACGCACACCCTGACTCACACACACAGACACACACCCCTGGGTGATTCCTTACAAGCTCTTTAAATTGGTTTAGTGATTTTTCTCCCATAAGATGAAATACCCTCTTAGCATAAGACGTTGCTTTATAAACTGTCCCCTCAATAATTCCAATTGTGCTATCTGTTACATCAAATCCTTCCATGCCCCTACAGTGGGCAGGATCTCTGTTTTCCAAAGTAGTAACATTTGCTTCTTTGTAACACAATAGCCACACCCAAACATTTTCTCCCCCCTTAAGGCAATCGTGAAACCTTGTCCACTAAATGTAAATAGAAGAGTGATCCCAACTATGTGATTTCACATACCATAATTCGATCCAGCAACCCATAGATCTGCCTCCAGTAACTGCACAATTTAACACATCATCCCATAAACATGCGCAGGTGGGAACTTTATGGCCTATTAGATTTGGTGCAAAGATCTGACTCCCAAAGATGCAAACTTTTTCCCAAGGCTCTGGTTATATAGGTCCTATGTAACAATTTAAATTGAATGACTCACAGGGAAGCCGAAATTAGGCATCTATATATCCAAGAAAATGCAAGTTTCAAATCAACCGGGTCCATTGAGACCCCCTCCCAAGTTCTCTCTCCATTTTCCAGCTAAGAAAGTATCCTCAGGATCGGACAGAGAAAGTAAGCTCAGATTCTCCTTGCATAATTGGAGGCAATAGTGCCACCCCTGCAAATAAGCAAAAAATTGTTTATTGTGGATCTTCCAGTCCATCTGCAATTTTTGAAACGAATGAATAGACATTGGGTCATCATCTATCCACTGAGATAAGTTAAAAAAAAAAAAAAATCCCAAACAAACCTTTATTAGCCCATTCCCTGAAAAATCCACAGTCTCAGCCCGGTAGAAAATCGCAGTTATCCATCAAAGTCAGAAAAGGGGAAATAGAGCTGCTTCTCTTGATAGAGAACTTCCACCACATCCAGGCCTTGCATAGTGCCTGAAACCAGAAAGGTAACTGTAAAATTGAGGACAATTTAGTTCTGGGCATATGTAACAGATTAAGAGGATGATATGGAATGACCAAGCCTGCATTAAACCCTCTACATCATATTTATTATGATTAGATACCCAATCTTGACTATAACTCAATAGGCATGCAACATTATATATCCTCAAATATGATAAGGCAACACCCCCCCTCTCCCCCGCATACTATCCAATATCAAGGTGTCAAATTTGATGCGTGCTCATTGGTCTCCCCAAATAAGTCCCTACAGCTGATTGAGAAGCCTGTATGTCTTTATCCTTAACCCAGATAGGCAGCATTTGTAAGCATTAAAGAAATTTAGGGAGGATCACCATCTTAATGAGCATCGCACCCCAGAAATGACAAAGGAAGATCTTTCCACCTTCAAAGCCGAAGTTTCACCTTCTCAAGAATGGAAGTCAGATTAATATCATATAGTACAGAGTCCTGAGCAGCTAGATTAATACCCAAGTAACGGAGACTATTCTTGGCCCAGGTCAGTGGAAATTCACCTTTCCATTTATCAGGAAAGGAATTATCCAGGGGAAGGGCTTCAGATTTATCAAAGTTAATTCATAAACCAGCAAAATTCCCAAATAATTCTATAACCCTTAAAATATCCCTCAGAGATGACCTTGGGTTGCCAACGAATAACATTGTGTCATCCGTAAACAATCCCATTTTCATATGTTTGCTCTTGAGCTGGATACCCTAAAAAGAATTCATATTATGCAGTTTAATGGCCAGAGGAGAGGACAAAGAGCAGGGGTGACAGAGGGCATCCCTGTCTCACCCCTTCCCAGAGGGAAAGCCTCCAATAGCAACCCATTTACCAAAATATGAACCTGAGTCTGATACTGTACGTTAACCTGACTGTACCTGTTCCCACCTCCTCCCTATACATCCACCTTACCTTTACCCTGATGATATTATCTATCTATATATCTCCTTTTTTTTTTTGAAATATGTAAACTGTTGTGATGGCATTACCGAATGACGATATATAAAACTCAACAAATAAATAAATAAATGATATATTAGCTTTACCCAGCCAACAAAAGATTCCCAGAGACCAAATTGTTCCAGCGCCCACAATAGTTATGGCCACTCCACACAATCAAAGGCTTTAGCAGCATCAAGTCTGACAAGTATCCCATCAGGAATGTTGACTACAGAAGACTGGAGAGCTAGTGTCGCTTTTAACAGGTTATAATTAGATAGTCTATCTAATAAAGTCTGCTTGATCCCTACTGACCACCTCTTGTATAACCGTGTTCAGAAGTGTGGCCAGTACTGCAGCAAAGATTTTAATATTGTGTTTAAAAGCGAAATAGGCCTGTAGGCCTCTGGATACCCCACGTCCTTGCCTGGTTTGGGCAACAATACTACTGTTGCTAAATTGTGACCACTGTCAAAATACCCCCCCCCCCCCCCCCAATCACTAATGGCTTGAAACATATGATTTAGCGAATCAACCAATGAGCCCCCAAAAGCCAGTAAAAATCTGGGCCAAGCCCATCAGGACCTGGAGATTTAGTTAATTTCAACTGTTAATGACCGCGAGTATTTCAGCATCTTGGATAGGGGCATCTAGCCTAGTCCTATCATCATCAGATAATTTAGGTATTAACAAATCCTGTTTCTGAGAGATTACCAGCCATATAGATATTCTGCTAATATTGACCAAAAACAGATATCAGAAGTCAGTATATAATGTGGAGAAGCATGGATAATCTGGGTTATCAACTCCTTAGGCCCTTTATCATTTCTAACCAACTTGCGGGCTGATACAGTACAGTGCGCTCCAATGGAGCGCTCTGTTAACTCGCCATTGGACGCGTGTTTTCCCTTACCCCTTATTCAGTAAGGGGCCGAAAACACGCATCGAACCCGCCGAACCTAATAGCGCCTGCAACATTCAAATGCATGTTGATGGCCCTATTAGGTATTCCCGCGCGATTCAGAAAACAAAATGTGAAGCCAAGCCGCACATTTTGCTTTCAGAAATTAGTACCTACCCAAAGGGCACCGGGAAAGTGCACAGAAAAGCGATATTAAGTCGGAGGTCCCGAAAGTTTCGAAAAGTAAAAAAATAAATAAATCTGAAGTCTGCCCGCGGCTGTTGGGTCGAAAACCGGACACTCAATTTTGCCGGCATCCGGTTTCCGAGCCCTTGGCTGTCAGCGGGCTCGAGAACAGACGCTGGCAAAATTGAGCGTCGGCTGTCAAACCCGCTGACAGCCGCCGATCCGGTCCAAAAGGAAGCACTAGGGACGCGCTAGTGTCCCTAGCGCCTCCTTTTGCCTGTTTTTACCGCCGGGCCTCATTTGAATAGAGAATCGCGCGCACAGGAGAGTGGCCTGTGCGCATGCCGGGAGAGCGGTCATTCGCCCGCTCTCCCGCGGACTTTACTGTATCGGCCCGATGGTTAGCAGTTTGCCCCACTTGTTGTCCCACTGATGTAATTTATATTTATAATATAATATTCTGCTGCGCCTTGACCGTGAGTATATCATTTAACTCTATCCTAGTATTTAGTAACTCCTGCTTAGTGGCCGGTGCTAGATCTCTCATATATGACCTTTTTTTTAGCGTAATCAATTGCTTCATAAGGGTGAGGATTTTTAGGTAGTTATCCCTTTTTTTTTCTTGTATAGGCCAAAGCATACCCCCCCCTCAACTCAGCCTTGACTGCATTCCAAAAAACAATGTCATCGATATCTGGTGTCTTGTTAACTTCTACGTACTCCTCCCATTTCTTACTGAAGAAAACTGCAAACAGTGTAGCCTAATATTTATTTATTTATTTTATTTATTTCAAATTTTTATATACCGGCATTCGAGACAGCAGTCACATCATGCTGGTTCACATAAAACAGGGGTGCATAGTAAACATAACTATAACAATGGTGCTGAAAAGGCAGTTACATATAACAGGGTGATAAGAACTTGGCTGAGAAGGAAGAGAAAGGACAGGATTAATTCACACAGGTAAACGATAGAAGATATGGTTAATCAAGATATGGTTAATCAAGGTGTAGTTGGAGATTAGTTGACCATGTTGGTGTCTGGGAAAGCTTGTATGAATATCCAGGTCTTTAGTCTTTTTTTGAAGGTTGAGATGCATGGTTCTGTTCTGAGATTTGAGGGGATGGCCTTCTCCAACGTCTGGATGGCCTTACATCAGCAAGCAGCGCCAAGGAAGAGATAACCATACCATGGTAGTAGAATGGGATTGATTCGATAGTACTATATTCCAATCGAGCAAATAAAGTTTCTGTAATCGGAATATAATCCAACCTGGCATAAAGATGATGCACATGGGAGAAATGGGTAAAACCTGCCTTCTCTAAATGGGTGGCGCTCCAGGAGTCAGTTATTTGCAGGTCCTTACATATAAACCCTTACCAATATCAGCTTGATTTTTCTTTGGAGTTTTAGAAGGTTTACCGTCTATCCTAGGGTTATCAGTAATGCTAATGTCACCGCCCATAATCATAACATAATCCTCCCAGGCAATAACTCTAGAATCCAATTGGAAAAAGAAAAGAGAATATTTATTGGGTGCACATATACAAGTATCACTTTTTTAGGCCCTGCAATATTCCCCAAACAATAACATATCACCTATCAAGGTCAGAAACTACCCCCTCTTTAGTAAAGGAGAGTTGCTTGTCTAACAATACTGCAGCACCCCTTTGGCTGGTTGTGAAAGAGGAGTAAAAAGCATAACCTAACCCTTCTCTTTTCAATTTTTGGTGTTCCGGGTCATTTAAATGTGTTAAGAAGACCACATTTACTTTTTTTTTCTTTTGAATTCCAATAGCATTTTTTATCCTTTTTATCGGAGAATTCAACCTCCCAAAATTTAGGTATCCCACAATAATACTAGGCAATCATAACTATATAATGAGCCATTGTTGCAGTATACAACCATGACTGCAGCGGAGAGATCTCCCAGCCTATATCCCACCCCCCCCCCTGCTATCTACAGCATCGTAAAAGATATCAACACTATCTCAGAATTAAAAGTAGAAGCCTTGGAATCAGCCACACACACAACTTCACAAACACAACCTTCCCCTGTTGGTTAACCAACATTTCCCCTTAACAGCTCATGGACCCAAGGTTCAGGCCCGAACCAGTCCCCAGCATGTTTCTTTAACAAATTCTGCTTGTGCCATGTACCCTGATGTCAGACCAAGAATCTTGGGGCTCTGGAGATCCGTGAGAGATGACTGGAACAGTAACCACCTGCGGTGCATAATAATCTAGTCTAAAGTGTGACTCTGCAATTGCAGGGAATAGAAGACAAGCTGATGAAACAAATTATGAAAAATAATTATAGATGAAAGAAGTCCATCAGCAAGCCAGCATATGAAATGATATCAGTTTCTGAAAGGTCATCAATCATAGAAGTGACATCTAGGCACCAGCAGTCATAACCCCTTGACGAACCGTTTCACTTCCTCTTTGGTATGAAAAATGCATGTCTCCCCTTGGTGAAAATCCCGCAGTCGTGTCGGATACTGAAGGGCAGATTTGACCCCCTTATTAAAAGGTTTGGTGCAATAAGGTGTAATTTCCTTACGAGTGGCAAGTACTCGGGCAGAAAAATCAGGAAACAGTAGGATTTTGCTCCCTTCGTAGACTAACTCTTTCTTTTTTCTATAAGCCATAAGGATCTTAACTTTGTCCACATAGTTAAGAAATTTTGCAATTGCTTGTTTAGGTCTGTGATTCAATGCAGCGTTCAACCCCAGACGTTCTACCAGGATTGGCCTCTGGCAGCCACGTTTTGAACCAATGGAGCAGTGCCTCATTCTGCAGAGATTCCCCAATGCTGCGATTCTCGCGAGCTTATCTTCCAGCTCCTGTATTTTTTTTGTTGCAGCACAGACATTGCGGCCTCGGTATCCTCCAGCCTTTCTTCCTGACAGCTCACCCACGCATCAGTTGCCGTCAGCGACGATTGATCGCTCGCCCACTTTTCGTATAACTCATCCAGAGAGGACTGTAATTTTTGGAGCTGATCATTAAGGGCCTCAGAGAAGGCTTTTGTAATCTCAAAACTGCATTGTATTTTCGAACTGTTTATCCTTTACTGTATGCTGATATTGTAGTAGAACTTGTAGAATTGTCGTCATGCTGTTTCTCTCTGTCCTTCCCCTCCCCCCATCTACTGGGGATTGGAAGAAATCGTGACTGCTAGGGGGATAGGGGGGACGACAGAGAGTGACCTCTGTTTCCCATTCTCAGCAGTCTCTTTGTTTGGACAACCACCCCCATCCATGAAATGGCTTTTTATTTTGGAAAGGTTGCAGACTCCTGACCTAGGCTATAAGGTAGTCTGTGAAAGCCTTTCTCATGGATTGCCATTGTAAATGTATCAAATGCCTTAGCTGGAGCTTATGCAAGTCTTCAAAAGTTAAGAACCAGTTATCTAGCATCCGCTTAAATTTTCGATTCTACAAAGTCTCTTGTATTTCTCCTCCGTCCCTTTTTATTTTAATAATAATAATACATTTTTAGCTGATCTTTCCAAATAATGCTCAGGGCCACTTACAGCATTATTAATAATTTGAGTTCAATAAGTCCCTGTCTCAAAGCACTTGCAATCTAAAGCCTAGATTTACTGTGCTGCAATAAGGCCATAATATGCTTTAAACAGCATTTAATGTGTGATATTGGGGCCCCTATTACAATGAGCTGCTTTGCATGCGATTTGTATGCATGGATTTTGCAAATCCATGTAAAGCAGCTAATGCATACCTAATTCAGTGCTCATAAAACAATACTACTGACTTTGGGAAAAAAAATCAGTCCTGTTATTTTATCGTGTTTAAAGGAGGCATAGCTATTTTCAGGTGGGAGGAGTGGGAAAATTTAAAGGGCCCTGTGGTCCGAAGCAGTGATAACTTCTCCCCTGGGGGTCTTCTGAGACAGTGCCATGCCCTCTTTCACAAACCCCCTCCTCTCTTGTTAAAATAACCTCTCCTTCTGCATTAACGCTCCTCGTTCAAATCTTCCCCCTCCAACAGGCAATCCCTGGTTCCCCTTCCCAAAAGATTACCCAATACCTGGTGCCTAGTGGGCTCCCTTCCTTTCCCCCTTAAATCGAAAACGACCGGGTGGTCTAGGAGGGCCCGCCAGCCTCTTCCCCACTCCCAATACTTCATAGAAGTAGCATTATTAGTTCAGCAGTGGCCTGGAAAAATGGCATTGACCTGACTTTGCCCCCATCATGTGATAGAGGGCAAAGTCAGGTTGGTATTTTCCAAAATGGCATTGACCGGTCAAGAGCTAGGAGGAGTTCTGGGTCATTGCTAAATTACCAATGCTGCTTCTGAGGTACTGGGGGGCCCCTAGACCACCAGGTCTTTAAGGGGGAGAAGGGTTGGGTCTACTAGGCCCCAGGGATTGTGTTGTCTTTTGGGAACAGGGTTGGGGGGGGGGGGTTTGAAAGGGCAGTTAATGTAGGTGGAGGGGTTATTTTAAAAAAACAAAGGGAGGGGTTTGGGGAAAGAGGGCAGGGCACCACGCAATTCTAAGATCATTTTTTAATATTTCGAGTCTGCCTGAGGGCGGGAGGGTCTCGGTAGATGCCCGGAGAAATTTAACATTTTTAGTGGGGGCACTAGTTTGCACCTCGGGGCCCTTTAAACCGATGTCTTCCCCTTGTAGAGTGGGCCACCATCGTGCATTATTTGGGTCCCTGTCACAATATTTTATCTCTCAGAGTTTTCCCCCAAGCTAAAATGTCACCGGGAGCCCGCTGCGATATTTTATCAGGGAGGGGCTAAATATCTCAGGGATGTGCCCTGCTACCCATGATATTTCGCCCCTCCTGGGATAAAATATCATAGCTTCAAAAATCTCCTCCTAAATGGGTACTGAGGCATTGGGACATTTATTTATTTATAACTTTTTATATACCGAGGTTCAATTAACAAGATTAATTATCACTTCGGTTTACATTACAACCAGCAAAAATAACAGAGACAAAGTCTTGTTTTACAATGAACAGGGTAGAAGTAACCTGGATAAACATAAAATGGGTGAAGCAGGTATAGAGAATTGGGTCTGTATAACTTGGCCTAAAGCAGGGACATTAAATAGGGGAGGACTATGAAGGCCTCAAGTTGGATAGTGTACTCATGATGCGGATAAGAACCAAGGCTGAAGTGAGTAGTTATGGGAAGGCTTGTTCGAATAACAAAGTCTTAAGTTAAATAAATAAAGTGACTTGCCCACGGTTATAAGGCGCGTCTGTGGGGTTTGAACTCTGGTTTTCCTGGTTCTCAACTCTAATTCCCGAGTAGGCAACTCCAATCCTTGAGTGCCACAAACAGGCCTGGTTTTCGGGATGTCCGCAATGAATATGCATGTGATAGATTTGCATGCCCTGCCTCCATTGTGTGCTATTCTGAAAATCTGGCCTGTTTGGGGCCCTCGAGGAGCGGAGTTGCCTAACCATGGCCGCCACTCTTGTGTATATACCAGGGTAATTAAATGCTGTCTAATTAAAGAAATGGAACTCTTCCAGTAGAGACAGTTTAGCAAGCAAAGGCGTGTCTGGTGTGAAAATGAAAACAGTATACGGGACAAGGTAGTGCTTGCTTGACTTCACAAGATCTTGAGGAATAAACCAGGCTAAATCTGCTTATGCTGGGCTGTGTCCAATTTCAGAGGAATAATTGTCTCATTGTGTTTTCAGCGAACTATTTCATTTTTATTTTCAACATCTGATTGCTTGCTTGTTACTGATTGATTTTCGCCAGCTGAAGGCCACGCTTACCTGAAATTCTTCAGGAGATTTGCAAGGCTGGAAATTTGCTGAGGTCTGTGCACGTGTTGCATGCTTTTGACATGCCAGTAGGTTATTGATGTCTTCCCTCCCTGTCCTGTGTGAAATTTGACCTACTTTCTGTAATTCCACACCCCAGTGTAGCTTCCCTGATTCTCCAGGGCTTTGGGGCAAGGAGCAGAATTTGTATCAAACACCTTGGGGGTGGGACTTAATCTCGTTTGCTCTTTATTTTTTGTTTAAACTGGAAGACAAGATTTCTGGTCTCCTCCATTCAAGAAGTCATAAATCTTGCAAGCCAAGTTTTATGCAGTCACGTATAAGCAAACTCAGACCTCTGCTGACAGCAGTATAACCAGCGTAGCACGACCTCGTAGAAACATTTCATGCATTTTTTTTCTCATTACCTTTGCAACATCAAAAGCAAAAGAGTTAAAACAATTTTAGTCAAATATTCCCATTGGCTCAGAATGTGTGTGGTGGAACGCACTGTAAAGGAGGTGAATTTGATTTGAAACAGCCTATAGCCTATGCTCAGAAGATCCATACTGCAGACTTTGTTCAGTATAATTCTTGGATTGCACTTGTGTGAATTTGACAGAAAGGGGGCCTGGGATTAAAATGTAGTGTTGCTTACCCTTTTAAGGGGAAAAATTAATTTGTAATCATCCTTTTTTTTTTCTTAGAAGCGTTGTGCGTCATAAACTCCTTGCCTGATTTCTTTGAGTAGTCTAACCCATGTTTTGTCAAAGCTGAGATTCTAGAACATTGACTACGTATGAGTTTACGCTGTTTGAAGATATTTCTTATGTTGTAATACCTTTTTATTTTATGCCAAGTTTTTTGTACATTGCCTAGAGTTCTAGATGGGCAATTTAATACATTTAGGGGTAGATTTTCAAACCGTGCGATTTGGCGTACTTTTGCTGGCGCATCAGGCGCCAGCAAAAGTACGCGGGATTCTAGTAGATACGTGCGTAGCCGCTAAAATCCTGGATCGGCGCGCGCAAGGCTATCGATTCCGTATAGCCGGCACGCGCCGAGCCGCGCAGCCTACCCCCGTTCCCTCCGAGGCCGCTCCGAAATCGGAGCGGCCTCGGAGGGAATTTTCTTTTGCCCTCCCCTCACCTTCCCCTCCCTTCCCCTACCTAACCCACCCGCCCGGCCCTGTCTAAACCCCCCCCCCTTACCTTTGTCGGGGAATTTACGCCTCCCGGAGGGAGACGTAAATCCCCGCGCGCCAGCGGGCCGCTAACGCGCCGGGACGCGACCTGGGGGTGGGTCCGGAGGGCACGGCCACGCCCCCGGGCCCGCCCCCGAAACGCCCCGAAAACGCCGCGCGGATCGGGCCCGCTCCCGACACGCCCCCCTCAGAAAACCCCGGGACTTACGCGAGTCCCGGGGCTCTGCGCGCGCCGGTAGGCCTATGTAAAATAGGCGCACCGGCGCGCAGGGCCCTGCTCGCCTAAATCCGCCCGGATTTAGGTGGATTTAGGTGAGCAGGGCTCTTAAAATCCGCCCCTTAGTTAGTTATTTACAAACGTTTGATGTTCTGCTTTTCCCTAAAGTTTGAAGGTGGATTACGATAAATTTAAATGAACAGAGGCATTAGACCAGCTTACAGTCCAATCAGAATGTGCAATTAATGCAGCATTGGGATCCTGCCTAGGAAATCCCAGTTGGGAATAGTTTCAGGCCCCAGTTGTGCGTCTGCTGTGTCTAACACAGTTGAGGAAGTTGGGTCGAAGACGTGGCTCTGCCTTAGGTGAAAAACTGAACAACAACCAAACCTCTGTTCCCTTCCAAGAAATTCATTAACTACCAGCCATCAAGGGAACTCTCTGATGTGTGGTGATGTGCGGTTGCTATATGTGAGGAAACCACTCTGTGATGCTCTCATTTAATAGCTACCGACTTTATTCTTCAAATACTTTATTTTGCATATTCTTTTTTTATATTAGTTTTTTGTATTTTGCAATTCAACCATGAATTACAAAATGAAGACGCCGTTCACGAAAAAGATTTCTAAAGATTAACGGTACTTCAGAACTATTGGTACTGTGAAGTAGTAAGACAAATTCCTCCAAGGTCCCTGAAGAAGACAAGCAGTTGTCGAAACACGGCCGATGTCGGGCAGGTGGCTTCGACCTCAGTGAAACGGCAGGAGTTCATCTAGAACCGAAAAGTACTCGTATAAAGGAGCGAGAACGCTGAATAAGGTCAGGCTGACTGCCAGGGGGAGGACATTCACTTGAAATGAAGCACACAGTTGTTTTATCAACGAGAAGCACATAGTTGGAATACAAAATACAAAAACTAATATAAAAAAGAATATGCAGAATAAAGTATTTGAAGAATAAAGTCGGTAGCTATTAAATGAGAGAATCACAGAGTGGTTTCCTCACATATAGCAACCGCACATCACCACACATCAGAGAGTTCCCTTGATGGTTGGTAGTTAATGAATTAGGTGAAAAACTGCCTGAGATGTCTCAGCAGGGCGGCCTGAGGACTGGATGCCATTTGGCACCTGGAATTGTTCATAAAACATTTCAGTGTAGCCAGCATTTGAAACAGCTGCATGGATGTGCCGCTTCCCGTGTTGTTGTTAGAAATGTCAGCCAATGTTTCCTTTTCTTAAAACTTTTTTTGTTTTACCATACTTTGGAGTGGTGGAAATTGTTATAATCCTGAAACAGGCTTGGCCTCCAGGCATACCCAGAGACCCATATTTGTACAGTAAGCATTCACGGCACTCAATTTAAAAACACAGTAGCGCTATCAGTACTTTTATTTTCTACGCTCGTTTTAACTTGTGCGCTCAGAACAGATTAATATAGAGAGGGTACCTTTTTAAGTACTGTTATTTCATGAGTACTTAGAGTGAGTATTAATATTCTCTCTGCCAATTAAAAATCTTGTTGTTAATTTACCGAGATTCTAAATTCTGATCTCCTGTGAGGAGCCATGCCAGCAAGAGCTGCATATCATCTCACACTGGGCTGGAATGGATTGGTCCATGTTGGCTGTGAGATCATAGATTGCATCATGCTGCATGAACCAATGGTATTCCTTTCCCAGTGATGTCATGTGTGACGCCATTCTAGGCTGAGCAGAAGATTGGCTGAGGACCTGCTGAAAGAATTTCATGGGAAGCAGCTTCATGGTGAAATTTGTAATGGTGGCAGGGTTCTGCAGCTTGGATAAGCTTTCAGAAATATTGCTAGGTAATCGGAGAATGTGGCCGGCCCTGCAGGCATGTTCCGGCGTTCAGGTTTTATCTTGAGCCTAGATTTGTATCTTGCCTTCCACTCAAGATGCCATTCCATTTCTGTCCTCTTGTTGAAATTGTGTCTTATTGGCAGAGGAAGAGCGTCGAGGTATAGAAGTGTATCGTAAAGATACAGCAAAATCAGCTCCTCCCTCGTAAGAGTAGGGTTATTCAGCTGTAATTTTGCAGTACGCTCACAAGATTTTCCTCTGCGGACCTAGCGTAAACAGTTGCTTGGATCTCCTTCCTCAAACCTTTCCCAAGGTGATTTCTAGCCCAGGATATTAGAGTTTTTAATGAAAGGTCATAGATTGTAAATGCTTCTCTTTTTCAGTTCTCTTTCTGTGCACCTCCACAGGATAATTGCAGGAGTGACAGCTGTCCTCACCCTCCCTTCAGCACCAGTTTATTCCACGTATGAGGGGTCTTGTGTGTCCCCCTCACCCCGGGAGTACGCCTTTCTAACTGCTACAACCAAAAGGTGCAATCTGAGTCTCAGTCTCCACTATGGTGCCTTGTGTGTGTGTTTTTTTTTGGTTTACATGCGCCTTGGTTGCGTTTCCATTGCTGCAGCTAAGGAAGAAAGAACCCTTCACTTTTTTTTTATTCTTCTTCTATTTTTACATTAACTGGGCCACAGGCGTCTGAGCTTGAACTCTCATTATCCTTGCTCACCGTGTATAATCTGCCAAGTTCAATGCCACCGCCCTGTGACACAGAATTGGGGAATTATGAGATGATGGCCTCCACTGCTTTTTCTTTTCTCGCAATTCCCCCCTTATAACAGCTGCTCTCTTATACCAGTATTGTTTTGAAAACCACATGTAACCCTTCAGTGGCTTCCTTAGGGTTATTGTGTCCAACCGAACGGATGAAAACAGCACAATATAAAGGAGCTAATATTAAAATATTAAGCTTAATAAATGATGTCATTTGACTGTGTTTCTTAGAGGCCTGACTTGCTACGTACACTGATTGAATGATTTTTCTCTGTCATTTGGGAAGGTCTGTACCACCTCCAAGGCTGTACTGCTACCATTTCAGCAAATCAAAAATCAGGGAGCAACTAGTTTCAATTAATATAAAAAAAAAGCTAGTTGACTAATTTTGATGTATTTGAAGAGAGTCTCGTCTTGAATAATTCAATCAATTTGTAATCATTAAAATTCTTAACTTTTTATTTAAATTCAATAAATTTCTTTTTATCTATTTGTTTAAAAGGACTATTAAATTGTTTTGAAGGAAAGGGAAGACCTCAATATTGGCACAAGATCTGATGAATTCAGAAATTTTGTAGCAATTGTTTCAATCACCGGTCTTGACTTTTTAAATTTTATTCTAAAATATTCTTCTGAATAATCATATCATATTTTACTTGTGTTTCGAAGTGCAATTGTAGAGGAGCAGTTTCTGATAAATATAATTTTTCTCTTAAATCCAGAGACTTGTATTTTTTGGGGATTATCTTCTCAGAAAAAAACTCCTATTTGCAACGCTATGCAATTCAATGTATTAAAGTCTTATTCCGGACTCCTTACAATCTGGTAACAACCAGTTTTCTGACCAATAAGCCCAATATATCTTGTTGCTTGAAACGGAAAAACCTCATGTACACTGTGACAATAAATGTCTCAGCGTGAATAAAAGCAAAAGGCACTTATCTCACAACTTGTAGTCAATTTTCTAGTTTTTGTTCTCAAGTGTGCGCTTTCAGTAACCACTGAATTTTATGGAACCGCCACCAACATTGTCAATGTTTCGCTTAAACGCTGCTTCAGGGTGGACTCTGCGGTACAAAAATAGGTTACCAACATTCTGTTCAAATGAATTTATAATTTTAATTACTTGCTGTTATCGGCAGTACTCACAAGTGCTGTTTTTGCCTTCCTTCTCTGTAATCGGGCTAGGTTTTAACTCCACAAACATGATGGCTGAATTTAAACTACAAACTTACTTAGAATGTGACCAATCGGAACTCGCTTTCTTACGTGTAATGTTGTGATGATGTGACGATTTAAATGTCTCTGAGATTCTTCTCAAATTCAAGGGCATTTTAGCCAACTCAATTTATTAAACTGTTCCACTCAATTTTACTATTGAGGCTGCATGGTTCTTCCGAGGATAATTTAAAAATCCATTCTTGTTCTTTCCGATACAGCCACTTCTCTCTATTGCCCCCTCTTAGATCTTGCTTGACATGGTCAATTGCGAACCAAAGTAATTCTTCCATGTTATGATTTTTAGAAATGCAGTGGGCAACTATTGACACTGTTTCTCTCTTATTTTTGATGCAACTTTTGTGCTCTCCAATATGAAGTTTAAGTGATCTAGTGGTTTGACCTACATAAATCTTTTTACACTGACATATTATGATGTAAATTACAAAGTCAGTTTGGCAGGTAGTAAAAAAAAATGTAATTTGTAAGTGTGTTTGTATGCACAAGTGTTTTGATAATAAAGTGATTAATTTTTTCCTTCTTTTTTTTGGTACCTGTGTGGTTAATTTAAAAATGATCATGCTGGATTTATATTGGATTCTAGAGGATACTGGAAGCCAATGAAGATCCATTAGTACCAGTGCAACATGGTCCCTGGGCCTTCTGCCAGATATTAGTTGGGCGGCGGTGTTTTGGATTAGTTGCAGTGGCTTGATAGTCAAAGCTGGGAGTTTGATATAAATTGCATTGCAGTAATCCAGAGGTGGAAGGGATGGATGCTTGGACAACTGTACGAATGTCTTTTGTATATAATAAGTTTTTTAGCTCATATAGAAGTCTCAGCTCATAAAAACCAGTTTTGCATAACAGATTTTATATGGGTGCAGAACGATAAGCCCAAGTCAAGCCACATTCCCAGGCTTTTTATAGATGAACTAACAGAAAATGTGAAATCAGTGGTAATTTGTAGAACTATTATTTCTTGAAGCAAGATAAAATCTGTTTTGGTCATGTTCAAGGCCAGCTTATAATAAAATAGCCATTACTTTAGTGTTGACATACAAATGTGAATTAGCTTAACCGTATCTACCCATGATGGTTGAACTTGGATAAAAAAACTGTATATTGTCAGCATATAATTTATATCCTTCACAGAGGCCGGCCAAGATTTTATATTTACTAAACAGCTTTACTGTTCTCTCTCCCTCCACCACTAAGACTGCTTTTAGGGATGTGCATCTTTTTTTGTTTTTTTGTTTTTGTGTCGTTGGTGGGAGGGGGTTTCATTCCCATGTGGGTTTTTTGGTTTTGGTTTTATTGTGTGCTAATTTGCATTTGCGTGTACTAAAATGTTTTAGTGCATGCCGTGGACAGCGAACACTAAAACCTCTGCTGCCTGATTACAACAAACACCACTTCCAGGTCTCCTCAGAGCGTCCTGAACTCCCTCCAGCTTACCTGCAATTTTCAAAGAGTGGCAGGAATGATCCATGGTCGCTCCTGCCCTGCTGCCTCGGTGCTGTCTCGGGTCAGCCAGTGCCATTTTTATTTACTGCCCCAGTAGGGCAGGTGCAGCCATGGATCGCTCCTGCTCCTCTTTGGAGAGGATCGTTCCAGGTAAGCTGGAGGGGGAGGGGTGGAGGTGGGGCAGAGGACGGATTTTTTGTATAATCGGGAAGTGCAGGCTCTAAAATAAAATGGCAGCTGCAGTGGGGACCCACGGTGAAACGAAACCAGATTTAGGTTGCTTTACTCTCATTTTGTTGTCAAAACAGTATGAAGTGGCACAGGAAATGTTCACATTTCCAATGTCATTTCAAAGGACAGCTCATCCCTAGTCCCTTTCTGCCTGTCCCGTGAATGCACTTTAGCATTTATTAGGATTTATTCTTCGCACACGCGTTTGAGGCGAAACACACAATAAACACATCCATTGTAAATGAAGCAGACAGAACAGCGAAAAAATCACAAAACTAAAAACAAAGAACTCCAAATGCTGCCTTTCATGACAGACTCAAACCAGAAAGCGATCAAAATTAAAAAAAAAAAGACAAAGACGTTAATTAAGATGCTGGGTCTCCTCGCTGAGAGGTATCAGGATGAATGCATGGATTCTGCCACCTTTCAGGCTCCTGTAATCTCTGCTGGCCGTCTGTTCCAGGGGTCTACCACCCTCTCAGTGAAAAAGTATTTTTTTTCAAATTCCTTCTGAGCCTCCCTCCCTTGTGCTTGAGTTTGTAAATGTATGAAAATGCTTCCTTCTGGCACATTATTGAAGCCTGCTGGACACTTTAATGTCTGTTTATGCTGCAGGTTTTACAGCTGTTATGGGGGTGGGGGTAAATTTACTTGGTTTAAGCAGAATAATGCAAGTTTTTCACATACTTTTCCAGTGCGTTAGTATTTGTCAAAAGAACCAACCTTTGTTGTCATCTGCCAAAGGATGTGGGCATTTCTAGAAATCACCCACTATCCACTTATAGTGCAAGACTGTGGTCACACTACAAAAGGCAAATTGTGTTTCGAGGCTGTGAGGTCAAGGGTTAAAATCTGACCTTTCCCATCAATGCAAATAATTAGAAACTGAATAAAGCCCTCTGTAGTAGGGTGTGCTTTGAAGCTCGCTGCTGGCTCTAAGTAACCGAAATGTGTCTGTGGAGAACAGTAAAAACCTAAAATGCACAATAATCATGTTGAGGACTAAAGGTCTCATTTAAATTGTTTCACCCAAAATAATTAATTAAAAAGAAAAAAAAACTTAAAACCATCACTTCACTCTTGAGTAGTAGCCATAAAACATCCTTTCTAAGACTGCAAATGTAATGTAAAACATCAAGAACAGCAACAAAAAAAATTAATAATTCATGGGCCAAATAACATTTTGGAGGCAAAAAAAACCTATTGGTCACCAGACAAGAAAGGGACTTGAAGGAGGGGGTAGGGCGTCATCTTTGATGACCTCAAGGTAGCCGGACAGTGTGATAATGCAGTTGAGAATGCTATTAGTATACTTGGGCATCTTAAAGAGCGAGGCCACTTTTAACCTAGGGACGCTGAGTAGGGTGGAGTCAATTCAAAGGAGACCCATCAAAGGGCTTTGCAATGTAAGCCATGCACAGACAAACCCAAGAAGGTAAAGTTACGCTGTCTAGAAGAAAGAAGGCAAAGAGGAAATGATGATCCACAGTGAAGAAGCTGGTCTTAGCCCTGGGCTTTGTCAGCCCTCTGCTGTGGCGGCATGAGAGAGTCGGTCAACTGCAGTGTTTCCATGGTGTCATGCCAGTCCCTTATACCCATCCGGTTTTGACCGATTCCCCATTTCAGTACCTTGTAGTTTCTCTTGCCCAGCTTTAGCAGGTACACAGGACTGAGCTGAAGTGCCAGGAGGCTGGCATCGTCCTAAGCTCCAGGCGTCGCAGTGCGAGGACACCGGGAATCCAGTTTGACCTGTCTTGCCGTGGCCTCAACAATAAGATTAACCACACAGTTGCACCGTATCCCTTTGAAGAGGGGAGGAGGCTAGTGGGTTATTAGGACAGTGTTGAACTCTGTAGATTTCAGAGCAGCCAGTTAAAGTACCCGTGCCTTAAAGGGCCGGCGTATATCTTTAGCTGTTTTCACAGTTCTGCTGGCAGGTGCCGAGATACTGCACTTACTGGTTTTATTAGAGAGAGCATGGCAGGGTGCCATCCATGCCTTGCAAAAAACAGCGGTGACCAGTGGAAAACCACGAGGCATATTGCCAGTCTTGAGGGCCACAAACTAGTGTGGTCATGTGTTTATTGGAATGAATTTTCAAAGGCGTTGTGCGCTTAAAAGTAGCATGTATCATAGGAATGTTCAAAAACCCACTTATGCTTGTAAAATCCTTTTGAAAATTGCCTCCATTATATATATATATTTGCATACATTTAGTTTAAAAGACTGGATGGGCTGTATGGTCTTTATCTGCTGGCATGTTTTATGTTTTTAAAACTTGGGTTAATTTGCGTACTTTATTTTATCCTATCGATCTGTTTTATTTTGTTTTTCCTTTTCATTTTTTCCTCGTGTGTCAGTCAGAGATGATGATAAATGGGAAAGTATCGTCTAGTACTCGACCTATAGTCTTGTAAGCTATTCTTTCTTCAAAGTGTTAGTACCACACTTCCCTCTCTCTCTCCTTTCCTCTTTCTCTCTTGTAATTAGGGACCAGCATTAAGCAGACGCCCAATTAAATGAAGGCACTGTGGCATACAATTTTTTTTTTTACAGTGCATTAATTTACCAGGGTGTTCCTGAATCCAGTTCTCCTTGTTAGCTTTGAGGCTTACAGGAACATTGCCTTCAGTCTCTCGTCAGCACAAGCCACAGGGGGACTTAAAAGTAGAAAAAAAGAAACCTACATAAAATATTAGTCCAGAGCATCCTGATGGAGGGAGTTTAGCTCTCGAAAACTAGTCAGAAAAGTATGAAGTTAGTCCAGTAAAAAGGTGTCGCTTGCAGTTTTTTTTTTTTGGTGACCTTTTTTCTTCGTATTCAATTGGACCAAGACGACAACCGCATTTGCTTTACCTGTGTACAGACGCACACACAGCAAAAGTAAGAGAACTGAACTAAGATGAAATCCTGGAAAGGAAAGAAGTTCCAATGGCAGACAAATTTCTTAAGAAGAGGTGAGGTGAGTCAGCTGGCGTATAATCCTATGCATTAGGCAGCACGGTGCCTTTATCATATGATTCTGCATTTGTTTTTATATTTCTTTCCTTGACTCTAATATCTTGCTTTCTCCAGGCACATTTTGTTGTTTCCACAGCACCATCTCTCCCTTGGTGTTAAGGAAGGCAATTCACAGTGTTTTAATATCCCTGCCCATGAAGTTCAGTGGCTTGTTTAGGGTGACCGGTGGCGAGAGCCGAACTCGTATCCATAGGTCGGAGGCTTTATTCGCTAATCACAAACCTATAAGTGCCCATAGAGCCAATGATTGCCTTCGACACATCAGCAGGGAGTGTTGCTTCGATGGGATTCGGCGTGTTAGGGGCGCAAGCTTTAGATTGGCCAACCCTGAGCGTATCTATAATTTAGGGCTTCTGTCGTCGTTGCTGAAAACTTATGACTGACAGCTTCCCTTCCTAGTTTGCATGCTTTGAAAACACGCAGACATTTTCCTTCTGATTTTATAATATAACGCTGGTAGTTTTCACTAGGTAGTGCCTTTTAAATCCCACAGCACTGTGCTTCATGGCTTTAGTACTTCAGAAACATGTGTTCAGCTATCCCTAGGGAGGGAAATCCGGCAGCACAGTTCTAATGCCTGGACCCGTTGATGTCCTCGCTTAATGGAGAGGGGAAGACGGCATAGTACTCTTACTGAGGCTAATTTTTATAACGGCGCACATGTAGAAAGTGCACTCCGACGTAAGCCTGAATTTTCAAAGAGTACTAGGGCACGTAAATCCACTATGAAAACTAGTGGGCGTACGCGGAACCCAGCATGGCAATCCTTGCACACGTTTACGCTTGCTCAGGAGCAAGTGTGAATGAGTGCATTTATATTTTTTGTGCACGCCGTCAAAAATCAAAGTATGCATGTAAACGTTTTTCCCTGTCCCAGGAACGTCTTTCTAGCAAGTGTAAAAGTGCACAGAAAATTGCTTTTCTGTGTACTTTTCTGTGTACAGCTGTGGGCAGTTTCCAAAGGTTATTTATGTGCATAAAACAGAGTTTTATGTGTGTAAGACCTTTTGAAAATCCAAGGTGAATAAATAGCTTTCATTTTTTGTCGTGGTTGAGGAAGCAGTGATGCATCACCATGAGACACTGACGAGTGGATTAATATATTCCCTCTGCTAGGGGCTTTGTTGATGTGATTATAACTAATAGTTTTATGGTCTGTGACCTTGCAGGTACAGGTTATATATTTTCTTTCTGATCAGGTGCCTTCTGACTTTGCAGATTTCATTCGATTGCTGTTTAAGGCTGCAGCAATGTGTGAACGCTCTCCCTAGGTACAAGGCTATTGTTGTTGTTCTATGGTGGATATCACTGAGCTTTCTCTCAGGAGTCACCTGAAAATTAACACTACACGCACACCACCTTGGAAGCTGTTATAAAATTGTGCAACATCTGGATCTCACTCACCTATGCCTATCACTTTGAAAAAGCTTCACAGTCCATTAGCATTTTGGTTCGAAACTTTAGTTGACTCTGCAGAGATTGACTTTTATAGACACACCACCCTCCTTTGCACTGTTCAACACACTTGTGACGCACTGCATGGATTCCTAACTGCAACTTGTAAATAAACAAAGGACCATAGAATGAGAAATAGAGCAGTAATTGTCAATTGCCAGTTTCCAAATCTGCAAAAGTGGTGGGTAAAGAATTAGGAGAAGCATAATGAGTCAAGAGAAATGTTAAGAACCCTCTTTTCACACGAGAAAGGGTTAGGAATGAGTTCATCTGGTTTTTGTGGTCTGTTGAAATCGAGCTGGGTTATAGTGCTGCCCTAAGGACCTGCCTCACCAAGGTTTTTCCCTTAGACACAGAATGAAGAAAAGCCTCAGTAAATCAGGCCCTCAGAGTTTACACCGTATTGTTCTTACAAAGGCCGCTGTTGATCTTGAAGTAGCAACGTTCCAGGGTTTCCTTTTAACTCCATAAATAGATTCTGTTCAGCAACTTGCATTTAAGGAATGAACATTGCCACCTCCTCTTCAGGGCCGCTGGTAATGACTTTGGGTCGAAGGGCTGATCTGTGAATCATAGACTCAACAGAGGTCAAGAAGAAAATGTGTTAGGGATGAGGATTTAGCTGTTTGTAGTCCAACAGGGAAAAAATATGGAAGGTATGTGATTATTGACATTCTGAGTTATTGACAATTGGGGGAAAAAATTAGGCTAATTACTAAATAGCAACAGATAAACCTAATGACAAAAGGGAAGGAAACTATTTGGAGGGAGGTTCAATAATGAAAACTACTGAGATTATTGCCTTACTTGTTTGTTACAATGTTAATTCCACAAATAAAGGTCAAAGGACAAGATGTAGATGATTCTTCTTTACTGGACTATTTTAAAACATTTGTGACCAGCCTTCGAGAGCTTTTGTGAATATTTTATCAGTAGACATTGTTAGACTCTCTGAACCTATATAAGACCATCAGGCATGGAACTTTTGGATTTGTCTGACTGAATTTCTGTCTATCTCCACTTGCTTAAAAGCCTTTGCATTCCTATCAGATTTTGGATATTCTGAGACTGAAAAGAACTGTTCATATTGCAAACCCAAGCAAGGAACATAAACTATACTTAAACATTCCATTATATCTCAGGCTTCAGTGATGCCATCAGGAGAGTGTTGGCTGTCAGAATGATGAAAATTGATAGGTATGCCACAAGGAGCGCATGGTGGAGGCTAAAACAGCAGATGTTAAGAAGACATGGGATAAGCTCAGAGAATCTTTAGTTGACAGGAGTGAAGAATCAGCAGGAGCATAATGTAGTGACATTTGTTGAAAGTGCCTCAATAAAGCAATTCAGTGATGAATGTTGGTTGGAGCTGCCAGAACGCCATGTCTGAGGCTCCTATAACTCATGTGCTGTTTTGTTACAGTTAGCATTATTCTTCCTTGGTGATTCTTGGTTTTCTTTTTAATGCTTTTTAATATTTTTTTAATGTTCTTATGATGTCTTTTTAATGTTACTGTTTTTAATGCTTATTTTGTATTCATTTTGTTGTATTTATGCTCATTTTGTATTTTATGTTTTAATTTGTGAATGTTTACAGTGTAACCCACTGAGAGCATGGGATCTAGTGGGCTAGAAATGTAGCAAATAATATATATAAATGAATGGCAAAGTGGGTAATATAGCATATTAGAACTCTTAGTGCAAAACACAGGCAACCCTGTTGCAGCAATTTGCTGGATCAGTCTAGCAGGCTGTGATGACAGAATTAACCAGCAGCTGAGCTGGGTTGGCCTGGCATACCACAAGTACAGTAATAACTGGAAGTCCTAGTAGAAACATGGGTTCTCGTGTAGCTGGGTCTGTCTGACAGGCTGTGCACTCCTCAACTCGACCAGTTGCTACAGCAAGTTGATGGTGATAGGGTACTATCTGAAATGGCCATGAGGACCTAGGATGTTTAGCAACAGCCATGTTAAAATAGTGGAAAATGTTCTAAATGTCAAAATCACAGAACATATAGAAAGACATGGTTTAATGGAACAAAGTCAGCATGGCTTTACCCAAGGCAAGTCTTGCCTCACAAATCTGCTTCACTTTTTTGAAGGAGTTAATAAACATGTGGATAAAGGTGAACCGGTAGATGTAGTATATTTGGATTTTCAGAAGGCATTTGACAAAGTTCCTCATGAGAGGCTACTAGGAAAAGTAAAGTCATGGGATAGGTGGCGATGTCCTTTCGTGGATTGCAAACTGGCTAAAAGACAGGAAACAGAGAGTAGGATTAAATGGACAATTTTCTCAGTGGAAGGGAGTGGACAGTGGAGTGCCTCAGGGATCTGTATTGGGACTCTTACTTTTCAATATATTTATAAATGATCTGGAAAGAAATACGACAAGTGAGGTAGTCAAATTTGCAGATGACACAAAATTGTTCAGAGTAGTTAAATCACAAGCAGATTGTGATAAATTGCAGGAAGACCTTGTGAGACTGGAAAATTGGGCATCCAAATGGCAGATGAAATTTAATGTAGATAAGTGCAAGGTGATGCATATAGGGAAAAATAACCCATGCTATAATTACACAATGTTGGGTTCCATATTAGGTGCTACCACCCAAGAAAGAGATCTAGGTGTCATAGTGGATAACACATTGAAATCATTGATTCAGTGTGCTGCGGCAGTCAAAAAAGCAAACAGAATGTTGGGAATTATTAGAAAGGGAATGGTGAATAAAACGGAAAATAACATAATGCCTCTGTATCGCTCCATGGTGAGACCGCATCTTGAATACTGTGTACAATTCTGGTCGCCGCATCTCAAAAAAGATATAATCGCGATGGAGAAGGTACAGAGAAGGGCTACCAAAATGATAAGGGGAATGGAACAGCTCCCCTATGAGGAAAGACTAAAGAGGTTAGGGCTTTTCAGCTTGGAGAAGAGACTGATGAGGGGGGATATGATAGAGATGTTTAAAATCATGAGAAGTCTAGAACGGGTAGATGTGAATCAGTTATTTACTCTTTCGGATAATAGAAAGACTAGGGGGCACTCCATGAAGTTAGCATGTGGCACATTTAAACTAATCGGAGAAAGTTCTTTTTTACTCAACGCACAATTAAACTCTGGAATTTGTTGCCAGAGGATGTGGTTAGTGCAGTTAGTATAGCTGTGTTTAAAAAAGGATTGGATACGTTCTTGGAGGAGAAGTCCATTACCTGCTATTTAGTTCACTTAGAGAATAGCCACTGCCATTAGCAATGGTAACATGGAATAGACTTAGTTTTTGGGTACTTGCCAGGTTCTTATGGCCTGGATTGGCCACTGTTGGAAACAGGATGCTGGGCTTGATGGACCCTTGGTCTGACCCAGTATGGCATTTTCTTATGTTCTTATGTTCTAACACTGATAGCTATCTAGATTAGTACAAGCTTTGTGATTAGACATAGGAAGAGAGGGGTACTGAGGGTGAATAAATAGGGAGTCTTGCATGGTCATCTACCCAAGAGGATGAGTTCAAAGGAGAAAGACAAATTCTGTCTTGGATAAGGAGGATTATCCTACAAGCAGTCATATTGAATGTCTAGTAGCTGGGATTATATCAAGATCCGTTACTGTTGAAAAAGTTGTTAAAGTTGAACTACAAGTAAAACTATTAAAAACATATGGCTTCTCTTTCTTGGGGTGGAGTCAAGATGGTGGCTTGCTAGGCTCTCCGTGTGCGACTGCGTTTTCTTCGCTTTGAACTTTTCCTTGTCATGCCGCTGCAACAGAAAGGCAAGCCCAGGCAATACCCCTCCGAGAATGTGGTCGCACCTCGTCAGGCCATGCTGGATACTGACTTCAGCTGGTCGATGGTCAAGAGCCGGGGGTGTGCAGTCCAGTGTGGCTTCTGTTTAGGGAGCACTGAAGCAACTGAATGTATCTTTGAGCCCTCACCCGAATGCCTTTCTCCACCCCATCCGGGTAGCTCCGATATTGAGGCAGTCGCAGGAGAATGACGCAACTGGTACCAAGGCAGGCGGGGCTGCTGCCGGAGACGACCCATTCTGGTTAGATGCCAGTAATTTTGGAGGTAAATTGAGAGGTGTTGCCTTCGGGCACCCTTTTGCATAGCACTGAAGTTGGAAAATATTCTCCTTCCCTCCTGAGTTGTCCGCTAGAGCCATTGGTAAGACCTGTTGAAGCCTCTCTTGACACGTTATGGTCAGTTTTGGTGCGTGTTGATACAGCTATATAATTGTGCCTTTGATATTGGTTTGTTGGTGAAATCAGTTTCTGAACTTCATGAATGAAGTTCATTCACAAAGGTTCTAAGGGATTGAATCAAAGGTGGTGGTTACCATTGGAAAAACAAGTGCAAGATATTAAAGTTAATGCTGCTTTAATATAAGACAAAAATGCTGTTCATAAAACAATTGAACAACTTGAAAATTTCTTAAGGTGTTTGAACTTGTGTTTTTTAAGTTTCCCCAGGTTATCGGGGACCCCTGTTAAAAATACCTTAAAGAACTATTTCATTGAAATTTTAGGAATACTTATTGAAACTTGTCCACCTATCAGCAAAACTTATTTCTTTTTACTATCTTGGAGGAGAGAGGGGAATAACCAACCCTTGGCATCTGAATTACCATTGGATGTGCTGCTATTTTAAAGAGTTCCAGCAAAGATGTCGAAGATGGACACTTTTGGTCTGGGAAACGTATCTGGATTTATCCAGATGTTGTCAAATCTACATAGCAGAGAAATAAACAATTTCTTTCTATGCATCAAGAAGTTTTGTCTTTGGGTGCTACTTATTTGCTTAGATACCCTGTGTAAGTAGGGTCAGTGCAAGCATCTGTAGCGTTCTAGGCAGAACAATGTAACACCGCCCCCCCAAACCCACCCTGAGTGGAAAGTGCCCTCTGACAGCAGCTCCTCACATCCTGACACCGCCCTAGGCGACTGTCTAGTCCTGCCTGATGGTCATGCCGGCCCTGCATGCAAGTGTGTTGTCACTTACAATTTCTTTATTCCTGACCAACTACATTTCTTTCTTGATCAGAAGAAATCTCCAATAGAAGTGCCTGATATAAGCATTTAATTTTATTAAGAAACCCTGACTATATAGCAAGTTAATGCTTGTTTCTTTTTGGTGACTTTAATATTCTTGTTTTCATATTCTCTTGATGTCTATATCTCCACCCTTCATTATTGTGGATTACGGCTATGTTGTTTCTGTTTTTTTTGTATTGCCTTTATTGAGAGTGTTTATTTTCTTGATGTTTTGCCTTTGCTTGTCATTAGAATATGGCTATGTAAGTTGAAATTCATAAATAAATAAAATAATTAAAAAAACAAAACAAAACATACAGCTTGCGATAGTCACCACACAAAGCTAATGTATCACAGCTACACAGCATTCATTCTTGAATAATAACTTGATTCAGCATTGGATCATGGTTACCCCTGTACTGTCTTTTTAAAAGAAAGCCTTCCATAAATTCAAAAGAACTCTGAATGATAAATCTGATTGAGAAAAAAGGTTTTTAGGTTCTAATCCTGGGTTTGGTGGTGGTAGTAGTAGTATGCACTGTGGAAACCAGTATCTGGGAATCAGGCTCAGCAGCAGATTCTAGAACAGCAACTCTTGGATCTGTTGGTGGAGAGCTTTCTTGCGGAGCTATGACTTTATGCGTCCAGGGGTTCTTCTAGCAGGCTCATTTTACTTTTGTTCTGGCTCTGCCTAACTGCAAATCTAAAAAATATGGCAGAATTCATCATATGCTGTAGAGAAGCATTGGAATCCAGTTCTTTTATGGCACTGAAGGCTCCGGAAACTTTAAAATTTTGAGGACCAGTCTTCTGACCTGCCGTGATAATTACTGTTACTCCAAGAAATGTTAAAAAGTAAGTGCTGTCTGGTAAAGTCTGTGCTTATTCTAAGGGTCCATGGGCCAAGCCCCAGAGATTGTGGATGCCGTTACCAGCCCCATCTTGACTTTGGAATTCAGTCTCAATGGATTTAGTAGAATTACTCGGAACTCAACATTTTTACTCATTGCAGATCTTCTTGTGGATATGCCACATTTTATTCTGGCCATAGGACTTCCCTGGGCTAATGCTACAGCTTGGCTCTTCGTGAATGAAACTGAAAGACTCTAAGGACTTCCACTGGGTATTGCTGAAGATCAGAGATCTCACTTTGCATTCAGTTTTTGGTAAGAGCTGATAACGCTTTTGGGAATACAATTATATGTTCTACCACCCACCCACACATGGCCAGACGAATGTTTTGGATGCTTACATCAGGATGCCAACATGATTCTGGTACCTTCATCTGTGTTTGCCTGTGGTGACGTCATCCACTGATCAATGTAGAAAGCTCCGTTCTTCACAGATTATAGTTTTTCATCCAGTGACACCACAACAGTCTAAGGTTCCTGTGGCACTAGACGTTGTAACTCTCCTTCAGAGTCAGAACATGTAGTAAGGACAGGCTTGGGCAGTTGTGAACATCCTGGGGTAAAGCCTGTTAGCAGAAGATTAGTGTTAAGTCTTTCTGCCGGAAGTGTTAGCTGGTCTAGACAGTTGTCTGAGTGAGATGCAGGGAGCCAAGTTAAAACAAATAAATAAATAAATAAAAAAGGTTTAGATGGTAAGGAAAGCACAAGACAGGAACTGTAATTTACATTCCGGAAGTGTGCTTTTAGTTTCATGCAGTAAGGCTCGTTCCCTTCGTTCTTTGGAGGATGCCTTTTTCTCCCATTGTATCAGTGTAGCAGAAAGTGCATGAGCATTGATCTGTGGGATAAAGATGATGAAGGACCGACGTGAACGGATGCTCTTAAAAGCCGTCTTTGTGGTCACTTATCACTTAAAGTTACTTTGGAGACTGGGGGAAAGATAATTGCATTACTTGCTTCAGTAGAAATGGGCCTTCGGGGAGGGAAATGGTCCTGACCTCCACATTTGTAAATGTTACTGGAGTCACCGGAGCCTGTGACAAAGGGAGAGGAAGAGGGAGGGAAGAAGGAAAGTGGTAATTCTGTCAGTGAATGAAAAAACACAAATTAAGCTGCTAACTCTGAAAGTTCATGGGATCCTGTTGGCCTGAAAAGCAGCCCAACAAACCAAATTATTCATTTGTTATTCCCAGCTACATAACACGCAATAAAAAGTACAATAAAAAATATTCGGTAGCCTGATAAAAAATAATTAAAACAATCACAGTAACATTTCTCATTGAAGAGAGGAGTGACCTATAGTGGTTAAAGCAGTGGGCTAGGAACCAAGGTCCAAATCCCATTTCCCCCCCACTCACATTCCTTGAGACCCAGAGCAAATCACTTTATCTCCTATTGCCTCTGGTACCCCACCTAAACTTTAAGCTCTTCAGGGCAGGGACATATCATACCTGAATTCTTATCACCATTATATAGCACCAGTGTCTAATGACCTGAAGTTGACGAAGCAGTGTGACACGGTGATAGCCAAAGCCAGAAGAATCCTAGGCTGCATAGAGAGAGGAATAACCAGTAAGAAAAAAGAGGTGATAATCACCTTGTACAGGTCCTTGGTGAGGCCTCACCTGGAGTACTGTGTTCAGTTCTGGAGACCGTATCTCAAAGGTAACAGAGACAGGATGGAGGCGGTCCAGAGAAGGACAATCAAAATTGGTGGGTGGTCTCCATCGAATGACTTATGAGGAGAGGTTGAAGAACCTGAATATGAATACCCTGGAGGGCAGGAGGAGCAGGGAAGATATGATACAGACCTTCAGGTTTTAATGATCCAATGACAACGACAAACCTTTTCCATAGGAAAAAAATCAGCAGAACCAGGGGTCACGATTTGAAGCTCCAGGGAGGAAGATTCAGAACCAATGTCAGGAAGTATTTCTTCACGGAGAGGGTGGTGGATGCCTGGAATGCCCTTCCAAAGGAAGTGGTGAAGACCAGAACTGTGAAGGACTTCAAAGGGGCGTGGGATAAACACTGTGGATCCATAAAATCAAGAGGCCGTCAATAAAGAGTGGGTGGCTCGCCAGAATGACGGCTACTGCCTGGAGATAATACCCTTATTCAATAAACATACACATGGTTACTGTGACTCCAACATCACTCTAAGCTACAACAGCAAGAGGAAATGTGGAAAAAAGGATTCGCACTCACAAAGTGGGGAGTAGCTGGCTTGTTACGGCGGTTACTACCCCAAACCAAATAAGCCTGATACTTCACTTTCAATGCATATCCAGCATAGCTCTCTGCTTCAACGGCAGGGGAGAAGAAAAACTGATACTTCACGCATATCCAGCATAACTCTCTGCTTCAACGGCAGGGGAGAAGAAAAAAGGATTCGCACTCACAAAGCGGGGAGTAGCTGGCTTGTTACGGCGGTTACTACCCCAAACCAAATAAGCCTGATACTTCACTTTCAATGCATATCCTGCTTCAACCGCAGGGGAGAAGAAAAACTGATACTTCACGCATATCCAGCATAGCTCTCTGCTTCAACGGCAGGGGAGAAGAAAAACTGATACTACACGCATATCCAGCATAGCTCCCTGCTTCAACGGCAGGGGAGAAGAAAAACAACCAATAAGGGCTGAATAACACAGTCTGGGTAAAACAGCTTGCTTATTGCGGCGGTTACTACCCCTACTACCCCTAACTAATCAAGCTTGATATTTCACTTGGTTGCAGCTCCATCACTGCTCTCTACATTAATGGTGGGGGTGGAAGAGAAATAGAACCAAAGAGCTAAGAGAAACAGATAAGTATGAGAAAAAAATGTGAAGCTTGCTGGGCAGACTGGATGGGCCGTTTGGTCTTCTTCTGCCGTCATTTCTATGTTTCTATGTTTCAGATACTTGAAAAGTTTTAATGATCCATGGTCATCAACAAACCTTTTCCATTGGAAACAATTTAGTAGAACTAGGGGTCATGATTTGAAACTCCAGGGAGGAAGACTTAGA